>NC_136072.1:788550406-789750406 GCF_964261635.1 Lissotriton helveticus
CTCCGGCCGGCCAGCCCCGGGGTGTGCGAGCCCCCCGTCCCGCAGGCCACCAGAGGGTCCGGGTGCTGGGGACGGGGCTCCACCAGTGCCCGTGGAGGCTCTCCCCAGCCTGGCTAGGGTTCGGAAGGTGGGACCGGGCCCGGGGCTTGAGCTCCGGCCGGCCAGCCCCGGGGTGCGCGAGCCCCCCGTCCCGCAGGCCATCAGAAGGTCCGGGCGCTGGGGGCGGTGCTCCACCGGTTCCAGGGGAGGCTCTCCCCAGCCTGGCTAGGGTTCGGAAGGTGGGACCGGGCCCGGGGCTTGTGCTCCGGCCGGCCGGCCCCGGGGTGCGCAAGCCCCCCGTCCCACAGGCCACCAGAGGGTCCGGGCGCTGGGGACGGGGCTCCACCGGGGCCTGGGGAGGCTCTCCCCAGCCTGGCTAGGGTTTGGAAGCTGGGACCTGGCCCGGGGCTTGAACTCCATCTGGCAGGCCCCGAGGGTGCTGGAGCCCCCTGTCCTGCAAGCCAGTCGAGGGTCTGGGCGCTAGGATCCCTCTGGGCCTGGGGAGGCATTCCCCGGCCTGGCTAGGGTTCGGAACATGGGACCGTGCTTGGGGCTTGAACTCTGTCCGGCAGGTCCCGGGGTGCTGGAGCCCCCGTCCTGCAAGCCAGCCGAGGTTCCGGGTGCTGGGGACCATCGGGGCCTGCAGAGGCTCTCCCTGGCCTGGGGGTAGGGTTTGGAAGCTAAGCCCCAAGCCCGCCATGAGCCGGATGCCGTTTAGGCCCCGGTCGAGCGGGCGAGTGGATTTGTGGAGCCCTGGCCCCAGCCAAGCAGGTTCAGAGCCTCCCCGTGCCAGACTGACGCACCTGAGGGCCCACCGGAGGTCATGCCCGGGCCCCGGCAGCGCATGGGCAGCATATCCCCAGACCTGGTGACCTGGCAGACTGGGACCTGCTGGCACCCTGGCCCTGCCGAGCCCCAGTTCTCTCCCAGGGCTCCACAAATGCGACGACCAGATGGCCGAACTTCCCTGGAAGTCCCGATGAGGTGCCATTTGCCTCCCAGATCCCAGCGAGGGCTCCAGGAGGTCGGGTACTTTCACGCTTTGGGTCCCCTCTGTCACCTCGCGTGCAGAGTTTACAAGAAAGGAGGGTATTTTCCCTCCGGATTACTAGGGACAGGGTACGCCCGGACACCCCTCCAAGTCTGGTGGTTCTCTGCCATGGGGACCAGATAGGCTATGCCTGGGTAACACCTCCCTAGGCCACCCGTGGCTTCCTTCCGCCAGGCCGCCGGCATGTCAAATTGCCCAGGACGGGCTCCATGGCTCTTGGGCAGTCGTCCCCTGGGCGCCCGGGGCTCCATCCACCCCGGCGGCATGGAAAAGTGCCCAGGACGGGCTCCATGCGTCCTGGGCATTCGTCCCCCGGGCGTCCGGGGCTCCATCCAGGCTGACGGTATGGCAGAGTGCCCGGGTCGGGCTCCATGGTTTTCACGGTGGTCCTCCCCTGGGTGTCTGGGGGCTCCAGGCCGAAGGCATGGAAAAGTGCCCAGGACGGGCTCCATGCGTCCCGGGCATTCGTCCCCCGGGCGTCCGGGGCTCCATCCAGGCTGACGGTATAGCAGAGTGCCCGGGTCGGGCTCCATGGTTTTCACGGTGGTCCTCCCCTGGGTGTCTGGGGGCTCCAGGCCGAAGGCATGGAAAAGTGCCCAGGACGGGCTCCATGCGTCCCGGGCATTCGTCCCGGGACGGGGACGGGGACAGGGTCGGGAGAGTCCAGGCGGCTTCACTTCCGTGTCCAGCCATCTGATCGCCCAGATTCCCTCGGCCATCTGGTCGCCCGGATCCCCTCGGGCATCTGGTCGTCCGCAACGCTTTCCTATGGGGCGACCAGATGGCCGAACTTCCCTGGAAGTCCCGATGAGGTGCCATTCGCCGCCCGGATCCCAGCGAGGGCTCCAGGAGGTCGGGTACATTCGCGCCTTGGGTCCCCTCTGTCACCTCGCGTGCACAGATTACAAGAAAAGGGGGTAATTTTCCTCCGGATTACTAGGGAGAAGGGTACGCCCGGACACCCCTCCGAGGCTAGCGGTTCTCTGCCATGGGGACCAGATGGGCTATGCCTGGGCAACACCTCCCTAGGCCACCCGGGGCTTCCTTCCTCCAGGCCAACTGCATGTCAAATTGCCCAGGACGGGCTCCATGGCTCCTGGGCAGTCGCCACCCGGGCGTCCGGGGCTCCATCCAGGCTGACGGCATGGAAAAGTGCCCAGGACAGGCTCCATGCGTCCCGGGCATTCATCCCCCGGGCGTCCGGGGCTCCATCCAGGCTGACGGCATGGCAGAGTGCCCGGGTCGGGCTCCATGGTTTCCAGGGTGGTCCTCCCCAGGGTGTCGGGGCGCTCCAGGCCGATGGCATGGCAGAGTGCCCGGGACGGGCTCCATGCGTCCCGGGTATTCGTCCCCCGGGCGCCCGGGGCTCCATCCAGGCTGACGGCATGGCAAAGTGCCCAGGACGGTCTCCATGCGCCCTGGGCAGTCGTCCCCCAGGCGTCCGGGGCACCCACCCCCAGGCCGACGGAATGGCAAAGTACCCGGGACGGGCTCCACAGGCCCAGGGAGGCTCTCCCCAGCCTGGCTAGGGTTCGTAAGCTGGGGACAGGCCATGGACTTCTCAGCCAGTCAGGCATCCTGATATGGGCCACCGTATTAGGCCTGAGATCCGCCCGGCAGGCCATCAGAACTGCGTCGGGCAAACTTTACCGCTCGCCCGCCGCGGACGGACTTTTTACGCACCCGCCGCGGACGGTCAATTTCCGCACCCGCCGCGGACGGTCTTTTTCCGCACCCGCAGCGGTCGGTCTTTCCGACCGACATCATAATTGACCCCACCGTCTGTCGATATTATGTCATACATTCAACATAATATTAGTATTAGGAATATAAAGTGTGCAAAAAAATAATATAAATATTAAAAATAATTGAATAAATTTTAGTGACAAAAAGTTGCAAATTTTTCTGCAAAAAAATAAATTTAGTACTACTCTGCAAAAAATATAATAAAAATAAATGTAAATAACATTAATAAAAAATATATAATTATTTGACAAAATTAATAACATTATACTAAAGTAGCAATTCTAATTTATACATGGTCAGTGTCCAGCACCTTTCCTGATATTAGTTTGACTGGAGTAGGAATAGTAAATAATAATTGGTCAGTGTCCAGCAACTTCCCTGATAATAGTTTGACTGGAGTAGGAATAGCAATTATTAATTGGTCAGTGTCCAGCACCTTCCTTGATATTAGCTTGACTGGAGTAGGAATAGTAATTAATAATTGTTCTGTGTCCAGCACCTTCCCTGATATTAGCTACACTGGAGTTGGAATAGGAATATAATTTTTTTCTGAGTCCAGCACCTTCCCTGATATTAGCTAGACTGGAGTTGGAATAGTAATTAATCATTGGTCACTATCCAGCACCTTCCCTGATATTAGCTTGACTGGAGTAGGAATAGTAAATAATTATTGGTCGGTGTCCAGCACCTTCCATGATATTAGCTTGACTGGAGTAGCAATAGTAAATATTAATTGGTCAGTGTCCAGCACATTTGCATATAATTGTACATTACCGTGTTATTATATTACAAAATAATGCAAAATGGATGTTTTCACAAAACTTTATTAAAATTTTAAAAAATTTTTATGTGTACTACAATACAATCACAATCAAAAAGAACATAACATTTTTTTGAAATGTAGTATTTGCAGAATAACACATTATCATTTATGTACATGTTGTAAATTATCACACAAAATTATTTAACAACATTTTTTCTGTAAATAAACATATTTATCATCATTAACTTTGAGTAACAAGTATTTATATTGAAATAAATAAAAACCAGTTTTTTTTCAGCTTCTTCCATTTATATTTAATAATGTTAATATTATATATTAATATTATTAAATATTTATTTTTTAAATTTACATTTTTATAAAGTAACATGACAATTATTATATTTGCTCAAGATATGGAAATACAAATTAAGACATTTTTTGGTACATATTTCAGACAATGTTGTTTTTAAATGAAACATAAATATATTATGTTGTAAACTTTATAACTGTATAGGGGAAGAATATGTTTAATAATAATATCTGGTATTGGCAAAAGATTATTTATGCAATTATATACTTTTATAATACTTAGAAATTATTATAAAACATTTTGTAATAATTAATAAAAATAATAACAAATATATGTATTATTATTATTATTAATTACTAAACATAATCATTTATCTCTTCTTTTCTGAAAAACATACATTCAGAGAAATAAAAATACATTATTTCAGGGCATTGTTTATATATTAAATGGTTATAATCTTTTTATTAATAACAATAAATAAGTTATATTATTTATTATTATTAATTATTACCATAAACAATTATAATGTTTAGTTATAAACAAACACAAAGTTATTCCAATAAATTTACACAATAAGAAATTATTTACATATATTATTTCAAGTGTTACATCATTTTTTAATATTATTAATATATAATAATTACTATATATTAATTAATATTAAATATATTTATATTTTTTAAACAGTTTAAATTATAATGAGTCTAGTGTATTAATTTGTTAAAATAACAATGTGTATGTATTATATTTTTTTACTATAACATTGTATTTTCTATGATACCTTTTCAAAAATGGTTTAAGGGGACTACTTTTTTACCGCGTAAGGTTATTGCGCTTCATTCAGGACTGGAGAAGCTCGCGGTTGGGAGTTGCTTCGCGTGGAGAGAGGTAAGGTTAATTTTACATACAATTTATAACTGAGTGGTAATGTTTGAGGGTATATTCGAACTGTGTAGTGTTTTTGTGTGTATGTATGAATTGTTTATGTAGCGTTTAGGTGAAATGTCGTCGTTATAGATGCGTCGTGTATGTTTTAGTTCTAGTGTTATTTTAAGTGTTAGGAAATGTCTTCTTACATGGTTAATGTTAATTGTGAGTGTATTTACAAATGTTATGGGCTATTTGTGGGTGGGTTTCGTTATGTATGTTTTTTTACAGGTTCCGGTTCCTCGCATGAAAACTACATGGAAGGAAGCGTGTTTTTTTCCGGAGAAACTAATGTATGACTTATTATGGTTATATTTTGACATGTATCTCCTATTTTTCGTGTTTGCCAGGAGTGGATTTTTAATTTTTTAAACATTTTTCGGGTTTTTGGAGGGTTTCGTATTGGATTGATACATTGATATGCGTGACCGTTTTTTAAAAGTTGTGTGTATATCACTTTAAATACTAAAGTGTCCACACTACTGTTTTCGGGATTTCCTGGAGCGTTTATTTCATTTTTACATAATTTTCGGGTTTTTGAGGGTTTCCCATATTGGAATTGTCCTACATTGCAATGGATTGTATGGATTGTATTTTGCTTCATTACGTCTTTTTCATCTACAAAAATTGTAAGTATTTAAAGTACTTTTTTTATTGGGTGGGAAATGTCGATCTTTATGTAATGTGTATGTGTGATGTAATTATAAATATTGCATATTTGTTCAGAAATAATGTCCCAAATTTTGATAAGTTTCTTAAACAAATATGTATTATTTATAATTGTTTAGAAATGTTTATGATTTTTATATTTACCATTATTGTAAGAAGACATTAGTATATTTTGTAGACATTTTTATAGTAGGCTTTTAGCTATTATTGACAGGTATTCTAATCCTCTAGTTGTAGGATATAGTGTGACTTGACTTTGCAGTAGTCGGAACATTTGTTTAGTTTGTTTAGTTAGTTTTGGACCAATTTGGGTCACAGATTGTTCCATTCTTAGTTCTTGATAGCTTTGTTCTTTTTTCAAAGCTTCTAGTAGGTTATGGAATGTGGGTTTGGCTCTGCTTGTGGTAGCTTGGAAAGCATTATGCCACCCTTCTACACTGTTGTTTGTTTTAGCCTCTTGGTTTAAAGTACTAAGATAGACATTCCACCAAGGGATTTGGAATTTGGGTTGGCGTCGATGTCCAGATCTGTGCAACCTTCCCACCCAAGTATCTTCGAAATAGTCCAGTAATGGGGTTAGTTTATCTTCATTCCTCTTGTAATATGTGCTGTCAATTAATAAATTATAGTGTTCCGCTACATTGGTAACAGGAACGTAGGCCAGTGCTATCAATTTTTTAATTTGATAGGCAAAGGTGCTATCTGTTGAGTATAGAATACTTAAAGTTGATTTCTGGAGATGTCTCCATATGCTCTGATTGAAATGATAGTAGCAACCCTGGATTGCTGTGTGGGGAAATGTTTTCAAAATGCTATTAATCATAGCTAATTCGAAATCAATAATTATTTTTTGTGGAAAATAATTATTGATTTCATTTTTGAGAACATTTAATATTTCTGTATAAGTGTTTTGCTGTTTGTTAGGTAGCAAACAGTAAATGAAAGGGATGTTATAGTTATGGTATAAACCGTGGATGGAATATAGTTGATAAAAAGGTTTTGGGCATGGTTTAAATGTTCCATCCATCATCCATTGGGGACACTGTTGGATTTTTCTTAAATTACTTGCAGTTGCAAACATTATGATTCTGTTTGTACTGCTTTCATTGTCAAAAAGGATAAATTTGTCTTTATTGTGTGTGATGCACATTTCTGGTGAAATAATAATTTCCTCAAAAGTAGTAGGGTTGGGTTGGGTTGTGGAAGTGAGTCTTTTAGTGTATGCAATTGTGCGTTTAAGGGAGTCAATAGAGGGTAGTTGACCTGAAACATGGGCTGGGACTTTTAACAGTTCTTCTTTAAGGATTTGTGTTGTTGGTTTATCACTTTGTGTGCTAGCAGTTTTTATACTTTCTAAAGCATCTCTTATTTCAATTTCTGTGACATTGGGGGGATGATTGTGTTCCCTGGTAAATAACACATTAGTTTCCTCAGTAGTAGCCCTTCCATAACATTTGTTTGAGTAATATTTGGTACATTTCCAGAAAACTTTTCTACCACTTTGTCTTTCCTGATTATAAACATAACCCATATAACATAACAGTAATTTATTTTTCTGTGACATAACAAATTCTGCACCTTCTGTCATTTTGTTTTACTTGTTTTAGGAAAGAGTAGAAAGAAACAAAATCAAAAAACATATATTTCACTTTGTGGTGCAAACATAATTAATGATGTATTTATACTTACAGTTACTAAAAGTAGTAATCACAAATGCAGAACTGTATTTTGAAGGATTTTCTTGTATGTATTTCTTTATTTACTGTTGGTATGAAAATATAGAAATGCTAAGTTAATGTTTACACATAACAAACGTTTTTCCTAGGAAAAAGCAGTTTTCTATTTTGCTTAGTAGTACATTTGATGTAAACATTACATATACTTACTTGTTTAAATAGTTGAGTTGTAGTATTTGGTGGAGTACATCAAGGTAGTAAAGTTCAGATCTGTAGAGAAGATAGAATAAATAAATGTAAAATATTATAAATAATATTTGGAACCGTTGGGAAATTGGAAATATTTAAAAGTATACAAACTTCTAAATAAGTAGTTTTGTTTGCTGTAGGTAGAATAGATGTATGATGTATTCAGAATATCTGTAGAGGAAATATAAAATAAATAACATGGTGTTAAGAACATAGTTTTCGTTTTTTTCGGAAGTTTTAGACAAATTACAAGTATACTTACATTTTTTACAAGGGTAGTCTTGTCTTTTGGTATAGTTGATGTTGGATGTTTTTATTGGATCTGTAGGGAAGATGTAATATGCAAGATATGTTGTTTAGAAAATAGCATTTTTAATATTGGGTGTTTACTAACAAAAACATATATACTTACATGTTTAATTAGTGTAGTTTTATACATTTGTAGTGTTGAAATATGAAAATCTCAGAATATCTGTGAATAAAATGTTTAAAATAAAGAATGAATCTTGTGAAATAGTGTTTAAAAACAGCAGTTGGTGTATAACAGAGCATTAATATATACTTACTATGTGATTTTCCAGGTGAAGAAATAGGAGCATGTATTAGGAATTTATTTGGAGTAGTTTATATCAGAAATGTAGGAGGAGATAACAATTAAATAAGTGCAAGAGCTAGGAGATATAAGTAAAATAGTAGACTACTAATTTAGATTTCTAAATAATGCACTGTAACTTACTTGAATAATTAGCTAGTGAGCTGGATCTTTAAAGATGTTTGTTCAGGAACAAAATCTTCAGAGTGTTGGCATCTTCTTTCTATAGAGTTAGCAGCAACAAATGGTAGAATGCATGTATCCCTTTTATAGTATGTGTATTTTGTGTGCTTTGATTTGATTGGTTGTAGGATGAAATGAAGCATTGTATAGGCTAGTTTGAATTTTTTTTTGTTAATTGGTGTGTTTGTTGATGTGAGAATGGTGGTATGTGGTGATTTCCGCATTAAAGCAGTTTAGTTGTTAAATAAAATAGATGTGTAAGTGAAAAAAAATAATGAAAATGTTAGTTAAATGTAAAGAATATTTTTCAAATGATAGAACGCATTTTATAGAATGTATAGCAAATGTAGATAAATAGGAATGTTATAAAAGTAACAGGTATTATATGTAAAATGTTTTTTGTATAGAGCAATGACTTGTATTGACGATTAATATGGTATTTTAGACATGAAAGGGTACAAAAAAGAACTCGATATTTTATTTGAAACGATATTTTTCTACTCTATATTTTAGTAGTCGATATTTTTGTAGTGTTAGGGGTAATTTCATTAAAAACGATATATTTGTAGTCGATATTTATTAAGGCGATATTTATGTACTCGATATTCTAAAGAGTCGATATTTTTGACTCGATATTTTTGTAGTTGGTGTAATAAGTATACAAAGTCGATATTTTTGTCGTCGATAATTTTTCAACGATATTTTAGCAAGTCGATAATGTGACCGTCGATAATATTTCAGTGATCCCCTGTTTGGGTACGCCGAGTCGCCTAAGTAGGGGGATGACAGACACAAATATCACAACAAGAAATGGCGGTTACCCCATGCCACACAGAGATCACAAAAGTCCCCACTGCACACTCACCAACAAGCCACGCTTGACCGGGTCGCAGATTTGCCATCAGTTGGGGGACAATGCTGCTCCGCATGATGTGGGCGTCATGTGCGGACCCAGGAAATCTTGCACACACATGGGAGATGATGTTGTTTGCCAGGCACACCACCTGCACGTTCAGCGAATGGAAGTGTTTGCGATTCCTAAAAACCTGCTCACGTGCCCGTGGTGGAATGATAGCGATATGTGTGCCATCAATTGAACCCACAACGTGTGGTATGTGGCCCAGTGCATAGAAGTCTGCTTTGACAGCTGCCAACTCTTCCGCCCGTGGGAAATGTATGTAGTCATTCTTGTACAGCATCATAGCTCTTAAAACATCCCGAAGTATCGTGCTGAACATGGACTGTGACATCCCCCCGGCATATCCAACTGTGTACTGAAAGGTGCCAGTAGCAAAAAAGTGTAGGGCAGCCATCACCTTTGCTGTGGGTGTAATGGAACCAGGATAAGTCCTTCGTGGCTGCAGATGAGGAGACAATTGTGCAACAAGCTCCATCAACCGACGTCGATCCAGCCGGAATTTCCTAATCACCTCCTCGTCAACCATATCCTCCAGCACAGTGTATGGCCATGCACATTTGGAGCTCTCCTGTGTGGGAGAGAAATGTAACTTGGGTCAACTTACAAACGACGCATACGTGTGCAACTCCATCACATGTGAGCCAACATTAGCAACAACAACTTTTCTAGGGAGAATGGACATATGTGTGACATCTCTGATACTCTATACAATACGTAGTGCCCCTTTAACAAAGTGCAGCCACTTGCAACAGGAAGTGTGTCAACGCAACGTAGTCACATGTGAACCTTACTGACAATACGTGTGTCTTTACCCTAATGTTTAATAGCCAAATCACAGACACACATGCAAGTGCATGCACACAAACGATAATGATACACACGCACCATGTCATCATGCACCAATGCCAACACCAATAATGTTGTCCATACGGTAATTACATGCATGGTGACACAACGTCCAAAACACATACACTGAATGCATGTGTACCACCACCACTGTAGTCACCTCGCCAGAACCACACACTGACAACAGATGCATAATTTGGCCATACAGCCGTGATGTACTGTGTAGTTGTGAAGATGTTATAACGTTTGTAGGGTCACACCCGACGTCAACACGTCCAAATGCACATCTGTTGCCCATTGTTTGCCCACCGATGGGCATAGTATGGACACACATGCAATAGTGTATGACATATGACCTTTCCCTATCAAGCTCACAACCCTCATGACGCAACTGCACACAACACATCACGGTGCAGCGTCTGACAAGATAACATAATTGGCACCGCCATGGCGGTGCACAACTTCCGCTACTTCCCAAAGGCCATACGCGGCCAGCGGCCCTCTTCCCATTGGCTGCATGTGCACGGACCGTCACGGGCACACATCGGCAACCGCACGTGCAAGCTTCAGGCACGGATGCTTCAGTTGCAACAATGTACTATCAGTGGCGCCACCATGGCGGTGCACGTACTCAGCGGGGGAGGTGCAGGCCTCTACACCCTTTAGATGTACTCAATGGACATGCCAGTTCATGACCCCCCTTACAGTCACATTGCATCATCCACCGTACACCGGCCGGAGCGGCCGGGCCTGGGACGTCTGTGCCGGCCATGTCCACAACCGCCGTGCCAGGCCATGTCCACAACCGCCGTGCCAGGCCATGTACACAACCGCGGTGCAAGGCCATGTACACAACCGCCGTGCCAGGCCATGTACACAACTGCCGTGCCGGCCATGTCCACAACCGCTGTGCCAGGCCCGGACTGGCACGGCGGTTGTGTACATGGCCTTGCACGGCGGTAAGTGCAGTGTGGGACATGTTGGTGTGCATGAGGGGGCAAAATGATCGTGCATACTGCTATCTTAGCTGTGTACTGTGGGCTCGACATATGTTCCGGATTGTGCATGGCTGCTGACAGATACGTGTTGCCCCTATGTGTGTGACAGGCCAACTGTCCACTGACTTACACTCTTTTGTCTCCCATCATGGTAGGTCAAGCTGCACCTTCGCAAGGATGTGTGGAGGAGCATTGCACGGGAAGTACGGGCATTGGGGGTGTGCAACAGACGACATACACACTGCCACAAACGCTGGGACGACATTTCCAGGCTGAGCAAGAATGTAGCGGAAGTGACACTGGGGATGATTCCAAGGACGCCCCGTCTGGCACGACGCTCCATGACCCCTCTCATGCACCGTATCATTGCAGTGACGCATCCTGAACTGTCCGAACGTCTGAGTGTCGATCAACAGCAAACTAGCGGTGAGCATACTGTCTGTGTAGGAAACTTGTGAGCGCAATGCATGTATTGGTGCACAGACACAGTATTGAGTTCCGTGTTGTGTATGTATCTCTGTGATGCCATGTTGGTCCCATTGGGTGGGTGTCATTTGACATCCAGGTCCGCAATGTTGACACGCCAATTGCTTAGTAGTTGAGTGTTGAAGCACATCCCCTAGTGGTCCATGGCCCCATGGCAGGAAATGTGTGCAGATGTACGTGCTCCTGCCCTGTCCGCATGCTGTACATGTGTCACGGCCACCAACGCTTATGTAATGTGAGGATGACTGGTAGAGGTGGGCCGTGTGCAGGATGGGGGCTACAATTACTTTGTCAGCTATGGAATTTGGCAATCCTTGTACTTCTGTACGTGAGTGTGCCCATGACTTACACCTCTTTTATGTGCATTTCAGCTATGACAGAGGACACTCGGCCACAGACGGAGGAGAACAGTCGAGGAAATGAGTCCGGGTCAGACTTCGCACACACGCAGACTGACACAGAGGAGGGCAGCGCCGGAGAGGGGGACAGGACCGTCCCTGAGGACTCGCATGTGGAGACACCATCGTCCTCATCTTCGGAAACTCTTGGTGAGCCTGCACTGTTGTCACAGACTGGGAGTGGGCAATCATCACCTTCTGTCGGAAGACAGCACACAGGGCCCATACTTCCGCCAACTGCACCATGTACTGTTCGTGGCCGCAGGAGTAGGGGGAGCAGAGGGGCGTTCGGTGCAGGCACCGCTGCCCTGCCACGGTGAGCCAAAATGCACTGTGTGCTGAGGCCGTTGATCTGCTGCGACAGCTGTGTGTGGGGCAGACCAATATGACAAATGCTTTCCAAGACCATGATAGGAAGTTGGGGCAGGTGGTTGCATTCATGGAAGGGATGCATGGCGATCTTGTTGGTCTACACAGGACAGTGCAGTCATTGGCAAGCAGTGTGTCGTCTGCAATAGTACAGTCGCATGGACAGGGTGCTACTTCTGTTTCCCCATCTACACCACTGGATGTCTCAGGGGGTAATGATTATTCAGAGCAGGACTCAAATACAGGTTATTGCACTAGAAGCAGCGTCAGACAGCACGTCAGGGCACGCAGGGCACAGACCCCATCCCCTAGATCAGCTAAATCTGTTCACGAAGACAACGTCAGATACACTGGAGTACACACACACGATCCACACGTGTTGTTGGGGGACATGCCTTCAGGAGCTACACAGGCATTCAACACAAAAGGTACTCCCAAGGCAAGGGATACTCACAAGTCCATGGACAGTCCCTTGGACAAGGCCACTCAAAAGACAAAGGACCCTCCTAAGAGCAGGGAGACTCCCAAGGGCAGGCCCACAACAGAGGAAAGGGACCCTCCCAAGGACAAGGACAGTCAGAAGACAAAGGCTCCTCCTAAGAGCAGGGAGACTCCCAAGGACAGGCCCACAACAGAGGAAAGGGACCCTCCCAAGGACAAGGACAGTCAGAACAAGGACAGTCAGAAGACAAAGGCTCCTCCTAAGAGCAGGGAGACTCCCAAGGACAGGCCCACAACTGAGGAAAGGGACCCTCCCAAGGACAAGGACAGTCAGAAGACAAAGGCTCCTCCTAAGAGCAGGGAGACTCCCAAGGGCAGGCCCACAACAGAGGAAAGGGACCCTCCCAAGGACAAGGACAGTCAGAAGACAAAGGCTCCTCCTAAGAGCAGGGAGACTCCCAAGGGCATGCCCACAACAGAGGAAAGGGACCCTCCCAAGGACAAGGACAGTCAGAAGACAAAGGCTCCTCCTAAGAGCAGGGAGACTCCCAAGGGCAGGCCCACAACAGAGGAAAGGGACCCTCCCAAGGACAAGGACAGTCAGAAGACAAAGGCACCTCCTAAGAGCAGGGAAACTCCCAAGGACAGGCACACAACAGAGCAAGGTCCTTCTCCCAAGGCCAGGGACACACACAGAGAGCAGGTGTCTACTGGAGACAGGTGCACCACAGACGACAAGTCTGCTGGCAGGAACAGGGCGGCGACCAGGGCACAGGCAAAATCCAGAGACAACACTCCACCTAAGGATAAGGCACATCCTACGGACAAGGCTTCTAGCATGGACAATGACGCAATCAAGGACAGGCATACTTCACCCCTGGCTGCACTGAGGCTGATGTTTTGAAATGAACGCCAAACAAATGTCTCCGCGGCGGAGTCCCCCCATACCTCCACTCCCATCCGGCCCAGTCAGAAGCAGAGGAGGGAGTCCCCTGTTGCTGCATCCCCCATTACACATGATTCTGAGTCCAGGCGGCAGGCACACAGCAAACGACAAGCAGGCTCCAGCACGTCCCCAGATACCCGATCCCCGGCTGCAGATGCTCCACCTATGGTGGGTGATAATTCTTTAAAGTCCCCACCACTTGGCAGTCCTGTCCTGTCCAGGGTGCACTCACACTTCCCTAAGAAACGCAGACACACACCATTGACACCTGCCCAACCCGATGTCGCTCAAGGTCAGCTATCCCCAGCTCCCAGGGCCACCCTGCCTCCTGGCCCATACAGCCCTGTGGCTCATCATTTCAGTGGTCCCAGTCGCGCAGGTGCAGTTGACTCTCATGTATCAGATAGTGGCACTGTGTCTGTTGTTGGCTCTCATGCATCATGTAGTGGCACAGTCTCTGTTGTGCCCTCTCCTGTTGCTGGTCCTGGCAGTGTATCTGGGTCTATGGCTCACGTGTCAGTGAGTAGATCTGTGGCTGTGTTGCACACTCCTGTTTCTGGTGCTGGCAGTCTGTCTGGGTCAGTGGGTCACGTGTCAGTGACTACATCTGTGGCTGTGTCTCACATTCCTGTTGCTGGTGCTGGCAGTGTGTCTGGGTGTGTGGCACATGTGTCTGTCACTCGGGCTGTGGCTGTGTCTCACACTCCTGTTGCTGGTGCTGGCAGTATGTCTGGGTCCGTGGCCCATGTGTCTGTCACTCGGGCTGTGGCTGTGTCTCACACTCCTGTTGCTGGTGCTGGCAGTATGTCTGGGTCCGTGGCCCATGTGTCTGTCACTCGGGCTGTGGCTGTGTCTCACACTCCTGTTGCTGGTGCTGGCAGTATGTCTGGGTCCGTGGCCCATGTGTCTGTCACTCGGGCTGTGGCTGTGTCTCACACTCCTGTTGCTGGTGCTGGCAGTGTGTCCGAGGCAGGTAGTTCACGCAGTCCCCCTGATTCTGTGATGTGAGGTGCTGATCACTTCACTCAAATGTTATTTCACATGGTGTGTCCATTGAGAACTGCGTTGCACTCTTGTGGTCCCTGGGACGGGTTGGTTGGGGCACGTACTTGTGCTGCCTCTGATGTACCTGCTCTGTACTCCGCAATGCCCTGTTGATGTTCTGATGCTGCATTCTGCCCTCTCACGTGCTGCCTCTGATGGACATGTTCAGTGCTATGGACTGTTGTTGCACTTGGCCCCTCTCACGTGCTGCCTCTGATGGACATGTTCAGTGCTATGGACTGTTGATGCACTTAGCCCCTCTCACGTGCTGCCTCTGATGGACATGTTCAGTGCTATGGACTGTTGATGCACTTAGCCCCTCTCACGTGCTGCCTCTGATGGACATGTTCAGTGCTATGGACTGTTGATGCACTTAGCCCCTCTCACGTGCTGCCTCTGATGGACATGTTCAGTGCTATGGACTGTTGATGCACTTAGCCCCTCTCACGTGCTGCCTCTGATGGACATGTTCAGTGCTATGGACTGTTGTTGCACTTGGCCCCTCTCACGTGCTGCCTCTGATGGACATGTTCAGTGCTATGGACTGTTGATGCACTTGGTCCCTCTCACGTGCTGCCTCTGATGGACATGTTCAGTGCTATGGACTGTTGATGCACTTAGCCCCTCTCACGTGCTGCCTCTGATGGACATGTTCAGTGCTATGGACTGTTGATGCACTTAGCCCCTCTCACGTGCTGCCTCTGATGGACATGTTCAGTGCTATGGACTGTTGTTGCACTTGGCCCCTCTCACGTGCTGCCTCTGATGGACATGTTCAGTGCTATGGACTGTTGATGCACTTAGCCCCTCTCACGTGCTGCCTCTGATGTAGCTGCTCTGTACTTCACAATGCCCTGTTGATGTTCTGATACTGCATTCTGCCCTCTCACATGCTGCCTCTGATGTACCTGCTCTGTACTCCGCAATGCCCTGTTGATGTTCTGATACTGCATTCTGCCCTCTGATATGCTGCCTCTGATGTACCTGCTCTGTTGGGCACAATGCCCTGTTGCTGTTCTGATACTGCATTCTGCCCTCTGATGTGCTGCCTCTGATGTACCTGCTCTGTACTCCGCAATGCCCTGTTGATGTTCTGATACTGCATTCTGCCCTCTCACATGCTGCCTCTGATGTACCTGCTCTGTACTCCGCAATGCCCTGTTGATGTTCTGATACTGCATTCTGCCCTCTCACATGGTGCCTCTGATGTAGCTGCTCTGGTGCCCACTTTGCCCATGCTCACGCATACACTGTGATTATACCCCTATTATGTACAATAAAGGAAGTCTATCAAGTCTCGTTGTTTGTCGTTGTCATTCATGCTTGCGTACTACAAATGTGTATTTCTATTTGCTTCTCATCAGTGGTTTGGGTAACATGACACTCCCCCTCCCTACGTCACGACCCTTGCAGGTATTCCCCTCCAGACAGCCAATGGTTTGTGCCTTACCTGCGTCGGCGTCGATGGTGGGCCAAGACTAGGACGTGGTGGATCGCGAAGAGCATCGGGAAAGCGTGTAGCGCTGGGTCCATGGTGGCGAGCAGCTTGTGGTGGGTCTCTCTGCTGTGTCTCTTTTCCTCGCTGTGGGGAATCCGCCGTGTTCAGACAGGTTGTGTTTCCGCTGCGGTTTTATTTGTATTTTCCGCCATCTTGATTTGGGGGACGGTCTTAGACGTCAGTACGTACGGCGGAGCCTCCGGATGTGTTCCGTCCGCCGCGTGGTCGTGTGTAGTTCGACGGCGGTGCGTGCTTTTCCGTCGAGGACGGAAATTTGACACGTTTTCCTATCCTGATATGGCGGACGGAGTTTCCGCGGCAGGCGGACATGGAAAAGGCTTTTTCCGCCTACTCCAGGGCCGCGGTGGCTCTTCCATCCGCCATCCTAATGAGCCCCATAGTGTGGAACTTGGTAAATGGATGCAGAACGAATGTGCCAGAAATATAGATTAAAGTAGGTGTAAATCGTATTGTTCCCCTGTTTACCGTGGTAACTTCACAGTATACCACGGTACATGCCAATAAGGCAGTATCTGTTTGGCTAATGACTGTCTTTACAAAACGTAAAAGGCATCCATATAGTTTTCAGTACATTTTCCTTCCGTTCTGGCATTAATGCCTTAAATCTAGGTAAATATGAGGTTTTATTGTGGTTCGCAACCTATTACCACTTTACGAAAGTGATACTTGTTAGAGAAATGTAATTATAATTCCCTATATATTTTTACAGCAGTTTCGGGAGAACTGCACATTTTTCAACATGTTTTTAAGTAGTGCTGTAATTTTTAGGTATTATTACGTAGATTTTTTTGTGAAGATTTAAATAAGTTAAAAATATAATATACACTGCAGTACACTACATTTGTAAAATATCGTGTAGTACAGTGTATAGTTCAGTGTATTTTAAAAAAAAATCCATATTTAATAATAATTTTTTTAAGTACCTACTTCATCGGAAGTATAGTTGTACTTTTAATAGTTAGAAACTTATAAGTATTTTTCCTGACCTATTACCTACCACTTTAATAAAGAAGTACCAGGTAAGGAAACAAATATCAAACCTAATACGTACTTATATCTAAAGGAGCTACACAGAACACAGGCAAAGTGTACCTCAAAACAACATAGCTGCCTTCAACTTATTTTAAGGCAACCTTTAGCCAATCACATAATGCCTTGTCATTGCTATGTATAATGGTACTTCCGTGAAACACCATGAAATTCTGTGAGAGAACCGCTAAAACAGAACCAGTAAGTTAATATGCCTTATAACTTAAACAATACTTACCCTACTTACCTGTAGTACCCAAAAGGATCATCTGTGCACCATATTGTGTAATCCTGCAAAATTTCATGGCCAGTCTGAATTGACGTGGACTACGGGATGTAGTGAGCCTTCAAAGGTGGAAATTTCTTTCTTTGACTCTGTTCACATTTGTTCATATTGGCCTGGTGTTCAGCACTGATCGGATGTTTGAGAATAGAGAAAGGACTCTGTATCAGTTGTTTTTTTTCTGTTAGCTGATCTCTTGTTATTATTCTCTTTACTGGTATACAGCCCTGGGCATATTTACATGTAACTGATAAAGACTGGAATGCAGTTTTTCTAAATATGTTGACTCATTGTTTCCCAGGCGAAGGTTTAGATAGAGATTTTTGTAGTAGGGTGATATCTTTATACCCCGTTTCCAGAATGTTAGCTTTTGGTCCCACTTTTTTTGTTAGTTCAGAACATTCCAAGGTAACGAGTGTGTGTTCTGTCACTTGCACACCTTGTGGTTTTATGAATGCAACCGAAGAAATATCAGCTGAGTTAAGGCATTCTAAAGCCCTGTTGTTTTGAAAGAGTTTTATCAAGTTGCCTCTGTTTTGTATGTCATGTGGTCCCAGCGATAGACATTGAGAATGAAAATTAACTTTATTAGTTGCATGCACAAGCAATCACTTTTCAAAGATGAATTTATCAATTATTTTAATAGATTCAGTTTGTGGTCCTTGAGCCTCACTTGAGCAGTGCCCTGTTCTTACCAATTATGGCTTCTGCAGAGATGAGGATGATGTAGTTTGCCTAGTTGTGCTGGCTCTACCAGGACTAGCGTTTATAGAGTCATGCTTGTCCTCATTGGTGGTTGTGTCAGCCAGGTTCCTAAGAGGATCTGGTCGATGTTGTTCCTTTGGACAGGGCAGTTATTTTAGAAAAGATAGAAAATAATTTCCTATTGGTGTCCTTCGGTCCTGGATCAACACGTTTCCTCTGTTTCCAGAGCCTTTATGCTCTATCTATTGGACATCTGGCCTGATGGTGTCTCCTTGCATTGCCTTTATTGGTGGTGTTAAGTGCATCTTCATGCTGTTGCCAATCCCCCTGATTGTTTTCTTCCGTCTATCAAAGTGCTGGGCGTCATTAGTTGCTGCATATACTTCCAGAGCTGCCCCTGTGTGAGGATCCATGGGAACACAATTATTAGAGTTGGCCTTTTGTCTGAAGCCCCCCGGAGAACTGTATGGGTTCCTGTTTAAAATTAGTCACCTTAGTTGACCTGACCCGCCCACTACTTACTTTTCTGGTCCTCGCATTGGTTGTTGCCAAAAGAGACATTGCAAAACACTGGGGAGCGCCGGAGCCCCCAGACCTGGAGGAGTGGAGGAGAGGATTAGACCTATATATGGCAGCAGAAAGGGTCACCTATAAGGCATGGGGATGCTCGAAAAAAGTCCGTAGAGTCTGGTCAAAGTGGAGACATTATCATGGTTTGGACGGGGGGCTGTAGGAGGGTTTTCACAGGGGGGGCATGGGACACGACACAGGGACCAATGAGATATACGTTACGGACAAGACTAACCTACTGATCCCACAGGATACCGTGAGCCACCGGCAGATGCGGGCCTTGGACAGTGAAGGACTTTGGCTGGTACTGGGGAGATGGGGAGGGACGAGGAAGTGTAGCTGCTGCAATTTTTCGTGTATGTAGTTTTGAACAATCTTAAACTTGGGTTTTCTAAAGTTCAATATAGGGGGGTGGGGGGGTTCTTGCATTTGAAAATCAAAAAGCAGAAACTAGGAACGCCCATTGAATGTTTACATCTGTGTAATACTTGGTTAATATAGTGCACTAATCATGCTTGCCACCCGACCTCCGGGGTGTGAGCTGAATGGCCGTGTATCCCTTAGCCGGCTGTAAGTGGCACCAACTGTGATGCATAACTGTGATCTCTGACAGATTGTTTAACGGCTCCTGGTATATCTGCAATAAAAAAAAATTAAAATAAAAAAATTTAAAAATTAAAAAAAAAATCACCTTAGCATCTTGTACATTGATATTGAGTGAGCTGTGCCCTGTGGGACATGTTTTGTTTAGTGAGGCAGTTCCTGGCTTGGGCTCTAATCGATTATGTAGGGACCTTTCAAGGGGGCTTATGCCAGTTGCAGTTACTTCTGCAAAGGTCAGTGTGTTTGTGGGTTGGGAAACACTATCCGTTTTGCTGATCATAGAGTTGGATCACTGACATAATATCGTTGAGCACAATATCGAGTTGCAAAAATATAGGCGAAAAAATATCGACTACAAATTATATCGAAACCCAATACTTAATTAAAAAACTACAAAAATATTGACTACAAATTATTGAGATTATTCAATATCGAAACAAACAATATCGAAACACAAAATATAGAAACAAAAATAACGTCTAGTACTAAAATACACAGTACACAGCAATAATATCGAAAACAAAACTATAGATAATACTAACTGCGAATTTATTCAAATATCGACACTATAAAAAAGGCCTAAAACACTTTAAATACTATACCAATATATATTATAAATATATAATACATTCTACAAGATATATAAAACACATAATAAACATTTTTCGCAACACATACAAAAATATGAAACATTTCAAACAAATGTCATACAAACATTGCAGTGCATTAAATAATAAATCAAATATTTTTACAATATGATTTCTAAAATATTCTTACATATATTTAAAATATAAAATAAAACTAAGAAGATTTACAGCTGAATCATTCAGTAAATAGCATTTCCACAACACCAAACAAAGCTATTAAATTAAAAAAAATTCAAACCAACCAATGAAAATCTCCCACAGTTAAAGCATCCAATCAAATGAAGCAACTAATCAAATACACAGTATAAAAGGAACACTTTCCTACTGCTATTTCCTGCTTCTAACTCTACAGAAAAAATAAGGCGACACTACAACCAACTATTTGCTGAAAATACTACTTTTCAAGATAAGACTCCTACATACAAAACAAAAGTAAGTTAACCTCATTTTTAAATGCAACTTAAGCATTAGCCTAAAACTATAAATGTATTAATAAATAGTTTAAGTAACATTTTGCCATACCTTTTATATATCTTCTACAGAAATCTCCAAAAGACAGCATTAAACCTTTAACAGATAATTTACTGCAAATGTATTCTTGTAAGTATATTTAAAGTTTATCAGACACACCAACTAAATATAATAAACACACATTTAGAATCCACTTTTTATCTTTACTCTATCTTCTGAACAGAACATTTACAGACATTCAAAAGTTACTCCATCAAAGCTAAAGACTCCACAAACTCATTCAGAAAGTATATATTTTTAAATATGTTACAAGCCTAAAATAATAAGTAGAAAACAGCTTCCCCATCCCAACCTCAAAATTAAATACAATAATACAATAATGAATTTTGTGTTTATTCTACCAATAGATATAAAGCATCAAAATACAAGAAAAAACTTGAAAAACATTGTGAACATTTCTAAATATTTCCTGCACATTTATTCTTGTAAGTATACTTAAAATTGAGTAAACATAGCAACTGAATGTAATAAGCAGACATTTCTAATCCACTTTCTATCTTTTCTCTATCTTCTTAACCGAACATTTACAGACATCCAAAACTTAATCCATCAAAGCAAAAGACTCCACATACTCATAAAGTAAGTATATATTTTTGTTTTTTTTTAAAACCTAAAATGCAAAGTAGAAAACAACTGGCCCATCCCAACGTCTCAAAATTAAAAGCAATAATAAAATACAGATTTTCTTTTATCTTCTACCAACAGATGTAAAACATCAAAATATAAGAAAAAGCTTGAAAAACATTCTGCACATTTGAAATTACAAGAAAGAATCAGTGTAAGTATAATAAGTAACATATTAATGCATTTCAAACATGTATAGTAGTATTTAGACTTAAATTGTGTTTCTTTTTAATCTTTCCTAGCACTACAAAAACAAACATGACTGAAGGAGCAGAGTTTGTTATGTCTCAAAAAAACTAATTATTACTATGTAATATGGGGTATGTTTACACTCAAGAAAAACAGTCAGGACACAAAGTTTTTGGGAAATGTAGTAAATACTACTCTAATAAATGTTATGGCAGGGCTGCAACTGAAGAAGCTAATGTACTATTTACCAAAGAACACAATCAGCCCCCCAATGTCACTGAAATAGAGGCCTGAGATGCCCTGGAAAGTATAAAAGAAGCTAATACAAGCACAGATAAACCCACCACCCAAATACTTAGGGATCCATTAGGATGTCGGGCGGTGGCACCACCGCGGTGGTGGCGGGGCGGAAAAACATCTGTTTCCGCCCGCGAGCAGCAGAACTCACGTCCGCCACATCAGGATAGGTTAACATAGGTAATTTCCCGTCAGCCGCGGAGCGACGCACACCGCCATCAAAGTGCGCCCGCCACCACGGTGGCGGGAGCCAATCGAGACTCTCCGCCGTGCCGAATGACATCCGCCCCGCTCGACAAATTAGGATGGCCCAAACAAGCAGACGCACCGCAGCGGAGACCCCGCCCAGCCTGAGCAGGCGGAAACTCGACAGCGGAGCGCGAACGCCGAGACCCGGTCATGAACGCCATGAACCCAGCCCTCCATATGCATCCGGTGATGTTCCTCCTACAACACTATCGGCAGAGGGTCCGCCGCGGACAACGCCGCAGGTACGCAATTACACAAATGCAACACACAACATACATACCGACACAGGGTCCAATCACCACACAGACACCCTGCTGGGGAACACAACACATCCATACGGGCACCCACACATCACCCACCTCACAACAAGGCAACTCTCAGCATCCGGGACACACATCGACTGCCAACCAGCAGCAACGTCCAGGTCCCGGTCACGTCACCGCCGCGGTCAGCACATGCGCACTATGCAGAAGGCAGGGACACTCCAAGGCATGGGCAGGGCACAAACACCACAGGGACACACAGCCCCCAACCACACAGCAACACACCCCATCAACCCACAGGCCAGGTGCCCATCCTGTGCACCCCCATGCACACCAACAAGCACTGCAACAACAAGCACAATACACACTCCCTGCACCACACAACACACAACCAGGGAGACAGCCACTGCAGGAGTGTCGGACAAGGAACACACAACACCACTGCCACACACA
Source organism: Lissotriton helveticus (assembly GCF_964261635.1). Classification (NCBI taxonomy): domain Eukaryota; kingdom Metazoa; phylum Chordata; class Amphibia; order Caudata; family Salamandridae; genus Lissotriton; species Lissotriton helveticus. Next base: position 788,573,021 of record NC_136072.1, read on the forward strand.
CTCAAGGCTCACAATCCTTGCCAGCACTCACACACACACAAACAAACACACACCCTGGGTGTAGCCACAAACAACACACACACAGGGATGCCACAACCGATGCCTGCACAAGAACAACACACAAACAATACAGGAACACATACTGAACTCCAACAGAAACACACATACCCTGTCAGCCAAACTTGGGAAAATCAATGGGAGAACAGACACAACAGGAGTACACAACATCATCACTCAGGAACAAAACACACACACCAAAACACAAAACACACAAGAAGTGCATCTGGACCAACACACACAGCCACATCAAACCCATCACAGATGCACATGAAACCTCAATCAACAAACACCACAAGACATCAGGGGATGCACATCAGGCAATGCCAAGGCAATATACACACAGCACTGCATGCACGACAAGCATTGTCTGCCTAACAGGCATGATTGACACAACCGCATCACACACCACAAATCAGCACTGCACAAATACAACACCACACCCAGGAACTGAAGCAATAGCACACACTACATCCACACATCCAACACAACAACTACACATGCACCACTCTGGGATACAAGAGCACAGCCACCTCCGCCAGAGCACTGGCCAGCACACACAGCTGAAGTCCACATGACCGCTACAGAATGACCAATAGCACAAGGGCAGCACACATAAACCATTGGGGCAATGTCCAAAGTGAAACAACACCTATGGCCCAAGAACTGCACCACAAAGCACAAGCCCACATATGAAGTGATGGGGAGGCACACACACATGGAAACCAAGGGGAAAGCTGGCATCTAAGTTAAACAGCCTGCATGTCAGTAGCAGACATGTAAGGGGTGTACCACACACAAATAGAGGGACGAAACACCCACAATTGCCAAGCACAAGTGGGACACATAGGGGTGTCATGTATTCCTATAGGTTCTGAATCGATCCCCCTATTCCTGACCCCATTCTGGTTAAACTAACTATCAAGTTAACTAACAGTCAGCCCATGAGGCAAGAACAGCCCCCATGATGCAGATACCGTTATCTGACGCAGTCACACTACGGCACAGGAACGTGTTATCTGATTAGGTCATAACGCTTGAGATCTAATTAGACAAGCGACATTCCTCCAGCCCCTGATAAGGCATACGACGTTCTCATAACAAATCAAACCTATGACAACCTGGAAAATCCGTGCGGCCATTGTTTTGATTTCACAGAGAACTTCAGTAAAAGAATGTGCTAACGAGCAAGTCGTATGACATCTTTATTGACGTATCTATGTCCATCCTTACGTCAATCTCGGCACCTTTAAGGTATAAATATTGCCGATCTTGCCCTATGCAAACACACGCGTGGTGACGAGACGGAGCAGCCATACTTGCCGAAGCCGAGAGCAGAAGCAGACCCCGCTGGCAGCAGCCCCGCCTTCCTGACGCGCTGAGAGACGCGCTGCTATCTCAAGCCGAGAGACCCAGCACCGGCGCTTTCGGGCAGCCCTCGCAGGCAGCCTGGAATATCGAGAGCAGAGAAAGAGATACCATTCCTCATTCATCCTAAATTCCAGGTACAGAACTGAATAACCCCTCACAGAGAATTCTTTAGTTATTCACTTGGCAAAAACAAACTTAACTTAAAACTGTAACTTTCTATTCCCGCCCACGCATTAGACATAGGTCAGGTACACGGGGTAGGCGTATTTAGAAACACCAGTTGAGTACATTTAGTCAAATGTATATGTGTATGTAAATATATTTTAATCATTTTAAACATCATATGGCTCAGAAACCATATCAATGTTTTTACAGTATTATTTTATACTATTGCTTTTAATGTATGCACTTTACTTAACTATAAGTATTGCAATAATATCGATCCATTTCTCTTGTACGAGAAAAGAGACTGATCAATAAATAACACCTTTTTATTGAACACGCCCGTCTCTTCCTTTTCTCTACAATCTGATGAGACTAAGAATGCACGTACTGACTGAGTAAAATAATTGCCTTGTGCTCACACGACTCTTGAGATTGACTCTTGATTAGGGGAGAGCAAAGTTGTCATGTTCTATGGTTGTCAGAAACTAAATCCCTTCTTGTCTAATCAGGGGAGTTAATTCTTTCCTGAACATTCAAGAAAGTTTCTAGCGAACTCTGAGCTACGCTGGCAAACCCAAAACTTAAGTCTAGTATCGACAGTAGTAGACCTAGTTAACGTCTGGCCTAGGCCTTTACTGCTGTAGGTACTATTCCAATGCGCAGAGCCTATTGGGAAAATAGGAACTACACTACATGGCGCCCAACGCGTTTGGAAAGGGCGATAAAACTAACGTAAGACATTTAGAGTAACTCAGTCGTGCTTTCTCACTCAGACCCCTTTTCCCAAATTCTCCAAAGACGTCTGGAGTGGGTGAAAGGTAATATCCTCCAAAACCGCACAGGAGGAAACTCCTATGTATGGTTCTTGGTACAGTCAACGTTGAAGGATACACTGTTCCAAAATATTGTGCATCTAATCTCTGTTCCATAAGAAACCTGATCTGCAAACAAACATAATACCATCCTGTCGGTAAAATGTCAGACAGTGATGATGAAAGAGAGGCAGTTAGATTAGCAGCTGAAATAGCAGCAGCAGATACTGCACTAAAGGATGCGGACGCGGATATAATACTCATTCCGGTCAGCAAAAGGAAATCTATAACCTTAAAACTTATAGAAAATGGACTGACACCTAGAGGTGGCACAGTCATATTCGTAATTGAGGCACACGAATATCGGCAGACAGAGGTATACTATTCATGGATACATTTTCCAGCAGCAAATGCTGTAACAAAGTACTTCCACTATTACAAAATAGAGGTTCCACCCGACATTTACACTCCTTTCGAGGAGGTGGAAGTACCACTCAAATTCCAAGAGCATTTGCTCTTATTTGATGGCGCCCTAATACATAACAATCACATTACAAGGCTCGGTCCTTTAGGAAGACCAGGAGCAACGTGGCCGGTCTTAGCCGGATACACACCACACCCAGACATCGAAGGGATGTCTACTGGAGAGCTGTTAATACAGCTAAAACAATTACTAAAAATTCATAGACAATTAGTTCAGTATGTAATGCGGACTTCAACAATTCAGCCAGCGATTAAACTTCCACAGCTGACCCCTCACCAGGGGAACACAAATAAAATCACACCACAGAACATCCAATCCTGCCTAGGTAAAGTTCCGGCTAAACAGGAACAAATACCATTCTGGTTGGCACAGAAAATCACCCAAATAGAGGCGGTGTTTCCTGACACCACCCCGATAGAAAAACACAGGATTCTGACTATAAGTCTCCCAATGGGAATCGCACCACACATAGAGGACTGTGACACTTGGGGTACAGTCTTTGCTTCAATCTACACAAAAACGCACGGTGTTCCATCCATTTCGGTAATACCAGATGTGCTAAAACAAATTCAAGATGAATACGGTCCAGAACCAGCTTTAACTCTTGGTATGAAATTACTGAAAGACTTCAAGCAGGTCTCGGCTATATTATTAGCCAATATAAAAGGTGAAGCAGCAAACGTGGCGATCTGCCAGAGGTTAAAAGAGACAGATATAGCAGACCAACCAGCTGAAATTGCCAGAATCATAGAAAAATCCTATGAAGAACTAGGTAGAGACAGTTTAGGTGGAATACCAGTAAAACCGCAACTGACTGAAAGTCCAGAAAAAATATTTTTTAATAATAATTCACCAAAAAAGAACTGGGATGGAAACAAACAATCCAATCCAAAAGAAAAGAAATTCCAGTCCCGAGGAAGGTCTCCTAGGCGAAGGGAGAAATCTCCGAACCAGAGACACAGGTCACCCCAGAGTGACCCCTCTGGGAAAAGATATAACCTTAGAAATAGGGATAATATTAAAAAACCTGATAGATATCAAGACATTGATACACGTCCCTCTCAATCTTTTCAGAATTCCTCGCAGAAATCGGAAAGAAGAGGACGATCAGAACAAAGAGAAGAGCACGCCAAGTCCAAAGACAAGGAACCTGCTCAGCTAAAAAAGAAATTACAATTTCCAAAAAAGAAGGTAGCCAGTATCAAGGTAGTTAACAATGCCGAGAATACTGAGGACACAACTGAAAAACGGAGAGTGGGCTCAGACAATGCTAGACAGCGCAGCAGAAGTGAGCATAGCTCGCAAAGTCCTTCTGAATCATCTGGAGACAGTGGACACGAATGAATACCTTCAAGTGGAAACTGCAGACACCAGAGTTAGCAAGCCCCACAAGATATACGAGATAACATTACGTATAGAGGGAGATAAGACTAGGAAAATAAGGGGACTATTTTGGGATAACCTCTCCAAGGGTTATGACATCCTTCTAGCTGAAAAAGACTGGCCACCAGAGTTTGTCAGGGAGTGCCCTCATGGCGAAGAAGTAATTATGCCTGCCTTCTCGAATCAAATCCCGATTCATAAAAAATACACACTTGCTAAAAAGTGGGCAGTGGCCTTAGCACCTGCTTTATATAAAAATCATGTAGGATGGGATGAGGATTCTCCTCCTCACAAAATCCAGTTAAAATCACAACCTACTGCACAAAGGCAGTACCCAATTAAGCAAGAAGCTAAAAAACAGGTAAATGAAATACTAGATCAGCTAGAATACCAGGGGGTGATTGAAACTTGCACCTCACAAATGAACAATCCTTTGTTTCCGGTCTCCAAACCAGACAATTCATATTGTCTAGTTTTGGATTACCGACACCTTAACACATGTTGCAAAACCTTTGCAGTGCAAAACTCACACAGTGCTGCACTAATGAATAACATAGTGCGCAAAAAATACAAAACAACCTTGGACATCTCCAATGGATTCTTTTGTCAAAACATAGCACCTGAGAGCAGATATTTAACTGCATTCTCAGTAAATGGCACTCAAAAGCAATTCTGTCGGTTAGCCCAGGGGTACAAGAATAGCCCGGGAGTATTCTCAGCGAGAGTAACAGAATTACTACAACTATATGATGATGAAGCATTATCTTATGTCGATGACATTTACTTAACGGATGATGACTTGGATACTCACTTGAAAAGAGTGAACACTATAATACTTGGGTTCGCAGCAGAGGGTTACAAATTCAACTTTAAAAAGTCCAGAATTGCCCATCTGACAGTCCTGTTCTTAGGATATGAGTTATCAAGTGAAGGTAAAAGCCTGGCAGACAATTTCCTAGAGAAATGTGCCGTAATCCAAGCTCCTAAAACACTAAAAAACCTACAGTCAATTCTAGGCTTCCTAAATTTCGGAAGAACATACATTACAAATTACGCAGAATGGGTCAAACCCCTTTATGATCTAATTAAACCAGACTTCAAAAAATCCAATTGGACTCAAACACACACAGAAATTTTGAGATCCTTACAAACAGACATGCTAATTAAAACAAAATTAGAAACACGTGATAACACACGCAATCTTGTGATTCATCCCAGGGAGATGCGGATTCACATACCTTACCTCTAATGAGGGAGAAAAGGTACCAATTGCATTCAAATCACACTTGTATACAGAAGCTGAACAGAAATTCAGTAATACAGAAAAAATCATTCGTGCAGTTCAAACCGCAATAGCTAGAGTAAAAAAACATAGCTGACGGTAGACATATCACAGTCAGAACAGCAGAATCAGCCTTGGAGGCACTAACAACACCGTGTAATTTACCAACAACAACATTGAATCCGGAATGGATATAATGGGTGAATTCCATCACAACGGACAAAGTATACTACTACTTTGATCCAGAACTAGAAGAAGTAAAAAATCTAAAGTATGAAAAGACGTATCCTCTGCCAATCGACATTCTGCCTCTACGACATTACGCCTGTGTAATCTATACAGACGGACATGCTCAACCCTCCGTTTGGGGAGAACAAGCTTACAACCCCACATGTGAGATTACAAAAGAAGTGTGGCGGGGAGGTAAACTAAGACCTCTATTAACAAAATCACACTCAGTAGAAACTAATTCAGAACTACAAACTGAAATAATAGCTTTGAAAATGGCGCTAGATAATGCGGATCGCGAATTCCCGACACTTATAGTGTCAGATTCATATTACTGCGTCAAAGCATATAACAAGGATTTGCAGACATGGATTCAAAACGGTTACAAAGATGACACAGATGCACCAATAAAGCAGAAACTGCTCTGGGAACAAGTAGCTCTTTTGAAAAAAGAACTACCAAAGACTCACGTGACACACTCACTGAGTCATCAGCGTGATGGCGTTCACGTTGCAGGGAATTCATTGGCTGAAACGGCCGCAGCGGCAGCCACTAAACCGGCTCCCGTAGATCGAAAAAAGCGTACATTAAAATACATTGACGGTGAAACAATGCTGGCGGTGAAAACGTCATCAAAAGGCGACTGCTCAGCGTTACCGATCAACTATCCACTCAATTATACATACATAATCGATGCGAACTCCGTCCCTTTTGCTCGAATCCCTGGAGTGGGGGATAGAGTGATTCCAAACATGGACAGGAGAAGCTTGTTAATCGCAGACGCACACATGGGCGAGGGTCTCAGACACCTCAAACTGAAAGATTCTCTGGAAGAATTACAATCACGGTACTGGTGGCCAGGCATGAGCCTGCATTACACCATGTTTGTAAAAAACTGCCCAAACTGCAACAGAGATCGCAGTGGGGAGAGAAACAGTTTAATACCTCGTCGTATCAAGGCAGATAATATCACCAGTAAAAAGCAGGGCTTGCGATTAACATATACAGGCTAGTTTCCACTTATAATGTAGATCACCAGCACTTGGCTGACGTCCGGACTGTTATACAAAGATTTGCGAGTCTAAATGGCATATACGCTAAGAGCATGTTACGTTTGACCATTGTCTTCACTCTAGCCCTCCGGCCGGGGGGGAAACATGGCCAAATGAGCACAGCCCAGCGGGAATCTTCTCACTTCCTTCCTGAGGGTACGGGATGGTGTAAAGAAAAAACCAAGGCAGAAAGCAATCTATAATGGAAAGGATATTAGGTTCGGGAGCTGGGTGGGTCAAACATCTAATAAGTGTCCAACGTAGTCTAAATAACTTGCCAAGAAATTCTCTGAAGGGATTCAGTCCGTACGAATTATTATTTGGAACTAGAATGATAATCTCTGACCTTGATAGTCAGACTTCAGTGGTTAAAGAAAAAAGCTTTGATGTCAAAGACCGTTTGGCTATTTTGCAGGACTTAAACAAAACAAGAAAAGACCTGAGCAACATACAGTTGAAACAACAGCCAACAACCACTGAAGAATCACCACCTGTCCCAGCAAGACCTGTCTGGATTCCAAAAGTCGGGGATCTAGTCAGGGAGAAGATCGCGGTAAAGAAGGAATTTGGGCCTTCTTACAGAAAAGCAGTTCCTGTCTTGTCTGTCAACGGGACAAGATCAGTTGTACTACCGCCACTTGCTGGTAAAAAGGAGAACCGAGTTGTATCCATCGACCTGGTAAAACCACAACATGTGGCCGATAACAAACAGTAGGCCAAGTGGACTCCCAATAAGTAGCAGAACACCAAGGTTTGCTACCAGTACAGAGGTCTTAACAAAGAGGCTCATCACATTCGAAACGCCTACAGAAGAACAACAAGGACTATGCAACAAAGCAATAGAACTCAGACCTCTGACAACCCAAATAAAAACATTTAGCAGAGACACACCAATCTACAATGAAGTACCAAGTGAAAATGCAAGAAACAAAAATCCTGAAGCAATTGGAACAATTGACAGAACTGCATCCGGGTACTTCATCAACTTCGATGATTCCTCTGAAGGCTTCAGTGAATCAAAGACACAGCCATCATCAAAATCCTTTAAAGACAAAGCTAAGGAACTTTTGAAACAACTGAAAGAAACATATCTGATTTCTCCATGGATTGAATTTTGGGTGGGTTTTGGTGCATTTATCCTCATACTTTGGCTCATCATGGTATTTACTTTGGGACGCTTCATTGAGGGAAAATATGCTAAAATGGACACAGCAAGTCAGAACATCAACTTGGTCCTCAAACCACACACATCTTCACACGTCAAGAAAAGAGAACTTTCTTCAGCCAACTTCACAGCCAATCCGATACCTGGTGGGGTAGCCTGGGACAACACTGACTATGAAATTTATGGTCCGGTCGAGATCCTGAAATACCCACACCAAATCAAGATCTCCTTGAGTGACTTTGCAAAACCAAACTCATTTGCTGATGATTGGGACTTCGAAAGCATTAACAACATGATGTCTGATTTAGTAATGTCTGCTAAATTTACCAAACATGATTATTTGCAGGGTTCTACAAATTATGACAGTATGTATTGCTATAACCACTATGGTAATCACTTTTTACATAGATCTGCACAACCTAGAAATGTGTTAAATTATAATCAATGGGAACATTGTGCAACACCTCCAAAAGGGAGCTCAAGAACCGTTTATGACAAATATTCATATTTTTCAGGTTTTAACACAAGTAATGCTGAAACATTTTATTTTAAAATGTCAAACAAGACAGGGATGAAAACCATGATAACCAACACAAAATTGATATATTCAGATTCATTCTTCGAAAAAATGAATACCTTTGGATTTGATTATTGGGACAAAAATGTTGATTTGAAAAGTGTTTGGGGTACAAAAGATTGGCAAGTACAAGGTTTAGAAGCTTTGTTTAGAGCCTGCATGATCCCAGAACAAATGATATTTTTAAATGACACTGTTCAACAAACCACCTGTCTTGGATTAGCCAAAATCAAAGATTTAAATAAACCGTCTATTCCAAAGCCAATAATGTTTAGCAATAACTCTGATACAGATGAAGAGGTAGACGTAAACCATATATTAAACCAAAACAGAACACATCCTGATTGGAAACAATGGTTGATCTGGCCCACAGATACAAATAACTGTCAAGATAGATTCCTGAATAAAACACAGGGTTTCAAAATGACCAGGCCAGACCCTAGATATCCCCAAAGACATCACCCAGGGATAATAACAACCTACAGTGTGGGCAAATTATGCCTTCAATGGCTACAAACTTCCACACTGCCTGAAATTAAGCAACACCTAACTTTACTTACTGATGGTGCTGACTTGCGTGATTTCATAATGGGACCACGCAAACAGCGTCAAAAGCGTTTCATAGCCGCCTCTGTATATGCAGCATACAATGAGGCCTGGAAGGTTACTCAAATTGAAACAGCAGAGAGAATACGGGAAATTGACCGTATTAATTTGGAAAAATCACTTTCTGTAGTGGACAATGGGTTAATGACTCTGTCCTCCAGAATTTTTTCTTTGGACAGCATTGTGTCGTCAGCAATCGATATATTATCGCAAGACTTACTGTTATTACAACATGGTCAGTCACAATTGCGTTCTATTGTACAGCTTGGCTGGACGTTACAAAATCTGCGTTCAGGCTATGTGCCTTGGCGTTTAATCAACACAACGTCACTATTCCAAATCTTTAACCTTACTGATAGACAAATCGGTATGGCGCAAAAGGGTGCTGATTATACAATCTTGAGCATTGAAAAACTAGAAAGATTACCAATGACAATGTCAGAACGACCTGTCAGTGAATGGATAATCCACGGAATCATAAATATTCCAATCTCAACCTTCAGGTTTCAATACTGCCAAAAATATATACAGGCTGGCATGTACGAGAAATTGGGAAAGGGGTACCTTAAAACAACTTGGAACCTACCCTATTCACATGCATGTGTCAGTAATAAAGGACAGAAAGTGTTTCTTAGTGGCAACAATTGTGCTATGTCACTAAGCGGCACGCTTCTGTGTAACGGAATTAGTTTGCATGGAGCCTGTGAAGGGAATTCATACAACCTTTCATGTCACCAGCAAGGCGCACCTGCAACTGAAATAGAACCTTTCTTTCAAAGACTCTATAATGGGAGTTACATTCTTATTGTAGACCGCAGATGTTGTAGTCTTATGCCCGGGACTCCTTATCTAGTACCTACGACGGCGAAGGTCAAGTGCTGTGGACGTTCTTTATTCCCCAGCTCCTTTCCAGACAGGGAGGCAAGGGCATGGCCCAATTTGAAAATTACTTCTATTCGAATAGATACTTTAAGCAGAATGAAAACAGTGCTTCTTCAGACGCCTACAAGGCTCACGTCATCAAAAGAAACGTATGATCTACAAGTCGCAAGGACGACTGCAGAGATACATACATTATTATCAACTAATTCCCCCGTACATTTCGCGGAAATCCTGAGCGAAATCTTAAATATTTCTGATACCACTGGGGTCTCAAAGGTATTTAAGACAGTATTTTCGATGGCATTAACACCATTCAAAGCCATACTGGGTATTTTTCCAGATTTCGTCCATTCGATTTTTGGCGGACTTCCCCTGATCCTGGGACTAATTGCAGGAATACTATTCTTAGTCCTTATTTTTTGTTATGGCAACCCATGTCACAGATCAAACTCTCGCGACAATGGAAGATACAATCCTAGCCATTGGATACCGGGACCGGATATCAAAAATCCTGGGACTATCCCGGCTTAGAGACCTGAACATGACTTGGTTTCTATCATTTCGACCAATGTGGCAAAGATGTGTTTTACCTGTATTGAGATGTCTGCTATGCGGAGAAGAATGCGTGTTAGACACCTGTCTGACGCTACAATCGGATGCGCCAGTGGATGCAGATACATTGTTGGTTCCTACCAAGGTTCACGCTTTGTGCTGCCCTCAAAGGCTACCAATCCTGATGACGGCATTCCTGGAATCTTCACCACTACGATGGAAGAGTAGTGAAGTTCAAGATGAGAGCAGCATTGAACAGGTACGACCTTCTGTCAGCAATGCGAATCAGAATGTCAATGCAGACAATCATGCGCACGAATGCATGGTTACCCCTATTTCCGACTTAGTGGAACTTTCCCATGAAGCTGTTGACAGTTTTTTCGAAAGCCTTAATGATATGATGTTCTCTCCGGAACAGAAATAGAGACTTTTGAGCAAGCTCGCACACGGCGTTCCCTGAATTCGGCCTTCAACTTTAAAAATAAAGTCACATGAACAATTCTTCCCACCAGTTCACGGACAACAATTTTTTAGCAGCCCCAAATTATTTTTCACAAATTTTTCGGGACACTTATCTTCTGCTTAAAGTAAGAAACTATTCCTAGAGAACTAAGATTTCTATTTTTAGATACTTTATAAACTTTAGTTGCCCGCTGGGATGTTCACAAATATTTTATTATGTGATGAGATGGTCTCGAACTTCCTTTCTGTATAGCCATATTAAGAGCCATTTCATGTGTATTTCTCATATACCAAATAAGCAATAATGTCTACAAATGCGTGTTTACTTTAGCGTTTAATTCATAGCTTAAGTGCATACAATATATATGACTGCAATTTTTCAGTATATTTGAAAATTTCAAAATGCATTTATGTATTTTGGGGTGGTAAGGTATACACTATACTCTATAGTATGTTGTACTATGTTATACTATGCATAGATTAGTAAATATGACCATAGTTAGCGTGGAGTGGGTGTCATGTATTCCTATAGGTTCTGAATCGATCCCCCTATTCCTGACCCTATTCTGGTTAAACTAACTATCAAGTTAACTAACAGTCAGCCCATGAGGCAAGAACAGCCCCCATGATGCAGATACCGTTATCTGACGCAGTCACACTACGGCACAGGAACGTGTTATCTGATTAGGTCATAACGCTTGAGATCTAATTAGACAAGCGACATTCCTCCAGCCCCTGATAAGGCATACGACGTTCTCATAACAAATCAAACCTATGACAACCTGGAAAATCCGTGCGGCCATTGTTTTGATTTCACAGAGAACTTCAGTAAAAGAATGTGCTAACGAGCAAGTCGTATGACATCTTTATTGACGTATCTATGTCCATCCTTACGTCAATCTCGGCACCTTTAAGGTATAAATATTGCCGATCTTGCCCTATGCAAACACACGCGTGGTGACGAGACGGAGCAGCCATACTTGCCGAAGCCGAGAGCAGAAGCAGACCCCGCTGGCAGCAGCCCCGCCTTCCTGACGCGCTGAGAGACGCGCTGCTATCTCAAGCCGAGAGACCCAGCACCGGCGCTTTCGGGCAGCCCTCGCAGGCAGCCTGGAATATCGAGAGCAGAGAAAGAGATACCATTCCTCATTCATCCTAAATTCCAGGTACAGAACTGAATAACCCCTCACAGAGAATTCTTTAGTTATTCACTTGGCAAAAACAAACTTAACTTAAAACTGTAACTTTCTATTCCCGCCCACGCATTAGACATAGGTCAGGTACACGGGGTAGGCGTATTTAGAAACACCAGTTGAGTACGTTTAGTCAAATGTATATGTGTATGTAAATATATTTTAATCATTTTAAACATCATATGGCTCAGAAACCATATCAATGTTTTTACAGTATTATTTTATACTATTGCTTTTAATGTATGCACTTTACTTAACTATAAGTATTGCAATAATATCGATCCATTTCTCTTGTACGAGAAAAGAGACTGATCAATAAATAACACCTTTTTATTGAACACGCCCGTCTCTTCCTTTTCTCTACAATCTGATGAGACTAAGAATGCACGTACTGACTGAGTAAAATAATTGCCTTGTGCTCACACGACTCTTGAGATTGACTCTTGATTAGGGGAGAGCAAAGTTGTCATGTTCTATGGTTGTCAGAAACTAAATCCCTTCTTGTCTAATCAGGGGAGTTAATTCTTTCCTGAACATTCGAGAAAGTTTCTAGCGAACTCTGAGCTACGCTGGCAAACCCAAAACTTAAGTCTAGTATCGACAGTAGTAGACCTAGTTAACGTCTGGCCTAGGCCTTTACTGCTGTAGGTACTATTCCAATGCGCAGAGCCTATTGGGAAAATAGGAACTACACTACAGGGGATGGCCTAAAACCACACACACCATGCCATACAGGAGTGGATAAACCACCATATGCCTGCAATGCATGACAAACACAAACACAATGCCAGTGTGGAGCAGCAGGGCCACACAGTTCACACAAGAACACCCAAGACACATTGAGGATCAATCAAACACAACACTGATGTGCAACTCACACACTTTGTACACTCCAAAGTGACAAACACAACAAGGAGGGGTCTCACACAACACCATGGACACAACAACACACAGCACAGTGCACTACAAACAGCTCACACAAGTGCATACAATCCTCTACCTAGGGCAAGACAAAACAAACAACAGGCATACAACTCCTGGGTGCCACATGTGTGTCGAAAACCACGATATGAAAAGAGGGCCAGAGGGAATTATTTTTAATGACCAAATGAACTCCAAACCCCCATAAAATGAACAAATAACAAAACTAAGACAAAACTGGTCAACAAAATGGTGAGACTGTTAAACTAGAAAAACCCAATGGACTCAGTTCCACTATACTGAGACACATCCCATCAGCCCACCTCACTGGCGGAGCATCGTCATTTGGGACTGAGAAGTACAGATACAGTGAAGTGCACCCCTCAATGAGGGGGACTTTGCTCACACTGCATCTAGAAGACACTAAACTGTCCAAGTTCTCAGTAGAGTGGTGCTGAAAAATGTTGAAAAGTGCAGTGCATGAAAAAGTGCGGGTTAAAAATAGCTACCGGAAAACACCACCATCTTTAATTTAGTGTTTGCCAAGTGCCAAGATTAAAAAGAAGTGAGAAAAACAGATAGTTTGAAATAATAACTATCTCAAGGTAAGAGGATCAGGGTCGACATGTTTCAGCCATCATGGTTAATGTTAACCTGGCTTTCTTCAGGACCTAGTTTGAAAAATGCTACTGCAATGAAGAAGAATTTCAGTGTAAATGTAATTATTAAGAACTGGTACGTGTCATGCCCGACATCCCTCTCGTAAAGTAGCTTTAACGGCAGGTCAGTATTTAAAGACGCGCACAACTTCGGAATGCCGCTTTGCGTTCTTGCGTCTGCTGTGGGTTCCGTCCTGACTTGTTTTGCCTGACTTCCGGTTTCCTGTTGGTCGTTTACTCTTCCTGTTTGATTCCTGCCTCCTCTGTGAGGGTGTTTTTGTGCGGCTTTTAACGTCGTGCCGTAATTGCTGTTTCCCTGTCTCTTTGACGTCTACCCATCCTGACGTCCGCCTTTACGGTATTGTCCGTGTTTGTTCTATTTCCACTTTCTCCCTCTCCTTGTGCCCCGCCGCCGGGTCTATTCCCCGCCATCCGGCTGGTCACCGCTTAAGCTCATTTAGAGAGTTAGAGTCCTTACTCCCATTACCCCTGGTGCTTCGCCCGGCGGCCGGGATTCTCCCCGCCATCCGGCTGGGCACTGCCAGTTTATTTCTACATGTTAATTCCCACCTGTTGCTGACTCCCATCTGTGTGCATCCTTATTCCACCCTTCTCTTGGACGTTATATGCTTTATTTTTGGGGCTCTTGCGTGGACCAGAGTGTGGTGTGATTTCAAAGTCCCTCTGCAAAGAATCACGGTAACAGCGCTGTGCGCTGCCTTTTATTACTATATATATCTGGAGACTTACGTGTGTGGAACCCTAATTGTATGTATTGTATAACAGATATTGATGCAAGATACATGGTAGAGGCTCACAAACTCGTATTCAGACTTACAGAAGAATTGGATGTACTTCCAGGTTACTCCAAAGAATAACAGAGTGCGAATCACGCAGTATTAGCTTACACTTACTAGCATAGAGTGGGGAAAGAGTTTTACTATATTTTGTCTTGTTTTGCAACAGAACACGAACACCCTATTCTAGCCTTCCAATATGTCCTACAGTCCAGACGATTAATTGTGGTAGGTGGTGGTCATATGTGTATAATAGACAATGTGTACATCTATGATGTGGTTAGCCAGTATAAACAGTAATATATTTCTTCCTTTACAGCCTGCCTGTTACCAAGCGTCCATTCTGAAGTTCACAGCCCAGCTCTATTGTTTTCCCCACCCTTTCCTTGTTTTGTTTCCCTGTTTTCCCCTGGCGAGCCATTCGATACTCTAGTGTTTGATAGAGTCGGAAGGCCGTAGGGGAAGGCTAAGGATTACTCTCCGGATTCCTGACGCTCCTGCGGAACCTGCTTGGAAATCATTACAGAACACAAAGCCCTCGTGGTGTGTTCTGCCCGAGCGTCATGGATCTAGGAGCGGTCTCACTGGCAGATGTTACCGGCATGTTGGGGAATTTGCAGGCCGAAATACAGACTTTAATTGCCAGAGTAGATACTCTCCAACGGCAATAAACCACAGGAGCTACGGGTGGAGGGCCATCAGTAGTGCAGGTCACTACTCCTCCTTCCATTCCTCTAGCACCCCCTGAAAGGTATGCTGGGGACGCGGCTCGATGCGCAGCCTTCCTTAGTCAATGCCAGTTGCATTTTTCTTGTAAAGCTAATTGCTTTCCCTCTGACCAGACTAAAGTAGCTTTTGTAATATCGTATCTAAGTGGTTCTGCAGCTGATTGGGCTATACCTTTGGTAGATAGAGACGACCCACTATTGCATAGTTACGCAGCATTCAAGAGGGAATTCCGTACATTGTTTGACAGACACATGTATACCCATTCCTCTGATACTGAGTTGTTAAGCCTTAAACAGGGGACTCAAGATCTCGTTGCATACATAACATCATTCCGCAGGTTACTGGTTGAATCCAACTGGCCTGAAGAGAAACGCAGCACACTGTTTTACAGGGGTTTGAGAGACGACCTAAAAGATGCCCTATCACAGATAGTCGACTTACCTGCATCCTGTACAGATCTTATTGACTTAGTTGTTAAAATAGAACACCGAATACAGGAAAGGCAGAAAGAGAAAGGAAAGTTCGAAGCCAGATATGTCCCTATTAAGGAGAAAAAGAGTACTCCAGAGAAGTCTAGTGATGATAGTGAGCCCATGCAGATAGGCATAGTAAGAGGTCCGTTAACGCCCGAAAAGAGACAAAGAAGAAGAACGCTTAGGCTCTGTTTATATTGTGGCAAAGCTGGTCACTTTCTTAAGGCATGTCCTATCAAACCCACACAATCAAAGTACTCGGGAAACTAGAAAGCCTGGGATCTTGTGAGACGAGGATCCCGGGTAGGTCTGGCCTTACAGTCTCTTCCTCTGATTATACAACAACCCCCACTACTCATTTATATGTGTCTGCATACATGACTCATGGAAAGAATGGATTACATGTTTTAGTAATGATAGATTCCGGTGCATCTGGGAACTATATGGATGTGGAGTGGGCAAAGGAAAACATGATACCCTGTGTTAAGAAAGAGATAGTTAGTAAGGTTATCACTATAGATGGCAGCTCTCTTATCTCTGGACCTGTAACTCATCGCACAGTACAGTTGCGCATGAAGATAGAACCCGATCATCAGGAAGACATAATGTTTGATTTGATCTGTTCTCCACAATTTCCAGTGCTCCTAGGCATCCCTTGGTTGAGGTCTCATAATCCTGATATTAACTGGGAGACTTCTACGGTACCGTTTCCTCCTGTTTCTTGTCCACATCCCTTAGGGGCAGCTGTCAATGAGGAGCCCATCTGTATCGAAAAGAGCGATATCGTCTCAGACTTACCGTCTTGTTATCGCGATTTACAGACAGTCTTTGACGTTAAAGAAGCGGAAATTCTTCCCCCACACAGGGTCTATGACTGCCGTATTGATCTGGAGACAGGGGCAAGAATACCATGTAGCAGAGTTTATGCCCTTACAGAAAAAAAGAACGTGTATTTGAGAGACTATTTGGACATCATGCTTGCAAAAGGCTTTATTCGACCTTCTCGTTCCCCTGCTTCTTCATCTTTGTTTTTCATTCCTAAATGAGAAGGGGGGCTTCGCTGTTGCATTGACTATCGTGAGCTTAATGATGTCACTATAAAAAATTGTTATCCTCTCCCTCTTATCGCCTCCCTCCTTGACAGAGTTCGCAGCGCCCAGTTTTTTACCAAGCTAGATCTGCATGGGGCCTATCATCTTGTGCGTGTCAAGGAGGGGGACGAGTGGAAAACTGCCTTTTGTACTAAGTTCGGTCTTTTTGAATACCTTGTGATGCCCTTTGGGCTTTGTAATGCCCCTGCGGCGTTTCAGGTTTTTATAAACGAAGTACTAAAAGACATGCCTGACATTTATGTGATAGCATATATAGACGATCTGCTGATCTTTTCTCCTTCTAAGACAGAACATATTCAACATGTACGGAACGTATTGGAGCGTTTACTAGATAACCGCTTGTATTGCAAATTGGAGAAATATACATTTCATACTCAGGAGGTTCCCTTTTTGGGTTATGTCGTCTCTCCTTGGGGTCTCCGAATGGATCCTACCAAGGTGGATGCCGTTCTCTCATGGCCTGCTCCTCGTAACGTGAAGGAAATCCAAAGTTTCCTGGGTCTGGCCAATTTCTACAGATGGTTTATGCAGAGCTTCTCAGCCCTGGTGGCGCCCATTACGGCCTTGTTAAAAAAGGGGGTCCCATTCTCGTGGTCCACAGAGGCCGATTGTTCCTTTCAGCTGCTGAAAAAGGCCTTTACCAGTGCCCCAGTCTTGCGTCATCCGGATCCAGCCCTGCCCTTTGTGGTGGAGGTGGATGCCTCCCAAGTGGCAGTGGGAGGTGTTTTATCTCAGGCGGATCCTGTGTCAAGAGAGTGTCATCCCGTAGCATACTACTCACACAAATTCACCCCTGCTGAATACAATTACGCCGTAGGAGATAAAGAGCTCCTAGCAATCAAAAAGGCATTTGAGGAGTGGAGGCAATACCTACTGGGCGCTAGATATCCTGCTGTAGTGTATGCAGACCACCGTAACTTACAATATATCAAGTCGGCTAAAGCTCTGTCCATGAGACAATTAGGCTGGTCTCAATTCTTCAGCGAATATGACTTTTCCGTCCACTACAGACCAGGGAAAAGACATGGTAAGGCGGACGCCCCATCCCGACTGGGTTTCGATCACCCTACAGAATCAATAGAGCAACCCTATATCATTCCCAGAGCAAACATCATAGGGGGCATACTCACGGAGGAGGAGTTTGTGAATCAGGTCAAGAAGAGTCAGACCACAGTAGACATGCATGCCCTAGTGGGTTCCCAAGAAACCTCTACTAAGGAAGGTTATGTTTGTATACAGGGAGGAGTAGTATTGCCCTCTCGTGAGTTGCAAGAACAGGTCATGAAGTGGTATCATACTCATCCCGTGGCAGGCCATCCAGGGATCAAGAGGACAACCAAAGCCGTGCGTGAAAGTTTTTGGTGGCCTTCTATGCTTAAAGACATTGAATCCTTTGTCAAAACATGTCATGTATGTGCTCAGAGCAAAGTATCTCACCTTAACCCAGTGGGTTTACTCATGCCTTTAGCTTCCCCGCCAGGCCCTTGGCATACTGTGTCCCTTGATTTTATAGTGGAGTTGCCACTCACTAAGATGAGAAATAATACCTTGTTAGTAGTGGTAGATCTATTCACGAAAATGGCTCATTTTGTACCTTTGGGGGGATTGCCCACAGCTGTTGAATTGGCTTCTGTGTTTATGCAACAGATAGTCCGACTCCATGGTTTCGCTTCTGTCTTGGTTTCCGATAGAGGGGCCCAATTTGTATCACGTTTTTGGAGGTGTTTATGTTCTTTGCTTCAAATAGATGTTAGACTGTCCTCTGGTCACCACCCTCAGTCAGATGGACAGACAGAGATGGTTAACCAATGCTTTGAACAGTAGATAAGGAATCAGGTTTTGCAGTCCCTAGTAGACTGGGACGAACTTGTAGGGTTAGCTGAAATGTCATACAACAATAGTCCACACACCTCTATTAATGCCACCCCTTTCTTTTGCTCTTATGGTTACCACCCTAAGTTGTTGCCTTCAGGGATCCCTACAGACAGTCCGACTCCTGCAGCAGCTGATCTGGTGGAAAGACTACAGAGGGTACATAAGAATACATCAGACAGTTTAGATATGGCAAAGGTGAGATACACAGGAGGTTAGAGCCTATCTACACACCAGGGGATGAGGTTTGGCTGTCCACGAGATACATTGCGCTTGGTGGTCCACGCAAGTTCAACCCCAAATTTATAGGACCCTATAAGGTGATCAAGATGATTAATCCTGTGGCCATGAAAGTGGAATTGCCCCCTTCATTCAAGATTCACCCGGTATTCCATGTTTCACTGTTGAAGCCGGTTGAACCGGGTACCAGACTGCCTAAGAAACCCGCTCCTGTAACCATTCAAGATACTGAGGAATATGAGGTTGAAGCTATCCTGTACTCACGTAAAGTGGGGAAGAACCTCCAGTACTTGATTCATTGGAAGGGTTATGGAGTTGAGGAGCGCACATGGGAACCAGCTTATAATGTTCATGCACCTCGGCTGGTACGTGTGTACCATCTGAAACATCCTGACAAGCCCAAACCCGGAGGGGAGCATTGTGGGGGGAGTGTGCTGTCATGCCCCGACATCCCTCTCGTACTGTAGCTTTAACGGCAGGTCAGTATTTAAAGACGCGTACAACTTCGGAACGCCGCTTTGCGTTCTTGCGTCTAGCTCTTACTGCTGTGGGTTCCGTCCTGACTTGTTTTGCCTGATTTCCGCTTTCCTGTTGGTCGGTTACTCTTCCTGTTTGATTCCTACCTCCTCTGTGAGGGTGTTTTTGTGCGGCTTTTAACGTCGTGCCGTAATTGCTGTTTCCCTGTCTCTTTGACGTCTACCCATCCTGACGTCCGCCTTTATGGTATTTTCCGTATTTGTTCTATTTCCACTTTCTCCCTCTCCTTGTGCCCCGCCCGGTGGCCGGGATTCTCCCCGATCTCCGGCCGGTTACAGCTTGCCATTTCCTTCCTATTCGTTAGGTGCTCGGCCCGGCGGCCGGGTCTATTCCCCACCATCCGGCTGGTCACCGCTTTAGCTCATTTAGAGAGTTAGAGTCCTTACTCCCATTACCCCTGGTGCTTCGCCCGGCAGCCGGGATTCTCCCCGCCATACGGCTGGGCACTGCCAGTTTATTTCTACATGTTAATTCCCACCTGTTGCTGACTCCCATCTGTGTGCATCCTTATTCCAGCCTTCTCTTGGACGTTATATGCTTTATTTTTGGGGCTCTTGCGTGGACCAGAGTGTGGTGTGATTTCAAAGTCCCTCTGCAAAGAATCACGGTAACAGCGCTGTGCGCTGCCTTTTCTTACTATATATATCTGGAGACTTACGTGTGTGGAAACCTAATTGTATGTATTGTATAACAGATATTGATGCAAGAAACATTGTAGAGGCTCACAAACTCGTATTCAGACTTACAGAAGAATTGGATGTACTTCCAGGTTACTCCAAAGAATAACAGAGTGAGAATCACACAGTATTAGCTTACACTTACTAGCATAGAGTGGGGAAAGAGTTTTACTATCTTTTGTCTTGTTTTCCAACAGAACAACGAACACCCTATTCTAGCCTTCCAATATGTCCTACAGTCCAGACGATTAATTGTGGTAGGTGGTGGTCATATGTGTATAATAGCCATTGTGTACATCTATGGTGTGGTTAGCAAGTATAGACAGTAATATATTTCTTCCTTTACAGCCTGCCTGTTACCAAGCGTCCATTCTGAAGTTCACAGCCAAGCTTTATTGTTTTCCCCAACCTTTCCTTGTTTTGTTTCCCTGTTTTCCCCTGGCGAGCCATTCGATACTCTAGTGTTTGATAGAGTCGGAAGGCCGTAGGGGAAGGCTGAGGATTACTCTCCGGATTCCTGACGCTCCTGCGGAACCTGCTTGGAAATCATTACAGTACGATACCCATACCAAAGACCTGGAGTACAAGTGACTGTTTCAGTATCCAGAAGAAGTAGGGTGTTCATCCATTCCTGTAACCAAAATAGTGATAATCATAAAAACATTGAAGGTTAGAAAAACTAGCTAACAGTCTCAAAAAAAGCTAAACTGTATTGAAGTTTATACAGAAGCAAAAACCTTGAAGGATAGATGCATATAGGGTACTCAATGCATAGTTCTATTGACCAAATGTAAGTACTCACCCAGCTTTATGTGGGAGTAGACCTCACCTCGCCCGGCAACTGCTCGGTGTGGGAGGACCCGCTCTATATAAAATAAAAAGAATAGGAAAACACACTTCTTAATTCTGGGTGTGTTCTTCGTAAAAACAAAACCCTATTGTTGAAAATGTCTGCAGACCATAAACCAACCGCACAGGGGCAAGGGATTGGTGACATACCTATGGAATTCTGACATATTTAGAGATTTCCTAGGGGACAGAGTCCCATCGTTAACTGAAATCATTACATACAATGTGGATCACATGCTAGAAGTTTACAGAATGGAACAGGTTGATAGCTAAACCATAAAGATACTAGATTAAACAGGGGTATGGTATAACAAGTATGGTAATGCTATCTGACCAGTGGAGGACTTACCTGTCCGTCGGTACCTCTGTCTTTGACCAAACCGAAGGAGAGGTAAAGACTCGAGGGGGACAGTGTCTTTATATAGGCCTCCTTATTGGTTAATCCCTGGCACCTGACACCAAGGAAACACCATTGAGCATGTGTGGGAGATCAGTGTCTCTCCTATACACAAGCGTAGTATCAAATTCACTGTGTATGCCTCCTCATTGGTTAATCCCTAGCACCTGACACCAGGGAAACACCATTGAGCATTTGTAGGAGATCAGTGTCTCTCCTAAAAACGTGCGCATTACCGAATTCACTGTGTATGTCTCCCTATTGGTTAATCCCTAACACCTGACAACAGGGAAACACCATTGAGTATGTGTAGGAGATCAGTGTCTCTCCTTTACACATGCGTAGTACCGAATTCACGGTGTATGCCTCCTAATTGGTTCATCCCTAACACCTGACACCAGGGAAACACCATTAGGCATGTATAGGAGATCAGTGTCTAACCTATGCACATGCGTGGTACCAAATTCACTGTGTATGCATATGAACCTAGATAACGCAGCAGTTGAAAATGTATGTCATAGGATAGATGCCTTTTAATGGACTACGGATGGATTGCTAATGGACTTAATGCTCGAATTAACGTACAGAGATAATATATGAATTATACACATGTCCCATATGCTGGATAGTGTACCTCTCTGTAGTTGTGTCAAGGCTTAATCAATGATGCAGCTAAAGGCGGGCATATAGAGAGGACAGTACTTTAAGGACAAAAAAGCTTTTTAGATATAGGGTGCTCATTAAGGATAAGCAGGATAGTGGACGTTAGGCCTATTGCTAACTGTTGTATAAGACCAGAGACTATACAAAGCATGCTGGTAATGGATCAACTATTGAACCAGAAGATTAGAAAGTGTGTGTGTCCCAATCATAATGAGACCCACGGGATCTCATCGTTCAGCCCCACAACGTTTGTTTTCAAGCGAAAAACCCATTTCTGTTCTTTTAAAAACAGGAATCTCGCCACGTCGGTGATGTGGGGAGGTATGAAAGGATGCTCAAGAACAAGCCACTGCATATCTTCAGCCTTGTGTTTCATTTTGAGGAAGTGATTGGTAAGACCTGTGGCCTGTTTATTACACCGGATAGTGCTTTTATGTTCACTAATCCTTAACTTGATCTTTCGAGTCATGTATCCAATATACCTTAACGTACACTTCACTGTATCTGTACTTCTCAGTCCCAAATGACGATGCTCCGCCAGTGAGGTGGGCTGATGGGACGTGTCTCAGTATAGTGGAACTGAGTCCATTGGGTTTTTCTAGCTTAACAGTCTCACCATTTTGTTGACCAGTGTTCTCCTAGTTTTGTTATTTGACACATGTGTGTCCCACACAATACAGGGTCACACACACATCCACTACAAACTGACACCCTTCACACTGCACACCTCTGCTACACCCAACACCACGCATCTCCTGTAGGCCATGGCACCAGGACCAAGGCCCAACACAAGATGACCATACACATACAAGGCTGGGCACACAGAAAGCAATCCACACACATACTACATTACATATCCCAGCCAGCTTCAAAGCATTCGCACAGCATCACACCCTGTGCTGGCAGTGTCCCCCATCCACACATGTGAACAGTGTAGGCAACAACAGCAGATCACTAACAAGATGACTGCATGCCAGGTAAAATAGCCATCACAGATCACACAATTTGCAGGCTCAGAATGGACTTAAGACCCTGTCACCCCTGCCCAAAATTATGATGGCTGCAAAGAGCCTTGCAATGTTGAAGTGATACATGGAATGCAAGAATAGACCGTGGGATACCCACAGTCAAGGGAGAGCACAGCTATTGGACAAAATAAGTCTCAAAGAAAAGTTTTCTCAATTTGTTTCAAAACAAGTAATCAATATGCTTCAAGACAAAAAGGTATTATCAAATTCAAATCATATTTTTTACAAAGAACATGAACCCATGCCTACAAACATTGTATGCATGCTAATAGTCATGTGTCACTTTTGCAGATGTTTCATTATTAGATTCACTAAATAACAAAGCATTATGCATGAATATCTGAATATACAATAACATTATTGACTTTAAACATCCCAATGCATTTCGGGTTCAGGAACGGAACCCTCCGTCCGGGGAAAATCAATTCTGTCAATGATGATGTCTTCAAATGTCGATCCAATCCACAGTAATCTACAACACAACAAACGCAGTAAGCCTACTGCATCCAGTACGATAGGATTTGCACTCTGAAATTAAGTGGGTGCTAACAGAAAGTAGCGTAAAGGTAAAGTGTGAAAATCAAAGGGATCATGCTTTTAGTGTTCAAAAATAGGTTTCTAGAACCCAGCGTTCTGAAATCACCTCTTTGTTTATATCATGCGTATAAAATGTGACTGTGATGCCGTGCTCTAGAATTGTCATTAACCAATAGGTTATGTGAGAACGTAAAAGTAAGCTTGCCTTATGAAGTTACACGAAACCACTGAGGATTGTAGCGAAACAACGGAGGTAAAAACAATAGAATTCCAACTGGCCTCAGAAATCTATGAATCGTAAAGGCAAAATTTTTCAGTGATTTGAGGTCAAATAATCAGTGCTGTAAGAAAAAGTAGTAAGCTGGGAGCCGACTCTCACCTTCATGAGTCAAGTACTTGCACCCGTCAATGCTCAGGACGAAAGCTTCAAATAACCTAGAAAAACGCATGAATCGTATCATGAGTCACCGTGCTAAAAGAACGTATCTCTAAAAAGTCAGCGCATGAATAGTCTGGTTGTGTACATATCTGTAATCTGTGTAGGTTCGTGTAACCCTCTAACGCCTCAATCGTTAAGTTTTTTCATTAAATTGAAATTACGTTGCGTTTCAACACTGTGGGACACGTCACACAAGATGCGAGATTCAAACTAACATTACTAGCAACGTTCACCACCAACACATAAGTCTTTGATCTCGTTGATAAACGTCTGTGTTTACAGATAACCTCCTCTAATAAAGTTTTCTATTTCAACTACTTTCGGGGCACTGTTTCTTTAAATTCGCCAAGCATTGTGGGATACTTTCTACACGACGCGAGTTCGCCGTTCTTGTGCCATCGGTGAACCTGCGTTAGAGGGTTACACGAACCTACACAGATTACGGGTATGTACACAACCAGACTATCCATGCGCTGACTTTTTAGAGACACGTTCTTTTAGCACGGTGACTCATGATACGATTCATGCGTTTTTCTAGGTTATATGAAGCTTTCGTCCTGAGCATTGACGGGCGCAAGTACTTGACTTGACTCATGAAGGTGAGAGTCGGCTCCCAGCTTACTACTTTTTCTTACAGCACTGATTATTTGACCTCAAATCATAGAAAATATTTGCCTTTACGATTCATAGATTTCTGAGACCAGTTGGAATTCTATTGTTTTTACCTCCGTTGTTTCACTACAATCCTCAGTGGTTTCGTGTAACTTCACAAGGCAAGCTTACTTTTACGTTCTCACATAACCTATTGATTAATGACAAATCTAGAGCACGGCATCACAGTCACATTTTATACGCATGATATACACAAAGAGGTGATTTCAGAACGCTGGGTTCTAGCAACCTATTTTTGAACACTAAAAGCATGATCCCTTTTATTTTCACACTTTACCTTTACGCTACTTTCTGTTAGCACCCACTTAATTTCAGAGTGCAAATCCTATCGTACTGGATGCAGTAGGCTTACTGCGTTTGTTGTGTTGTAGATTACTATGGATTGGATCAACATTTGAAGACATCATCATTGACAGAATTGATTTACCCCTGACGAAGGGTTCTGTTCCTGAACCCGAAATGCATTGGGATGTTTAAAGTCAATAATGTTATTGTATATTCAGATATTCATGCATAATGCTTTGTTATTTAGTGAATATAATAATGAAACATCTGCAAAAGTGACACATGACTATTAGCATGCATATAATGTTTGTAGGCATGGGTTCATGTTCTTTGTAAAAAATATGATTTGAATATGATAAAAACCTTTTTGTCTTGAAGCATATTGATTACTTGTTTTGAAACAAATTGAGAAAACTTTTCTTTGAGACTTATTTTGTCCAATAGCTGTGCTCTCCCTAGACTGTGGGTATCCCACGGTCTATTCTTGCATTCTAATTTATTGAGAATCCACTGGGTCTGTTCTCATATATAGGTTGTAGCACGCAATTTCCTTAAAGCAAACAATAAATTCCCGCACATTGGTTTATTTAAATTTAAACTTTCTCACCTAGGTGTGCAGACATACGATAACTTTTTGCATTGAAGCGATACATGGAGCATGGTGCACAGGCAATCAAATGCGAACAGAAACAGAACTTTATTCAGCAAGGACACCGACAAAACACACACCAGAAGTAACTGTATTTATTCACATATTGCACAGATGCAGCGGTACAACAATAGTACACAACAGCAAGGCTCAAAATGATGAAAAAATGCTATATACCATGCACAGGTGAAACACACAAACAGGAAGGCCAGTGTCCATAGCACAGGGGAGAGGCCAACACAGCAGAGCAACAGGGCCAGTGTCCATGGCAGGGGAGAGTACAGCACAGCAGAGCAACAGGGCCAGTGTCCAAGGCACAGGTGAGAGCATGACACAGCAGAGCAACAGGGCCAGAGTCCAAGGCACAGGTGAGAGCATGACACAGCAGAGCAACAGGGCCAGTGTCCAAGGCAGGGGAGAGGCCAACACAGCAGAGCAACAGGGCCAGTGTCCAAGGCACAGGTGAGATCATGACACAGCAGAGCAACAGGGCCAGTGTCCATGGCAGATGAGAGTACACCACAGCAGGGCAACAGGGCCAGTGTCCAAGGCACAGGTGAGAGCACGACACAGCCGAGCAACAGAGCTAGTGTCCAAGGCAGGGGAGAGTACAGCACAGCAGAGCAACAGGGCCAGTGTCCAAGGCAGGGGAGAGGCCAACACAGCAGAGCAACAGGGCCAGTGTCCAAGGCACAGGTGAGAGCACGACACAGCAGAGCAACAGGACCAGTGTCCAAGGCACAGGTGAGAGCACAACATAGCAGAGCAACAGGGCCAGTGTCCAAGGCACAGGTGAGAGCACGACACAGCAGAGCAACAGGGCCAGTGTCCAAGGCAGGGGAGAGTACAGCACAGCAGAGCAACAGGGCCAGTGTCCAAGGCAGGGGAGAGGCCAACACAGCAGAGCAACAGGGCCAGTGTCCAAGGCACAGGTGAGAGCACGACACAGCAGAGCAACAGGGCCAGTGTCCATGCTTGTAAACAATGGTCAGGACTAGCACACCTGTATGAGGCACAGGCGCATGAGGGGGATGTCAACTCACCCCTAGAAGTCATGCAGACTTGGACCTGGCTGTGTGTCGGTGACAGCAGGCCCACTTAACTGGGGTGACAGAGCCCCGGGTGATGTGGCTTGGCAAGCTGGAGGGCTGTGTGGACCAGGTGGCATAGTGGCACGTGGAGATGGAGTCATGCAGACTTCTGACACAGTGTGGGTGGGAGAGGTTGGAGGGGTGCCCTTCCACTTTTTGGGAATATGAATTGGCTTCCCTGTCTTGATATTGATGGGAAGTGTTGATGACCCAACAGGCACACACACCAACTGTCCCACATCAGGTGCAGACACTGGCACTACCTCTGGTGATGTGCTGGATCCTGCGGAACGCTTGGTCTGGCTACGCCTCAGGACCTCCTTCCCCTCTTTGCCTGGTGTACCCCCTACAGTGTCCTGCTTTGCCTTGTGCCAGGGGTGTTGTCTACAGTGTCCTGCTTTGCCTTTGTGCCAGGGGTGGTGTCTACAGTGCCCTGCTTTGCATTTGTGCCAGGGGTGGTGTCTACAGTGCCCTGCTTTGCCTTTTTGCCAGGGGTGGTCTCCACAGTGCCCTGCTTTGCCTTTGTGCCAGGTGTTCCCCCTACAGTGCCCTCCTTTGCCTTTTTGCCAGGGGTGGACTCCCCAGTGCCCTCCTTTGCCTTCTTGCCAGGTGTTCCCCCTACAGTGCCCTCCTCTGACTTCTTGGCAGGGGTGGTATCTACAGTGCCCTCCTCCACCTGCTTCAATGGACTCGGAATTGGGGTAGATGTGGTGGGTGGATGTGTCCCTGTGCTCTTCCTAGGTGTACCCCTGATATGCAACACCTCCTCAGTGGACACAGACACTGCATGGGTAGGTCTGTGTGAAGTTTCTGTGACAGGAGAGTCTTTTGCTGGTGATGCCTCTGCGGCATGTGAGCCTGAGGTCTGCCTCATTGATCACCTGGCCTTGATCTTCCCTGACTGGCTCTTGTCTGTGCATTGTGGGGTGGCCCTGCTCTTCAGTGGGGATGGTGTCTGTGGGCGGGAGTGCCTGGGTTGTGTCTGTTATGTGCTCCTTGTGCTGTATCTTTTTGGTAACGCAGGCGAACTGTGGTCACTGTCACCTGATGTGGCCACTGACTGGGGGGTGGACAAAGGCACCAGAGCTGCAATGGGAGCATGTGCCTGTTGAAGGGCTGACGTCACTGTGGATGACAACACCTGGACTGTACGGTGTAGCCCACCCACGTCAGAGTGTATGCCCTCCATGTATGCAACCATCTGGCCTAATTTCTTGTCATGGTCACTGAAGGCATTGAGCAGGGCGGTCTGGCCCACACAGAGCTGGTGCAGGAGCTCTACACACTCTGCAGTGAGGGCAGCAGGGGGGACAGGTACAGGTGCAGCGGTGCCATGTGTGAATGTGACTCATCCCCTCTTAGTGACATGGATACGGGCAGCACCAGAAGAAGTGGATGGTAGGCTGGGCACTGGCCGCTGGGTGGTAGATGATGATGCAGACTCCCCATCCCCTGTGCCTGCCAGCATGGATGCATCCCCGCAGGCATCAGATGATGTGGTACTCTGTGTCTCAGCCACGGATTTCTCCTGCATACTCCTGTCCCCCTCAGATGCGCTGGTAGGCTCTGTATCACTGGCCTCCGCTGCAGCTGTAGTGCTACTCCCGCCACCACTGGTTTCGGGCTCATGTTCCTCCGTGGTCTCTTGCGAATCTGC
The DNA here is from genome assembly GCF_964261635.1 of Lissotriton helveticus. Classification (NCBI taxonomy): domain Eukaryota; kingdom Metazoa; phylum Chordata; class Amphibia; order Caudata; family Salamandridae; genus Lissotriton; species Lissotriton helveticus. The sequence continues at coordinate 788,601,576 of NC_136072.1, forward strand.
ATGAGAGAGAGATACAGGGTTGTGTATGTGTCATCATCTGGTCACACGAATTCAAGACAATGCACTACAGGAGAGGCCCAAATCTACATGGTAACCACCACACCCTGCAATCACTGTGCAGCAACACACTACATAGACCAAAACAGTGCCTGCAATGCTGAATATCTGCCATAAGTGAGCCATGTTGATGCCACACAGCACTACACCATGTCCGTAGTTGAAGTGTACCACACACACAACTTGGCCTGCCCACACCTTGTGACATGATCAGGGTACAACACTTGTTACCACTAACAGACCTCCAGGGAACATGAGGGGACAACACACACACCTATTAGGACATCACAATCCCCAGTGCCACGTAGCCCATAGCAAGCACCATGTGATAATCTGGGGCACATTATTTGCAGATGTTGGGGCAACGATCATGGTGCAGGCAAAGTAGGCATACATGAATTCACACTCAGCAAGTGGACACTGCTGTTCACCCCATAAATAAATAAATAATCCACATTTGTATAGCGCACAATCACCCGTAAGGGTCTCCCACACCATTCCAACGCTGAATGACCATGTGGAGCCCAACACATCTGGCAATGGGAAAGTATCTGCTCAGTAAGGGCAGGGTGGCACAAAACCCGACACAAACACACATCACAGCATCCACTCACATGACACAGCACAGCAACACACACACATCGCATGGCTCACCGATGCCACAGGCCCTGTACACATGCATCCACTCCAAGCAAAAAGTCACGCTCACCAGATACTCACCAGCCATGCCTTGCAAGCTATGCTCCTTCAGACGTGCATCCAGGTCTGGATGAGTCACTGCCAAGATGCGGCCCATCACTGGAGTCATGCTGCGCCGTGCCAAACGCCCTGTGCGTGGTAGCATCCCCAATGTCATCTCAGCCACGGTTTTTGCAAGCAGACTGATGTCGTCCCACCTCTTGTGGCAGTGTGTGCGTCGGCGGTTGGATACCCCAAGGGCTCGCACCTTTTCCGCAATGGCCCTCCACACGGCCTTACGCTGGTTTACCTTGAGCTGCATGTATGAGAGTAAAGAAGGGTTAATGACCAGTTCCACAATGTCAGGTACCAACGTCTATCAGTACAGTAGCAAGACCCAGACTCAGGACCTATTGTGACCTCCCTCCATCCCAAACTGGGGGACCCCTCACAAGGGCACTTTGCATGGCCCACACAGATGTGATTGCATGCACACATTGGGGCGTAGAGGGTCCAGGATAATCTCACAAATGCAAGATGCATCAACATAATATGCATCAACAGAAGTGTGTAAGTCTGCAATTACACAGGGCACAGATGTGGCATATCTATTATTCAGTGGGAAGGAACTGGTGCATGTAACATGTAAGTCTGGTGGTGTTTTTTGTTTGTGTGGGCAGCCACTGGTCAGACTCCCTGGGTCACACTGAGTCAGACAACAGGGGCACACAGAAATACTCACACAAGCAATTAATGTCCTGGCACATACATTGCAAACATTCGGTGGCTCTGTATGGCTGACAATGTAACACTCCCCACTCACACATACAGGTGCAGTCATGGGAAAGAGTGACATTGTGACACAGACAATCCCTTGCCCTGGACTCAGCTTGTCTGTCAGTGTTTGACACAACCCCACACCCTTAGGCATATACTGCAGCAGCACAACTACACGTCTGACACCAGTCTGCCTGACGGCTACCTTCATGGTGACTTACCACGACATTGGAACCACCAAACAGCCTTGGGTACTGTGCCAGCACCTCGTCCACAAGGACCTCTAGCTCCTCGCTGGTGAATGGACTGGCACGGATCTTCTCCATCCTTGCCATCCCTGTGGACATGGAACACCTGTGGCGGAAGTGAGTGGTGAGGGGTCCCAGGCAGCAGGCTCAGGAGGCAGAAGCAGGAGAGGGTCCCAGGCAGCAGGCTCAGGAGGCAGCAGCAGGAGAGGGTCCCAGGCAGCCGGCTCTTCAGGCAGCAGTAGGAGAGGGTCCCAGGCAGCAGGCTCTTCAGGCAGCAGCAGGAGAGGGTCCCAGGCAGCAGGCTCTTCATGCAGTAGCAGGAGAGTGTCCCAGGCAGCAGGGTCTTCAGGCAGCAGAAGGAGAGGGTCCCAGGCAGTAGGCTCTTCAGGCAGCAGCAGGGGAGGGTCCCAGGCAGCAGGCTCAGGAGGCAGCAGCAGGAGAGGGTCCCAGGCAGCAGGCTCAGGAGGCAGCAGCAGAAGAGGGTCCCAGGCAGCAGGCTCTGTGAGCAGTGGAAATGTGAGGCTCACTCCCACAAACTTATAGCCCCCTGGGGTCGTCTATAAGCTGCAAAGCAGCACCAATTGGTTCTTTCAAAATCATCCAATGACCGCCTCTGCGCTGGCGGAGCACACCTTCCGCGTTTTTCAAATCTGCATCATGCCACCGCGATCATCGCTCCCATTGCTGTAGGCAATGCTCCATGGCGGTGATGCACCGCGGGTGCCCGGGGTGCGCTACTGCGATGGTGCATCATTCAAATGCATCCATGACCGCCTCCGCGGTGGCGGAGCACACCTTCCGCGTTTTTCAAATCTGCATCATGCCACCGCGATCATCGCTCCCATTGGCAGTAGGCAATGCTCCATGGCGGTGATGCACCGCGGGTGCCCAGGGTGCGCTACCGCGATGGTGCATCATTCAAATGCATCCCATGACCACCTATGCACTGGAGAACATGCCCACCGCCATGTACGCATGTCCATATGCCAATGGCTTCCGCACTTGTGAAGGGGTGGTGCTGGTGTCACACCGCCGGGGACAGGCGGTAGGTACCGCGATTTATGCGGCGGAGCATGCCTACCGCCATGTACACATGTCCATATGCCGATGGCTTCCGCACTTGTGAAGGGGGTGGTGCTGGTGTCACACCGCCTGGGACAGGCGGTAGGTACCGCTATTTTCATAACCATTCATGACTATGTCAATCCTGAACACTGTATCAGTACACAGCAGCAACATGGTGAAGGGCAAATCATTGTACACACAATGCCATACTTCCATGTCATCCACAGGTGGACGCACGTTCAGTGTGACACACTTTAGTCTGTGGTCTCTGCCATGTTACTTATGCATTTCATGGCTGATGATGCTTGACACTATTGAGCTGGTGTTCATGATGTGGTACTAATCAATTTGTTGTGGGTTAGTGATGACCTTGACAAGGCTTGTGTCACTGCATTGTATCGTATCAGACTGGTGCATTCACAACAGCTCATGCACACAACTGAACGTTTTCCTGATACTGTGATCATTCTGTTGATGGATGTGTGCAGAGTTTACATGATGCATTGAGGTGTGAGAGGTACAGCAGATGGGTATGATACAGACATGGTACTTTCCTTACTTACTTGGCGGATGTTGCAGCACCTTGCCTGCATATGTGAATTGTGTTCTCCAGTATGTGCGCATTCACATTCAACAATGTGTTTTTGGCACTTGTGTATTGTCAGTGGAGAGGTGTGCCCTCTGTGTGTATCAAAAGGCCAGCCACGTAACCTTGTGTGCCATGCATCGTTCAGGCAGTCAATGTTTTTCCATGATATAATTGATGGTAAGTGCTGTGGCCATCTCATGGTGGTTGTCAGTGACATTTCAAATTTTACATCTCAACTAGGAGGAGGCCAAATCTCCTACGTCACCTGACAGTGCTGGAGGACATGGAGAATGAGGCAATAATACGGAAATTCCGCCTGGATAGACCAACACTGAAGATCCTGTGTGATCTATTGGAGCCCCACCTGCAGCCTCTCCGCCACTATCCAACGGCATTCACACCCACATACAAGGTGATGGCAGCACTCCACTTCTTTGCGACAGGTTCCTTCCAGGAGACCGTGGCTAGCACTGGAGGGATGTAGCAGCCCATGTTCAGCATGGTGCTGAGGGATGTTCTTGCTGCCATGATGCTGTATCGGAATCGCTACATCCATTTCCCTAGGGGAGCAGAATTGGCTGCCATGAAGGGGGACTTCTATCCCCTTGGGCGCATCCCACATGTTGTTGGTGCCATCGATTGCACCCATGTAGGTCTGGTGGCACCACAGGCGACGGAGCACATTTATAGGAACCGCAAACATTATCATTCCATCAATGTGCAGGTGGTGTGCCTTGCGGACATGACCATTTCTCATGATTGTGTGAAGAATCCAGGCTTGGCGCATGATTCGTACATTATGAGGAACAGCATGGTGCCACGGATGATGGAGAATCTGCATCCCGAGCGTGCTTGGATTGTGGGTTAGTATGCCTACTGATATGGCGTGCTGTGTGTTACCTGATGCACTCTGGCTGTGCAACATTGCAATGGGTGCTTGTCATTCACAGGTTACTCAGCATATCCCAGTAGGCCATGGTTGTTGAGCCCCCTCAGGAATCCCAGGACCCCGGCCGACATCCGCTACAATGAGGCCCATGGCAAGACCCGATGGGTAATCGAACTGACTTTTGGCTGCTGAAGTCAAGATTCCTCTGCCTTGACAGGACCGGAAATGCACTGGCATACTCACCTGGGAAGGTGTGCAAGATCGTTGTGGCATGCTGTATGCTGCACAACCTGGCCATCCACAAGAGGGTCCCCCTGCTCCTGGATGATGGTGAGGAACCAAGGCCACCACCTGCTCAAGGACCTGAGTCCAGTGATGAGGACAGTGGTGAGGAGGAAGGAGTAGACCTGCTCCAGCAGCTCATCGACCACTACTTCACTTGAAGGTGGGTGACGAGGTACAACGTGTACATTGTCTGGTGTGGTTGCTGTTGTTGTGAAGGGCTATGTGCTGATGTAACCGACAGGCACACATTCAGTCACCTGTGTGTGGTAAATGTGACATTGACGTACCATATGGGGACGTATGCTGAACCCTATTTGTTCACACCTGCAGCCCATTGTCTAGAATGCCTGTTGTGTTTTGTGTATGTTTTGTGTAGTGTTCCGCCTGTGATGCCACAATTAGACCAGTGCCTGTTGTTCTGTTGTGTCTCCCTAGGTGCTACAGGCGAATCATGCCCTACAAACTGTACAGCATTTGGCCACATCATGGACCTTGTCAACATTGTAAATATTGCACTAAAAACGATACTGCACAAAATCTGGTGCATCAGGTATTTTATTTTGACAGTGGACATGTGATTTGTGCGAGAATATTTACATGACAGTGGGGAATGAGCAGTGAGTTGACAGTCCTGTTCGATGAGATGCAAGAGTAGAGTCCACATGGATGTGGTGACCCAGTCCAATAGACAGGTGCCATTGCCAAGGAAATGTGGGGAAAGACAGTCCAAACAGTCAATGCAGTAGGGAAGAGGGTTGTCATCACGGCTGGCTCCGTGACTGGCGTGTGGCAGGTGCTTTGCCTCCGGAGACTCGCAGGCTCTTCTTTGGATGCCCCCTAGATCTTTTTGGCGGGGGAACCTGCTGAATGGCCAGTGGCGTGAGGGGACTCGCCCCTCTCTGTTGGCGCTGGGGAGGATTTTGCACTGTCATCCTGCGACACAACAGGAGGGGACGGAGGTGGTGGTTGGGACACAGGCCTGTCCCTCTGCAACGCCACTTGCTGGCCCATGAGGTCCACCATCTGTCCATGGCGGTTGTCAATGGACCTCATCAGCAGGATGAGCTCCCTTAAAAGTTTATCCGACCGGCCACTTTGTCCCTGGACCTCTTGGTATGCCTCCACTACTCTGGTGAAGTGGTCCAGGGATGGTGTCTACCCCTCCCGAGGTCTGGTGGTGACCCTGGCCCTCCCACCTGCTCTGCTGCCACGGACCTCTTGCCTCACCACTGTGGGTCCACGCACTCTCTCCCTGCCCTCAACAGTTGTTGCTGTGGCCTGGTCGTCCCTTGGGACAGGGAGGGTGCTGTAGGTGGTACTGGTGGTACTAGTGGTAGTGGCGGTGGCGGTGGCTGCGGTGGAGGCAGAGGCCGTGGCAGTAGGGGTCTGCTGCGCTGTTGTTGCAGCAGACGTGGTGGTGGGGAGGATGGGGGCCTGGGACCTCTGGGTCTGTGGCACACCAGATGGGCCGGGCTGTAGCTCATCGTCCAAACTGTCCTGGGTGTCCACATCTGAGAGTCCATGTGCCGGGGGTGGAGACTGGCTCTGCTGGTCATTGGTGTGGTCCTCAGCAGTGAGTTCTTCATCACCTGTGGATTAGATGGGTAATGGTCAGTGTTGGGCACTGTGCAAGTATTGTGTCAGCTGCGTATAAACGACTGTCTGTACACTACACAAATATGAAGTAACCAGTAGTACAAATCATGACAACACCGTGTGTAATTTCATAGTGCAGGGGAACATCATTTTCTCATACATGTTGGATCTCGATGCATTGCATGCAATTGTTGCTGCATTTAGGAATGCAGGTCTACCACACACACACACACACACATCAGGAAGAGTCAAGATAGCTACCTACCTGTTAGGTGAGGGTGAAGAGTGCAATGGCTGACACATGCTCCTGGGTGGGGGAGGCCTCCCTATCCCATACAGGCCTCCTAAGCAAGATCGCTAGCTACCTGTTGTGTGAGGGTGGACAGTGTAATGGTGTTTTGGTATTTCTAGGAAATACTTCTCAGTGTGTTGTTTGGCATTTGTTTGTACTTACCGGCCTCCGCTCCCCCGGCTACTCCTGTGAGACTCTCAGGAAGCAGTCTGGCAAGCACCTTCTCCTCCCATGGTGTGAATGTTTTCGGCGGAATGGGAGGGCCACTGCCAGCACCGCCCGCCGCAATGCTAACAATGCGAGAAGCGCCCGCCAGTGTGGCGGGCGCATCCTAATATGTAGAACGGGACCCCCGCCCTTATGGCGGGTGGTCCCATTCACCGGTAGGATGACGGGCGGACAAAGCGGACCACAGGGTGATAAAAGTCAGGGAAGGTGCTGGACGCTGACCCAATATAATTTACTATTCCTACTCCAATCAGATGAAAGTCAGGGAAGGTGCTGGACAATAACCCTATTTAATTTACTATTCCCAATCCAGTCAAATAAAAGTCAGGGAAGGTGCTGGACACTGACCCAATATAATTTACTATTCCCACTCCAATCAGATGAAAGTCAGGGAAGGTGCTGGACACTAACCCTATTTAATTTACTATTCCCACTCCAGTGTAATAAAAGTCAGGGAAGGTGCTGGACACTGACTCAATATAATTTACTATTCCCACTCCAATCAGATGAAAGTCAGGGAAGGTGCTGGACACTAATCCTATTTAATTTACTATTCCCACTCTAGTGTAATAAAAGTCAGGGAAGGTGCTGGACACTGACCCAATATAATTTACTATTCCCACTCCAATCAGATGAAAGTCAGGGAAGGTGCTGGACACTAACCCTATTTAATTTACTATTCCCACTCCAGTCTAATAAAAGTCAGGGAAGGTGCTGGACACTGACCCAATATAATTTACTATTCCCACTCCAATCAGATGAAAGTCAGGGAAGGTGCTGGACACTAACCCTATTTAATTTACTATTCCCACTCCAGTCTGATAAAACTCAAAGAAGCTGCTGGACACTGACCCAATATAATTTACTATTCCCACTCCAGTCTAATAAAAGTCAGGGAAGGTGCTGGACACTGACCCAATAAAGGCGCCTATTAGGATGGCGGACGGACCAGCGTCCGTCCGCCACCCCCGAGGTGGAGGGACCGTCCGCAGAGGCAGCGGCGGTCTCTCCGGTGCAATTAGGATGTGACCGCCACCCTGGCGGTCACATCCCGTCTCTTTAACCTTGCGGCGGGTGCTGCTTAAAGCAGCACCTGCCGCAAGGTTAAACATGCACGCCTTACATTTACATGCACAAAGCGGCAGGCACCGCGGGGTGCCTGCCGCTTTGTGCATGTAAATGCTGGGGGGTACCATGGGTACCCCCCATGTGCACCCCCCACCACCCGACACCCTGGGGGCCAGCAACGAGCCCCCAAATACCAAAGACCACATGCTTTTCCACGGCGGAAAAGCCGCCGCGGAAAAGCATGTTTTCTGCCCCATCTTAATATGGCTGGCGGTGTCTGATAGACACCTCCACCATATCAGAGCTTTTCCGCCACGGTCGGAAGGCGACCGCGGCGGAAAAGCGGCGGACAGTCTTCCCGTCCGCCGAATTACCCCCCAGCCATCCTAATCTGGCGGGGGGTCTTTGTAGGCACCGCAGCGGTGAATCCGCATCCTCCGGGCCGGCGGTGGCTTCCGCCGGCCCAGAGGATACGGATTCACTGCAATCCTAATCGGCCCCATAATTTACTATTCCCACTCCGATCAGATAAAAGTCAGGGAAGGTGCTGGACACTAACCCTATTTAATTTACTATTCCCACTCCAGTCTAATAAAAGTCAGAGAAGGTGCTGGACACTGACCCAATATAATTTACTATTCCCACTCCAATAAGGTTAAAGTCAGGGAAGTTGCTGGACACTAACCCTATATAATTTACTATTCTCACTACAGTCTAAAATAAGTCAGGGAAGGTGCTGGACACTGACCCAATATAATATACTATTCCCACTCTAATAACGTGAAAGTCAGGGAAGGTGCTGGACAGTAATCCTAATTAATTTACTATTCCCATGCCAATAAGAATATTTAGAAATTTCTAATATTAGTTTTACAATTTTTAAACTTTTAAAAATTTGGACCTTTATTTAACTAAAACTCCCCACACTTATGCCCTATTAACAAACATCCCACTCCTAAACTAACAAATTATTTTTAAATTAAAAATTGTAAAGAGGATTTTAAATTTATTTAAACATTTATTATAAATTAGCATTTTATTTAAAATTTGAAACATTATTTTTATACACTACCCACCCTAATCCCCTATTTACCCAACATCCCACTACTAATCAAAAATGCATTATTTACATTTAATTTACAAATTTAATTTTTCATTTTGCAATTAATTATTGAATATTTTACATTTTATTAAACATTCCATATCTTTATTTTTATAAAATACCCACCCTGATCCCCTATTAACCCAACATCCCACTCCTAAAATAAATATTTATTTCTAAAATTTCAATTACATTTTGGAATTTTAAATGTCAAAATATTATTTTGTAAATTTGCATAATATTTAAATGTATAAATCATTATTTTAAAACACTAGCCCACCCTTATCCCCTATTAACCCAACATCCCACTCCTAAACTAAATATTTATTTCTAAAATTTCAATTACATTTTTGAATTTTAAATTTCAAATTTTAATTTTGTTAATTTGCATAATATTTAAATTTATAAATCATTATTTTAAAACACTCCCCACCCTTATCCCCTATTAACACAACATCCCGCTTCTAAACTAAATATTTATTTCTAAAATTTCAATTAAGATTTGAAATTTGAAATTTAGAAAAAAAAATGAAAATTTGCATATTATTAAAAATAAATATTCATTATTTTAAAACACTCCCCACCCTTATCTCCTAATAACCCAACATCCCGTCCCTAAAACAAAAAATAAAATGAACACAAATAAAACATTAAGGGGCCGATTCCGAATCGAGAAAAACCGCTCCGAATAGCCGTTCGGATAGTTTTTCCCATACGAATCGTACCCTGCAACGTCCCCCGTACGTACGGCGAAGTACGATTCGTACCAGGAACCGTACTCTGTATGAGTCGTACAGAGACCGTACAAATCAAATCCCCGTCTGAATCTCCCTCGGAACCCGGTGTACGTGACATCTGTACGGTTCGCGGCTGGTTTTTATGACCCAGCAAGTACGATACGTGTCGGGTACGCACCGTACGACCCTTTTTCTCCGGGAGCTGAAAACAGCCGTAAAAGCAGAGTTTGCGCCGAAACAGGTACGGAACTGCCCCCCCCGGGTACGGTGCATACCCCCCATGATCGCAGGGGTACGGTGTGTACACCCATCGTACATGGGGTACGGTGCGTACACCCCATGATCGCAGGGGTACGCACCGTACCCCTGCGATCATGGGGGTACGGACAGTACGGTGTGTATGTGTTTGTGTGCTTTTCCATACGACTCGCCCTTACCTGACGTGGACCGTACGAATCGCGTCCTCATACCCCGGTCCGGATCGTACTCGTCGGGTCGTACGGCATGTATACGAGTCGTACGGCATGTGTATGAGTCATACGGTTCACGGTTTCAGCCTTGCAATACGTATGGATCGCGACGATTTGGACGGATTCACAGAATACGGATCGTACTACGCGACTCGGACAGACGGGTACGATTCGTATGGAGAGGGCTCCGGATAAAAATCGTACGGACGTTTTTTTTCCCGAATCGGAATCGACCCCTAAATATTATACATTTAATTAAATTTTTACAACAATATCAACATTCTTAACAAACTTTATATATATATATATATATATCATTCCAAGCCCCCAAGCTTTAGAGATGCACTCCACGAGAGATTGCTTCAACAGAGCCTTTATTGCATAAAACAGCGTTTTAAGCCCAGTCAATTGGTATCCCTACGCGTTTCGGTGCTCCTGCACCTTAATCATGGGATGGGCGACGTTGAAACACGAAGGAATGAACTGCCGCATTTATTACCCATCAGGCATGTGTTCCCAGGTGAACAGCATGCCGGGAGCAGTAGTCCTGATTTTTCCCCTTTGGTGGGGTCCGTCTTTCAGCGAATTTAAAACTGCCCAGTTTCGTGTCTCTGCATTTCTTACGACCCTCCAGTGGGTCCCAGGCTCAAACCGCTGCTTTGAATTGTCCCACTCTCGTGCTGGAACAGGCTGTAATCCAGTTTACAGCCACACAGAACTTTTTCCGGTGTATAGGCGGTGCAAACTCCCACGGCTGGAGCAACCGTGTACAAACATCATTCCAAGCCCCCAAGCTTTAGAGATGCACTCCACGAGAGATTGCTTCAACAGAGCCTTTATTGCATAAAACAGCGTTTTGAGCCCAGTCAATTGGTATCCCTACGCGTTTCGGTGCTCCTGCACCTTAATCATGGGATGGGCGACGTTGAAACACGAAGGAATGAACTGCCGCATTTATTACCCATCAGGCATGTGTTCCCAGGTGAACAGCATGCCGGGAGCAGTAGTCCTGATTTTTCCCCTTTGGTGGGGTCCGTCTTTCAGCGAATTTAAAACTGCCCAGTTTCGTGTCTCTGCATTTCTTACGACCCTCCAGTGGGTCCCAGGCTCAAACCGCTGCTTTGAATTGTCCCACTCTCGTGCTGGAACAGGCTGTAATCCAGTTTACAGCCACACAGAACTTTTTCCGGTGTATAGGCGGTGCAAACTCCCACGGCTGGAGCAACCGTGTACAAACATCATTCCAAGCCCCCAAGCTTTAGAGATGCACTCCACGAGAGATTGCTTCAACAGAGCCTTTATTGCATAAAACAGCGTTTTGAGCCCAGTCAATTGGTATCCCTACGCGTTTCGGTGCTCCTGCACCTTAATCATGGGATGGGCGACGTTGAAACACGAAGGAATGAACTGCCGCATTTATTACCCATCAGGCATGTGTTCCCAGGTGAACAGCATGCCGGGAGCAGTAGTCCTGATTTTTCCCCTTTGGTGGGGTCCGTCTTTCAGCGAATTTAAAACTGCCCAGTTTCGTGTCTCTGCATTTCTTATGACCCTCCAGTGGGTCCCAGGCTCAAACCGCTGCTTTGAATTGTCCCACTCTCGTGCTGGAACAGGCTGTAATCCAGTTTACAGCCACACAGAACTTTTTCCGGTGTATAGGCGGTGCAAACTCCCACGGCTGGAGCAACCGTGTACAAACATCATTCCAAGCCCCCAAGCTTTAGAGATGCACTCCACGAGAGATTGCTTCAACAAAGCCTTTATTGCATAAAACAGCGTTTTGAGCCCAGTCAATTGGTATCCCTACGCGTTTCGGTGCTCCTGCACCTTAATCATGGGATGGGCGACGTTGAAACACGAAGGAATGAACTGCCGCATTTATTACCCATCAGGCATGTGTTCCCAGGTGAACAGCATGCCGGGAGCAGTAGTCCTGATTTTTCCCCTTTGGTGGGGTCCGTCTTTCAGCGAATTTAAAACTGCCCAGTTTCGTGTCTCTGCATTTCTTACGACCCTCCAGTGGGTCCCAGGCTCAAACCGCTGCTTTGAATTGTCCCACTCGCGTGCTGGAACAGGCTGTAATCCAGTTTACAGCCACACAGAACTTTTTCCGGTGTATAGGCGGTGCAAACTCCCACGGCTGGAGCAACCGTGTACAAACATCATTCCAAGCCCCCAAGCTTTAGAGATGCACTCCACGAGAGATTGCTTCAACAGAGCCTTTATTGCATAAAACAGCGTTTTGAGCCCAGTCAATTGGTATCCCTACGCGTTTCGGTGCTCCTGCACCTTAATCATGGGATGGGCGACGTTGAAACACGAAGGAATGAACTGCCGCATTTATTACCCATCAGGCATGTGTTCCCAGGTGAACAGCATGCCGGGAGCAGTAGTCCTGATTTTTCCCCTTTGATGGGTAATAAATGCGGCAGTTCATTCCTTCGTGTTTCAACGTCGCCCATCCCATGATTAAGGTGCAGGAGCACCGAAACGCGTAGGGATACCAATTGACTGGGCTCAAAACGCTGTTTTATGCAATAAAGGCTCTGTTGAAGCAATCTCTCGTGGAGTGCATCTCTAAAGCTTGGGGGCTTGGAATGATGTTTGTACACGGTTGCTCCAGCCGTGGGAGTTTGCACCGCCTATACACCGGAAAAAGTTCTGTGTGGCTGTAAACTGGATTACAGCCTGTTCCAGCACGAGAGTGGGACAATTCAAAGCAGCGGTTTGAGCCTGGGACCCACTGGAGGGTCGTAAGAAATGCAGAGACACGAAACTGGGCAGTTTTAAATTCGCTGAAAGACGGACCCCACCAAAGGGGAAAAATCAGGACTACTGCTCCCGGCATGCTGTTCACCTGGGAACACATGCCTGATGGGTAATAAATGCGGCAGTTCATTCCTTCGTGTTTCAACGTCGCCCATCCCATGATTAAGGTGCAGGAGCACCGAAACGCGTAGGGATACCAATTGACTGGGCTCAAAACGCTGTTTTATGCAATAAAGGCTCTGTTGAAGCAATCTCTCGTGGAGTGCATCTCTAAAGCTTGGGGGCTTGGAATGATATATATATATATATATATATATATTATAAACATCTATATTTTTGTTTCGATATTTTTTACATTCTATATATATATGTCAAAACGATATTTTATACTACACTACCATAACGATATTAACACTACACGATATTTTTGATTCGATATTTTTTACATCGATATTTACTTCATAAATACTAAAACGATATTTCTAACATCGATATTGTGTCATTCAATATTTCAGTAGACTCGATATTTTTAACTCGATATTACTTACATTCGATATTAAAAAATCGATATTATGCCCAGTTAACCGTAGAGTTGTCATCCAATTCTGCCTTTGATTGTGATGGAGTCTTTTGTGTGTTTTATTAATCCGCCTTTACGATGGAAATGCCAAACTTGTTGTTTCTTTCAATTCTGTCACCAAGACATTTAGGAATTGTGGCAATGTTGCCTACTTTTCCAGTATGGTTGACCAGTGACAAGTGGATTATAAGATTGCTGTGTCTTGTTTAGCTCTCGTACGAAGGGGCCGATTATGATGGCGGACGGACCTGAGTCTGTCCGCCACCCTAGAGTAGGAGGGACCGTCCGCAGGGGCAGCGGCGGTCCCACCGTGCAAATTAGGATGTGACCGCCACCCTGGCGGTCACATCCTGTATTTTTAACATTCAAAGATCTGGGTTTGATCCATCACCGTTCTTTAGCCCACTCTGCCACCCCAGTTCAGACATGGCTATATGCAAATCAGTCTGACCCTGTGCCTCATGGGAACAGTCCAGCCGAACTGCCAAGCCATGCCTTCCCTGGACCGGAAACAAGCTTCCGAGGACCGGTTTCTGGCATTACAGCCGTCTTCAGCCCGGCTTGCTTGAATCCAGTGGCAAAGTGAGCAAGGGACCCACGTCTGAGCATGCCCTGCCACACTTATGGGTTATTATTATTATATTATAAAATCGGTATTTTCGGCCGTTACCGACCGGTATTTCAGAAATGGTATGTAGGGGCATTATTTTACAGAATCGGTAAATTTACCGATTCGGTAAATTTACCGATTCTGTAAAATACCGAATCGGTATTTTTACCGATTCGGTAAATCTGAGATGTAGGTGGGACTCTTCTGAGTCCCACATGCCTTACCGAATCGGTATTTTACCATCAAATCCAATTTGATGGTAAAATACCGATTCCGGTGTGCATGCACATGTGTGCATGCACACCTATGCCATATGACAGGCAGACCTGCCCTTAGGGCATGTATGCCTGCCACATGGCACCCGAGCCTGTTTTGGGGGGGCCAGAGGGTGTCAAAGTGACACCCCCTGCACCCTTGTGAAAATCGGTATTTACCGATTCGGTAAATACCGAATCGGTAATGCCCATTCATTCCTATGGGCTTCAAAGCCCATAGGAATGAATGGGCATTACCGATTCGGTATTTACCGAATCGGTAAATACCGAATTGTTCCGATTCGGTATTCCAGCACATCTGGAATACCTACATCTCCACCCCTCTGATTTACCGATTCTTAATTACCGAATCGGTAAAATTCGGTAATTAAGAATCAGTAAATCAATTCTACCAACATCTGGCCCTATGTACCTACATCTGTCCCTCAGTATTTTAAGGAATCGGTAATTTACCGATTCCTTAAAATACCGAATCGGTAAATTACCGAATTTGCAATTTAGGCCACCTACATCCCAAATGCCCAATACCGGTCGGTAACGATCGAAATTCTGTAATTTCGGCCGTTACCGACCGGTATTGGGCCACCTACATCTGGCCCATAGTGTTTTAGCAAGTGGTGGATATTCTTCATCTAAAAAGCATTCAAAGCAAGCACTATCTTTGAACATAAGGAACTTCGTTGTTAAAGAACCATTCACTCTTTCACTTGACCTACTATGTTCCATATATGCCTAGATGATGATGGGGGGCGTGGCTAGCAGCCGATGGACACGGTCGCAGCCTAGCGAGGCTCCCGACCCTCAGCCCTGTAATCCGCCTTTCATCCTGATTTAGACCCGGGATCCCCGTGGAAATCAGGTCGATCCCGGAGCCAACCCACAGGTCTGTTCCGGTGGGGTCGGAGCGCCGCTACGCCGAATATACCGGACGCTGAGGGGTGAGAGGTTCCCGAGACGGCTGGGGACAAGATGGCGGCTCCCTGCATCGCTGCCACTGCGGAGTAGAGACGTGCCCGCTCCGGAGGTCCTGAGGCCACAGCGTGGGGCACAGTGGAGTGCGGGTCTGGTGGAGAGCGGCGGCGGCGGCCCCCTGGAGCGGCGGCAGATCCTGTGATCGGTGCGAGGTCCGCCCGGGAGTGGGGTTCTAGCGGAGCTCCGCCCACAACAGCGAGGGGGCTTACTCGAGGCCCCGGCTTTGAGGCCTGTGATCCCTGTGGGCGCCTCTGAGCCCTACACCGGCGCAATACCCCCGGAAGCGGCCGTGACACTACAGGCCTGCTTTGGGAGGGCCATCCATGGACACTGTGAGTGGAGGCTGCCCGGAGGAAGCACGACCCTGCTCAGGGGGACACATTATAGCCCGACGACGGGGCCTGCGACTTGCTTGGGCGGTGGCCCAACCCGGACCGACCGTGCAGGGTGCAACTGTCTCCGCGACGGAGGGGCATTGAATCGGCCCTAGACCCGAGGGAAGAGGGGAATCGGGACCGGAGGGAGAAATACGCCCGCTGGGGCCCTGTGGATCCTACGCTTTCCACCCCACCTCTGGCACCCGGTGGTGATCCCTGCGTGGAGGGTGGCTCCGGGTCAGTGGCGCTGCTGTACCGCTGAGGGGAGCTCCACGGACTGCTGACCGGCAGGCGGGGCCGGCTGGTGGACCCCAGTGCAGACCCCTGGCGCCTGGCTACCGGGAGAAGCGGATGTGCCATAACGGTTCACTGGCGCCAATTCTGATCTCTGCCGCACGACCCCCAAAGACCCGGCTCTCCGCCCGACGACGGCTGGTTGCGAGACTGCATTGGGGCTAGCAGCGGCCTACTGCGGGAGACGTCGTTGACGCCGGACCACCCGGAGGGCCCTGAATTGCTGGGAGGTGCAGGATGGGTAAGCCTAGAGGACCCAAAGGGGATGGGAGCCCAGCCACGGAAGCGCCAGACGACTCCCCGCAACCCCCCACGGAGCTCCAGCTGATGCAGGACCGGATTCTAGACGCCATTGCTGCCACGAAGGAGGCCCTACAACACGATATTGGTCAAGTAGCGACGGGGCTGGGGCACCTGCGCGCAGATCATGCGAAGCTACAAGACAGGGTCAAGGCCACGGAAGTTGCCCTGCAAGATGTCGTGCCGGCCCACAAATCGATGGAGGGACGACTCACGGAAGCGATGGAGCGGATACAGGCCCTGGAGAAGAGAGCGGAGGACGCTGAAAACCGCAGTCGGCGGAATAACGTACGCCTGGTTGGCCTGCCGGAAAAAAAAGAAGGCACGGACATGGTGGGCTACCTGACTGACTGGTTCAAAACCGTGGTTGCCCCGGAGGGCTTATCTCCCTTCTTCACACTTGAGAGGGCGCACCGCGTGCCTTCCCGACCCCCACGCCAGGGTCTCCCGCCGCGACCGGTGGTTATCAAATTGCTCCATTATAAAGACAGAGACTGGCTCCTTCAGCGGGCCAGGGAAGCGGGCCCATTTCAAGTGGACAATAGTAACGTCACGCTGTTCCCAGACTATACATTTGAAACCCAAAAACAGCGAGCCTCCTTCCTAACCATCAAAAAGGAGCTACGTACCGAGGGTCTGCAATACTCCCTGCTGTTCCCGGCCAAGCTACGTGTGATAGTAGACGACAAGGCGTTGTTCTTTGAATCTCCGGCGGATGCCTGGGCCTGGTGGGACACCTACAAGGCGGGCGCGGATGGGGCTCGCTTTCGGGCCGAGGAGGAGCACCAGAATCATGCGATCAGGCGGTCGAGAAGACTCCGGGGGCGCAACCGGGGATCCAAGAAGCCTTCTACGTCGCAAACTGAAGAAGAACGGAGAGCTGCGCTACAGGCGGTTAAAGAGGTGTCGGGAACGGCGTCGGTCCACTCGGCAAGAGAATCGGCCTCTGAGGCCCTGGCCACGGGATCGGACACTGACTTCTCGGGACTGGAGGGGGCTAGGGGCCCGAAGATCACCCCCCAGACGTCGGGGGAAATCGTTGAACCCTGACAGCTGTCCGCGGCCTCTGAGTGAAGAGAACCTGGAGGCGGCGCCCCCCATGGATATTGGAACAGACTACTGTGAGACTTTCCTTTTATAAGTCGCATTGAGTATTGTGGGGCAGAGGGACCTGGGACCGAGGCTTGAGAGGTTCAGTAGCCAGCTCACGCACCACAGGGCCCATAAGGCCTCCGTGGTGATTACTGCGGACTACAAGTTTACGTGAGCACGTTTGCTCACTAGTTTGGATGGGTGCCTCAGCTTCGCAGTTGGGTCCTGTTCTGGGGGAGGGGGGACCTGGAGTAGTTGGGGTGACTCGAGGTGCACTTGGGGTTGGGAAGTTGGGCGGGGGGGTGGGGATGGGAAGTGGTGGGAAGATGTCTGGTGTCCGGAAGCGGAAATTTATTGATCTAACCTGCGCTGACTGGGGTGATGGCTGACATGGGTTCGTTGAAGTGTGTGTCCTGGAATGTGCGGGGACTAAATTCCATGACTAAGAGACACAAGGTACACGCCTACCTGGTTCGCAGGGGGATACACATTGCCTTCCTCCAAGAGACCCACTTAACTAAGAAGGAGGGCACCGCACTGCAGAGGAGATGGAGGGGGCACTTATTCCACACCACGTACTCGGCGTTTGCCAGGGGAACACTTCTTTGGATCCGGGCGGGGGTTCCCTTTCAAGTTACTAGGCACACAGTAGACCCGGAAGGGAGGTATGTGGCGGTTGAGGGTTTGCTTCGGGGGCGTCAGTTGACACTTTGCAGCGCCTATGCGCCAAATGTAGAGCAAGCATCGTACTTCAATAGACTGACCAAACAGCTAGCCTCCTATTTAACAGGTTCAGTGCTACTGGGGGGGGATCTCAACTCCGTGGCAGATGCCACCCTCGATAGGTCGCACCCACCACTACACGCATCCCCAGTTCACAGACTGGCAAAACACAGATCAAACTGGCAGGGGCTGTGGGACCTGACGGATGCATGGCGCGCCCAACACCCCACTGCAAGGGATTACTCCTTTTATTCGGGTATACACGACCTCCACGTGCGCATTGACACGTTCCTCTGCTCCCAGTCGGTGTTACCAATGGTTGCCCGTACTGAATATCTAGCACGCACGATCTCGGACCACAACCCCCTACTTCTTACCTTTGCCTGGATGAATGTGGTTTCACCAATTCCGACGTGGCGGCTTCATCCGGACACTTTGGACGATCCGCCGTTCAGCGGAGCGTTGGAAGATAGAATCACCCACTACTTTGCCGAAAATTAGGGGACGGCCTCTTCCAGGGCGGTGGAATGGGACGCGCTCAAGGTGGTAGTAAGGGGGCATTGTATAGGGAAGTTCGCGGGGGTGCGGCGAACACTGGTAGAAGATGTGGACAAGGCCGAGCAAGCCTTGCGGGAGGTGGAGAAACGACGGCCCAACCACCCCGACATGCAGGATAGCGTATGCTCGGCGCGGGAAGCGCTGGCGGTAGAGGTGGAGCGCCTTCGCTGTTTTGATCACAAAACATACTTAACCAAAGCGCTCGCTGAGGGAGATAAGACGGGGACGCTCCTAGCCTGGTTGGCAAACCCCAATAGGGGTGCTGCTCCAATATTGTCCCTGATTGATGCGAACGGCACCAAGTGTTACACCCAGCCAGACATTTTACAATGCTTTAAAGCGTACTACGAGCGACTGTATAGGGGAAGCCCAGCGGACCGAACCGAGATATTAGAGAACTTGTTGTCTGAGATACACTTGCCGTGCCTAGAACCGGACCAAGCGGAAGCCCTTGGGGGCCCGATTGACCTAGCGGAAATTAGGGGGGCCATAAAGAAAATGGCGCGCGGGAAAACGCCGGGAGTGGACGGCCTGCCCGTCGAGTTCTATGGTAAATACATTGATATCCTAGCCCCACGGCTCCAAATCATATATAACGAGGCGAAAGAGAGGGGGGAATTGCCCTGTTCGATGCGCGAGGCGCTCATGATCCCCTTGCTCAAGCCGCATAGGACCAGCTCTGACCCGGCATCGTACAGACCACTGTCGATGCTCACGACGGACTATAAAATCTTGAGCACTGTCCTGGCCACCAGGCTGATGGCCCACATGCAAGACTTGGTTCACAAGGATCAGTCGGGCTTTATCCCCACTAGGAATACGTCTCACAACATCCGTAGGTTGCTGAGGCTCGTAGCGGATCCTCCTCCGACCGCCAAGGCCCCGGTGGTGATGGCGATCGACATAGAAAAAGCCTTCGACAGCCTGGAATGGGGCTACTTGTACAAAGTGCTGCGAAGCTTCGGCATTGGGGATGAGTACGTGCGGTGGACGGAGGTGCTGTATGCGTCAGCGGGCGCTAGGGTGCGAATAGGAGCGTTGATATCAGATAAATATGCAGTGCTTAGGGGCACTAGACAAGGGTGTGCACTCTCTCCCTTGCTGTTCGCCCTCGCGATAGAGCCGCTGGCAGCACTAGCTAGGAAAGGTGACTCCTACCAAGGACTGGAGGTGGACGGGACCCGTCATTACATATCATTATATGCGGACGACCTCCTACTGTTCCTGGAGAATGCCGAAGAGGCAGTGGTGGGGGCGGAAGACCTGTTGGCGCGTTTCGGAGATGTATCGGGCCTGAAGGTGAACTGGGCGAAGACTTGCCTCTTTCCCCTCCGGAAAGCGGAGAGGTGCCCCATGACCCGTCCCGAGCCCCGCTGGGAGCCGGCCTGTTTGCCCTACCTAGGGGTGTACATTTACCACGAACCCGCAGATTTGCTAGAAGGCAATATAAACCGTTGCATCCGAGCACTGCAGGGTAACATGCTTTTCTGGGCCACCCTCCCGCTGTCAATGACAGGCCGGGTCTCGTTGCTAAAAATTATCGCCCTGCCGCGGTTACTGTACTTCTTGCCAGTGTGGATTCCAAGTGCCGTATTTCGACGGCTAAGATCCCAGGTAGTGTCCTTTCTGTGGGGGGCTGGCAGGCGGAGGATAGCCTTGGTGACCCTGACCCGCCCGAAGAACGAGGGCGGACTCGCGGTCCCTGATTTCGAGTATTATTATTTGGCCGCCCAGCTGCAATTCCTCACACAGGAAGTGGCAAGGGTATACCGGGGCCCGGAGCAGGAAAGGGACACTGGCACCCCTCGCCATGTGCTAGCATACATCACCCTGCAGCAGAAGCTAGCACTCAGAGACTTATCTCAGGAGGAGCGGACATTGAGGCTCTGCTGGAGCCGCGTGCATAAGCGCGCGGGCACCGGTCACCCGTACGCACCCGAAATTCCACTGGGTATGCTCACGGCACTGCCGCATGGAGGCGACTGGTCGAGCCTTCGGAGTTGGGAGGAGGCTGGCTTACAGATGGTGGGAGACCTCTTCACTGACGGGGTACTCGCGCCGTATCAATCCTTACAGGAACAATTCGACCTTCCGAGAGGTGACTATTTGCTACACGCGGCGGTGGTACGAGGGATCCAAGCGCACTGGGGCGAGGGACTGTGTGAACCCACGACGTCGCCACCGTGTCAGTATGTGATGATGGCCGCAGGCACGGTCAAGGCAGTCACGTGCCTACACTCCAGAATACTCGAGAGCACCTTACGACCCCTTACGCGCTTAAAAACCCAATGGGAGACTGACCTGCAGAGGGAGATCCCGGATACGACGTGGGCCCAGTTGGTTCAGAGGCCCAAGAAGAGCACCAGGAACGCTCGGTTCCAGTTAATACAGCTCTACATCCTTCATAGGGCTTATCTCACTCCGCACAAAATAGCGCAATACTTTGGAGCAGAGGATGCAGCGTGTCCTAGATGCGCACGGTTGGACGCAGACTTACTGCACATGCTGAGGGACTGCCCACACTTACAGGACTTCTGGAGGGATGTGGGCGATACCATGAACGCGGTCACAGAGAGGGAGCTACACTACGATAGTGCAACTACACTCCTACACTGGTTTCCGCACACACGTAAGAATAAACTGACAAGCAAATTTATAGACATGGGCCTACTCCTTGCGAAGAGGGAACTCACTAGGGGATGGAAAGCGAAGGCAGCGCCGACACATAGGAAATGGCTGACTGAGTTCCAGAAATGGGCGGCGGCGGAGAGCACGATCAGATATCAACTGGCTCGACGGGGGCCTGACGAGAAGGCCCAGGAAGCGGCACTAGCTTGGGAAACTCTAGTCCAGGCACTTAGGGATAACACAGTAGAGAGCGAGGGAGAAGATGAAGCTGAGGACCCTGGGGAACCCGGGGAGGTGATACCCGCCATAGCTCCCACCATGGACACACACACTCCTTAGACATCTCCAGACTCCGCAGGTCACCAACACACTTCAACATGCGACAACCCAGACACGAGACACCATTGACCACCGTGGGTGGGGGGAGGGTACGGAAGGTGGGGAGGGGGGTTGCAACATTCCATTGCCACCGACCTAACAGTTTGAACGGACCGGATGCTGGAAGGGGGGGTTGGTGGAGGGGGGAAAGTAAAGTTAAAAGCAGACAGCGGTTGATCATCAGATACGCCATTGAGTAGTGATGAAGGGGAAGCAATTGGTGTGACAACTACCACCCAGCCCCAGACCACGAATTGCGATGATGTGGAAAATTATATTGCAGAGACTTGATTATTTTGAGATCCCGCATGCTCTTACATGAGAAATACCTGTAATGTTTGCATTATTATCTGCAATAAAAATTGTTTTACAAAAAAAAAATGCCTAGATGATGATTTTAACACCTTTTTCGAATTTTTAGTTAGTGTTAACGGATCATTCCAAAAGTGTGATAGACCAATCTTTTTTAGCCAATTACAAACATGTTTGAGCCATATGATACTATTGTTGTTATCCAATTCCATTATTTCTTTTAGACCATCCTTTTAATCGAACAACTTGGGTATCGACCAAAGTCTAACCCAAAGCATCAATGGTCTCAAAATCGCATGGTGATCAGTACGTTTCATATTCAGATCAAGAATAATTGGTATTAGTGGCGTACGCACAGGTAGTCTTAGTAACGCTCTATACATTTTATTTTCACCAACCTCAAAAACCTTTTTGTTTTGCGAAGTATTTTCAAACTGTGTATACCTCGGTTTCGGATCGACTGGAGGAGGACTCCCATTTGCTACTTTGTGATATACAACTCCCTTGTTTGTCCGGAGAGGACCGTGATTTTATGGATAGTGCCCTGACGGTAGATGAAATAGCTCAAGCCATTCGCTCGTTGAACTCGGGTAAGGCGCTAGGTCCCAATGGGCTCCCAATTGAACTATATAAACTTAGACCAGATAAGCTGGCTCCATACCTTAAAAGTATGTTTGTCGAGGCCCGGGAGAGGGGAATTCTGCCTAGGGATCAGAGAATGGCGTCGGTGGTGGTAATTCATAAGGAAGGTAAGCCAAAGACAAAATGTGCCTCTTATAGACCTATTTCTTTATTGAATGCTGAGCCCAAAATATTGGCCAAACTTCTCTCTAATAGGCTGGTAAAAGTGATCAGTGAACTGATCCACCCAGATCAATCGGGATTTATTCCCCATAGAAATACGGCCCTGAATTTACACAGGTTGCATGGCGTGATAGCTAGGGCCCACACTCTGCAGGAGCCGGCAGTGATCGCTTCCCTTGATGCAACCATGGCCTTTGAACCAACCGTAGAATGGTCCTATTTGTGGGCAGTCCTGGCTAAATTTGGATTTGGGCCTGACTTTATTGGCTGGGTGCGTTTATTATACGCTGAGCCACTCGCCCAAATAGTGGTTAATGGCCGGGTCTCAGCATCCTTGCTTCTGGGTCGAGGCACTCGACAGGGCTGCCCCCTCTCCCCCTCCTTTTCTCGCTGGCTTTGGAACCCCTGGCGGCTTGGATTCGCTGGGAACCCTCAATCCGGGGCATACGGTGGTCCCCTGATTGGGAAGATCGGATCTCCTTATACGCGGATGATATTCTGCTTTACCTGACCTCCCCTCGGAAGTCCCTCATTGTGGTTTGTGATGTCCTGGCCTCTTTTGGTAAAAACTCCGGACTCTCTATCAATTGGGGGAAGTCTTTGTTGTTTGTCTTCAGGGGAGAGGCCCCAGTTCCTCCACAAAATTGTCCTATCCAGATTAATACGGGTGGATTCAGATACCTGGGTATTTTCATTTCTCTGGACCCGGCAGTCAGATATGTTAAAAATCTTCTTCCCCCATTGCAGAGGCTTAGAAGTGGCTCCGCTCATTGGCGGAGGCTTCCGATCTCTCTGTTGGGCCAAGCAGCCCTCTTCAAAATGATGTCTTTACCTTGTTTCCTCTATGCCCTGCAGAATACCTTGGATGTAGTGCCATCTAGTTATTTCCGTGAGGTGGAGGGGTTACAGCGTAGTCTGTTATGAGAGGGGAGGCCTCCTATTGCTCTAGCCAAGCTGACGCTCCCATGGTATGATGGAGGTATTGCCCTCCCAGATATCAAGCGATACTATTGGGCTTCCCAGCTGGCTGCAATTAATCATGGGACATACAGACCTGTAGCTGATCCTGGCTACGCTATGGACAAGTGGCTCCTCCCAGGGGGTGGTTACAACAGGGCACTGTATTCTAGGCCAATGAAATTGGGTTTGACGGGACCCACTAAACACTCAGTGCAGATCTGGCATGATGCCACGAGCTCTTTGGGGTGGAGAGACAGGCTGACACTTGCTACCCCACTTTTTGATCAGAACGGCTGGGTAAGCTGTGGAACACAAATGGATTTGATAAGTGGGAGCTAATAGGGATCTCAACCATCAGAGACATATGGGAAAAGGGGCGGATTAAATCATTGCAAGAAATGCAGGTTGAATTTAAGCTTTCTGGCTCTGAATATTTTCGCTATGCGCAAATTAGACATTCGTTACAGGCGGCCCTGCCAGTGGATGTTGACTTGCCGGAGGCATCGCCCCTTGAAGATAGAATCTTGGATGGTCATCTCCCTGAGAAAACAATCTCCCTGATTTACAAGAAACTAATTAATAATAGGGCGGATCTACTTAGGGAGTTGAGAGAGAAGAGGACACGAGATGGAATAGAATTGGACGATGAAGACTGGCAATCAGCTGTGTCCTCCCCAAAAGTGGTTGCTATTCCGGGAAGACTGCGGCTTGTTCAGTTAAAAATACTACATAGGGCCTATGTCACCGGCCCCCGACTTGTACAGATGGGGTTATTGGATATTGGTTTGTGTAGACGTAAGTGTGGTCTTGTGGGCACATTTCTTCATATCATCTGGGAGTGCCGATACATAGCTGAGTACTGGGGTAAGATTCATACCACTGTTCATGAGGTCACGGATGTCTCCTTACTACCGGAGGCACGACGATGCCTTCTTAATATATGGGAACATACTGACCTTAACTCTGCACAGACACAGTGGACCACACTGGGTTTCATGATAGCGAAAAGAAATATTGCCCAGCAGTGGGGATCCGAGCTGCCTCCCACTCTCAAAAACTGGAAAAAGGATTTAGACTGGAGTATGTTTCGAGAGAAAACCGTATACATAGTGAGAGGACATCCTCAAAATGGGCTTCAATTTGGAGTCTGTGGAATAAATATAGAGGAGAGATCTGTGAACCGCCTAGAGATTCTGTTTTTGATGTTCCCCCATCCCCGTGAAGGTTTTTTTTTATATGTATGTAATTTGGTTCTTCTCCCCCCCGAAGATGTAATGCAGATTATTATGTGATTCCTCTGTACTGTGTCCTTAGTTTGATGCCGATTTAATTAAAAACAAATATTATTTAAAAAAACAAACTTTTTGCACGATTGTCCCCACAGTTGAGCTCCATATAATGCTGCAGATTGGGCTTTGAACTTGAATACCTCTAGTGCTGGCGATACGGCTTTGCTAAGGCTATTTCCATATCTTTTCATAATTGGTAACATGTTTTGCATTAGTGTCATTTTGTTTTTTTCTATTTGGGTTTTCCATGATAGTTTAGAATCCAGGGAAACACCCAGATAGCTAAAATTCTGAACATGTTCCAATTTTTGTCCATTTAAAATACCATTTTCCCTAAAAGTTTTGTGAGGATTTATGGCCATATATTTCGTCTTATTAGTATTGATCTCAAGGTCTTTTTTGCTACAGTATGTTTGAAATGTATTTAGTAGGCATTGTAGACCCTTGGGCGTTTGGGATATAAGTATAGTATCGTCAGCGAAAAGGAGGGATGGTATCCTTTCTCCCCTCAATTTTGGTGCATCGTTTTTACAGCCCTCCAAAAAAGATGGGATATTGTTGATGAATAGCGAGAATAACGTAGGTGCCAACACGCAGCCTTGGCGAACCCCCCTCTTTATGGGCATTTGACTTGTTAGTTCGCCTCCCGGGCCCCACCTAACCTTAGCATAATTATTTTCATGCAACCTCATAATCTGTTCTAAAAGGTTGGCTGGAAGCCCTTGGCAGCTGAGTGTCTTCCATAACAAATTTCGGGGGATGAGATCAAACGCAGCCCTGAGGTCTACAAAGGCCACATGTAAATGACCCTTTCTTATATTTACATACTTCCAACACAAGCAACATAACCTAAAGACCTGATCTATAGTGCTTATTTTCGCTCTAAACCCTGCCTAGAACTTTGAAAGAACTGCTTTTTCCTCAATCCCAATGTTTATACGTTTTAAAACGTGCCTCAGGGGCGTAGCTAGAGCTTGTGGCGCCCGGGGCTACCCTTCAGATTGCAGCCCCCCTGGCGGGTGCTGGGGAAAAAGGACGGCGAGCACCTGAAAGAGGTCTGAAACATGCTGGGGCAGATTTATGTTGCCTGACGCATCTCTGCAAATCGGCAGAGATGTGCCAGGAAAGATACGACACGCAAGTTTATCCTTGCGCCACCCATGATGCGCCGCATTTACAATGCGGCGCACCATGGCGCAGGAATAAACAGATGCGTGTCGCATCTAGGGCGTGAAGTTGGCGCAGTGCTGAAGTTGTGTTGCGTGCGGCATGCAACTCCAGCACTATTCCAACTTGCCCTATCTGTAACGTGGAGCGTCAAGCCTTACGCCTGCTCCAAGCAGGCGCAGGGTTTTGACGCATCAGCGTTGGGAAAGTGACTCAGTGAAATCTTGTAGGTTTTACTGAGTCACTTTTCAGGGGCGTTCCTGCGACGAACGCCCATCCTGCGTGGAAACGCCCACATGAAACCTGAGTCAGGTTTCATGTGGCGCAGGGCCTTACACCGTGACGCATCTCCATAGATGCGTCACGATGTAAGTATGTCGCAACGTGGCACAGGGTTTACACCGCCACTGCATCACAGAAGTGACGCAATGGCGCCGCAAAAGTGCCGCAAGTCCGACATAAATCTGGCCCATAGTATCGCCGCTGATAGTCAGGTGAAGCTCACAACTTCTCCTCCACAGGCAGCCCGCTGCTAAGCTGAGCTCTGGAATTAGGTGTGAAAGAACTTACGTAGGACGAAACAAGCAAAAACAAATCACTTCCTGTGCTCGTCCTTGAAAAATGTACAGTAGCTTGAGGCATGTTACCTACCTATGCCTTCCAAAGCTAGAAATGGGAAAATTGAAGAGCAGGCACCCTGTACCAGAGTACCTGCTTGTTTCTGAGAAGTGCGGGTACTCTGTAATTAAACAACTAGTCACTCTTGAGAAGTGCTGGTACTCTCCAATAACTCTCCAATTAAACGTATTGCGCATAGCTGCCAAGGTTTCAGATTACTTATGTGTGACATTTTCAGAATTTCAATGTCATTATGAGTGACATTCAACGACTATGAGTGACACTTTCTTGCGAGCAAAATCAAGAAATTAAGACGAGGGAAACAATAATACAAGAAATTACACCCAATTGAGCAATGAGAAACTTTAAGATTATCTTAAAACTGCTGCAAAGTACCAGAAATTGAAATGCAGTTCTCCTCAACAGGTGCCAAAAGCAACACAACACCCTTCTTCTGCTTTCTCCCATGCACATACTCCTTCAAAACACTTCTTCAAAAACGCTCTCACACTTGTGGAATCTCCTCTCATCCTATACTTTACACCTGCAGTTAAAAAACAGTCATGTGTAAAAAGCTAGGAGCAGCAGTTTATACACTTCCTAAAATAAAATAGCCAGAATGGATTTTTTTAAAAACGGAAAGCAGACTAGTGGTAAAAAGTTTTTGTTCATAAGTTTCTTGGGTAAAATGACCAGGAGTGGAAACAAACCATGTGAAGTGCAGGTGGAAGTTTAAAGATTGTTATACTTCAGGAAAAAGCAGGTTGCTGGAAGGTAAAATTAGGGCAAAAATGGTATTCAAAATCTAAATGAAATCTGTAAATAAATCATCAGAATGGAGTGGAGCCTAACCCACCGCGGCACCACCCATGAGCCTGGAGAGCAGTGAGCAGAGCTACAGGCTCGGTGTTTCTCAGGCTGTTAGTTTTAAAAATATTTATTAATACCTCAGTGAGCCAGGCAGCGCCTCTCTGATGACATTATGTGACCTCTCTTCTCCAAACAGGTCCGGTCGACGCAGAGCAGCTTGATTTGGCACAGTGTCCAATTTGGCACAGGCAGCCCTGCGATCAGTGAGAGGCTGCCACTTTAACAACAGAAAGAAATCGTAACTACAGCCCGCTCGCACTGGGGCCCTGCCTTAGGGTGACCAGACGTCCCCGTTTTCCCAGGACGGTCCCCGTTTTTGGAGAAGTGTCCCTGTGTCCCGACACTTTTCTCCAAGTGACTCAAATGTCCCCGTTTTTAAACAGTGTCCCGGTTAAACACAGAAATGTCCCTGTTTTTCATTGTTCCGGTTGAGCATGCACGTGCATGCGCGCTTTGCACTGGCGTTTGCTAGCCTGTGATGTTTTATTGATTTTTGGCAAATATATGCTATAGTCCTCAAAACTGTAAATGTAATAAGAGGTACTAATCCTGCTGTGTAAAGGAGAGGGGTGCCAATAAAAGACCTCGGATTTGTTGTCTGTAATGCTTCACCTCGATCTGTGGAGGGAGCTGTCATTTTAGTCCTTTTTCTATGCCTATGACAGCTGTCAAATAATCCTACTTTAATGTCGATGGTTACTGCAAACAGCAGTCCTACTTCTATGTCTATGACCTGTCCCCGTTTTTTGTTTTGAGAATCTGGTCACCCTACCCTGCCTGTCTCAGGAGTAAGTGAACTTCCTGTCACGACTCCAGTCCCCCTCAGCACGCTCTTGCAGTCCTGATGCCATGTCACGTGAAAGCAGCTAACACTCGGCTGCGCAGAAGTCAGCATAATGACTTCTGCGCAGTCAGTTCAGCCCATGGCCAAATAAATTATTACAGGCCAGTGCTGCACGGCTGCCGCCCTTAAAATCGACCGCCCCCCCTCGCCCCCCCCTAGCTACGCCAGTGACGTGCCTTGCATAAATCTTTTGTAAAATGTCAATTAAACTGATTGGGCGATAGTTTGCGGGATCACACCTATCGCCCTTTTTAAAAATTGTAATGATTTCCGCCCCCCTCCATGTCTCCGGGAAATCTGCACCTGCAGCTACAGCATTACATAAACAGTTAATATAGGGGCCCCAGACACTAATTACATGTTTATATAAGTCTCCCAGAATTTTGTCCGGGTGCTTTCCCATTTTTAACTAAATTAATAGCCAATATTGTTTCCTGTAGATCAAAGTCTAATTTGGACTTAGTAATAAAGTAATAATGCTCAATCCAGGTAGTCTCGTCAAGGTAAACATCCCTAGTTCCTTTTTCTTTTTTCTTTCCTTTAGCCACAAGTCTCCAAAATGACATTTGGTCATTATTCTTAGCAGCAGTAAGCAGATCGGACCAGATCGGACCAAATCTCTTCGTCCCATGATGCTTTAGCCTTCTCTTGTGCTCTCCTGTATTTTAATCTAGCTTCTTTGACTATCGGCATATTGTTGTTTTTTATTGCTTGAACTAATTCAGCCTTAGCAATACGACAATCCTTATTATACCAGGATTTCCCTACCAGCTGGTGATTTCCATCTCTACCGATCTTTTTTGGTATTTTTGTTACCAGCGGGATGAGTGCTTTATAAAACCCCTTATGTAAATCTAGGAATGTATTTCCTTCCACTAATGTGGTCGTATATCTACAGAAAGTATTGGCAAATGTATTGTAAACACGTGCCAGCACTTCATCATGCTCCATCATATATGCCCATTTAACCGAGCGGCGGTTATTGCTAACTATGATATAATCTAAACTTACATGGGCTGTGCTGTTGCTCTTGGTTAAGCTAGGCAACAATCTATTATTAAAAACAAACTCAAACGGATGATGGTCACTCTCTACTCTTGGCACAGTCTTTAGGTCTACTGCATACGGCCAAATATCAAAGGATAAGATTATATAATTGATTTTACTCTGGGACTTACTTCTATAAAATGTTGGGGCCTTTGGTACGTCTGATGGTAAACGTCCATTGCATGCTCTCAGGCCATGCCCAACCGTTAATCTCATAATTTGGAGTGCTAGCACGGTGCACGGAACCATTTTACTATTGTACATTATAGGAATCTTATTAGCGCTGTCTTCATCTTCTAAGATGTTTCCAAGCCCTGTAATAGGTTCATAATTACAATCAAAGTCACCACCTATTTCTATACTTATCCTTGTATCTAGTGAATTTAAAATGGAATCCATTTGTTCTATTATTGGTGACTCCTTAAAAGCCAGGTTAGGTCTATTATATATGTTGTATAGGTGCAGCACCCTTCTGTCCTTGGTTACTATTTTTATTCCAAGTATATCTAGTGAGTCAGTACATAATTGTGTGACTCTAATATCAAGGGTCACTTTTACCCATATTGCAAGGCCACCTGAGGGCCTTCCTCTTACAGATGGGACTGCAGCTAAATAAAAAGTTTTATATCCTACTCTGTGTGGAACCTTTATTGCCCAAGTCTCCTGTAGGAGACAAATATCACTCGTTTCAATGTAATCATTCCACTCAGGATCACTAGCATTCCTTCCAAGACCTGCTATGTTCCATGAAATCATTTTTAGTTCTGCCAGATCCTTAGAACTTGCGACTCTCATGGGCCCTTCTATTAACATATTGTCTGTATTATTGTTCCCCCCCAGCCTGTATGCTCTCAGAAATTTCACTTGCTATTGGAATTAGTACTACAGTTCCGCTCACACCTCGCTCTTCCTCTACTTCCATTTTTCCACAGTGATTACTAATTAATGCCTTATTTTACCCCTTGATTTCTTCTCTACAAATGCTACCTGAGTTTCTTTTGCTGTGACATTTGATGGTTGCAGTCAATCAATAGCCTCCAGGGATGTTAACTATTGGAAGCTATTGAAAGTCTCAGGAAATAAGACGTTACCATGATTGTGATTTGTTCCTGTTTCACCAGGTTTATAAAAATAACCCAGTGGTAGGGCATAAATACTAGTACTCGGTGTTGATATCTCCTCATATGCTCTCAGCAAGTTGCTAACTATGTGAGGGCGCTTAAAGTTTACAACAATAGAATCTCCTTGTATGTCCTTTGGAGAATCCCCCACCCACCCTACACTGCGCCCCATTAGGATTTCATTCATTTGGTGGGGGTTGAACTTTTTATATTTAGAGAGCCAATCTGTAGCTTTGTTCCTAAGATTGTACCAAGATTCATTTTGATCCCTTGTCAGGGCTGGCACACCAGCTAGTACTAGGACGTAGGGGCATGAAGCAGAAGGCAGCTTCAGGACATCAGAATTAGGAATCAAATCAGTCCCCTTTGGACTGTACACTGCTGCCCTGGAGCTATCTCTTTCAGAGTGATTTATTCTGTTGTCAGATCGGGTATCAGTCTTCCTCTGTGACTCCCCATCCCCTAATTCCTCTGCTCTTCTCCCTGATCTCCCATCACTATTTGCTGATTCCATTCTCAGTTGTCTTGGGATTTGTTCGTCACCACTGGCTTTCTTACTTTCCTTTTGTATTGTCCTAAAATCTGCTAGTAGTCTGGCCCCTTCTTCAGTTATTCTGTTTCCATTCCCGATCGTGGTACGTAATTGGGCTATGGTAAGATTTAACTGATCAATTTTTCTATCCATAGCCCTCATTTTAATATCCATGCATTCATTTATTTGGGTCTGTACTGAGTCTAAAGCAGTTTTAAAAATATCCACAATGGTTTGTTCTACTACCCCAACAACTTCGTTCTCTTTGTCTAGACTTAAAAAGTTGTCAGCATCAGTTTGCACCCCTATTGTTCTACACAAGACCGCCTCGTATTCCGACACGTTGGTATCCCCTTTGTTTATTCTCCCTGTTCCCCCAGATTTCTTTTTCTTTTCACCAATTCTTTTACCCCTCTGCAAATTCTTGGTTCTTTCTTTTGTCATTCCCACTAGTTTTTGAGCTCGTAGTCTTGTTGATATCCCGGGGGTCACCGGTTCATTTACATTAGAGGACCCCTCTATGATTTGTATTGGTTCTATTACAGGGTTATGCAAAACAAGTTGGGGGGTTTCAGTACAACTGTCCACATTTAAATGTAATGCTTTTATTGGCAAGTGTAGACCAGGTTGCCTATAAGTTGGAAGTTTTGAAGGATCAAGTGATAACCTTCTTTGTGCTAGTTCAATTTCATTGCATAATACCGATTCTGCTCTTATTATAAAATCATCAAGTGTGCCAGCAGCACCCTTCCGCTTGCTCATGATTAATTGTTCCTCCTGTTGTGCTTAATAAATGTACCCAGATTGCCCGAATCAACGATGTCAAGTTTTGGCAATTACAACGTAACAAGGATACCTATTCTTCACCCTCCAGTACCAGTTCAAGCAAAATATGACCAGAACTTATTTCAACAATGATAACCCAACTTAACTAGTTCAGATTTCCAATAACACGTGTCTAAAATCGGGTCTCTTCTGCCTATATAACAGTCCAACTCAATAAATGTGCACTGGAGTGTTAATACGTGGAGTCTGCTGCGCTCTTAACGTCTTTACACAGTAGATTTCTTAATGGATTCCAACAGAGTCAGAAAAGAACTGCAGGAGGGATCAGCCAAAGGGTGTAATTACAACAGTGAAACTTAAAAGGTTACAACGAGAGGCTTAACCGCTTTTACCTTATTTTGCGAGGAGCGAAGAGGGGTGACCCAGCCCAGCCTCCTTCGGCCTCTGACGGCCTAAGACCGTCCCGCCCTTGGCCCGGGCTTTGCCCGGCGCATCCTGCGCAGCGGGGGGGCGTGGCGGCGCTTTATAGCACGGTGTTGATGCCTCCGCCCTCAGCAGCTGCGGCTAGTTTGGGGCTGATGGTGTTGCACTCCGGGACTCCGAGTCCCACCAGAGTGTAGTGCCTGCAGAGAGACGGCAGCGAGGGTCCGTGGAGGTGATGGAAAGATGATCAAAGGGGGCAGAGTGCCTCCAGTCCCTCCAAATAAACAAAACAGCAGAACCGGCGAAATAAAGCAGCAAAGGGCAGGCGTTGTAGCACACCCGAGAGGCATTCGGTCACTTGGGTAGGGACCCTATGATGAAGCATGTCACCGACTAGGTTGGTGAGCGAGGGTTCATTTTAACGAAATGTTTAATTTATTTTCCCCCTTTCATCAAATGCACTACTTTTTGCATCAGGTGGAATAACTCCCTCTATTGTTGATTATATTGAATAAAGTTGCATACAACAACAGGTCAAAACTACGGCAGAGAAATCTGTAAAATATCTAGTTGTGTACATAAGTATATGTCACCAACACGCCCCAAGTCATGAAGAAGGACTCACATTGCCCGTGCCATAAAACTTATATTTAATAATTACCCTTGTCAACTAGAATTATAAGTCAGGACCAGAAGCAAGGATTATACATCATCTTTTCTCTCTTTATTTACTCAGCAGCCTTTCCCAACTTTAATTCTGTGAACATCAATAAACTACAATTCCCAAGATCATTGGGAAAAAAGGACCAAAACTCAGTTCACCAATCACTAGAATCCTTTTGCCATAAATTGCTCCCTGTAGGAGCCTGGTATTTATCTATGAATAGGCTTGCCACCCACCCCATTCTAACAAAGAACAGAGTTTTTTTCTGTAGATAGACTTATTCGCCGCAAATACACCACTCATAGTGGAAAAAGCAGTGGGTTCGCCCCTTAGCTTTTAAGGCACCAGAAATGTCAGAGACTGCCCTAAGTATGTTTTCTTGTAGCGCCTATCACTACTTTTAAATGTGCCCATCCATTTTCAGGCCTGTGTGTTCCAACTTGCTTCATTTTGTATTGTATTGGGAAACTGGCTGACGTGGAGCTCTCAGGCTGATAGTATGTTCCTTTCAATGGCTGTGCATGGATACATGCCTTCCGTGGGCCACTACTTGACTAGACAATCAGCATTTTAGATTGCTCAATTTAGTTTGGAAAACCTTTACAAACTGGACTTGCTAATGGCCTGCTTTCCACCTTCGTATTCAGTCAGGATGTGGCGAATGCTCCGTCCATTCTATTACATGTTCATTACAGTCATTGCACTCCATGTAACAGAGGACGATACACGCACAACATCTGAAGGAGTACCCTGTGTGCCTATGTGCCAAACCCACTGCCCTCTTATTTCTACAAGTGCTCTTTAGGCAACTTAGGAAAGTCTACCCCACGTGTTTACCCCAGTGTAGATAGGAACATCAAATTGAGAATGAGAGGAAAAAGAGGAAATTATCACACAACTTCCCTTTTGATAGAATAAACATCAATGAATGTGACAATCACCAGTGGTAACCACGTAAATGATTACTAAGAGAAACAAGTGTTTCTGGATAAGGAAACCTCACCCAGTTATTAGTGGCGTTCTACCAAGACGGACTCAAACTCTGCTTGAGGGAGTTCTCTTTAAGAGACTACTGGATATGAAGATGGGGTCCAGATTATTAAAATTACCACTTTTATCAAATTAGGAATTAAATCATCTTTCCTTATATATGAATGAGTAAACGTAGGATTTAGTTTTGAGACCCGCATTAGCCCTGATGCAAGCCTTAGACTCACTTGGACATTGAAATAGGCGGAAACATGTTGGCACTTTTATGATTGTATGATTGTAGGAACCATGAGCACTCATTAAACACACATTCGTAAACCTTTTAATTTACCCAAGATACCCTAATTTTAAAGAAATTTGTGTTTATACGCATGTAGTTGTAGTAACCTGGGTCCCTTTATCATATCCAGTAGCCTCCCATAAAGAACTCCCTCACACAGAGTTTGATTCTGTCTTGGTAGTATTATCTTACCAGGACAGAGTAAGGTTACCAATATTGAAGCATGCCACAAAGAACTGGATGAGGTTTCCTTATCCAGAAACACTGTTTCTGTTGATAATCATGTATATGTTTACCACTGGTGATTGTCACATTCATTGTGGTTTATGCTATGTATATATGCTCACACTGTCAGAGAAATGGGACACAAGTGCATCCTCAAACACACCCAACTGTCTTACATACAACTTTCTTCCATACAAAGGAAGGAGTTGTGTGTGAGTGTGCTGAAGGCGAATGAAAGACAAGTTCTCCTGAGCCTATGCAGGCTGCCATGGTAAGACATTAGTAAAGATGAACCTGGCAGCCGTGCTGTATTAGTCACGACTCCAAATGAGACACAGAAATGAACAGGTAGTCAAAGCTTAGCTTAGGCTTGTTTCATAGGGGTCCTGTGTAGCCAGAAGGCAAGACAGGGGTGCCACCCAAAAGAAGGCATCAACCACCAGTGACGAATGTACGACTACTGGCTGGCAGTATGTGTGGCTATTGGCTGGTAGCATGTGGGGCTGTTGCCTGGCTGTATGTGAGGCTGCTGTCTGGTAGTATGTGTGCCTGTTGGCTGGTTGTATGTGTGTAGTGGTTTGCTGGAGATGTGTTTATATGTGAGTAGGCTGATGATTGGTTGAATGGTGGAGTGATTGGTGTTTTAGTCCTGTGGGTGTATGAACATGATAAGCCATTGAATGGTGTTAGTTTGTTGGTGTATGTGTTGTTTTGAGTTGGGCCTGTGGTTAGTGGTATGAATTGCCTTGTGTGGTGCTTATGAAAGGTGTGTGAATGGACAGTAAAATGGTTGGTGTCTTGACATGGCTTTACTGGTCACTACCAGAAAGTAGTGGATTCAATATTCTGATATTCGTGTTAGTATTTACTCTTTGAACCTTTTACTACAGTAGTGCCAAAAGCAGTCAGTATAATGCTGTGCTTCAGTAAAGGATGGGCTCCAAGGCAACATTATCAACTCCTAAAATGTGTGAAAACTGAACACATAAAAGAGTCAGGGTGGTCTGACCTGTGTGGAAATTCTGGAATATGCATGGATCCATAAAATTCCCAGACTTCTCCAGATTAAAACGCAATCCTACTTGTGTGGCTCGGCCTAGTGCCTGTGACACAAATGGCACAAAATACTACAGGAAGACATCAACAGTTCCTTTTTTTTTAATTAGCTGTTCTGGCTATGAGGGTAGCTACAGTATTTGGGCTCTGGCTCGGCCGCCACCCAGGGAAACCTTCTGTCTCAGGAATATAAGAAAAATGTGTGATTTCAGGCAAAGTTTGAGATTTGCAGGGCCTTGTATGTAAGAAAACAAAGTGGGATTCTCATGAGGGAGACCAACCTGGACTTCCCTGGGTGTATGGTTTTCAAAAATGACTTGGTTCTGTAGGTTTCCTTGGGCGGCGGCCAAGCTGGGGTTCAAATATTGCAGCTTCCCACATCGCCAAATAGAGTCCTTTTTTATTCAAGACAAAGTGATTGCTTCCTCGTAAGTCTACCTCACCGCAGTAATAATGAAATGAGCTTCAGGTCCCCCACAGAACCCTCAAAGCAAATTAGTGCTCTAGCCTCCCCCATCTCTCCCTAACATGGCCAACCTCCTTCACCCCTAAACCTACCATAAGAGGAGGCATGACCCACCCCACGTCCTTTTTTGTTGGTTCTGCTTTGCAGACTTTTCAAGCAATTCACAGGTAAGTGGGGCGAGGTCATGCTATAGCAGGCCCAGGGTCCCGGTACGAAGTCCTGCTGTGCGGGCTCTTTTTAGCGGACTCTTACCGTGTGTATGAAGCCCTGCTACAGTGGGCTTATGTATGCTCTCTTCCAGCAGGACTTCATGCCAGGACATGGTTACACCAGACTTCAGTGTTATCGTCCGATATGCAGCGGGTCAACGTGCTGTTTTCCTTTTCTGCATGGGTGGTCAACGTGAAGGGTGCCGTCGGTGCTGGCTTACTTGCCGACTGGCCGGCAGCCGTGAACGGCTGTTTTTTGTGTGTTTTGGGCTGCCGGATGTTTTGCAAGGATGCGGATGATCCTCAATTTGGGGCAGGCCCTAATGTGCAGCGGCAGGCGGAGAACCCTTCTTTGCATTCCATATAGAAAATGTTCCAGGCTGCAGGGGCTGCTGCATTTGAGGAGCGTCCTCAATCAAGAAGGTGATGGATAATGTATGACAGGATATAGGAAAACCCTCTTTTGCACCATACTTTTCTAAGCGG
Organism: Lissotriton helveticus; assembly: GCF_964261635.1. Classification (NCBI taxonomy): domain Eukaryota; kingdom Metazoa; phylum Chordata; class Amphibia; order Caudata; family Salamandridae; genus Lissotriton; species Lissotriton helveticus. The sequence continues at coordinate 788,638,362 of NC_136072.1, forward strand.
TATGCAATTCTGGACTGTATGAAGGATGTTCCAGTTGCGGTAAAGGTAGGCACCTTGATGGCTGGATTGTCTTTACAGGGGGCTGTCATTTCAAAGGATGCCTCCCCTTTGGACCCGGTTGACGAAAGGGTGGAGTTGCCATTCTAGAGATCTTACGCTGCTGCCGACTTCTCCATTAGGGACTTGGCTTATCTCTCCAACACTATCCAGTCTCTCTTGGAGGGCTGTCAGTCTCTAACCTAACTTATGGAGCAGGGGGCTGACATCATGCCTACCCTGGCTGTCATTGAGCAACAGCCCAGGATGTTGTCAGACATTTCCTTTGATACCTTGGAGGCCACAGCTTCCTCCACAGGCACAGCCATTCAGGCCAGGCACATGGATTAGGTGCACCATTGTAAGGTTGAGGCAGCTCAGATAGCCCTCCTGATGAAGATTCCTTTCTCAAGGATAAAGCTGTTTCGCACAATATTTTAGGAGATGGTGAAGTAGTCAGTAGAGGATAGGAAACTGTTGGCTCCACTTAACCTTCAAGGGGCCGGTGTTTTGGCCACTGGAGGGCCTTCGGTCAGTTTTCTACTCCAAGGGGTAACCTGCCCTTTCGTGGGAGGAGGCGCGGCCAGGGTGTCCCTTTCTCTCACATATCCCTGTCTCAGCAGTCGGATGGTGGTTCCATCCTCTTGACTAAGTCCTGACTGTCCGGAGGGCCCCAATGGTCAGCTTCAAGTGGAGGGGGGTCGATTGTCAATGTTCATGAAGGCTGGCTTGGAGGGGGTCAATCGGCGGCCAGTGGGTATTTAGGGTTTTGAGATGGGATACACGGTTGTCTTCAATTCTACGTCTGAGCTTTTCTGTTCAAACTGCTTTGCCCTAAGCTGCCGCAAACAAGGAAGCTCTTTTGACAGGTATTCGGGGTCTTCTCGTAAACTGTGCCATATGTCCAGTTCCTGACAAAAAACAGATACCCATGCACACTCCAAGATAAATAAAGAAGTAAATTCAGTGTAGACTTGAAGAACATTGTGGAGACAAAGGCATGGAAAAACAAAAATACAATCGTTATATTTATGAAACAAAATAGGCGTTGATGTGAAGTGTCTTTTAATGTTCAGACACGGAAAGGACCAGCCGACACGTGTTTCATCGCATGCGGCACAGTCTGCCTATGACTCTTTAGGGCTGTACAAGATAGAATAGAAGTTGAAAGGTTGCTCTATCGGTGATAATTCCAACCCGACAGGGCTCTGGACCGGATAAAATCGTCTGTTCGAAAGGAGTGTTTCCAGCACGAATTGTCCTTATTAAGTAAATGGTTAAACTGTGGTGGCGGTATGCTTCAGGTCTTGCGATCAACTGGTGTTCAAAACGCATATCGTGTGTTCTTGCTCAGGGAATTCCCGTAGGTATAACGGGAATGGAATGAATTTCAAGGCGAGGGTGCGTTTTCTTAGACGGGTGCATCAGCGAAGAACATCCTCTCGTGTGTGAAACGCGTAACCTTACACCATATGCGTTTTGAACACTAGTTGACCGCGAGACCTGAAGCATACCGCCACCACAGTTTAACCATATACTTAATAAGGACAATATGTGCTGGAAACACTCCTTTCGAACAGACGATTTTATCCGGTCCAGAGCCCTGTCGGGTTGGAATTATCACTGATAGAGCGACCTTTCAACTTCTATTCTATCTTGTACAGCCCTGAAGAGTCGTAGGCAGACTGTGCTGCATGCGACGATACGCGTGTCGGCTGGTCCTTTCCGTGTCTGAACATTAAAAGACACTTCACATCAACGCCTATTTTGTTTCATAAATATAACTATTGTATTTTTGTTTTTCCATGTCTTTTTCTCCACAACGTTCTTCAAGTCTATACTGAATGTACTTCTTTATTTATCTTGGAGTGTGCATGGGTATCTGTTTTTTGTCTTGATACAGTGTCAGCCTATGGTTGACACTACATTGGGGGGTTATAGGGTTCATCCCCTCACCCTTTTTGCACCTCAAACTCTACTGTTAATCGTTACTCTTCTTGAGAAATAACGTTAATGTATAGCAGTGTGCCCTAGACGTAGGATAAAAACCTTTTCTCTGACCCTTAGAATATGTCCAATTCCTGCTTGTCAGAGTGGTCAAGGTGTCTCCTCAATCTTCTTTCTGGAAAGGAAAGCATTCCAGGGATTTCCATTCATGCTGGGTTTATAGCTGGTGTAAGCTTTTATCCCTCTCGTTCTGTTTCAATTGTTGTCTTTGTAGGAAATCCTTCCTTTGCTGGTTCAGGGGGACATGGTGGCGTCATTGGAGCTGCTCGATGCCTATCTCCACGTGTCATTTCATCCAGCATCCCAGCGGTTCCTCAGGTTCTGTGTAAGTCCTGAGCTTTTTCAGTTCCAGATACTGTCTTTTGGATTGTCCTCAGCCCCATGGATTTTTTAATGTGAATGTTGACTCCCTTGGTTGTGCTCCTCCATAGAGAGGAGATTCATGTGCTCCCATACCTTGAAGACTGGCTGAAATCTGCCTCTTCTTTTTCCACGGGGAGTCTTCATGCCCTGGAGGTCCACAGCTTTTTGATCAACCACAAGAAGATACATCTAGTTCCCACCTAGATATGGTCATGGAGCAGGTGTTTCTGTCGGCAGACAGGAGAGCGACCTTAATGAGGGACCCGGGTTGCCTGCTCGAACGGAATTCAGCCCCAGTGCCTCGTGGTTGAGGTTACAGGGCTTGATGGCAACAGCAATCAATGTGTTACCATGGGCTCGGTTGTAACATGTACCTGTTAGTGGTCGGCGCCTGTCCCATGTGTCCCCTTGTTCCACCTATTGCAGGCTTCCAGTGGTGCTGTCCCCTCAGATTTGGTTAGCCCTGGGTTGGTGGCTGAATGAAGTCCATCTTGCATGGGGTCTTCCCTTTGAGGTTTCCTCCTCCCAAGTGGTGTCCACAGTTGTCAGCGAGCTGGACCGGGCGCATTAGGATTCCTGATCTATTCAGGGGAAATGTGATCGCCTGCAGGCTGGTTGTTCTTCTGACCTCAGGGAGCTGAAGGCTGTCCAGCTGGCTTGTCTGGAATTTGAGCGGGCCCTCAGGGGGCATCATGTGTTGGTCTGGACGGACAGTCAGGTGGTGATGGGTTCTCTTAATCACCAGGGGGTTCCAGGGTTCAGTCCTTGTGACTTCTGGCTCAGGAGATTCTGACCTGGGCGGAGAGCAAGGTGTTGTCTCTAGGGGCTGTGAGAATTGTGCAGCGGACCACATGAGCAGGGTCTTTCCCCCCATGATTTCGATCTCTTGTGATGGGGTGTTCCATGTGTTGCAGAAGAGGTTTGGGTGTCTGAAAGTTGCCTTTTTTACGGCCAAGGACAATGCTCTCCTGCCCCGCTTCTGCACAATTACTCCTTGTCCGGAGCCATGGCAGAGAGCTGCGATGTCATTCAGGTGGCCATCAGGCCTGCTTTTTGCAGTTCCACTGATTCCATTGCTTGCCAAGGTTTTGTGCAAAATATGCCTGGAGAATGCTTTTGTACTGTTGATGGTGCCATGCTGGGTCAGGCACCCATGGTACCCTCTGCTGAGGGAGCTTGTGATTCAGGCTTGTTGGGTGATTCCAGACCATCAGTATCCTCTGAGGGGTTCCTCTCTGCTGGCAGGTGTTCTGCAGCAGCTCCATCTTCAGGCATGGCTATTGAGCGGGTGACTCTGTTGTCTAGTGGTTGCTCAGCAGAGGTGGTTGGCCTGATTCAGAGGTCCGGACATCCAGCAACTCTACAGTCTTTTTCAGGTCATTTGAGGGTTATTTTGTAGATGGTGTGTCACTAAGGGGCTGGACTCTAGTTTGGTGGATCCATTCAAGATCCTGGATATTTTGTCTGATGGTTTTTCGTTGGGCCTGGCTTTCTCTATGCTTCAAGCACAGCAGGCTGCTTTCTGGAGTCCCCTTTTGAGTAAGTTAGATAATTCGGTTTCCTGGTTGGTCCGTGTTTTCTTTCTTCCGAGACCTTGAGTGATTTGTCCTGCCCTGGCCTGGGTTCTCCCTTTGGTGCTGCAGGGTGCTCCTTTCGAGCCTATGGGGGAGGTTGACATCAAGTTCTTAACCATGACGGTTGTCTTTTTTTGGTGGCCTTTGTATCGGCAGGGAGGATTGGGGACTTGGGGTCCTTTTTACGGTCTCCTCCTTTCTTAAGGGTGTTGCCGGAACCGCATTGTCTGGTGGTCTGATCTGGCGTTTTTGCCCAAGATCCCTTCTGTGACTAATGGTTCCAGGGAGATTGTTCTGCTTACTTTTTCTCCAGCGCCTCGATCTGGGGTGGGCGCAGGTCTCCATCTGTTGGATGTATGATGGACGGTGTTGGTGTATCTAGGAACAACCTTGGATTGTTGCTAATGTGATAGTTTGTTTGTCACTTTTGGCTGAGTGAGGTCCGGTCATAAACCGTCTATTTCCACTTTGAGTAAGTGGATTAAACAAACAATCCTTCTGACTTGTGAGTGTCAGGAGTTGGATTTATTATCCAGGGTACAGGGGTGGTCTACCCGTAGTATGTCTTTCCCCTGGGCTTCTTTCAAGGGGGTCTCTATCGAAGACATTTGTAAGGCTGCTGCATGGGCTTTTCCCCACATGTTCATGGTCCACTATTGGGTGGTGTTCAGAGGCTCAGCTACTGTTGATTTTGATGCGGCTGTTCTGTAGTGTGTCACTGACTGTTGATTGATTGTCTCTCACATGTTGTGCTGCTGTATTTTCCTCTATTGGCTGTTTGGCTTAAACTGTGTTTGTGCCTCCCATTTTCGTTTCTGGTGTTTTTTTCGAGTGATCATGAAGCCACTTTGGCTTTGGTATATGCTCACTTCGTTATTACTGTGGCGAGGAAGACTTACGAGGAAAAAAATGCCCCGGTTACTTACCGGTAATCGTCATTTCTCCGAGTGTAGTCTTCCTCGCCACATGGGTTCCCATCCCTCCCTTCCTTGTTTTTTTATCCCCTTCATGTTTTTGGTACTGAGGCCTGGTAGAGGAACAGGAAGTGGGGTGGGTCATGCCTCCTCTAATGGAAGGTATGGGGCGAAGGAGGTCGGCCATGTTAGGGAGGGATGGGGAAGACTAGAGCGCTAATTTGCTTGGAGAGTTCTGTGGGGGAGCTAAAGCTCATTTAGTTATTTCTGTGGCGAGGAAGACTATACTCGGAGTAATGAAGATTACCGAGAAGTAACCAGGGCATGTCTCCATGATGCATTTCAGGGCCTTTCTGTTCATGGATGCTAAGCAGAGCCACACAATTGGGGTGCAGTTTTTATCATGAAAAGTGTCTGGAGGCTGAGTGGTTGTTTCCACCTAAAACTGCAAATAGGTTGCAACTATAAAAAAATAGGAACATTAATTACCAGTTAGTGTCAGGCTCCACCTCTTGCTTCTTCGGGATTGTGCAGATTAGCCTATGGCTTCCCCCTCACGACGTCCCCAAGAGTCTGGAGAATATACACAGACTACTAGGATAGTCAGGCGAGGGAAGGAAAGGAAGGGGACGGCAGGGAAGGAGACCTGAAACGATAAGAGCATACACTAAGTATATCTTCAACCAGCACTCAGGATTAACATCCACAAGAACACTCTACTGTTATCTCATGCATTTTCCTCTTCCCTACCTGTAAAGAAAAAGATTGAAGGCAGTAATCAGGGATGAGGAATGAGGTGAGATCAGAGATTCATCATCAACTGTAATATAAAAGTATAAGGCAGATGTTGAGCTTCTCCTATTTTCAATGTAAAACAGTTCCTGTTAGCATACCCACAACATACCTATATATATATGAGTTCATGCTTTGTAGAATGAAAAATCCCTCAGAGTCTCCCTCAGTTCAGCTCCCCTGTATTTAGAACATAAAGATAAACAGCTAAATGAAGACAACGAAAAGGAAATATCTCCAGCCTGGGCTAATTGATTCTTAACCTTATCAGCTGTGGAAAACAGTCATGAAATGTTTGGTGATCTAATGATCTATAGTTCCCTTAACCGCAATCCCAGGTTAGGAAACAAGTGGACAGATGAATATGGCTGGAGCCCCAACCAATCCTTACTTCACTCACTTCAAACAATGAATAGTCTTAACACTTGTTCGGCACGAGTCTCCCAAATACACGGAGTGTTGAATATTGTCTGGCGGTTCCCCGTAACAACACAGCAGAATGTCTCCTCAGCCGAGAGAGAACAACCCCAGGATACGTAAATAACACAAGGCGGCCTCCGCCTCGCCTCACAAAGGGTTTGAGCCCAAATCCGGTACGGGGTCCACCGGAGACTGAAAACGAACACAGATGTAGCGCTTACCGGTATACGGAACAGTACAAACCACAGCCTCTGGCTTCTGAAGAATTATCGGCGCCGCCGTCATCTCAGGCGCCTTGTTTTACATCCGGGATTGCGTGCCTTACGTCAAGCACGCACCGTTCATCCCAGGCATGCCGGGAACTGTAGTCTACGGCGGTTTTCGTCCTTGCCGATGCCGATCAGTGACCCAGGAAAGCTCGGATCCTGACAGTTAGTATGCAATAAATGTGGTAAAAAATGGCTTTCTTTTACAGCTCTCCTTATTCCTGAAAGCTGGCAAAAGGGCGATCTTAGCACAGCAAACTTTTTGTTGGTGCCATTTTTAGGGAAAAATATACATTCTTGCACAGCACTTTGTTCCCTATTTTTCCTGCAAAAGATCAACAAAGAATCTACAAACCCTTAGTATTTTTAGTTTTGGAAAAAAAGTTAGGAAGACATAAGCACAAAGTGCCTCAAACATCAGAACAAGCAATGGCAAAGCCAATAGGTCTCACCTACAGAGAGAGCTATTGACATTGTCAATGTCATTTAGCCATCTTGTACAGCAGCAAGCTGGCTGTCTCATATTGATTTTTTTTATTGCTGGCAATACGGGAGGCAACAAAGACGGAAGGAGGTCGATTTGGGAGGGCAACCAGGACAACAAGGTGGGAGGGAAGGACTGGGGGCAACACAGACAACGGGGTAGGAGTGACGGGCTGCGGGCAACATGGACAAGGGGGGTGGTAAGCGGGACATGCTGACAGACAACAGAAGGTGGGAGGGGGGACGAGCAATAATCATGGAAGAAGGAAGAGTGGGGTAGGAGCAAACATCAATTGAAGGAAGGAGGGCAGGTGGGGGCACACAACAACAATAGAAGGAGGGGTGGCAGGTGGTGGCAAGCGACAACAATTGGCAAGAGGGAGGAACACAGATGGTGGATGTTGGACCTGGGGTCACCAGTCCACTGGGGGTAGCCTGGCTCAGAGTAGGAAGGTCTAACCTCAAGGCAACATGTGCTAAGCTTGCGTCACACCCTCACAGGAACCCAGTGCACATCCACTCAAAAATAATGACACTACACCAGGTTAGAAAAATATGGTTCACTTTTATAAAAATACTTTAAGCTTTCTTGTTTTGCAAGATACGTTATAGCTACTCACATCAGATACCTCCACCATTAACTTCTTGCATCAATAAATATTCAACAGTACATTGTTCTCTAGATTCAAAGAATTAACCAATTACACTTCTTTCAAGTTATAGCCTGTTCTTGGTGGTTTTAAGCAAGGCTCAATATGAAAACATTTTTACATTAAATCAGATCCGCTAGCAACCAACTGTGGATCAGTCTGGAGCCCTCTTTTTACCACTTGCTCTTGTAAATTTGCATTAGGTGCTTACGCAGCAGGAGCCAGAATAATTCCCTCCTGTTACGCTGGTATTACAGTCAGTATCATACGAAGGTTCAAAAGTCTCGTGCTGCAATGGCCCCCAGCTTTACCTTACTTGTCCTGCCAGTTCAGGATCTCCTGACCAGCGCGACAGTTTGTCTAGGGACTTTATGGATGACTAGCCACTAGGACCTGTGGCTCCAGCTTTTTATTGCAAGTCTCTCACCAACCCTCAGATCCCCGCTTACTTGAGCCAAGAGCGCCTGTGTTCCGGTACAGCCGTCTCTGGCAGCTGCAAAGAGTTCACACTCCACCGTCAGCCTTTCCGTCCTGCGTCCGCTCCCTCTCAGGCCAGGCTACTGTACCTCAGAGCCCTCGCTGAGGGGAGGACGCTCTTGCTGACGGAGTCTCTGTATTCCCCTCACCCCGACATCTCACCCGGGCACTTCCGCCGTTTCCTTGCCGAACCGCGCTTCTGGGCCTGCGCGGGTGTTCAGTGGATTCAATGCGGCACCGCCTCTCTCTTCTCAGGCAGCCGGAAGATCCTCCACCGGACCCACTGGCAAACAGCAACTCCCTCAATACCGCTCCGCCCCCTTGTGAGAAGTGTTCCACCCCTATGGGGCCTACGCAGCAATGAGTCACTACAATTTCAATCTTCCGCTTATTCCGCTTCCAGCTCACAGCGACAGCAACTCCCGGGACACTTCCCTCACCGGCTCCTCTCTCACCTTTCCTCAATTGGGAGTCCCCACAACCCTTCCCTGGGTCGCCACCAGACTCGAGGCAACTCTACCGATGGTCCCCAGCTCAGCGGACACACCGGCAAACAACAAGCCTAAAAGGGGGGTGGGGGGGAGAACACCCTCCCGGTAGCGCTTCACGGCACAAGTTAGTGGGGACAGGTGGTGCAGGAGAAAGTTGTACCGAGAAAGGGGAAGGGGGAAGAAAAAGGCTGTAAAGTTCCCTTCGTCCAGTCCCTACCCTTCCGATACTTTTTCAGAATTCCTGGTCAGGTTACTTCAGCTGGATAACGGGGCAGAACTTTTCCCCTCAGCTCAACCCACCAGCAGTCTCACAGATTCGGTTCCTCTTGACCAGTGAGGGCCTTATAGCCAGGGACACAGGCGTAAATAATTAGGGCCAGATCTATGGGTAGAGGGATGGTGACCTCAGTAAGGAGGCAACCCTTAAGAAGAAGTCAACCCTCTGGGTGTCCTAACCCCCTAGCACCACAGCCTGCACTCCAACTGACTCCCAGATGACAAAATGGCCGTCCAGGATTTGGCCTTATATTCCCTTAGGGCCAGATGTAGGTAGGCATTTACCGGTCGGTAACGGCCGATTTCGGCCGTTACCGACCGGTAAATGGAATTTGAGATGTAGGGGGCATATTTTTACAGAATCGGTAAATTTACCGATTCTGTAAAATACCGAATCGGTATTTTTACCGATTCGGTAAATTTGATATGTAGGTGGGACTCTTCTGAGTCCCACAAGCCTTACCGAATCTGTATTTTACCATCGAATTCAATTTGATGGTAAAATACCGATTCCGGTGTGCATGCACCTGAGAAGGTATTCGCGCGCTGCATCGCGTTTTGCGCCTCATTGTGCCTCGCTACTATTTTAACTAACCTGGTATCTATTTTAGTTCATTTTTTGTTGCATTTTCCCCTGGTTTTAACGGGACTTATTCTACCCCCCCTTACCTGCACTTTAATCGGCTCCTCACCGCTGTTCAGGCGGGTCCGGTTCCTGGGGTGGGATTCTCTTTGGGCGCCACCTTGGAGTGGTGTTCACTCTTTGGCCGCCATCTTGGAGTGGTGTTCACTCTTTGGGCGCCATCTTGGAGTGGTGTTCACTCTTTGGGCGCCATCTTGGAGTGGTGTTCACTCTCCGGGGTTGTCACTGATGAGCGTTCTAGCGCTCCAGCTGAGTGGAGGGACGCCTATTTAAGGCGACCTGCCTTGTGGTCTTCCCTGAGAAGGTATTCGCGCGCTGCATCGCGCTTTGCGCCTCATTGTGCCTCGCCACTATTTTAACTAACCTGGTATCTATTTTAATTCATTTTTTGTTGCATTTTCCCCTGGTTTTAACGGGACTTATTCTACCCCCCCCTTACCTGCACTTTAATCGGCTCTTCACCGCTGTTCAGGCGGGTCCGGTTCCTGGGGTGGGATTCTCTTTGGGCGCCATCTTGGAGTGGTGTTCACTCTTTGGGCGCCATCTTGGAGTGGTGTTCACTCTTTGGGCGCCATCTTGGAGTGGTGTTCACTCTCCGGGGTTGTCACTGATGTGCGTTCTAGCGCTCCAGCTGAGTGGAGGGACGCCTATTTAAAGCTCCCTTCAACGCGCAGCGGTATCGCGCAGCGGGCGCGCCTTCGCTGCGCCTGAGTCACGCCAGAGTCCTGCCCGTCTGCGCCCGTCAGCGCTAAGGCATCGCGGGTCGTGGCAGGACTCTATGCCCCTTCCTACCATTATGTCATCACCTATAATTAGGTATCAAAGGGAAGAGCTGTTGGCCATTCGGGGATTGTGCACTGTCTGTGATCTCCCCCCAGTGGCCCCAACTTGGGGCCCCTATCGTTGCACCTGTGGCGTTTGGGCAATGGACACTCCGTCGCGCATTTGTTCCTTGAATTTACCAGCTGGGCAGAAACACATGCCACGGGAGCGGGATCTTGACATCTGGAATTTGAATGTCAGGTCACTGGTAAAACATTATCAGGAGATATATGATCTCCTTAAAACAGAGGCCCCTGACGCGCTCTTTATGACCGAAACGTGGCTGCAGGACTCGGACTCCTCCATACTGAACCTCGCTTTTCCCCCTGACTATGCTATCTTTACGCTTAATCGGGGTACGAGAGGAGGGGGAATTGCGATGGCTGTTAAGTTGTCTTACCCATGTGAATGGAAAGCCCTTAAACTTCCCGGATGTGAATGTGCTCTGTTTAAAATTTCGTTTAATCATCACTTCACCTTTTCGGGCCTTTTAATTTACCGCCCTCCGGGCTGCGATGCTGCCTTTAGGGCTGCTCTCCCAGATCTAATTAGTACGGAGGCATTAGGATGTGCGAATTTTAATGTCCTTGGTGACCTAAATCTCCATTTGGACTGTCTATCTTTGCCCGCTATTCAGAGTTTTTCTGCCGATCTAGAGGCCTTGCAATTTTCCCAGCTGGTGACCTCTCCTACACATCGAGATGGCCACATACTTGACCCGTTTTTTACCAACTTAGAGGATATTAGAGTACTTTGTCCCATTCAGTTGATTTAGACCGATCATATGCTGGTGAAGATGGTTGTCTCCATGTCCGATCCTCCTTTTATATCTAAGGATAAAACAGACCTTAAACGCCGTTGGAATAAATTAAAACTGGAATACTTTTATAGTTTTTTGGAGAAAGCGCCCCTGGGCCCGGTCATTAATGTTGATGATGGGTACGACGCTTTCTGTGTGTGGATTTCTCGCGCTCTGGACTTTTTGATCCCTTTTGTATGGTCTAAACAGGGCGCTAAAGAGCATAGCCCTTGGTATGACGATGCCTTAGCGTCCCTTAAAAGAGCCTGTAGGCAGGCTGAACGGCTTTGGAGAAAATCATTTGATCCTGAGCTTAAGGCCTGCTACTTTTCTAAAACTAAGATCTACCACAGAGCGGTATGCAGAGCCCGTGCAGCTTATTATGCTCAGGAGCTTCTGAATAGCCCTAACCCCTCGAAACTTATATTCAAGGTTTTAAAGGACTTAGTGGCTAAGAGGGCAACGGCTGTAGAAATATGTTCAGATTCCCATTGTGAGGGTCTGGCCTCTTTTTTTCTCGAGAAGGTGCAAGCCATATATCGAACCTTCCCTATGGTCTCGTCCAATTTAGTGCGAGACAGCTGTGTCATGAGAGATAGTGAGTATCTCAACACCCTGCCTTCCATGACAAGGGAGGCTTTTGATCACTTGAGTTTAAAAATTAAGTCGGGCTCTCCTGCAGATCCGCTGAAACCGGCTCAGCTTAGGACTATGCTGCCGCTATGCAGCACTCCGATGTTGTCTTTAATCAACCTGTCATTATCCTCAGGTGTAGTGCCTACTAGGTGGAAGCAGGCCATAGTCACACCCATATTGAAGAAGGCTACCCTCGATCCTCTCAAACCTGAGAACTACCGCCCGATCTCCTTGCTTCCCTGGGCCACAAAAGTTGCTGAGGCCCATGTGAACGGTATCCTGACAGACCATCTTACCAGAGCTAACATCTTAGACCCAACTCAGAATGGGTTCCATGCGGGCCACAGCACGGAGATGGCCCTACTTTCCATGGTCGAACATCTGCGATCTGTGCTTGATGCAGGTCGGACAGCGGCACTATTATTATTAGATCTGAGTGCCGCGTTCGACACTGTATCGCACAGGATCTTACTTCAGCGACTGGAGGAAGTAGGAGTCAAGGGCTCTGCCCTATGCTGGTTTCGATCCTTTCTTACGGATAGGTCGTTCCAGGTTGCGATTCCACCTGGCAAGTCTAAACCATACCCGTTGTCTCTGGGGGTCCCACAGGGGTCTTCGTTGAGCCCCACTCTCTTTAATCTTTACGTGAGACCGCTGGCTGCGGTCGTCAGGCAATGGGGCCTGACGATGGTCTCATATGCTGATGACACGCAGCTGGCGGTCACGTTGAGTGGGGACTCTGATGTGGAGGCCCTCAGGTTCCGGGACGGCTTACGGGCAGTGGCCAATTGGATGAACTCTAACTGTCTCCAGTTGAACACCAAGAAGACAGAGGTCATGGTGGTAGGCAAGCAAGTGGGGTTGTGGGGCGACGACTGGTGGCCTTCTGAACTGGGTGTGACCCCCTCTCCGGTATCGGAGATAAAAAATCTTGGGGTTTGGCTTGATCCAACACTTAGTTTTATCTGCCACACCAAGAGGGTGGCGGCCTCTTGCTATGGCGTTATTAGAGGACTAAGGCCTATAATGAGATTCTTTGATGCCCTCACCAGACAGCTGGTGGTTCAGGCATCAGTACTGTCTCGACTGGACTATGCCAGCTCGCTCTTGGCCGGGATAAATCAGGCTGAACTTATTCGGCTGCAGCGAGTTCAAAACGCTGCGGCCAGAATAGTGGTAGGTTTGCCTAGACGGTGCTCGGTCTCCAAGACGATGCACTCGCTTCATTGGCTCCCTGTAACTCAGAGGATTAAATTCAAGGTTCTCTGCCTGGCATTTAAAATCCTCAAAGGTATGTCTCCCCAAATTCTGGCGAATCTTCTAATTCCTTATGTCCCTTTGCGGACTCTGAGATCTTTGGGCCAGAACTTGGCAGTGGTTCCACGCTTCAGGCTGAGTAGAACTGGCGGCCGCTCCTTTCGAGTACTGGCAGCGAAGTGGTGGAACCTCCTCCCTTCTGAGACTCGGGCAATTGATGACCTTCTTCAGTTTAGACGTGCTATCAAAACCTTATTGTTTGTCTAAATTTAGGTTCTTCTCTGCGCCAGACTGATGTTGTGTTGTGTTTGCCTTCTCATAGCGCCAGGACGCCCCTTTGCTGGGGCAGCTGTTGCGCTGTACAAATATTAATAACATAACATAACATAACATGCACATGTGTGCATGCACACCTGTGCCATATGACAGGCAGACCTGCCCTTAGGGCAGGTATGCCTGCCACATGGCACCCGAACCTGTTTTGGGGGTGCTAGAGGGTGTCAAAGTGACACCCCCTGCACCCTTGTGAAATTCGGTATTTACCGATTCGGTAAATACCGAATCGGTAATGCCCATTCATTCCTATGGGCTTCAAAGCCCATAGGAATGAATGGGCATTACCGGTCGGTATTTACCGAATCGGTAAATACCGACTTTTACAGATTCGGTAAATCCACATCTGGATTTACCTACATCTCCCTCCTTATATTTTACCGATTCATAAATACCGAATCGGTAAAATTCGGTATTTATGAGTCGGTAAAATATATTTACCTACATCTGGCCCCTAGTCCCTTGTGTCCAGAATCAGCCAGAAGGTTCTAGATTCCTCACATTAGTCTATGGGCCAGTCCCTGAGGTAAAGTTCACTGACAGTTGGCAGCCGCTATTTTATATCACTGCGTTCACCATTTTGTGAGGGTGACTGGGCTTCAAAAAGTTTTAAGGACAAGGTAACACCTAACCCCTTGGACAACATCAAAAATTTCCAGTGAACATAAAAAAATAGAAAACTTAGGAGGCAAAAAGGAAACAAAATAAATAAATATTAGGAGGGACCACCCAAAGGGCCGACAAGTCTAACACGCGCCCCCCCCAGCTGAAAGTGGGGAGAGTTACCCAACCCCTTGGGAGTTCTCATCACTAAGGCGGAAATACCTAGAGAGACTGTCTGAATTGGCGTGGTCCACTCCAGGCCGATGTTCCACCCGGAAGTCCTTTCCCTCATGGGAGATAGACCATCTCAACAGCTTGGAATTTTCTCCCTTCATTTGCATCAGCCAACGAAGGGGTCGGTGGTCGGTCTGCACCAGGAAGTGCGAGCCAAACAGGTATGGCCGCAGCTTCTTCAGAGCCCATACCACCGCAAAGGCTTCCCGCTCAATGGCACTCCACCTCTGTTCCCGGGGAAGCAGTCTCCTGGACAGGAAGACAACAGGTTGATCCAGACCCTCTTCATTTAGTTGCGATAACACTGCCCCAATGCCATGTTCTGATGCGTCTGTTTGGACAATGAATTCCTTGGAAAAATCAGGGGCTCTTAGGACTGGAGCCTCACACATTGCTTGTTTCAAGGTGTTAAAGGCTCGCTGACAAGCCTCCGTCCAGACTACCCTGAGGTTCTGTGAATTCTGAACCTGTGGGTTCCATTTTGTGTATGGCAGCCATTTTGTGGTTGTCCTCACATAGGCCATGATTGTGGCTGAAACTTGTCTTTTGAGGACATGTACACCTTAGCTCGAGTTCATGCTGACTCCTGTTTGACCTGAGTGAACTGACCCTGTTGCCTGAAGCTGACCTTGTTAAACCAGTTCCTGCCCTTTAGCTGATCAAGATTGAGGATAAAAGCACAGGACATTGTAGAGTTTGGTATGCACACACACACCCCTTATCCTGCTTTCTGTTCCTTCTTTTATGGTCTGATTATGATATGGGTTGTGGTCCTTTTATTATGGGTTTGTCCGGCTTGTCTAAAGAAGAATGTTGGGTTTGTTCAATGATTAATTATGGGCCGGACAACTGTAAAATGGGTTTGTCGTTTGGCAGACCTTGCATGTCCATGTTAGGCATTTTTTGCATGCTTGCAAAAGCTAGGACTGCCCCTTACTTGTATGCTGAAGTTTGTAACCCTAAGCATATAAAAGGTCTCTGTTTTCTGTATTCCTCAGACTACCTCATTCAGTTGCTACGCCTTCTGTGTGACGTGGCCTCACTTATTAAATTTAATAAAGATGTCTTTTCATATTTTCAGCTTCTGTGCCAAGTTCTTTTTTTATTAGTAAGTATTCCCTGAGAATGAAGATTACAGTTCTTCAACCCGTCGGGGTTGCTTCTTGGAAGTGAGTTCAGTTAAGGGTGCCACAATTGTACCATACCCTTTCACAAAGCGACGGTAGTAACCTGTGAGGTCCAGGAAAGCTCGGACCTCGGTTTGGGTCTTGGGGGGCTCCAAGGCCATGATAGCCTCAATCTTCGCCTGGAGGGGCTGCACGGTTCCCCTGCCCACCAAGTGGCCTAGGTACACCACGACCCCTGCCCGATCTGACATTTGCTGGCCTTGATTGCCAAGCCAGCCTGTTTCAGGGCCTGGAGAACAGCTTGTAGATGACACAAGTGGTCCTCCCAGCTGCTGCTGAAGACGGCAATGTCATCCAGATAAGCAGCGGAGAAGGCCTCCATCCCAGAGAGGACCTCGTTCACCAGCCGCTGAAATGTGGCAGGAGCGTTCTTGAGCCCGAAGGGCATCACACAGAACTGGTAGTGGCCCTCAGGCGTGGAGAAGGCTGACCTTTCCTTTGCTCCATCTTTAAGGGAGATCTGCCAGTACCCTGAGGTGAGGTCAAAGGTACTCAAGTATTGGGCATCTCCCAGCCGGCAATGAGTTCATCCGCCCTAGGGATCGGATAAGCATCAGTCTTGGTCACTGAATTCAGTCCCCGGTAATCCACACAGAACCTTAGTTCTGGAGTGGTGCCCGGTGGGGCAGCTTTTGGCACCAGAACTACCGGACTGGACCAGGAACTACTTGAAGGATCAATCACTCCTAGTTCCAGCATCTTAGTGACTTCGCTATGAATGCTGGCCTTCACCTTATCAGACAGCCGGTAGGTTTTAGACTTCACTGGTGGGCTGTCTCCTATGTCCACATCATGGGTACACAGGTGGGTCCTTCCCGGGATAAGGGAGAACAGCGAGGAGTACTGCTCCAAGACCTATTGGCAGTCCCTACGCTGTTCAGGAGTGAGGGATGGGGAGAGAATCACTCCCTCCACTGACCCATCCTTTTCCTGAGACAAAAATAGATCAGGGAGAGGCTCACTTTCCTCTTCCTCTGCTCCATCAGTCACCATCATCAAGAGGACCCCGGGCCTCTCATGGTGGGGTTTGAGGGGTGTGTATCACTTACAACGCAACTTTTACGTCGTAATGCTGTTACAACGCAGCTATTACAACGCAGGATCCATTACAACGCATGGCATTACAACGCATGGCATTACATCGCAGATGCTATTACAACGCATACCATTACATCGTAAGTATTGGTAAGTATATAATTTATTTTAATTTTATTTAATATTATATAAATGATTTAATTAATATTAATTATAAATAAAAATAAATAAAAATATTTATTTATGTTTTTAAATATTATAAATTAAATTTATTATTTTAAGTAATTTTTTTAATAAATATGAGTATAGGAGTATATGTATAGGTGTTTGGGGGTACAGGGTGTTTTTAGGTTTCAGGGTAGGGTTTGGGTTTTGGGGTACAGGGGTGTTTTTAGGTTTCAGGGTAGGGTTTGGTTTTTGGGGTACAGGGGTGTTTTTAGGTTTCAGGGTAGGGTTTGGGTTTTGGGGTACAGGGGTGTTTTTAGGTTTCAGGGTAGGGTTTGGGTTTTGGGGTACAGGGGTGTTTTTAGGTTTCAGGGTAGGGTTTGGGTTTTGGGGTACAGGGGTGTTTTTAGGTTTCAGGGCAGGGTTTGGTTTTTGGGGTAGAGGGGTGTTTTTAGGTTTCAGGGCAGGGTTTGGGTTTTGGGGTACAGGGGTGTTTTTAGGTTTCAGGGCAGGGTTTGGGTTTTGGGGTACAGGGGTGTTTTTAGGTTTTAGGGCAGGGTTTGGCTTTAGGGATAATTAAATTATATTTACCATTTTTAAATTAATTGAAATATATTTAATAAATTAAATTAATTATTTTACATTAATTACATTTTTTAATTAAATTAATTAAATTAAATAATTTAATATTATTAATTTAATTTAATTTCATTATAAAAAATATGTACATTAAACTAATTACTTTTTTTAATTAAATTAAATTAATTACAATTTTTATTATATTTACATTTATTAAATAGATATTATTTTATTAAATTAAATTAATGACAATTTTTAAATGTCTTTTAATTAAATTATTTAAAAAAAATTAATTACAATAAACTAAATAACATTTTTAAAAAAAAGTCAACTTACCTATACTTACGATGTAATGCCATGCGTTGTAATAGCATCTGCGATGTAATGCCATGCATTGTAATGACATCCGTTGTAATGGATCCCGCGTTGTAAAATCTGCGTTGTAACGGAATGCGTTGTAATACAACGCGTTGTACTGACACCAATCCGTTTGAGGCGATTGGCATGGAGCACCCAAAGGGGCTGCCAGGGGGTCTTAAGATCCACTAAGTAAGTGGCCTTACCCTTCTTCTCGATCACCTCAAAGGGGCCTGTCCAGCGATCCTGGAGGGCACTCAGCTCTCCAGGTTCCATCACCCACACCTTCTGGCCAGGCTCCAACTCCACAGGGTGAGCATTGTGGTCATACCACTCCTTCATCACTGCTTGGCTGGCTTCCAAGTTGTCAGAAGCTTGCTTCCACAACTTAGCCATTTGGCTCCGGAAGGCCAGCATATAGCTCACCACATCCTGGGGAAGCTTCCTGGGAGTCTTTTCCCATCCGTCTTTTACCAGGCTGAGAGGTCCACGCACAGGGTGCCCATACAGAAGTTCGAAGGGGCTGAAGCCCACTCCCTTCTGTGGCACTTCCCTGTAGGAAAATAACAGACAGGGTAGGAGGACGTCCCATTTCCTCCGCAGGCTTTCAGGCAGACTTCTGATCATGCCTTTCAAGGTTTTGTTGAACCTTTCCACTAGACCATTGGTCTGTGGGTGGTAAGGAGTGGTGAACCGGTAGGTAACCCCACACTCCTTCCACATAGCCCGCATGTAAGCTGACTTGAAGTTGGTCCCCCTGTTGGACACAACTTCCTTGGGGAAACCCACTCGGGTAAAGATCCCCATCAGGGCCCTAGCCACTGCAGGTGCAGTAATGGCCCTCAGAGGAATTGCCTCTGGGTACCGTGTTGCGTGATCCACCAGAACCAGGATAAACCTCTGACCAGCTGAAGTTGGTGGATCCAATGGCCCCACAATGTCGATGCCCACCCTTTCAAAGGGGGTGCTAACGACAGGAAGTGGTTCCAGGGGAGCTTTCAGCTTCACCCCTGTTTTCCCACTGGCTTGGCAAGACACACATGTCCGGCAGTAAGTGTCGGACGCCACCTTCATCTGAGGCCAATAAAAGTGGGGGACAAGCCGGGCAAAGGTCTTGTCCTGACCCAAGTGTCCTGCCAAGGGTATCTCATGAGCCAGTTCCAAAAGGAAGGCTCGGTAACGTTAGGGAACAACCAAGGCCCGTGACGAACCGTGCACTGGTGCCTTGGGTTTACTGTAGAGGAGTCATCCTCCCTGTAAATATGGTAGTTCCCAGCAACGTTACCTGCTGCCTGGGCTTCGGCCTGTCGCCTCAGTCCCTCAAGGGTAGGGCCCTTACAAAACTCCTCCCTGGTAGGTCCCCCCTCCACATAACATTCGGCAGGGATTGGTAGGTACTCCAGTGAGACTACATCCCCCTCCGTGGACTCCAGGTCCATCACCTCAGGTGGCCTATCCATCTCACGAGGCTTGGATGTCGAGGCAGGCTTCTCCTGTCCCCGGTTCTTTCCCTTTCTGGCAGCTGGCTGTGCCTTTGTTCCAGGCTCCAGCCCTGGCGAACTCTACCTCCGGGTAGTCGCGGACCTTGTGCTGGCACAGGCCCAGTCAGGTGTACCCAGCATCTCAGAATGAGCCCGGTATTCCACCTCCTTCCAAGCATTGTGCTCCATATCATTCCCCAACAAACAATCAACTGGCACGGCAGGGCTTACGGCAACTCGAAGTAGACCTGCAACCCCTTCCCACTTAAATAGAACCTCGGCCACCGGGTAGTGACCCATTCTGCCGTCAGTCATCGTGGCGGGATGGAGTACATGTGGAATCACCTGCTCTGGAGACACCAGATGACTCCTTACCATAGTCATACTGGCTCCTGTGTCTCTCAGCTTCCCCTCTTTGGCCATTGATGGTGACCCACTGCCCATACTTGGTAGTATTTGAGGGCACCTGGATCTTAGGAACCATCTCACGATCTCCCAGGGACACTAAAGTGACTCCCGCCCACTCCCCCCCCTTATCTAAGGGCAACTCCTCCGCGAGCACTACACTAGCTACTCCCGGGGCTTTTCCTCCAGTGGGAGGGGGTGGTCTCTTTGGGCACTTGACATCACCTTTATAGTGCCCAACCCCACCACACTCATAGCAGCGGACAACCCTTGGCTGCTGACTATGGTCAGGATGAGGGTTTCTTGGCGGGTTAGCCTTGGGAATAAATCCTGTTCCCTTTCCCTGGAAACTGTTTTGGGGGCCTCTTGAGAACTCCCTCTTTTTATCTCCCCCTCTTTCTTCTGGGGAGTGCCCTGTCCGGTCCTTTGGGAATCCCCTCCAGTCCCCTTTAAGGACACCCGGGTACTAGCCCAGATGTCCGCCTCCACAGCAAGCTTCCGGGGGCTGGTCAGCTTGCTGTCCACCAGTTGTTGTCGCAGCTCGGGAAAACATTTCTCGACTAGGTGCTCCTTGAGGATAAGATCATACAACCCCTCGTAGTCCCCCACCTCGCTGCCTTGCACCCAACCCTCTAGGGCCTTCTTTGCATAGTCTAGGAAATCCACCCAATTTTGTGTGGCCAGTTTGTGACTGCTTCTAAACTTCTGACGGTACTTTTCGGGAGTCAGCCCAACCTTTTTTATCAGCGCCACTTTCATGGTGGGGTAATGGGTCTGCTCCCCCTGCTCTAGGGCCAAAAGTATATCCCTTCCTGCAGGATACATGTATTTGTACAAGCCACCCTCCCAGTGTTTTTCCAATATCCCATGGGCTCTTAAGGAGACCTCATAGGCAGCCAACCATTTCACAATGTCATCCCCTGCGCTGTAGCTGGCGACTACGTCCTTTGGCAAATAGGGTCTGGGTTCCCTGGTTGTGTCTTTGGATTCGCTGCCACCAACAGGAGTATTGGGAGTCCCTAATTGCAGGGCCTTGAGGTCTAACTCCCTAAGACTCAACTCATGAGCCATCCTCTTTTCCTTCCTCTTCTTCTCCAACCTAGCTAGCTCCCACTTCATCTGCCTTTTCTCTCTCCGGTCAGCTAATTCGGCTTCGGTCAAGCTCCTTACAGAGACACTACTGCCCTCCCTCGAAAGTGTCCTAGGACCTGTTAGTAGGTTCCCCCCTTCGGTTTGATACAGTACATCCACTCCAATGACAGTGTCCCGATCCCCCTCTTCCTCCTCCAACTTCCCATCTAAGTGAGCTTCCTCCCATGCCCTTAAGCTAGTTTAAAGTTCACTCTTTTTCGCACCTCGCTTGAAAAACACCCCCTTTCTCTGACAAAATTCTCTGAGTTGTGCTGCAGTATAGGTCTCCAACTCTTCCAAATCAAATTCCATTTTGCCAACAGGGTATCAAACAGCCACTTGGAAGAATTCAAGGAAGGGTATCACGTGAGGGCTTCCTCCACCCACCACCAGGAAAGAATTTGGAAAAGCAAAACTGTAATTAGGGAGTCCGCTAAGAGAAAACTCCAGGTGTAGGTCTGTGGAGCACACTAAGCTACTGCTGAGTGGACGCAAGCACAAGCTCTAATCCCACCACTGAACACCAATTATGTTGGAGTTGGGGTCACCAGTCCACAGGGGGTAGCCTGGCTCAGAGTAGGAAGGTCTAACCTCAAGGCAACATGTGCTAAGCTTGCGTCACACCCTCACAGGAACCCAGTGCCCATCCACTCAAAAATAATGACACTACACCAGGTTAGAAAAATACGGTTCACTTTTATAAAAATACTTTAAGCTTTCTTGTTTTGTAAGATACGTTATAGCTACTCACATCAGATACCTCCACCATTAACTTCTTGCATCAATAAATATTCAACAGTACATTGTTCTCTAGATTCAAATAATTAACCAATTACACTTCTTCTTTCAAGTTATAGCCCGTTCTTGGTGGTTTTAAGCAAGGCTCAATATAATTTTTTTTTTACATTAAATCAGATCCGCTAGCAACCAACTGTGGATCAGTCTGGAGCCCTCTTTTTACCACTTGCTCATGTAAATTTGCATTAGGTGCTTACGCAGCAGGAGCCAGAATAATTCCCTCCTGTTACGCTGGTATTACAGTCAATATCATACGAAGGTTCAAAAGTCTCGTGCTGCAATGGCCCCCAGCTTTACCTTACTTGTCCTGCCAGTTCAGGATCTCCTGACCAGCGCAACAGTTTGTCTAGGGACTTTATGGATGACTAGCCACTAGGACCTGTGGCTCCAGCTTTTGATTGCAAGTCTCTCACCAACCCTCAGATCCCCGCTTACTTGAGCCAAGAGCGCCTGTGTTCCGGTACAGCCGTCTCTGGCAGCTGCAAAGAGTTCACACTCCACCGTCAGCCTTTCCGTCCTGCGTCCGCTCCCTCTCAGGCCAGGCCACTCTACCTCAGAGCCCTCACTGAGGGGAGGACGCTCTTGCTGACGGAGTCTCTGTATTCACCTCACCCCGACATCTCACCCGGGCACTTCCGCCGTTTCCTTGCCGAACCGCGCTTCTGGGCCTGCGTGGGTGTTCAGTGGATTCAATGCGGCACCGCCTCTCTCTTCTCAGGCAACCGGAAGATCCTCCTCCGGACCCACTGGCAAACAGCAGCTCCCTCAATACCGCTCCGCCCCCTTGTGAGAAGTGTTCCACCCCTATGGGGCCTGCGCAGCAATGAGTCACTACAATTTCAATCTTCCGCTTATTCCGCTTCCAGCTCACAGCGACAGCAACTCCCGGGACACTTCCCTCACCGGCTCCTCTCTCAACTTTCCTCAATTGGGAGTCCCCACAACCCTTCCCTGGGTCGCCGCCAGACTCGAGGCAACTCTACCGATGGTCCCCAGCTCAGCGGACACACCGGCAAACAACAAGCCTAAAAGGGGGGGGAAGAACACCCTCCCGGTAGCGCTTCACGGCACAGGTTAGTGGGGACAGGTGGTGCAGGAGAAAGTTGTCAAGAGAAAGGGGAAGGGGTAAGAAAAAGGCTGTAAAGTTACCTTCGTCCAGTCCCTACCCTTCCGATACTTTTTCAGAATTCCTGGTCAGGTTACTTCAGCTGGATAGCGGGGCAGAACGTTTCCCCTCAGCTCAACCCACCAGCAGTCTCACAGATTCGGTTCCTCTTGACCAGTGAGGGCCTTATAGCCAGGGACACAGGCGTAAATAATTAGGGCCAGATCTATGGGTAGAGGGATGGTGACCGCAGTAAGGAGGCAACCCTTAAGAAGAAGTCAACCCTCTGGGTGTCCTAACCCCCTAGCACCACAGCCTGCACTCCAACTGACTCTCAGATGACAAAATGGCCGTCCAGGATTTGGCCTTATATACCCTTGGTCCCTTGTGTCCAGAATCAGCCAGAAGGTTCTAGATTCCTCACATTAGTCTATGGGCCAGTCCCTAAGATAAAGTTCACTGAAAGTTGACAGCCACCATTTTATATCACTGCGTTCACCATTTTGTGAGGGTGACTGGGCTTCAAACAGTTTTAAGGACAAGTTAACACCTAACCCCTTGGACAACATCAAAAATTTCCAGTGAACATAAAAAAAATAGAAAACTTAGGAGGCAAAAAGGAAACAAAATAAATAAATAATAGGAGGGACCACCTAAAGGGCCGCCAGGTCTAACAGTGGAAAAGTGCACAAGGAAGCCAGCTGAAAAAAAGACTGTCTCTTGTACAATGTTTAAACACAAAGAAATAAGTAGCACCTAAAAATAATGAGCAGTAGAAGCTCACAAGCAATTTGTCCATGCTCTAGTTTAGGGACAAACACACAAAGAGGAAGGAAGCTTATTACAGCTGACCAATAAGAGGCAAGAAAATGAGATTCACAATGAATTCAACCAGTGCTAAACAATGAGTGGCTTCCAAGCAAACTGTTAGAAAACAAAAGTTCCTGAAGAGGCACTGCATGCCCTGGCTAGGCAACACATAAAAAGTGCTCAGGACTGTGAGTGGAAATGCCCCAGCAACTAATAATTCAATTGAAACAAACATTTCCTCCTCAATAGCCAGGAAACTTTACATTCTCTTCCCTTCCTACAGTTTCATTACACACAAATAATATATAAAAAATATACAAATAAAATACCATACCCCCAGGATTCAGAAAAACATATGTCCAGTCCGTGTAGCAAAGTAGAGGTGAGTGAGCCATTTAAAGCTTGAGCCGGGCTTGAGACAGATGCCGGGCTTTGGCTCAGATCGAGAGAGATCATCTTGGAACCTCGAGCCCAAAATGAGCTAAACTTTCATGTGGCTTCTGCCTGACCGCCTCACTCTATCCTTGTGCACAAAGTTAAAAAGAAAGCATTAACATTTGAGGTAAAAAAAGACAAACAGATACCCATCTGGTGACTGATTTGTACAAAGTAAAACCAGAAACTCTGGGATTAATCCTAGTATCCCCGCTTAACCAAACACTGTGTTCTTAGGCACATATTTTGTTTTACCAATCCCACTTTCTCTTCATTACTTCATGTGATAATCGATTTTCTGTCAATAAAAAGAGCATTATGAACTGAGCTTAGGCTAAGATTAGATTGTGTTCACCCTGTCCTCCTTCTTGCCACAACGTCACACTATATCACATGATGAATCCTGCCTCGCAGTGCTGGTCGTATTAGTAGCTGAAATTCTTCTGTCCTCAGCTATTTTTTATACTCTTTTGGACTGAGGTAAAACACAGGTCAGAGTGAAGTAGCTCACAGAAAAAACATCTTAACACCTTGTGAGATAGCCACTCTTAGAAAACATGTTCCCCCGTAGCTCCTTTGAAATATTTTAATGCATACAGTACCCCAAAGGCGGCTCTTGAAAGATGATCATTTCAGAAATAATAATCACTAAGAGAAGGTAGGTGTTTGGTTTTTAAACAGCATCTAATACTGGTAGACAACCTGTTTCCAAGCAATCCTATTTTGTAGGTAACGAAGCTGAGTTCAGGAAGATCGGGTGATTTGACAAGGATCACACCATATTAATAGGTGGAGCGACCAAAATTAGACGTATTCTATGTAGGACAATGCATTCTTGGGGCAAGATCTTCTTAGAGTTTCTTGTTGCTCAAATGGGTGCAATTTCTGATATTTATATGTATATCTCATCTTCGTTACTTGATTTTGCACGCGAGAAAGTGTCACTCATAGCGTTGAAATGTCACTCATAATTACAGTGAAACTATGAAAATGTCACACATAGCAATATGAAACCTTGGCAGCTATGTTCATTACACCCTTATTGTAATTTGGCTATTCACTGTATAATGCATTGAAACAAGCAACCTTGTCCGTTATTGTAATGAGAATGTTTTAGCAGTAATATGCCTTTTCCCTCAATGGCAATGGACCAGCATACCTGAACAGCCGACTCAAATTCCACGCACCCCAAAGGACCCTACGATCAGCCCAGCTCTTCTACGCCGTGGTCCCCCGCACCAGAAAGACCAGATCGGGAGGCCGCTCCGTCTCCTTCTTTGCGGCCAAAGGCTGGAACTCCCTCCCGCACCACAGACAGACAACATTGCTCCCCTTCTTCGCAAGAAACCTCAAAACCTGGCTCTTCGAAAGACCCCCTCCTTGATGGATTGGATCCTGCCATCCCCCCCCCCCCCAACGCCATGAGACCCTCACGGGTTAGTCGCGCTTAACAAACCCCTGATTGATTGATTGAGCTTCCAGTCGGTGACCACCAAGGTCCTATTTGTGTCCGCTCTCGGTCCTCGCAGTTGGCGCACCCCATGAGCTAGAAATTGAGATGGATTTGCGCGCCGACGCTTAAAATGAACCTATAATGTGACTTATTAATTTCAAAGCTTTGGCATGTTAAAAAAGAGCACTTTTCAAGTTTTTAAGTGGCTTTGTCATATTTTACGGGGTGTTTGTTGTATGATTTACATGGAAAACATTTCTAAAGCTCAGCCTTTGCAAAGGATGCTCTTGTTCGGCTTTCCTTGTCAACAAGAGGATGTGGTCTGACGGCTAGATTGCCGACTTTGGCGCAGACAAACCGAGGTTCGAGCCTCTAGATCGCCTCCAAATCCTGTCATTCTGTGCAAATCATTTAATCTCCCCGTGCCTACGAAAAAAGAAAAAATATAAGGTGTTCTCGTGTAACGTAACCGGTGCTCGTGTTAAGTACTCCAATGCCCTCGGGTCCAGTTCGCATTCTGCAAAAAAAAATACGTATTCGGTTGCCCACCTCTGCAATAAAGCATCATGGTACCAAATCACTCAGAATTTATACAACGTGCTAACGAGCCTCTCATATTGACCAGCAGAGGTCAGTCCAAGGCCACAAGAAGCACTCCATAATCAACTCATGGCTTTGATCCAAATTCTGTACAGCAACTTCCCTATTTAATAAAGCTCCTTTCTACGTGGAGACGTTACTCGCACCCTTGAGCTTACACTGCCATACATGCTTCTAAAAGACTTATTTGGTGTCCGCCAGCACACCTTTTTTCACTACATTTCCCAGAAGGCTCTTTCTGCACGTAGGGGCGTAAACAATTTATGAGCCACTCCTTTTAGTCTACTACAGAAGGGCGTGTCCTCGGTGGTGTATGGAACTCCTTTAGCAACACAGTTCCTGGTGCAGGCGTCGAAGAAAAAGCGTGTGCTGTGACGTCATCACGGCACGCGTGCTGGCCGTTTGGCACATGCGCAGTGCGGAGAGAGCTGCTGGGCCGCCGCAGAGGTTCCTGTCAGTAGAAGAAGGTGCTCTCTGGTTGCCTGACTCGACGCGCGTTTTTTTTTGTTCCGTGTACTCATCAACCTCTTCCAGAGTATCAGTCCTCGCACCCCCTACATCGCTCCCTCGCGGAACCTTGTGAGAGCCGCTTCGGCCGGTGTGTTCGGGCGGCTATGGCCCTGAAGAGGATTCAGAAGGTGAGAGTGGATTCAGGGTAGAGGAGCGTTTTAGGAATCCTGCTGTCGCCAGTCGTTTGCCATCGTTGTACGCACTAATTTTTAGTCTGAATGAGAAACCTTATCCCACATGAATCAGTCTGCCCTCTTTCGGAATCATTGACCTCCCGGGAACACTGTCTGCCTTCTCTTATGAATCAGTGTCATTGCGCGTTACTTCCGCTGCAAAGATCACTGGTTTCTAATTCCGATGAGGACACGTTACATTGTTCTGCTTTGTCTGACCCCCCCCCCCCTTTTTCAGGAATCACTTTCTCCCCTTCATATGGGCCTCTATCTCATACACTCCGTGATTACTGTCCATCACCCAACCAGTCATCTATGGACATTACATGTTAACCAGCTGACGTCACGCTCCCCCAGACATGAATCACTACAAACTCCCAGCGGCCCAAGTTTCACAGAATTTCCCATGCCCCCTTCCCCTTAGGGTTTACTGATGCAAACCATTCCACCACAGATTAACCACTGACAGACCTATCCTCTTGCTGGATTACTTTGACGTGGTCCTCCTGATGCCTATCATGCGTCACACTTTCTCATTGGATTTCCAACCACTTCCTTTCCAATGAAATCATTAGGTGATGGGCTCTTGTCTGTAAATCACTTTCGGGTGGACCTGTAAACCAAACTGTCTTCTTTTCAGCCACAATCTGACATCCCTCCCTCGACTGAATCATTCCTGACTGACATTCCCTTTTATCCCTGTCTAGTAAATCTTCCCCTCTAGGTCACTAGCCGTCCAATAGTTGTCTACCCGAATACTTATAAATCCTTTTTTTTTTTTTTTGCGCCCCAGCCCCCAATTCTTATCTGACAACGGCACCCTGTGATCAATCTTTGGATCACAACCTATCCCTTTCTCCCATGAAGTATTGTCCCCTCTATCCTAGCACTGGTGTTGACCTGCTAGCAGTCACATTGTAGATCTTGTCGTAAGTGACATTCTATTTCTTCCATGTTTTGCTCACCAGTCTCAATATGGCATCTTCCTGCTCTTTGGCCCACCCTTATTCTGGCTGTTATCTTGCAGCTTCCACTTTGTGGCGCACCAAAATAGCCCTACTCTTTCCCCTTCCTTCAACACTGATCCCTCACAGGTAGCCTCTATTTGGCACTTTCCAGCAGTCCCTACCGCTAATCCTTGGTTGACTGCTGCTTCTTTTAGATCACCATTTAGCAGGCCAACTCTTCACAGTCCAATGCAACACAACCTGAGTGCCCACACTAATGGCGAAAGGCTACTGTTTGAGGTCCGATCTCTACAGGACTCGAAGCTTTAATAGTGAGTAGCAACAATCGTGTTGCAACCTTTGAGATCAGCCATCATTGTGGCATTGGGTCATATAAGGCCAAGTGTTCTGATTACAGTTCAAGTTGTTAATATTGCGATGATGTACGAAGCAGACAAACGTCTCTAAATTAGTTGATACGAGTTATTGCTATTGTGGTTGATGTAAGCAGTCTCCAGTTGGGAGCGCTATGTTTTCTGCTGGTGTCTCTAAAGTGACCTGTCATAAGAGTTTGGAGCTCACCACAAGACAAACATGCTTTTTTGTTAACAGTATTCAAAGTAATATTTTTTGCTCCTTTCATGTACCCTCAGACCAACTCGTGCCAGTCTATGATGGTATTGCGACATGCTTTGTTCAGTTAAAACGCTTCTGCGTATGTTAAGCCATTTGTTTTGTTGATGCATATTCAAAACACAGAAGTGAATGGTTTGCAGTAAACGTTTTTCAAATTCCTGGCTGCTGAAACTGTCCAGATTCACCCAGGATGTGTGGTCGAAAAGATTATTGTAAAACCTCCTTTCTTTTTTTTAATTTTTATTGCCCACCCTACCATTAAACAGCTGCACGAAGATGTAGCCATTCTTACTCTATTTGTGCATTTCCTAAAGAGTGCAGGTACGCAACTTTAGCGATTTTATGTAAATAATGAATATATAAACGTCTGGATTTCCGAAGTTTGTTGCTTCAGGATTTAAAGTATGGAAATGTGATTTTTGTCTGCGTGAGGGAACCATATTACATTAGGACCCAGAAGTTTGTAATTTTTGGGACTTTTTCATATCGTTTGCTTGTTGTTTTATCATTTGCAAACCTAGTTAAGGCCCTACTCGGTTGTCCTGTTTTTCATTGCTATTTTTGCTTGCATCAAAAGTGTTGGGTCTTCATTATCCCCATCAGTCTGAAAACAGTGTAACCGTTCTGGGATCTAACTTTGCTTTAGGGCCAACACAACAAAGTTTGCGTTCTGACCTCATCCTCTGTATCACCAACATTTTTAAATTAAGCAGATTGTAGTGAATTCTGTGTTTTAGGTGTTTAGCGTAGATAATCGAAGTTTGTTGTGCAATTTCGGTGTAGTCCCTTAAACAGTGGTCTTGCCTGCCAGACCTTCACTTTGAATAGTTTTAATGCCAACCCTAGATAGTTTGGCCAGTTCTGGCAATAGTAACATATCCAACTTCATCCCTCGCCCCATTTCGTCTGCAAAAGAGCTCATCTGATTTTGATTTGGGATTGCTAATAAAAACTAGTTTTTTTAAATTGGGGTATCATAATCAAGACTCTTGAGATTGGTTCTTATTATTTTCCCTTTAGCAGCATTTTGATATTATTTTCCCTTTAGCAGTATTTTGATATCAATGCTGCTATGTCTATGGTTCTGCTTCTGTTTCCCGGTCTCTCTTGTGGCATAAAAGTGATAACAAAATATGACCGGGCAGCAAAGAAAGTCATGTAATCGGTCCTTGAATATATTTAACTGGCTTTGATTATGTTTGTATATGTTTTAAAGGTAACACTTTCATTAGCTTCTGACAACATAACTTGGCCCTCGGAATTGCTTGTTGGTATCCAGTACTTGAGCCCCCACTGTTCGAGATGGGATGCAGTCCTGTTTGGTTTAGCCCGTAGTTGAAAAATCTTTTCCCCTAGTTTGGGATCGAGTTAAGCAATGTAGATTGCTATTTTAGGGTTGAAAAGCTTAGGGTTGAAAAGCTCATTCTGTGGTTCATAGTCAACAGCTCGCATTACTGCTGAGTTGTGGCCTGGAATTAATAGCTCGCATGGAAGGCCTATCAGTTTGGAATACATGAATATTGTTTTTGTAGCAAAGCAGCTTTGTAACTGTAAGTCAGTCCAGAGATCACACAATGAATTCTGAAACATTTTGTGCATAATGCACTTTTTTTTCTTCGGGTGTCCTTACAGGGGAGTACCAGTAAAATGTTTTGGTTACGAATTTCCTTCCTTCTCAAATATGACAACAGTGCTCTACCAGAGGTGACAATGTTATTTTCGTCCACATTCCTTGCCACGTTACATTAGGAACTGTTGCCCAGTTTTAGCCACTCCTTTTACATACATACTATTAAATTAAGTATTGATCAAATTGCACAGTGATTTAACATCACCTAACAAAAGTTTATAAATGTGCACATCTTTCTGAAGAAAAAAACAAGTTATTTTTTAAAAGAGTTGACCGAATAAAATATGTGGTCTCTGATTTTGTTAAAAATTGTGACCGGTTCCCCCACTCCGGACCAAGTAATCCGAACCGTCACACAAATGGCGTGCAGTATTATGAAATTCTCTTGGTCTTTAAGTCAAAATTGCACTTTACTGAGATATGTCCAGGAGCTGCTTATGCTCCCTTACATTCCGCGTGAAAATACCTTTTTCCACATACAAAAACTGCTGCCTGAAATGTCTCCTACATGGTTTCACTCGCATACACGAAGGAAGACTATTTTTAAAACTTGCAGAGGATTGTTAACGCACTATGGATAGAATGTCACAAGCCTCGGGTTTGGCGAGGCTCTCGGCTCCTGTAGCTGAAACTGCAGACTGGGAAATGCCCAACAAAGTCTTTTTATGCAACTGAAAGACTGTCAATGGTATGAGAAATCGATTTCCACCTTTGAAGTCCTGCGAAATAGCACTTCGATTATGGCCTTCCAATTTCTTCTTGGAAAGACATTATATTGGCTTAATTTGTTAGGGTTTCTTGCAGCAAAGGGAACATTCTAAAATTTAAGAGCACCAGCAGATCTGAGTGGTAAACGCAGATGTTTTTTGTAGCTGGTGCTCACACCATTCTGAACTACAAAATGAGATAGTAAATTAACTCCGTGGGCTCAGTTCTTGCTGTAGGATCAGGACACCTGCGACTTGGGAAAGAAATACTTTCACCAATAAAGTACTAAGAGGCGGCTCGGTTTATGATGGCATGTTAATACTAAATCTGATCTGTAATCCATAGTGTGTCTTCATAAAAACGGACCATTTCCTCCTCGTTGGTATCTTGTAATAAGCATGTCCTCTTTCTATGCTTCATCATTGTTGATTAGGAGTCTCTGAGCAACCTCCAGTAAATGAACTACAGTCTGAGGATTTGGCTCTTTGAAGCTTGACTGGTTGGGCCTGTTCTCTGTTCATTTGTATTTCTAATTCAAACAGGTGACCAAAACAAAGTGGATAGTCTTGCTGATCTGCAAAAAAGTACGTGTCTCTCCTTTGCCAACCTCCAACTCAGTAATTGATAATTTGAATCTAGGTGGGTTAGTGCTTCTGATACCACTCTTGGTTTTGAGCAATGTGCATTCTGTGCACAATGTGCTCTTTTATACATTTTGCAGGGATTGTCCTAGCATTGTTTATGTTGGGGAAATCCTTGCTCTTTTATTATTATTTTTTTCTTTTTTCCAATTTTGGGTATCCAATGTTTTGCGTTTGCACTCAAATTAAGGTTATTGGCCACACTATTGGGAAAGGCCCCTAAAAACCTGTGCTCATCTCTGCCTGTTAGGTCGAAGGAAGTTTATGACTGGAAAAAGTAAAAAAAAATATATAAGAAATGGGCATATGGAACCCATGGCTATCTTTGTTTTCCTTTTGTTAAAGGTGTCTTGGAGCTATTAACGGTATACACTGTTTCAGATTTACCAGAAAAGCTTCTAAAGCCTAAACCAGAAAACGACGAATCCTTGTTGCCTACTTAAGAAAAAACCTTGATCTCTCCAATATGACATAACCTAGCCACCAGCAGTTCATAAATTCTTTTGGGCACTTTGCTTCTTTGAAGATTATTTGTCTATTACATCACAGCAGCACCCATGTGCAAGAATAGTCCTAACTCACTCAACCTTTGCTTGACATTTACCACAATGCCCTAAGTGTAATGTTTGGCCTAGGGCAGCAGTAGCTAGCATCCTCCTGAGATGGCCATATCCTTGCCAGGGTTTGTAGGATATCTACAGTGGGTAAAATAAATGTAGTGAAATGCTGTATAAATGATGCAATACAAAACATCCAAATGGGAATCTTAACATACTCCATTTATACTAAACATCTGGCATGATTCTGGTCTTTGTGGACTACTGGGAGATATCTCTGCCTCAGGAGGACTTAATCTCTGCCTGAAGATGTCACACCCAGATTCCTATAGCAATCATGCCTGCCCCCGGTACCCTATTCATTTGAGTGCCGACAGCTATCATTGAAATGGTAAGGAACTGAAATAGCATGTTGCTCTTTAACCCCTTCGACGCTCATGACGAGCTGGGCTCGTCATGCAGTAGCCTCCTGCTACGCTGATGACGAGCCCAGCTCGTCATGAATAGTGGTATCTGTAGAATCCCAGCACAGGAGAAAAATCCCCATAGCGTTCAAGGTGTTAAGAAAGTATGAGGTATTTAAGTAGCTGGCAGCACAACAGTAATCCAGGGTCCATTGTGTCTAAAGGTGTGGACTATATGATACTTAGTTCATTGCTGGTATCTGAACACCTTCAATGCACAGTACAGTAGGTAACAATTGATGGATTGTCAACTCATTTAGAAGTGTTCCTGTTGCAAAGGAGATACTGTACAGTAAGGCAATGTGGAGCCTGCATTGATTTGTATAACATGTATATAGCACTTAATTTCCCTTTGTGTGGTGCTAAAAAACTTGCCTGCATGGGCCGCTTTCTACACCATGTAGGGTGTTTGGTTGGAAGGGTGTTTGTTGTCTTTGTTTTGATTCTATGTGGGAAGTTTTTCCATATCGTGCGTGAGAACCACCGAGGTACGATTATCGTGTTGTGGGACTCGTTACTTTGCACTGTGATGGATGAGGAAGTGTGGCATTTCGAATGATTACATTCCCTGTGAATGTTTTTTTTAAAATTTTATAACAAGAATAAGGGAACAGTACAGCTTGTTGATGCCACAAGACAGGTAGTTTTGACACATTTTTTGGCATAATGCAAACCATATAGCTCAATTCAATTTCATACTGATCAACTGCATTCCATCTGGATAGTCCTGGGTCTCTACACATTGAGCGTTTACTTCTTACAAAAAGGCACTGGTTCTGATAAGTCATTATTCTGTACACTGCTCTCTTGGTCGTTCTTTGTGCTTGGACTTTCTTCATTCCTAGTAAAAGTATAATACAGTCTACTCGAACTCAAGTAGGCATTTGTGAGAGACAATCAATTGATGAAAGTTTTCATCTGCCATATGGGGCAAATCACAGAACTGGTTTTCCTGCATCGAAACTCTAAAAGAATGGCTTAGAAATGATTTTGCAAGCACACACCTTTGGACACTGTGCCAAGAAGAAATTTCACTTCAGCTGCTTGCCCTTCAACCTGGTGTAATACACAATCAATGTGGACAGTTCATAGCTGCAGGCTTTGAGAGAAATATATATTCCAAGATTAGAGCTTCTTTAAAAGCATTCTGAAATTGCAGTTTTTGCCTTCAGATGAAAAGCCCACACTTGAATAACCTGAAGCATTTTTGACAAAATTAAATTACTTGGGCAGTTGACAATTTTTGCTGCATTCTTTGCTTGTGGGAAACTGGCCCTAAAATGTGAGCAGCACAGGGTGACATGAGACCCAACAGACAACATTGTTACGATTTGTTATATATATATATATATTTTTAAACTTTTGCAACCATGGGGTGTTGTCTCATTCCATTTGTCCAATGCAAACTCTGCTATAGAACCGTCCCCTCCAGTAGAATATTTTACTGTAACGTTCACCGTAAGGGAAAGAAGAAGGATGTGTAAGCTGTCTGCGCATTTTAAAGCACACTCCATTATCCTAGTCAGTAGGAGATTCCATGTCTCGTCCGTGAAGTTACTTTGATTTCTCTCCATTTACCTATAATCGTCCGATATTTAAGACATGGAAGAGTTATAGCAACGTAAAAATTATACAGATTATTTTATTTAGTTCTTGAAACTAATGTGCCTATGGCATACAAGCTTCTTGATGCTTCCCCCAGAGTCCATCAACCTTAGATTAGAGTCGGCTTCATAACTTCTTATTTCAAAAGTTTGAAGGTAGGATCCTGATTTTGAAAACAGGTCTATGTACATTTGGGCTTTTAATGGGTAAATCCTGTTGCCCCGTGTAAAATTAAAACTTGAGGCTATAACAAAAGAAATTGCCAATATTCTGGCAGTCTTATTTAGGGAAAAATCCTAAAGATCCATTAGGACCTCCGCAAACGGCATATCATTCTTAATCACTTACTTGGCTGATACCGAAGTTTTAGTAGTCAGGCTGCTGTTTCTTTTAAACAGAAGAAGCTGTCAAGTTTAATTTTTAGAGGAGGTAGTGTCTGGACAGAGAGAATAACAAGGGACATTGTTGTTTACCCTTGTCTAGTATGTTCAGATTTAATCCCAGGAAAAGAACAGAACGCAATAACATGCAGGTTCTATGTGAAAGTACAATGCAGTACAATGTAAATGTGTTTACATAGAGACGTGTGCAAAAGAAAATGCAGCCTACAAGTTAGTAGTAGTAGTACAAAGCTTTATTTCGATATAATAATATCTTAAAAGCACATCACAATTAAAATACAATTCATATTATTAAAAAACACTCAATAAATAGTAAAAAACACAGTTTAAAACCGTAGTAAACAATTTACAGCTTTGAGTTTAAGAGAAATAGGGAACCAAGAATTGCCTGGAAGAGGATTCGTAACATAGCTTTACATCTGATCACCCACGCCCAACTAAGGAATTTGGCTACCCCGCACGCCAGTACTGTGTTGGGGTCAGATTGTAAAATTCTTAATGCTAGGACATAGCCTCTGGTCTCAAGAAGGCGACAGACAGGTTTTAGCCATTTAGATCTAGGCTTATTATAGGCACTGCAAACAAAGAAGACATGTGGGATAGTTTCCAATTTGGTGCTGCAGTGCGGACAGGTGGCAGGCGTCTGGTGGGGGGTTTCCATTTAGAGGTGCGTTCACGGACTGGTAGGGTACCTATTCTAAACTGTACATATAATACCCTATCTTTGGGTGTTCTAATAAAGTCCATGTAGGGTTCAAGTGAGGGTACAGTTTTATACAGTTGAAACTCATCGGTGAGTCTGCCCAAGTTGTCCGCTTTAGATTCCTGGGCGTCCACCCACCTCCAATAAGCCCGCTTAACTTCTAGTTTGGACAATGAAGCACCGGACTCCCATGCCACCCAAAGGCCAATGGCCAACAGAAGTTCCTTTATTTTAGAAAGCCAAGCTATTTTATGTGACCCCTGCAAGCTCATGATTTCTTTGAGGCCGTCTGCGTAGCTCTCTAGCTCTGGTGTACGCCACCGGCGGGCCCAATAAAGAAGCGGACGCAGAATTATAAGATCTTTGATAGATCTGCGTCCAAGATCGTATTGAATGGGCTTGCTGGGGGAACTCCTGGGGATGGACAACAACTCCTTGTAGAATTGATTTTCAGCCATTACTAGCAGGTCAACATTACTAAAGCCCCAGAGCTCTGCCCCGTACAGTGCACTGCCTATTGCTTTTGCCGAATAGATCTCTAAGGCAGGGGCTATAGGTCTTGAGACTGAGGATCTATGCTCCCTCCTTATGGCGCCCACGACCCGTTTGTGGTTTATTGCCATTTTTTCAATGTGGGGTTTCCACTTGAGTTGGTCAGATATCCTAATCCCAAGATAATCGAACGTTTTGACCCGCTCTAGTGGCTCTTCATTGAGAGTAAGCGTGCGATTAGCTTTTCTACTGGGATTGAAATAAAGGAGCTTTGTTTTGGAAGTATTGATAACCAAGCCCCTTAAGTTACAAAAGACACAAAACCGGTCCAGTAGTTTTTGGAGCCCCATGGGCGTTTTGGAAACTAATAGCGTGTCGTCGGCAAAAAGCATGGCGGGGACCTTCACGCCAGCCAGACTAGGGGCGTCAGCATCAATGTCAGTTAAAAAGGAAAACAACCCCATTAACAAATAGGGAAAAGAGGGTAGGCGCCAGGACACATTATTGGCGGACACCTCTGGTCACCGGGATTTTTTCTGTTACCTGCTCCTTCGTGCCCCACCGAATGCGTGCGTAGGTTCCATCGTGCAGCGGGCCAGCAGGTGCAGGATGGGCAGAGGGAACCCCATCTCGTGAATTACCGCCCACAGCTGCCCTCGGGGGACCAGATCGAACGCGGTCTTCAGATCGATGAAGGCCAGGTACAGACCACCCTTGCTAATCGAAACTGTCTTCCAATGCAGTAATAACAGCCTGAAAGCCTGGTCTACAGTGCTTGTACAGGCCCTAAACCCCGCCTGGAAGGGGGAGATAATGTTGTTCTCCTCTGCCCAGGAGAGGATCCTTTCTAGGAGGACCCTGCCAACCACCTTCTGACCAGCGTCAATCAGGCTGATCGGATGATAGTTGGCGGGGCCACCCCTTGACCCCTTCTTATATATAGGGATCACTTCTGCTCCCTTCCATGAGTTTGGGACTGGAGACCCTAGGAGGAGAGCCTTGATCAAAAAGGAGAAGAATTTGGACCATTGCTTGGGGCTGGCACGGAACAGATCGGCAGGGATGCCATCCTGGCCCGGTGCCTTACCTTGGATGATTTTACTGATTGCGGATTCTACCTCCCTCTGCTCTATTCCATCCATGAATGGGGATATATCATGGTGGGGTAGTGTGCATTCAGCTGTCGCTTCGGTGTTCTCGGGGGGGCCCTACCCCAGCATACAGTTTCCTGAAGTGGTCAAACCATTCCCCATCCGTGATGTGGTTAGGTGATTGGTCTGTCCCATCATCATTATTATTTCTCACCAGAGCCCAAAATCGTTCCCCATTCCTATTCTGGCTAGCCAATTTTAACTCTTCCCTATGGGAATCATCCCAAGCCCTCTTTGCCACTATAAGTGCGCGCCTGTACACCGCACGGGCTAGGCGAACCTCAGTTGGATCTCGATCTCGGGTTTTGATAGCACAGATCAAATTAGACTTGGCCTCCCTGCAGTCGTGGGTATACCACCTGGAGGCAGGCTTCCTACGTTGCAGCCGGCTTGTCCCACGTCTGTCGCGGAAGAGGGCGGCCATCCTATCTATTGTCTCCTCATAGACCATATTGACCTGGGCGGACCTGGGATCGTCGGCACAAAGTGTAGAAAGCTTCTTCGTCTGATCTTTAGCGATTTCCCCCAGGGCATTGATCTTTTGCTCATTAATGGCAAATTTGTGCCATTTGATGAACCTTTTGCAGTTCGAAGGTACTATTTCTCTTGTCGCCATTGTTAGTCTATTGCTAGACGGGGGGTTCCCCACGATTACCAGATTGCACAGGCAAAGAGTTAGGGGGTTGTGGTCACTATGGACAGAAGGGATAACCACCATATCCAACACATGTTTCCACAATCTATCCACCAGAATGTAGTCCATTCTACTGGGGCAACTAACTCTATTGTAGGTACACGCTCTGGAGAAGTCAGACGGAGTGCGTCCGTTCACTGCTACCAAAGCATGTTCCAACACCAAGGCATTTATTTGGATAGTGATGGGTGTCCACTTTTTAATCGGCGCGGTCGTCAGTTGCGGGATTCCCCATCTCGCATCCTCCTCCAGTAGACCTGCTGCGCCGTTGACAGCCAACGGCTCAAATGTGCAGTTGAAGTCACCAGCTATTAACGGCAGTGTATCCGGGGAACAGTTACAGAGTTAGTCTGCAAGTAGAGCTATGGCTGGAGATTCCCCCCCTCCCTGGCATACCTCTGGCATAGATGTTAAAGACATATTCGGGTGTAGACCGTTTTTATTGGGGGGGGAAGCAGGCAATCACTGTACCTTGAACACACGGACAAGAGCTTAACTCTAACCGGTAGCATCTTTAGCTAGAACTGACGCTTTGAAATGGCACCCATGTGTAAGGACTGTATGGGTCGGTATCATCGCGTCGCCGCATAGGCATTCTGCTCTGCATCGCTTGCAGTTAGTGTCCACCGCAGTATATGACATGGCTCTTTTTGTTAACATCTTCGCCAGGCCAAATAGCTGTGGGGGTTCCATATACGCACTTTATCTGAACCGCAACTGGCATAGATTTGTTATTATTTTCGCGTAGTTAAAAAACAGTGGGGGCTCAATACTTGGTTAAAATTCGATTCTCACGTGGCATATACTTTAGATACAGCCAACATATTCAAGGACTTTTTGTCTTGTTTATTTAAATAACAGTAGCCCCTAGCTAGAGCACAATACATTAGTATAACCACCATCGATTTACCACTGGCACCTTTTGGGTTTATAGATTACGGCAGCTCCGTCCATCCACCTGGGAATCTACATCTTCTCTACATCTTCCCTGCGATGCCCAACAGAGGGATATCGGTCATATAATCAATTGGGGACCGCAACTTCGATCCACCAATTCACGGGGCATTATTCCAGGTAGCCACAGGTACGCATAGATTTCTTGCATTTGTTTTTAGAGGATTAGGACGTGTGATGGAGCCATTCTGACTCGGTTGTCACATTCAACGTTTTGTTTCCTGTACATTATCTAGCAACCGCTAAAAAGCACCTACTAATTAGAAGCTCATCAAAATTTCCGGGAACATACATCAATCAAGGCGTCCTCCAGCCTTGCTAAAAGGTACAGACTGATGCAGAAAATTACACCCTTGCTAATAGTGTGTAGGCCCAGATTAGATTGGGTACTGTTGCCACCACTTGGTCTGGGGGTGGGTAGTGATGCAACCGGCCTCTCCCTGTCTCTTAAACTATAGAGGGTTTCACATCTCCTTCACCTGCTTAAACAGTCCGGTCATTTGTAGAATTGTAACTTAGATCCCACGTTAGAATCACTACAGTCGTAATTTTTGTTCAACTGTGACTTTGTTTTAAAAAATTGTATATAGTGTAAATTTGTACAGAATGTAATGAGAGAAGTAATGTATATAAATGTACAGAAAGGGGCGGAATAGAAAGTACTATGTATTTAAAGAATTCGATAGGCTGAGCAACCACCTAATGGTGATTAAATGGTCCTTCTATACTAAGAATGGATTGCAGATGTGCAGTTGTTATAACAATATAACTGTATGAACGCTGATTTTCTAGGGTCAAATTGTGTATAATTAATTGTAAATATGATTCTCTTTTTGTAGTATCAACCTGTACATACAGAATTCCTGAGGAAGGCCAACCGCCGAAACGCGTTGAAGGGGAATTAATTCTGTATTATTTGAAATAGTTTATTTTTTGCAAATTGTTTTTGAATTGTTAAAGCACTAACTGTATTATATACATGTAAATAACCTTCCAATCAGACACTAATCGATTTAAATATGGGAATACAGTTTATAATTAAAATAAAATAAAAGTAAAATATTTTTCTACTAAATTCACTGAGGCATTGACTTTATTTTTTTAGCGTTCACCAGTATAATGTAAATATGTGCACAGAACCCGGTGCTAATTTCTCTCTTTCTAAACAAATAGATGTTAAAGACTTCCAGAGTTTCTGGGGCTTGGGGAATCCGAATTGTTAACCTCATCATGTCATGGGAGATGGTAGGGGAGTGGGAGATCTTACAGTTTAATGAGATTTTAACCCAAACAAGCAGACCTCCAGATGGGCGACCCCTTCTAGAGGGAGTTGCAGGGACATGGAAAGTGGAATAGCCGGCTTATATACTGGTTCCAAGCACCATGTCTCTTGGAAGATACACAGGTCATACCTTTCTATCAGTTCGTTCCAATCGGGAAGGGTTGTTTTATTCCCGAGACCTGCGACATTCCAAGAAACAACGCTCAAATCTCTACTTTTACCATTGATGAGTAAGGTGACCGGTTCAATCCCATGACCAACTGTGGAAATTGGAGTGTTGGGACTGGCGGGAACTATGAGCTCCTCGGTCCCAGCATTACCTGTATCATGCGATGTATTGCAATCTACCTCAATTTTTCTCTCACGTGAGAAACAATCATTGCCCTGTACTTTGTGGTTATCATCCCTGGTTACCAGAGAGGTGGGCATTAGGTTGCCACAGGCTAGGTTTAAGCTCTGTAAATTACTAGTTTGGTTTTTTG
This sequence comes from Lissotriton helveticus, assembly GCF_964261635.1. NCBI lineage: Eukaryota > Metazoa > Chordata > Amphibia > Caudata > Salamandridae > Lissotriton > Lissotriton helveticus. The sequence goes on from NC_136072.1 coordinate 788,678,009, forward strand.
CAGTTTCGGTTAAGGGGATATGAGGGCAAGAAATTTCCGGGGCTTCCGTAAGTCAATCAACAGCCTCCAGTGCACTGTACCTATTAGAACAGGGAATGGGAGGTTGGGTAAACTGGGGGCCATACCATTCCTCGCTACACAGACTACCTCCATAGGTAGGCCAACCACCTCTGCGCTGTGACAAATTCCATCCTTCTACTACCCCGCCACCTGGGATGAACCTGTTCAAGTCCCTACGCCCCTCATGCCTCCTCCCTCCCCGGGTATAGTTATTATCCCTCAGCCAGCTCCAGCCATTGTCTAACTGCTCCCCGGGCATATAAAAATAGGACAGCGATCTGGCCACGATCGAAGTACCATTGGTTACAGGTTTCCCCATGCATATGTGCTCAACAGTGCGAGGGTCCTCGAAAGTCACTACGACACAATCTCCCTGAAGTGCTTTTCTATTAGGACCCACCCAAGGGGCTCTCTCAACCATCAAGATGTTACTGTGGATATTGGGTGGTAGTGGGTAGATGTTTGCTAGCCAGTGGCATACCTTGTTCTTAAGCGCCCAAAAGGGCTCTAAAGATGTCGGGGCCAATTCCGGTACACCTGTCAAAACGATTACAAAGCGACAGGCTTCAGGAGGTAAGTTGATGTTCCGACGTTTCTGGCTCTTAGCAGGATGGGAAGAATCTGGTTTTGGGGTGGGGGCAGCGTGATTGTTTATTTTAGTTTGGTTAGTGTGCTCAGCTAATATGTGGGACCGGACACCCCCTTTTTTGGACTCTGGGTTGGAAGTGGTCAACAAAGGGGTCGTAGATGTGTTATTTTTTGCTACCACTGGACGTTTATTGGCTGGTTGCGAGTTATTTGCTGGGGCAGTGGCGTTAGTGGCGTTGGTTACCCTATTAGCACGGAGTGGAGCATGGGGTCTTGGGTCCTTTTGTAAATCTTGAAGCAATTTTTCAATTCCTAGGAGCCTAGCCTCTAGGGGAGCTAGTAAGATTTTAATGACATTGGTAAGAGCGTAGACTACAGGCTCATCCCCTCTAGCTAAACCTCCCGGTCTATCAGCTCCTGACGCGTCAGCTATAGAGCTGTCTTCGAAGATGTCAGCCATGGTGTTATCTAGAATGGTGTCATCTAGTAGACTCAATGGTAGGCATTGAGCCTCGTTTCGTGGCTCTTCAATCCCCATGAGGTTCCCATTGAATACTCCATCTGGTTCCCTCTCCTCTTCTATTCTATCTCTCTCATTATTAGAGAGGCCAGTACTTGTGGGTTTTGTTCCACTGGCTTTCTTAGTGTTGGGGATAATGGGCTTAGGTTGCCTACGTTTCTGGATAGCCCCATCCCGCTACCCCCTCTTTCGAGTGGATGAATTATCGTGTTTGGGGTCAGCCAAAATGGCTGATGGGCTAGGGTCAGGTAGAGTTTGGGACAGTTGCACACTTAGCTCGCATAGGGGATCTGGTCTGCTTGATTTGAAACCTGGCGTGGAATTGAGAAAACAAGCGTGACAACCATTTGTGTCCACCGGCCACAATAACCACCCTCCAGGACCCACAAATTAAGGATTAATTGTACCATTCTGCACCATGCTATTTAATTGGTCTTCAGTATAGTTTGTCAAAATCTGCCAGTCATCTAAGTGGGCAACTGAGGGAATAGTCTTAATTTTTACCAAACCCGGACGAGTAGTCTGCTGGATTGTTTCGTTCCCGAAATGTATTTGTGTGGGAATTGAACAGGCTCGAAACAAGGTTTCCGTGCTCCGAACCTACCAGGATTTTGTATCCCAAATTGATTTCAAATCTATGTTGTCTTTCCAAAAATTGTAACCTTTAAGGGCTAACTGGTTGACAAACAAAGCTGTATACATGAGCTTAATCTGAGTAAGCATACTCTTTTTGGTGGGGTTGGAACTAATTTGAAATAATATAACGTGGGGTCTGAAGTGTCATATCCTGTAAAATATGTGAAAATGTCTTTTTGAAATACCTTAAGGGGGAGTTGTACAATGTTTCCTCTGTGTGTAATTAAAATGGGGACGCTGTCCACTGGATCTGTGCAGAGATTGATGTCCATAATGATGATAAGGGAACAAATCGGTAGAATTGAGATATAGATCCCCTGATTCAAAAACAGTATAATACTCTACTTCACAAAGCATTGAATTTACAGTGTCAACATCCCAATCATCCGAATATAACCCCTGTTTTATTACATCACCCATAGAAACATTTAGCACTCCCGGTATCTGCAGTATCTCTGTAAGGTCGTATATATGTCAAAAGGAACCGTACCCCAAAAAATTACACCAGTCACTGGAATGGCTGCTTAGTTGACATGAAAAATGAGAGGCCAGCACCCTGTCGACCAGTTGTGTAGCAGAATGTTCTGGGAGGTAATGGCCATTGATTAACAAGAAAAAAAATCCAATCCACATGAATAAAAAAAGGAGAGTATGATCCAAAAGTGCATTTTAACCATGAAATAAAACCACAAATCTGTGCTGGAGGCGGATGCAATACAGATAAACTGTCTGAAGAAAATTTGTCTTGATCCATTTAGTACCCGAGGTACTCAGCTGGAAAAGGGGTGGCTGTGACTCGGCAGTAGGGCTTGAAAAATCCAATTCAGAAGGATTAGCCAATGGTGGATCTATTTAAATGACATCAATTGTAGAAGACATAATAGTAGGAAGAGGAATTGTCAGGTAAATTATCAATAGGGGTCTCAGCATCCCATCCTCCCTCATGTCGGGATGGATCCGTTTTGTCGATATGTACAGAGGATTTTGAAATTATTGTATTTAAACACTGTTGCTTACCCTTGAATATAAAGTGGTTTCTAGGTAGAAAACCCAGGGTTGGCACTGCATGAGTGGGGAGAGATCGAGTGCATAGTTGGATGGGAAGTTAGGGAATATAGATGAATGTGTCTGTCACAGTATGTTTGAAGGTTTTTCACTTTAGAGATTTTAGAGAGTGAGTGTAATTTTCAGTAGAAGGAGCTCCCTTTAAAAACTAAAAATATGTTCTAAGAAAAAATTGTTTTGCTCTTTTGATCATTTAAATAAATTGAAAGCTAAAATTAAAAACCACAAAATACACAAAAGTAAAAAACTTGAGATTGGTTAACGAAACGGAACAAGTGGTTTCTTGAGGGCAGTTGTTTGTCATTGCTTCTTCAGTACGTTCTTGAATAATTTTTCAGTATTGGCATTTTCTATGTTTATTCTGATTGTGGCGCGGCCTTGCTGCAGTTAAGCCAAACCCTTGTAGTTCTCTTTTTATTCCTGGCCACTACTGTCATTCCAGTTGGTCCTTCCTCCATGTGGAGGTCAGTATAACATACAAAGGAAAAGACCCAATGATAATGCTGTTGCGGCACTGAATGGCGGAGAACGAAGATATACCGCTTGACGCTAGTGTTTGCATATGAGGGTTTTTTTACTAACATGACGCCATGCACGTTATCATAGACCCTGGGAACACAGGACAAGTAGTTCCTCCCCCCCCCCCCTACTTGATTTTTGCTCTAGCCCAAGGAAGCTGAATGAACTACGACTTCTTCTTTTTCCCTTCCCAATGATTTTTTGAGGGCTCCCAGGAGCCAAACCGTGACTGAAAAAACCATGTAAAATGTCAAGTGATTTTATATTTCTTATAGACCACATTATTAAGTGCCGTACTATGGGTATTTTGCACCGCAAACGAGCATGTATGACTATTCAGATGTTTATTAACCAAGATAATACGATAGGAATAGTCTGGTGCCAGAACAGACAAAAGAGGATTATTCATTTGAGAGACGCAGGGTTCATCCAACCCCTGGTACTCCAGTTGGGAAAGAATCTCTTTTTAACGGGTGCTTTTGCACCTCGTTTAATAGGATACTGTGGTAGTACCTGAGGCGTGGATCGTATAGGAATAAAATAAGGGGAATCCTCATCTCAACCAGTATGATTACGATAAAGTATAAGGGCCAATGCAAGGGCCCATTCGACTGCATAGCCTGTTTGACGTCGTAATGGACAAGATGTGAGAAAGAAGGGAGAATGGTATCCTCACCTTGGGGGAAAGCAAGAACAAAAGGTGGGGGCCAATGAGCCTCCGCCAAGAGAATGGCGAAAGTTGTCCCAGTATACTGCTTTAATGTTGCGTTTGATGTTACCTTAAATTTGAATATCCAAAAGATATTATCAGTCCCAGAGTGGCTATGTGGGTATGCGCAGTTTCAACCGTAATAAATGTTTGTTGCTTTCGCTACCAGAAATTGGTGACAATTCTGGTGTACTATGGTGACTTCTGCTATGTTGTTGAGGAGAGGCTCCATCCAACTCCCGCTCAGGAGGAGGGTTCTCACCGTCTGTGGCATATTTTGCAGTTAAGACTGCAGCTTTCTTTTTCTGAAAAGGTGGTTTATATGGAGGAGGTCTATCCTCCTTCTTTATCTGTTCGTCAGGCCAGCGTTGTCTGCCTTTTTGGTCTCAAGTACTCTGCTTTTCTGCGGTGACATCGCCTTCCTCTGTCGTAATGTTGGTCCGACAATTTTTAAAAGGAACGAGGAGTACGTGCATCAAAAGACTGATACCTGCCTAGGGATTTTATTTTAGTGGGAGGACTCTGGGGATGGAGTGCCTCCACACTGTCTACCTTGCTGTTGTTTAGATTTATCCCAGGGTTTTTTAGGAAACTCATGGACCCGTCTGGCATCCTTGTCTGAGCTGGGCTTGCCAAGCGGTGGTACTGATGGTCTGTTTCCCAAACTTTTACATCCTAAAGACGTATATACATTAGCAATAATGACTGCCGGCAACTTGCGTTCGGCTATTGCAACTGTGGCAAGTCGCTGGCATATAGCTAAAGACTCTGCTTCACCTGTAACATTAGAAAGCATAATTTTGGAGACAACAGGAAAATTCATCCGCAAATCTAGGGCAAGACCTGTCCCATGTTCATTCTGTATTTGTTTGAGGATGCTCCATAGAACGGCTATGAGGGAGTGCCATGACAAAGAGTCTAAACGGTGGCAAAAATAGTCCCCAGGTGTTGCAGTTAGCTAGAGTGGGAGCCGGTCCAGTGTGTAAGCACATTGTCACTATTCTGTGCTTGTTTTGTAGTCTGTAAAGGGAAACACAGCTTCAAGGTGATCTTTTTAAAAAGATTTATTTATTTTTTGGGGCGATCCAAAATGGTATTTCTTTGCGATTCATGGGCCGTTTTCCCATAACTGAATGAACAGTAACAGGACTAATGGCAGGCCCTACAGACTGTTGGACCTGTCCTGCAAGCCACTCCTAGCTGGACCAGCTAATAAGGCATGTGAGATATGTTGTGTAAGACGTCTAAGGAGGAGGACAAGAACATTGTATAAAGTATGAGTCTGCACTAAATTTATTTTACCCAAATCTGGATCTGGGTATAGCCCGCTAGTGCTGGCCATGTGGCCCCTTCAGTACTCAAGGGGCCCATTCAAACAGTGCCGAGCCTGTGGGTTCGGGTGCCATTAAACCAAGTCTGGTGTTCCCAGACAGTAAGAGGAGTTTAAAGAAGTGCATGAGGACGATATGCATTAGGTGCCGGAGGCGTGGAGTATTCTTGAAAAGTATTATCATTCGCATCCACAGCTGGTAATGTGGCCCAGGAATAAGAAACTTTAAAGCGGAACACTACGTCCGCTTCTATAATGAAAATCACAGGAGCTCCTGCATTAGGGTCTCCATGTTGTGTCAAATGCTGAGTTACTGCAGGGCGGCAGTTAACAGTAATAGGGAGGGGCTGGGCCATAGCATATTTATAATGGATTCCATGTGCAGCACAAACAGGGTATACATCTTTTAATATTCTAGCTTGAAAAACCAACAGAACTAGGTGGTCCCTAAAAACTGGAGGACAAATCTCTAACACCACGGACGTCTCCAACAAAAGGTGCAAGGTTATTGTGGAGAAGCACTACTCTGGGTTCTCGCAAGTAAGTACCTGACCAAAACATTGGTCGTACCATGTTGCAGGGATCTTACTCCAGAACAGAACTGTGCTTGGGGACCATAGAACATCAGCATTGAGTGACTGAGTTTCTATGACCCCGAATCTGACTGGCTATTCTCACGTTACCAGAGAAATCAGTGAATTGGCACCCCAGAACATACCGCAATTCCTGAGAGGGCAGAGTGTTAACAGGACACTCCCTTTCGCTCTCACTCATCCATATAATAAACAAGAGACTTGAAGGATGTTTAGAATATGAATTCAAACTATTGCATCCTAAAATGCAGTATGCGTGCCTCAATTAGAAAATAAATGCATACTATAAATACTGTTTGCGTGGTCAATAAACCATACAACATAAAAAGCCCTGTCATAAGACCGTATATCCTAACCCTCCTCCTTTTTACTGAACCTAAATGATTATATCTCCAAGATCTCTGGCATTATGTTAGACCCCATACCTTAACATATACAAATGGACTTCCTGCATCTCGGCTACCGTAGAAATCTAGTCTCTACACCCTCGCTCAGTGTGGGCTTTTTCAAGTTCTTGTGCTCAGTTATATTACAAAATGTGTGTGCTCACAACAAGCAGCTCTGTTCTCGTGTTATGTCTAGGTGCTAGTGTCTGACCAAAGAGAATAACAAGGGGCATTGTTGGTTGACCTTGTCTAGCATGTTCAGACTAAATCCCAGGAAAAGAATAGAAAGCGAAAACATATGCATGTTCCATGTGAAAATAAAATGTGGCACAAAGCACACGTATCTTTATAGAGACTTGTGCAAAAGAAAATGCAGCCTACAACTTGCACTCTTAGGCTAGCATAGGGAAAACCACAACGGGCCATGAGGGAAACACATGACAAAACCCTACCTTGCAAGAGTAAATATCTTGATGATTATATTTTTACCAGCCGTTGGATGTTCCAGAAACAGCAAAAAGCTGAAGCCAATGTCAACAGATCAATATTCACCGAATTATCAAAATGTAATGAAATTTGGCGAGCTTCAATCTCGCAGAATCTTTATTCATTTTTTTTTTTTTGCAGAGTTTTATATAGCGCGAACTAGAACCGAATCCGGTATCAGAGCGCTTTACATATTACCAGTTACGTTACATGAGGACACACGTTCATTTTAGGCACGGGGAGATTAAGTGATTTGCCCAGAATCACAGGAGGTTTTGCCGTCGTTACCGAGACTCGAACCCAGATCCCCAGGTCCGAGGTCGAGCGCCCTAGCCGTTAGGCCAACTCCTCTCCCACCATACCTCTCCATTTATACCATGACGCTAAAAGGCCACAGAAATGGCCTTCCACAGACATGGCTGCTTTATGGACATTAGTAGTGTAGCATTGCAGTTCTTTTTTGTGCAATCATTCTTCTCTGGTTGTAGGTTCCAGAAATTGTCACTGTCTAGTTGCTTGTGGCCTATATGAACATGCAAGCCTTCAGCCCTTCCCTATATTTCTGGCCATGGCATCCTAGTCCCATAAGTCATCTGTTCGAGTATGTGCTGTGTTTCAGTCTAGTGTGTCAAAAAACATAGAAACTCTGTTTGGATTGTTGGTGATGCTCCGGTTGAGACAGTGCTCTGTAGTGTGAAGGAACATTTGGGCTCAAACTTTAAAGTGACGTGGTTCATTTGCACTCGTATTTCTAGTAAAAGTTGTTCCAGTTGCCTCTTGGATATGCCCGTGTAGATGACGTTGGTTGAAGTTAGCACAAGTACACGCTTCCTCTGCATGGGAAGTTCTATGTCACGCTGTTTGTTTAATAACCACATGGAAGTGCTGAGTGGGGTGGAAGGGATAAACTGAAAGAAGGGGCTTGCTAGTTAGTTTAATTCTAAGAATGACTGATCCTTAGTTCTTGACCTCTCCTGTGTTGCTGTTAACATTATTGTTCTCGTTTTTTGCACACCTATAATAATTTTGCTTCCCAAATAAGTTGTGATGAAAAAAGTGTAATTGATATGATAGCGTGCCATTGCATCTCAAGCACTATGGTTTTTGTCATCTTTGTGAATGTGTCAGCCTTCCGTGCATTAAAATCGGTCTCTAAATAAACCATTTCCTGATTACACTATTAGATCTCTAAATATAGGGGCGCCTAGACTCCTAATTCAAAACATTTTTGCTAGGGTTTCCTCAGATGGGAACATGCGACTTATTTTCTTAACCAGAAAGCAGTATTTTTTGCTTTAGTGTTGCTGTGTGGTTTCAGAGCTATCAAAGTTTGGCGTGTCTTTTTACTGGGTTTTGTGTCCTGCCCCCCCCCCCTCCCTCAGCCCCTGACTTTCAGTTTGAGGCTGTTGTAGTAGGGTGCCCCAATGATATAAATAGTGCTGTGAGGCAGATGTGTTAACCTGATCATTGATCAACACACCCAACCATATTTTAATGGCTGGGGGCTGGGAGACTGAAATGTTTGTTTTCTATAGAAAAAATGCACCTGGCGGGGAATCGGTTTATCCATACACCTCCTTTGTCAGTGATAAAAATGAGTCCTATGAAGAATTGGCAAAGAGCAGGTTCTACTATTGGCAATTCCTGCTTCCTGGATGTTGGTTTTACCTCCAGTTTGGATAATTTTACTCTGGCTCAGCCTTCACGGTTTATATGTTTTTGTCAAATAGGGGTCATTCAAGGTTGCTTAAATCCTATTAGGAGGATTTAATGTTTGGATTTTATTTCTCGGCTGACCAGCACAGGTATCATTTTGGAGCTTCGAGGGAATGAAATCGAGCACGGTGAACCCTATGCTGTCTTTGAACATCATGGGCAATGGAGCTAGAGCATATTAACACAATCCTACCTCAGTAAGTTAAGCTTTCTTTGTAGACATTAATGTGTAACATGCAGGCGACTCGTTAGAACCTAGCAATACAAACTCACTTTTCTCTTCAGAGTTTGATAAAAAATCTGTTGTGTAGTGTTAAGTTGGGTCATAGAAGCGTCTGTTCTATGACCCAACTTGCTTGAAGAAATGTTAGCTGTTTGTTGTTGAAACGTGTTGTGAATACTACCAAAACGTAAAGTTTGCTTTGGGTTGACACATTGCTTATTATTGGTTGGAGTTCGTGTCAGTCTAGTTTGCTTCTTATTCCTCTTCTTGTGTTTTTCACTCCCATAGAGCATTACTTCTTTGCTTCGTTTTGGTGGGGTGACTTAGATTTTACCACTACTTGCATTCAGTGATCTACTTTTTATTTCTGCTTTTGCACTCCATGGACCGGGTGCGTCTGTTATTGCTATATTCCCCTCTCGCCTTTGTTCTGATTCCCTTCACAACTACAACACCTGTGCTTTTGATCTTGCTGTCCCACTTCCCAGTTCAACTGATGTTTTCCCCACTGTCCTGCTTAACTTTTCTTTATACCTACAGACCTGCTACCCCCCTCCTGTTCACCACCTCTATCTGTGGTGTGTACTTTCAAATCTACCCCCAGGCTCCTTTGTTTCTCCCCTGACCCTCTATCCTTTTTTTTTATTTAATTATTTTAATTTTATTTTTGTACATTTCAGGAGGGGCTTAGGAGACACAATATTCTATTGGGCAACTCTTTTCAGTAAATGTACTCTGACGTGCATGTGTGCATTTACTGCAGCTACCTTCAACCAATTGGTCTGAAGGTTATTGTACTAAAACGTTGGTTGTCAAGATCGCAGACGTATATCAGCTCAGGGCAGTTCAACAACATGAACTTCCCTGTCGCCCTTCAGTTAGGGGTTGCCTTGCATTTACTTATCCTGACCCTTTCTTTCCTCTGTGGAGCTCCTTCTCAATGTAACACCCACGTGCCCTGCAGCTTTACTCACAGCTGTTGTTCCTGGTCAGATGTCCTTCCACAAGGAGTTAAACTGGATCGTGTGACTATTCATCGCTGGGTCACTGGACAGAATTAGAACAAGCTGATCCTGCGTTTCCAGGGAGAAAGGACCCAAAAACCTTAAAGAAACGCAGAACCCCGCTACCGATTTTTAAACATGCCCACAGGAATTCCTATAATCTCATCAGGAGATCAGATTAATCAACCATCTTCTTTAAACAGAGACCATATGCTCCATAATCAGCATGTACGAATTGTATTTGGTGCTGCAAAGTTTTTATTTCACCAACTAAGTTTTGTCAAGTTTCTGATTTTCAATACCCTTCGTAAAGTTTGCAGGGTTTTTCAGTTTAGCTTTGCATACAGCGAAAATATTTTTCTCATTGTAAAGTCATTTTCACCCTAAAGCAAAATATGTTTTACTTTAATGAAATTCAGCCGGCCCGAAAAAATTTATGTTTCTCTTTGCATGTTTTTCTACGCTGAGAAACATTACATTGAAAACGTTTTTTTGGGCAAAGAATGCCATGTAAAGAATTGTTTTGTACATATATAGATAGGGTGTGAGTGTGTATATTTGTATATAAGTAGAAAGAATTTCACACAGATTCGGCAAAGTGAAAATTATGCCAAGTTTTCCATAGATGTTCAAAGGTTGGGGAAAAATACATCTTTGGGTACTCCAAATTGTATAATAAGGTATTTATTTATCTTTATGTAATTATTATAATGTTTTTTGCACAAGAGATGGACAAGAAGTGTCTCAGCTCACCCATCATATTGTGAATGGCTTCATGGTACTTGTAAGAATTTGTATTATTGGGGGAGAGTTTTAAGAAACCATCTCAAGTAATAATCACAGAACTTATCAGGGTGTGAACCCCTAAAGTCACAAAAAAACTGAGCTCTACCCCCTGGTAGCTATGGCACTGAGCAGACCTGCTTAACTTGGAAGCAATGTGTAAAGCAATAATGCATTACTAAAGCAGTGATAAAGTTTACATGAAAAAAATTCTAAGTAAGAATAGCGGCAAGCACAAAGTGCCAGTGATAGTCAATGGTTGCAGTTAAATGGGACCTCGGAGCAATTTAACGCTGTCCACAATGGGGTGCAATTGGATACTCTAACCAGATTTGTCCTGGTCAAAGATTTTACCTTCTAAGTTTAGTCATTTAAGTCCCAATCCACCAAATGAGAACACTTCTAAAGCCCCCCCCCCCCACTCCCCATCCCTCCTCCCCGAGCTTAGTGGAGGCACTTAGAGACTCACTGAGTGGCAGACAGAAGGGTCTGATCCATGTCCACTTACCACTGTCAGCTGGGTAGTTTCAGGAAAAGGCCGCTTGTTGTTTGTGCGCCTGTAGCTTTAACAGGAGGTTAGCCTTACACCCCTTGGACTCCACTTCTTTGTCCTGGGTACAAAAGGGAGAGCAGGTTCAGTCTTCTCACACAGCAGGTTCAGTCTCCTGATCTTCACAGGTTCAGGAGTGTTCGGAAGCGAGTGCCTGGAGATGCCACGTTTATTCCTGGCTCAAGATTGTGGGTGAAATAAGCAAATAAGAAAGGGACCCCCTGCGACTAGTAACAAGTTCCTAGGTCAGGACACAATATTAAGCAAAATAACAATACCTAGGCAACTTCGGGGTCCTGCTAGGATATCCGGTACAAAAACACATTGATAATAAGAACACATTTGTTTTGCAGTGTACAGGACAGATAAACTAATATAACAATTTTATATAAATCTGATTTATTTGACAAATATCATAAAGAGTATTTTTTATTTTTTAAAACATAAAAAGAACATATACACAATCAATCAATTCGGGAATTAATACATAAGGTTTCAACATATATATCGCAGTTAAAAACAATTTGCTCAAATAAAATTATACATTTGTAAAAAAACAACAACCAAGTCGATTAAATGAGGAATCTCTACGCGCGTTTCGGCGTTACACACGCCTTCTTCGGGAAACTACCCACCTAGATTTTGTATCTATTTAAGTTTTTTTTTTCTTCCATGTTCACATCAAATGTAGCTGCATCCCTACACTCTTGGGTTTGGTGATTTGGATTGTTTCCTATTCTAGCACGAGCCAGCTTCCTTCACGCCAGTCTCTTATCTCTACCTCTAGCAATTGTAAATTTTCGCAGTGTACAGGTGTCATGATATATTATCTCATGTATATTATCCCCCCTCTGTTTTTAGAAATCACAAGTGGTCTCCCGAAGAAGGCGTGTACACTGCTCCACTGCACAACAAATTTGTGTTCTTATTATCAATGTGTTTTTGTACCTGATATCCTAGCAGGAGCCCGAAGTTGCCTAGGTATTGTTATTTTGATCAAGCTTGTGGGTGGGCATGAACCTGGGTGATAGCCTAGCACATGGGCTAAGGTTTCTAGGTTTAACCCTACCCACTTTGGGCTTTTTCAAGATGGCGGAAATCTGTGTCCACATTAAACGTTGACACATAGTGCTGGGGGGGGGGGGGGGGTTAGAATGTCTCTCTCCCCCTAACAAACTCAGGTGCAGAAATCTGGTAGAATAAAGCTGAGCTTTCAGCAACCAGACAGTGGATACACATATATTATTTTGCATTCAGGTTACCGTAATTTGAAGTGCACCCCAAATGTCGTATGAAAAACCCCATCATATCAGTTAAGCAGGTCTTTACATTCCCCCAAGATCTGACACTGTGATGTCAACAAGATGCCAACCCGATGAAGTCCATTCTGGCTCGGTAGCGAGTGAGAACAGGGGATAAGACCTTGATGTTAGCTACATCTATCTGCTCGTTATAGTGCAGGCCAATTTAAAGGTAATTAAGTGTTTGGGCCAAGCCCACAGACCTTCATGTCAAGTACACAACAGTACCTCCCAAGGACATATTCACCTGTCCTGGGAGCAGGTACGCACCATTTTCACAAATATTGAAATGCTAATTACTGCTGTCAGAAGCTGGAAAACAAAATTCGGAATTAGCTTCTAGTGACTTCAGGCAGGGCAAAGGTGACTAAAAGTTAATTTCTATAATACCTTGAATAAATTAAACTTCACAATTGAATTGCATTTTTAATAACTGTTAAAAATAGTTGTTTCATAATTTCTCTTTCTATTCCCATTCCTGAAATACAGTATTGGTATTTAGTGTTGCATCCCAGTGCTTTCATATGGGACAGCCAACCATGCTCCAGTGAAAATAGCTTTGAGCGGCTAGGCATTATGATGACATGTGGAACATTAACCTTTTTTGTGTCCTTCTTTTAGAATATCAAGCATCATGCCTTTATGGGCATTTAGGCCTACCTTAAGGGTGACTTATTAATACTTAAAAGTATGGTTTTAGGCATGTCAACTGGGTTTATGTTGACTGCTCGAATTGACAATTTTTTTAAACTGTCCTGTTCTGCCTGGCTACAATGGTCGGCCTAGTGTTGGGTTTATTGTGTCACTGCAGTGGGTGGCACAATGGTTGCTGCAGCCCACTGGTGACATTTAACTTACAGGACCTAGGTACACTTTGTACTTTATACTAGAGACTCGACGGTAGATTATTTTTGCCAGTGGCTTGTATACCAATTTCAGCATAATAATTGGGGGTGAGGGGGCGAAAAGCACTTTACCTCTGGTTAGCATGGGTGAAATGCACAGAGTTTTAAAGGCACTTAAGGCGAAACCTTGCAGGGCTGTCACACAAATGATGGCCAGTTCCAACAGTACTCAAATAATAGGTATTAATATGACCCACTTGAATGGACCTGTGAAGGATGAAAGCCTGAGCAATACCTGCTGGGGTTTGAACTTGTGACCTGTAGGTTTCTGGGCTTGAGGTTAGTCCAGTAAGTTATGTCACCAGCTTCCACAGAGGGCTAACTTCCTTTCAGACCAAGGTGCTAGCTTTATTTTTATCATCACATAAACATGACAATACATGATGACTAATGATGGACATGAGCTAGACACTCTCCAAGCTCATGAAACCTAAATAAAAAATTTATAATTGATTTAAAGGAATCGATAAGTTCCTCTTTCTTTCATTGTTGGAGTCCAATCGCAGCAAGTAAAAGCTATGATAATGGCATGTTCTCTATTTGTAGGAATTAGTGGGTCAAAAAGAGCAATCAAATTAAAGGTCAGGATGAGAACCTGAAATGTAGATTGGAACATGAGACATGAATACCAGAACCGAGACACCGCTGCCTAGTGGTCAGAGTAGTTGGTTGATGAGGTCGGCTTAATAGAGACGAGGGCTAGTATTTTATTGGAATATTTTTGGTTAATTTGGTCATTTTAAAGAACGCAGTATTATAAAATGTTATTTCATCTATATTCTACATCTAAGAAACTTTATAAAAGGGATTCCAGAATTAATTCAAGGTTTTTTCCATGTGGAAAAGAGTGGACTGATATAGTCCACATGTTTTCTGCCTTTAGCAAACTAGGAGAATAATAGGGAAATTACATTTAAAGAAATTACTGAATAACTGAAATTAGACTGAATCCATCCACCAAATAATTATATTGGGATATTCAATTGAGGTCTCAGAGTAAGAATGTGCTATTTCCATGGTGATGGCAATCACAAGATTATTTTTCAGCCACAGACTAGACAACAAATCTCCACAGAATGATTATTGGTGGAATTGTTTTATGGATCATTGTTATTTAGAAATGTTTTATGGATCATTGTGATTTGGAAATGGCTATTCGATCAGCTTCCTCGGATAGATGTCGGCTTACCAGTCGTGTTAATACATTAGTGAACCTTGTATCAAGTTATATTATGTGGTCCAGTTTAGAAAGGCATAATCATTTTGTTAATTATAATTCCGAATGTATATGATGTATGAAATATGATTTTATATTTTTTCTAAGATTATTTGTGTCTCCTCCTAAAAAATAACGCATGAAATATAGAAGTTGATAGAGACCGGTGTAGAAACTCTGGCGGCAATAAAGAACTTAATAGACTGCCACCAAGAGCTGCAGGCATCCCAATGCTCCCTTGCAACTATGACCAACTACGCTCAGAAGAAATGTCAAGGAAGCAATATGTACAAATAATTTGACAGCAGTGGCATACAGTTTTTGGGGAAAAACCAAAAACATGTGCATTACTGTTGAGTTGTGTTTGGGGTTGGGTGTGTTGACTGTCTTGATCAGCCACAATGCTATTACCCACATTTGTTGCATTTTGGGGACTGGTCTAAGAGCAGCAGTGTAGTGATGAAGTTCTCTTGTTTATTTACTGGTGACATCCTGCTTTAGTTTTTTGGCAGTTTTTTAAATGTATGGTGATCTTTAATCTTGTAACCGCAAGAATGCTCCGCTTAGAATCTGTAATACCCCATGTCACAACAGTTTTACTCTGTCGCACAGGAGATATACACTGAGTGTTCTCAGTCAAAGTGGAATGTCACTACTGTCTCCACACTTTGCTCTGGAGAGACATTGATAGCTGCCATCATTCCTAGTGCAGTGCTGTAGACCTTTTTTACTGAGACAGCTGAGAGAAGACTGTACTTACACTCTTGATATTCATGTTGTATGATTGCACACACGTGTGGTTTACATTGAGAATATCTGCAGTATGAATGTTTCTTTGTGCCAATGCAGATCTACTGCAAATGGTAGTTTACAGCACAGAGGTAAGTCAACCTCTGCTTACCTCTCTTTCAAACAGCTGCTGAGCCTTCTCCTTGCTATTCTTGTCTTGTTAGTGGTTGCAATGTTCATGAAACCCTGGGGTCTTTTTGAGAACAAAATGTAGGCATACATGGTTTTACATGCGAAGGCAGCAGTGTTCCCAGGTCTGCTAAGAGGTAGCTTACCCATTGTAAGGTTGCCCACACCCAAGCTTCTACTATCCCTTTTCCTACTAGGCTATGCAGTCGCCCTTTAACCTCCATATCTGTCTCAGATGACTGGAAAAAAACTAGCTGTTCTGCTGTTTAAACAGAAAACTGTTGACCCATTATGATCAGCAAATTATGGGTCTATCTCTCTTAATCCCTTTCTTACTAAAATCATTGAGCACCACGTGGAGTTGCTGCTGCTATCGACTCCCTTCCTCCCTTTCCCCAGGCGGAGAGTTTCCATTCGAGTGTCAGAATGTATCTCACTGTCTGCAGTATCATGCTGTCTTTCCCTTTCTTTCTTTCTATAAATTAATTTGTAAGGTGCATGGCTGCTTCAACGAAGCTTCTCAGCACTGCAACAGTGAGAGATCAGACCGCAATGACGAAACACTTTTTTTAAAGTTTGCAAATGTTTCTTAAACTGCGGGACGAAAGTCCATTGCAACGGGTGAAGGTGGTATTTCGATTCAAAATATTCCGACAATTGGCGATTGATATGTTTCGTTAGGACCTTCGTACAGATCAGTCTGAGTGAGATAGGACAGAAATTATAAGGCACATATCCATTTAAATTGTGTTTCTGAAATAAAGGAACCACCAAGGCTTCTTTTAAGGCAAAGGGGAGGGGGGGGGCTCTGCTTTCGTAAATGGAAGTGTTAAGTAATTTCAAAAGCATAGGTGCTAAAATTGGAATGGTCCTTTTTACGATTTCAGGTGGAGGAGAATCTAGAGGAGAGCCAGTCTTAATTGTATTTAAAATTGCCAACGAATTTGTTTAATCAAGTTTAAAAGAGAGATCTAGTTCAAGATCATTACATTGCCCAGTAATGGAGCAATCCTCTGTGTAAGCATTGAAAGAAGCATGAATGTTGGTCACTTCATTGAAAAGAAATTTGCAAATTCATTGCAGCTGGCAGGAGAAGGAGGTGAATAAATATTGCTGATGTCGATGAGAGATTTCCTTATTTAAAAAATCTCTTGAAGAAAGACCAATATTCTTTTAATTTTATGTCCATAACGGGACAGTTTTCTTTTACCAAATGTTATTACTTTGCATCAAGCTGTATCTAAATTCCAAATCTATACCTACGGCGTCAACAGCATGCCTTGACTTCTCAACCACAGTTACTCCTTACACATTTCGACCAAAATAGGAATATTTCATGGAAGCCCATCTATTTAGTTAAAGTGCTGTCCGTGGTAACTGAGAACTGTTGCACTGTATTTGAAATGACTAGGTCTATATTTATAAATAGGAAATTTAAAACGGTGACTGTCAAAACAAACCATAATGTTGCAGCACTTTCTAGTGCTGATAGAGTTCCTCAGATAATTTAATGACGCTTAGATGTTGAAATGCTGAAGTTCTTGATAACATTGATGCCTGTAGAATATCTTGTACGATAGGGCGGGATTTGAGAGTTCTGTACAATAATATGCAACTTTCAGCGCACACTTCATCCAACGTCCAGGAAATACAACTATCCAGGGACTGTGTGCCCTTAACCGAGAGCGCTAAGAACAGTTCAGTGAGAGACCAGTAACAAATTGGTTTCCGATGTCTGCTTTTGCAACAAATGTGTGGTGCGGGAGAAGATTCTGATGCAGGAAATACACAAGCATCCAGGGTTGGTCTCCTCCCCCACCAGTGCTAGATTTTATTGGATTGTATTTCTTGGATGGTTTGTTTTAACTTATCTTCTGGCATGTCATGGGTTACACAGTATAACCTGGATCACCTGCTAGACCCACTATTGGGACTTGGAGGGTAAACTAGAATTTCTACTTTAGGTCAAACAGAAATTTTAAATTGCAAAACAACTGTAATAAGGAGTGTGATTATTGAAAGTGTTCCAAAATCAAGACTACTAGTTTAGCCAAGCGGGCGTTACAGTGAGGCTAAGGGAGAAGTATACAGTTTCATTTGCCCATTTAAGCTGCAAATGGGGTGTTGCTGTTACAACAAAGTCTGGGTTAGTTTAGGTCGAAGTCCGGGAATATAGACTCAATAAACTCTGAATGTCTCATGAAGCTCCCAGCTTCCTGCAAAGCATGTACCTTCAGTTCAGTTTTACTCGGCTGCTACTTCCTTGTGTTTCCTGGGCAACTTTTCTTGCTGAAAGTAACATGACCATGGGTAGCATCAGTTTATAACCTCCATACGATAGTTCTTTGTAATGTTTACCGTGCTCCATACATTACTTTATTGTATCCTGGTCTGTTAACCTTACACCGTGTCTGTACCTTGACATATTGTGCTTACTGTGATGAAGATATATATATATATATATATATATATATATATATCTCAAACTAAGCGAGTCTGTGACCGAGCAGCTACTGTGAAGTGAGTTCAGTAAGGGACCAATAGAAAGTGCATTGTGCGAAATCCAGTTTATGTACTTTCCCTGAGAAACTTTGCTTTAATTACTGGAGTGATGGGGCTAATATGGAGCTATACTTAGATTTACGTTTTTAGCACAAGCAGGCAGAACATAGATTGCTGTTTATCATGGTATTTAATTAAGTTGTGATTTCAACAAAGTACAAAACTGACTGTTGGAGATGGGAGCCATATGTACTACAGTGTTGTATTCAAATGAACAGAAGTAAGAGATCACATTAGCAAAACAAGCATTAGCAAATGCATTAGGTCTCGCTCCTATAATGTGAGTGCTGAGCAGTTGGCTTTGGTAATGTTTATTTGTAAAGTATAGATGAAAAAAATGAAAAAAGACGTCCAAATGTATTTTATGGTATTTGAAAACTGTATGCTGATAGTTCTGTTTATAAATGGTATGGTTTATAGTGCAGATACGGTTTATAAAGGAAATTCTAAAGACTGAAAGGAGGAAGGAAACGAGAAATTGTGAGAAAGTAAAGGGAAGTGCTTGTCAAGGACTCATTTGTTTTACACAAAATCTACCTCTATAATCAAAAAGGAGCGGACCAATACCAAGTTCCATGCCAGTCTCTCGCTGGGATTGTCCCGGAAACCCTCAAACCCTAGTTGCATCTAGTGGAATGTATCATCTCTGCAGGTTGACTTCTTTTGTGTGGCATCATTATCGGGCTCTGCACCTGGGTACTTGCTTCCTCAGGTGAACACTGCCTCCAACTGGAGGGAGAGTTTCTGGTGAGTAGTTCTGGTGGGATCTGTAAAAATACCTAAAATTACCTCCTATCCCCAAAGAAGAAAGTTTCAATGTAGAGACAGGAATGGGGTAAGTGAAAACAGTATGTGGCGCCGTTATGACGAATTACTTATCCTTGGCGTCTAGTAGGGTGGTCAGCATTTTTCGGGCAGGCAATCGCCACTGCAGGTCGGTGGCCTTCGGCAGGACCTTAGAAGATCAGATCCCTGTTATTTTCGGTATCTCAGTTAAGTACATTCATTCACACTCCTTCGTTCATTAAATTCCTGAACAACTCGCTGTTGCAGGTTTTACTGACCAGCAACTTTTTGTGGGGCACCTAATGCCTCCTGGGTAACAGGTGAGGGCTGTGGGGATCCTCCTGCAATCATTAATGCGGGATGCCAAGATTTCGGTCGGCACTTCCTTCCTCCTCGTCTTTGAGTAACGAAGGAATTACACAAAATCTAGCCATTTGGCCGTTTGTTGAAAGTAAAGTATGTGTGACATAGTGTGATGTGTAGAATTGTTTGTATTATTTTTGTGAATTTGACGTATTTTTTTATTGGAATGTTTTATATTGAATATATGTATGCAATGTTTTTGTGGAGTTGGGGATGTTGATAAAATGTAATTGTAAATGGTGGCGGCTACTTGACTAAAAGAATATGAAGGGAGTTTGTAAAGCTTCGAACTGAAAAAGGAAGACTGAGAGGTGGGGGTAAGAGGCTTACAGAATAACAACGATCTGGGGTTGTGGTTGTTTTCAACTGACACAGGTGCTAAAAAGCACGTGTGGGTCGAGATCAAAAGCATACATTAGGATGACAAGTATTACAGTACCACTGCTCCTTCTGCACTAAAGGAAGGCATGCTCTTGGAAATACAGTGCAACGGTTAGGAACAGAGGGGAATATGTAGATGGGATAAATAAAGCTGTGGTTTGTTGTTAATGTGTGCGGGGCACGATGTCACTGCACTTACTGCACAAAAGGAAGCGATGGGCCAGGAAGAGTACTTTCATAGGCTACCGATGGGAGGGAGCCGGATATGTGCTGGGAGTAGGGGGTGCAGCGAAGAAGTGTGATAGCAGGTAGTGGAGTTAGGCACGAAATAGCATAGTTTGAGGTTGACAACAGAGCCAGGTTTAAAATGTACGGCAGTGTGAAGTAGGGTAGGGGGGTGGCCCTGGCCCTGTCCCTCTGTCTGTGGCCCTGTCCCTCTGTCTGTGGCCCTGTCCCTCTGTCTGTGGCCCTGTCCCTCTGTCTGTGGCCCTGTCCCTCTGTCTGTGGCACTGTCCCTCTGTCTGTGGCACTGTCCCGCTGTCTGTGGCACTGTCCCGCTGTCTGTGGCCCTGTCCCTCTGTCTATGGCCCTGTCCTTCTGACTGTGGCCCTGTCTCTGTATCTCTGTCTGTTTCCCCGTGTGTCTCTGTCCCTGTAAGAAATTAGGCTTCTTGTGTTCTGTGGGTTCCTGATGACTGTGTCCTGATGCCAATGCACCTGCTGCACAAATGGAAAGTAGACCCCTGGAAGCGTGGGTGCAAGGATAGGGATGGGATGAGGCGCAGTAGAAGAGCAGTGATGAGGTTTGGTGTATTCAGAAGGACACGTCTGCATGCGACAACGGAAGCAGCCACAACACATTTAATTAAGAAATGTGTAGTGACATAACCAGTGTGTCATGGGTTACACAGCAAATAACGAAACGGGCTGCTGTTCTCCTGTTAGAACTTTGAAAAAAACTATTAACCTTTATGGAATGTATTTTTGGGGTACAGTGGTAACTGCACCTGCTGCACTTAATGAAGTTATAGCCCAGTAAGTGTAGTTCTGTAGAGTAAAGATGTGAAACGAGAGGGGAAGGCATGTTTGAGGGTGGGGGACTGACACATGTACCTTACTAGGTGGGTTTGCAAGTAAAGGAAGGAGCACTTGTACAGCATAGTTTGTATTTCAGATGGGGCTGGAAGAGTATGAAGAATGGAATGTAACTAACTGATATAGTGTAAACACGGAAGTTATAAGCCAAAAACATAAGCAGTTTGGCAAGAAAATGTAACTGGACACGGTATTGTGTTAATTGGACTGAAAAGGAATAGTGGAGGGATAAAAGAGGGAAGGGTCTAGAATTCGTTTTTTTTCTTTAGATTGGTCAGGCAGGTAGGATAAGGAGCAATCAGGCATTATCCCGGGTAGGTCAACAACATACAACATTTGCACTCTTTTTTTCTGTCACCCATCAGATAGACTCTCTACTTGAGGTAGGTGGTGGTGTTTTTGGATGCATCCAAAGCCTTCTGCTCCACCGAATGGCCGTTTTTGCTCACAGTGCAAACAAATGGTAATGAGCAGGGTGCTGCTGAAATTAGTATTGCATCTATAAACCATCCCATCCCCCAAAGTAAGGGTCTTTGTGCCCCTATACAAATCCATAGAGGAACTAGGCAAGGTAGTCCATTATTCCCCCGTTCTTTTAGGTGTCGCCTATGCAGCGCGCAAGCGCTGCTTCGGAGTGAGCTTTTGGAATCACTCTACTTTTTTGGAAACGCATGCATGTACTGCACTGTTTCAAATGAGCCTCGTGAATGTACGGCATTTACCTTGCGGGAGCGAACAGCAGCGACATCTGTTTGCAATTATCGCACCGCGGCTGTTCGCTCCCGTAACGTAAACGATGCGCATCGCTTTAACTTTCAGGCCACGCTTGTCTTTCAGTGCTTGTTTAACTCCGTGTTCTCCCAGCCTTTGCAGTCTTTTTTCTAATTCCAGTAGTCCCTTTGTTTATATAGTATCTTTTCTCTTCCTCTGTACTCTGGCAGTTTCTATGTACGTTCATCGTTCCTACCTCCGTTGACCTGGTTATGTCACTCCCGGTTATGCCGAGTTTGCCGGTGCCATTTTGTGTGAGAAGCAGTGGTACTGTCTAGTCCTCCCGGAGGTTTTAGGTCACTGAGGCCCAAGGCTCCGGACAGTAGAATGCCTGCCTCACCCCTCAGAGTGGCTGTAGTTTGCTCCAGTAACCAGAATCGGAGCATGGAGGCCCACAACCTCTTCAGGTAAAGGAGAAAGGCAAAACCACCCTTTGGAACATAGCAACATCGGAGACTATGGACTTGACAGTCTTACAGGTGGGGACTCAAAACTTAATCAACCACCGTCTGTGATGTTGTCTTTTTCTGGGCATGGCATCATCGAGTACTGGCCTTCTCTGCCACTATATCATTATTTTATGGGGGTACTGTGACGGTGAGCCCATGGTAGTATTTGTTATCTTTCTTCCGAAGTAGAACACGTTGCATTATCGGTTATTGTAAAGCTTAAACATCCAGCTTTGTTTTTTTAACAGGGTTACACGTCTATCTCCTTAAGGAAGAAACATCGTTGGGTACCGGCATCTAAAGGTGACACAGGCCTGCCCCCACAGACAAGGAAAACTATAAGGGATTAACAACTTCTTGTATTGGTGAGGCGGGCATAATATCCTTTAGTATGGACCAAGGAACAATCCTTCGTGATCACAAGGGTGTGACCCCTCTGTACTGTGAAGGAGTATTCAACTTTTCGGGTATGTTGAGAGGAAAACATTCTTTACCGTGAAAGGGGACACTGCTAGATGGAGGGATCACGATCCATTAGATAATGAACTACAGCATTCTACTGGTCTGAGAAATATCGCTCTAGCACCCTTTGCGATGCTGTTTGAGTTCCTTTGAAGTGACTGCAGTATTCAATCTGCTGTTCTAGATTACTCGTGCATTTTTCTCCACATTCTCTCTAGTTTATATGTTGCCGTTTCTACTTGATCTCATATCGAACACTGCAGTTTTAAAGTAATAAATACATGTTATCCCTGTTGATTGGTATCCCCCTGGCCCCTTCAAAGCGTCTGGTACGAGGCATGTAGACAGAGGAGGGTGTTTGTGTACGTATAAAGCATAAAGCGTATAAATCGTCGTTTCTGTGCACTTTAGTCTTAGTTCATGTGAATAGTGACATGTGCGTTCATTGTAAGCTCAGGTCTTCTTTGCGCTTAGACGTTTTTACGTGAAGTTGGTTAAAGCACAATAATGTTTTACACGTTGAGCTCGCTGAACCATGAAGCATCAACTGCTGCCTTAGTTTTTTCATGTTTTCGTACCCTTTTTGGGGATTTGTCTTCTGTTCTTCCATTGATTGGTATTAATACATCAGTTTCTAGTCTGGAACATTTGAATTCTCAGCAGTATCTGGCAGAACATCCGGTACCCATCCAAAGATGTTTTGTGGGCCATGTCAGCAGTGTGGATAGTAGTGCGTGTCGCATACTCTTCCTTGACGTTTTACCAAAGGTTTTTTACGGAGAGGAAATCAGGCACCCCTTACTCTGCAGCAAGCAAGGTAAATGTACAAACTACATCCGAAGCTTGTTACTCTAGGTTTGGAAAGCGTACAGCCTGTCGCGTCTTGTCAGCTGCAGGGGTTCGAATACACCACAGGTCGCTAGTCCAGGAAAGATCTAGGGGAGCGACATGTATTGTGATCTCTAGGTGCCTATTGTCTTTTCAATACAGTTGCTCTCATACTTGCACTAGGCCCCTTATATCGTATTTCTTATTGTGCCCACTCTCTTCCCGAAAGAAATGAAATCTAAAAACGTATACTCCCATTTTGAATGTAGATTCAACATTTAATTATTTTATGTTTTCCATGTTGAGGACCGGCAGGGCCGGCGCTAGGCATGGGCAGTGTGGGCAGCCGCCCAGGGCCTCGCGCTCAGCAAAACACAGGGGGCCTCGCGCCCCTGTGAAAGGTCACACTTTCACAGCTCACTTCAGGGCCCCCGGCAGCGCCTCGGGCGCCTTGGTTAAGTACCGGCCATTCTCGGCTCTGTTTGGGCATTTTGTATCCAAGCAACAGAGGCCCCTTTGTTTCTTTCGAGCACCAGCCGGACACAGGTAAGAGAAGGTGGGTGAGGGGAGGAGGGAGCAGCCAGATCAACTGGCTTTTGTTATACTTCGAATCTTGGTAGGGCAGTGTCTTGTATCTTAAAATGTATGCATAAGCAATATTTGACTTGTACTGATCTGACAGGGGGGGCAATATTACATACACATCGAAAATATATTTACTGTTGCCATCTAAGCTAGGTACAGCTACAATTGAAGCACACCCCTTCAGCTGAGGTTTTTTTTTTTTTTTTTTTTTTGCTCTCTGATGAGCTCTCTGCAGTGTCTTGGGAAGTGCCTTGTTACGGTTTGAAGGCCCAGGGGAGGGGGGCCCCCTCCCAGGGCCTCATAGCACTGTGTCGAGCTGGAAGGTCATGGTGTGGGGGCCCCCTTCCCTGGGCCTTGTAGCCTTCGGTGTCTGTTTCAGAAAGCGCAGAAAGAGTGTAGGTTTTAAGCAGGACTCATTTATATATTGGTGATACATTTGGCAAGTTAGTGAAGGTGGCAATGTATGCCTCCAATGAGCCTGTCCTGGACTACAAAATTGTTATCATCTTTGTAATGTGGGCATTGTAGCCATCGGTGGCTATTGGGCAGGAAGCAGAGACGTGAAAAAGTAAGTGAAGCAAAATCAGTTGCAGTGGAAACCACGTTCATAAATTACTAGTAGAACAGCACCTTGCCGTTTAAGTATAGTGGACCTTTTAAACAAGCATTTGCAATGCAATAGGTCTCGCATTAGGAAAGTTTGAGCTATTGGTCTTTTAAATGACAATTTTATTATTTATGTCTTGGTTTTGAAAATAGCTAAATTAATAGCTTTGTCATTTACAATGCCAATAGTTATAACTTTCGCAAATGTGACACCTATAGCATTTGTAAAGCAACATGTTTTGTATTTACGTGACTTAGATGTATTGATATTACAAATAACAATGGCTTTTAATTTTTTAATTAATTAATACTTAAATAAAAGTGATTGTAATGTGTAATGGCAACAGCTTAAACTTTTGTAAATAACTTTTGTGAAGATTATGTTCAGTGTATTTTATTGTGAAGAAAATCCAAGAACAGAAGTGAAATATTAACATCGTTTTGTGACATTTGTAATAAAGCTTGAAACATTGAGAGAATGTATTTGAACCAGTTGTTGTTGAATGGTTGCACATATTGATGCTGTGATGGCGCGGAGTGATGCTGTGGTGGCGACGAGTGATGCTGTGGCGGCGACGAGTGATGCTGTGGCTTTCAGTGATGCTATGGTAGCGCATAGTGATGTTGTGGTGCCCCTGAGTGATGCTGTGGTGGCCCTGAGTGATGCTGTGGAGGCCGTGAGTGATGCTGTGGAGGCCGTGAGTGATGCTGTGGTGGTGCTGAGTGGTGCTGTGGTGGTGCTGTGGTGGTGTGTGGTGGTGCTGTGGTGGTGCTGAGTGGTGCTGTGGTGGTGCTGAGTGATGCTGTGGTGGTGCTGAGTGATGCTGTGGTGGTGCTGAGGGATGCTGTGGTGGTGCTGAGTGGTGGTGTGGTGGTGCTGAGTGGTGGTGTGGTGGTGCTGTGGTGGTGCTGAGTGATGCTGTGGTGGTGCTGAGTGATGCTGTGGTGGTGCTGAGTGATGCTGTGGTGGTGCTGAGTGATGCTGTGGTGGTGCTGAGTGATGCTGTGGTGGTGCTGAGTGATGCTGTGGTGGTGCTGAGTGGTGCTGAGTGATGCTGTGGTGATGCTGTGGTGGTGCTGAGTGATGCTGTGGTGGTGTGGTGGTGCTGAGTGGTGCTGTGGTGGTGTGGTAGTGCTGAGTGATGCTGTGGTGGTGCTGAGTGGTGCTGTGGTGGTGCTGTGGTGGTGCTGAGTGGTGCTGTGGTGGTGCTGAGTGGTGCTGTGGTGGTGCTGAGTGGTGCTGAGTGGTGCCGTGGTGGTGCTGTGGTGGTGCTGAGTGGTGCTGTGGTGGTGCTGAGTGATGCTGTGGTGGTGCTGAGTGACTTCTTGCAGGGATCATTTCGATGGCCATGCTATCACATCTCAACCATATTGCTTCAAAATGCATTTTATCCTCTAGTCCTGAAGTACGGCATAGACCAGAAGATGCTCTTTATGCGTTACTTTCAAGATGTGTCAGTAAATCAGATGCTCACTCCTGACCTGCGGTTCCTACACGTAAATCGTGCCTAGGCAAGCTAACACTTTTAACCTTCCAAGGTCGGTATATTACACACCCTTAAAGATTACGTAATAGTAACGCTCGCCACTGCACAAAAAGTCTGCTCTACATTGCTGTTCACTACCGGTAGGTGAGGTGGCCTCCTCTAGAATTCTCTGCGCTTCAACACTCGCCAGTCCTCTTATAGCTCCTTACTCATCTCAAGCACCTATGACCTAGGATACTAAGATTAAATGTTACTATGTTATGTTACGTCATGATGGTACCTTGACTCTACAACTTGATAGCAAAGCATGCTGTTCCGTCTCACAGTCCTCATACCCCACTATGCGATTGCTCCTCTTTCTTCTATACTGTGCCTGTACTCTTTGTTTGAAAAATCTCAATTAAAAAGATGCTGAAGCCCTTTGAGCCCAATGGGCAACGTGCCTGATCCTGAGTAATCACTGTTGTAGGTGCTAAGCTTCCTGGTGCAAGGTCGGCGATCTTTGGACCAATCTATGTAATTTTCACTTTCAAACTAAAACCAGCAGAATCAAAAAGTTTTAACTTGTCAGCTAGAAGAGCCATGGGCCAGATGTTCAAACATTTTTGTGGTTACAAGCGATCTGGTTTGGAGTTTGTGACCTCACTGCATTTTGCAACAAGCATTGTGTTCATTCTCTCAACCTTGTTTCATTGCAATATTTAATTTTATCTACTTTTTATAATAAATTGATATTTGCTCACGTGTTTTCAATCCCCTCTACTTTTTGTCCATGTTACTGATATCCACATTAGTTAGCTTCAGTGATGCCAAATAAGATCAATAGTACTGCGATGTCGCTTTCTGTGATGTCACTTCTTGTGACGCAATATGCAACAAGGGGGGCCTCGCATCTTCCCTTTCGCCCGGGGCCTCAGAAGGCCTAGGACCGGCCCTGTGAGGACGTTTTTATCTTTTCTGGCGTGCTACTGGGAATGGTTTCTTTTTTATCACATGGGGAATTTTTTCTACATGTGGACACTCCTTTACCTCCACCATTCCGGGGACCAAAGGGCAATCTCTGAGCCAAACACTGGTGGACGATCAGTATTGTGATGTCTTCCATCTGGTATCTCTGCCAGAAGCACATAGAGCCTCTACTACACAAGACTAGTTAGCAAACTCTCTGTGTGTGTATATATCTGACAAGGTGGAAGCACCAAAGCTCCTGGTCTCCACAACTATGGACCGATCAGCAGCACTTTGAGAGACAGCACACTGAACCTGCTGCAGGTGAACCCTGTATCTTACTCCCCAAACCGAACTACGCACACTAGCTTAGCGTTCATTTTCGGTGGATCTGCATTAGCAGCACACCACAGTACTCCCTGCAAACCGCTTTCAGAGGTCAATGAGTATAGACTGGTGTTACCATCCACTAAATCGCACCTCATCTGCAGTTCTTGAAGTCGCACCCATGGTTCTGCAATGTGGCTGATTCAATAACAGAATCCAGCCCCTAAATTTGCACGAGATGTAAGGGATCACCCCATCTAGGGGTCTGCCTTTGGTACTGCCTACCCCATATGTTGTAAGGTGATGACAGCGGTCCTCTCCTGCTAAATTCTTATGCCATGCTGTGATGACGGGCAGATGATCGAGATCATGTTCTCTAAAGTCAACTTAGATGTACTCGTTCATAATTATCAAGAATTCTCCTTTATTGGATTTCTTTCAGCCAAACTTGAATTTTTAGCCAGCATCACTTTGTTTAGTAATCTTAAATCCTGGCACGTAGTGTTGACTACTGGTAATTAATTTAAAATTATGGCACTGTCTAAAGGATATGATGATAGTGGGACGTTTAGAAAGTGATCACAATCCCCTCTGCTCAGTATTTAGTTTTCAGGCGGGGGTTGATGTAACAACAACCAAAAGTGTAACAACATCCGATTTAATCCTGACCAACGATATGCGCCATCTTAAATGGAGTAAAATTATTAAACATCCTGACACCCTGGTTGCCATAAATAAAGATGTTAATAATGCATTAGCAGCTATGGGTGCCAGCATTAAACAATTGGATTTTCATTTGATTATGAACGAAACCCACGTTAAGCTCTTCTCCAGGTTAAAAACTTATTTTTATAAACCGGGATTAGGTAAGAGTGTAAAGAAAAAGAAACCTTGTGGGTGGTACAATAGGGCCTGCCGAAAAGCCCGGGCTAAGTTGAGTGAAGTATTAAGGGAAAGGGACCCTGATAAAGTAAGAGAGGCACGGGATTGTTAAGGAAAACACAGATTGAGGCTAAAAAGCAATGGGATCAGTGCAGATGGCAGGAACTGAGACAAGCATGTGAGGCCAAAAATCCGAAATTATTTTGGGACATCTTTAAATGGGATAGGGGGGGATGTCCTGATCCTCCACAGAATAACGTAGGCCAGAATCAATGGGTTGATTATTTCAAACCACAGTACGCTAGTAGTGCTGACGAAATGTTAAACAGTATATTTCCTTACATATTTTATTCTGGTGTGGTTTTCACTCTAGAGGAAGTTGATATAGCATTGGATGCCGTTACAGAGGGTAGAGCACCAGGAATGGATTGTATCCCAGCAGATGTTTTTTTTTAAAGAAAAAACAATTTGGCGCCAGTATATTGTTATCCTGTCTAATGCTTTTGCACATGGAGCAGCGGTCCCTCCCTCATGGAAAGGGTCAGAGATAATACCTGTATATAAGAAAGGAGATAAAGCTGTTGCAGGTAACTATAGGCCCATTAGCCTCATTGAATCACAATGCAGAAGGTCATGGGCGGATTTAGTACTGAGTAAGGTGCAGGCTTGGGTGGAGGAGTATAATATTTTGTCCCCTTTGCAGGCAGGGTTTCGTCCCTCCACAAGTACGTTAGACCAAATATTCCGTTTTATTACAATATATTGGCGGACAGTGGTCTTAGGTAAAGGGACATTATATGCTGTGTTCGTTGACCTAAAGTCAGCATTCCCGCGCTGTAAATTATGGCAAGTTCTTCGGGAGATGAGGATGGCTCCAGAGCTGTTGACATTGACCTTACGCTTACATGAGGATAACTTTGCCCGGGTCCGTTGGGGGTCACAGGGTGATGTGACAGAAACTTTCCCCTTGAAAGAGGAGTACGCCAGGGATGTGTTCTGGCTCCTACTCTATTCTCGCTCTTCATCAATGGAGTTGCAGATTATCTTTCTCAGACCCCCACGGATGCGCCGGTGTTGGCAGGTATTCGTATCCCTATCCTCATGTTTGCGGATGATACGATGATCATCTCTAAAACACCGAGCGGTCTGCAGAGGGCCCTTCAGCGGTTCGAGGAATTTTGCCTCGTACGTGGATTTGAAATCACCACTGCTAAGACTAAATTTGTCCTTTAAAGAGCATAAATCTTTCAAGGGAAGAGTGTATATGAATGAACTTCCCCTAGAACAGGTCAATGCCTTTTCCTACTTAGGTGTTACCCTCCAGAAGGATATGTGTTGGAAAAGGCAACTTGACCTGGTTGTCTTAAAACATCACCAGCAAGCTGGGATCCTTCTAACTAAATTTAAAACCTCCCTTACCAAACCTCCCAGTCCTGCATTAGAAATCTATGGTATGAAGGTATTGAGCTCTGCCCTATATGGAGCTGAGTTATGGGGTTTTGAAAATCTAAAGCATCTAACTATAGCAGAGAATGCATTTCTATGCAAAATAACTGGCATCCCGCAAAGTACTCCCTTGAGGCCCCTCTTCTTGGACTTGGGAAGGAAAGCAGTAGGAGACGTGGCCAAGCTTCGTCCCTTATTGTTTTGGCGCAGAATATGGTGCACTGAGGAACTAATACATTATGCTCAGGGCCTCACTGATGGTATTCAAGCAGACCTCTACCATAAAATTAAGTGGCTTAAGGAGCTCCGTTCTCTGTTAGTCAGATTGGATATGACCGCATTATGGGATGATCCCTCTACTACTGTCTTTCCTTCAAAGAAGATCTTGAAGGAAAGGTATTGGGAAATGGTTTTCTCATCAGCTTGTTGCACAGGACTTTCTTCCCATCTCACTGGGCGTTTCTTAGACTATAAGTCTTGGCCTGCACTAGAGAAGTATTGGGATTTCATTGAGAAACCGTATGATCGTAAACTCTTATTTCCAGTTTAGGGTGGGTACTTTGCCAACAAAGTTATTCACCGCTAAGTGGGTTGGATCAACCAATGTCAAATGCCCTATGTGCTTGGACCAACAAGAATCTGTATCCCATTTACTGTTTTTTTGCCCACTATATGTGGCTCTACGTTGTAAGTGGGTAAAGCCCATATGTAATGCTATGGGTTTTAGAAGACATATAGAGGCTTTACGAATATTAGGTACCGATTCCTCTCCGCCCATAGCCATACATTTTTTAATTGGGCATGGTCCATTCGTTCACAGATACTGCTTTTGGGCAGATAGTGGTTAGTTCGGTGGACGACATTGTAGTAATATAATTGCCCACTTATGGGATCAGTCTTGTGCTTACAGAATTTAACTATGCTGCTAAGAGATCAATTTATTACTTTTATCCCTCTATGGCAATGATAAATAACCTGTATAAAAACCATTGTGCGCCAGTAATGAATTTTTACATTTATAACCAACTAATTATTATAATTTTAATTATATAACACGACAGTTAACATGGGTATTTATTAACATTTTAATTATTTATACAAAATGATGGAATATGGATGTTCTTAAGATTGAGCTGTATACGTAATTAACAGTGATTTTCCTTTTAATGTTTGTGCTTTTATGACTTAACTGTTGAATAAAGCTTTATGAAATGAAAAGTGCTGGTATGGCCTTCTTAGTTTTGTGAAAGAAGCTTGCCCAGTAGTTGACCCTGCTATAACACGCCGAGAGAAGTCCATTCACCCGCTGCTATGGCGCGTCAGATTTTATCAAGGAGTACTGTTTTTAGAGCCTGCTGGCCTGCCTGGTGGAAGAGGTCCAGCTGACAAAGAACAGGTGTTCTCTTCATTCAGAAAATTTATGAGAAATAAAGGTGCCTTTAAATTTGGTTTTTATCTGGTCTCATTTGCTGTGGATTCAAAGACAAAGGTCAGATGCCAACCTATGTCTTCTTATAAATTTCTCCTTATTTTTGTCCAGGATGCAGAGTTAGAGGGTTTTGGAAAAGTGAACTGCCTGACAGTTGTGCTGCGAACACATTTAAATAGCTGCACAATATTTCAATATATATTTCAGTAGTTAATCAAGCAATTATTTGTAATTCTGAATTGAGTTGGAAACACTGATTTTAATAGGATCAAAACAAATCTGAATACTTTACGTGGCGATGTACAAAGGATAGATATTTCCTGAAACCCGATTTCCACATGTCTAGTATGTACGCTATGTTCTTTTATCAGTACGACTGCATGTCACTGGGAAAGCTTGTGGCCATTTCAATGGAAAGTGCTGTCTTTAGATGACACCGCACTGTCACATCATGCTTTAGCAATATATTTATAAAAAATTATTTTTTAATTATGAACTGAGTAACCGTTATGCCCTCACCCTGATGACAAGGCTATTAGTGAAATAAGAGGCAAGCCAAGGGTCGTCTGCCCCATATATGTGGGCTAGGTTCCAGTATAAACGGAGCAAAAGTTTAGTCTATGACATGAGTGTGTTTTTTTTGTACAGCAGACGTCACATATTTGAAGTTGCTCTGAAGTGATAATGAAAAAAAGGGCGACTCAGTGAAATAAATTTTTTGCCTAGACTCTCATAATTTGTGACACGTTTGAATCCATCACATTACAGTTAGCCCCAGGTATATTATTTCAGTCACCAGACTTGTAGATCTGTTTATTCAAATTTTTTTTTTAGGCCTGTTCTATGATGGAAGTATGCACACTTATTTCCTGGGTACTACATATTGACAGCAATGCTTGATAGGATTGCAAAAAGTTGCCAATCAACCTATTGCTGAGGCCTGCATCACATTCAGAGACTGGCTACAGTCGTTGTAGCCTTTGGGACCTTATAAGTATAAGTCCTTAGAAGTGTTTAGCCGTGCAACAGTTGATGTTGTTGCACCAAGGATATTGTGCTGGATAACTTAACACTTATAAGGTCCCAAAGGCGAGACCTATTGGCTATGCCAATGCTTGTTTTTTCTTGCTTTGGAACAATCAGCTTGAATACTATGGTAATGTCATCACCACAGGGGTATACAATTTGGATCCCTCAGAATAATCCTTTCAATATATTTGGATTATTATCCCTTGCTAGTGAAAAATTCTTCTCTCAAACTCGACTCTGTCATAAAAGAAATAATTACCTACTTTGCGCCATATTTCCCTAAACCATCTTGCAAATTAACTGCTATTGCCCATGTAGTAACAGGGCTTGAAAAATCATAAATCTGCTACTAGATCTGCAGGTCTAGTAACTTGAATAATCTACTCGACTGAACTGTAATGCACTTGACTCGTGAACTTGTCTCAATGTGATTGTCACACAGTTCACTCTACAAAATCCACTAACATTAGTCACAGAAAGAAAAGTAAATGTAGGAATACAAACTGACTTTTGAACTCTGTCTCTGAAAGCCGAGCAAATGTGACAAGATAGCAAGATTTAAAGGCATCTTTATTGCTCATTCACTTTCGCGCTGATTTTTAGCTCCTGGTGTTTGTCCCACACTGGAAAATCAGCATCAATGGCACCATGCGGTTCGTAGGAGGACACTGCTTCTTTCTGCCGCTCTAGTAGATTTTCTACTCAAGCGGTAGCTTCCTCAACACGAACAGATGGTTTCTCAACCTCAACCATCCGCGACTGCCCAAGTTGAGAAGTCTCGGTGGGAGATTGCCTGATGTTGGATTTTCCACGCTCGAGCTCTCCCACTTAAAAGTTGTTGAGCGAGGAACTCCGCGAGCGGAGTTCACCACCCAGGCTTAACATCGAGAAGTTGAATGCGATGCGTGTTAGGTGTTTCGGCCTAAGAAAGCCCTTTGCGATCAAATGGCTCATCCTCTGGAATTGTCTCAAAAAGCTGCAGATGACACACTCAAACTTTTCGGCAAAGCTGCGTTAAAGAGGAACAGAGGAAAAAGAGGCGTTCTCCTTCGACGAAAGATCTGACACTGATCTGGAAATAGACATGGAGATGCAGGACTTATATCTGGTCAGCGCATGAGTACTATGACCCCAGACCCTGCTCCTCCATTTAAGCCAACCAAAATATTTTCGCCACTTCCGTTAAGAGGTTGCCTGACCACTACTACTTTTGGGCCAAGGTTGGCTCCGAAAAACTGGTTTGGACACCCCCGGCGCCGAAGGTTTCTGGCAAACCTTCGGCATCAACCTCTTCAGACCGAGACCAAGCACCGAAAACATTGGTACCGAAACCTTCAGAGCCAAAAGACTCCAAGGCATCATCGGCGTCTGCATTGTCTGTCAAACGCATTCTAGAAAAAATTGCCATGAATCAGAGGAAAATTCACATATAGGAGGGAACTTGTCAGATCCTTGCTTCTCTGCTTCCAAAAAGGAAATTAACGTTTCAGGAGGCACTCAACATTTATCTTCCTCCCATGAAGAATACAAAGTCACCAGTCCTGCCTACCATCCTCCTCCTACACCCATTGACTCGTCCACCTTCACCACCACCACCTCCATCCACTCTCTCCAACACATGACCCACTTGATGTTTCACCTCCGGGGCCTCCACATTCAGATATTGGAGGGCTAGGGGGGCCATTAGGTGATCCCGACTCCTGGGATATATGTGCTAGGCTTCCTACTACCCCCAAGGATCCATACCTGTCCGGCTTGTCCCTTACCTCCTGAGGATGCCTCTTCCTTACAGAGGATGCCTCTTCCTTCCAGCAGGTTATCTTTATGGCACCAGCTTTTCATAAACTGGAGTTGCATAAAGAATCCTTAGAGCAAGACTTTCTATTTGATACCATTTCTTTTTATATAACGCAGCGCCGTCTGACCCCTTGTTTATTCTGAAACAAGTGCCACCTGACTCCATTGTTACAACAACGTCACACAAAAAGGCAAACAGTCAGACTACTGGGGAGTACCCCTACCCCACCTGGAAAAGAAAGCAAGCGCATAGATGCAGCTGGGAAGATGGTGACAGCAATTTGTCACAGAGTTAAAGCCCATTACAAACCACTCCATCCACTGTGCCCTTGACGCAGCAGATATGGCAGCCAGAGGTATTAATACCAGTAGTGTTGTAAGAAGACACACATGACTTGGATGTACTGTTTTTTCAAACCATTGGTCCAGCAGGCACTCTTAAACATGCCTTTTAAGCCTTTTAATAAAGACAACATTTTTGAACTGTTTGTTGATCCTACCCTTGCTAAAATGAAACAAGACACTGACACAGCTAAAGCGATTGTGACATTACAACCTGCCAGTCCCAGAGGTTCCTTTTGTCTTCCAGGAGACAGAGGGGCATATAAATCCACCTCCACAGATGCCTCCATTCCCCAGCAAAAACAAACCCTGTCCGCTTACACCAAGGGTTAGTTTAGAAGTTCCTTCAGAGGAAGTAACAATAATGGAGGGGGTATGGGGTGCCTTTGCAAGCAGAGCAACACCCACTGTAAAACAGCAACTACCCAATTCTTCCTTCTTTCCGACCACACAACACCTGTCGTGGGCAGACTACAATTCTTCCACCTAGTCTGGGATTAAATCACCACAGACAAATGGGTACTAGCCATTATCCAACATGGCTATTGTCTGAAACTCATTTCCACACCACACTCACAGGTTATCACAAGAACATGTAACAAGCCCTTCTTCTCAAAGGGGGCCATACAACCTGTTATTCTCCAACAAGAAGGCTCAGGAATATGCTCCCTATACTTCCTGATCCCACAAAAGGATTCGTTTCTAAGGCCAGTCTTAGATTTCAGACCTCTAAACCTTTACAACCTGTCGGAACACTTCCAAATGGTCACTTTACAGGATGTCATTCAACTTCTGTAACAAGGTGACTTTATGGTGACGTTGGACCTAAAGGATGCCTTCTTCCACATACCAATTTTCCCTGCTCACTGCAAATACCTAAGATTTGTTATAACAGGCAAACACTATCAATTAAAGTGCCTCCATTCGGGGTGACTACCGCACCTCAAGTTTTCACAAAATGCTTGGCGGTAGTCGTATAACATCTGCAAAGACAAAATATCCACGTATTTTACTAACTAGACAATTGGCTCATCAAAGTCAGCACTTCTCAGCAGTGCCAACAACACAGTCAGCTGACAGTGGATCTACTTCACAGACTAGGGTTTACTATCAGTCACACCTTCAACCTTTACAAATTCAATCTTAATTGCGAGCAGTCTTAAACACACAGGATTAGCGTACCACAATCCCTCTTGAATTTCAAACGACTCTTCTCTAGTTCCAACCAGACACTCACAGTAAGGACTGTCATGTGGCTGCTAAAAATGGTGTTGTCTTGTTTCCACAGCTTCCCCATGCAAGGTTACACATTTCCATTTTATTTCATTTGTATAGCGCATAAATCACCCGAAGGTCTCAGAGCGCTGGCAACTGACAAGAATCCTCAACTCGAAACAGATTCAGGGGATCGGGGCTCGGAGCACTAGAGGACTAGATTAGAAGAGCCAGGTTTTTAATTGTTTTCGAAATTTGGAATGAACTGGCTCTGTTCTCAGTGAGATGGGGAGGGAGTTCCATGCTTCTGGAGCGGTTTTGCTGAAAGCTCTGTCTCCGTTTCTCACTGTACGGACTTTAGGAACGGAGAGAAAGGCTTTACCGGAGGAGCGTAGAGTCCTGCCTGGGGCATAAGTTTTGAGTTTCTGTTCAAGGTAAGCAGGACCAAGTCCATTTACTGCCTTATGGACTAGGCAGCAGAGCTTAAACTGTATGCGTTTTTGCACAGGAAGCCAATGGAGTGATCTTAGGCAGTCTGCTGAGGGGGTGCGAGGGGGTAAGCCTAATACCATCCTAGCCGCTGTGTTTTGGAGAACCTGTAGTTGGTTCAGTAGTGTTCGGTTGATGGCCGAGAATAGGGCATTCCCATAGTCCATCCTGTTAACAATGAGTCCTTGGACTAGGGGCATGCGTGCTGAGAGTGGGATCCATTTAAAGATTTTCCTTAGGATTCGCATCTGGCCGTAACTGCTTCCCACTGTTTTTTTTATATGTTCGGACATGGTGAGCTTGTTGTCCAGGATTACTCCCAGGTTCCTGACGTATGGCTTGGGGACGGGGCAGGGACCAAGAGAGTCTGGCCACCAATCTGATGACCAGATACGGTCAGCTTTGCCGAAAAGCATGATTTCGGTCTTCCCGGCGTTCATCATGAGGTAGTTTCTAGTCATCCACTCTTGTATCTCAATCAGACAGTTTTTAAACCTAATTTTTACGTCGTCAGAGTTATGGTTAATAGTGACGAGAATTTGAGTGTCGTCGGCGTACGATATGGTCCCAAAGCCATTTTCTCGGATGATCTTTGCCAAGGGGGACACATAAACGTTAAACAGGGTTGGGCTCAAAATAGATCCCTGCGGGACGCCTTTGTCATTTTTGTAGCAGATAGAGGTGTGGGGGCCTAGTTGGACCCTTGATCGCCTATTTCCAAGGTAACTCGATATCCATTGGAGGGCGTTGCCCTCGACACCAATCTCGGCAAGACGTCCTAACAGGACACGATGCGAGATGGTGTCGAAGGCCGCAGATAGGTCCAATAGAACCAGGATGGCTGATTCTTTCGCATCCAAGGACAGTCTTATGTTGTCCACGATCTCCAGCAAAGCCGTTTCAGTGCTATGGAATGCCCTGAAACCGGATTGGGATGGGTCAAGGAGTTTATTGGACTCGTCCAATAAACTCCAGACATGCGTCCTCTGCAGCAATGTCTAGGTCTCCAGTGATCTCAGTTACAGGGTCACCTGAAATATCTAGTGTTGATAGACCACCACACTCACCGTTTTCTGCAATGGTGGAACACCTGCAACCTATTGAAAGGGGGGCCTTTTTGGACCCTGTTCCTAATATCGCTCTCACCACGGATGCATCAGAGGCAGGTTGGGGTGCCCACCTACAAAACTTGACAATACAAGGTCTTTGGGATTCCAAACATCAATCTCTGCACATCAACTATTAGGAGATTTAAGCGGTATACCTAGTGCTGAAAGCTTTCCTTCCTCACCCGTTTCACAAGGTTGTCCTAGTCCGGACTGACAAAATGACAGAGCATGTATTATCGCACAAAAACAGGTGGGGGATGGGGGGGGGGGAGACGCAGTCTTCACAATTATCACACCTGTTTCAGACAATATGGAAGTAGGCTCTTCACCACAACATTCACCTGTTAGCGGAACATCTTCCTGGGAAAGACAATGACTCTGCAGACCTTCTCAGCAGGATGCAGCAACAATTGGTAACTCCACTCGCAAGTCCTCCTTTCAAAAGTTGGGGTTTCCTCAAATAGACCTGTGTGCCACATTGAAAAATGCTAAATTCCCAAACTTCCCCTCCAGGTACCCTCACCCACAATCCAAAGGCAATGCACTATGGATGAGTTGGTTAGGAATATTTGCCCACGCTTTTCCACCTCTCACTCTCATTCCATTTTTGGTTCGGAAGCTCGGGCAAATCTCTCACCGTGATTCTTGTAGCTGCCACTTGGGCACGTCAGCCTTGGTTCACAACACTTCTAGATCTCTCAGTAGTTTCACACCAAGAGCTCCCCAACATGCCGGACCTTCTCACTCCGAATCAAGGACTAATCCGACACCGAAACACTCAATCTAGCAATTTGTTCCTAAAATCAGAGTTTGGCTACCTTGACTTGCCACCAGTATGTGTGAACATTCTAAAAGAAATATGCATACCCACAACGAGAGCCTGTTGCGCAGCAAAATGGAAATGTTGTGTTTGCTACTGACACTGTAAACAAATGTACCCTACAAAAGCCATGGTGCAATGCATTTTCTGCTAACTACTTCATTTGTAGAAGGCAAATTTAGCGTACACTTCCATGTGGGCTACACCTCGCTGCAATGGCTGCTTCTCTTAAAAACAGGTCGCATCTATCACTATTCAAAATTCCAGTTATCAAAGCGTTCGTGGAAGGACTCAAGTGAGTTATTCCACCTCTGGAACCTCTAGCACTCTCTAGGAACCTTAACATTGTTTTCACTCGACTCATAGGTCTCCCATTTGAGCCTCTTGTCTCATACCCCCTGCAATTTCTTTCATGGAAATTAGCATTGTTAATTGCCATCACCTCACTCAGGCGTGTTAGTGAGCCCCAGGCTTTAACATCAGAAGAACTTTTTCCAAATGCATTGAGAAAAAGTGGTTCTTCGTACGAATCCTAAATTCCTACCTAAGGTAGTCTCACAATTTCACCTTCGTCAATCCAGTGAAATCCTGTCTTTTTTCCAACAACCGGAAACCATTGCAGAATAAGCTCTTAATACCCTAGGTGTTAAAAGAACACCCTTGTTCTAAATAGATAGAACTAAAACGTTCAGGAAAACTAAACAACTATTTGTAGCTTTTTCGGCATCTCATAAAGGCAACATGCTAGCCAAATCGGGCATCGCCAGATGGATAGTCCAGTGAACTCAAACATGCTGCATTATGGCCAAAAAACCTTTACCTGTTGCTCCAAGAGCACACTCCACTCGTAAAAATGGAGCCACTGTAGCATTTAGTAAGGCAGCTACATGGTCTACACCCCCCACCTTCACCAAACACTACTGTGTGGATGTTTTAGCATGCCAACAAGCCAGTGTAGGTTAGGCAGTGCTTAGTACGCTAGATCAAGCAATTGCAACTCCCACAGGCTAGCCACTGCCTATTACCAGGGACTGCTTTATATTCTAGGCAGAACATTTGTACCACACTTGCCGTCAAACGGATTATGTTACCCTGTAAGCATCTGTTCATGGTTTGGAGTGATGTAGACTCACTGGGGAGCATTCGGACATCCGTACTTAAGGGGTTATGAAATTCCATCCCATAATCCTTAGAACCACACTGCAAAAAATAACTAGCCTTAATAAAATGTACTTAAAATATCATCACCAAACTAGGAAAATAGGTAAGGCAGAAATCTTATAGACTACTAGAGTCAAGAGATAAGCTAGTCTAAAAGAAATGTAAATAGATTCTGCACCTCGAAGCGATAGAACCCACATAAGTGAGTGGAACATTCCCATTGTACTCCCCCCTCCCCCCCACCCCTCTCAAAACCTGATTGGACTAATCCGTTTTGTATTGGCTTTAGATAAGTTAATCAAATACCTCAGTTTAGACACATACCCAGTATGACT
This sequence comes from Lissotriton helveticus, assembly GCF_964261635.1. NCBI lineage: Eukaryota > Metazoa > Chordata > Amphibia > Caudata > Salamandridae > Lissotriton > Lissotriton helveticus. Next base: position 788,717,220 of record NC_136072.1, read on the forward strand.
GAAAGGAGAGTGCATATCCACTTAGTTCTAACTAATAGATATTGACATATTACCCTTCGCTAACTTCACAAAGTGAAAACTGAATTTTCCACTCCACCTCGCTCATATAAATTTACAGCCTTACCCTTTGAATTACATGGTGCTTCTGCCACATTCAATATACTAATTAACCCCTTCTCCGTGGCGCGAATTCGGCTTGCGGGAGGGGGGGGGGTGGGTATTGCGAGCGCGAGTCATGGCACTGTGTGCTCATGACTGGGCCGCCATGACCCCGCCCACTCACTAATTCGCCCACACAGGCGGGGAATTAGTGCCGCGTGGGCGGAGCGGCAGTTGGATGTATAGAGTTCCAAAAAGAGAAAGTAATGAAAACAAAAAATCTACAGAAAGACACATGTTACTGCTTAATATGAAGTTTGCAAAACTGCTTTACTTTACTAACTAGGCGTCGTACACACCTCTAGAATGCGGTTTGATTCCTATTACATTTTAGTGGGGATGACCTCCTTCTCTTTGAGCTGTGCTGATTATGTCCTAAACAAGCAGTGGTTTGCCAAATTCTCTTGCTGTGAACTGAAGGATATGAAGAGTTACACCCATCTTGGGACGATGATCTGTAGAAGCTTCTGGGCAATCCCGTTGGGTACACCCACTACCTTCTCATTCGGTGTTTGGTTATTAGTTTTCATGCCTTCCTGCTTAGTTTAAGAAGCAGAAAGGAGTATAACCACCTTTTTGCAGCTCATGAAAAATAAAATGAGTGACGTGTAATTCCTTGGTAGATGAAAGAATGTTCTCAACTTGGGTGAAGATGATTTGATTAGAGCTCTCTGTCCTCTCTGTATCATTGTTGCAACTGCAAAACTAAATGTAATTTATTTCTATAAGTATATACTTACTACTTTCAACTGTTGCTGTGCGGTGAAAGCAGCACACAGTAGATGCCAGGGGAAGATACTTCCTTTGATTGGTTATCATTTATGCTTTCTTTGCCATTTTACCATATTGCAAGTGACATCAGTTTCCCAGTCTCGAACACAGCATGGTGCCTACTCAGTTAGACTGGCCTCCTGGATTAAGATTTGTGACAATTACTGCTTTCCTTCAGGAAATTGAACGTGCCTCCTCGAAGAGAGGGATTTGTGATCTGTAAGGTTTTATGAATAATGTTTCCCAGAAGAGACCCCTTGGTTTGGAATGCCTTACTGGAATAGCTGAAGAATAATGCACTCTCATCTTGAAGTTGTAAACGCCATATAAACATGATGCTTCTAAAAAGGATTCTCAGCAAGCTTGAGTGCATTTAAGTCTTAACATTGATTGGAACAATTTATGTCTTGATGTTGACATTCAGCTAGGTATAGTTTTCAGCCAAAAAAAGCAAAGCATGCTGGGTCTTGTAGTTTTCACATTTTCCTTCTCAGCATGGGCCATCAAGTTATAGGTAGTTGGCCGAAATAATAGGAGTGAATGTAATTTGGGCGTGTCTCATCAATGAGGTCATTTGACACTTAGCAAAACCATCTCTGAAACAGAGGTATGATAAACATGGTAATATCTAAAGTAGAGTTAGAAGGTCGGATGCAAGGCCTCAAGAGTTACGTAATATATGTCCAGAGGCCGGAGCACAGTAGGGAGACCAGCAGGTTTGTGTGGGGTCTAATCCAGGCAAAACAATGTTTCCTGGTGGGCATGTTTTTGTATATGTATTGCATCCAATTCTTTCTTTCCCTTGGTGGCTGTATTTCTTAGCACTCAAAAACCATGTAGTGTTTTGCCTCATCGCTCACTTGCATGCATTGCTTTACTGCTCTGTTTATTTATAAAGAAAAATGTCGTGTTTTGAAATGTATGTACATACACAAAGGTTCTGTCCTTCTGATGGCCCAGACCTCTCTTGGTGGCCCCATCCTTTCCTTGATACTTCCAAAGCCATCAGCAAAGGTATAATTCTATTGATTATTGCACTGCTAATTGAAACCCATTGTCAATTGCCTGCATTATTGTACGATCATCATTAGACATTGTTTAAGACTTTATATGCTCAAAGGAGCTGTGCACATGCCCTCTGGGAATGTAGAGAGATATGACAGTTGCCATTCATGTGACTGTTCCTTTCACAGCCCCTTATCCCCCAGGCAAAATTATCCCATAACGGCGTGTGGGGGGCAATTTTGCTTCACCTGCAATTTTGTATGTTTGAGGAAACTATTAGAGAGACATAATTTGGCAATATAGCTAAGGTAACGTACAAACATGTACATCCCTCGTTTTCAGATGAGGAAGCAGAATGATAGTGGATGCGTTTGCAAGTCCAAAGGAAGGGGCAGCCTAACCTGCCTTTTAGTAATGAAATATCAGATGAAGAAATAAATTTTGGATTCCCACAGGCCTGGCCAGGATGCTGATGTCGACTTTGTTGAAAGGGAATAACAGATGCATTTTGCAGTGGGGCATCATTCTGAATATGTACTATTTTAGGCAACTGCTAATAGTGAGGGAAAAGAAACCTGCATACATTGTACTATAAACAGATAGCTATGTAGTCTGCCAGAATAAAAGGAAGCTATTCTGTAATAAGTTGGGAGCTTCCAGCAATTACCCAGCAGAGTACAGTGGTTTGAGCGTGTGAAAACCAAAAAAGGTGATTATTGAAAGGCTTGCAAGAGCCTGACACCTGCAGCTATGCGGGCTTCTTTCCAGTACATTCTTTTTGGCAACTATACCGCTATATGCAGGGGCAGTCTGATGTAAATCGGGCTTAGTCGTGCCTCATTTTTGGTCTGTTAACAAAATATCGGATACTGGGCCTTATGTATTGAACTAAATGAATGAGCAATACATTAGATGCTGGAGTAGCAGGTTACTGGATGATGGATTGCTAAGCATTTTCAATGCCCTGATCACTTAATAGGTTGTCATGAAACATTATGGAATAGGAAATGGCTAAACCGTTGTGTAATATATTTAAGGGGCTAACCAATTCTGTGGCCCTTATCACGATTACGTAATATGCTATTGAGCCAGCTGCCTTATTATAGGCCAAATCTAATGTCATTTGTAGTAACCTCTTAATTGTTGGCTGTAATAATGCACATCAAGGGTGTAAGGGTCGAAGAATGAAGTAGATATAAAAATGGGATGCAGACACATCTAGAGGTATTTGTTAAGAATGTGCATTTAGAAAAAATCCTCTTTAAAAATAGTTGTTTAAAGAGTTGAAGGGCAATTTTATTACATTTTACTAATATTTTATCGATTGAAATACTCAAAGGGTTATATTTCTAGATTTCAACTCGCATTGGCTACTGTCTCGGAGAAAGTAAAACATTTCAGACTCATTTCACAATTGTGATGGCCTACCATATTCCACATACTCATCTTGAGACATATAGATATGTGTGCGACTTTCAAAGGCATAAATTCATCATTATCAACTCACCCTGAAGTTTGAGTGGTGTTTGAGTGATGGAGGGCTCCACCACACCTTACCTTGATCACCTAGGCAAGTGAATGTACAGGATTAAGTGAAGTAATAATACAAGAAGCACATGATTGCCTCTCAAATGGGATGGGAATATCTCCTGTGCATGAGAGCCTGTACACCTGCCCTTTGTGTTTGATGGAATGTGAATTTGGTGTCCTAACTTTTTGTTTGGCCCAGCCAGCGCACACGTCTAGCGTGTGCACTGAGCCTTAGCTCTGTCCATTGAAAAAGCCATGGTCCAGAATCTCATCCGTGACTCAGGAGGGCACATCAAGAGTACCCTCTCTAGTGACATGGTGCATAAATCCTTGTCCTGGGTTGATGACCTACAGTGGTGGTGGCAGAATACCATTTTTGGAGGGTTTATAGTTCTGGGGATTGCCCATTTGTCTGACTCTGAGGCTATTGGCTCACTGGTTAAAGTCCTGCTGGGATGTGACAACTGGACCCTTGCACTGACATGTTGTGTGTGTGTACATTGCATGTGTGGATAGCATATGTCATAGCGAGACTCTGTGCTTCCAGCAAGTCTGATTGCTCTGCATAGTAGGATAGAAATTCGATGACCCCTGTTTTTGTCATGGCCTAAGATGGAGGGTTGCAGCTGTCTCGGACAGTGCCTTCATTCCTGTGCACGGAGGATGGAGACTCGTATGGTTAAGTGAGGAAGAATGGAAATGGGGCTTTCCTTAGAAATTCCACGAGGTCCTATTATGAAGGGTTTGCTGATACCTGAGCACTGCAATTGGGTGTGTGATGGGGGTGAGCTAGAAGATTCTTATGTTAAAGGCGAGGAATTCTAGGCCAGGCCTGCCCTTTTAGCCTGTGCCTTATTAACACTTAAGGAAGGCTGGTGCAGGTGCAGAGATCTTATTTAAGTGTGCCCTTGCTGTGGATACTCTTTCTTGCAGCCAGCCCGATTGCTATCTTCTCGCACCTTGCACACAGTATGTAAATGTAAATGTGTGTATACTTGTAAAGCGCACTGCCGCCCCATCTCGGGGCATCCTGGCGCTGTATACCACTGTGAAACCCATCCTGGCTTTCCCTGTGAGATGCCCCCTCCAGGGCACCCCCCCAAGGTGAAGCCAGGCATCCCAGCGCTGTTGGGGCCGTGGTGGAGATTAAGCAAGCTATTGCCCAGAGTTGCAGAGTGGGACCCATGATTAGAGTAGGCACCGAGGCGAGAATTATCGAGTCCGCGGACATTGAGCCCAAGACCCTGCCGCGTCAGGAATTGAACCCTGGTCCCGGGCCAGACCTCACTCTGGAGACTTCTCCACTCTGGAGTCTCTGGAGACCAGTCTGAAAATGCCATTTGAAAAAGAAACAACCCAAACTGGTCCTGAAAACTTAGAGAGTGAAGCCCAATCCCCAGTATAAAAAAAGTGTAAAAGTGAGATCCAAAACACGCCACTTTATTCTAGCTCCAACTTCTTCTTGACCGATAATAGGGGTGTTCCTTGAAGTACCCTAAGAGGTGCAGTGCAACCTGGGCTGCTGGTGAGGGAACATCATGTGCAGTCAGAATTTTCAGCTGGAGGAGTTTAGGGTATGTCTGACTTCCAGCCTGTTGACAGAGGTGTGCCTGGCCCTGCAGTAGGAGTTGACTGACATGGAGAAACAGCCCAGTATGTCCCTTGTGTAAGGAGCACCCGGAGAAAGCTAACTTTCCTAGAAACCGAATACAGGAATGACCGGTATCGTGAAGGGGTTTTCTTTCCCCCACCTTCGTTTCCACTGTCTCCGCCCCCGCCCACACAGCCACTGTGTACAGTTTCTGCCTGATCTGCATAACACGGAACCAAAATAATTATCCCCTGTTGCTAGCAGTTTCCTGGAGGCTTATGAGGATGGTGCTTCCGCTGACAATGCTGTGAATCAAGTTCCCAAACCACATACCTCCAGATATGGGGATACGGTTTTCTCAGTCGCTGTAGCTAAAGCCTGAAATGCATTGGCAACAGCCCTTCGATTGCAGCCTTTCCGTGTGTTATTTAGAAAGGCGGTAAAACCTTTTCGATCAACTACACACCCATTACATAAATGGCCGGTTAGCAGCAAGAAACCTTTTGGTTGGTTGATGCGCTTGTCGTTGCCAGTGAGTGAAAGCGGTCTCATCCCTCACATCCCCAAGCGAGACACCCATTGGCCCCGAAGCCGCAGCTGCCAGAAAGAAACCACTGCGAGGGATTCTGCCCGGAGAGCAGATCTGCAGTTACTGATTGCCTGCACAAGCTTTTATCTTTAGCGAGACTGCCGCCGTGAAGGCTGCAGCCTGTGCAGAATTCACAACAGAAACCAAACTGCTACAGTAACCAGTAGGCAAAATGCGGAGTTTAGCCAGCAGTAAACGTGCACAGAGGAGTGTACAGTGCTCGCTAAAAAAAAAAATCCCGGAGAGGTAAAGAGACATTGAACTAAATTGCACATTTCGACATGTAAGAGTATTTGGGCCTTCTGCGCCTAATCCTGCCTAAACCTGTAGTGTGTTTTGGGACTATAGATATGAAATAAACATAGCAGTAGGAAGGGGGATACTGGAAGGTTACCAGGAAAAAAGGGGCCTAGTGCTTCACTTTTTAACACCATTTAGTTTTGAACTCTGCATCATTTGCACTGTATTGTGTATTATCTAGATCTGCTGTGTGATTGTGTCGGTTGATTGAGTGTTGAGTTCTGAGCTCTTGCCCCACACTTTCACCCTAAGAAGCCTGTAACTGCTTTCCCTCGCTACCCCGAGAGTTAAGTGTGGTAAGGATTGTACGTGGCTCAGTTCGAAGAGCCATAGAAAGGCAGACTCTTGGACGCCTACAGCAAATGATTTCGACCATGACAGTTTAATGCATGTAGCCCCGGCCTTCGCTGTTTGTCCCTCTGAACGGGGGTCTTAAAGTTAATGTGGCTTTCGTAATCCCTACTATTTTAAGGTTATGGGTCACCAGCAGTTTGCCCACTGCAGCTCTTGATGCCAATATTAACTATTCAGTCTTGTTATAGCTGAAAGCTAACCGGATCTGCTTCATTTGTTTTTTGGATGTCTGCAGCCAGCTGTGTTAAACGTTTGGTATTCCTCTCATAGTCTCACATCGAGGGTAATACCATTGGCATAAAAAGCGAGATCCTCCTCCGGGGAATAGAGTTATTGTGTAAAGGCTTCAGGTAGACATTCAAGCGTAAAAGGGCCAATGGATTGCCTTTGGGATTCTCCAGGAGACCTGAATAGTTGGTGAACACTCTGTCTTTCATGACACAAGAGAATCCAAGCAAAACCGAGGTAATCCCCTACTGCCTTCTGGAGATAATGTAACCGGGTTGTGTTGTCAATCGTATTAAGTGACTGAGCGGTCCTGCAGCACCAACTACACAGCTCCACCCACCCACCATCCTGTGTAACCTTCCCCTCACATCCAACAAAACTTTCTACTCTTACCAGGTCTGAAAACAAACTGAAGCTTGGCCAAAAGTTGTTGTTCCTCAAGATTTTTTTAAAACTTTGTAACGTTTTAGGGAGAGGTGATGGTCATTTAACTTCAATGTGTTTCGAACTGATTTCAGCTTTCTGTTACGGTGTTCTGTAAGGCTAATCTTCCTTTTCCGTGGGTATATGTGATGATTGTGCAGTGATAATATAACGCTAGGACGAATTTATTCGGCAATTGTAAGCCCTGTAAATGTTTTAAATAAAATTAAGAAAAAAAGATGTGAAAAGATTTGCCAGGTTTCATTTTTCCTTAGGTTCGTTACAGGAAAGGGAGTTCTGGAAATTGGCCATAAGATGTTTGGCGCATAAAACCTAAAGAGGACTTCATAGCAGGGTAACCCAGGATTTTTCCAGGGATTGTGAAATGTGTCTCCCCATAAGTAAACTGTTAATTATTCAGTGATAGTTTACACTAAGACTGGGGGAGTCCTTCACCAAGAAGGAAGGGCAGGATTGACCTGGTACTGAGTGGTGTCCATGATGGACTCTTATTTTGGCAGAAGTGACTTGTACCAGGGAAACAAAAAAATGGGACCGAGAAGGATTAAAATGTCGGAGGATAGGAACGAAATTCCATTTCCTCATCAGAAGGGCCAGGATTTTTCTTATTGTGCCCACTCTGCCCCTTGTTTTAATAAGGCTAGTATTATTTTCGAAGTATCATTGGACTCTGAAGGAAAGTGATCTCCAGAAACGTCTGGTCATGCCTGTTACGATGGTCTCTCTTTTTTTTTTTGGGGGGGGGGGGGGGCTCTCATACCCCTATATCTCATTCTCAATGTACTCTTCAACAGTGCACTTCATCTCTCCATAGCCTCTCTCTGATGTACGTTTAGTTTTTTATAGTGATTCTCATAGTTCACTCACACTCAGTTCTGTTTTCTGCACGGTGCATGTTATTTGCAACAGGCACATTACCCCACGTCCTACTTTAAGATGAGCCAGAACTGCCACCAGACAAAATTCCAAGTCTCACCAGAAGGAACATTAATCATCCGTTATCTTGACATTTTTATTGTTGCCTGATAACTGTCTCATACACAAGGAAGTTCATGTGCTTTGAAACCAAAAATTATTTTTAAACACCACGCCCCCACCAAAGTACACGCCGGTGCGGCTGCACTGGTCACACCGCCCTAAAGCCAGTACTGCTCCCAGCAATGGGGCAGACGAGCATTTCCAGAAATAGGGTCAGAGCTAATCTCATAGCCATTATATGAGGAAAAATATCTATGTAAGTGGTGGGTTGTGATACTTCCTCCAAATTACAGCAAGCAAAACAAGTTAACAGGTTTCATGTAGATGGTTGAAGCGAGAGTAGACTTCTTCCCTGAGAATTTTTTGAAACTTTTGGGATCAAATTTACTAAAATGTCAGACGCTTATAGGGCATTCATGATTTATTGCAGTACTTTTATGGTGCACCAGGGAAGCTTGGCCTTTCCTAGGAGTAGATCTCGTTTTTTTCCAAATGTCTTAAATCAGAAATGACTTCCACTATACCAAAGTCATAATTTTTCATTGGTGAGCCCCTTATGCCAAGGAGTAAATTCAATACGACTGTGGCTGAAGCATCCATGTAAATTTCTGGCACTGACACGAATACTTCTACACGGGTCAGCATTTTGCATTGACACCCCTTATAAAAGAGTACAGGAAATCTTATTACAAGTTACCTCAAATATCAGTTCCAACATTTTGCTATGGATCAACCCCATATGCTAAGAATTAAGTTCATCATGTCGGGGCCTTCGACCAGGTGTGGTGGCCCTTGTTCTGCGTCCCTGCCTCAGGCTATGACTGGGCTAGCGGCTTTCTCAGTTAGACAGTTCGAGTCCCCACAGCCAAAGATGTGTCTTAAATAGAAGCATGTTAGGGCCTGCAGTTTGCCATAGATATAACATCTCCCATCCATGTGCTTTTAGTGCCCTTGTCCATAAGGCAAGAATAACCGCCAGTATGCTAGACCAGCATAACGCACATAGACTTATTCCCACATTCTCACTATATCTCTTGCACCCTTTTGTACATTTCTACTCTGTCACACAGACACAGTCACTCACACTTCCATTTTTCAATCTGCTTTTATTGTGTTAGAAAAGCATGCCCTGCTGCTTCTCCTACACCTGCCTTGCCTTTTATTTAAACTTAATAAAAACATATTCTCTGTACACTATTCAAAAACAAAAATATATTGCCACGTCAATGTTTGTTACACTTCTGATGTGAATGAAAAGTGCATTTCCTTTAAATAGCTGTACGGGGCTTATATTTTGGGTTCACGTGTGTATCAAGCAGGTACAGTATTGGAAATGAACTAATCCACATTCTAACATGTAAGATCACAGCATCCAACTGATCTTATGAAATTGACTTCTTCAGTAGCCATTGATATTATCCAGTAACACTTTGTAGGTTGGGCCTCAAAAGTCCAAAAATGAAATGCAAGAAAAAAAGAAAACCTATATGTCTCGGAATGAAGCATTGCGGTGAATGGAAAGTCAGGGATAGCTGAAGGTGTTGCACAATCCTCAATCCAGCACCATTCCCACAGGCTCAGCCCTAGTCTCCCTCCTTGTGCCATCCCACATTCTCAGTTCACTGTCCCCTCTTGCACCATCCCTGTTACAGATGGAATTAAGTAGGCATCTAGTACTACAGAAAGAGCTAATTTGGTGCAAGTGTAGGGTGAAAGTGTGCCGATCTGAGTGTCTGGTGAGCTGCATGAATGCAATGGGAGAGGAGGGCCTATGTGAATGTCAAGTGAGAAGAGTGCATGCATAGTGAGTGAGAGTGAGTGAGTGCAAGGTGGTATGGGCGTATAAATTCAATGTGAGTGCTGACCTTGTGTGTGTAGCATTGTGAGCGGCAAAAGTGCAGGGTGATCTGTGAGAGTGACCGAGTGCATGGTAAGAGGAGTTATTGCAGAGCGAGTTGTATGTCTCTATGGGTTGCAGCAGACTATTGTCTCTGTGTGCAGGCAGGATGAACAGATTGCCTGTATGAATGCAGGCTGAGAGGTTTGTCCGTGTAAGTGCAGGGTGAGAGGAGGAAGTGCAGGGTGACTAGTGTGACTCCAGGGTGAGTGCTGTGCTTGTTTGTGTGGCGTGAGTGCTGTGCCCTTGTGAGTGAAGGGTGAGCTTTGCGAGTGACCGTGCCTATGTGAGTGCACAGTGAACGATGTGACACTGAGAGTAGGGTAAGAGGAGTGACTGTAGGGAGAGTGATGGGACATGAGTTTGGGTACGGGTGAAAGAGCAGAGATGGGGAAATTAAGGCACAGTAAGCAATGTGCTTTTTTAAGTGAGATTGCAGAGTGAGCAGTGAGTGAAGTGTCACATGAGTGCAGGGTGAGTAGTGTGCTTATGGGACCGTAGGGTAAGTGGAGGGAGACTGGCATGACTTCATGGCAAAGGGCATGAGTGCTGTGTGGTCGCTATGAATGCAGAGTGAACGGTGTGCTCTTTTGAGCGCAGGGTAAGAGGAGAATGAACCGTGTGAGTGCTGGGTAACGCCGTGAATACAGTGAGTGTAGGGTGAGTGGTGAAAGTGACAAGTGAGTGCAGTGTCATGTGCGTGCAGGATGTGCGGGTAGAAGGGTGAATGGCGTGAGTGTATGGTGAGCAGTGAGAGTGCATTGTGATCGCTATGAGGGAAGGGTGAGCAGTGAGAATGAGTTGGTTGTCTCAGTACAGAATATATTTCCAGACACCTGGAGTAGCTCAGCATTGTATTGACGACTGACATAGGGTTTTGGCCCTTTTAGCAATAGAAGCACTGCACGCCTACTTCTGCTTGCATTTACGTTTTGTTTATCCATGTTCTATTTCAACTTCTACCATCCAGAACATAACTGAGTTTGATTAAGGCCCTCCGTGTGCCAGCACTGTGAAGGCCGGACTTTTTCATGCACTACGTTTTTTTTTAACTGGGTTACACATGTCTCTGGACACATTTGCACCTTTTCCTCAGTATTATAAGGGGAGTGTACTTTGGAACGCTCCAGTACCACTGATGTAATAGCTGAAAAACTGGATTTACGTCTGTCCTGTTCTGGGCATTTTTTAAAGGTCACCTAGCTGACGAAACCTATTGCCTTTGAAAGGCACAATGCAGCAGACTAAGACATGATCCATCCTTGGCTGGATTGAAATTTGAACATTGATTGAAAAAGGTTAGAAATCTGTAAAAAAAAAAAAAGCCATGATGAGGCAATTCAGGCCCACCAGGTGCATTAGAACCTTCAGCGTCGTATTGAAATATCAACCCCTCCTTAGAAGCACCGTAGTGGACAGTTGTGGAATGCAAAATGATATTCAAAATCATCTGCATAAATGGATGTGCTACGTGCATTAACAACAAATCTGGGCTTAGCCAGGATCTGACAGCAGAATTTCTAAATGCTAAACTAGGATGCTCTGGATGTGAGATGTATTGCCATGAGGTAACGGTTGTTTTCGGTGTTTAGAGTACAGCCATATTTACTGCTGGTCAGAAAACTCCTGAAAATGTATCAATGTGCAGCAAGCAAATCATGTTGGTTTAGGGTTGTGGCCCCCTCATACTGGATGAAGAGTCAAGTGCCTTCAGACCCGAGGACACAGTGTTCTCACTATTCTGGTTCCCTCAGAAACCCTATTAGATCATGCCATGTCATAATAGTTTATTCCGAAAATATTCGTTCAAAATACAAAAAAAGTTACTTAAACCATACAACAGTTTCTGTAAAAATACAACAATTAAACTAGATGTGATGATCGCTCTGTTTTTTAATATGCTTCAAGAACACTGAGTTGTAATCCACAGAATGTTCACATGCAAAATGGCAGTACCACACGTGGATCAGCACACCATTGGGGAAAATGTATACTGCTCACACCAGCCCTTGTAAACTTAATAACAGACTCAATAAATTACTTTAGACTGATCAGTCACCTGAAGAGTAGCAAAATCAACATTTTTCACGTGTTCTACCTAAAACGGGAAGCACCCATTATTTTCTGGCATGACGACACCCATGGCACAGGAATATACAGTGCAATACTGACTTAGAGCAGCTCCCCAGAGCACTGCTTTTGTTGTTAACTCTTCTTTCCAGTTTTGTTGCATAGCTAGCCAGATGCAAAGTGCCAATCTTGCATTTCCCAAACAAGCAAACTGGAGCCGTTACAAAATCCTTATAAAATCCTTATAACTTTCACAACCCCATAAAATTGTAATTGGCGATGGACACATTATGAAAGTCCAATTTGATGTGCTTTACAGTCACATATTGTGTCTCTGTCCTGATTTGGTCCTCAGCACAATTTTCCTAGGGCATTCTCCACGCTTTTTAGGTCTACCTCTTTAAACAACTCTATATATTTAGAAGCATTAAAATCACCCGTTATAAATAGAAATTATGTAATGGGTATTTTTGATCTGGCACAAATTCAGCAGTACCTCAGAATCTCCCATTACCCTGCACCTTTGTGTTGTAAACATTAACCAAGCACAATCTCAATCTCTTACCTCTCAAAGTGTTTAAGAGGAAATGTTGTAAATTCCTAGTTCCAATTACTATTTCCTTCGGAAAGCCTGTTAGTTTATCATTTTTTAACCGAGTTTTATATAGCGGGAACTTTGCCCGAATCGGACATCAGAGCGCTTTACATAGCACCAGTTGCATTACATGAGGACACATTCCTTTTTGTTAGGCACCGGGAAATTAAGTGATTTGCCCAGAATCACAGGATGTTCAACGTCCTTGCCGAAACTCGAACTCCGTTCCCCAGCGCCAACCTGCATTAGCAGTTCACCAAAGGATTGCCTTTTACTATGAATTTTAGGTTTAAAGTATTTTATTAGAGTTTCTGCAACAAGAAAAAACAGTAATACGTACAAGGAACACAGTCATCATGATAGTATACTGCAAAGACTCTCCCCAAGAACGCCATCAGTATCCGGAGGGGACTAGCCAAGCGATTGCAGAGCCCCAACAAGAGCGTGAGCGGCATGATGTACCCATTCCAAAACCAGAACACCCCCCCCAACTCCCACCCCTCCCCACCCCAACTCCCCCCCACCCCCCCGTGCCTGAGCAATTGTCCAGCAATACCCTCACTTCCAAAAAAGGAACCCCGCGCCCACCCCTCCTCCCCCCCCCCACCAATTAGGAAATCGGGGTGGTCAGCCGTAGCAGTCTGAGATAACGTGGACAGGTGATCTCTTTGAACTCTGATTGCAATAGGACACCAAAAGGCTGCCACAGGTCATCAAATCTATCTACCTCCCCTGCCACCGTGAGGGACATCTTCTCCATCCCCGAACATGCCACAACCTGTGTAACCAACCCGTGATTGTGGGAAGCGTGGTGGTACGCCAATATATAAGGATGTTCTGGATCGCCGACCCCAGAGCGATCGCTATTTGTCTGCCCCTCCTAGATCGCAGTGGGTACATCAGGCCATTGGGCAACCCTAGCAAAACATAGGCGGGAAGGCGTGGCAATTCTATGTCAAAGCACCGGTCTATTTCATCCAGGACCTCCCGCCAATACGGACCCAGCAACGGACAATCCCATAAAATGTGCGAGAGTGTTCCCGTCTGCCCACATTCGCGCCAGCAGGTGTCCTGTATGTGATGGTTCATGTCGTGCAGCCTCTGAGGCGTGTAGTACCAGTACGTGGACACCTTCGTAAAAGTCTCCGTGAACCCAGTGTGGTAGGCCGAGTGCCGCGCTCGGTATGAAATGTCGTCCCATTCCTTGTGACTCAGCGTCCTCCCCAGCTCCCGCTCCCAGCGCGCCCTCCCGGGACTGTAAAGGTGATGGGGGGGGGGGGGTTGTAGGAGCCGGTAAAGATCCGAGACGAGCTTGGCGTCTGAGGAGCGCGTCGCAAGCCACAGCTCGTATGGGGTGAGTTTCCGATCAGCCAGATCTCGTACCTGCGGCTGTAACGCCCAGTGGCGAACCTGCATGTAGCGCATACGCTCCGTCTCGGGTAAGCGGTATTCCCTGCGCAAGTCAGCGAACGACACAGCACCCTCCGGGCTATAAATATGAACCAATGCACAGCACCTGGCTGCTTGCCAGAGCGAAAACGCTCCAGGTTCTGTTCCGGGCCGGAAGTCAGGATTTCCCGCCAAGGGAGTAAGCGGCGACGGGAAGGTGGTAAGTTCATGTCGAGTACACACGGCATCCCAAACACGGAGCGTGGCCTGCGTGACAAAGGACGCATACAGATTGGGGGGTCTGTGATTCCTGCGAAGGAAGGGTATCTCCTGCAGAGTCCTGCCCGCCACCGCCTGATCCTGAAACAGCCAGTGTCTGTCCGATTCCCATTTGCTCCATTCAACCAAGTATCGCAACTGCGCCGCCTGGTAGTACTTGTGTAAGTCCGGGATGCCGAGGCCCCCGGACTCGGGTGCCAGTGTGGAGAGGGCCCTACGGAGTCTAGGTTTACGACCCTGCCAAACAAAGCGAGCGATGTCAGCCTGAGTCTGTCGTATCCATCCCTTCGGTGGCTGTAAAGGCAAAGCACGGAACAGATACAGCACCTGCGGCAGGAGAGTCATTTTCACTGCAGCGATGCGTCCCAACAGCGATAGCGTACCTTTGCTCCACCGGAGCAACTCTTCTTTCAGTTTGGTCCCTAAGGCCGCATAGTTAGCCGTAACCATGGCAGGCAGGGATGGTGCCAGCAGTACCCCCAGGTATGGGATCAGATCTCTAGACCATTGCATGGGGAAGCGGCTCTGCAGCTCCAACCTGGTAGCCGAGGCGAGCGAGATGTCAAGGGCCGCAGATTTCTTCATGTTCATTTTGAACCCCGCCACAGCCGCAAAAGCGTCCAACTCTGCGAGGCAGGCAGGGAGCGCTTCCTTCGGGTTGTCGAGCATAAAGATCACGTCATCCGCATAGAGACTGATAGTGTGGATGTAGCCGCCCATCTTGACACCTGTCACTTCTGGGTTACTTCTGATCCTCTGGGCAAAAGGCTCCATGTATAGAGCGAAGAGCAGTGGGGACAGGGGGCACCCCTGTCTAGTTCCCCGTTCAATCGCGAATTGGCCCGAATTGCAACCATTGACCCTCACCGTCGCAGTAGGAGACTTGTAACAATTAAGTATTAGGGTGCGAAACTTTTCGCCCAACCCCAGCTTGCAGAGAACCTTCTCAAGGTAGGGCCAATGCACACGATCGAACGCCTTTTCCGCGTCCACCGAAAGCAGCATATGCTCCCCGGGGATCCGAGAGGTCTTCTCCAAAACGTGGACCACCCTTTTGGTGTTGTCCACTGTCTGCCGGCCCGGGACAAACCCGGCCTGATCCGGATCCACTAACCCCGGCAGATGAGGCGCCAAACGTGCAGCCAGGATCCCGGTGTAAAGCTTGAGGTCTACATTGAGCAGCGAGATCGGCCTATAGGATGCACATTCGGTGCGGGACTTTCCCGGTTTGGGAATAACCGACACCATCGCCCTTAGGAGATCCGGGGGGATGGCCCCAGACTCCGCAAAGGAGTTAAAGAGTCGCGTCAGCAACGGGGCTAGCTCCGGGCAGAATGTTTTGTAGAAGAGTGGAGTATAACCGTCGGGCCCCGGGGCCTTCCCATGTTTGAGTCGAGAGATAGCCCCAATCACTTCCTCTGGGCGGATATCCCGGTCCAGGTATTCTGCCTGTTCCGGTGTGAGTACCGGGAGGTCGACCGATGTGAGGTAATCAGCCTCGGCCGAGGCCGATGGGGGCTCGCCAGCGTAGAGGTCCGCATAATATCGGCGGAAGCCTTCCGCTATCTGGTCGTCCTCCGTGACCAACCCACCTCCGGGGACGGACAGGCCCTCGACCTTCTGGCGCTGGTGTCGTACTCGCAGTTTATTCGCCAGCAACCGGCCGCAGCGGTCACCGCCAGTATAGTATGCGTGCTTCAGGCGCAGCGCTGCATATTCCGCCCTGTCCATATCCAGCGCGGAAAGAAGCTTCCGCGCCGCCTTGAGCTGCCTCCAGACTCTGGGGGCCCCTGTCCTCTGGTGTACCTGTTCTAGCTCCCGAACAGTACCAGTAAGTTCGTCCCTCTTCCGCTGTCTATCCCTATTCTCCGCCGAGGAGATGGAAATAAACTCTCCCCGCAGCACCGCCTTCAGGGCTGACCACTGCGTCGCCCGGGTGGTATCTTCGTTCTCGTTGAGCTCCCGGAACCCAGCAATCGCGGCCCGAATCTGCGTCAGTACCTCTTTTCTGTGTAACAGGGTGTCCCGGAGGCGCCAGACCCCGCGTCGCGGGGATATCGGCGGCAACTGGAAGCATCCCGACACCGGAGCATGGTCCGACAACGTGAGGACCCCTATGTCAGACGCGGTCGCTAGTGCAGCCAACGGCCCTGTCACCAGGAGGTAGTCCAGTCTGGCGTAAGTCCTATGTGCGTGGGAGTAATAAGAATAGGCCCTCGAAGCGGGGTGTAAGCGTCTCCAAAGATCGTGCATGTCCAGGTCCCCTAAGTGTGAGGCACTAAGCTGTGAGATTTCCCCAGTCTGTGGATGGCGCTGCGCGGATCTGTCTAAAGATGAATTGAAGATCATATTCAGGTCACCACCAATGAGTATATGCCTATCTGGGGTAGTCGCAATGTCAGCTAAAGCAGATTGCAAAAACAAGTCCTGGCGATCATTAGTGCTATACACTGAACCCACCGTGAAAAGAAAACCCCCCATCTTAACTCTGTATGCCAGGAGCCTCCCCTTCTGCTCCGCCACCTTGTGCAGTACCTCCCCTCTGAACTTCCCAGACACTAAGATAGCAACCCCCGCCGTTTTAGTAGTCCCAGAGGAAAAGAGCTGAACCGGGAACTTCGGGGACCGCAACCTGGGACAGTCTCGGGCCAGAAGATGCGTTTCTTGTAAAAGGCAGATATCCGCCTGGGTGCTCTCAAGAAGGGATGGTATCGCCCTGCGCTTGACCGGGTTATTCAACCCCTTCACATTAAGGGTAACGATCTTCAGGGCCATGAGTAGACAAAGGAGAAACAGCGGTAATGGGGCCTGGAGACACGGGAAACGCACCACCAGGCGGGGGGTCGGAGCGGGGCAAGCGCAGGAGCGAGCCACGGTGAAATAACAAAAGGGGCGGTGACATGTGAACCTGAAGTAGCAGGGGCCCAGGGCGAATACAATACAGGGTCAGCACGACATCTCCCCCTCTCTCCTAGGGCAGGAAGAACACAGCAACAACAGCACCCTGAAACCAGAGGGGCAGCCCAGCACGCCATCAGAATCCCCTCCCGAACAGATACCTCCCCACTCAAGAAAGGCAGCAGGAGGGCACAAAAAGCACAGCATAAGACAAATGAGGCACATCCCGAACCCCAAACCCTCCCCACCCCAACACCCCAAACAACCCTCAAACACCCCAACACCCCATCCCTCCATCTCTCCTCCCGACCCCTACACAGATCCCCTCCCTCTCTCCCCAACAAC
This sequence comes from Lissotriton helveticus, assembly GCF_964261635.1. Taxonomy (NCBI): domain Eukaryota; kingdom Metazoa; phylum Chordata; class Amphibia; order Caudata; family Salamandridae; genus Lissotriton; species Lissotriton helveticus. The sequence goes on from NC_136072.1 coordinate 788,734,642, forward strand.
AACCCTAACGGTGTGAAAAACCTCATTGTCCAAGTCCAGCCCCTAACGGGCAAGTCTGTGGTAAAGTGTCCGAGTGGACGTCCAGCCACCATCCCTGCCCCCCCAGAGCCCCCCACCCCCCCCGGAACCCTCAAACCTGCAGTGCCAGTAAAGCCAAGACGATCTCCCCCCGGATGAAGCTCAAGCCGTCACGGCCACGTCACTGGGCGACGTGGAGCCGGATACTTCCCGTATGGCGCTGTCCATTTCCGCTCTGATCGTAGGAGAGTCCGGTCGAGAAGGCTGAGGCGTGGTCCGGCGCCGTCGGACCGTCTGCCAGCCCCCTCTAGAAGCGCGGCGGCGTGGCGTCGGGACATCCTCATCAGTAGCGGTGATTCCCAGCACCCCACACGTGTCCTGAAGGGATCTCATTTGGTGCAGTGTCCCGTTCCAGCGAAAAATAAGCCTGAAGGGGTGACCCCAGGAGTATTGCGTGTCATGCTCTCTCAGAAAGTCCGTAGCAATTTTGAAGGACTTGCGTTTCTGCAACGTAATCGTGGACAGATCATGAAACAACGCAATCTGGTGACCCCTGAAGCTCAGCGGTTGTTTCTGACGGGCTTCACGGAGGATTCGCTCCTTCAGAGGGAAATCCGGGAGAAAGGCCAAGATATCTGGGGGTGGCGCCGAGGCCCTGCGCGGGAGGCCAACTCTATGCGCCCTGTCAATCCTCACCGGAAAGTCACCCGCTTCGCCCAGGATATTCCGGAACAGGTCTCGTAGGTAGGCCGTTACGTCCTCCCCCTCCTCTTTGGACGGAACACCCCTGACCCTAATGTTGTTGCGCCTGGACCGATTCTCAAGATCCTCGGCATGGGCCTGTAGGTCGATCTGTTGGTCCCGAAGGCGCAGCACTTCCTGTTGCAGGTGCGTGATCTCATCGTCTCTGGATTGATTAGCTTCCTCCATGGCGACGACCCTCTCTCCAAGCGAATCAACTTCCCTTCTCACTTCTCGGACCTCGCCAGCCACCTCCTGTTTCAAGGTCTGAAAGTCCTCCCTGAGGGTGCTGAACAATGACTCCAGGAAAGACCTGGTGACCGGGGGTTCACCCCCCTCTGCCCCACGAGATCCGGACGAGGGGCTCGGTGCTGGCTGGGATCTGTCCTGCCTCGTGGCACCTCTGCCCAACATCTCGGGCAAGGTACGCTCTCCCTTCTTGCCTCCCCTGTTACCTGACATCGCAGAGGCAGCCGATCGTCGTAGGGAAAGAAGGCTGGGGTCTCGTAGCAAGTCGGTCCACCGCAACCCCGGGGCTTACAGGCAGGCCCCAGCGCCCCCCGGCAGACTGGGCAAGAGGCGAGCACGATCAGCACTCCACTGCACCACTCCCCCAACGTGCTCCTGCTGCTCTGTAGAGGGTCTTCCCCTTGCCTGCAGGCCCCCGGCCGCTTCGCCACACCACCGCCACCGTCCGGACTGGCACCGCTGCTCCGTGAGATGCAACGCCCGGCGGGTCACTCTCCGTCCAACATCCACCAACCAACCAGGCTTCCGTCCGGCCCCGGCACAACACTCGGGCCCAGCAAGGCCACCGGGAAGCAAAGGTCGACCGCACCAGCCCGTGGGGCGCCGGCCCGGTAGCGGCAGGACCGCCGAAGTTCGGTGGGGCCCTCTGCGCGCAGCCTATAGAAGTGGCACACCGATCACAGGCAGGCAAAGGCAAAGGCGTCTCTCCTGGGCCCTACCCGGGCCACCCCCGAGCCGGGGTCCGCAGAGGCAGCTCGTCTGCGTCACTGGTCTACAGTCCTTAGGCCCTGGGTTCCTCAAATCCCAGGGGTCGTGTCGCTCTCCACCTCGAGTCCTCCCCAACCAGGGGCGGAGGGCGCCGCACCGCCGTGTCCTTCTACCCCTCCGCCAGGGGACACCAGCGCCGCTGGGGGGGACGCGACCGGGGCCTCGCCGGTCAGTGGGCCCGGGGACACACCACCACACCCCAGGACAATCTCACCATTCACGGGTCTGCCAGGCGATCCAAGGCGCCTCTTCCAGGCCCCACCTGGGCCACTCCAGAGCCTGGGTACTCAGAGGAAGTCCGCCGGCGTCTTCGGCCTGCTAGGCCTCCAGGCCCCGTAAATCCCCGGGGTCGCGTAGCGCTCTACCCCGACTCCACTCCCAGCCAGGTGCGGAGGGCGCCGCTCCGCCGCGGCCGTCCACCCCCTCGCCAGGGGGTACCAGTGCTGCCAGGGGGGACTCGACCGGGCCCCGGATGGGCAGCGGGCCCGGGAACTCTCCACCGCTGCAAGGCGCCGTGGGCAGCCGCTTCACGTCCGCACGGCCTCGTGCGAGCCACAGCGCCCGCTCGTCTCAGGGGCCAGCACAGCGTGGCGTCTATCTCCGCGACAGCGCTTCCGGGGGCACCAAAACCGCACACAGCCACCTCCGCTCCTTCCTCCGCCAGATCTGGGGGAGATCAGCGGCGCGAGATGGGTCAGAGGGCCCGGGGACTCAGGAGCTCACGGAAGGAGCGACCAGTCAGCCCGCCATCTTGGCCACGCCCTACTATGAATTTTAGACGGACTACAAGTGGCAAAGTTTTTGTCTGTCAGTGCTGTCCAAAACCCATATTTCTTCAAAACAACATATGTTTTACTCACTAAAGGGACTTGAAAGGTGCACGAGATTGAGCCAGACTTCACATCCCCATAACACACATTCTAATACATAAGTGTCTGCTTGTGATATTTGTTTATCAGAAGTGGAAACTGTTGAATCTACTTTTGTGTGGCCCTTAAGCTGTCAATACAACGGACATAATCACAGTGGTTAGCACTTTATGTACTAAGACCCAAAATCTATTGTCCTGATGCCGCTCAAAGACTTTAACAATATTTGCCTCTGCATGGCTGCGTTGAACATTTGAGTTCTCTGAAACCTCTCATCTATGACCTAGAGTAAGGAGTCCTTCCACTAAGCTATCATTTTTCAGGTTACCGTAATCATATGGCATGGGCTTTAAAATGTTTCCCTACAATGCTTCCCCTGACAGTAAGGCCACTGGATATAATCGATGAGCTTAGTTTATCTCAAAGCCAATGAAAAACGTTATTTTTAAGGGAATGCAGTGTTTTTAAATACAATGTTTTTAGAGTTATTACCTAAGCAAGGAAGTCCTATAAATACACAGTTTGCTGAAAAGCATTTTAAATTATAGAACCACTACTGAATCGCCTATTTGCTTCCTGTGCATTCTTTGAATATGACGTCACTGTGGGCGTTGGCCACTCAGAATCAGTCCTTTCTTTGGCATGGTGTGCTTTGTCTCCAAATTATGCTTAACATTTACCTTGGTAATCACAGATGGATAATGCCTCGCTTGAATAACAACTTGTACTAGAAACAGTTGCTGTTTTTCTCTCCCTATTCACATCAACTCAGCTCATCAGCAGTAGTTTGTCTATTTTAGTCATTGTACTTCTCCTTTTGTAATGAAACATCAAGTGTCAGCTCTGTAATTACCACTTGTGGAACCCTTTTCTACTAACCGATTAGAAGGCTTGTTAACTCCATAATACTGCCTGAAGAATCCAGAAAATCCACTTAAGTGACATGAAATTACAGTCAAAGAAGATAGCTGAAGTGGTAGGAACTTCATCTATCTCTAGTGCACTGAGCCAAGCAATGAGATCCTACAAGGTACATGCTGTATCATTGCATGTTTTTTATTAGGTTCAGAGAAGTGGTTGTAGGCTCAACAGTGTTGTCCACAGTGTGAAGTCAGCAAGTTATTACCCGCAAAAAAAATGTTTTCTGTACCATTCTTCTTTTACATTCTATTTCACTTTTCTTATCCTGTTGTGTGCTAGTGAAACATTGTGAATTTAATGAGGAGTCAATTTTTCTTAATTAGCGTAGGTGCCTCTATAAAAAAAAAAGGGTGATTTCTCATTCACCATAGGCTGGTTTATGCGACCCACCTAGGATTCTAATGTTTTTGCTTTTTTTCTTGCTAATATCCTGCCACTATTGGGGACCATAACCGCATTATTTGAGGGTGTGAATAATGTTCTAAGTCGTGTGTAATACAAAAAAACACGTAGTAGAAAACACTGCAGTGTTTAAACTTGTTGCAATTAAGTCCTAAAATGATAAAAACGATCCTAGACCAGTAGGACAGAGCAGCACAGAGTCCAGATATTTAGTAGGACAGAGCAGCACAGAGTCCAGATATTTAAAAAAAAAAAGGAAGGGATGGATTATCAACTCTCCCTGAAAGCCCGCTTAGTCAAAGGAGGTTTATTACTAAACCTTGTAGGCTCTCAACAATTAGTTTTTAAGAACATTTGGCAGGTATTAACCGCAGTCCACCCCTTGTCAGGGAACTTATTTCTCATGGGCGCTGCTATGCCACCCCTGTGATACAAGCACCCAGTGTGCGTTTTCTCTATTATGCCCACTTATTAATAACTACAGGCCTCCTAAACATATCCACTCGGTCTCTCTCTTCCAACCAGGATTTGGATTAAATGTGTAGAATTTTGAACTTTAATTCATTTGTCATTTGAACTATATTGTGCAGATCTTCTGAAAGTGTTTCCATTAACTTGGTGAACAAGTTATGATGGACATGTTCTGAAGTGACCTCAAGGGAACATGTTGGAGTTAGATTACACGGAAATACATTTTAGGTCTGTGATACGTAAGGGTTTTTGGTGTGCTATGGTGTGGCAACATAGCGTAAAGCTATATCCCATCCCATAGCACTCCAAACCGCCTTCTGCATCACAGACATAATCGCTTCAATCGTGCCCTCAAAATTACTTTTGATTTGGTCGTATATATGCAGTGCAGAATTCACCCTATCGGGTAGTCAAGTGCTACAGCACAGACTTAATCCTGTTGGCTAGTGGAGAGCTTTATACATGAGCTGTTCACATGGCACATGAAAGTGTTCGTAAAAACAATATGAATAAATAGATAGCCTATTATATGATTATGGGTATTCATTTACAGTAGCTTTACATATGGGAAAGTTTACAAACTTACTTTGTACGTTATATACGTTGTCAACATTTACAAGTTAAAAAGAAAATCTGCAGCGTTAGTTGCATATGTTTTCCTGAGATACCATTTGTATTCTTTGTTGCTTTTTTTGTGAGGCTTTGAATGTAGGCTGCCATTTGACGGGAGATGAACTAAGAACATTTTGAGTTCTTTCCTGATGGTTGACAATAAGGGTGCCAAACTCTGGTTTTGAGGGGGTTGGGCCCAGGCAGAGGGTGGATGTGAGAAGATGAATATGACTGTCAGTTCATGTTAACTCAGACAGGCGAATTGGGCTACATGAGAGATTTATATCCGGCAGAGTTGTGTATTTGAGAGGGCGGAGTGAAGGGTTGCCTCAAGAAAATTGGAGGGTGCAAAACGAAATAGGACTTGTGCCCCGAGACTGAGTCTACCAGAATCCAGCCCCTTGGTGCATGTGTGTTTTACCAGTGCCCAAGCCACAGGTTTTGTGCATTTTGTGTTGAATACTTACATGATCAGTTTAATAGGTGTTGGTGGTGCAGACACTGCCAGACAGGGAATTTTACTAGTAGGTTGGCTAGTTTCCGTATGTGCATGGTTTGGTAATTGATGCATAGAATATGTGCTTGCATTGTAGGGTGTGGTGAGGGTAGGGAGGAGGCAATGAAAGTTTTTTTGTAGGTGTGATGTGGTCAAATTGCTTTCTCCAGTGCTTAGGCGGTTCGGGCAGCTTTGAACGGTGTTAATGTGGTGTTAGGAGGCCAGTAAACATTGCATACCTTTATCAATGTGACAAGGGATCAGGGTTTCAATTGTCGGGTGAAAATGTGTGCCAGGAGAACCAGTTTCATTAAATGTAGAAAGATAGTCTGATACCAGGCAAAATTACTTTCAATATGTCTTTCCGTAGTCTTTGAAGGGGAGCCTTGTGAAACCCACAGATCTTTCTGTGAAGGTTAGGTAGGAGATAAACTTCAGCTTTAGACACTTGATAGACTGTGGTAGTATAAATTAATTATTTATTTGCTTCAGCGTTATCTACGAGTACTACTGTTTGCGGGAAAGAGGCATGCCATAAGAGAACTGTTGTAGAGAGACCCATGCCTGCAGAGTGAATTTGAGTAGTATCTTGTGACAAAGTGTCGAAGTACATTGCTGGCCAAAGAGGATCAGGTTGCAGCGGGCCACCTTTGTCTGCTATTGAAGAGTGTCATGAATGACTTGTAAAGTTGTGATCTCGGTACAGACATTTTGCTCTTCTGAAAATGTTTGACAGCTGTTAGTCTCTGTCGGAGGAACATGAACTCTTAAAAAGGGTATGATTTGTACAATCATGCAGAATAAAGTTAGACTGGAGAACTCCCAGAGGATACATTAAAGGAGCAAGCTCCAATTATGAACAAACATGTAAGAACTTAAAACTGTATAGTCTGAAAGTGCGGAGGAATATTGAGTAATATGACCGATATTGAACTACCTCAGTGATGTACACGTAACAGTGGGGGGAGGGGGAGTGGCATTTGATGTAGGCATTTAAATATCTCAAGGACTGAAGTACTTGGATGAAGGCAAGTTTATTTGAACCAAGAAGTGTATCGAGAAGATGCCTCAAAAAAGGATTTTATTAAAAGAACAGTGGTAGTCTTACATTTGCATGGAGTGGCCTTCCAGCATTGTTAGTGAAGGCTAAAGCATCAACAGTGTTCTTGCGGTCTCAGCACCGATACAGAGGGGTGGGTAATCTTACTGAGAGAATGAAGGTTGAGCTGGAGATTGAGAATGGTGTGTCTTGTTTCAGTAGGCAGGTGAAAGAGTAGGCATTGTGTTTCTGTCATCAGTGTCTTGAGTTTGAATATATTCAGTGTATCTGTACTCCAGTTGTATTGAATGGTCTGGGAAAAGCCATTTTGCATGCTGTGATTGAAGGGTTTAGGTTTTTTTGAGGGAGGAGCCACACATATATTATGACAGTCCTTGATTGGATTTTTAACTTTATTTTTCCTCTTTGTCCAGGAACTGACTGACCTGCAGAGGGACCCTCCTGCGCAATGCTCTGCTGGTCCAGTGGGCGATGACCGTAAGTAACTTTGAGCCAGCTGCTGTCTTCTATTTCCACAATAACAATGTGTTAAGTGCATATTTTTTCTCACTCATGTTTCAGACCTCTCAGTCCCTATGTCCTTTGACCCTTGCTTTATTAAAAACCTGAGATACACAGTTCTCTCGTTATTATGCAACTGTTGTTTTTCCATTGTGTTCATGCTTCCTTCTTTTTTCTTTATATCTACTCTTTTGAGACACTTACAGCCTGCTCGCCACCCATTCTTTACACAGAACCTGAATTGTGGATTTCTGGTCCAACTTAAACCTGCATGGCTCTTCCCCTGCTTTTTTAGGTCTCGGCCTGAGATCGCATCCGAAGGATGCGTCAGGCTGGAGACTTATAGCTATCTGACACCGGGGAATGAGGGATACAAAACTGTCACGCGCTTCTGCCGGCCTGGATTCAGCTGCTTGCACGCGCACCAACATTCACGCATGCGCAAAGGCACATCGACTCGCTCACACACACACCCCCTATCCCACAGTCACACACACGCACTCCAAGACACATACACACACACGCACGCACACACGCGCACACACACATACACAGGCCGCCCCCGCCCGCCCGTACATGCTCTCCCGCCCGCCCTCCCGGCCGCCCTCCCGCCCGCCCTCCCGGCCGCCCTCCCGGCCGCCCGCCCGGCCGCCCTCCCGGCCGCCCGCCCTCCCGCCCTCCCGCCCGCCCTCCCGCCCTCCCGGCCGCCCGCCCTCCCGCCCGCAGCAGCAGCTCAGCAACGCACTCACCGGCTCTCCTCAGCTGCAGGACTCGTCTTCCCTCGTTAGGCACCGGGGCGCAGGGTAGGCTCCTGCCTGCTCCGGTGGTCCCAACACGGCTCCAATCGCGGCTCTTCCGTGGGAGGCGGGGTAGGCTCCCGCCCTCCTACTTCCTGTTTCCGGGTGTCGCGCCGGCCTGCCTGACTTCCTGGTCGCAGGCCGGCAGAGTAACGAGGATGTTTTGCGGTATGTGTTTATTTATTTAATTATGCATTTTTATATAGCGCAGACTTTACCCGAAGGCGGTATTTATTTTTTTATGTATTTATGCATTTTTATATAGCGCGGACTTTACCCGAAGGCGGTATTTCTTTATTCATGTCTTTATGCATTTTTATATAGCGCGGACTTTACCCGAAGGCGGTAATGCTTGCCTTTAAATACTGCATAAATAATTTTAACAACAAATACTTTATATGTAGCTTTTTATGTACATAAGAAAACTATAGCATAAATAATTTTAACAACAAATACTTTATATGTAGCTTTTTATGTACATAAGAAAACTATAGCATAAAGCAAAAAACATTGCCATTTACAATAATAATAGCTCAAACTTAAATAATGCGAGACCTATTGCATTGCAAATGCTTGTCTTTTATGTTGGTCAGGCTGCATAATTCATTCCCGAGTTGTAGCAAATCCTGGTTCCCTGATGACTTGACCCTTGTTTTCTAAATCGGGTTTGTGGTGGGTGGCACTGTCCTTCTTGCCATGAAACATCTTCTGAAGCATATCTGGGAAGTGTTCCCCTTCCTATAAGACTGGTAGATTGTGTGCTTTCACATCCAGAGAGAATTCATGCTGACCACCGACTCATCTGGCATTTAGAGCGGCTGCATGATCACTGAATTGTTAATCAGTCTATTACAACACCTTAACCCCTTCGACGCTCATGACGAACTCAGCTCGTCATGAGTTACGCCTGTCGTACGCTCATGACGAGCTGAGCTAGTCATGAACCGCGGGTTTTCGCAAAACTCAGCGCACAGCGGGAAAACCCGCAGCGCGCATGGAGTTAATACCATTTTATTAAGATTGTTCAGTTTCGTGTCACTCAAATGTAATTTACAAATGCATAATCTTGCGTGCACCCTTGTCCATATACCTTATTTCAAATGTTTTTCTATTAGTGTCAGCAAAATTAAGCAAAGAGGCTGGAAACAATAAGATCACCTCAAAACCTTCCAGTACAAGGGGGGAAAACACATTTTCAAATTTCCTCTAAACTAATGCTTTGATATTGGCTCAGTCAGCTGTGAACCTGGTCCCTGTAGTAACAGAAGTAAAGAAATAAAGAAGAGTACAAATAGACATGGCTCAAATACAGCACAACATGAAAGGAAAACAATCGACAGCTTGTATCACCAATAACAGTCCTCTCCTTCCTGTAATTGAGAAAGGCTTTGGGGTATCCACTCTGTTCATCTTCTGCTCCATGAGTATAGGTTGTATCATCAAGCACGATGCCCGCGCTCTGAGGAACAGCACTCCTCCGCCTTACTTGTAGACTAGGCCATGGCTGATTGAGGTTGATAAAATTGAAACTGCTTCCCTATGCTCCGACAAGCAGCCAGGCAAGAAACTAGATTCTTTGAGCCCCAAAGAGCACATTTCTCGTTTCCTGCTATAAAATGTTCTTCCTCACTCATGATTTCAGAAATAAAATGAAAACTTGTTTTTTTGGTCAGGTGTCCTAAGAATGGACGTTATATAAATGTGGCCAGTTAATCAATTCCTTATTTTAATCACTCTTATTGGCAATGCCATGAACCCTAGAACGAATTGTCAAATCTTTGTTTATTGCCTAATCTTGGGTCACCATTTGGGCTATCTTGGATAAAACAGTGCTGCTAATATTCTGGAATTCTTTTTTACCCAGATCCCTTATCAGTAAGCTTTGAGCTCTGAGTAGTGTCACCAATACATCAGGAACCCATTTGAACCTCTATATTACACATTTATGTTTGCTCTCAAAATGTCTGGAACCCCATTTGAACCTCTCTATATTAAAAATGTTTGTTTGCCCTCAAGTCTCTGATGTATGGAACAAAAAATATTGAACCTGGCTTCTGTAGCTGCTTGCTGTATGTAGCCTCTCCACTTTGAACTTGCAGTTCACAATAGAGTACGGTCACACTTTTTTAAATTTAAGCTCCTTCTGAACCATTCTAATAAGTGTACCCTGATTTTTTTTTTCTCCTCTAGCTTGACCCGGTCTACTTAGGTCCCTAGTGCTCTCTGCATTCACCGGGTGGGATTTGAATGCCTCAAATTGACACCCCACACCTACTATAGTAGACCTTTTCGACTGAATTCTGTGGGTATTTTCTTGCAAGTTTTAAGTTTAGACATTATCCAGACCTCTCCCGGGGCAGAGACATATGGGGCAGGTCTGGTGCTACAAAAAAGAGCACCCTCTCACAATTCCCTTGGGACTAGACACCTTGGACCAAGGAAGTCACTTTTACCCTGGGCTGCTTTCTGTTTCTTTTTAGGTATCTTGCAGGGTAACTTCCAGCACCTGTTATCTCTTTGAGGATAGCTGATAGGGCCCCTTCCTCTTACCAATCCAGCAGCAAAATCTACTGTTGCTCCGTGGTACAACTACTGATTCTGCTTACAGCAGACTCCCTTAGTGTCCATAGTCAACTTGGGACTCAAACATATGCGCCTCATGCTCAAATATCCTTAGTAAGGTTGCTCCTGTTCGCTTTTCCTAGGTTAAGTGCCAAGCTGGACTGCCATAGGTGCCACCATCTTACCTGTCAGAGGAGAGGGAAATCACTGAGCGAAATCATTACCTAGGCAACACTCTGAACCCATGTATCGGAAAGAAAGACATTAGTTAGTTTCCTTACCTTCGAATAACCCCCAGGCATCAGACTGGATCTGGAAAGTTTTCGTCGGCAGTACCCTTGCGCGTCGGTAGGCGTCGTCTGCGACTCTGTGTCCGTCGTCTGTGTCGTGATCGCCGGGATGACGTCACCGGAGTACTTAGACGCTGCCCTCGCACGCTGACGTCCGTTCTGTTCTTCTTTTTTCCGCGCCTGCAAGCGCAGATCCGGGAAGAGCGTACCCGTAGGCATTTTTTGACTAACCTTTGGACATTTTTTGTCTATCTTTTTTGAGTCGATAGACTCCTGGTGCCGGTGTCTCTACTGTTTAGGGGCCGATTACGATGACAAGTCGTGCCCCGACTGCCGGGCCTTGACGTCGAAGGCTAGGCAGGAGCATTCCCGTAAACTGCTCGAGATCCGTCAGTCGGCTCCGCACCGCTCGAGGTCCCGGTCGAGGAGGAGGTCAATGGACCGGTCGCCGAGCCGGATTCATCACCGTTTGTCGGGATCCAAGTCCTCGCACTCCTGTAAGTTAAGGCATGAGAAAAAGAAGTTGAAGAAACACCATCGTTCTTTGACCTCCCCTCGCGCGACTCGGCCGAGGGTTCAGGTGGCGCTGCCCGCACCGCTTTCGCAGAGCCCGTGCAGTTGCATCCAGCCTCACACCCTCCGGTCCCTGGGCTCAATGCGACTCTGGAGCAGATTCGAGACTTCCTCGTGGCCATGAGGACTATCTTTCTGCCGTTTGGGCCCTGCCCGGCGCCGTTGGGCCCCGCGGGTCCGACTGGGGGTCCTAACCCTGTGTTGCCGGTGGCTTCGGCGCCGCCAGTGGCTTCGGTGACTTTGGTCCCGGCGCCACAGGACCCCGTGGGATTCAGGCCTAGATCCCGGTCGACGCGTGTTGACCTCACAACTCCTCCGCAGGCGCCGACCCCCTCTGAGCCACCACCAGCACCGTCCTCTGACGACGCCCGCCCCGGTTTCATGCCGGGCCCGGCGCCGTCTCCGATGGCGACTGGTGAGTTGTTCACCTACGCCCCAGCTCTGTCACTTCTGCCTGTTTATCAGGACACAGATGAAGGGGAGGACTGGGAGGGTATGAGGTCCCTCTGGCACAGCAGTGCCAGTTAAGTCAGGACTGGGCAGATGAGCTAGGGGAGGCCAGTGGTCCAGACACTTCGTCTGACTCTAATTTTCTCTCTCCTCCTTCCGTGGCTACGGAGAAGGGAGCTACTTATGCTGTGGTGCTGCTCAAGGCGGTCAAGGCCTTGGGCCTTGAGCTCCCTGCAGCGGCGGTGAGGACTAACCTCCTCACTGAGGTCCTTCAACCGCCAGTAAGCTCTTCGGAGCCTCTGCTGCAGTTTAATGAGTCCCTCACTGACGTTCTGATGGGCACTTGGTCCAAGCCCACCACAGTCACTCCTGTGGATCGGAACGTGGCCCGGCGCCACTGCCGAGCTCCGGGCGACCCCTGCTTTCTGTCCACCCACCCCACCCCTGAGAGTCTGGTTATCTAGGCCTCCCACGTCCCAAACCGCCTTCCCGACCGCACCATCGGACCGTGAATCCAAAAGGCTGGAACAGTTTGGCAAGAAACTGTTTTCCTCCCTCGGTCTAGGGTTGCAAAGCATTAATACCGCATGCTTTTTGGACCGTTACACCCACTCTCTGTGGGATAGGGTGGCAGAGGTGCTGCCCCAGTGTCCGGAGGAGGCCAGGGCACGGCTCGCCCAAGCTCTTGCTGAGGGGCAGGATGCAGCACGGTACTCCATCCGATGTGGACTTGACACCACGGACTCGCTGGGTAGAGCGATGGCAATGACTGTGACGATTCGTCGTCACGCCTGGCTGACGTCTACACATTTTTCAGGGGATGCCCAGAGCACTTATATACCAAATTGGATGAAGAGGTCTAGAACGTGTGGTAACACAAGAAGACTACAAAAGAGTGGATACTAGAGTAATAGTTGGCCGAGATATTCCCATCAAACCACCCTAATTTGGCGGAGTTTCATCATATGGGATCTTTGTAGTAACACCCGACTCTACCGCCCAAACCATCAGCTGATGGTGCGGGAGTGGATGTAGATCTTACACTCGTGCCAAACTTATACTCATAGAGTGGTGATGAAAGTGTCTGTGCAGTGCTGTGGTGAAAGAATGTTAAAATTAGCGACTCAGACAAGAGCACATTTAATAAAGAAAGTCCGAGTGTTAAAGTTAAAAACACGCCAGGTAGTTGGAGCTAAAGACTACACTATGGCGCTGTGCAGGTGGTCAACATGTTTCAGCCCTATAGACGTGTCGTCAGGCTTTCGTCAGGACCAAAGATTTAAAGCTACTGCCACAAAAAGTGAATTATAACAAAGTGAAGTGAGAACATAAATAAAATGCAATCAGCTACCATGAACTTGGAGCCCCAATGTCCATGGTAGTCTCGGACGCCTGAGAGAGGTACCGACGGACAGAGCGGGGCCTCATATTCCCGAGCGGTTGCCGGGTGAGGTGAGGTCCACTTCCTTGCAAAGCTTGGATTGTGAAAGGAAAATATCTTCTACATATGGACATTGGGGCTCCAAGTTCATGGTAGCTGATTGCATTTTATTTATGTTCTCACTTCACTTTGTTATAATTCACTTTTTGTGGCAGTAGCTTTAAATCTTTGGTCCTGACGAAAGCCTGACGACACGTCTATAGGGCTGAAACATGTTGACCACCTGCACAGCGCCATAGTGTAGTCTTTAGCTCCAACTACCTGGCGTGTTTTTAACTTTAACACTCGGACTTTCTTTATTAAATGTGCTCTTGTCTGAGTCGCTAATTTTAACATTCTTTCACCACAGCACTGCACAGACACTTTCATCACCACTCTATGAGTATAAGTTTGGCACGAGTGTAAGATCTACATCCACTCCCGCACCATCAGCTGATGGTTTGGGCGGTAGAGTCGGGTGTTACTACAAAGATCCCATATGATGAAACTCCGCCAAATTAGGGTGGTTTGATGGGAATATCTCGGCCAACTATTACTCTAGTATCCACTCTTTTGTAGTCTTCTTGTGTTACCACACGTTCTAGACCTCTTCATCCAATTTGGTATATAAATGACTGTTGTTGGAGATGGGATGATAGGTCTTTAAATATATCTCCTCTGACCCTTCTCAAATTTTGTAGTTTTTTTATGTCCAGAGCACTCTCATGGACATGCCTTTTTCATGGCCGTCGCCTCTTTGGCGACAAAGCAGATAGTGTGCTGGAGCGCTTTAAGGACTCCAGTGCTATGGCCAAGTCCTTGGGCCTGTCGGTCCAGCACCAGCAAAATTCTGCTTTTCTCTCCTTTTGTGGCAAGGACCGGGCACCCCTGCACGTTGGTCCAGCCACAGGCTGCAGAACCAACCTCGCCGTGGATATGCATTCCGCCGTGGTGGAGCAGGGGGAGAGAGAGCTGGTTAGTCCATATCCGCTCCCGCAGTATCTGCCTCAAAGCCTTCCTAGTCTGAGCTTTCAGGCTCATTCCACGCCAGTGGGAGGCAGAGTTCACCATCACCTGCTCCGCTGGCGTACCATCACTTCGGACAGGTGGGTGCTGCAAATCGTCTGAAGGGGCTACTCCCTCCCCTTTGAGGCGACCCTTCCAGCCATGCCACCGCAGTACCGCATGTCAGGGGATCACTTGCAACTTCTACAGGAGGAAGTTACGGCCCTCTAGGCCAAAGGGGCCATCGAGCCCGTTCCTGGCCCAGAAGTAGGACTGGGTTGTTATTCCCACTACTTTCTGGTTCCCAAGTATGGCAAAGGGGACCTACGCCCTATCTTGGACCTCAGGAGCGTCAACGGCTTCCTCCGGAAGAAGTTCAAGATGCTGACGTTAGCTCAGGTTTTGGCTACCCTGGAGACTGGATGGTAGCGTTGGACTTGCAGAACGCTTATTTCCACATTCCCGTCCTGCCGGCCCACCAGCGTTACCTGTGGTTCACAGTGGGCCACGAGCACTTTCAGTTTACCGTGCTCCCCTTCAGCCTCACCAGTGCCCCTCGGTTGTTCTCGAAAGTGATGGCGGTGGTCGCAGCTCATCTGGGCTGATCAGGGGTTCCAGTCTTCCCCTATCTTAACGACTGGTTGTTGAAGGCGGCTCGTCCCAAACAGTCGTCTCCCACCTCCAGACTACGGCCGACCTCCTGCACTCGCCTGGGTTCTCCATCAACGTGCGAAGTCACACCTGAGTCCCTCCCAGAAGCTCCTCTTCATCGGAGCGGTTCTGGACTTGGCGCAGTTTCGGGTTTATCCTCCCGAGCAGTGGGTTTGGGATATTCAGGCTCTGATTCCGATCTTTCAGCCTTTATCCCGAGTTTCGATCAGGATGGTCCTAAGGATGCTGGGTCTGATGGTCTCCTGCATCCTGCTGGTACATCACGCCAGGTGGCGGATGTGGGAACTGCAGTGGGACCTCAAGTTCCAGTGGGCGCAACATCAGGGCAACCTGTCCGACCACGTCCTGATCTCGGAGGGCACTGCGAGACAGTTGCTGTGGTGGCTCACGGACCGCGATTGGGTCAGTGGCAGATCCCTCTCCCTTCCGCAACCGGAGCACACAGAGGTGATGGATGCGTCCCTCCTGGGATGTGGGGGCCACATGGGAGAGGCAGAGAACAGAGGCCTCTAGTCTCCGGCGGAGTCCCGGCTCCATATCATCCTTCTGGAGCTGCGGGCTATCCGACTTGCACTGAAGGCATTCCTTCCCTCTGTCCGGGAAGTGTAGTGCAGGTGTTCACGGACAACACCACCGCCATGAGGTATTGCAACAAACAGGGCGAGGAGGGGTCGTGGACCCTTTGTCAGGAGCGTCTTTGCCTCTGGACATGGCTGGAACATCAGGGCATCTGCCAGAAGAGCGAGTGAGCTCCAGGCTCTTTATTCTAAGCCTCCTTTCCTCTCAGTCCATCCGGACAAAGTTGTTCTGTAGACTCGTCCTTCTTTTCTACCCAAGGTGTTTACTGCCTTTCACGTTGGCCAGACCATTACCGTGCCCACCTTCTTTCCACCTCCGCATCGTTAGGAAGAGAGGCTCCACTGCCTGGACCCAAAACGTGCGCTCTCCTTTTACCTGAACCGCACACAACAGTTCCGGGTGGACGGCCAACTTTTTGTTGGCTACGTAGGCGCGAAGAAGGGACCGGCGGTGCACAAACGGACCATCTCTCGGTGGGTCGTTTTGTGCATCAATGTCTGTTATTCCTTGGCTAAAAAGGATCCTCCTGAGGGGCTGCGCACCCATTCCACTAGGGCCAAGGCGGCTACTACTGCCCTGGGAGGGGGAGTCCCTTTACAGGACATTTGTCAAGCAGCTACGTGGGCCTCGCTGTACACGTTTGCCAAGCACTACTGCCTCGACCGCCAAGTCCGGAGGGATGGCTTCTTTGGCCGTTCGGTTCTCCAGGACTTCCTGGTGTGATCTTGGTTCGCAGACCCACCACCAGGGTTGGTAATGCTGGGGTATCTATTCTAAGGCAAGGAATCTAACACTAACCTGTTTCTTTCAGATGCACAAGTTACTTACCTTCGGTAACGATACATCTGTAAGAAACCTTAGTTGGATTCCTTACCGCCCCACCCATCCTCCCCGTTCTGCGAACCGGTATCTAGGGTTAAGGTCATCCCTTTCAGGGCCCTAGTTTCATGGCACCAGTGTCTGTTTCTTGCATGGCTTTGCGTTCCTGGCGCGGAAAGCTATGTACAGAACTGACGTCCGCGCTCGAAGGTGGCGTCTTAGTAATCCAGCGACGTTGTCCCGACGACTGACACGGAGCTGCAGACGACTCCTACCGACGCGCAGGGGTACTGCTGACGAAAACTTTCTGGATCCAGTCTGACGCCTGGGGATTATTCAAAGGTAAGGAATCTAACTAACTAATGTTTCTTACAGATATATCGTTACCGAAGGTAAGTAACTTGTGCGTTCATCCATTTATTGAGGCACTATCCCTGGAGTATTTGGTCTGGTAATTTCATCATTTGATAACTTTATTTCGGTCATAGACCATAAAAGTGCAGATAAAATACATACATGCGCTAAGATAAAATGCATAAATAGTTAAGAGCATTAAGTTAAAAAATTATTAAACAGCAAGTTATCAAAGAAGAAAAGAGGTAGCGATCAACAAAGTTTATCACAGTTAATCAGGGTTGACCTTCTGCGCCACATACCATGTAGGAAGCGGGAAACCGAAAACACAAAAAGGGGGGAGGTGCCATGTCTTAAGATTCTACAGGCTTGTGCACATTGTTTAAGTCCCAAATTTCTGCACAGTGGTGCCAACTAGCATCTCCGTGTTTTGCTATATGCTGGGCAGAAAAACAAAACATGGACAATGTCTTCTTTACTGCTTTTACAGGCTGGGCAGATTCCATCTTCTCGTCCGGCCCATGAACAAGTCAATGCCCCAATAGGCAGACAGCCATGTCTTAATTGAGTGCACAATTTTCTTGCTAGTGGAGGCTGTATTAGATCTAAAAATTCCTCCCTCTTGGGTGCGAGTTTTACCTGCAGAAATTCTATAGTCAGCCTGCCCATGGTTGTCGAGCTGTAATTTCAGTCCTTCTTTCGACCCAAGTGCAGGAAAACAGCTTAACAGAAAGTGCTACACTGGAGCGTCCAAAGTGAGCGGCCCACCTGTAGCCCAGTCCCATCCTGCTTAGGGAGTATTGAAAAAGCAGGACCTGGAGGCGTTAATCACCCAGAGGCAGGCTGGAAAAGCAAGCATAAAACGCAAGTTCATCTCCTGCAGCTTTTACTTGACTGCCTCAAAGGATTTGCATTGGTGCTGTACTAGGCGTGTGTAGTCTGGGAAGCCCATGATTCTGATAGATTGAATGTTGATGAGAACCCTTTCATGGGCGAAATGCAGGACAACATCCCTGCCCTTGTAATTGAGGAGTTTTGCTATAATCTGTTGCAGAGGGGTCGCCGCCAATAATCTGTGGGCCAGTTCTGCAACAAAGCAAAGGGACAGGTCCTCTCGCGTGGACCGCCAGAAGGATCCACTTTTCCAAGAAAGCTTTTGGAAGTTGTCCCCTTGGCCCCCTCAGGGAATCTCACAAAATGTAGATTGTTCCGCCGTGCCCGGTTACCCGCGTTCTTTTCATAAATCTTCAGGCTACAGGACGCCATAGTCTGGTGTGCCTCCTCTGCTTTCAGGGTTGATACGGAGTCCTCTAAGTCTGAAATGCAAACATTAGTTCCTGCCAAGCGTACCACTGCGCTGCGAAGTTCCTGGTGCAGGAGAACTGTATTCACCCCAACCTCCCCAATCCTGGTGTCAAGTGCCGACCTGAAGGCCTAGATAGCAAGAAGGATGTCCACACTATAAGGTTGGCTCGCTGCCGATGAGAGAGGATAGTCAGTAGTGCCTGTTTGGAATGCAGGGGCCAGAGGGGCTGTCTGCTTGTCAGTCTTCATTTGTGCCTGATCAGGTGTAGTTACTCCATGCTCCATAGTGGAGACCAGTGTACAGTCCAACTTGGTCAGAGAAGATGGGGAAGAAGTGGGGGGACCGTTTGGCTGACAAGACTATGTCCATGCACAGGGGGAAGCATCCAATGTGCCAGTATGACATGTGGCCAGTAGGGTGTTTGAAGGTGAGGGGGATGATTAGGTGATGGAAAGCGGGGAAAGTGGGACACCGACCTGCTTCCACGAGGGCCTGCCCACCGCCCTGAGAGCACGAGCAGTCGGGACCCACCACGCTGTCTAGCATCAAACGCATGGACCGGTACTCCAGGAGCTAAACCCCCACAGGTCCAACCACAAGGGAAGAAAGTCAAGTGCTGCCCCAGGTATCTAGGAAGCTGTAGTCTGGCTCACCCGAAAGGCCCCAGCCAGGCCTCAGTGTCCCTGAGAGAGAGAAGCCCTGCCAACTCTGACACCTCAAGTCTGCCAGAAGCTGCAGGTCCCATAGCGCTGGCAGCACTCCAAGCCAGCCCCGTCTAAGAAGGCTCCCACGGACACCTGAGGCCAGAGCAGCATCACTGACGGTTCACCTGGCCACACCAGCCTGGTCCATGTGCAAATGCCCAGTCACCTGAAATGCACGGGAGGGGTGCACAAAACTGGGCCCCCTGTCTACCAGAGCCCCGCACTTGTCCGTCAATGGGGGGGGACTCGGCACGGGTCATGCTTCAGCAGCTGCAGTCCTCTCGTGCAGGCCCAAGCCTCTCCTCGTCGTCTCAGCAGCTCTTTGGGAAACTGGCAGCATCACCATGATCCGGGGGCCCAGGAGCGGTAGAATCACCCCCTCTGTGACATAAGAATGGGCGCCAGCAGCACAATGAAAGCTGAGTTTTGACCTGTGAGGAGAGAGCTTACGGAGGGATGTATGCCATCTTGGCCGACCTGGACACGCCCCAGGTATGCTTACGTATTCATGATAACCTCGAATTCAAGGTGGGGTTGGAATGTCATCGATATTTGATACAAGCTTGTTTTACACTTCTGCAGGCAACTGTGGGCCTGTTATATTGCATTACGAACTGTTCCGTTTGTATACTAGCACACTACTGTATACTCTTACACTATTGGTTCATTGAACTTTGGTTGAGGCCTTCTGCACTGGAGTCATTCGTTTCCTTGTGATCTCTACAGTGATATGGTTTATGATGTTAATAAACCATATCTTAAAACTGGAACCTGTAGAATGTTTTATCATGTATTCGTTGCTTACAAAAAACCTTGCTGTATTGTATACATATTTTGATTTTGAATGAGATCCGAGCAAACCACTGTTCTTCATACAACTAAATACCCAGGTTCACACAGATATTTGGGTTGCTCTTGTTTCTTGTTACTGATCTTTTTCTGAATCTCTTATTACTCCGAAGCAGCCTTAAACTGACAGATTTTGGTATAGGCCATTCCTCTCAGCCACTTCTTCTCATAGGAACGTTTGTGTTTCTTAACTCCAGGGAATAAGCATGGCTTTACTATAATTGGCATACCTTTTTTCTTGTAAATATAAAATCGGTTTAGACTGTACATGCTATTGTCACACTGCTGACATACTGTTGAGAAATTATTGATTTGTCTGCAAACGTCTAGCAGTAATTTTTAAAACGGACAAATATCTGACTGGGAGCTTGAGTCCTTTGCAGAAGAGTGTTCAAAACACTGCTGTTGTATCCCAGGGGTGTATCTGCTTATATCAAGAACAGTCTTCTGCATTCCACCCTTACTAGAAAGAGTTCAGGAAAAAAGAATGAACCTCCTTCTTGCCTTTTAACATTGGCATTGTTGGGGTCAGATTCTTTGACATTGAGCCTTTGACTTGGAGCTATTCAGTGCCAAAGCGTTTAAGGTTGCCACAAGACATTCCTTTCCCAATCCCTTCAACGCTAAGGCATACCAATTGGATATTGAAGCATTCAGCTGCTCCTCCAGCACAAGAGATTACCAGGAAAAAGCAATCAACCACATCTGAATGAGAGAGATCTTGGAGATCATGTGTCCAGAGTCCTAAGACAACTTGTACGTCGCTTAAGAGTACTCTAAATTGAGAGCATCTCTGATTTTTCTTCACTGTCAAACTCATTGATTTCCTAGACAAGATGCCCATCCAAGTCTCATCAATTTATAATGCCATCTTTTCAGAGAATTTAATTAGAAGAACTGTTCAACGGATTACTACCTCTTTTAATCTAAAAATGCTGTTTGTAATTCTTGAGGCTCTGTCAGAGCTTCTTCCCGAAATCCGATGTCTTCTAGGTCGAGTTTTGCTGGAACCAGATCTGGAAATATTCCTTAGCTATGGAAAAGGAAGACCTCCCTGCCTAAAAAAATAAAGTATAAGTCACAAAAAACAGCTTGCATCTTTACTCGGGACGAATTCTTGAGTGAGGTCTGCAATATGGAAAAATAAACAGTTCCTCATCTTGTAGCCTACCCGAGATATTTAGATGCAGGGTAATAAGGCCTTGTTATTCTTAAGAGTCCAGACAATCAGGGGCAAAGGAAATGCTTCACGGAGGTGGTGAGTGAGGACATAGTGGTATAAAACCAGGTAATCTGTGCTAGTGCAGATGTAGCAGACATTTCATGATCAGGTGTAGCAGTGGAATCTCAGGGTGGGGGAGACTGGGTCAGATGTAACTGCAAGTACCAAAGAAAAATTGGAAACTGACAATCACAGGTATCCTAATTTTGCACCTCATGCAGATGAGATGCATTAGGTCAGAGCTCAGCCTGCATTCAAATGTGGTAGGCCAGTTAAACGGAAAAGTACCCTAGATGCAACAGCGGCACTGTTGCTTCAGGCAAAATTACAGTGGGCTACCTGACCAGGTGTCCAAGCAGTAGGTGACTGGGGACACAAAAAAGGTTTGGCTGGGTGACCAAGACCTTACAGTTGTAGCAGTGTATCTGCCAGGAATACAAAAGAACCAAACCAATACCTTAAAAAGAATTATAACAAAGTGGGGAATTAAATGTGATTATGTTATTTATCAGTGCTTGATCACTTGTGAGAATCTCCGATGAGAGTGCTGCATCTTATGAAGTTCCTCTAAATACAAAATTAGAAGACTTTGCATCCGTCGATCTGTAAAATAGATCAAAATGGAATGCACTTTTGAGGGTGGGATTTAGAACTTTTCCTTATGCTTTTGCAAGAATTCCCTCCCAATTCCAACTTGCATCGTAAAGCTAAAAATGTGCCAGAATTATATAATCACCCCTGCATCGGCTCACCACTGATTGTTCAGAGATTTGTTAGAACAGTCTACACCGACCACACATGAAATCGCTGAGAATGTATCTCCCAAAGCCTTCCCAGGATTTGCTAAGGCCTTTCCCAAATGCACATGTGACCTGCAGAAATCTCTGCGAACCATTGAACATATAATGGGCCTGCACTATTAGGAGTGCGGTTACAAGTCTGGCACTGACAGACCACCTGTTCTAGGGTTTCACAAGAATTAGGGCTTCACTGGTATCTTTGGGTAATCAGCCTACTTTTAATACGTCTTCATATATACAAAGCAGCCATGGTTACAGTTAACTCCTGTATGCTTTGCAAAAGTCACAAGTCAGCCCATCTTGCCCAGTGGCTTTAGATCTTGCACGCTCATCGATCGCCATTTCAATTTCCCAGATTGTTTTAGGAGTTTTATAATTGCTACCATAGGGCTCATTTTTTTGCCCAAAGGCAGAGCTGTCTTATCCAGGTAGGTGCACCACAACAAACGTTTATATTGATTTGTCAGATATTGTTTAATCTACTTAAGAATAGTTGTTGCCGAACTGCTCACTGAAATCTACCTTAACTTCAGGTCTTTGT
The DNA here is from genome assembly GCF_964261635.1 of Lissotriton helveticus. Classification (NCBI taxonomy): domain Eukaryota; kingdom Metazoa; phylum Chordata; class Amphibia; order Caudata; family Salamandridae; genus Lissotriton; species Lissotriton helveticus. The sequence goes on from NC_136072.1 coordinate 788,756,693, forward strand.
TGGAAGTAACTGAGTTCTTTATTAAGTGGATACATGCAGGGACATCTTTGAGTCAATGGGATTCCACAGACCTCTCACACCAAGATTTGGAGCGTGTCTTAAAGTGCACAGCCAAGAGAGTTGCCAAGTAATGGCATCTGTAATCACTGTTGTGTTTAGTTTACTCAGTCTGTGAATAATCCACAAACCTGGATGGTCAAATAAAATATCCTTTATTAAGTGTCCGCTGTATATGCATTTCAATCCAAGTCCCAGTGCATTTCGCACCGAGTAGTATATAGTTCAATGAACTATGCGAAAATTAAACAATAACATACACAATAAGCATAACTTAATTGCTCAATATAAAAAGAGGCAACAATTAGTCTATCACGATGGTAGTCAATGTTTTCTGGAAGAAATGTTCAAACCCTGCTGTTGATTGAATAGTCTTGAAATCGTGTTGATAAACACACTATAATAGAAGAAAGGCCTACATTGTCCTCAGAAATAAAAGTGAAATGTTGCATCATTGCTCCAAAGGAATGGTATGCAAACCGATGGAATAGAAATCACAAATATCCCATAAAACATACGGCCCAATCATAAAGATAAACTGCGCCAGAAATCCCAGTACACCAGTCCCAGTAAAGAACTGCAAGTTTCAAATATGCTGAAGTACATCTCCACCATGCACGTTTAGCCATCACCAGCTTGTAAAGCTAAGCAAAAAACACCTGTCAATGATGTGCAATCCATTAAAACAAGCATGCAAACAGTGTACAGGCATGCAAATAAAGTGTTAAAAAACCCACCATTATGCGAGTGGAAACTCAAACGGACAAAGCCAAAGGAAAACAAGACACATTAGACACAGGCAAAAGTCATGATGGATAGAATAGGAGACAAACTCTTTAAAAAGGGGTCAACAGCAGATGCATGTACTTCCGACTTGATATGGGCGCAGTCGCTTTCTGAACAAATAGAGACTAAAACCACCACCATCTTCAGTGGAGCAAACGGAATGTTGTAGTCAAACACTTGGTACGAAGGAACATGATGGCCAACTAGAAATAATAGTATGCTCTAAAAAGAGAGATGCACTGAAAATAGAAACAGATACATTATAAATAGAGAAAGAAACTTAAAAAAATGCAATAATTCAAATAAATAGAACTCAAATAATAGACTACACGGAAGAGTCATAGTATCGTCAGCCGCCATGTTGAACTTACAAAACTCCATTCTGAATGACGAAGTGCATTAGATATAATGTACACAGAAAAACATAAGCACAATAACAGAAAATCACCAAAATTAAGAGCAAAACATTATAGAGTAGAAAATAAACGATGATCATACACCAAGGATCAGCAAACCTCCCTCATTTACAAAAGAATGTGATGCCCTGAAGAAGACTACAAAAAAAAGAAGAAAAAAAAACTTCATATCGCCCAGACCTGTCACCAGTTGTATAGGAATAGCGCACCATCTTGTCCATATAGTGACGGTGTGGCATTACCAAGTTCAGTGCAACAGTTAGATAAGGTCTTAATAAATGGATTTAGATATATGATGATTAAGTTCTGTTTGCGAACTCGTTGGCATTAGTTCTTACATAGTCGCCCTTAAATTGAATCATATGTATGACTGACTGCATGTTCTCAAAAAATTGGAAGAAAGTATCAGTAATGATGGGAACAATTAAAACACAATTGACATGATCCTGGTAATTATTTATTTCTGACAAACCTCTAGAGATTTTTGTTGGGGTGCACCTACCTTGACTTTCACATTTTTTGTAGTGTGAACTGGGGCACGCTGTCACTCATCAAGGTTGCACTTTAGCACCTGTCTAGGTTCCAATTTGCCACTACTGATCTGTTGGGTTGAGGAATTCCTGAAATTATATATGTCTTCATAATACCCCCTGAACACCTCATTTAGTTCACTCTCGTTGTTTACCAGAACACCCTCTCCATACGCGGGCATTACATGTATGCCATCCTAAACAGTCTTCAGGGTCTGTATTGGCCATGCCATTGGAAGTCTGTCAAGCAAATGAATTGGTCTCTCGGCTAGGACTCTGAATTCATTCACTTTTCCCCTGGTTTCCACCAATGCTTCCCACTCCTCCTGTGGTGTGATATAGAATCTTCTTAATGGTTCTCTAGACTGGATAACTTGACATCTTGGAAACCCCCATTCTGTAGTAGGGGATCTCTGTGTATAGTCATAATCTAGTGAATAGTCCCGCCCATGTGCGTGGACCCCGGAGCAATCAAAAATAATCTCTTACAGTGTCAAAAAATGCAGAAAATGCATAGACACTTAAGAGAGAATTTAAAGACAGATAATGCAGCCAAAAGGCTACACTGTCCAGTACTTCAACTAGAAATTTCCACCATAAAATCCACAAAACAGCAAAGCCTGTACAGATTTCCCTTGCTTAACAGCAAAATCCCTCAGGAATGATAGAGAGAAGAACCTGGACAGACAAGCCCCATAGGCTGCCATTATGTGGCTTAATTAGGATACTGTGCCTTTAAGAGAACCTTCCAGAACCTTCTCTCAGTATCCCAGAATGCATAGCAGGTCCAACTTAGCCTCAGTTCTTTTTTCCGGCTCCTGCAAGCAGGACCCTGGAGCATTGAGCTCTCCCTTTCAAGGGTTTTTGTTGGTGTTTTACACTGATTTCGATTTTTGGTACTTTTAAAGTACTCTGGTGACTTTCTTTCTGTGTTTCTGCACTCTTTTTTGTCCAATAATGCCTGCATTATTCGACAAGTGCCCTGAGTGCTCAAGAAAGAAGGCCAAGACAGACTCCCATGAGGTCTGTATTCTCTGCCTTCCCTCTTCCCACATCCCTGAGGAGTGTAGGATCTGCAGAAGCTTCTCTGGAAGGACCCTGAAGGAGAGGAAGAAGATCAGGCTTCAGGGGCTTGAGGAGAGGAAGCTGAAGGCACGAGGTGGGTCAGGAGGGGCTCCTTCTACCCATGCTGAGGCCTCTGGGGGGCTCCCCAGGGGCAGGAAGACCAGCCCGCGCCCAAGGTCTCCGTCTGGGTCAGTTGCGCTGACCACGACGTCGAGGGGACGGTCAACGGCCAGTTCCAGGTCTCCCCAGGGCTCTGGGTCGAGAAAACGTCGCCCGTCGACGTCGAGGAACGTGTTCCGGCCGCCGTCGAAGCCGGTGTCGATATCCTCGTCGTCGCTGTCGGCGTCGAGTGATCGACATCGGAGGGCCCGGCGTCGGCGCTCGCCGTCGAGGCGACACCGCCGTTCGCCGTCGAGGACATCGTCGTCGAGGGGATCCTCGTCGTCAAGGTCGCCGTCGAGACAAAAGGCATCTCCGGCGCCGAAGAGGTCGACGTCGAAGCATTCCAAAAGGCCGACGTCGAGACGGTCGAGAAGATCGACGTCGAGAAGGTCGGAGAGGTCGACGTCGAGGAGATCCAAAGGGTCGCCGTCGAAGCGATCCAGGAAGTCGACGTCGAGACCGGCGAAGAGGTCGAGGTCGCCGTCGAGGCACCATCGCCCGTCGTCGAGGTTTCGTGGCTCGTCGATCTGGTCGGGGTCGACGTCGAGACGAAGACACGGTTCGACGTCGAGGAGTGTGATTCGGTCGACGCCGAAGGACCGTTCGACGTCGAGGGGACATCGGTCGTCGTCTGGACACCGGTCTTCAGCGTCTGTAGGTCCTAAGGACAGGCCCAGGACTGTGGGGGGCTCCCCACTCTCTGGTAGAGGTGATGGCTCGCCGGGACCGGCGCATTCCGGGGTGGATACTCCGATGAAGCCGTCTACGCCTCCTCCGCGGCCTGCTGTGCCGAAGGGTCCTCCTCCGAAGGCCCCTACCCCGCCTCCGAAGCCGGCTCCGCGGGACCCGCGTCCGGTTGCCCCTCCACCCCCGATCCCACCGAGGGAGGTGTCGATGCCTAAGTTCCCGACGCCTCCGAAGAAGACTCCTAAGAAGCCTGGAGCTCCTGACCCTGGGAGGCCGAAGGAGCGTCCGAGGCCCAAGAGGTCGAGGTCTCGCTCGGGGAGACGGGACAGATCGAGGAGTGGCCGCGGATCTTCATCACGATCCAGGCATCATCACAAGAGACGTCGGTCCAGGTCACGTTCTCCTTCTGGGACCCGTTCCTACTCGCCCACGCTGTCCGATTCGCCGGAGACTAGGGTGTCTCCGATAGACGATATTAGCACATTTCAGGAGGTTCTCCTGCGTGGTGCGGCGAAGTTGGGCATTGAGGTTGAAGCGCCTACGGCTTCTACCTCGGTAATCTTTGAGACTTTACACAAGAGGCACTTGTCTCGCCCCCTGTTACCTCTGGTGCCGGGGCTCCTTGAGCCCGCCGAACAGCTATTCCTGACGCCGGCGACGGTGAGATCTGTCCCTTCCAGGATACTGAAAAAGTACAGGGCTCCGGACTCAGACCCAGCCTTCTTGAGGAAAGACCCGGTACCGGATTCAGTCATCGTGACTGCTGCTCGGAAGCTTCATTCCACCTCCCCTGCGTCCACGGTGCCTCCGGACAAGGAGAGCCGGTGGATCGATTCTGCTGGTCGCAAGGCGTGTGGGACATCCGCCTCGTCCATGAAGGCAGCCAGTGACTCGGCTTTGCTGGGACGTTACGACCGGTCCCTTTGGGACTCGATGGAGCAGTTCGCAGACCTCGTCCCTCGAGACCGCAAGGAGGACTTTGTGGAGATCGTCAAGGAGGGGATGTTGGTCTCTAATCAGGCCATCGGCGCTGCAGCAGACATATCGTTGCTGTCCGCGCACGGATATTGCCACGGGATTCACCAGAGACGCCATGCTTGGCTCAGGTTGACATCGTTGAAACCGGAGGCACAGCAACGCGTGGCGAATCTCCCGTTTTCCGGAGATACCCTCTTCGGGAAGCACGCGGATGATGAGATGGCCAGGATGAAGGCCGAAGCGGAGACCCTGACGGCAGTGGGCCTGGAAAAGCCCAAGGAAAAGAAACCCTTCCGACAGTACCAGCGTCGGTTTGGGGCGCAGGGTCGTGGAAGGGGGCAGTCTGCTGGTCAACATCAACAGCGGCAGCAGCAGCAGCAGTACAGGCAGCCCTTCCAGAAGCGACAGGGTGGTAGAGGTCGTCAACAGTCCTCTACCGCGACCAAGGGCCCGGCCGGGTCCCGTCCCTGAGCTGTTACTTCCCCCTCGTCCGTTACCCGCTCCGGTGGGGGGAAGCGTTCAATTTTTTCTGGCAGAGTGGAGAAAAATTACTCAGGACAAGTGGGTGCTGAATATTGTTTGCAATGGATACAGTCTACGTTTCACCAGCCCTCCTCCATCGATTCCTCCCGTCAGCTCGCAGTATCAACTGCGCGAGCTTCAGACGGAGGCGGACGTTCTGCTAAGGAAAAGGGCGATCGAAGACGTACCTCTGTCTCAAAGAGGAAGAGGTCTGTACTCTCGGTTCTTTCTTGTCCGCAAGAAGGACAAAAACGAGTTCAGGCCCATTCTGGATTTGCGGCAGGCAAACAAGTGGATTCGCAGAGAAAAGTTTCGCATGCTGTCGTTGCATCAGATCTACCCTCAGCTGCAACGGGGAGACTGGATGTGTGCCATAGATCTACAGGACGCATACTTCCACGTGCCCATTGCATGCAAACACAGAAAATTTCTGCGCTTTCAAGTCGGCACCAATCACTATCAGTACACGGTGCTACCCTTCGGACTGAAGTCTGCACCCAGGACATTCTCAAAATGTATGGCAGTGGTAGCGGCACACCTGAGGAAGAACAAGGTGTTTGTCTACCCGTACCTGGACGATTGGTTGATCAAAGCCTCCTCCTTCTCGGAAGCTCGAGCACACTTCCAGAAGACGTGCGTTCTCTTGAACAGGCTGGGGTTGCACATCAACATGTCCAAGTCGGTCCCGATTCCGGTGCAGTGCATCCAGTACTTGGGGGCCTCCATCAATACGCTGTCAGCAAGCGTGTCTCCTTCGGAAGAGCGACGTTTATCACTCGTTCGGAAGGCTCAGGCTCTCATGAAAACTCCGTCTACGACGGTGAGGACCGTGTCTTCTCTACTGGGATCGATGGCCTCTTGCATTTTTCTCACTCCTCACGCACGGCTACAGATGCGTCCTCTGCAGGAGTGCTTGGAGGATCAGTGGGACCAGAGGAGAGGTTCTTGGGACGACAGGATACGACTGTCTCTACATGCTCTTCAGTCTCTGAAGTGGTGGTGCTCGAAGGAGAATCTCCTCAGAGGCGTTCCCTTCCACAAGGACATTCCCACACAGACCATCGTGACGGATGCGTCTCTCCTAGGTTGGGGGGCGCATTCCGGAGATCTGCAAATTCAAGGGACGTGGTCCCCGACGGAGTCCACGTACCACATCAATTTCCTGGAACTGAGAGCTGTTCACTTGGCACTGAAGGCCTTTCATCCGTCCTTTCAGACCAACTCTCTGCTTGTTCAGACGGACAACACGACTACGATGTATTACCTCAACAAGCAGGGGGGCTCGAGATCGCGCACTCTGTCGCAGGAGGCGCAGGCGATCTGGCACTGGCTTCTGGCTCGAGGACTGTCGATAACGGCCACCCATCTGCCAGGTGTGCAGAATGTTCAGGCAGACGAGCTGAGCAGAATCGTGCAGGAAAACCACGAATGGGTCATAAACGACGAAGTACTAGGAGAAGTCTTCGCAAGGTGGGGAACTCCAGACGTAGATCTGTTTGCCACCGCCGAAAACAGCAAATGCCGAGGCTTCGCCTCCAGGTACTACCAGCCAGGGACGCTGGGGAACGCGTTATGGATCAACTGGTCGAACAGCTTTCTGTACGCTTTTCCACCAATTCCCCTGATTCCGGCGGTTCTCATCAAGCTGTCTCAATCCAGGGCGAGAATGATTCTGATTGCCCCGGAATGGCCCAGACAGTGGTGGTTCACGGACCTGCTTCACCGATCTCTCCTTTCTCACATGAAGCTGCCGTGCAGGCCGGACCTTCTCACGAAGTTCGGGGGGCGGATGGTGCACCCCAACCTCTCGTCTTTGAGTTTGGCGGCATGGCTCCTGAAATAGTGCAATATGGCCATCTGAATCTCCCAGAGGATTGTATGGGCATACTGAAGGAGGCTAAGCGACCTTCCACTAGGACTTCCTATGCTTACAAGTGGAAGAGGTTTTGCATCTGGTGCAAGTCTAAGAACTATGACCCTACGTCATGCAAGGAAGATGTCATCCTTCCATATCTGCTTCATCTGGCGCAGTCGGGCCTTAATGTCCATTCCATTAAGGTTCATCTGGCTGCTTTGACTGCCTACAGGAAAGGCCCTTCACAGACTTCCTTTTTCCAGATCCCTGTGATCAAAGATTTTTTGGAAGGCTTGAAGAAAGTGTTCCCTCCTGTCAGGCTTCCTTCGCCTTCATGGGACTTGAATGTGGTGCTGTCCAGATTGATGAAGGAGCCTTTTGAACCCATTCATAAGGCTTCGTTGCAGCACCTGTCCTGGAAGGCGGCGTTCCTCGTGGCCATTACATCGGCCCGCAGGGTGAGTGAGATTCAGGCATTGTGTTGCCAAGAACCTTATACTGTATTTCATAATGCTAAAGTTGTTATGCGTACTCACCCTAAGTTTCTTCCCAAGGTTGTTTCTGATTTTCATATCAATCAGACTATCACTTTGCCTACGTTCTTTCAGAATCCTTCATCTCCGGCGGAAAGGTCTTTACATTCCCTGGATGTGCGGAGGGTGCTGAAGTTTTATCTTGATAAGACTAAAGATATTCGTAGGTCAGACCAATTGTTCGTCAATTATGGCTCAGTCAGGACAGGTCTTGCTACCTCTAAACAGTCCATCTCGAGGTGGATTGTGTCCTGCATACAGTTGTGTTACTACAAAGCTAATAAGACCTTAGGAGGTAAGCCTAAGGCTCATTCCACCAGGGGCAAAGCTGCTACGACAGCTATGCTCCGTAATGTTCCCATTGCAGAGATCTGCAAGGCGGCCACTTGGAAGTCGGTCCATACCTTTGCTAAGCATTACTGCCTGGACACTGATGCCAGGGCAGACGCTCAGGTTGGGCAGGCTTCGCTGCGGAATCTGTTCGCACAGTAGTGGCGTTATTTTATTCTCCACCGCCGCTTGGTGTGGGGATGGGCTTGCCATTCTATTCACTAGATTATGACTATACACAGAGATCCCCTACTACAGAAGGAGTAGTTTCTGTCCTGTAACTCCAGTTCTGTAGTAGGGGTATCTCTGTTATAGTCATAAGCGCCCTCCCGCCTCCCCGGTGGAGTGTTGTTCATGATCATAATGCTACAGGTCTGGCGTTTCCTACGCCCTCGAAAAGAACTGAGGCTAAGTTGGACCTGCTATGCATTCTGGGATACTGAGAGAAGGTTCTGGAAGGTTCTCTTAAAGGCACAGTATCCTAATTAAGCCACATAATGGCAGCCTATGGGGCTTGTCTGTCCAGGTTCTTCTCTCTATCATTCCTGAGGGATTTTGCTGTTAAGCAAGGGAAATCTGTACAGGCTTTGCTGTTTTGTGGATTTTATGGTGGAAATTTCTAGTTGAAGTACTGGACAGTGTAGCCTTTTGGCTGCATTATCTGTCTTTAAATTCTCTCTTAAGTGTCTATGCATTTTCTGCATTTTTTGACACTGTAAGAGATTATTTTTGATTGCTCCGGGGTCCACGCACATGGGCGGGACTATTCACTAGATTATGACTATAACAGAGATACCCCTACTACAGAACTGGAGTTACAGGACAGAAACTACTCCTTCTCTTTACAAATTCCCCTAAAATGCACATTAAATGCGCTACATAGCATGCTCTTCTTTTGCAATTTTGTTTCAAATGGAAGTTGAATATGCTCTTCCCAGTCTGTGAAATGGGATGCAGCAATGCCATGCCAATAAACCACCAAATTCTCACATGGCTAAATTCCTGCTCAAGTGTGAAATAAATTGGAGCTGGGCAGTCATCCGATAGATTCTAGGTAGTATATCGGTCCTTCCTGCACTGTGCAACAAGTCCCTGGTGGTAAGTACCTTGTCCAAGCTAGATGAAGCTTGACGTACCACTGAGTGAAGTGTGAATTCCAATTGGTAAGGATGCATTAAACTTCAAACATTTAGCAGTTGTAAAAGGTCGCAGAGACGCAGGAGGTATCTAGCCACCACAGGTAGAAACCTTAGATTTATTGTGGTCCTATCTCTTTAAAGATTCATGTTATTATTACAGTTACCTAGCACGTGAATTCTGACCCTTTAAATAGCCAAACGCCCAGCTAACTCATCATAGAAATAGACAATAGATATTTGCTAATATCAATAAGTAAACAGCAAGAGTATCAGGCACTATTACATATCTACCATTCAGGCATACCATCGCTTTGTCATGTGTAACCCTACATTAGAGAGAATCAAGGTTACTAACTCTCTTGAATGTTCTGAGAAGGATGGAAAGTATCTGTGACATTCCCAATATTTGATAAATCTTTATTCCCGGTGTGCACTCGGTGGCTCCCCAGCTACATAGCAGTAGTCATGTTGCGCTGTTTAAGGTATGCTATCTCTTTCCTAATTTTGATAGGGTGAGTTTTTGCGCATTCGATGTCATTATCTTCAAATGCTTCTGTGCTGTTATCTCACACCAGTGTCCCCCAATATTGGGTTTTCTCATAGTCATTTATTGTGTATTATCCCATTTATCGGTCTATCACAGTGGTCGAAGTGGGTGGAATCGGCAGGACACAGCGTGGCTCTACTTTTTAAATTCAATAGAATCCTTTCCCCTACTTTTTATTTTAAAAATGCGTCTCATGACAGCAGAAATTACCAAGGCCTATAGATAAGGTTTGATCATTCCGTGATATTGGGGGGAGGGGAAAGGGGAGGGGGAGAGAGAAGGAAAAAGACTGTCTCTTTCTTCTTGCCAAGCAACACAAGTCACATTTTTTAATAACTTTCGATATATTTGAGCTACAAACAATTTTTTTTTTAAATCGTCAGATGATGTATTATGTATCAAATATGGCGGGCCATAATTATGTGGAAAACATTTGCAAACTAGGATATCTTGCCATTCATTTTTTTAACTGCTCTTGTGGAAACTGCATGGCTCTGAAACAAGTGGCGTGTGATTCCACTGTTAAGCATATTTGGGACATTCTGTGATTGAAAACATATCCCACTTTGTGAAGGTATTTCAATGTCGATATCTCATGGTAAACCTTAAACATGCGTATCCATTGGTTGAATTAAATCACGTAATAAGATCTAACTGGTCCGTGAAATGCCAAACCAATACAACAAATTGGGACGTTTTGCTCTTTCTGGCCACACCTCTGACTCTGTTCACTGGCCCAATCCTCAGGTTATTCCCACCCTCTGGATAACCAGAGGGTGGGAATAAGTTCCCCTACTCACAACCCCCTCCCCCTCCCCAACTGGTCCAGCAACATCTGGCCCGATATGTTCTTGTGTACTAATTAACATATTGATGCAGATGTCATCATATTTGCCACAACTTGAACAAACACCTGAGGAGAGGGTGGGGCATAGCAAGGGGTGGGGCCTCGTGCCAAGAAGTACCTACAAGGCACTTTTGCCTCCTCCCTGCCCTCGAGCTGGTGCCAATGTCCTGGGGTGTTTTCACACCCTTTAATGGACGTTGGCAGTTCAAAGCTTAGGAAAACGAGCTGGAAATTCACTATTTACAGTGGTTTTCAGTTTGTCTTCCCTGCCACTGTGTGCTATATACACCCAAACGGATGACAGTGTGATGGAAGCTGATATCGTGTCAATCGTGTGAGTTGGCAGGAATCTTACATGATTCCTCTAACGATCGACACCTACCTCCACCTCCCTCACTAAAAACCCCTCAACCATCAGTGACCAGTCATCCCACCCTCTTTCTCCTTCCAAACTTTCGATAGTGGAGCTATAAAAATATTACAACCCAACGATTCTATTAAACTATCTCACTCTGAATGATTACTCCTTAGTTACACCTGCAACCTCGTTTGGGAGCTGATACCTATCTTTAATCTATGATGTGCAAAACCCTAGTTATTTACCAGAGCCATGGTGAACTGCATTTGGAGTAACCGTTCCAATAGTAATTCTAACCAACAACACAATGCTGTTGTCCACTGGTGCCATTTGCAACCACCACACGGAGGTCAAAGGATTACCTTCTAGTGTTTCGATCCCATTTCTCCTCAACAAGCATCCTGACAGCATAATAATCTAAGTTCCGGGCACAGTCCTGTACAGTTGCCCCATAATCATTATCAAACTGTTCTCCTGTGTTTTAAGAATCTTCTCTGTGGCCTTGTTTTGCTTCTCCTCATAGAGGAGGCCTGTAAGATGAAACAGATCAACATCGTTCAGTTGTAGTCCAATGCTTCCACAGCAGAGTTGAAGAAATAGGCGGTCTGGAAACAGCATAGCATTCTTCACTTCTCATTTAGACGTTGGCCGATGGATTGCTCCTTTACAAATGTGGTGGATAGCCCATCCACTGTATTACAAGTGCATTGTAGTCTATAGCACTCATAATACAGTGTGGGGATATTTAGAGTTTGATAGACATAGCACGTCTATCACACACTAAAGAAGCCCGGTAGTGTCTTCTTGACAGCTGTAACTGGTTTTCGGGCTGCCTGAGCTGATGAGGGAAAATTAACACCCTAGATCCTTCATATTGTAAAGTTTCCATCTCCCTGGCCATTTCCCTCAAGTACTGATCACGTCTCTCAAATTGAGCAGTGTTTTGATCCGATAAATATTCAGTCAAAATAGACAATAAAAGCACATATCATACATTTCACATAGATACAGACTGAAAGCATAATTTTATCGGGGAAGATAAATACAAATATAAAAAGCTTAGTACCAAATACAAAGCAAAAACATTACAAAGTGTGCTTATAAAGTGCAAGTACCCCAGTGCATTATCTTAAACAGATTCAACAGAATTGGACTTTACCAACAAAATTCCTCTTTTGAATATATACAAAAATCACCTTGTGTGATGAGATTGGTAGATGTGCCCTTTCGTCCTTGAATAGTTTTTCCCACAATCTGAAGGTACCTGAGAGGAATCTTGGAACTCCAAAACCGATCACAGGGGAGGGTGAGGTTTGTAAAAACAACGCAAGCCTTACTTGTACAAATTGGTTATTTCTTATGAGCGGAATAATAAATGTACGCCTCAGAGCGGAATAAAAATCACAGAAGAATATAAATGCAAAATGCCCTATTTAATTATCACAAGGGCAAGGTTTTAGGGCTACTGGCTTTGAAAATCCCTTTGGGACAGTTAAGAGCCAGTGTAACGAATTCAATCTAAATCTGGTTAATATAAAACGATGGTGAGCATAATTGACAAAAAACAAGTAGGGTTTCCCCCTCAAGCATGTTGTCAACAGGCCATGTCCCTCGAGTACTGATCGCATTGTCTAAAAAATTGAGCAGCCTTTCAGTAATCTTTATAATTGGCCTACCCAGCACAGGTTTCGCAACAAGGAAGCTATGAGCTCTTTTAACAGTCAAGTGTTTAGAATAAAAGAGTGTTTGCCAAACAGGTACTTCAAGAAATTCCCTGCTTATACTTCTGTAGTAGGGGATCTCTGTGTATAGTCATAATCTAGTGAATAGTCCCGCCCATGTGCGTGGACCCCGGAGCAATCAAAAATAATCTCTTACAGTGTCAAAAAATGCAGAAAATGCATAGACACTTAAGAGAGAATTTAAAGACAGATAATGCAGCCAAAAGGCTACACTGTCCAGTACTTCAACTAGAAATTTCCACCATAAAATCCACAAAACAGCAAAGCCTGTACAGATTTCCCTTGCTTAACAGCAAAATCCCTCAGGAATGATAGAGAGAAGAACCTGGACAGACAAGCCCCATAGGCTGCCATTATGTGGCTTAATTAGGATACTGTGCCTTTAAGAGAACCTTCCAGAACCTTCTCTCAGTATCCCAGAATGCATAGCAGGTCCAACTTAGCCTCAGTTCTTTTTTCCGGCTCCTGCAAGCAGGACCCTGGAGCATTGAGCTCTCCCTTTCAAGGGTTTTTGTTGGTGTTTTACACTGATTTCGATTTTTGGTACTTTTAAAGTACTCTGGTGACTTTCTTTCTGTGTTTCTGCACTCTTTTTTGTCCAATAATGCCTGCATTATTCGACAAGTGCCCTGAGTGCTCAAGAAAGAAGGCCAAGACAGACTCCCATGAGGTCTGTATTCTCTGCCTTCCCTCTTCCCACATCCCTGAGGAGTGTAGGATCTGCAGAAGCTTCTCTGGAAGGACCCTGAAGGAGAGGAAGAAGATCAGGCTTCAGGGGCTTGAGGAGAGGAAGCTGAAGGCACGAGGTGGGTCAGGAGGGGCTCCTTCTACCCATGCTGAGGCCTCTGGGGGGCTCCCCAGGGGCAGGAAGACCAGCCCGCGCCCAAGGTCTCCGTCTGGGTCAGTTGCGCTGACCACGACGTCGAGGGGACGGTCAACGGCCAGTTCCAGGTCTCCCCAGGGCTCTGGGTCGAGAAAACGTCGCCCGTCGACGTCGAGGAACGTGTTCCGGCCGCCGTCGAAGCCGGTGTCGATATCCTCGTCGTCGCTGTCGGCGTCGAGTGATCGACATCGGAGGGCCCGGCGTCGGCGCTCGCCGTCGAGGCGACACCGCCGTTCGCCGTCGAGGACATCGTCGTCGAGGGGATCCTCGTCGTCAAGGTCGCCGTCGAGACAAAAGGCATCTCCGGCGCCGAAGAGGTCGACGTCGAAGCATTCCAAAAGGCCGACGTCGAGACGGTCGAGAAGATCGACGTCGAGAAGGTCGGAGAGGTCGACGTCGAGGAGATCCAAAGGGTCGCCGTCGAAGCGATCCAGGAAGTCGACGTCGAGACCGGCGAAGAGGTCGAGGTCGCCGTCGAGGCACCATCGCCCGTCGTCGAGGTTTCGTGGCTCGTCGATCTGGTCGGGGTCGACGTCGAGACGAAGACACGGTTCGACGTCGAGGAGTGTGATTCGGTCGACGCCGAAGGACCGTTCGACGTCGAGGGGACATCGGTCGTCGTCTGGACACCGGTCTTCAGCGTCTGTAGGTCCTAAGGACAGGCCCAGGACTGTGGGGGGCTCCCCACTCTCTGGTAGAGGTGATGGCTCGCCGGGACCGGCGCATTCCGGGGTGGATACTCCGATGAAGCCGTCTACGCCTCCTCCGCGGCCTGCTGTGCCGAAGGGTCCTCCTCCGAAGGCCCCTACCCCGCCTCCGAAGCCGGCTCCGCGGGACCCGCGTCCGGTTGCCCCTCCACCCCCGATCCCACCGAGGGAGGTGTCGATGCCTAAGTTCCCGACGCCTCCGAAGAAGACTCCTAAGAAGCCTGGAGCTCCTGACCCTGGGAGGCCGAAGGAGCGTCCGAGGCCCAAGAGGTCGAGGTCTCGCTCGGGGAGACGGGACAGATCGAGGAGTGGCCGCGGATCTTCATCACGATCCAGGCATCATCACAAGAGACGTCGGTCCAGGTCACGTTCTCCTTCTGGGACCCGTTCCTACTCGCCCACGCTGTCCGATTCGCCGGAGACTAGGGTGTCTCCGATAGACGATATTAGCACATTTCAGGAGGTTCTCCTGCGTGGTGCGGCGAAGTTGGGCATTGAGGTTGAAGCGCCTACGGCTTCTACCTCGGTAATCTTTGAGACTTTACACAAGAGGCACTTGTCTCGCCCCCTGTTACCTCTGGTGCCGGGGCTCCTTGAGCCCGCCGAACAGCTATTCCTGACGCCGGCGACGGTGAGATCTGTCCCTTCCAGGATACTGAAAAAGTACAGGGCTCCGGACTCAGACCCAGCCTTCTTGAGGAAAGACCCGGTACCGGATTCAGTCATCGTGACTGCTGCTCGGAAGCTTCATTCCACCTCCCCTGCGTCCACGGTGCCTCCGGACAAGGAGAGCCGGTGGATCGATTCTGCTGGTCGCAAGGCGTGTGGGACATCCGCCTCGTCCATGAAGGCAGCCAGTGACTCGGCTTTGCTGGGACGTTACGACCGGTCCCTTTGGGACTCGATGGAGCAGTTCGCAGACCTCGTCCCTCGAGACCGCAAGGAGGACTTTGTGGAGATCGTCAAGGAGGGGATGTTGGTCTCTAATCAGGCCATCGGCGCTGCAGCAGACATATCGTTGCTGTCCGCGCACGGATATTGCCACGGGATTCACCAGAGACGCCATGCTTGGCTCAGGTTGACATCGTTGAAACCGGAGGCACAGCAACGCGTGGCGAATCTCCCGTTTTCCGGAGATACCCTCTTCGGGAAGCACGCGGATGATGAGATGGCCAGGATGAAGGCCGAAGCGGAGACCCTGACGGCAGTGGGCCTGGAAAAGCCCAAGGAAAAGAAACCCTTCCGACAGTACCAGCGTCGGTTTGGGGCGCAGGGTCGTGGAAGGGGGCAGTCTGCTGGTCAACATCAACAGCGGCAGCAGCAGCAGCAGTACAGGCAGCCCTTCCAGAAGCGACAGGGTGGTAGAGGTCGTCAACAGTCCTCTACCGCGACCAAGGGCCCGGCCGGGTCCCGTCCCTGAGCTGTTACTTCCCCCTCGTCCGTTACCCGCTCCGGTGGGGGGAAGCGTTCAATTTTTTCTGGCAGAGTGGAGAAAAATTACTCAGGACAAGTGGGTGCTGAATATTGTTTGCAATGGATACAGTCTACGTTTCACCAGCCCTCCTCCATCGATTCCTCCCGTCAGCTCGCAGTATCAACTGCGCGAGCTTCAGACGGAGGCGGACGTTCTGCTAAGGAAAAGGGCGATCGAAGACGTACCTCTGTCTCAAAGAGGAAGAGGTCTGTACTCTCGGTTCTTTCTTGTCCGCAAGAAGGACAAAAACGAGTTCAGGCCCATTCTGGATTTGCGGCAGGCAAACAAGTGGATTCGCAGAGAAAAGTTTCGCATGCTGTCGTTGCATCAGATCTACCCTCAGCTGCAACGGGGAGACTGGATGTGTGCCATAGATCTACAGGACGCATACTTCCACGTGCCCATTGCATGCAAACACAGAAAATTTCTGCGCTTTCAAGTCGGCACCAATCACTATCAGTACACGGTGCTACCCTTCGGACTGAAGTCTGCACCCAGGACATTCTCAAAATGTATGGCAGTGGTAGCGGCACACCTGAGGAAGAACAAGGTGTTTGTCTACCCGTACCTGGACGATTGGTTGATCAAAGCCTCCTCCTTCTCGGAAGCTCGAGCACACTTCCAGAAGACGTGCGTTCTCTTGAACAGGCTGGGGTTGCACATCAACATGTCCAAGTCGGTCCCGATTCCGGTGCAGTGCATCCAGTACTTGGGGGCCTCCATCAATACGCTGTCAGCAAGCGTGTCTCCTTCGGAAGAGCGACGTTTATCACTCGTTCGGAAGGCTCAGGCTCTCATGAAAACTCCGTCTACGACGGTGAGGACCGTGTCTTCTCTACTGGGATCGATGGCCTCTTGCATTTTTCTCACTCCTCACGCACGGCTACAGATGCGTCCTCTGCAGGAGTGCTTGGAGGATCAGTGGGACCAGAGGAGAGGTTCTTGGGACGACAGGATACGACTGTCTCTACATGCTCTTCAGTCTCTGAAGTGGTGGTGCTCGAAGGAGAATCTCCTCAGAGGCGTTCCCTTCCACAAGGACATTCCCACACAGACCATCGTGACGGATGCGTCTCTCCTAGGTTGGGGGGCGCATTCCGGAGATCTGCAAATTCAAGGGACGTGGTCCCCGACGGAGTCCACGTACCACATCAATTTCCTGGAACTGAGAGCTGTTCACTTGGCACTGAAGGCCTTTCATCCGTCCTTTCAGACCAACTCTCTGCTTGTTCAGACGGACAACACGACTACGATGTATTACCTCAACAAGCAGGGGGGCTCGAGATCGCGCACTCTGTCGCAGGAGGCGCAGGCGATCTGGCACTGGCTTCTGGCTCGAGGACTGTCGATAACGGCCACCCATCTGCCAGGTGTGCAGAATGTTCAGGCAGACGAGCTGAGCAGAATCGTGCAGGAAAACCACGAATGGGTCATAAACGACGAAGTACTAGGAGAAGTCTTCGCAAGGTGGGGAACTCCAGACGTAGATCTGTTTGCCACCGCCGAAAACAGCAAATGCCGAGGCTTCGCCTCCAGGTACTACCAGCCAGGGACGCTGGGGAACGCGTTATGGATCAACTGGTCGAACAGCTTTCTGTACGCTTTTCCACCAATTCCCCTGATTCCGGCGGTTCTCATCAAGCTGTCTCAATCCAGGGCGAGAATGATTCTGATTGCCCCGGAATGGCCCAGACAGTGGTGGTTCACGGACCTGCTTCACCGATCTCTCCTTTCTCACATGAAGCTGCCGTGCAGGCCGGACCTTCTCACGAAGTTCGGGGGGCGGATGGTGCACCCCAACCTCTCGTCTTTGAGTTTGGCGGCATGGCTCCTGAAATAGTGCAATATGGCCATCTGAATCTCCCAGAGGATTGTATGGGCATACTGAAGGAGGCTAAGCGACCTTCCACTAGGACTTCCTATGCTTACAAGTGGAAGAGGTTTTGCATCTGGTGCAAGTCTAAGAACTATGACCCTACGTCATGCAAGGAAGATGTCATCCTTCCATATCTGCTTCATCTGGCGCAGTCGGGCCTTAATGTCCATTCCATTAAGGTTCATCTGGCTGCTTTGACTGCCTACAGGAAAGGCCCTTCACAGACTTCCTTTTTCCAGATCCCTGTGATCAAAGATTTTTTGGAAGGCTTGAAGAAAGTGTTCCCTCCTGTCAGGCTTCCTTCGCCTTCATGGGACTTGAATGTGGTGCTGTCCAGATTGATGAAGGAGCCTTTTGAACCCATTCATAAGGCTTCGTTGCAGCACCTGTCCTGGAAGGCGGCGTTCCTCGTGGCCATTACATCGGCCCGCAGGGTGAGTGAGATTCAGGCATTGTGTTGCCAAGAACCTTATACTGTATTTCATAATGCTAAAGTTGTTATGCGTACTCACCCTAAGTTTCTTCCCAAGGTTGTTTCTGATTTTCATATCAATCAGACTATCACTTTGCCTACGTTCTTTCAGAATCCTTCATCTCCGGCGGAAAGGTCTTTACATTCCCTGGATGTGCGGAGGGTGCTGAAGTTTTATCTTGATAAGACTAAAGATATTCGTAGGTCAGACCAATTGTTCGTCAATTATGGCTCAGTCAGGACAGGTCTTGCTACCTCTAAACAGTCCATCTCGAGGTGGATTGTGTCCTGCATACAGTTGTGTTACTACAAAGCTAATAAGACCTTAGGAGGTAAGCCTAAGGCTCATTCCACCAGGGGCAAAGCTGCTACGACAGCTATGCTCCGTAATGTTCCCATTGCAGAGATCTGCAAGGCGGCCACTTGGAAGTCGGTCCATACCTTTGCTAAGCATTACTGCCTGGACACTGATGCCAGGGCAGACGCTCAGGTTGGGCAGGCTTCGCTGCGGAATCTGTTCGCACAGTAGTGGCGTTATTTTATTCTCCACCGCCGCTTGGTGTGGGGATGGGCTTGCCATTCTATTCACTAGATTATGACTATACACAGAGATCCCCTACTACAGAAGGAGTAGTTTCTGTCCTGTAACTCCAGTTCTGTAGTAGGGGTATCTCTGTTATAGTCATAAGCGCCCTCCCGCCTCCCCGGTGGAGTGTTGTTCATGATCATAATGCTACAGGTCTGGCGTTTCCTACGCCCTCGAAAAGAACTGAGGCTAAGTTGGACCTGCTATGCATTCTGGGATACTGAGAGAAGGTTCTGGAAGGTTCTCTTAAAGGCACAGTATCCTAATTAAGCCACATAATGGCAGCCTATGGGGCTTGTCTGTCCAGGTTCTTCTCTCTATCATTCCTGAGGGATTTTGCTGTTAAGCAAGGGAAATCTGTACAGGCTTTGCTGTTTTGTGGATTTTATGGTGGAAATTTCTAGTTGAAGTACTGGACAGTGTAGCCTTTTGGCTGCATTATCTGTCTTTAAATTCTCTCTTAAGTGTCTATGCATTTTCTGCATTTTTTGACACTGTAAGAGATTATTTTTGATTGCTCCGGGGTCCACGCACATGGGCGGGACTATTCACTAGATTATGACTATAACAGAGATACCCCTACTACAGAACTGGAGTTACAGGACAGAAACTACTCCTTCCATTGGACATGTCTGCTTATTCATCTGTGCCCTAAATTCGAATGTTATTTCTCCTAAGTCTGTGTCCTCCTCACCTGGACTTGAAGAATTTTGCAGACCATTCCAGCCGTCACCAAACCGAGATCCTGTGCTCAGCTTGTCCAGTCGGTCCTGTATGTACTCCACTAGATTTGAGAGGACCTCCTGTTTGGTACCACTGCCATTAATACAGGATTTCTCTTCTGCAAGCATACCTTTAATCTTAGCAGAGTTCTGCATCTTACTGTGAAGCTTCTTGCCTCCAGCTTCCCAGCCTAACCCCACCTTCGGAGGGGACACTTCTCCTAAGTTTTGAAAAGGGTGCTTGGTTTGTCACCTTTTCCCATAATCACTGCCTGGATAGTCTCTGTAGAATAGTTATATCAAGATACATAGAATCAAAACTAATTCAGTACACCTAGGTTAGGTTTTGCCCCATTTTACAGTCTATTTTCTGTCACACATTATGACATTCACTAAGATAAAACCTTCTGTAGCCTGAATATTTGTTCTGTATCTCATCCATGATGCCTCATGGCACAGCAGTCCAAACCCCTACCACCCCCCCAACCAAAAAAGAAACCAACATGTAAGCGTATCACTGTCCTAAAGGTAGCATCTATTCTCCAGGTCCACTATTTCAGGCTGCCCATTTCAGAGAGTGCATGACCTTCTCCTTTACAGGCGCATAGAGAGCTGGCATAATAGGTTCCAGTTCCCAGTCTCTCCAGGATCTCTGTAGTAGTCAAGTTTAAGGGAGATAGGAGTGAGGGAGGGGCGAATTGTGCCCAAGAATTTGATCATAATGTCCGGTAATAATGTAGTCCAAAATGCATTCTCTGATTTACATATTCATTTATTTGGAGCTGATCCAAAGAGTATAAATCAGATAGAACTGCAGCCGACACGTGTTTCGCCCGTGTGGCTAAATAGGCCAGGGGCTTATTCAAGGCTGGTGGTCACAGTCACACCCATGTTATATACTGAACATTAAAAAAGTGTCAAGAGTGAAAGACCCAAGGAAGCTGTAGAAGAGAATAATATGTCAAGAAGTATGTAAGATAAGTAAATAAGTGAGAGAGATAAATACAAAAATACAAATGAAGATACAAATGAAAAAAAAGAGAGAAATAATTGACATGTAAAAACCTGTTATGCAAAATGTCAATCTATTTGTCACAATATTAGATGTAACGTGTTTTACAAAATGGAATTGATCGTACATCTACCAATGTGATGTGCATAGATCGCATGGTATTGGTGATCATGTTGTCCCATATTACGAAATTTCAATATATCTATACTACTATAATAAAGGAAGAACTTTCAGCCTTTGCGGCGGGTAAACTCGACAACCACAGCGCCAATCCACACACCCGATACACCGTTGGAATCGTCAGGGTGTGTAGATGGTTATAGGCTATATAATTTTTTTTTAAAACGTGATTAACAAAATTGACAGTAAAAAAAAAAAAGTAGTCCCGCCGAAGTAGCGCCGGCCGCGACGTGCGTGCTCACGTCAGGAGCGGGGGGAGGAGCGGCATCCAGGAGCGCGACGAGGAGCGGCGGACATGGCGCGGAGGAGGAGCGGTGACGTGAGGAGCAGTGGACAGGCCAGCGGCGGTGCGAGCAGCGGACAGGCTGGAGGAGCGGCGGCTGAGGTAAGGGAGCGGCGGACATGGCGCGGGGGAGGAGCGGTGACGTGAGGAGCAGCGGACAGGCCAGCGGCGGTGCGAGCAGTGGACAGGCGGGAGGAGCGGCGGCTCAGGTAAGGGGACGCATGTCGGGGCAGGCGGGGGTCGGGGCAGGCGGGGGACGGGCCGGGCGGAGGCCCGGGCTGCTGCACAATGTCGGGGCAGGCAGGGGTCGGGGAAGCCTGTTGCACCCGGACAAGGTCGGGACGGGCTGCTAGTGGTTTATATCAGAGGAAATACAGTGTAAATCAAAGACAGGCGTAACATAGTATAAAATGTATGTTGGTGATCCATCTCTTTACGAGCGGAGAGTAAAGCGCACATTTCAAAAGTAATCTTACAAACAAATTCATTCTTTGGTAAAAGTTGTCATATCTCCCAATGGAGCTCTTATATGCAGAAATATATGGAGCACAATAGATTTGGACTATCAATTTACCCAAAGTCTTTCTAAAGTCATGTAACCTCTGTAAAAAGAAAAGGTTGGGGCATAATTAGGGATGTTTGCCTACTCAAATCTCACGTTCTTGAGGTACTGGTTAGATTAGTCAGAAATAGACATCTTCAAACTCGCAGTGTATTCCTGAGCGACTGGGGGCGTAATGCGAGAAGTACGTCTCTTTTGGTACATAACAAAAGTAGTAACACAAGGTATGGGGCGTAATGCGAGAAGTAAGACTCTTCTGGTGCATAACTAAAGTAGTTACACAAGGTATAAATTAAATAACAAATACATGCTTATTAATTAGAGAGTAAGTCACTGTGTAGGCCTCAATTCAAAAGCTTTGAGCAAAGGCTATGAGAGACCGGGGCTGTGTCTTGGATGAAATTGCATAACACCGTTACACCGTTCACCCACGTGACCACGTTCGTCCTGATATGAGTAACGGTGTGTTCCTAAATTGTGCTACTGCAAGGCATATTTTCGGTTAAATATCGAGGTAAGTGTTGCTGGGAAGAGTTCTGCCATGTTAAATAGCTAGAACAGATACAACGACCTTGGATACGTTAACGGTCCGCAGAGATGCACTCACATGGAAGTAGTCGCTCCTGCAGTCACTGCGGTCAGTAGTGAGAAGATCGACCCGTGTTGGGTTGTAATGTCAATTCTGTAATCTCAGGTGTCGTTGCGCTGTCCGTCATCGCCGAGTCATGGGTTACGTGATGGGAATGGGAGAGTTACTAAAACGTACCGACGAGTCAAATCGACTAAGACTATACGCTGAATGACAATTAAATTGTGAAAAGAGAAATATAAATAAAATTGTTATTTGGAGACAATCTTAGTCTCCAAATAACAATTTTATTTATATTTTCTCTTTTCACAATTTAATTGTCATTCAGCCTATAGTCCCATGGGCGAAACACATGTCTGCTGCTGTTCTTTCTATTGTGATTTAAACTTATTGGATCCGCTCCAAATAAATATATAAATCAGAATGTATTTTGGACTACATTATTACCAGACATTATGATCAAATTCTTGGGCACAAATCTCCCCTCCCACACTCCTATCAAGTTGCTCAACATAGTGGTTCTTGGGTGTAACCACTTGAGGGAGAAGTGCCAATTATAGCTTTGGGTCCTGTCCTTGTTTGTTGCCAGAAATTCCGGGCAGTAATTGACAATCGGTTTAAGGGAGATCTTATCCCCTGGGCTCACCCCTCAGTTCTGTGGCTCTAATATGTTTGCAACCTTCATACCTGATCTTTCCAGGCCTGTCATATTGCAGCCCACCTCTCACTCCAAAATATCTACCACCAAAGGGTGTCACTGCCTCTGGGCATGCAGCCCCATTGATCCTCAACTCACTGCTTTCTAGCAGTGGCCCTGGCAATTCTGAATAAGGCACGCTGTCACTGCAACTCACAGCATTACCTCTGTCACATATCGAGCCATGAATGTCCAAATGTGTGCACATGCACCGGACTTGGAAACGCACAAATCGTTTCCTCTCAAAGGCTGTTGCCCCTATCGATAAAGGCATCTGGCTACACTATCCAAACAGCACTATCTAATTTCAAGAAAGCATCACTATAAGCAAAACTACACTACTGATAGTTTAAATAATAAAGAAAACGCTTCACGGTCTTAGAC
Source organism: Lissotriton helveticus (assembly GCF_964261635.1). Classification (NCBI taxonomy): domain Eukaryota; kingdom Metazoa; phylum Chordata; class Amphibia; order Caudata; family Salamandridae; genus Lissotriton; species Lissotriton helveticus. The sequence goes on from NC_136072.1 coordinate 788,779,674, forward strand.
TGACTCCTCAAGGCCCAGGGCTTGAAGGTTCTGAACTCAATGTTTTGAGGCTGAAAGAGAAGGTTGGATCATAACCCATAGGATGTAGTCTACACTCTCTCTCACTTTACAAATGGGAGATTTAGATCAGACTGTGTGGAACTACAGATCTGTAATCTCTTGTCTTTACGCACTGGAACTGAGAGGATAGGGTACAGCTTAGAGAGGATCCAGATACAATCATCTTTCCAAGAGGCTTTGTCTTGTCGTCCATATGTAAGAGATATTATTCAAGCTGTGAATAATGAAGAGGCAAGTATTGGCAAAGTCATTAGGACAGCAGTGGTGTGCAAGCCTTTTGCCTTTGCTAGTTGTCTTTCTCAACAATTGCTTTTAAAAACAATAAAACTTTGTTACAAAAAACATTGACAAAATAGCAGCCCATGCATGCCTCGCCTGGATGGCCATTTTCAAATGTGTTTTGCAATAAAGTTTTATTAAAACCATTGAAGGCTGGCACCTACACGTTGAACAAACATGAGCAGCCATATTTAAATTGTTTTGGGGGATTTTCTTTTTTTTTCTTCATAATAGTAAAGTGACAATGTGTACAAATGCAAAGGCTACTATCTTTGAGTTGGCTTTATAACCACTCAAAGATGGAGGTCCATGCATGTGCAGTCATGCAGAGGCCACCAACTTTGAACGGTTCTAAAGCCCACTCAAAGACAGGTTTTTTTTGCAGTCCCTGCCTGGCATGTGACGCACCGCGGCAAAGGCCATGCAACGGTATCTGTGGTGCTGCTTCGCTGTTGCAAAGTTAAAATTTCTGCAACAAGGTAATCCTAAGCCATTGACCTAATGCCACTGTTCCTCCAATTGAGGAGAGCACACATACGTAGGAACTAATGACTGAAGTGAGTGATGCTTTCGCCCATGATATATGCTGCAAGGGGTGGAGGAAAAATGAATAATACAACAGACCAATGAAGGAAGAGGGCCGAATGAAATTAAAATACCTATATGTAAATACACGCGTATCTAAAATTTTACAATCAAAAGGTTTTTTCTAAAGCCAGACCTAAACATTGCCCGTCAACTGATCCCAATCACTAATCTCACAATTCTGATCCTGTAGTAAGAATCTTGATTTACTGTGTCATGTTTTGATTTTTCTGGCTCAGAGGTTGAATGGAGTGCGGAGTTTCAGTCATGGACTGATTGGTATCTACAATGAAGACTTGTAGAGATCACTTTTACATAGTATTCCTTCCTCATTGCTATTTTTAGTGATAGTATAGTGGTGCATCAGCTGCTTAGGAAAAGCATGTTGCAGTTCAGTAATGGGTGCAAAACAACTCGTAGATAATCAGATGTTGCGGAGATCTATTCCCACACTTGATTTAGATACTCCTGGTTCTTTGCAGAGTTGGGAGACTTTACTCTTACTTTTTATTCTGATTACACTGTGGTAGGCTTGGCCCAGGCAACAAGTGGGATGGGTGAAGGATCAGCTAGCTTTTCTCCGCTCTTGCACATTCCTTGTAGGAGAATATGGCAGAGGCTCCCTACCTGTGTTAATGATGGGCTAAAAATAATTCTTCTACATGAAGTGATAGCTGCAATGGGTCAGAGTTACTTTGCGGATAAGGCGCCCACTCCAGGCTGGTTATAAATGGAGCACTAGGTCTGCATAGTAAAACGCTGCTTCATTGCAGGGGAACTATAGCGGCAACATGCTGGAATCCAGTTCTACCTAGAGTTGCAAACATAAGGACCTACTGACTACTCACCAGTCACAGACCACCGAGTGATCACAGCAGTGGATCCCGGTTGGTTGCAGAGTTTGGAGACTGCACCCCTATTTTTTAGGTCGGAACATTGGAGACCGCGCAGTTGTCTTGTTGTGAAAAACTTCCCATTACTCAACATTGGTTTTGTGTTTTGTCACTCACATTTGCTTGCTTTCTATTATTGGCTTTATTTGTTTTTGCACCTTGAGCATGTCTTTGTACTTCCAGGCTTTTTATCACGTCTCTGATTGTCTCCTTCGATTTTTCCTCGAGTGGTTGCTTTTCAGGAACCTTTTTTTTTTTTTGTGCAGCTGTGTTTTGCAGTCATGTCTGTTGTATGCTTCTCTCACACCTGCACTCTGTCCTCTCAAGCTCTGTGTGCTCCTGCGCACCCTAAGCCACATTACTGTTTCGCTCATGACTTTCTAACTTCCTCAACTATTGCTCTCTCGTTTCCTGTGTGCTTGTCTGCTGCCTCTGTGTTATTTATTATGGCGAACAGTAAAGACGGGATAACCTCAACCAAAGAGTCTTTAGGCCTAAGTGACAGCTCCATGGACAAACCTTAGGATCTCCTACTCTGAAAGCTGCCCATTGTGGCTGTCTGCCATGACATGGCATTCTTTTTTCCATCATATAACAAAAATACAACTTGATGCATGCAGCGATTGACTTTTAAAACCATCATGTTGCCTCTGGCCAGCTGTTCGTGCACAGCAGCTCCCGGAGCACTGCATCGAAAATTTCACACTAACCTTATGTGACACCCTACCAACCACCACCACCACCATAACTACCACCAGCCTAACTACGGCTGCAGTAACAACTACTGCACGGACCAGCCTACGAACACCCTTTCATCACCGCACTAACCAATACCACTCTACCACACCACCACTGTAACCACCACCACCCTAAACACCACCTTACCATAACCAGTACCCATACCACCACCAGTACCCTATCACATCCCAACCCACCACCCTACAAACCAACATCCTAACCGTAGATCGGCCTCGAAACACTCTGCCGCTATTGCTGATCTCCTCTTATCAACGGACCTTGACCTAATCATCTTGACCGAAACCTGGCTAACTGAATCTTCGACACCTATAATGGACATTCTGGTTCCTCCCAACTGCCACATTATCAGGCTAGACAGAGTAGGCAAATTAGGTGGTGGAATCGCATGCATCTACAGGAATAATCTCTCTGTTCAGAAAGTCAATTCTACCTCCCTACCATCCCCAACAACCTGGGAATACATCTGCCTTGACATTATCAGTGAGGGCAAACCGATATGCTCTCTTCACAGCATCTACCACCCACCCAGGGACAACTTCACCTTTTCCCAACAAATCATGGATATGATCTCAACCAATTCCGGACGGCAGCTCACTCAAATATACCTTGGTGACTTCAACCTCCACTGGAATGATTGCAAGGACGCGGTGGTAAATAGTCTTAAAAACTTCCTCGATGCCCTCAACCTAACCCAAATATGCAACAGCCCGACCCACGAGAAAGGTTCTATCCTCAACCTGATCATCTCCAAAGAGGAATCTATCCAACTCGACTCCATCCAACCCTGTGACTGGTCAGACCATCATACTGTCACATTCTTTATCAATGAAAAAGTTAAAGTTAACCCGGCTCAAGTACCCAAACCCAAAGTCTGGAAAAGAGACATGAAAAAACTCAACCCAGACTCTCTACCCCCTAACAGGTGCAATCTCTTACTGCCACCGACAGGCGATACGGACGTTCAAACACTGACTGACCATTATCTCAACGCTATGACCTCTATAATTAATGAGGCTGCTCCTATGCAGCTAAAAAGAGCCTCTACTAAAATCTCTAATCCATGGTACGACGGGAGACTCAATGATGATAGACGAGACATGCGAATGGCAGAGCGTACATGGAGATCAGCTCCCTCGGCAATGCACCTAAAAAATCTGAAGAAAAAAAGAAACGCCTACTTCAGGAAAATAAAACGCTCAAAATCAGACTTCTTCAGCCTCCAGCTCGACCAAGCAAAAAACCGTCCGAGAAAACTGTTTGAGCTAATCAGATCACAATCCAAGGATCAACCCCAACCACTCATCACTGCGCGTGAGGCACCATCCTGTGAAGACTTCGCTGCTTTCTTTACCCAAAAAACTGACAACATAAAGAGCGATCTCCTCATTGACGCAAGCCTCTACTCCAAACCCCAGTGCCTAGCAGCCACTGAACCAAAAAACAATGCCACATGGTCAACCTTTGGCACATACTCAGAAGAAGAAATTGGCAAACTGCTCAGCACCCTGAAACCATCCAATCACCTCACGGACCCCCTTCCTGCTGCAGCAGTAAAAGACTTTACCCCCTTTCTTATCCCTCTCTGGACTAAAATTATCAACAGCTCTCTCCAACAAGGAAGCATACCTGACTCCCTAAAAGTTGGTCAGGTCACACCTCTCCTAAAGAAACCTACAGCCGACCCCTCTGATCTCAACAATTACCGTCCCATTACCAATATTCCCACTCTCGCCAAACTGCTGGAAAAATGCGCACAACTACAATTGTCTAAACACATTGAACAATTTGATCTCCTCAACCCGCACCAGTCAGGCTTCCGAGCGGGGCACAGTACAGAAACGGCTCTGACTCACATAATTGACGACGCACTTCAAATGCTAGACCAAAACGACACCTGCCTCCTCATCCTCCTTGATCTCTCCTCAGCATTTGATACCGTTAAACATGAGAATCTACTTGAGCTCCTAAACACAAGAATGGGATTATCTGGAACTGTTCTCAAGTGGTTCACCTCCTTTATTCACAACAGGTCGCAGAAATTCAAGAGCAACAACCTGATGTCTTCGCCAATACCCGTAACGCTAGGTGTCCCCCAAGGATCCTCTCTATCCCCAACTCTGTTCAACCTAGTCATGGAACCGCTCACCACCTTGCTACAAGCATCCAATGTACACTTTCACATGTACGCAGATGATACCCAACTTTATCTCAAATTACAGTCCCCCAAGGACATCTTGCTACTGAACTCAACGATCAGATGCACCCAATCCTGGCTGGCAGATAATCATCTCAAACTCAATGCCCTGAAAACAGAGTTCCTTCTGATCTCACCTCCAGCGAAGGTCTCCACCACTCAAATTTGGCTTAAAGACCTAACCGCACTCAATGTCCAACCCACCATCGTGGACTCAGCAAAATCCCTAGGCATAACACTCGACACCAATTTGAACATGCAGCAACATATCAGCAAGGCAACAAAGGGAGCAAACTTCCAGATCAGCACTCTGAGGAAACTTAAACCCTACCTCCCAGCCAAAGACTTCCAAACGGCAGTACAAGCACTAGTCATTCCTCGAATTGAATACGGCAGCATCGCCCTCTGTGGACTCCCCCTAACTACAACCGCACCCCTAAGAGTTTCTCTAAACGCTGCAGCGAGACTCATCACTGGGTCAAAAAAACACTCACATATTACCCCTGACTTGAAATCCCTGAACTGGCTGCCATTTGAAGCTAGAATACATCTGAAAATCGCCTGCATGACACACAAGGCGGTACATCTAAACTCACCCGGGTACCTCGCTCAGAAACTGATAATCTCTGGAGGAGCTAGAAACACCAGAGGCACAAACAATCTTCTGTTGAAACCTCGAAGATTCCGGAAGGAAAAAACATATAAGCGCTCCTTCTCGGGAATGGTGCCTAGGATCTGGAACTCTCTCCCGCCCGAAACCAGGCTTATCTCTTCCACCACACTCTTTAAAAATGAAGTAAAAGCTATCCTCATGGCTAAATACACCTGAAATATTATCTTGACCACTGTTAGTACTCTGCACCGATCTATACTACATGTTTGACCCTTTTGATTATTTGTATGAACTGTCTTATTACTCACATGTTTGGCTTTGTAGCCACCTATTTGTACCATTCTGTACTCATGTCATGTTGGGCTTAGTTGCCACCTATTTGTATTAATTGACCTATTGATTTATCTGTTAACCATGCTCCCTCATGTACTTCTCTTTGTAAAGCGCTCTGATATCTGCAAGGATCTTGTCCGCGCTATATAAAACTTTCTAAATAAATAAATAAATAACCACCACCACTGCTTTCACCACCACAACACTATTACCACCACCACTCTAACCAGCCTACTACCACCGTTCCCGAGCCACCACCATAATCACCACCCCTGTACCCTAAAAGCCTACCTTAATCCCGACCCTACCACAACCACCACCACCACCCTGTCACCGTCGCCACCTTACCCTACCCACTACCAACCTACCCCAACCACCACAGCCCTACCCTATCCACCACCCAACCCTAAACACAACCACGCTAACCCCCACCTCTGTATGCTATACCACAATAATCAGGACCCCACTATCCTAGCCGCCACCACCATCTTCACAACCACCTGACCCTAACCACTACCACTTGTACCACTACCAGCCTACAAACCACCGCCACCCTGTTATCCTCCACCACCCCACCTAACCACCCCTGCTCTAAACACCCCCCAAACTACCACCCTAATCACAACCACTCTAACCATCGCACTATTCACCACTACCAACTTCACCACCCTAATCACAACCACCACCACCACCCTAAACTCCAAAATAACCACCCTAAACACCACCACTCTTAACTACCACGACCCAAACCAGCCTACAACCACCCCCCTATCACCACCTGAACCACCCCAAACCTCCATACTACCCACCACCATCCTACCCTAACCACCAACCTAACCATCACATTCACAACCACCTTTACTACCTTCATCACAACCACCCTCACCACTGCCCCATAACACCATCAAGAACCTACCACCCCCCTACTAACCACTATCACTACTTTAACCCACTGCTCCCTATTAAACACCACTATGACATGTCTTTAACTACAACCACCTTCCCCACCACCCAACACTCATCCGCACTAACCACCTCCACCCTGGCACTACCCTTGCCATCACCACCAACTCCTATCACCACCCTACCTACCCTGACCACCACCCGACCACCCACCCAAACCACTACCAACTTAATCAGCCACACCAGCACCCTAATAACCCTCGCCACCTTTGCCCTTTCCGCCACACCACACCACCATCCTCACCTCCCTACCCATACCACCACCACCAGCCTTTTGCAAAACATGGCTCTCGGTTCCTGTAGCAGCTCTTAATTTTTTAACAACTATTTTCAATTAATTACTTGATAATTGTTTTCATGGAATGTTGTGGCCTACATTTGCTTTTGTTTACTCTAGAGTAGCTAGAAAGGATCCCACAACAATTTAGCATTTGGCACCTTGAAAGATCCACTGCTGTGATCACTTGCTGGTCTGCAACATACATGCCATCAGGAAGTCCTTCCATTTGTAACAATAGGCAGGACCCGGAGTCCAGCATGTTGTCCCTCTAGTTTACCTACCTTAAAGCAAAACACAACTAGTGCTCCAGTTATAACCATCCTGGGGTGGCGTCTAGACAGCAGACTAACTGACCCATTGTAACTATCACTTCATGCAGAAGAACATATTTTAGTCCATCGTTAGCACATGTAGAGAGCCTCTACAAGACTCTCCTAGAAAGAACCTGCAGGAGCTGAGAAAAGGTAGTTGATCTTTCAACCATGCCACATGTTTCTTTGGCCAAGCATAATCCTACATAAACACAAACAAGTACTGGCAAAGACAATAGGTCCCACCTTTACAACTATTAGATTTGCTAATGGTTTTTAGCAATGCTGTGGGCATGGCTAAAAAGGAAACAAGAAAACCCCCAAAAATGCTATGACTCAGCGGCCATTTTGTAAGTATGTGCACCGCATGCATGGACCTACAAAATGGGGTGGGGGTGGGGGGGAAACGTTGAAAAGGAACAGTAGGCTGTGAATTAAAATTTATCAACAGTCACTCGTTCAACCGAGCTTCTGTTGTCCATTTTACATAATTGTTCTCCAGCTTGGACAAGGGGTGCTTCAAAACCAGTTTTACTACATTTTCTGATTTTTCACAAACGTTCAACTTTTGAGGACTATCTGCATTACCAGGGAAGTGCCTTCACCAGTGAAAATTTCCAGAATCCACCTGACATAGCTATCCTATTCTGCCTTATCTGGCTCAGTTTTTTTCTCTTTGGCTCCTGTCCATGTTTTTAAAGGGGAAATGCAAAATCAGCAGTAGACTGCAGTGAAAAAGCACAGACTTGGATAATCTGCTTATAGAGCAAGGTTGAGGGATGCTCAGTGTGTTCCACTATTACCGGATCACCCAGTTGCACGTTGATTTAGATTCCCAGGTAATGAACAGGTGACACATTGATTTTTGTAGTACGGAGACTGGGGGGGAATGGCATTTCTGGGAACACACCCCACTATGACAGAATCCCACAAAAAAACAAGCATTTGCATTAGGTCTCGCATGTGCAAGAGTTTAAGCTATTGGTATTGTAAATGACAATTTCTTTTATTTATGTTTTGCTGATTAACCCATAAATAAAAGGCATTGTCATTTACAATGCCACTAGCTCAAACTCTTGTAAATGCAAGACTCATTCAAAGAAGCGTCTGTCATTGTCCCGGGCTGCTCGGAAAGTGAAAGCACGCATGGCGCTTGAATGTTGCAGGAAAACATGTTGTTCCTGCATTAGGAGAAAGTAAATAGTGCTTACAGACTTAAAAAGATGTACCATGTAACTACCGATGTAAAAAGGGCCAGTTCTCGTGGGTGGTTACAAATGAAGACAAGGCGGTACGAAGGAGAGACTAACAAGCCTATTAATGAATTAGAAGCCAGCATTTATGAAGGGCAATTACACAAGCCAATGACAAATGTGGGCGGGGATGGTATTCCGTACTCCAATACAGCATGCTGCAGAGCAGCCTATGTGCTGCCCAGGCTCAACCTAAAAAGAAGAAATGTGCTGACTGTAATCAGAGTAAGGAAACTATCATCCACTTTTGTGCATCTTGCCTTCCTTGTTACAGCTAAGGAAGACCTAATTTGAAGAGACAACCGTCTGGGGGTCCGAACCTGTCGTCAAGTTGTAATTGCAGGCCTAAACTCCGAGAACATCATGCTAAATATTAAAATTGTCGATTTTTTTCAAGCGTTTGCAGCAAAACCTAGCTTAATCAAGAATAATGCTTATTTAGCAGCTGGATTTAACAAGCATTTACAATGCAACGGTCTCGCCTTTGCAAACGTTAGAGCTATTGGCATTGTAAAAGACAAATTTCTATTTATGTGTTGGTTTTGGAAACAGATAAATGGCATTGTCATTTACAATGCCAATAGCTTAATCTCTCACAAATGCGAGACCTATTGCATTTACACACACACACACACACACACACAGTGGTGGTGTTGGAGGATGTGGATGTTGTGGGTGGTGGATGTGTTGGCAGTGGATGTGGTGGCGGTGTACGTGGTGGTTGTGGATGTGGTGCAAAGTGGGGGTCCCCTACCATTGTAACATGACCGTTCTATCCAATGCTACGAGTAGAACATTAATGGCCTCTGCTAAGAAGCCCAAACTCAACCCAGTGATGATGCTGCGGTTCAATCAGTCGTCCTGGACTGAATGAAGCCGGTGTAATTCAAAGCATACCTCTGCTCCGCTGCCTGCGTGATCTCGTATACGAGTTCTCACTTGAGGGACTGCTGGTGTCCCTGAAATTAAAGAACAATCTTGATTTTTTTTAAATACACACACATGCACGCACACCTGCCCTAGCGTCCCAATGCGATTAAAAACAGTGTGCATGCTATGCTCACTTACATCTTTTATTGTATTGCAGCTTAGGGGGTACAGTGCTTGCAAGCAGAGCTAACTGTACGAACCTTCATGCAGCATGCAACAGGTACAGTGAGGAAGGCCCATGGTCTAGGTAAGGAGTGGAGCAGACCGCTACAACCAGTCGCTTAAAGTGGAGATCTACAAATCACTACTTTGAATCCTAAAGAAGCAACCCGACCATTATGAACGGTAATAAGAGTATTCTTAGATAAGGCAAAGACTGCCCATTAAAGCCAGTAGTCCCTGCAGCCCGTGCCTATGGACGAAGGCAATGTGAAGCCCAATTTCGAGCTGTTACTACTTTTAGCCCCATGTCTGCCAGTAAACGCTCCGTTTAGGGAATGGATGGCTCTAACCCCAGAAGCCTTCATCTCTGGCCGTGTGTGACGGCCAGGAATTACGAGGGCAGCTGTCAGCACGAAGCAGGGCTGTGGCAGGCTGGCACACGGCAGCAGCACACAAGAAAGCTCGCCGCTGCTGCTGAACTGCACGCTTCACAGCACGTGGGTTTCGGGGCTTCTCAGCCGTGCAGGCTGGCAGGGGTCGTTCTCGGTCACAAGTTTCCTGCTGCGCGAGTTTTTCTACCAACAAGCGTCCTTACAGAGATGTCATGTTTGGCCGCCGTCCACATGGCCAATGGAGGGGGCAGAGAGGCCCAGATCCAGGCGGGAGGAGTACCGCCCTCCATTTCGAGAAGCACCTCGGCAGAGCCTCCATCTTGCGCAATGCCCAGGGCGGCGTGTTTTCACTGCCAGATGCTGGTCACAGGACGCGCAGTTAGCGGACGCCGCCCCGGCCCCAGCGCCCGCGGTGCCATCTGAAACCAACACCGAGAGCGGCACGCAGTAAACGCCTCCAGCCAAGGCTCCAACTCTGGTGGCAAACGAGCTGCGACGAACGGAGCCCGCCCCAGACCTCGTATCTGCGCCGGACAATATCCTACGCTCTTACCTAGCTATTCCTCCCTTAGATGGCAATGCCCATAGGTACAGACTCCATGGTAAAATGGCTTACGGTCAGCACGGGCATCTACCATGCTACACGCCACGAAGAGATTGGGTGTGCAATGAATGCCAACAAGAAGACCTCCACTGCGAAGGACAAGCTTGGGCTGAATGAAGCACCTGGCTAAATTCACAAACAAGCGCTCGCCATGTCTGTAAGCCCGGTCCTTTTGCGATTGGGGGGGGGGCGTGGTTTTTTCTTTCTCCCCTCTTCTCCATTGCCTGGAATGTAAACAATGGGCGTGTTTAGAACTGTTTTTTTGACATTTCAGCCAATGGAGTAGAATGAGAAAGAAATGAAAAAACACGCCCCTCAATCTGAAAAAGACGGGGCTTAGATGGAAAAAATGACATCACTGAAACCTCTTCTCCAATGGCTGGCCGCCGTTTAGGAAGCCAGCCATAGGGAAGAGGGGCGGGGTTTACCCTCGCTACTAAGAAACATAAAATCTCGCCAGCGAGACTGCGCAGCCTACGCTAGCCGAGACCTAAAAACGGATGTACCACCTAATCCTGTGGGCATGCGAGGTTGCTTCCATTTTAACCCGCCCTCTCTAGTCGCATCTTAATATTCTGGCATGCTGCCATCTTACTCGCTATTGCCCTTTCCACTAGGCATTTTTCCATTATGCCTGTCCAATCTTATGGTATTGCCCTTCTGACCATGTTTACTGTTATCCACTTTCTCAACTGCATTTTAACATTCCGGTCTTCTGTTATTCTGCTGCTACTCTGCACTTTGCACTTTTTATGAAGCACCTTATTTACTGCTCAGAGGTGGATGGTCTCAAAGTCCATTAACCTATTATGATGGTAACTGCGACACTCTGTCTGGTTTGAGGTAACCTCACTTGTTTTTGCCAAACTAAGGCGTTGTGTCTTGCTGCTATTCTGCATTTGCACTTCTTATCAAGCACTTTATTTACTGATTGGGGTGGATGATCTTGAAGTGCAGGAAGACATTATTATGATAAATCGCGGTGTTTAACTCAGTCCGAGGTAATTGTACTTGTTCCTGGCAAAGTAAGGCATTGTATCTTGCTGCACTTCGCACTTTCCCTCTAGTATTTTAATCAATATCCTTATTCAGCGGAGCTTGAAGTTTTATCTTCTTCTGTTTGTTAATTGTTTGCCATTTTTCTGCAAATATTATGCTTTAGAAGTTATATCTTGTACGGTATAGACTGGCTGCGTTTTTGTTAAGGTTTTAATTAACTGAACAATAAATGATTTCTATACTATATGTGGCTGACACCCCAGGTGAGCTGGAGTGTCATTGACCAGCCTGGACTTGCACAGTATTGAAAAATTAAAGAGGTGCCAAACTAAAAACAAGCATTTGCAATGCAATAGGTCTAGCATTACTGATAGTTTGAGGTATTGGTGTTGCAAATAATAATGCTTGCAGATAATAATGCAACGCCAATAGCTCATACTTTCAGTAATGCGAGACCTAGTGCATTGCAAATGCTTGTGTAGTGAGCCGGGAACCAGCATTGTATGTCTCAGTGCAGTACAGCAAGCTGCTCATAGAGGTCCCTAGTGAGCAAGGCACCAGCACTGCTTGTCTAGTTGCAGTACCGCTAGCTGATCCTAGAAGTCCCTAGTGAGCAAGGCACCAGCACTGCTCTTCTAGATGCAGTACCGCAAGCTGCTCCTAGAGGGTCCCTAGTGAGCATTATAAACTTTTGGTCACATATGGTACTGCACCCTGCAAAAGATATGGTAAATCCACCCTACCCATAATACATTGCATGCTAGACAGTACCACAATTACATTCAAATAGTTATGCCCATATATACAATCAGTAGCTTTGAAATATGACAAAAGAGTTATTATAGTAATTCCAGATTGGGTTGTACTATATGTGGAGCTGATGAAGGGAAATTTATAGAAGGTCTAATATACATTTGAGATGTGCTAGCGAGTAAAGTAACCACTGCCAACCTAATTTAGGACCAAGTGAGTGTCCTGTCTGAAGACCTTTACTAAAGCAGTGCCTTGAGGCTGTAATTAAAACTGAAGGCATAACACATGTAACTGGGTGTCCTCATGGGAGGTGACAAGAAGAGACTAGGCGGTGCTAAGGAGTGAGTACTAAGCCTAATGACCAATGAAGAGCCACCATTTACAAAGGACAGGGACCGGTGCCAATTAAAAAGATGGGCAGACAGTAGGCGGAGCTTTATGCCCATACCCTGAAGACAGCATGTCTCGAAGAGACCGAGCAAGTGCTGCCTAGGCGAGACCTAACAAGTTTTGAGCTGGCCATACTGGTTTGAGCCCATGGTGGATTTACCCTCTCTTCCCAAACCCGTACATGAGTTAGAATGTTTAGATGTGCTGCGAATGCTTGTCTCCTTATGATAGTCAATTTTTTTCAGCGCTCTGGGATTAAAGTCATTTCACAACGTGGTGAAATTATGGGTCTAGCTGGGAAATCTTTGCACAAATATATACGACTATAACATTTCTTACTGGCTGGATTTGCAGGTTTTTCTGGACCAACTCCTGAATTTGTTGTGTGCCACCTATAACTTGCTACGTCCAGAGTAAATGTTGTGGCTCTGTATAGTGCTATCAGAGCAGTTAACAATTCTGCCGTCATGTTGGCCTGGGGGATGTTGATATAGACAGATGAACCATAAGAAACGTATGCTGCCTGTTGATCACAGGCATAGTGAGTAATTCCAGACATAAACTGTTGCATATTAGAATTTACACAGGGTACATATACCGATACAGTTATGTAGAGTTAATCCCACCGTAACTTGTGACAGTACCATGTTCTCAGGCATTGAAGAACAAAGTAGCAAAGGTAATGAAAAAGCGATTTGAATTCTGAATAGTACATTGTGTTTTGCTAAGGTGCCTGAGCCTGGGTAGAAGGACCATATTTGGAAATTCTTTCCGATTGGTCTTAATGTTAGCTAAAGGCAGAATAACCTTAATATGGGTGTTTACTGACTCCCTGACAACAGCTGTGTCAGAGAGGGATTTGATAATGTTTCAGCTGTGCAATCCACAAACAATTAATTGCAATTTTTGATAGTCAATGTGACAATAATAATATTTGTAACATCTATTTTGAGTCCTTTAAAGTCGAGGACTAAATCAATGCAGGACTGCAAATACCCCAGTGGAAGTTGGACTACTGCTTGATGGCTGCACCAGGTTCCTAGCAAGTGCATGTGTACTAAGTGTTGAAATTATATTGCATTACTTTAATATGTGAATCGCTTTTATGAGGCTTTGGTTTGTAGATGTTGTTTTAAAACCATTCATTCAAACAAAACAAAAAAACTCGTAAAAACTTTGAATATGGCATTTTTTATGTTTGCTTCTCCGGGCTGGTTTCTATTTTGTTTTTTTAATTGTGTATCTGTAATGCTAAGCTGCTCAGTTATTACATTTGACCAGTTTCCCGAAACTGTTTACATTAACTAAATTTGTCTTGTTTCCTAGTGTTCCACTGGCAAGCCACCATAATGGGCCCGGTAAGTAGAAGCAAAGTGTGTGTAGGTGTGTGCTGTTAGTTTCCCTTTATCCTTTTATGTTAAAAAAAAGTCACTTACTGCAGTAATGACACATAGGTTTAATTTAAATATTTTTGCAAGGTTGGGGGTGGGGTTTGGTGGGTGGGGGTTGAGGTGTCTGCTCCAATCAAAGACAAGTCACTCCATCATTTAAGGAGCTTAGTGCTCGCCATCAGTATTGGTATATGTTCAGAGCTTGCTTGGCAGTGTGCGATCCATTGTAATCCACTTTCATACCAAGCATTCTATTGCAAACTTTGGAATAAATAGCTGCTTTAAAGCAACTGGTGAAACTTTTCGGTTTGTAGTTTATGCCTCTTAAATGTTTCAAATTAAATTACATTAATTTGTGTGTAAAATCTTCAATTTGTTAAAAAGCGATGAGGGTTTGAATAAACAGGGAAGTCCAACACGGAAGCAAGACTAGAGATCCCCAAATTATGTCTTGCTCTGCAGTCAAGGGCTTGTAGCAACCATGCTTTACCGAACCACATGTCGAGCAGGTTGCCACTACAAAAAGACTACATCCCTATTCTAGTGTAGTTCAGTGAGAAACCATACCTGGTTGTATGGGGAAGCTTAGGGGGATAATATGAGTAGGTAAGCTATGCCTATGGTGTAGCCTGAAAGGTGTGCAAAGAGGGAAAAGGGTTTGTAAAGAAAAAATGGATTAAACTGCCTTTTAAGTTGCGAATCGCAGTTTCGTGAATCTCCTAGTGGCACAATAAAAAAACACTGTGGGGAATAGTTCTAACCACGCAGTGAGGTCGACATGTTTCTGCTCGTATTGACCCTAAAGGAAGGTGTCTGTGGCATTCATCAGGACTCCAAGTCACCCTTTCTGATTGCCCTGATATGTGTAGAGTGCAATCATGGTGAAAGAATACTGCCCACATCAATAGGGTTCATGAGATATTGGACATCCACCTCAGTATTTTTAATTGTGCGTTAAATACTTAGTTTTGCTTCCTCCTCAAAGCTGGAGAACCTATGGCTCAAAGCTGGAGAACCTATGGCTTCAGACTTGTCATGTCTTGGCCGAGGCACACTCGCATCTCTGGACTGTTGAGGAAAGGGTGAACCATGCTTTAACATGTGTTAGCGAGCGAATAAAATCTCAATTTTGATTGCCTTAGTCTTGTGCCTGTATTATTTTACTCTCTCTTGTTCTGCATATGGATTTCCATTTGCCTGTCTTATTCTCCTAAACTGTATTTACTGTCTACATTTTATGTTGCTTTGTCTATTGTGATTGTATTGCTTGCTTGTCTGCTGTTCATTTCTTTTGCTGATTGGTAATGTTAGTGCTAATTTTATCAGCAAAGCTCTGTGATTGCCCTTGTGGCATGCCTTCTTCTAAATGGTTCTAAAAAATTAATACAAACTGGAGTGAGAACATTCTGATGTCCCAGTCTGTGTTTTGGTATATTAGATTTAGGTGAATCTTGCTCTATAGGGCCTTTAGATAGGGGGTGGGAGGGTGGGGTGTTATTTGTGTATTGCGTAAGTGATATCTATATTTGACAATACCTCTACAAATAGTAGAATTTCCCAGAATGCTTAACAAGCATGTATGGATTTGGATTGCTACATTATTGATCAGTCCGAGTGATGCGAAGGTGAGTAGCTAGTCTAAGGAGCTGTAAGCGGTACGGGTGAGTCACCTGTAACAATATGTTAGAGGCAAGTGTAGCTATAGATACACATACTTTGAATACTCCTGCCATCTAGTGTTGAATCCAGAGGTGTGCAAGATGGTTTTCTTCTAAGAAGTCTTTTGAGTCATGAGATCAAGTGGCAACTTCCGTTTGTGATAACGCGCATAGACATAGACTCCAAAGTGAGATTGTTTTCTTTCCACTGTCTGGTTTGGACGTGTGTACTTGCGCTCTGGGTGGAGAACGTTATGGATCTCTCTTTGGTCCCCAATCCACTCTAACCCACACTGGTATTGTTTTCGATCGAACTTTACCCACAGCGTATCGAGGGACAATCGCTCATCGAGTCGACGCGCTTCTTATACTGTGGCCGCTCTAGGGCCTCGCCCTTTGTGTCCTTCAAACCTACTCTCCACCAGGACCTCCACTATCAGTTCTGCTGATATGGAATGGACACCTTTGATTTACTTCTATAGCTGCCACACAAAATATCCACTGACTTACTCCCATCAGGTCTGCAGCTTGTGTTTGTCAACGGAACACAGGAACACAGGGAGGCAGATTGAGGCCTGGCGTGCTTTACGCTAAAAAAAGACCCTCTGACTGACACTGCCGGACACGCCTGCTTTGAGATGCAGCACCGAAGACACTCCCGACCTCTTCAACCACGAAGACATCAGTAAAGAACACCACACACAGGTTTTCTTAGATGTGAAAGAGTCGTACTCCGTCGAACACAGTTCGATATCTGAACAAAACTTCGAAGTGGCAGAGATCATGCCTGTGGTCGAAGCAGTGAGTAATGTACCCTCTGACCCTCAACGTAATGTTGAACACCATAAAAGACACCCGACACCTCTACGACAAGAAGCCTTCGGACCACTACTGCCTCATGGCCATGGTCGGCACGAAGTGCCTGGTTCGGAAGCACCGCCCTCTGCCTTTGCTCTGAAGCACCAGACGAAGACTTCAACACCAACCTGCCTATCGGCACCGAGCTGAACTTCAACACCAACCGCTTTGGCACCAACTGGAACTTTGGCGCTGAAACATAAACTGCACCGAATTAAAACCTTCCAAGCAGACACTCAATAAAAAAAAGAAACCTTTTGAAACTCCGGTCGAAGTAGTTATCCGTAAACTGTAGGAGAAATTCGGTGCTAAACCGAGGCAGATCCAGATTCAACCTCAAACTGGACGCATCCTCACTAAGCCACTGCTTCCAGCACCACCATCAAAGAGAAAATTGTCTTTTCAAGAGGCTATTGACTCACCTATCCTACCAAAAAAGAAAAGGATAGACAAGACTACCAGTCCTCTTTCAACACCCGCCCACCCACTCCACCTCCGCCACCACCAGACTCTGCATCTCCACCACAGTCCATTGACGATCCCCAAGACCTCACACCTCAGGGATCCCCCGTGATGGCACGATGCAGGGGATGACACATTCGGTACACCACCATGCAATGACAACTGGAAGGGGACACAATACTTGCCAATGTTAAAAGGAATAGTGCATCACACAGACTACATTTTCAAAGACCCTGTTAGGGCCCGTATAATAACACAGAGGGTCAACAAGAAATACAAGCCTTCTCCATCCGATTCTATTTTTATCGAGTCCTAACACCACCACTGGGTCTGGGCACCCAACAGCACAGCTTGCCACAAGCTACTTGTAAACAGAACAGAGTGCACGTGCTGCTATCGTTTTTCTTTTGCCTGAATTCTTTTGGCTAAAACATCTGACTTGAAACCAATGTTTTATGTGCAAATAGTCACTTTTTATTTTAGTTTTCTTGAGTCAATTATTCAATTTTGACTTTTTTTGAAAAATTATTTAAACCAACGTTTCCATTTTACGACCTTATGTACAACACAAAAATATATTTACAACATTATGTGACGACTTTTCATCATTCAGACAACAAGCATACCTCTTCCATACAATGCACTATAAACAACACTTGAATCCCAAACAAACAAAGAAGAAAATATATCAATTATTTTCAGTTGAAACAATGAATTATTGCAACAAAGCCATATACAATTTATACAAAAAGATGATGATTTGTTCAATTTTTGTGTCACTCTAGATTTTTTTGGCTTTTCCAGTCTACGCGTTTCGAACTCGTATGTCTATGGAGTTCTCATCAGGACCGTAGTCTCTCAGTTCTCAAGAGACCATGGTGGATTCAATTGTTCCCGTCGAAAGAAATGGACTTATTTGGCGGACCTCTCTTGTGTGCTGTACTGTTGTTTCTATTAGTTAGCATCCACTTGTGGAGAAATCTAGCTCCGTGGAGCGTGGGGCTCTGTGCCTTCGTCCGGTCTTGTTGATACAGACGAGGCGGGTGTTTCGTTCTGTCTCACTCGTTGTCAGCCGCGTTCTCGATGTGAATGTTTCCGGGTCCGCAAAGGATCATGGGGCCCAAGTGTTGTTTATAGTGCATTGTATGGAAGAGGTATGCTTGTTGTCTGAATGATGAAAAGTCGTCACATAATGTTGTAAATATATTTTTGTGTTGTACATAAGGTCGTAAAATGGAAACGTTGGTTTAAATAATTTTCCAAAAAAAGTCAAAATTGAATAATTGACTCAAGAAAACTAAAATAAAAAGTGACTATTTGCACATAAAACATTGGTTTCAAGTCAGATGTTTTAGCCAAAAGAATTCAGGCAAAAGAAAAACGATAGCAGCACGTGCACTCTGTTCTGTTTACAAAAAACTATTTTTATCGAGGGCAAGTACCACTGGACTCACCAGTAGTCTCCAGTGCTCGTAAAAGAGCAAACTCTCAAGCTAGTGGTGATGCCGAAGTGGCAGCGCATCTGCACAGACAAAACCTCCATGTGTCCCTTATCTGGATGACTGGCTCATCAAAGCCAGTACTTATCACTCCCCACAGCTCCTACACCTATCTCAGACCATTTAGCGCTGAGCTCTACATCGCAGCATTCATCTGTTATTGGTACACCTCCCCCGCAGGATGCAGCAACAAGTCCACAAATGAGTACTCCACCCCCCCTTACTTCCACCTATGGGTATTTCCACAAATAGATCTGTCCGCAACTGCAGAAAATGCAAAATGCTGACACCCACTAGTCAAGGGCAATGCTCTGTGGATGAATTGGTTAGGGATATTTACCTATGCTTTGCTGCCGTGCCCTCTCCTTCCCTTTCTGGTTCGGAAACTCAGCTAAACACTTCTCATGCTCTTACTGGTAGCCCCTACATGGGCCCGCGAGCCATGGTACACGCCGCTTCAAGATCTCTCAGTAGTTCCCCACCTGGAGCCCCCCATTAGGCCGGACCTTCTCACTCGGAACCATGGAGAAATCAGGCACCCAAGTCTCAAACATTCAACTGAGCAATATGGCACCTGAGGTCCTAGAATTTGGATAGCTCAATCTTCCACCTGAATGTAGGACTATTCTCAAAGAAGCACATTGGCCCACAACTATGGCATGCTATGCAGCAAAATGAAAAAGATGTGTTTGTTACTGCCACAATAAACAATTCCTTTCAATGCTATTATACAATACATTATTTACATACTACATTTGCATGTGTCTGAGTTCTCTTTCACACTCCCAGAATTACCCCTTGCAGCAATAGCTGGTAATCTCCAAAATAGATAACGCCTATCTTTATTCAAAGTACTTGTTATTAAAGCCTTCATGGAAAGGCTTAAAAGGGAGATTCCACCTCTGGTTCCACCAGCACCATCCTGGAATCTTAACATTATTCTCACAAGACTCATGAATCCTCCTTTCGAACCCCTACTTAACTGCCACCTTCAATTTCTATCATGGAAGGTGGCATTTCTTATAGACATCACATCACTTACACGTGTTATTGAGCTTGAGGCATTAACTTTAGAAGAACCGTTCTTTTAACTCCACAGTTCCTTCGCACCAACTCAAAATTCCTTCCAACGGTAGTCTCCCACTTTCATCTCAACCAATCCATCGAGTTGCCAGTTTTCCCCCAAAACCAGACTTGCAGGGAGGGCTCTCCATACATTAGATGTTGGAGGGGCCCTAGTGTACTACATTGATAGAACTAAAACCTTCAGGAAAACAAAACTACTTTTTTGTGGCATTTTCACCACCATAAAAAGGGAAGCCTATATCCATATCCGGAATCGCCAGATGGATAGTTCAGTGCATTCAAACCTGTTACGTTACAGCCAGAAGAACTTTACCTACACTACCTAAAGCACACTCCAGTCGTAAAATAGGTGCTTCTATGGCTGTCCTAGGCAACATCCCACTAGTGGGCATTTCAAATTGGCTACATGGTCAGCACCACACACATTCACAAAGCATTTTTTTGTGGACGTTCTAGCATGCCAACAAGCTAATGTAGGACAAGCAGTACTACTTGCAGTCTTTCAAAAAACTGCAACACCCACAGGTTAGCCACCACTTTCGGGAGCGCTGCTTTACAGTCTATGCAAACCATGTATTTTTACAGCTACACATGCCTCAAATGGATCGTTTTTTACCCTGTAATCATCTGTTCATGGCCTGTAGGGCTGTAGATTCACATGCGCACACCCTCCTCGCCGGACACCTGTGAACATTGCAGTCTCCTTTACCTTTATTGCTACGCATGGACATCTCTTTACTACACTTACGTTACACCCCATTCTCACCTGCCAGTGGAAAAACCGTCCAACAATGGAGTGGATGACCATGTGCATTATCGCCCAGAGGAGGAGTCACTCAATCTTGTGACTCGAAAGACGACTTCGAAGAAAAACAACTTTCACACATCCGGATCCAACACTATATGGCCGAAGTAAGCGAAGCATGTGAATCTACAGCACTGCATTCCCTGAACAGATCCTTATAGGGTAAGTAACCTAATCCCTTTCATGTACAAGTTGCTTCTTGTCTTCTAAAGCTTGAAGTATCATACCCTGTACAGCAGAGGAAGAATCACATGGTGGAAAAGGGGCATGTCCTTCACTTTCAAATGATGTGCCTTAGGTGCACAAACTTCTTATATTCTCTCCTCAAGGGCGCTGAAAATTCAAATTATTTAAATCCCGAACAAAAGGTGTTCTGCTAGAGAAGATTACTTTACTTCCAAACCACAATGTCCAGTCTTGCTATCCTTTTCAGATTTTGCAAGCTTTGAATATTCCCTCCCTGACATCAAGGGCATTTTCATTGCTCATGTATGTGAACTGTAGCAGCTACTGATGAAGGTAAAGTTACCTGTAATAGTGGTTCTCTTCTAGGGAATCCTCCTCAACAGTCATGAGCACTGAATTGTCCCATCCACATGCAGGACTCTGGAACACTTTGTAAACATATACCTGCGCAAGCCATTTTTGTTGGGGGGGGGGGGGGGGGGGGGGGGAGTGCAAATCCGTAAAAAATTATTCATTGCTGTCTTAGAGCTAAACATATCTCCAGGTATAGAAACATAGTCAATACATTTAAAGCGACTGGGAAATATCGCTCTCAAACCTTTTCACAAAATGGAAAATTAAATAGAGTGCAGGCCAGTGCTAGCACATAAGCTGCACAAGCAAAGTCAAAACACTGACATTGTGCCTTTTATTTGCCTTGCCCTTCATTCTAGTGTCCCAGAAGTTATAGGTCAGTTAATTTTGTCGGTTCCTGGCTACAGGATCCTGGAGCGCTGAGGTTGGACTTTTTGGCTTTTTCACTTAAAAATCTTTTAGAAACCTGGTGTAAACCGCCTTACTCAACGTCCTTTAGTAATAGGAAGTTTTTTTTACATTTGTTTGACTAAAATCTTTGTTTTTCCAGTCAGAATGGCTGCCCTTTTTATGAAGTGCCTTATATCTGGCAAAACACCCTCCCAGACCCTCATGTCCTCTTTATTGTTGATCTTACAGACCAGAGGATCTTCACCCTCAAGACTGTAGAGACAGTCTGAAGGTGTTCAGGAGGACCTTGAACGACAGGCTGCACACATGCAGGAGAGACTTCAGCAACCACTGTGGAGAAATGTTGCCATCGACCTGGGTGCCTTTCTAAGCTCAAGGGACTAGTTAAGAGGTAGATCTGAGCGTACTAAAAAGAAAAGAAGGTGACTCTCCCGTTCGAAATCTAGAACAGGTACTGTGGCAATATGCCTGCCATCTAGACATGGCGCATCCATGGCATTGACGTTGAGAAATCACTGTAAGTTGATGTGAATTAATCATTCGACATTAGCACTGCCAGCTGTATCAAGACCACATTCTAGATTGTAGGATTTCAGGGATTGTCTAAGTCATCTCAAAAAGAGAAGAGCTGCACTGCCTTCTCACTCAAAGTACTCCTGAGCGTACTCTTCCCACCATAGATGTGTCGCTTGTGGTCAGTTTTGTCACCTGCTTCTCCTCCTCCAAGATCAGTCTCTTCACATGTTTTACCGGCACAACCTGCTACTCCACTAACTTTGACCTCACCACAGCGGCCAAAGTCACCAGTGGTCCGTACGGTTAAATTGTTGTCCCCTAATTCTGCACTTAAGTAGACTACATGCAAAAGGAGAATACCATGCACTAGATCTCACAGGAGGTCTTGTTCTCCTTCAAAGTGGTCAATATGCAATAGTAAGAGGTCATGTTCTCGCGGAACATCTAAAAGACGCGGTCAATCACCTTCATGGTCTTCCTGTTCTGACTGTTCCTCTATCGGGGACTATTCTTCCACGTTAACCGACTCTCCATCTACAAAAATTTCACCGGTGGATGACAGTAATACCTTTAATGAGGCATTAGTAGGGCCGCAGCAAAGCTTAACATACCGTACAATACAACCACAGTCCGTTATTTTTTAGACATTTTATCACAGGACTTCATTCAGGCCTTGATTACCTCTTGTACTAGGACTTTTAGAACCAGCAATGCAGCTGTTTTTCTTTGTAGAATCTGTGAAATCTGCTTTCACCAGCCTGTAGAATAAATATAAACCACCTGACCAGGATCCTCTACGCTCGAATGAATCTGCCTCCTGATTCTGTTACTGTGTTTGCAACAAGGCAGTCCTGTGTCATTGCACCTTCTTTCACTGTTCCTACATATAAGGAGACAGCAGAGCGGTACAGCGGCCAGAGGAATGTTTATAGCAAATGCTATGGTCTTGCTGTACCACCACAACAAATCTGTCTTGGACTCTTTACAGAGACGTACAAGAAAAACTGCCAGTTAAGGACTATGCAGTATTTTAAGGAGATTCTTCAAAAGGGAATGGTGGTGTCTAATAAAGTTTTTTGCACTGAATCAGATTGCTCAGACTTATCCGCTCATGGATACTGTCATAGGATTTGTCTTAGGCACAACTCCAGGTGACAGTTTACGGGGTTGAAACCCAAAGCTCAACAAAGAGTACACAATCAGTTTGAGGCATGTGGGCTGCTAAATTCATATCTTAGCATTAGATCGCCGCCTAGTGTTGGGCTCGGATGATTGCACATTGTTGTCCTGGAAGAGTCTTCGAAGTATCCTGAGATAGGTGGCTCCTCCCCTGGACTACAGTGCGCATGGGCATCGGCTCCATCCCCAGATTGTTTTTTTCCGCCATTGGGTTCGGATGTGGTCTCGACGTCTTACTGTCGGAACCAAGTAAAACTATCTTTTACCGGCCAAAAGGCCTCGTTTTTCTTGCGTCGGTATTGTCTGCGCTCGGTCTCGAGTCTTCCGTCTCTTGAAGCCGGAATAAGCGGAGTTTTCTTCGCTTTCTAAACTTTGAGGCCTTCTCATCGCGACACGACAGCGAGCCTTTACGGACATGGAGCGGAGCCCGTTCAAGTACTGCCCGCTCTGTGGGTCCAAGTACCCACACATCGATCTACACCCTGTGTGTAACAAGTGCCTTTCACCGGACCACGACGACGGCAAGTGCAAGGCCTGTGCACAGTTCCGCTCCAAGAAAACTCTCAAGCTTCGGCGCGCGGTGCGCTTGGAAGCTAGGCAAGCGGCCCCAGATCCGGAGAACATCTTCGGCGACCCGGAAGAAGAGGTCCAGGGTCACCTTCTACAAATCTCCCCATCACAGACGGAGGTCGAGGCGGATCCGGGAGACGACGACGGAGTCGCGGGTCAGGTCCTCGAATACGTCGAAGAGGTAGGAGACGACGATGAGATTTATGGGGCCGCGGCGGATAGCTCTGCGGACGAGCTCTGCCCCGAAGGTTTCGAGGATACCGACCGGGACACGGGATCGCCTGTCGGCCTTACCCAGGACCCGTTGCCGCAAGCCACAGCCCCGCCTTCGGGCCCGGCTACGGACTCACTTGCTGGGCACGATGTTTCGAAACCGAAACTGAAACCGTCGGGGTCGTCCACACCTAAAATGGCCGACCCGAAATCGAAACTGAAACCAAAGGACTCGAGTGTCCCTAAGATGGCTGCCGTGCCTGTGAAGAAGTCGGTGCCCGTCACCCCGTCGGCTCCGTCGACCTCCGGTCCGCAGAAGCCGAGGAAGTCTGTCGATTCCGATGCTCCGAAATCGAAGCCGACGCCCGAGGAAGGGGCCCCCAAGAAAGATGGTCGGCACGGATCAGCGGCTCCGGCGCCGTCCAAGCCCGCCAAGGTCGGCTCCAAAGAGGCTACGCCCAAGAAGTCTGCGCCCCGGCCTCAAGATTCGGAGGAGCCGAAGACGGTTTCCGCGCCCAAACCGCACAAGGCCCGCGAGGACGTCGGATCCGAGGGACCGCTCAAAGCATCCTTGTCGGCGACGAAACCCACTGGCAGTGTACCGTCCCCCATTGCGGAGTCACTGCAGAGAATCAGGGAGAAAGCCTTTGCTCCATCGGCTCCGATGCCATCACCGCAGCCGCAAAAGGACGCTCCGGCTAAGCCTTCTGGGAAACTCCTTTTTCTCTTGCCACCTAAGGAGGCGCCGAAAGCGTTTTCGACGAAATCGGCTCCGAAACAGGGTTCCTCGCTGCCTGACCCTCTTCCACGTCGTGTACTCGAATCGGAAGACGATTCAGAGCATTTCATCGATGCTGCCACCGGCAAGCTGACACTCTATAAACGGAAGATCACTTCGGAGCCGGTGGACCCCTGCGTCATCCCGTTGAAAAAGAAGAGGGTGCCCCTTGACGCCTCAGGCCTCACGGAACCGATTCAGCCTCCTCCAAGACGGAGCCCTACTCCCTCCCCAGAACACTCTGTGGGTGAGGAATATGATGAGGATGAACAGTACAATTTCCCTGTCGATGAACCTGATGTACAACCAGATTCTTACGACGACACTGGTGACCAGAACACCCAAGGTGTGGGCCAAGACCCGCAGACCTTTAATGCACGTGCATCCCCGACTGAGGACTCAGCAGGATTTCATGCACTAATTGAACGGGCGGCAGCCAATCATGATGTGGACATGCATGCCGACCCGGTTGAGGAGGACTTCCTTTTTGACACCTTTGCCATATCTGAAAGGACAGTAAAGACACTTCCTATGCTGAAAGGTGTTCTCAAACATGCTGGGGACATTTTTAAGGAGCCTACAAGGGCGAGAGTGGTCAACCCTCGCATTGAAAAGAAGTACAGGCCTGCGCCTGCGGACCCCGTCTACATCCGGGGACAATTGCCACTGGACTCTCTTGTGGTTGCCAATGCCAGGAAACGTGCCAACTCCCAGACAACGGGTGAAGCTCCTCCCCCGGATAAGGAGTCCAAAGTGCTTGAGGCAGGAGGCAAAAGAGTGGCTGCACAGGCGGCAAACTTTTGGCGCATCGCAAATACACAGGCGCTCCTGGCGCGTTATGATAGGGCGCACTACGACACCCTAGAACAGGTTATACAACACCTGCCCCCACAGTTCCAAGAAGGCACCAAAATGCTTATTGAGGAAGGAAAGCTAATATCAAACGCAGCCATCAAGTGTGCACTTGACGCTGCGGACACAGCTGCTAGGGCTATCAACACTAGCGTTATGCTGAGAAGACAAGCCTGGCTACGCATCTCAGGGTTTAAGCAGGATATTCAAACAACAATTCTGAATCAGCCAGTCAATCCTGATAGCCTGTTTGGTCCGGATGTTGACACCACCCTAGAGAAAATAAAGAAGGACACGGAAACTGCTAAGTCTATGGGGGCCCTGCAGTCCCAACAGTTTCGTGGCAGCAATTTTCGTCGCTCAGGTGCACGTGGAGTCACCAGAGGACAGATGGGGCAACAATCCCAGTTCTCCAAAGGTGGAACGCAATCCTCGTTCACTAAACAGAACAAGGGAGGTTATAGGAATAACAGCAACAGAGGTCGCGGCAGAGGAAACAACAGCTCCCGCACCTCTACTCCAAGCAAACAGTGACTTTCTGTCACTGCCCCCCGACCACATAACACCTGTCGGGGGGAGACTGCAGCAGTTCCTGCCCGTCTGGAGAAACATCACCACAGACAGGTGGGTGCGACAACTAATCCAGTATGGTTATTGCCTAGAGCTGACATCCACTCCACCCAACATCCCACCGAGGCAAAGGCCTATGTCCGCAGAGCACTTGCACTTATTGCAGCAGGAAGTGGTGGCGATGCTGCAAAAAGGCGCAATCGAGCTCGTGCCGGTGGGGGAGGAAGGCACAGGGGTATATTCCCTGTACTTCCTTATTCCAAAGAAGGACGGTTCTCTCAGGCCCATTCTCGATCTACGTCCCCTCAACCTGTACATACTGTCAGAGCATTTCCATATGCTTACACTACAGCAGATTCTTCCCTTGCTAAACCAGGGAGACTTCTTAGCGACCTTAGATCTCAAGGATGCTTATTTCCACATTCCACTACACCCGTCACACAGGAAATACCTCAGGTTCACTATTCAAGGCAGGCACTACCAGTTCAAAGTCCTACCCTTCGGAGTCACTACGGCCCCGAGGGTGTTCACCAAGTGTCTAGCGACAGTGGCGGCGCACCTCAGGAGGCAGAATATCCATGTCTACCCCTACCTAGACGACTGGCTCGTACAAGCCAAGTCAGAGCAACAGTGCGCCGCAGACATGTCGACTACAATTCACCTTCTTCACGATCTGGGTTTCTCCCTAAATTACCCAAAATCGCATCTTCAGCCGGCACATGTCCGGCAGTTCCTGGGTGCTACGATCAACACCCTGACAGCCATGGCTCAGCCAAACCAAGTCAGAATCGACAGCATTCAGTCACTGATCCAACGATTCCGACCAAGACACTCCCTGCCAGCGAGAGTGTTCATGCAGTTGATCGGCATGATGGCCTCCTGCATCTTCATAGTCCCTCACGCACGGTTACATATGCGCCCGCTCCAGGAGTGCTTAGCGAATCAGTGGACACAGGCTCGTGGGCAATTGACAGACCTAGTGTTGGTTACCAGTCGGGCATACGACTCTCTGCATTGGTGGACTCCACACAACCTTTGCAAGGGCCGACTGTTCCACGAGCCCGTGCCGCAGATTGTCCTGACGACGGACGCATCTCTCCAGGGCTGGGGAGCACATGTGCTCACTTACACAGTGCAGGGACTATGGACGACGCAGCAACAGAAGATGCACATCAACTATCTGGAACTGATGGCGATCTTCATGGCGCTCAAGTCCTTCATTGTACATCTGAGCAACAAGGTCGTGCTAGTCCGGACGGACAACATGACCGCGATGTACTACATTCAGAAACAGGGGGGCACCCACTCGCCACAGCTGTCTCATCTGGCTCAGAGCATGTGGAAGTGGGCCATTCAGAGGAACATTTTCCTCATGGCAGAACACCTCCCGGGCAAGGACAATCAGATGGCGGATCTGCTCAGCAGATACAGCCATCAGATGCACGAGTGGGAGATACACCCTTCGGTTCTCCACCCGTTCTTCCAGCAGTGGGGTCATCCGGAGATAGACCTGTTCGCAACAAAGGAGAACGCAAAATGCCGACTCTTTGCCGCCAGGTTCCCTCACCCACAGTCGCAGGGGAATGCGATATGGATGAACTGGTCAGGCAAATTTGCATACGCTTTTCCGCCAGCCCCTCTAATACCGCTGGTCGCAAGAAAGCTAAGGCAGCACTCCATGACTCTCGTCCTGGTTGCTCCAACGTGGGCACGACAAGCTTGGTACACCACGTTCCTCGAACTCTCAGTGGTGCCGCATCAAAGACTGCGCCTCACGCCCAGCCTTTTGACGCAGAACCATGGAGACATTCAGCATCCAGATCCACGACAGCTCAACCTGGCGATCTGGCTCCTGAAGTCCTAGAGTTTGGATACCTTAACCTACCTCCAGAATGCATGAGTATCATCAAGGAGGCGAGGAAACCAACTACTAGAGCATGCTATGCTGCTAAGTGGAAGCGTTTTGTCATCTACTGTACGTCCAATGACAGCAACCCACTAGATGCATCTATTCCCAACATCATCTGCTATCTGTTACATCTCTACAAGTGCAATCTGGCGTACACTTCCATTAGGATACATCTCTCAGCCATAGCGGCTTATCTTCAGAACAGGCAGCACCTCTCTGTCTTCAGAGTGCCCGCCATTAAAGCCTTCCTTGAAGGTCTGAAGAGAGTCATTCCCCCAAGAACGCCACCAGCTCCGGTGTGGAACCTCAACGTCGTTCTCACCAGACTGATGGGGCCACCATTTGAGCCACTGCACTCGTGTGAGCTCCAATTCCTTACGTGGAAAGTGGCCTTTCTGATAGCTATTACGTCTCTGAGGCGTGTCAGTGAGCTGCAAGCGCTCACCATACAAGAGCCGTTCATTCAAATTCACCCAAATAGGGTAGTGCTACGCACTAACCCTAAATTCCTTCCTAAGGTGGTGTCACAGTTTCATCTTAACCAGACTATCGACTTACCAGCATTCTTTCAAAACCCGCAAACGGTGGCGGAAAGAATGCTTCATACCTTAGATGTACGGAGGGCGTTGATGTACTACATAGACAGAACACAACCCTTTAGAAAGACAAAACAACTCTTTGTTGCCTTCGCACCACAACACAAAGGCAACCCAATTTCTACAGCAGGGATAGCCAGGTGGATTGTTAAGTGCATCCAGATATGTTATCAGAAAGCCAAGCGCACTTTAACAATACCCCCCAGAGCGCACTCCACACGCAAACTGGGGGCATCCATGGCTTTCCTAGGGAACATTCCTTTAGAGGATATTTGCAGAGCAGCCACGTGGGTCACACCACATACCTTCACAAAACACTACTGTGTTGATGTGCATTCCAAGCAGCAAGCAGCTGTAGGACAGGCTGTTCTCAAGACACTTTTTCAGGTTTCTGCAGCTGGCACGGGCAACCGCCGCTGATGGAGGGACTGCTATGTATTCTATGCTAAGATATGAATTTAGCAGCCCACATGCCTCGAACTGAATATGCTACTTACCAGTATGCATCTGTTCTTGGCATGTAGGGCTGCTAACATTCATATCGCCCGCCCTCCTCCCCGGTGCCTGTCGCAGCTGCAGATATACTATTGTATTTATTCATTAGCATGGACATCCTTTACACTTTCACTCCATCTCCTGCCACAATGGCGAAAAACAATCTGGGGATGGAGCCGATGCCCATGCGCACTGTAGTCCAGGGGAGGAGCCACCTATCTCAGGATACTTCGAAGACTCTTCCAGGACAACAATGTGCAATCATCCGAGCCCAACACTAGGCGGCGATCTAATGCTAAGATATGAATGTTAGCAGCCCTACATGCCAAGAACAGATGCATACTGGTAAGTAGCATATTCATTCATTCACATGAAAATAATTATTAGGATTATGCGCAGATGATTAAATGGCCCTGGTGAAGTCTGTAATGGACACATGAAAGGTAGTAGGCTTCACAAAGATTAACTATTTTATCAGATGCTATTAGCACTATAATTTGATGTACTCCCCAGAGAGGGTTCAAATATCTCGACGGCACCCGGAACAACAAACGCCAAGACAACTTTTCCCTTGGAGAAGATCTTTGAAAGGGCCAACAGACCTCAGTGGCCGCAGAAATAACTCCTCCAAAGTAACGAGGCCTTACTTCCCTCCTCTCCAGTTGAGGAAAAAATCACAAATCATCTTAGAGTGGCAAAATGCAACGTGAGACAAATGGGTCTTGAATTTGTGTGAATATTCATTCTAAACAATATTCAAGTTGGGACCACCTACTATACCACCAAAGAAATCCTTCCAACGTCATCGGATTTGCTTTGAAAGGAAGTGAACACTTTACTTGAGAGGCTTATGGAGATGAACCTTTCTTTCCATCAGAAAGGGACATGAATGTATTCCTATTATGTGTTGTGCAGAAGAAAGCACAAAACAAGAGTTGAGAACTAGTCATGGTCTAAGAGACTAGCAACAGATGGCTAAAAAAATAAAGGTTCAGGGTGTTGGCATTGCACCAGATTTACCTCCAGTTAAATCAAAGGGACTGGATGTGTGCAATATATTTAAAGAATGCCTACTTTCACATTCCAATCTTAAAGAAACACACAAACTTTTTGAGATTTGTGGTAGGAAAAGATCATTTCCAATTGAAAATGTTTATCTTTCGGTCTGAAGTTAGTTCCTTGCACTTTTTCAAAGAGCATGGCAGTTGTGGCTACTTACTTCAGTAAACTATTTGTAAGAGGCTTTTAATCACCCATAGTTTACCCATATGTAGATGAATGACCGATTAAGAGCCTCTTGCAAATTCTGGGGTTAAAAATCAACCTAGAGAAATTCATAATTACTCCTGTACAAAGGATTCACTACTTGGGAGGGACATTAGATATCAAAGTCACAAATGTGTATCCTTCTGGGGAGAGACTTCTATCCAACAGAAATGTCGCCGTCTGAAGGAGACACTCAATCCACCTGCTCCTATATACTAGCGTTGATGGCTTCAGGCATTTTCCTAGTTCCAGATCCCAAGCCGGAAGCCGGGATAACAATTTCGCGTTCTCCCAATCATTTCCTTGGTTGTCAAGCAACCAACCTTCTGAAGGGGTCCCCATTCATCAGCACATTTAATTGCAGACCATTGTAACAAATGCATCACCACTAGGATGATGTGCTCACATGGACCAACTTACAGAAACCGGGACCATGATCAGAGAAGGCAAAGTGTCAACATATCAGTCAAAGTTAAAAGCTGTCCATCTAGCTCTTAAATAATTCTCCTGATCGTTTAGGATGAATACCCTTTCTTGTTCAGACCATTGTCCCTGGAAACTCGCACCATTTGGAAATGGTCTTTGGTGAGAAGTCCTAATACAACAGCAGTTCACCTGCCAAGTATTCAAATCAAACAAGTGGAAAGTTGACCAATGTAAGAAAATCACGACAGGATCCACAATGAAAAGGTGCTGCAAAGTGTCTTCGGAAAATGAAACTATCCAACAACAAACAACAAAAATACCCAAACTTAGCTTCAATATATTTATTTCCAACCTTACAATAAGGACATTTAGATCTTCTGCACGACTGTGCAGATTTTGAAAGAGGCAAAGAGATCTTCCACTGGAACCTATGCATTTAAGTGGAAAAGATTCTGCATATGGCGTATTCAAAATAACCATAACCCAACTAGATGCCAAGTTGAGGTGGTTATTCTATAACGTTTACATTTGGAAAGGGCTCGCCATTCATTTCCATCTATAAAAGTACACCTTGCAGTGATTAATGCTAATCTACTTCACAAGCTATTTCCTTAAAATCCCAGTAGTAAAGAATGTCTTAAAGGTTAAGAGGGAAGAGGTGTGTGGCGCCGCGGCTAGGGCGACTGACTCCGGAATCTGGGGATCACGGTTCGATCCCAGGCACCGGCGGCAGATTAGCCCAGCATCATGTGACTCTGGGCAATTGCTTGCTTAATCTTCCCGACGACCCCCAGCGCCTAGAGACCCTTACGGGTGATTGTGCGCTTTACAAATGTGGATTATTATTATTGTTATTATTATTATTATTATTAGTATCAAAGGTTTTCCTTCCATTCTGACTCTATCTCAGGGGGATCCAATATTATGCTATCAAAGTCGATGGATTAATGTTTTAAACCTATATAACAATACAACTCTGCACCATTTTTCATGAGACTGCTTTCCTAGAGGCTATTCTTTTTGTTTGCAGAGTCTGTGATATTGAGGCCCCATGTTCACATGAGGCTTATAAAGTTTTTCCTAGAAATAGAGGGGTAATGAGAACCGGTTCTAGTTTTCTTCTGAACGTTGATTGAGATTTTCATGTGAATCAAACTATTTCCTTGACAAACGTCTTCCCGAACCCTTCAAATTAAGCAGAAAGGGCTCTTCACTCATTAGATGTGAAAAGGGTTCTCAAATTCTATCTAGACAAGACAAAATATATATCAGACAATCTGACTATCTATTCATAAATTAGGCCTTTTTCCAAGTAAAAGCAGTCCGTTTCTAGATGGATAATTTTTTTGTCGCTGGTAAACTTGGGCACACTCAACTAGAGGAAAAGCTGCAGCAATTACACTATTGAGAAATGTACCATTGTCATGCATTTGTAAATCTGCCGCATAGAGATCCATACATACCTTTGCTAAACATTATTGTTCAGATTCAGACTCGAAAGAAGATACCTAATTGGGCTGAGCATCTTTTAGGAATCTTCTTGGGTGACATTGAGGGCTGTTTGTTTTTTCTTCTTGTCAGGGTATTGATGAGCTTGCTATTCTAGTCAATTCTTAGGACAATAGAAGAAGATCTCCTGGAAGAGAAGGGAAAGTTTCTTACCTGTAGTTCTAGTTCTCTTTCAGGGGAATTCTCATACATTTCATAAGTATCCCTCACTCCTCCCAGGACAAGGTGTTAGATCAGTATTTCCTATTACTTCTCTCTGAATCATATTATCTTTGTAAAAATGAACTCACCTAACTGTCGCCTCTGGGGCATGACGAGATGCTAGAGGAAGAGTGTAGCTCTTAAAAGAACAGTGCCAATCTTAAGACTTTGTGCAGTATGCTTGCTAATATGGTCATGCATTCCATTCATTTTTTACTTCATGTAAAAAAGTCTGTGGAAGATTATTCCTAGTTCAATAGTGTTTGAGATATTAAGTGACATAAGATTTCTATATATTGGGACGCCGCTCCTTTGCGGATCTACCAGCAGAGGATCCACAAACCCCTACGCGAAACCAAGGTCCTTATTGGCTAGCTGGACCTTCACAGAAAAGTTGTTGCCTCCATTGTGTTTGTCACATCGGCTCGGGGGGGGGGGGGGGGGAGAAGAGTGCAAAAAACAGATAAGGGGTCGGGATACATTTATTCTGATGCCATAGGACTCCGAGGGAACCCTTGTGATGAAAACATTGACCACTTTTTTTTTTAATGTCCGATCATCAGTTTTGCAGATCCACCACAGGGCTCGCTGTGTAAAATTCCCACAGTGTAAAATTGCGATGGAGCCACGAAGCCAGGTTTTAAAAAATGGGGGAACACCCCCTTCCCCATGCATCCAACCCCATGCTGGGGTTTGGGTGCATGTTGTAGAGTTGGCCACAGGGCCTGGGCATAGGCCAGGCCTTGCGGCCAAACTCTGCTGACGGAGCTGTTTATATTACCTTGCGTGGTTAAAAAAAAAAACACATCGAAATTCTCTGAAAAAAACAAAGGTTACAAGGATCCTTTAGTTGGGTTCTGAATTTAGTCGCACAAAACCATAGAAATTCAGCAGTTTCAGATGTACTTCTTTTTTATTAAACCACGACTTGTTGCCTTAAGTTACTTAATGGCACGAGTTATAGTTTCTTCCGATAAGTATATCTATAACTGCTGAATTTCTATGGTTTTGTGCGACAAAATTCAGTCCATGAAGCTTTTGGTTTTTTCTCTGTGAAAATATATATATATGTAATATACATACACGCGCTGGCATTCTGCGCGGGGTCGGGCAGTTCTGTGCTTATGAATTTGATACGGATTCCCCTTGGAGAGAACTAGGATTACAGGTAAGAAGCTTTTCTTTCTCCATCATGGCTGGTTTTCTTTGGTTTGTAAATGTAACATATTTACCCTGCGGTTAATAGATAAATGTTGATACCTTTTAAATCTGAGGATGTCATGCTGGTGGCAGTATCCATTGCTGCTTCGTAAAGTTGCTCTTCATCAAGACTGTCTGCCCCCATTATTGGTGGTAGAATATTCAGAACTTGTCAATCTGTGAAGAAGTCCATAGGGGAGAATCATATTTCCATATCTGCAACTTCTGAGCTTGCTTGGTACATAAAGTAAAATTAACAGAATGTTGATCAGGAAAAGCTGAATAAGTAGTCGTCTCTGAATGCATTCAATATAGGAGTGTTAATAAGTGAAATATAAGGCCACGAATTTGCTCTGGTGATTTAAGAATGTTTGTCGGTCAGCAGGTAATTGATCACTTTGTGTTACTTATTCATCCTTGTTGATCCACAAAATCTCTGGCACCTCTCTAGTTAAACATAAAAATATATTTTTTAAGTTTCCCAGTGCTATATAGGAAACACCGACTGCAGCTGCAAAGGTCAGCATCATTCATCCAAAGGTGTCAGCAGAACAATTATACTCTCAAACACTCCTGATTTACAAAGATTTATACTACAGGATGTAATTAAAATGCACACCAGGTCAATCTGATAAAAGAATTGCTCCACTGTTGCAACATCTAGTGAAACTATTTGATGTCGGCTGTATCCTAGATGTCTTCCAATATCAACCTCCCTATGCGAGAGAGGTTCTTTGAAATTCTGTTTTTCATTCATGCACTTGACTGGATTTTTGCTGCTGCCTCTTGTCAAGACCAGCATACTTAGTGTTTTCTATTGAAGGACATCGCTATACTTGATGTACTTACTCTTTGTTTGGTTGGGAGTGTTCCATGTTCTTTTGATCTCCTTAATGCTAGGAGCTGCTAAACCTACTCTGAAGTAGCTGATAAGAGAAAACTTTTGAATTTTAGGCCAGCTGTTTTTAAGCAAATAAAGTTGGCTAGGTGGCACATAGTAACAAGCATGTGATATACAGCCTAAACAAGTGAAAGCATTTACTGCATTTCAGTTGGTCAAGGCAACTACTCTCTATGAATTACCAGCGTTCTTTGCTTTGGGAGACACAAAATTGAGGGATTCGCTTAGAGGGATGATGAGAGAAAGACATCTGCCTTATATGCTGCATTATCGATAGAGTCCTATGTCAAATAGTCTGTAAGTAGAGAATTGGTGGTGTGGCTTTGAGTTTGATTATACAGAGGCCCTTTTAACACATGAGGTCAACTAGAAATCGGGTAGACACCACTAAACTCGCTTCGCTATTCAAGTCCTGATAGACAGTGAGACAGCATCAGGAGATGGGTGTCCCAACAGAGTAACAATTAGTGTTTAGTCCCACTAGTTCCTCGTGTGCCATTCTTAATGTGATGATTGTGAAAGTACAAGATTCTGAACATAGGTCTCGTGCCATAGGCATAGAAGTTGCCTTATTGTCACCTTTACATAGGGGTATTTAGCTGGCCTTAACATGCTTCCTCTTTTCTATTGATTCTAATACTGTCTTTGAATTCTTTTACCCCTCCTGATGTGTGTTTGCCCTTTTGTCGTTTTAGAATGACAGTCCTTATCAAGGCGGTGTCTTCTTTCTGACTATTCACTTTCCTACAGATTATCCTTTCAAACCACCAAAGGTAAGTTGTCTGCACAAGCTCCTAGAGACTTGTTGGTGAAGCTGAACGGTGTTTAACTGCGTGAGCAGGCAGCCAGCCAAAGCACTTTGTAGATCACAAATGTATTTTCTCCACCATGAAATCTTCTTTGATATTTAAAAGCATTAAAGCGCTCCACCTATGTATAACTTCCAGGATATAGTTTTCATAGATATTTTTATTTTAAGTTTTGAAAGTGATCTTGTAAAGTAAACATGAAAGTGATTTAGCTCAATGATGTGTAATACCTGCATAATTGCTTCTCCACACTTTTGCAACTATTGCTTATAGTTACGTGAACCACTGATTGCATTTGGGTACTGCGTATTTTCAGTTTCTTTCATCTTACCTGCTTATTCTTACCCATATTTCATCTTTGTTGGCTAGACTGATCGATGCACCATGATGAGATGACCTCTCTGCACAACACTTGCACACAACTTCATCTCTGCAGTGCTCCACACTCAGACAAACAGCAACATAACACCACTCTGCACTCTTTGCTACACCTAGCTGCTTATACTGCTCAACTTGTTACCATTAGAGCACATTTCTGACCCACCACCCACTCGTGATCACCTTTTACTAGCCTCTTTTTCACTCTACTCTTCTTCACTCTCCATCTGCTTTGCCGATAATTGCTGCTTTCTTTCTCTATACCTGAAGTCTCCAACCTTTCCCATATGACAGCTACTTACACAGAACACTTTGAGATACTGCCTAATATAGGGATTTGATAAGGGTATTCAAGGGTCAAGAAACTTAAACACCACCACTGAAGTACCCTCGTCCTGCCTTAGTGAGCTAGTAGAATTAAAGTTACATGAGCTGTATCACAAAGATTTACCTTTTGAGTACCAAAGAACCAGTTTGTCCCTTTGCTGTAATGAAAGAGAAAGAGAGAGATAGGACGCAAACATAGACAAAGTCCGGAAAAAGGTGTGAAAAAGAGAAAAACAGAAGGAGGAGAATGAGAGGAGAGAGAGGCAGTCAAGAAAGGAGAAAAAGAAATAAGGCAGGAAATTTCAGAGAAAGAAAAGAATTATACAAAGGAAAAACATTAAAGAAGAGAAAAAGGAAGAAGACAACTCAGTGAAAGGATAAAGGGAGGGGAAGAACTAGAGCAAGACAAAAAGTAAAGAAAAGGAGGGACTAGAATGAAAGAAAGGGGACAAGAAATATAATGAAGTAAGACGTAAGAAAGCAGAGGAACAAAGGAGAATAATGGAATAAAGAAGGGAGCTGAAGAATGAAAGTATGGAAAGAAGCAGATAAAGTTAAAAAAAGGAAGAGGAAGGAGAAGTAAAGAAATAAAATAGGATAGGAAAACGAAATGGAGAAAGGAGAGAGACATAGAGGAAGAACGAAATGGAGAAGAAATGAAGAATGAGGAGGAAGAAGAGAAGGAGAAAAGAAAGAAAAAAGGAGAGAAAGGAACAAAATGAGAGGAGAACAAATAAGAAAAGGAACTGAGAGAATTCTAGCAAGAAATGAAAAAAGAAAAGTGGAAAGTACAAGAAAGACCTAATGAAAGAGATCAAAAGGAAGGAGAGAAAGGTGAGAAAAATAAATAAAATAGAAAAACAGAGACATGTAAAGAAAGAGAGGAAATATTTTTCAGAAGGGGTTAGCCTGAATCGTCTTGCATGATCAGGTTACAAAACTTCACAGAAACAGTTACATTGTTTTGCAACAGTGCCTTCTCGCTGGTGAGCAGTTGCATGTTCTCAAACCAGCTGACGGAATTATCAGGAAAAGACAGCAGACAAATGGTCTGTCCAGGTAAGAAGGTAAGCTAGACAACATTTTCATCCCTTGCTGCAACAGATTAACCAGCCTTCCTGGGTCAGAAAGCCCTTGCCATTTGGATTCTATGGACCAGTTTGCAAACTTTCAAACTATGAACAGTAATTAATTGAGTAATTTTAATTGGATTGCAGAGTTTCTTGAAGGTGGTCGAATACTGTTCTATTTTCAAGTTAATTCTGCCCATAATAGATTGGTGTCAGGGTGTCTTGCTTCTAAAGTACTGTTCCACATCCTTTGATTTTTAAGAAAAGTTGGCTTGTAGATTCAATGAATGCTAGGAGTATGGTGTTTTAGTAGGCTGAGCCTACTTGATTGATTCCCACCTGCTAACAGACCTGGTCCTTTTGCTGGTCGGTCAGCCTCTGCCATTGTGTGCCTATCCTAGCAACCACACTTGCTGACATTGCTCCTGCCATTAATTGCTGAGGATTTTATCCCCAAAAGCTTAATCTGCTCAGTGGTCTGATGTCAAGATTTTTCTTGGTGTCAAAGGCTTTGTCATAGAGTTTGTCTTTGGTGCAGACACTCCTGACCCATCTTTTGCAGAGCTCATCACTTTTTTCTGTTATCATTCTTTCGTCCAGAATTCTTTTAAGCTTTCTTTGTTCATAGTTTGAAAGTTTGCAAACTGGTCCATAGAATCCAAATTGCAAGTGCTTTCTGACCCAGGAAGGCTGGTTAATCTGTTCCAGCAAGGGATGAAAATGTTGTCTAGCTTACCTTCTTACCTAGACAGACCATTTGTCTGTCTTTTCCTGGGATAACAGATGGGATAACAGAAGATGAGGATGAATTATATTGGGACGCCTCGTGTCCCACTGACATTCAATGTATCACCTGGTACTTCTCCATGGTATACTGAAGTCTGATCAAAGAAGCAGAAGGTGCTTTATTGGAGGCCTTTCTTCAGATCAGTGAAGTGGTAGATACATTAAAGGCAGTCGCGGTTTTCAAAGTGGCTGAAGAAGATGCATTAATCGCAAAGTGATAAAAGTTGTTTGACGTTCTAGGCCCTGTATTATCAAATCATTTGAGCTTAGAGGCTCACATATTCACTATTATTTCTAGTTCCTATAGCATTTTGGTTGTGACTATTGATAATAGCACTCGTATCAAACTACTGTGCTGGCAATTGCTTATCCCAACATGATGAGAGAGGAACACAGATCTGTAGGTATAGGAGAAATTCTAATCAAATCTAGGCATTCTTGACAAGGAATGTTGCTGGGGTAATAAGATTACAGCGGAGGTTAATTTTCCTGTGGTCAAATTATCTTATTCATTGCAACAAATATTTTCTTCCAGTTGCAGCGCTTCTTAAAGCCTCCAGAAAAGAAACGAGACCAGGAAGCAGCCTCCCTTCCTCACATTGCTAATTTCAGTTTAGTTGAAATTGTTGTTTGCTTAATTCTCTGCCTTTGTTAATGCACACACTATCTTCTTTCAGACACTATATTTGTACATTAGCTCCTTGTGCATATAGACCATCAGAATACAGATTGTGGTCTCAAAAAGTGCTGTGTTCTCACTAAATCTAATCTATATATTTGCCCTCCCTCCTTTAAAAGATTGATTATGCTTCTGACCAGTGAGATCCAGATCCAAGAATGCAGTTTTTTAGAGTAACATGTTCCTGATGGGTTCTACAGGGCCAGTTGGACTGTTTACCCTGACCACTTATTTCTTTCAATTGGATTTGCAGAGTTTCTTGAAGGTGGTCGAATACTGTTCTATTTTTGAGTTAATTCTGCCCATAATAGATTGGTTTCAGGGTGTCTTGCTTCTAAAGTACTGTTCCACATCTTTTGATTTTTAAGAAAAGTTGGCTTGTAGATTCAATGAAGGCTAGGAGTATGGTGTTTTGGTGGTAATGCTTTGTGGGTCGCACCATTTTGAGATGGACCTATTTCGTTCATTGAGATGGAATTTGGCTTTGGGCATCTGCCGGGAAGTATTTTTGCATTAATTTTTGCCCTAGCCTTCAAACACTAGTTGTATTAAACTTGCAACATCAGTTGCTGCCATCATTCTTCCCAAACCTGTATCTCCATCAAATAAGTAGATACACCCAAAACGTAGAAATAACCCTGGGTATACACAATGCAAAGCAGTTGTATATGATTGAAGTTTCTATTTGCAGTGGTTTACTGTCTTCAAAAATGTTTATTGCTAGATGTATCTAGACAAATAATTATAGATTCCTTACCTTGTGAATTGCCCCCAGGCGTCAGACTGGATCCTGAGAATTTTTCATCAGCAGTACCCCTGCGCGTCGAAAGGTGGCATTGGTCAGCTCCGTATTCGTCGTTGGTGTTGTGGTCGCTGGGATGACGTTGTGGCAGCTACTTAGACGCCGCCCTCACGCGGTGACGTCCGCTATTTCTTTTTCCGTGCCAGCCTGCGCAGATCCAGAGAGAGCTGTACCTCCAGTCATTTTTTGACTGACTTTTTAGCTACTTTTGTCGACACCGTTTTTTGAGTCGATCGACTCCTGGTGCACGTTAGGGATGCCTGTTTTCAAGGCTTGCGGTTCCTGTTGAAAACTGATGTCTGTGACCTATCCGTACCGCGTGTGCCTGTGGTGCCTCGAACGCAACCACAATCCCAAGTCGTGATCTGACAGCCGGACCATGAAGCCGAAGTCTTTGAGGGAGCAGTCCCGAAAGCTTCTTGAGACCCGGCAGTCCGCTCAAGGTCCCGGTCGTGCAGGAGGTCGAGCGGCCGGTCTCCGCCGCCGCCACAA
The DNA here is from genome assembly GCF_964261635.1 of Lissotriton helveticus. Classification (NCBI taxonomy): domain Eukaryota; kingdom Metazoa; phylum Chordata; class Amphibia; order Caudata; family Salamandridae; genus Lissotriton; species Lissotriton helveticus. The sequence continues at coordinate 788,819,661 of NC_136072.1, forward strand.
GGGATGCAGATGGTGCCTCCTGTGCGGCTCCGCATGCATAGCCTGAAGGGTCATCTCCAAGGTTCTCTCCTTTTCCAGGACCCGGAGCGACCCCTGCCCAGCTTCGAAGCTTTTACGAAGCGATGCATGCCATCTTTGGGCAGCCTGACTACGCTGGCGCAGCTCCGGACAAGGTGCCACAGGTTCCCGTTGGATCCGGATCGGCGCCGGTCAACCTCATAACACCTCCCCCACTTCCACAGGCACCACGTCCCCAGCCGACACCGGTTGTGTCTCCTGTCGACACCTGTTGTGTCCCCAGCCGGCGTCGACCCCGACCTCCACCCCGACATGTACGCGCTGCTGGACCGGCGCCGACAGGTGCTTTTGTACCCCTGTTCTACCCTGGTGTGCCTTTCAGGCCAGAATGGCAACCAGAGGAGGGTGAGGACTGGGAGAGGGAGAGGTCTGGAGACCCTTTAACTGACCAGTTGGAGTATGATCCAGACTTTAGAGAGGAGTTGGGGAAGTCAGTGGTCTGAACACCTCCCCAGACCTTGGCCTGTTGTCTCCTCCTACCGTGGCTACGAAGGAGGGAGCTTCTTACGCAGAGGTGTTACGTAGGGCGGCCGCGACTCTCAACCTTGAACTACCTACGGTGGTAGTCTGGACTAACCTCCTGACAGAGGTGCTTCAACTGGCAGCGAGCTCTTCGGAGCCCTTGCTGCTTTTTAATGAAGCCCTAACTGACATCCTTTTGGGCACCTCGTCCAGGCCCAACACAAGGGCTCGGGTGGATAGGATGATTGCCCAACGCCACCACCCGGCTCCGGGCGACTCCACTTTCCTCTCCCAACACCCCACACCTGGGAACTTGGTGGTTCAAGCCTCAATGTTTAAAGGCGCATTCCCTACTGCACCACCTGATAGGGAATCCAAATAGCTGGACAATCTTGGGAAGATGTTTTTACCTCAGCCACGCCCACTCTGTGTGGAATACAGTAGTGCAGGAGCTGCCACAGTGTCCTGAGGAGGTCCGGGCCATGCTCTCCCGTGCAGACGCCGAGGGGAGAGACGCAGCCAAGTTTACCATACACTGCAGACTGGACACTGCGGACTCGCTAGACCGGACGATTTCAACTTCAGTAGCCCTTCGACGCTACGCCTGGCTGAGGTCGACTGGTTTTTCTGGGGATGTCCAAGCTACCCTCGTGGACATGCCCTTTGATGGCCATCGCCTGTTCGGCGACAAAGCAGACCGCACGCTAGAGCGCTTCAAGCACTCTCGGGCTAAGGCAAAGTCTTTGGGCCTCTCCACCACCCACCCTGAGCAGTCTGCTTTTCGCCCCTTTCATTGCTAAGGAAGGGGTGCCATGCCACGTTACTCCCAGAGCCACAGGCCGCCGCTAGCTGTTCAGCCCCTGCGTGGCTGGGGACCTGGAACCTACCGCCGTAGGTCTGGGGGCCAGCGAGCGGGCAAGTCCACCACTGCCCCCTCTGCAGCAGCCTCCAAACCCTCTTAGTCTGACCTTTCTGGACCACCAATCTCCAGTGGTTGGCAGGATTCGCCATCTCCTCCCCCACTGGCGCACCATCACGTCGGACAGGTGGGTTTTGCAGCTAGTCCGAAGGGGCTACTCCTTTCCCTTCGATACCCCCTCAGCCATGCCAACTCAGTACCGTTGAATGCCGGAGGATCATCTGGCCCTTCTACAACAGGAAGTAACGGCTCTCTTGGCCAAGGGAGCCATAGGGCGAGTTCCTGCCCCAGAAGTAGATCATGGTTGGTATTCCCACTACTTTCTGGTGCCCAAGAAGGACCAAAGCCTGCGTCCTATCTTGGATCTCAGGAACGTCAACCGCTTCCTCCGGAAGAAGAATTTCAAAATGCTAACGCTAGCTCAGGTTCTGTGTGCCCTCTATCCTGGAGACTGGATCGTAGCGTTGGACTTGCAGGACGCTTATTTTCACATCCCCATTCTGCCGGCCCATCGGCGTTACCTGCGGTTCACGGTGGGCCACGAGCACTTTGTTTACCGTGCTCCCCTTTGGCCTTACCATCATCACTCGGGTGTTCACGAAGGTGATGGCAGATCATCTGCACAGATCATGGGTATCAGTCTCCCCTATCTCAACGACTGGCTGTTGAAGGCTGGCTCGCCTCAGGCTGTCGTCTCCCACTTCCAGACTACAGCAGACCTCCTGCATTTGCTGGGGTTTACTAGTCACACCTGACTCCCTCTCAGACGCTCCCTTTCATCTGAGCTGTTCTGGACACAATGCAGTTTTCGGGGTTATTCTCCCGAACTGCGAGTCCTGGATATTCAGGCTAAGATGCCGATGTTTTAGCCTCTATCTTGGATATCAGTGAGACTGACTCGGAGGTTGCTGGCCCTCATGGCCTCCTGCTTGTGACACATTGCCATCTGCATATGCTGGCTTAACAATGGGACCTTAAGTTCCAGTGGGTGCAGCATCTGGTGAATCTCACTGACCTGGTCCAGATATTGGAAGGAGCTGCAAAGGACTTGAAGAGGTGGCTTAGGAATTGCGATTGGGTCAGCGGCAGTCCCCTCTCCCTTCCTCAACCAGATCTAACAGTAGTGACGGATGCATCACTCGGGGGAGGTGGAGTCAGAGGACTCTGGACTCCGGTGGAATCCGGACTTCACATCAACCTGTTGGAGCTCTAAACGACCTAATTGGCATTAAAAGCCTTTCTATCCTCCATCCAGGGAAGACTAGTGTAAGTGCTCACAAACAAAACCACTGCCAGGTAATACTGCAACAAGCAGAGCAAGGTGGGGCCATGGATTCTTTGTCAAGAGGCCCTGCGTCTCTGGACATGGCCGGAACAGCAGGGCATATCCCTGGTGGTACAACATCTGGTGGGTTCTCTGAACGCCAGAGCGAACAAACTCAGCAAATGAAGATGCTAGTGGATCACGAATGGCATCTCCATCCGGGGCTGATGCAAGGTCTCCTTCAGCAGTCGGGAGATCCTTGGTTAGATCTGTTCACCACGAACGAAAACGTGCAATGTCAGCAGTTCTGAGCGCTGAAGTTTAAGGTGGTTCTCGCTCTGAGACACTTTGTCTCGAGTGGATCTCTGCCCTCTTGTATGCCTTTCCGCTAATACCAGTTCCTGGCCAGAGTTTTCAAGAAGATCAGGTACTACCCGACCCAAGTCATCCTTGTGGCGCTGGATTGGGATCAGAGAGTCTGGTATCCCAAGCTGTTGCGCATGACCATTGGTCCTTCGATCAGGCTGCCCCTTCGGGAGGATCTTCCGTCATAGCAGCAGGGAAGGGTTCTCCACCCGAACCCAGAAAGGCTCGGCCTTCTTGCATAGAGATTGAGCAGCGACAGTTGTTGGCTTTCGACCATCCGCCCGAAGACTGTAACGTTATCTTGGTAGCCAGATGTCCTTATATGAAGACCGTTTACAACTGCCTTTGAGAAAAATGTGTGGTATGGTGTTCAGAAAGAAACATTGATCCCCTTACTCTGGTTCTCCTATCCGTTCATCTCTCTGCAGTCTCTGCTTTTCTTCGGTTGCCTGACCAACCTTCCCTTTTCCAGTCTCCTATTGTACATAGCTTCTTGAAAGGTTTTCAACATATGTTTCCTCCCACTCCTTTCATTATGCCCCAGTGGGACCTCAATCGGGACCTTATGTGTGCTCCTTTTGAGCCTCTGCACAATTGTCCACTCAGGCACTTTACCATCAAGACATCCTTTCTTGTGGCTATGACATCTGCCCGAAGGGTCAGTGAGCTTCAGACCTTGTCAACCAAGTCTCCTTATGTTAACATCCCAGACAAACTGGTGGTTCATACGAGAGCTTCCTTTCTTCCGAAGGTGGTCACTCTATTTCATGTAGGCCAAACCATCACTCTGCCTACGTTTTACACTCTGCCTCATCCCTCCAAGGAACAGGAGTGACTTCACCATCTGGGCCCAAAAAAAGCTGTGTTCTATCATGACAGCACACGAGTTCTGGGTACGATCATGGGGTATGTTGGAGCGAAGAAGGAAAAGTCCTCTTGATGGATCATGCTCTGCATTAAGATCTGCGACTCTTTGGCCAAGAAGCAACCCCCTGAGGGTTTGCTCGCTCATTCTACCAGAGCTAAAGCTGTAATCACTGCATTATCTTGTGGAGTTCCGTTGCTAGACATCTGCCAGGCAGCAACGTGGGCTGCGCTGCACACATTTACCAAACACTACTATCTGGACACTCTGGTCTGCAGGGCTGGGCAGGTTGCCCGTTTGGTTGTGCAGGACTTCCTTGTGTGAAATTGGTCCGTAAAGCTACCTCTTGGGTGGTATTTCTTGTGTATCCATTCTTAGGTAAGGATTCTGCAGCTAGAAGTCTCTATCAGATGAACAGGTTCCTTACCTTCAATTACCCCTTATTTGGTAGAGACTCTATCTGGGGCATATTCCGTACCATCCCACCCATCCTCCCCGATCTTCGAAAGGTATTCTAGGAACAGGGCTTAGAGCCCTAGTTTTCCACACAAGTGGTCAGTGTACTTTGTGGCTCCTTGCTTCTGGCATGGAAAGTAGCAAAAAGTAACTAACGTCAGTTTTCCTGGGTGGTGTCTATATAGGCATCACAAGCAGACGCCAACGACGCCACACGGAGCTGCATGACGCCGCCTCTGGCACGCTGGGTACTGCTCACGGAAATTTTTTCGGATCCAGTCTAATGCTTGGGGATAATTCTACGGTAAAGAATCTGCAGCTAGATAGTCTATTAGTTAAGATGTTACCAAAGGTAAGTAACTTGTTCATTTAGCACAGAGATAGAATCCCTACTAATGTTATCAAGTAGCTACTCATTCAGTATTTTAATATAGCTGCTAGTTAAGAAAGCTAATTAAAACCCTTGTTAACGTAGCTGGCAGAATTCCTTGTTGGGTTATAGAGACGCTGCTTGTTAATCTTATGGGCAGATGTGTCAGTTGGGTTAGAAACGGGTTTTTTATTAAAGGTTAGGAGGATGTTCTTAACAAGATCCCACATGTTCATGAAAAAGGCACTTCTTTTGCTGGGTCTTTAGGGTCCAGATTACAGAACACGTCGTAGGCTATTGCAATCCTCCTTCTGTTCACCAGATCAGTGGTCACTAAGCGGTCTAGTCAGTAATAGCGTAGGGGGCCCTGGGTGTTGGGGAAGAAACCCAGCCAGTGACCTATTGCCAGCGGTCTAGCACTGACTGTTCGTCAAACAAACGCACTTGCTGGTAGAAGGCCCACCTGAATGGAAGAGAGCAGATAATTCAAAGATATCATCAGCTTCGATTTTCATGTTGTGAAGGATCCCAACCTGAATGTGCACACTAACCGCCTGGCGCGAGGGAATGAGCCAGGAATTGCATGGTGACACTCTGTCTGTTTCTCACACACATGAACGCAGAGCCCCCGGAGGGAGGAGGGGAAAGGTTGTTGGATCTGCTGATTGCTTCTCCATGACCCCTGGCTTCGGAGAACGTGATTGTGAGAAACTGGATGGGGAAACACTGCGGACATACTGATTCATGACACAGGTCGCCTGCACGCTGCGAACCGGCAAATGCAGGAAGTAAAGTCTCTATTGCCTGCTTGTGCCAGACACCCTCTAAACTGTCCCCCCTCCTTCCCCTTCCTTCCTGCCTTTAATCCTGAGTGATTGAATTCAGCCCGGTTTAACACCTTCTCTTCTTCCAACAGGTGGCGTTCACAACAAAAATCTACCACCCGAATATCAATAGCAACGGTAGCATATGCCTGGACATCCTGAGATCGCAGTGGTCGCCTGCACTCACAGTATCGAAAGGTAGGACGAGCCAGTGCCGACGCTCGCATGCACCTGCACTTCACAAAGCGTCCCTTGGTGTTCTTACTAAAGGCTGCACGTATTATTCTCGAGTTTAAACCTCTGGCTTGAATGTTTGATTGTTCATTTCAACTTGTTTGACGTTTAGTAAAGCTGTTAAAGTGCTGATCCTGTCCCTCTTTCCTCTCTCTTCGGACCTGCCCCCCTCACGTCTCGTTTTTGCCAGTGGACCTGTCTGCCCAGCTCCAGCCAGTGGACCTGTCTGCCCAGCTCCAATCCCTGTGTCTCGGCGTTAGCATTTGTCTAGTGCTGTGCCGAGTTTTTGTTGTTGTGCAGTCATGGCTTGGCCAGTTGCAAAATCAGATCACAGCAGATGCCTCCCAGAGGGCGCTGCGGTTTCTCCTCATCCGTGTCGCACTCTTGAGTTCAGCAGTTGTGGAAGGCCTCTCTTGCACCCTGCGCCCCCTAGCGTTGCTTGGCCGTGCGCTGCATGATGTAAGTCTCCAGATATAAGCTGCGCTCCTGCCACCACCCACATGTGCGGCCGGGGACGTGTGGAAGTCAGCTGCAGAGCCCATCGCACAAAGGCAGACAATAAATATAGAAACTGCAGTGCCAGCAACTGTCGGGTATTTATAAACACAAGGATAAGGTTTTCAAGGAGGACACAGCCCTTCATCCAGAACTAGGGTCAAGAATAGAAAGTGTGCCCAGCAGTAGCAGGCGTGGCCTGGTTCTCACAGGAACTACTGCTGTGTGACACTCAACTTGAAGCTGCTTTTATGCACTGAATTTTGAGTTGTCTAAACCATCTCTTTTTGAGGGCAGCGGGTTGGGCTTCACTTCGTTTCTTCGCTTTAGTCTCGCCTGCCTTGCATTGTGAAAGCAGTACTGTAACTGACCACTCCAGTGAAAGCACATCTCGAAAATCAATATCACTTCATTTTTTATTGACCTATTCTTTCTTACACAATCTCATTTGTGAGGCTTCTCAGAAGAGATGTTTTGTTGTTATCTTGAGCCATAGATAGCCTAGTATAGATAGGTAGTTTGTATTTTCTGGACAGATGCTTTTTTATGCGTCTGTTCTGCCCTCGCCCCCAGTTAAATGCCCGATTTAAATCATAATGTCCAAAAAAAAAACACTTTAAAACAGTTTGATGGGAGTACTGAATCCTGGCATTGATGGGATTCAAACTTGTACTTTGAAGATCATAGCTTTTAATAGTGGATAGTCTTTTCCGTACTATTATTTAATTAAAAAAGTGCTAGTTAGGAATGCACTTTTGCATAGCTTCTAATATGTTTTATTAATTAACTCAGTAGAGTCTGGTGGCCATGTAATAGAGGACCGCTAGAACTTCCCTTTTCCTCCTGTCACCTGTGCCCTTGCTTCTTTTTTTTTTTTCTCACTCTTATGAAGGTGATTCTGTGTGCTCCTGCAAGGATTGGTTGTCGTCACCATATTAAACTGAGGCCCTCATTGCGAGTGGTGGAATTTCACAAGGTGCTAAAAAGTGGTTGGAATTCTGCCACCTGCAATTTCCAAATGTCTCTATGCCTGACATTTTTGGGTCTGCTGATTCTAAGTCTCATAGTTCTTGGTCCAGAGGCATCTAAACTCGTTTTATTGCTCTGGGCAGCAACACAGCCCAAACCCTGCAGGAGCACGTTGGAGGAAGCATTCAATATATACACAGCTGCCTGTAGAACCACCTGATGCTATTGAGCCTGTGCAGTAATTACTCATTCTCGGTAGTAAACGCATAATCACCTAATACCTGCCGGAACCCGAGATTTCGGCTCAACAGTATCCTCACACCAAATTCAGCGTACTTTTAATAAGGGCTTAGTGATGTTCTAAGTCTGCAGAGATTTGCTTTGGTGTATCAGCTATCTGGTGCCTAATAGTCTAGATCCGCATTTCAAATGCCACAGGGCACCTAAACTCCCTCAATTTATGAAACCCAAATCTAGACGAGATTCTCGTCTGTCCCATTAGCCAAATCGAGCCCTGCTGTCTCCCTTATGGCTGTTGCTGACACTGCTCCTCTCATAAAACATGTGCAGTTATCCCTCTTGTTGATTCTTTAATTAAAAGCTCACAAAAAATGGTGTGTCCTGAGACGCCTTGTACTTACGATTGTTATTCTGTGAGTTTTTAATAAAGTTCTGAGGCAACAACAAGAAATGCTTTGATAGTATTCGGGTTATCCACAAGAGTAGAAATTAACTCTGTTCCTATCATCACCATCTCGCCCCCCTCAACATTTCTCCCCTCCGAATCAAATTTCCTTCGTCATCACCACACTGGACTTATTCTGACTAGGACATTCACTCTGTGCCAGGGCATTCTGAAGATTCTCGTTCTTATGACAACCTGAATCCAATTGGTGTTTTTTGCATGATGTAAATTTCTTCAGTCGGTATGGTGACCAGAATTTTAAAGCCAAAAAACGGTACATTTCAAGGAAATGGAAAGACTCCAATTGTACTAAAAGCGAGTGGACAGAATGACAGCGCTCTTCAGCAGAGAATTACAGATTAGGCAGTTAGAACATACATAAAAAGCAATTTTTTAAACCCAGTAGCTTGCCTGATAATTAGATTGTTTTCTTGAAACAACTGATCACTTTCCCTGCGTTGTAAATCATTAAAAAGCCCCTCCTGCCGTTTTCAGTCGACCCTCTAAAAACCGGGACAGGAGCTACATTCCCTGAAATCTGCCGTGACAGCTGGTAAAAAAATAAAACGGGATCGTCTGGGCAAATCCGGGACGCCTGGTCACCCTACTTCTGTGGTACCTTGAAGGGTATTGTAAAACTGAAATCAACTAAATACTCGAGCTGAGATTGCATATTTCTGTTTTGGGGTCCCCTTCTCCAGATTTGCATATCTGTTGATAGTAGTCAGATGTGCTGGGTTAGAGTGGGAAGATCCATTGGAAGCGTTGACTGTCCAGAACCAGTGGTCCCCTAAAGAATACAAAAATGCAAATATACTTTTGGAAGTGTAGCCCATTTGAATAGAGCCACAGCATTTGCATGTTTGGTTCACTTTTGAGTGCGTTGATCCTGCCTATTAACTCCACAGCCTGTTTTATGTTCTCAGGGGAAAAAGTTCAGAGAAAAAGGAATGGTGTCTTATCTCATTGCATGGTGTCCATCCAATGAGATCCTGGGCATAGACTCATCATATCTTCTGTTGGTTCTCTTGCACAGGAAATCACAGACGATCTGTTCTGAAAGATAACTTGAAAATGTGGCTTTGTACAACAGTCTGGGTGTTTCTTTTGAATTGTTTTAGGTCTACATGGGTCCTTTGTGTGTGAAGTTCTGCTTTAAATTGTTCGTATTTCATTTAAGGCTTGAATTCCATAATTATGTATGCATGAAGTACAAGTATTATTCAGGCTTTCTGATGGACAACGCTTCCTGCAGATTATTTACAGTTTGACTATATCCAGGTGCCAAGCAAGATTGGGAAACTCTTTACTTCGTTTCCCCATGCAGCTCTGCACCACTTCGACTGTGATAACACATGCCTACATACAGCAGCGTACTTTGTATTAGTGTCTGTTCGTTTATTTCCATGCTTTTCCAACATGAATCCGGAGCTCACACTTAATTAGTATTTGCTGAATTATTTAAATACAGAGTGAACTATATATCATTAGCTCTCATTTAACTTCTTGGGCTTTCGGTTTGAAATTTTGTAAGAGTTATTTCAGGCCTAAGTTAGGACGTCCCTTGGCCGATATGGCTATTCTCCCACTTGTAGCACATGATCATAGTAATTGCTTCTGATCTCAAATCTGTATGTGGCAAAGTCGTTCTGCCCTCGGCCCACCCACGGAACTGTATTTTTTCCAAACTATTTTTAGGCATTTATTTTAATATCCATCTATAATCATACATTTCAACAGTTGGTAATATATCACAATACAGCACTTCATTGGCATACATATAACATCATCTTATTATAACTTTGGTTACGATTCGAGGAAACCATAGAGAAGGTTATCCATGAAATTGCTTACACATGAATCCCACCCAGGGAACTGTAAAGACAAACATTTTGTCCTTTGGTTGGTGGCAGCAGTGGGAGAGTCAATTGGGAAATGGGACAATCAGTGGTCTCTAGGTTGTACTTTCCACACAATATTCTATGAATGGAGTTAGAATAGTAAATTTGCCTTCTCAGTTTCCAGAACTTTTTCTGCAACCCTGAAGGTGCATCTGAAGGCAAGAAACTTAAGCATGCTATCTATGGTCACCCACAGAACAGAAGAAGAGCCAGAGGCAAATTGCGTGTCCCTTAAAGCTTTTTTGCCTACAGGGGACAGGAATCTATTCAGGTGGTCATTAACACCACCTTATGCATTATTTGAACAAGCAAGGTGGTGTAGGATCAAGTATTCTCTGCTCGAAAGCCCTGGTTGAACAGGTCTCCCATGTGGTTCATCATTTTGCAGCTTGTGGAACCGGTCAGTTGACACCTTAACCAGGCTTTGCATTGCAGACCACAAATGGGAACTTGATTCCCAAATGGGTCAATCGATCATTGTGCACATGGGCCACCCTCTGGTGGTCCTTTTCATCTCCGTGGATAATGCACTCTGTTCTACATGCTATAATTGCCTTCTGGGTATGAGCCTTTTAAAGAGTTGATACACGTTTTTTCAGACATGTTTAGTGTTTCCGCAGTGTTCTTTAATCTGATCCTGATGTTTTTGACGGCATCACAATTTGAGCCATTGCATAGCTGCTTCATGAAGTTGTTGCCACACCCGGATTTTGTTTTTTAATAGGTGTTACATGTTAAGTAAGTTCAATGAGCTGTAGGTCCTCTTGGTTCAGCCTTGTTTCCATATACTGTGGTGTTACTTATTTGTGGATATTTTCTGTTCACAATTGTATCATCCTTCATATGACTGTCTGTCACCTTGCTGACTTTCTTCACTCCTCCACATGCATTTATGGAATGGGAAGAGATTGCATAGGCCTACTTTTAAGTGGGCCCTTAAATGGGAAGCAGTGTAGACCACTAGTTGTTTTAGGGGTTGGTGGGTAAGAAAAAGGCAGAACTGTTACCTAGCACACGCTTTCTCATTACTGTCCTTCGTATAAAGTTTTGCTGTTTCCTCACAAACAAGGATGCTCCCAATGATATTAATGCCTGCTCGTCTTGGGCCACACCTCCTCAATGGTACTGTCTAGGGGTGTTCCATTGGTTGACATTTGTTGTGCTGCTACGTGGTCTCCATGTGTTGGCAAGGCACTACTTGTTGATGGGTCCTTCTAGCCTCACATTCTTTGCCTTGTGAATTGTCCCCATGGTTGAGACTGGATCCGGAAGAAGTACTCCTGCATGCCGGTAGGAGGCATTGTGGCGCTCTGCACCGACCTAGTTCTGCTCCGGAAGTAACGAGCGAGCTGCATTTAAGCACCAGTCATGCATGCAGATGTCTGTCCTTTTATCTGCACCTTCAGAAGCACATCCAGAGTTACTCCTGAGTCTTTTTCAAAATTAAAATTGGTTTGCATAAATTTTCTAGTGCGCAAGGGACAAGACCCCTTCCAAAACAACAAGGGTCAAAGTGAAGAGACTGTTCCAAATAGATGTTTGTGATAGACCCTCACAAAGTATGTCTCTGGTGCCAGGGGTTGGAGTACGATTCCAGGGCCTGCGATGACTGTGCACAGATGATTCTGAAGGCCATACAGTACTGTGAGGCGAAGCGGTATGTTGCGAAGCTTCGGAAGACTCCACGCCATGACTAGTTGAGGGTAAAAGGAAAGTCCTGTTCTCGAAGTTGCTTCAGTTTGTCCCTGCTTGTGAAGTCTTTGGGTAAGTTCAGGTAGAATAATAAGAAATTAAAGCTGGTATTGGCCCCTTCCTGCCACTCTCTAACTCCAGCGATGGCATCAGTGTGCCATCTAGTTCCAATACAACCCGAATTTCCAGGTCTGTCTACAATGACACAGCAAGTGAGAGGCTGTTGGGGAGGCAGTACTTTGTATTTTTGCCTCTCTGCTGGTTCTCTCCCGTTTGCCTTTTGGCCCTAAGAATCCGCAAGGGGCTCCAGTCGGACTTCTGCCAGCAGATCTGCCCTCTGTGCCATTTGTGTTCCTCTAACCCTTTTCAGGGCTACCGCCAGCGACAATTTTTGTGCTTGTGCCACATGCTGCGATGGTTCCCTTTGACTCAACACTGGTGCTAAGGTTGTTGGAGAATTCGCAACCCATTGTACTTTTCGACTCAGAGCAGAATCCACCCCGAACTTGACAGAGGCTGAGCCCTGATCCCACTAGAGCACACCCAGCTGGCAATCCCTCTTATTCAGGTACGTTGCCAGTAGCACGCGGTAGAGCTCAGACTTTGCACAGTCTTTTCGCCACTGATTTGGACAATGATAATTTTGATAAAGGGGATGATTTTGTTCCCTAATGTAATGAGGAAAACTGGTATGAAAAATTACAAGATGCAGTTGCTTAGATATTTGCCTCATTTCTCCACCCTGCCCTGCCACCAAAGAAAACTCCTCTTCTGCCATTTCCCTGTGGAAGTACTGGACCTACAATTTCCTATTACAGATGTTAATACTAATGTTCATAGAAAGGTACTACAGAATTGTCCAGCACCTACAGAACCACCATTACCGTTTAATGTGGTCCTCATGGACATCCGCTTAGGCACTTGGGTAAAGTCATTTTCGAAACTGTAGGTCAATGACCTGGTAGCTTAGCGCCTTTGATCAGCACCAGGCGATCCTGACTTTATTGCACAGCTTCCTACGCCAGACAGCTTGGTTGTACTGGTGTCCAATAATAAGTGGAACTCCCAACGACTTCCCCACCATCCTACCCGATTGTGAGTCTAAGCAAATAGAGAGATATGGCAAATGGTTCTTTTCCTCCACAAGCCATGCTGTGCAAATAATGGTTGCCAGCTGTCCTCTAGGCCGCTACTTCAATTCTCTATGGAATGTGCATGGTGGACCAAGTTCTTCTGGCAGTTTCAGACAACCTCTGTACGTCTCTAAACCAAACTACCCTAGAAGCCTGCAATGTAGCAACATTTGTGATCCACTCTGTTTTGGACACAAGGGCTTTTTAGGGCGGGCAATTTAGAGTGTGGCACTTTGGCATTATCTCTGGGTGAGGTGTACGGGGTTCTTTGGGGATCTTCGTGCATCTCTGATGGGCATGCCATTTATTGCCTCTCTGCTTTTTGTCGAGAAAGATTCCACCCTGGAATGTTTTATAATTAGGGATTCAGCACATTCCTTGGGCCGGTCTGCCTCATCCAGACTGTTTCATCAGCAGTTTTTCCCCTTTTAAGGCTACAGTAGGGATTGTCCAGCGTCCAAATCCCCAGCCAGCACAACAGGCCTCCTAGCCTTTTTGTGGCTGAGGCCGTGGCTTACAAAGGCAGTGCCCAAGGCTTCATGGACCACCGGCAGCTCAGGCCTCCTGCCTCTCCCGCAGCAAAAAGTGATGGCAGTGATCGCAGAACACCCTCGGAGGTCAGGTATACCAGTCTTCTCGTACCTCAACGACTAGCTGTTGAAGATGAACTTGCCCCAGGCAGTTATCAACCACCTCCAGACGATTGTGAATCTCCTAACAACATTTTGCTTTCACTTTCAACATATCAAAGTCACACCTGACTCCTATGCAGATGTTTCTGTTCATTGGCACCATTCTGGATATGGTGTTGTGCCTTTTCCCTGCAGTGGAGAGTAACGACATTCAGACTTTGATCCTGATGTTTCAGCCTATGTCCTCAGTGTGGACTGCAGTGCTAGTCTGCTGGGATTGCTGACCACCTACTGGTGAAACATGCCCGATGGGAGATACAGGCTCTGCAGGAGGATATTACATCCCATTGGGAACAGCAAAAGGGGAATCTGTCAGAACTTATCCACATTTAGGTGGAGAATGCGAAAGATATGCAGTGGGGCTGCTGGGCTGCGATTGGGCCTGTGGCAGACCCCTCTCTTTGGTCACGCATGTATCGCTTCTGGGTTGGAGAGACCATTTGGGAGAAGTGGAAATCGGAGACCTCTGTTCTCTAGCGGAAACTTGATTTCACATCAGTTTGCTGGAGATGAGTGATTTGCTTAGTGTTGAAGGCCTTTTTCCCCCGACTACGCCACTGCCAAGTGGTACTGCAACAAGCAGGGCAGGGTGGGGGTTTTGTGTTCTGTGCCAGGAAGCTCTGTGCCTTTGTAAGTGGCAGGACTACCAGTGTACTTCTCTGAAGGCGGATGTAGGAAGGTTGACCCCTGACTATGGTTGCCCCCAACTTTTTGCCTGGTGTTTTGCTGGTTTTCTGACTTAGTTGACCTGAGGCCCTGCTGTTCAGGACCTCAGGCCCACTGCTCTCGCTGTAAAATGGATTCCATGTACCTTAGGTACATATCTAAATTGGATACTGAGCCACCTTATCAGTCCCTGTACAGTGTACCCTAGGTACCCAGGGCATAGGTGTACCCAGGGCCTACCAGGGGCTGCAGCATGTATTATGCCACCCCTGGCTGGCCATCCAAATCTGACACAACTGGCTGCTTGACAGCTGGGGCAAGGTGGTGTAATCACCCTTTGCTGTAGATATAGTATACCTATATCTAACCCTAAAATGGACACACAGATCTCCTATCAGTCACTCCTATGGCAGGCCTTAACAATCCTGAAGGCAGAGTGCTTGGAATCGTGTGAGATGGTGCTCTAGCATGAGCTGAGCCTGTCTGCGGCTTTCGGGATCCATCCCTTAGCCGTTTCCATGATATCGCATACCATATACTCTTAAGTGCATTATAATCCTCGCGGTTATGTGCCAACTCTGGTATCGCTTTATCAAAACATGTCGAGTAAGGTGTCATACGAATTGGAATACTAACCCCTCGCCAATTCTGGCGACGGGGTTAGCATTCCACCCTTCTAGAGGGACACGACATGTATGTAACCTATAACCCGGTTAAAAGTCAGACAGAGCCTTAGCATCCACAAAATGGATGCTGCCACCGAGACACAAGTCTGCCCTCCTGCTGCTGGGAGTCCTCCCAGAGCAGGAGATAAGGACAAAGGGTTTCCTGCCAGGGGCGGTGCCAGCACCGTCCCAGACAGGGTTTTGTGTATTGTAGGTAGGCAGGGCTTTAGAGGAAGGTGACTGCACGTGGCACCCCGGTGCTCACTGTGCATAGGCTGGCTGGAACCAGTTCCAGGGTCACTCCAGACCCTGTGCTGGGGAAAAGCCCGCCAAGGAAGTGGGTGTAACCACCCCCCTCCTAGTCCCACCCATAGGGCAGGACTTAGTCGCGTGCCAGCCCCTTTTTACAGGATAAAGGTAGAGACTGGCCCCCTTCCAAATCAGATCATCTTTGAATCCTGAAACTACTTTCTGCGAAAGGAACTCAAGACTTCTTCCTAAGATTTCTCCCTTGTGACTAAGGAGTAGTCACCCTGCATCCGCAGGCACCATCTAAGAACACTGCGGTCTGCTGTAAGTCCTTCCTCCGGAATCCGACTGCCCAGCTCGACGAGAACCGGCTTCCCTGGCACCTCTGACCTCTACCCACCTCTACAGCCCAGCTGAGAACCGTGGGTGCGACGAGACCTCAAGGGACCGGCCATCTGCAAGACTGCACGACTTCTTTCCAGCAAGCCCGCCGAGTAATCTACTGGTGAGTGCTTTGGGGTCCGAGAAGCCCCGACTCTGAGCAGCTCCAGCTCCGAAGTGCAGCCCCCCAGCATCTCCACGATCTGCGTGGGGCCCTTCTGCTTTCCGCTGCTCACCGCGTTGTTTGGCTACTAGCCCGTTGGCTCGTGGCCTTCCTGACGACGCCCGACGACATTTCTGCTGCTGGTCTGGTTGCTCCAGACTGGCCCTTGCTCCCTTCCAGAAGAGGAGCACCCCAGACCCTCCTGGTCCACTCAAGACGCCATTTTGAGTCCACCGCGTGGGCTTGAATTAGCCAAGGCTTGTTGCCCACTCCTGGGTAACTTCGACGCCGACGACTTCAACCTTCGTGGGACAGCTCGCACCTCCATCCTGGTCGCCGACAACGCCTCCTGGTCCGAGAGACTGCAGAGCCCAGCAGCGCCCACTCACCTGACTGCGGTGACTTCGCCCGGTGCCATCCTGGTGCCCACTTAATCACTGGCTAGTGATTCAAGAACTTGGTCCCCTCTGCTTTCAGGTTTCTTCTTCCTTGATCCAGGCTTGGATCCATCGAACTTTTCTTCACTGGTCGCCTGCCAGCAACTTCTTCCTTCCAGGCTCCTGGTCCGGCAACGAGATCCCCGACGTCTTTTCAGACCTATGCAGCTGCAGCCCCTGGGCTAGGTAACTTCGGCACTCCGGTGTCCCAGCATAGCCTCACTATCCAAGGGTCAGGATCCACTGTCGTTTTCTCCCTACCAGGTCGGGTTCGCCCGTGAACACTAACTTTGTGAATTCTAGCTTCCATAGACTTTGTCCCGCATCCCGCGTGAGAGTGCACACTCTGCACCCGAGTCCCCTGGGCCTCCTAGTAGTAATCTAACGATTCCCTAGTCCAGTCCTAGCGATCCCACAGCCTATTAGAACTGTTACTTACCTGCTAGTAATTCGCATTCCACTTTTAAAGTATATGGTTTTTCGTGCCCCTCGGGCATTTGTGTATAACGTGCTAACTTAAGTATTTTCGTAAGAGTTTTGTTGTGTGCTTAGCTCCCTGTCTCATAAAGAGCCAGGGTAGTCTTGTTATAAATAAATACACTGTTTATTTTCATAACAACTTGTGTGGTGTCCTTTCACTGGGTGTTCAAGGGGTAATGTGGTGGTAAAACAGCTGGCTTAACACGCCCTCTAGAGTCTTAGCCTTAGACTGCTCGTATCCATGCTACTAGGATAGCTGGTCTATAAGGTTGACTTACAGCCAATCATCAATAAGGGTTGTTTGGACTGATATATAGTGATCACTAGAATAGTGAGCACTGCACATCAGGCCAACTTCTCACAGCGGACCACCTGGTATGAGCTCTAAACACCAGTGTGGACAAAGTCGGCTACCGATGCCTAGTGGACCACACATGGTATTTACACCCAGAGGTGGTGAAGCATGCCGCCCATCAATGGGGAGAACCCTTGCTCGATCTTTATGTCACTGCCAAGAATGTGCAATGTGAGCACATGTGCGCGTTGGAATTGCCAGACAGGTTCTCTCTCTGAGACACATTCTGCATAGAGTTGGATTCGGGAGTTCTATATCAGAACCCCCAGAATATTGCGGCATTGATTAGCAAATGTAGCGGCACGAATATGAAAATGTAGCGGCACGAATATGGAAATGTAGCGGCACGAATATGGAAATGTAGTGGCACAAATATGGAAATGTAGCGGCGTTTTTGTGTCACTTTATTTGACTCCTAATCGTTCATTTTCAGCTTGAAATCAATGGAAACTGTTTTAGCAGAGTATTCCACTTTGAAATAGGCATGTTTAAAGCGTCTGCAGCTCTACGGAAGCACAGCTCTAGCCCTAACCTCGTAGGAGGGAGCTGTATTTGTAAATGTCATTTTTTAAGTAGACCTCTCTGAGTGGAGTCTAGTTTCCATGACTTCATCCAAAGCAGTCTAGGACCAGGTATTGAAGCCCCAACCGATGCTGTGGCTGCCCACAAGATATTAAATGTGACACCTGAGATTAATTTGAATACCAGTTCCATGTGTGCTAGAATATACGTGAGGGGAGTCTTCATTTTCCTATATGCAGTCATATAGGTATTGAAAGTGTTTACGTAACATTTGGGTGTGGTATATGCTTCATATGTATTTGCTCTCTTTGAAAAATTAGAAGCAACATCAGTCCTATTAAGATTGGGATTTCTAAGATGAAGGGACGCTCCAGCCTCATCCCCTCACACAAAAAGGCTTGTAGCTTTAGGATGGAAGGATGGTCCAAAAGCTCTTCAAGAGCGGTTGAATTTTGATCTTGTAAGAGGCTTTGTTGATGCCATCAATTTTCTAACCTCCACTGCCTTCTTGCATTAGTTTTGTTCCTAACAATTTCAACCCTTTAAAAGATATATGTATTAGGAGATTTTTGTGGGTGGAGCCATCCTTTCAGTACCTTATCCAAATTTGCCTTCTGTGAGCACAAGATGAGCCCGCTGCTGCCCCAAAGGAGTCAAGCAAAACTGATAAAAGCCAGATTTCTTATTCCTCATCAAAGATTACCATGAAAGTTAAATCCTGGTCAATCTGTTCTGACAGCTATTAAAAATCCTTCAACAAAGATTGAATGGTATAACCTGTATAAGATGATGCTCTGATGGCAAAGTTAGAGTCCGAGTATGCTCTCTTCATTCATTTCATATTTCACATTTGAGAACTTAAAGGTATCATTTTTTAGGCTGGAAATGTCAAAATAGGAATACATTTCTGCCTATGACGATGTGGCATCTGAAAACTGTGTGATTTGAATTACTCCATCTTCTACAATATTTCATAGAGGAAATGTAGTTTTCTCACTTGGAGGTAAATGTACATATTGAAATAATGCACACATTTTTTCCCATGCAGTACGTTGCAAAGTATAAGGTGAAAAATATAAAGAGGCACTGACTGTCTGGTTTCTGAATTTTCCAAACCAGCCGGCGACGAACCTGAGGGACCCAGCGGCGCCGGGGCCGGAGCCACCGGCGGCGTCGGGGCAGAAGCACCCGAACCGCTCGGGCCCCCAGACGGGACCGACGGCCCCGCAGGCGCCGTAGGCCCCGCCGGAGGAGACCTCGCCCTCATAGCAATGAGGAAGGCCTCGATCTCCTCACGCGACGCGCCTTCCCCAGGGACCGACGGGTATGGGGTAGACGGCGTCGGTGACCCACGCGGGCCCGCGGGGGTGGGGCCACCCGAGCCCCCGGCCGCATCACGCGGGCGTCGGGGGGAGTTGGGGGTGCGATGGCGACGCCCCGACTTCTTGTGCTTACCTGACGAACCGGAGGAATGGTGGCGACTCCCGGAGCGCCCATGGCGGCTCCGCGATCGTTCCCTCGACCGCTCCCTCGACCTCCGACCGGACCGGGACCGCTCTCGACGCGGGGCCGACACTCGGAGCTCGAGAAGCTTGCGGGACCGCTCCCGCCTAGCTTTTCCAGTCAAGGCCCGACAGTCGACGCAGGACTCCACGTCGTGGTCCGCGCCCAGACACCGGAGGCAGAGTCGATGGTGGTCGGTGACCGACATCATGCGGTCGCACTCGTCGCAACTCTTAAACCCAGGCATCCTACCGGCACCGTAAAAAGATTAAGTTTTACAAACACTTGGTCAAAAGACCGGAGTACTGCTCTTCGGATCTGCGCTAACTGGCGCGGAAAAAAGAAGAACTGACGTCAGCGCGCGGAGGCGGCGTCTATATACTCCAGCGACGTCATCACGGCGCACGACGCCGACGACGCGGAGCCGCAGGGGACGCCTGCAGACGACGCCTACCGACGCGCAGGGGTACTGCTACGCAAAAGTTTCCGGATCCAGACTGACGCCTGGGGATATTCTAAGGTAAGGAATCTAATACTAACTACTGTTTCTTACAGATATATCGTTACCGAAGGTAAGTAACTTGTTCGCCAAGGCTTCTAGAATCTTCATTCAATTTTCTTGTTGCAGAAACGTGTTTTGTTTCAGATTTTCATTTGAAAGGATTACATCTGCATTAAAGCTGTTTTGTCATTTGCAATGACTCTTTATTGCTATTTCTCACATGACCAACTTCATTGCTGCTTGCATTTTCTTCTTGACCACGTCTGCTGACATAACTCACTACTGAAACTTGCCCATAGATGGCTATAATTTAGATCATATGCCCTGGTAGATGCAGTATTTTATAAGAGGAGTTGCAATTTGACCTTTGTACCAGACTAAGGATCGTGTATATTGGATGAATATGAAGGGATGGCACTTTTCAAATTTCACGGGCAGTTTTGTAAAAATCGCTAAATTTTTACAAAACTGCTGATTTCACAATTTGTTTTGCAAATCGCGAAATCCTGGAGGGTCTGCTATATGTCTTTGTGTGGCTGCCTTTCCTGCCACGAGTTCTGACGATCAGGATCTTCTGGGTTCAAGTCATCTTAGTGACACCGGATTGGACCTGGAGAGTGTAGTAACTGGAACTCGTGGGCAAGAGCATCTGCCCTCTTATCAAGCAGCCACTTCGGGAGGATCAACTTTTGCAGCAGCAGGGCAGGGTGCTGCACTCAGGACTGCCATACTACATCTCCATTCTTGGATATTGAACTTTATCAGTTAACCTCATTTGACTTTCCTCTTGAAGTAGTTTATCATCCTGGCAGCGATGCGTCCTTCTCCAAAATCTGTATGCCAGTCGTTGGCACAAATTTTTGGTTTAGTGCGGCTCCTGCCACATTGGCCTGCAGTAGGCTAAATTCTCTGATGTTTTATTGTTTGTTTTATCCCTGACCCTGCAAGGAGTTGCTTTGGACACTGTTACGAGCTAGGAGTTCATTCCAGTTTTTAAGAGCCCACTCTACGAACATACTAGTCTCGATAAGTACTGACAGTCCCTCTAAAGAAAAGTATATAAAGCTACAGCTACTGGCCGAAGGACACATCCATGCACTTGTTCAGTCACACAAATATTCACCTGTCTCTCAAATTTTAAATGCTCAGCCAGATTTGCAGTATGCCTACACAGCTGCACACATGCACAATTGGAAAGACATTTGAGGGCAGGACAATTTCCCTCCTTTACGGCAACACTACTTAAAAGTATAATCTAAATACATATTTGGCTGTTCCGCAGTTTGTAACCACTCCTTTTTATTACTTAAATGCAAAGGGTCTACCTTGATTACAATCGCTAGTACTAGGTACTAAGCAATGGCAAAGCCAATTATTTTTTAAACTAGATTAAACATCTTTGCCAGCAGTAAGAGCTTTCTGCTGCATGCCTTTCCAAATACCGTTATATACCCCTTCCTACCTGTAGTGAGGCATTGAATAACATAGCCCTCTGTGCCAAATGCCACTTTGTCAAAGGCTTCTGCACCAGTCAGGAAGTGAATTGTACACTATTTGATACAAAAAATAATGGTAACTATTCCCTTGTGGACACCTTGACAAACTTAACTTAATTTTAGGTGATGAAAGAAAAACCTATTCCATCCAGTTCACAAAGTAATCAATAAGCAAAATGATCTGCCTGCTACAACCAGACAACGATGTGTTTATTTTACAAGACTGGGGAAAATGCAGCGCAAGCATTTGCCAGTGCTCTTCTGTCAGTTCAACCATTATGATTAGATCAGCATGAGTCTTCTGATGCAGCTAAGACACACCATCAATGCAAGTGTTAATGTATTCTTCCCTTGGAGACCTACCAGCCACTAGTATAGAATTATCTATCCCCTTTTCAGACTAGTCATTCCTATATGGTCTGTGTGAGCTATATTTCAGAATATTCTTCCCAACCTCAGATGTTGAAACAGTTAAACGCTTCAATATTGCTTCATCTTCCAAAGGCATTTTATCAATTATATTCCAGGAATATTTAGGAAGGTCTTCTAAAATTTCAAACATTATGCATATATATCCTAAGGAACAAACGTAGTTGCTATTTGTCTTAAGGGTGAGATTTATCTGACACAGCAAATAACATCTTGGTTTGGTTTTGATACATTACTCATCAATGGCATTTATAATATCGAACGGTCTGATATATAGAGTTCAGAGGACGAGTTACTCGGTCACAACGTGGCAGATGTTCTGTCCGCTGTATTATAAGTGCCACTGGATATAATGCACTTGTAATACGGCAGATGGGTTATCAGTCATGTTGGTGTCGGAGTAACCCATTCTCTGAATCAGGCGGTGAGCGTAATATTTTTCTGTTTGCCAGCAAGGTTTTAGTAATTTGAGTGCATTTCCTAGTAGGTTATGCAAAAAGTAAAATGTCTTCCTGGAATGTAGAGCATGAACAGTAGGATGTAAAATCCAGTTAATATGGCAGATGTGAATATTGAAACTCCCAATCGGGAATCAAGAAATGTGGTAAAAAGTCTTGGCCATGGTGCAAGTACCACTACATGATAGGCTGCTTGTCAAATGTGGAAAAATAGCATTTTACCAACTGCTGCATAATGTATTGAGTTTTGGGGAAATGTTGCCAGTCTACCTATTTCTTCTATGTTGAGATATCTGTAGTATGAACACAGGCACAAGTCACCATTTTTTCTCTCCATGCCCACTACAAACTAAACCGAAGGTGGGGAATTATCTGGCTTTCTGAACGTATCATAATTAGAGCCCTGTAATAAGACTGTCAACTCGTTTTTTTCTGTGATGTTTTTATTAAAGAATGCAAGTACTTAACCTGTTTCTGCATAACATATTAGCTGATCATCGATGGAGTAAAGTATAGGGCATCAGTACTCAATAGTGGTACATTGGATAGTACATGAAATAGTTGATTGAAAGGGCATCATAGATCAACACTTGAAAAGAAAAACAATTTGTAATCAACAGCCCCTCCCTCATTCCTCCTCAATGAGTCATATCAGGTGTATTTGCGGTCTCTGTCCACTAATCCTTGCAGCCCAGGTTGACTTAGTAGACCCTTGAAATGTTAGGTTGATTAGTCAAGGCATGAGGCTAGTGAAAGTTGTAGCTGTGTGAACACGTGGGGGATGGGGATCAGTACCCCAAAGAGCATCTGGGTCTCACTGTTCAAGACCTGCGTTTCTGTTCCAATTTCATGTGAGGGGCGTGTCTGGTCTTGTGGCCCTCTGATTCGTCTGTTTTCCAAGGGAGACATCTCTTGGCCTCTTCTAGGGAGTAGTGTTGTCCTTGTATCCCTCCCCCAGTGCCTTAATCTTGTCCGCCCAGCTGTCTGAGGAGGCCTTTTTGTACCATCCTCTATATTCTTTTTGCCTGAAGGCCTTGTATTCTAAATTTGCCCAGTGTGCTCTGTCCCTCCTCCACAAGTCCATAGTAAGAGGGTTAGGTGATTTCCTCCTCATAGTAAGCACCCTTTTTGGTATTAGCAGTGCTGTTGCAATTTTCCATTTACGGTAATTGCCCAGCAAGAAACTTTCCGCTGGGTGGATGTTTTCACTGCCTGTTACGCTCATGATCTCCCCCAGTACTGTGGCCCATAGTTTTGTGTCTTGGGGAATGTTCATAGCATATGTTGAAGGTCTACCTGTGAGTCATGGCACTTAAGATCTTAAACAAGGTGGGAACAATATGGTTAATTGCGTGTAGCATGAGATGGGCCCTGTGGAGGACATTAAATTGGATGAACTTAAATTGGGTGTTGCGTGAGACCCTGTGGGGCTAAGTTAAGACTTTTTGCCATTCTTGATCATTTAAACTGTGCCCCAATACTGCGCCCCTCTTATCTTTGAGGGATTGTAAAGTCACCCCGTGTTCTCTAGCAGTTCTTCATATAGGCATGTAATCTGAAAGAAACACGTTAGTGATAGATTCCTTACCTTAGAATATCGCCAGACTGGAACCGGAAAGTTTTCGTCAGCAGTACCCCTGCGCGTAGGAAGGTGGAGTTGTGCGGCTCCGCATCCGTCGCTGACTACGTAGGTGTCGAGATGACGTCACAGAGACATACTTAGGCGCCACCCAAGCACGCTGACGTCAGTTCTTTCTTTTTCCATGCCACTAAGCGCAGATCCGGTTAGAGCACGTACCCTAGTCACTTTTTGACTATACTTTTGAGACTTTTTGTCTTCTCCTTTTGAGTCTTTGACTCCCGGTGCCACGTAGGGATGCCTGGGTTTAAGTCCTGCGGGGCCTGTCGCCGCACTATGTCGGTGATCGACAGCCATGGCGTCTGTCTCTACTGTCTGGAGCGCGACCATGCCTCCTGGTCATGTTCCGACTGTCTGGCCATGGCTCCGAAGGCCTTACGGGAGCGGTCCCATAAGCTGGTAGAGAACCGGCAGTCGTCTCCGCACCGTTCGAGGTTCAGGGGTCGATCGAGGGACCGACCGCAGAGCCACCATCATCGCTTATCGGGGTTGAAGTCTTCACACTCGGAACCGGGTAAGACACGACATAAGAAGAAGTCGAAGAAGTGTTTCTGCTCTGACGCCCCCCCGGTCGGTCTCCGGACGAGGGGGCTGGGGGGTACCACCCCCGCAGCTCCTTTGGAGCCTGTGAGTCCCGCTGCCTACCCGCCTTATCCGGGTCTGTCTGTGTCTCCTTCCCAGGTGCAAGATTTTCTTACAGCCATGGACCGCCTCTTCAGGCCTCGGGCTCCCGCTGACGCGCCTTCGGGCCCCGCTGTCCCAGTTGAGGGCCCTCCCTTGCTGCCGGCACCGCAGTGGGTTCTGTTAGTTTCGCCATCGCCTTTGCCTGGGTTTCCGGACAATTTTGCCCCTAGTAGGGACCCTAATTGGGGCAAGAAGCCGTACTGACGCCGTCCGGCGCCGTTCGACAATTTGTATTCCCCTGTCCATTCCCCGCCTCCGCAGCCTGTTCCACGGGCAGTAGAGGAAGGGGACGGCTGGGAGGGGTCGGAGGACCCTCTCGCACGCCAGTGCGTTTCGGAACAGGAATGGACAGAAGAGTTAGAGGATGCCGGTGGCCTTGACCTCCAACCTGACCCTGGTTTCCTTTCTCCTCCTGCTGTGGCCATGGAGGAGTGGGCTACATACACCGTGGTGCTCCGTAGAGCAGCTGAGGCCCTTGACCTCAACCTGCCTACAGTGACCTTCCAGACTAATCTCCTCACTGAAGTGCTTCAGCCGGCCGCAAGCTCTTTGGAGTCCCTGCTGCGTTCAATGAGGCCATAACTGATGTCTTGATGGGCACCTGGTCTAGAACAGCCACAGGGGTTCCCGTGGATAAGAAAGTAGCCAGGCACCATCGCCCGACCCCGGCTGACCCTGCTTTTCTGTCTACCCACCCAACCCCGGAGAGTCTGGTCATCCAGGCCTCAACTTCCCAGAGCGCATTCCCTACCGCTCCGCCAGATAAGGAATCCAAGAAGTTGCAGCAGTTCGGCAAGAAACTGTTTTCATCTGCCAGCTTAGGGCTGCGGTCGGTGAACACCACATGCCTCTTGGGCCACTATTCCCACGCTGTGTGGGACACAGTTGCACAGGTGCTGCCTCAGTGTCCGGAGGAGACTCGGACAGTGCTTTCCCAAGCTGTTGCTGAGGGGAAAGATGCAGCAAAGTTCGCCATCAAGTGTGGACTGGACACCGCAGACTCACTGTGCAGAGCGATTTCTACGACAGTGGCCCTCCGTCGCCACGCCTGGTTGCGGTCCACTGGTTTTTCAGGGGATGTACAAAGTTCTGTTACGGACATGCCCTTTGATGGCACTCGCCTGTTTGGTGATAAGGCAGATAGTGCACTGGAGCGTTTTAAGGACTCCCGGGCTACAGCCGAGTTCTTGGGTCTCTCCACCACGCGTCCTGCCACGTTTGCTTTTCATTCTTTTTGTGTCCACGGAAGGGGCACCTTGACCCGTTCGTTCTGCCACAAGCCTGCGCAGAACCAATCTCAGCACGGCCGCGGACGTGGTTCCCACCTCAGGGTGCCAGCGTGCAGGGTCAGTCCACCTCCACTCCTGCAACATCCGTCTCAAAACCTTCCTAGTCCGAGCTTTCGGGCTCACCCACGCCGGCGGGTGGCAGGATTTGCCATCACCTCCCCCACTGGAGTTCTGTTACCTCAGACAGGTGGGTGCTGCAAATCGTTCGAAGGGGCTACTTCCTCCCCATCGAGACTGCCCCTCCAGCCATGCCACCTCAGTACCACCGCATGTCGGGGGACCACCTTGCGCTTTCTAGTTCGAAGTCTCAGCCCTCTTGGCCAAGGGGGCCATCGGGCGCGTTCCTGGGCCAGAAGTAGGACGTGGTTGTTATTCCCACTACTTTCTGGTCCCCAAGAAGGAGAAAGGGGGCCTGCGTCCCATCTTGGACCTCAGGAACGTCAACCGCTTCCTCCGGAAGGAGAAGTTCAAGATGTTGACTCTAGCTCAGGTCTTGGCTACACTCGCCCCGGAGACTGGATCGGTAGCGTTGGACTTGCAGGACGCATATTTTCATATCCCCGTCCTTCAGGCCCACCGGTGTTACCTGCGGTTCACGGTAGGCCAAGAGCACTTTGTTTGCCGTGCTCCCCTTTGGCCTTATCAGTGCCCCTCGGGTGTTCACGAAAGTGATGGCGGTGGTCGCAGCTCCTCTGAGCAGTTAAAGGGTTCCAGTCTTCCCCTATCCTGACGACTGGTTGTTGAAGGCGGGCTCGCCCCAGGCAGTTGTCTCCCACCTCCAGACTACGGCCGACATTCTGCATTTGCTGAGGTTCTTCATCTATGTGCCGAAGTCGCACTTGAGTCCCTCTCAGAAGCTCCCCTTCATCGGAGCGGTTCTGGATTCGACGCAGTTTCGGGTTTATCCTCCCGAGCAGCGAGTCCGGGATATTCAAGCTATGATTTTGATCTTTCAGCCTCTCTCCCAGGTTTCAGTCAGGATGATCCTCCGGTTCCTGGGCCTGATGGCCTCCTGCATCCTGCTAGTGCAACATGCCAGATGGCATATGCGGGCTCTGCAGTGGGTCTTGAAGTTCCAGTGGGCACAGAATCAGGGCAACCTGTCTGATCACGTCCAGATCTCGGAGGGCACTGCACGACAATTGCACTGGTGGCTCACATATCGCGATTCGATCAATGGCAGATCCCTCTCCCTTCCTAAACCAGAGCATACAGTGGAGATGGGGCGGCCACATGGGAGAGGCGGAGATCGGAGGCCTCTGGTCTCCGGCGGCGTCCCGGCTCCATATCAACCTTTTGGAGCTTTGGGCAATCTGACTTGCACTGAAAGCATTCCTTCCCTCTGTCCGGGGAAGTGTAGTGCAGGTGTTCACGGACAACACCACCGCCATACGGTACTGCAACAAACAGGGCGGGGTGGAGTCGTGGACCAGATGTCAGGAGGTTCTGCGCCTCTGGACATGGCTGGAACATCAAGGTATTACCTTGGTGGTTCAACAACTGGCAGGTTCTCTGAACGCCAGTGCGGATGAACTCAGCCGCCAGTGCATGATGGATCACGAATGGCGTCTGAACTCGGACGTGGTGCAAGATCTCTTTCTGCAGTGAGGAAGAGCCTTGGTTAGATCTATTGCGCCTCCGAAGAGAACGCGCAATGTCATCAGTTCTGCGCGTTGAAATTTCCAAGGCGGCGCTCGCTTTTCGTCACAAGTGGATCTGCGGTCTGTTGTACGCCTTTCTGCCTATACCACTTCTGCCCAGAATGCTGAAGAAGATCCGACGCAATCGGGCCCAAGTCATTCTTGTGGCTCCGGATTGGGTATGAAGATACCGGTATCCCGAGCTACTCAGCATGGCGATCGATCCCCCGATCCGACTGCCTCTTCGGGAGGATCTTCTGTCGCAGCAGCAGGGGACGGTCCTCCACCCTAACCTGTCCAGCCCCCACCTCCATGCGTGGAGATTGATCGGTGACAGTTGACAGCTTTCGACCTTCCTTCCGAAGTCTGTGATATTATTCTGGCAGCCAGGCGTCCCTCTACTAAGACAGTGTACGCCTGCAGGTGGAACAACTTTGTGGCATGGTGCACAGCAAAGGCTGTGGATCCCCTTTTGGCCCTGCTTTCAGAGGTTCTTCTGTTCCAACTCTCTTTGTCCCAGCAGGGCTCTCCTCTGGGCACGATCAAGGGTTATCTCTCGGCCACTTCCGCCTTTCTACGGCTTCTAGATCAGCCCTCTCTTTTTATGTCCTCTGTTAATTGCTTCCTGAAACACATTACACACACTTTTTCTCCCGTGGCTTTCATAATGCCTCAATGGGACTTAATTCTTGTCTTGACCTATCTGATTTGCGCTACCTTTGAGCCACTTAATAACTGTCCCTTACGTCTTCTCACTCTCAAGACAGCTTTCCTGGTAGCTATCACCTCTGACAGACGAGTGAGTGAGCTCCAGGCTCTTCCTTCTAAACCTCCTTTTCTCCCTTTTCAGCCAGACAAAGTGGTTTTAAGGACTCGTCCTTCTTTCTTGCCAAAGGTTGTCATGCCTTTCCACATCGGGCAGACCATCACTTTGTCCTCCTTCTTTCTGTCTCTGCAGCCTTCAAAAGAGGAAGAGGCGCTCCACCGTCTGGACCCAAAACATGCGCTCTCATTCTATCTGAGCTAAGGGTGAAATCTAAATTTTTGCCAATGTCAAACACACCCAAACAAATGTACGCCTTTGAGCAGGCGGTGTTGTCGTCACTGACAAAGCTAGAAAAGAGTAAGAGCTTCATTCATCACAATATCAGTAAGAACCAACTGACGGCCATCCAAGACCTTAAAGCAGATACCTCAATTGTAATCAAGCAGGCTGATAAGGGGGGAGCGGTGGTAATTTGGCCACGAACAATGTACCTGTGTGAAGGCAGGGTACATGTAGATAATATGGATTGGTATAGACCTGTTAAAGAAGATCCTGTCTTTGAAATTCAAAATAAGATCGCTAAATTAACCAAAGAAGGACTAGAGGAGGGCTTCCTGGGTCCTAAGGAGTTCGAATTCCTAAATAAAAAATCACCAAGAACGCCTGTTTTATACTTCTTGCCGAAGATCCACAAAAACCAACAGACACCCCCCGGGAGACCAATTGTCTCTGGATGTGACTCAGCATTGGAACCAATTTCCAAATATATTGATTTCTTTTTGAAACCTTTTTTACCTCAGGTCAAATCGTACCTGAGAGACACAATCGATTTCATTAATAAATTACAAGACATGACATTTGATGCAGAGAATGAGTTGATGACCACAATGGATGTCAATTCATTATATACACAGATCCCTCAGGATGAAGCCCTTGAAGTAATGGAATTTTATCTTGAGCAGCGGGAGAGACCCCACAGGGTACCCACTACTTTCATTATATCATTGGCAGAAATCTCTTTGAGAAGCAATTACTTCAAATTTGAAAATGAGTTTTTTATTCAGATCAAGGGTACGGCCATGGGCTGTCCTTATGCGCCGGAAATGGCGGTGTTGTACATGGCCCAGTACGAGGAAAAATTCATTTACAGGAACAACCCCTTCAGTGACAACATAAAACAGTGGGCACGGTATATTGACGACATCTGGCTCCTGTGGCAGGGGAGCCAGGTTGAACTTGATAACTTCCATGGTTGGCTGAATGCACGTCATCCAGATATAAAATTTTCAATTGAATCAAGTAATAAGAAAATGACCTTTTTGGATGTGGAAGTTGGCATCGAAGGAGATAGGTTTTCAACCTCTCTATTTAAAAAACAGACGGACAAAAACACCATTTTACATTATAAGAGTGCGCATCCCCAATGTCTGAAACAAAATCTACCTTATGGTCAGTTATTGAGGATTAGAAGAAATTGTTCCGAAATAACCAATTTTGATACACATGCAGCCACATTTTGTGATGAAATGAACAAGAGGGGTTATCCAAAAAAATTGCTGAAGCATTCAACAAAAAGAGCGAGATATACCCCGAGGGAAGAGCTCCTAAAAATTAAACCAAAAAAGGAACTCAATAAGTTGGTTTGTGTCACCACTTATGGGACACATACCAATAAATTCAGGCAAATAATCCTCAGAAATTGGCACCTACTAGAGGGACTTGAACACCCTTTGGATAGGCCAATATTCGCTATGAGAAAAAATCCCAGCATTGGCCAACAAATCATTCGGGCTGACAGTTATGTCCCTAAACCCAAGAGTGACCTTATATCACAGTGGAAATTAAAACCCATCACTGGACACCACAAATGTGGTATGTGTGTCGCCTGCAGCAGTACTATAGAAGGAAATGAATTTGGTCACAACGGCATCAAATGGAGACATGAGATGCATACAAATTGCAGAAGTAAGAATGTAGTGTATGCAGTACAGTGTGCTTGTAATAAAGTATACATCGGCAAAACATGCCAACAAGTTAACATCCGAATTTCACAACATCGATCACGACTCAAGAAAAGAGTACCGAATGCCCCAATGGTCGACCATTTTGTGGCTTCCAACCACAAGGAGACCGATTTCACTTGGACCGTGCTAACAAGCATTGATCCGAAACACCGATCTCCAAATGTAGAACAAGCGCTGTTACGCAAGGAAGCGTACCTAATAATGAGATTCGATAGTATCAACAAAGGACTCAATTCAATGAGTGAATTGAACAGACTTTAAAATATACCAGCTGTTCAATTCACTACAATTCCCAGAATGCACCCCTGGGGTCTCACCGCAACAGAAACATTTGATTGGTCAAGTTGGTTTAAAGAAACGCACAGAAGGTTGCGTGCTTGACCCACACTGGTGACTCAGCAAGACGGGGATCATTGAGAGCGAACAAGCGGAAGAAATAGGTAAGCCTGGCTCCTTTGTTAGTAACAGATCGCAGTCTATGCTTCAAACGCAGCGTCCCTAACGGGCCCTTCCATGTTACAGATTTGCAGCGGAGAAACTGTAACCGCTAGACGGGGCGGGTGAGAGACACCGCGTTCGAACGTAAGAAAACTCACGGTGAGTGGTCCAGCATCTCCCGCCTCAGCTTAATGGATGCTACCCTAGATGCAGTGACAGACACATCAATGGCATTTTCGGTTACTCTTTTCATAGAAAGAAAACCATATTATGAGTGAACCCGTCCTTCAAAAAGACGAGGAAAGGAAATAATTACCCTCATTGAATTTTCGAGACACGCCGCGCAAGGTAGGAACCCCTGCCCCGGCTATTGTACATAATAAAAAAAAAATTTTTTACATTAGAAAAGATTGTTGGATCCCTGTAACTAATAAACATACAACAATCTTTATTTTAGAAGCGTGCACACAGCTTCATAAACAAGCTCCAAGTGTGACCTTTTCCTCCACAACTTCGAGGTAAGGCACCCTGATGTAAATTATGTTAAGAAACTGAGAAGTCGAAAGGAAGCGCCCTTAGTAAGCATGCACAATTTGTTTTTTCATCAATAGGATAAAGATCGGAAAAACGATTGATTTGGCCCTGATGAGAGTCTGGGTACTGGAAACCCACACTCGAAACGCGTCGGCAAA
The DNA here is from genome assembly GCF_964261635.1 of Lissotriton helveticus. Taxonomy (NCBI): domain Eukaryota; kingdom Metazoa; phylum Chordata; class Amphibia; order Caudata; family Salamandridae; genus Lissotriton; species Lissotriton helveticus. The sequence continues at coordinate 788,850,544 of NC_136072.1, forward strand.
AAGGATTAAATCCTAGATTCTTGAAAATATTGCTCACAAAGGAGACTGAACCTTATTTTTTTGCAACTATTGTTGGCATTAATTGTATACTGAGTATCTCTAGTGATTCATACTGAGTACTTTTTGTGATTTATGACAATTCAGTATTTTGGAAAAATGTGCTTATGTATTGATGTCCACTTGAAATAATTTTGACATCGTTTTTCACTTAAAATATCTTTTTTCACTTAAGAATTTCTTTCTTTCTTTCTTTTTTTCACCTGTTTTAGAATCGTTTTAAACAATACGATGTACCATGAAATGACTCGTATGAATTGTTTGTTTCACTCCTGTTACACATAGGTTCTTGCACAACTCAGACAACATATATATGTGGCCATGTTTGTGAAGAACGCTTTCTCTTCTTGGTATAAACATTGTTGTCCATTCTAAAAATACGATTAAAAAGGCGTAAATAATTGCCGAGATGAACGTGATAAAGTTGGTTCATTTCTTCATTTGAATAACACTTGTTCAAATAACGCGAAGTGTGGGTTCTTCTGTTTTGTAAAGCTCATTCTATCTGAAGCGCACACAACAGTTCCAGGTGGATGACCAACTTTTTGTTGGCTACGTGGGCGCCAAGAAAGGTCCGGCTGTGCACTAATGGACCATCTCTCGGTGGGTCGTTCTGTGCATCAAAGCCTGTTACTCGTTGGCTAAGAAGGAGTCTCCTGTGGGGCTGCGTGCCTATTCTACCAGGGCAACGGCAGCCACTAATTCCTTGGGACGCATGTTCCCTTGCAGGACATCTCAGGCAGCTACGTGGGCCTTGCTGCACACTTTTACCAAGCACTACTTCCCGTACAGCAAAGTCCGGAGACACTGCTTCTTTGGCCGTTCTGTTCTCTGAGGTTTTCTGGTGTGATCTTGGTTTGCAGACCCTCCGCCGGGGTTGGGATTGCTGGGGTATCTATTCTTAGGTGAGGAATCTATCACTAACGTGTTTCTTTCAGATGCACAAGTTACTTCTTCGGTAACAATATATCTGTAAGAAACATTAGTTAGTGATAGATTCCTTACCGCCCCACCCATCCTCCCTGCTCTGCAAACTGATTTGTAGGGTTAAGGTCATCCCTTTCATGGCGCCAGTGGTCAGTTTCTTGCATGGCTCTGCGTTCCTGGCGCATACAGTCGTGTACAGAACTGACGTCAGCGTGCATGGGTGGCTCCTAAATAGTCTCTGTGACGACATCTTGGTGCCTACGACGCCAGCGACAGACGCGGAGCCTCACACCGCGCCTTTCGACGTGCAGGAGTACTGCTGACTAAAACTTTTTGGATCCAGTCTGACGCCTAGGGATATTCTAAGGTAAGGAATCTATCACTAACTAATGTTTCTTACAGATATATCATTACCGAAGGTAAGTAACTTGTGCATCTAGCAACATCCGGATCTCGTGTCTAAGGTATGTACCAGGTCATTTGTCGGAGGCTCGTTGGTATCTGCCAGCCAGTAAAGCTGTAACGCTTTTCCTATCCTGCCATAAAATAAGAATTGTCCGCCCGGAAGGCTCCATTGTTCCACTAGTGTATCGAAGAGGTGACTTATGGTGTCAACCCCAGCAACTTCCCACATCCAGAGCCCCGAGTGCATCATGTAGTGGGATTGAGAGGGAATATGGGAACACAGTTTGCATACATGCTTTGATCATTTCTAGCAGTTCTGGGCCATGGAAGGCAATAGAGGTAAAGGGGGGATGGCATTGTGGGCCTGGGAAGAACAGCAGCAGATATGCCATCCTCCGCAATCTGCTGTTAAGAGAGGGATATCTCTTCCACGTGTCTGCCAGCCAGCATGCGGCCCACTGCAATTGTGCAGGGAAGTAGTAATTTCGAAAATCTGATGCCTTCATGCCTCACTTGACTGTAGGTAATTTCAGTTTGTCGAATGCCACTCTGCATCTTCCAGCAGCCCATATCAAATGGGGAGGGGAGTTGGCCTAACGGCCAGGGCGGTCGTCCTCGAATCTGGGGAACTGGAATAGAGTCTCGGCCATGACGCAGAACATCCTGTGATTCTGGTCCTAACAAAAAATGAATGTGCCCTCATGTAATGCTACTGGTGCTATGTAAAGCGCTCCGATACCCAAGTTGTGTCTAGTTCGCGCTATATAAAATTTTTTAAATGGTTCAATAGTGTGTCCAGTTCCTTGAATAGCTCACCGGCAAGACGTATGGGAGGTTAGCAAAATAACACAGGAGTCGTGGGAGTATCACCATTTTAGACACTGCAATGTGTCTGGCCACTGACGGAAGTAGTTTGGTCAAAGACGCTATTTAGGAGAGCAGCAATTGTATAGCACGGTGAATGTCACCATCCAGCATATCAAATTCTTTGTGATAGGTATTAATCCTGAGGAATTTAAAAGTGAGTGATTCCTACCCCACTCCCACTTAACATTTGCTCACTTAGTACAAGTGAGTGAGGGGGTTTGGAGTGGCGTAGTGGGAATTCAAACAATTTAGAATAATTGACTAATAGGCCCGAAACCTCACGGGAGTAGGTGAAAAGCTGGTTGACCTTGGTCATGCTAGTACGGGCACCTAGTGTCTTTAGTAATATATTGTCTGCATACAGGGAGACAATTTGTGTCTTTACAATTATCCAGATACCTAGTTCATCTCTTAATTCCCTCAGTGTTGCTGGCAGGGGTTCTAGTGTGAGAAGGATAGGGGATAACTGACAACCCTGGCTAGTGCCTCAGGCGATTTTATATGCCTTGTATGAGTTGTATCTCCCAGTTCTTGCTCATGCCATAGAACTGGGCCCAGGCTGTGTTGGTATATTATGTTATGTTAAAAAGAACTTATCAAGCGCTTGTTCCCCAACGGCTTCTTGGCGCTAAGAGAGGCGTGAGGCAGCTGTACAGGGAGGAGACCTAGTTATCATATGCCTGATGGAACAGCCATGTCTTCAGCTGCTTTCTGAATGGTGCATAGGAGGAGACCGACCTTCGCTCCATTGGAAGCGAGTTCCAGAACTGAGGGGCTAGAACTGCAAAACGAGAGCCTCCATGTTTCTTACGTTTAAAGATTGGGGTAACTAGCAGATTCAAGTGGGAAGCTTGTAAATTTCGAGTGGGAACATAGCGTAAAATTTGGGAAGAAATAAAAGCTGGACTCGTGCCCTGGAGAGCTTTAAAGATTGTGCATCCCATCTTAAACAGGCCACGCTTGGCCACAGGGAGCCAATGAAGGCTTTTCATCAGGGGCCGAATGTGGTGCCATTTGGGTTGATGGAAGATCAATCTGGCAGCCTGATTCTGGACTAGCTGAAGGCGTCTAAGTTGGTAGGCCGGGATGCCTACATAGAGAGAGTTAGAATAGTCCAGTCTGGAGATGACCAAGGCCAGGATCACTAAGGTCAGAGCTTCCTGAGACAAAAATCTGCTAATCTTCTTAATTCTGCGTAGTTGAAAAAACCCAGCAGAAACCACCGAGCTGATCTGAGCTTTCATTGATAGATCATTGCTCACCACTATACCCAGACTCTTGGCTGAACTAGTCGGAAGTGGAGGGTTGCCTAAGGTAGACGGCCAAAAGCTGGAGTTCCAAGGGTTAGCAAGTCCACCAGTAAGGATCAGCTCCGTTTTTTCGGGGTTAAGCGTCAGTTGATTTTCATTCATCCACTTGCTTGTAAAAATCATGGTTCAGGACTGAGTGTATATATGCTCCCAGTGTATTGGTTAAAGGCCTTTTCTATATCTATAGCTATACAAGCTGAGTGGCGCCAAGTTACCAGGGACTATTCCATAATCTGGTATAGTCGCCTTAAATTCAAGGATGTGTTTCGGGAAGGGATAAACCCTTTCTGATCCACATGAACCAGATCCGGTAGCAGCTGGAGTAGCCTATTCAGAAGTAACTTACTTAAAATGTTATAATCTGTATTTAAAAATTTAGAGCTGCCTGTATAATATTGCAGAAGGTGCTCTCCCCGGCTTTAGGATTGAAGGGACCGGTGCATCTCGAATGGTGGCAGGGAGGGTGCTGGTGGCTGTGACAAAATTGTAGAGCGTGAGCAGTCTGAGGGACAAGAGGTACTTGTATGTGGCACAGAAGTCTGCAGATAGTCCATCCAACCCGGTGACTTGCCCTTGGCAAATAAGCATATTGTTTGCTTTATTTCTTGCTCCTTGGCTCTGAGAGATCCGTTTCTCTGTTCTATGGAGATCTGAGAGAGGGCGGCTTGCTAGGAATCCTGTCACTCAACGGGTTGACCTGTGAGGTGGACTATGGAGTTGGGCATGATGATTCCTCAAAGCGGTATTAATAACTGTCTGAGTCTGGACTAATCAGCCATTGTTTCTGCAGTGGAAGGGAGGCTCTGACGGGTTTGGCCTAATAAGTCAGGATAGCAGTCTGCCTGCTCTGCCCCCTTCTGTGTATTTTGGTTCATCAAATTTTGTGTAATCTATGCAGCGAATACGCTCTTCGAGATCTGCACGTTATTTCCAGTCTGCAGAGTGTTTCGCTACCCTAGTGAGGTTCAAGCCATACACAGTTTCCAGCTCTCGCAGCTGTCGTTCCACCCTGAGTAGGACCGTCTCTAGTGTCTTCCTTACTCCAATAGTGGAGCGGATGCAGGCCTCTCCCTTCCACCCACCCCTCCTAAAGAAACATCTTTGAATGCCTCCCATTCATTGAGGTCTGAAGAGGTTGTACTTGCCATGTGCTGTAGATAATCTGTTATTTCTTGATGGATTCCATCTCGGAACACGGAGTCCTCCAGCCATGATGGCTACAGCCTTCAGGTTGGAACACGAGATGGGATAGTACCGCAGTGAAAGCCCACCTCTAAGGGGCATTGGTCGGATAATGTTTTCCCTTGCTAGTTGGTCAAGTAGACCGCCTTCTGGAGGGGTAATGAGCATAGTATGCAATCTAAGCTGACTTGTAACTTATGCACCTGGGAGTAGTAAGAATATCCTTGAACTCCAGCATTCCTATCATGCCTGTTCCGGTCAGGAATTGAGCAAGGACCAATGCTCCAGCCAGTTGGCGAGGGCTTTTGCATTGGGTATTGTATGTGTACCCCATAGCAGAGGGTGTGAGCGGTCAACCACCACTTCCAGCACGCTGCTGCAGTCTCCTCCTAGTGTCCAAGGGATATCTGTCCAGTCTGTTAACACTCTAGTCAGTAAACAATAAACAAAGTTCGGTATTGCACTCACTTGTTCAAAATTGTCTATTCAAGTTGATCAAGTTTTCTATATGTCGTCGGTGCATAGGTAGGTACCCTACTGAGCGTTTAGGGTATATGATATAACACTGGACATGCGTGTTCTGTGACTACAGGACACCCTCCTACTTTGCACTCCTTTTTACTTTTTAGGCATGATTACTCCAATCGTGTGAATATCAAATCATAAAGTTTATTTAAACATTCTTTTGTAGCGAGTTTTCTTTTTTATCAGGATTGTATTTCATTCATACAAATTTACATGTTCATCTTGTCATCCCAATGCATTTCAAGCATAATGCTCTTCTTCAGGGGATTTATTTAATCTGAAATTATAATGCATGAAGTAAGTACCTGAATTTGTTTTACCCATCAGTTTTAAGCAGTTCCCAAATTATACAATCTTCACATTATATGCATGTTCTATGATTCTAAACAATGTGCGTTCCTCTGTACCTTATAGCCCCTACTCAGCTGATCATTTGTATCGTCACTCATATAACCTCGTGCTCTTAGCCCTTATATATCTGTGCCACAACTTATTTTAGTGATCGGAACTCCACCCGGTTACCCTTGTTTATACCTAAATTACTCACAAGCCTTCATTTCCAAGGTCGTTCGCACTCTGTAAATTAATAAATGAATAATCCGGTATAAGGTTCAATTCTCCGTGTCCTAATACAGATGCATAGCGCACTTGTAGGTATCATTTTTCGAAGCGCTGCTCTTACCCGATGCGTCTTGTTGCCTCTCTCCCCTCGCTACTCTGGCGTGCGTCGCTCTAGCCCTGTCTCCCTGTGCACCTCCATGACCTGGTTCCGATCACGTGACCGCATCAGCGTTCATGTTTACCTTCCCGTCCCTAATATTTCGGGCAAGTGTTATATTGGTGTATCAACAGCGAATAGTGTATATATCAGTTAAAAAGGCTTTTACATATCTAATGAAAACGGCATTATCGGAATTTCACAGTACAAATACATTATGCAATATTCATCATTTTGAGGATACCTATACATATCAAAAAATCATTGTAATGAGCATAGTATGCAATCTAAGCTGACTTGTAACTTATGCACCTGGGAGTAGTAAGAATATCCTTGAACTCCAGCATTCCTATCATGCCTGTTCCGGTCAGGAATTGAGCAAGGACCAATGCTCCAGCCAGTTGGCGAGGGCTTTTGCATTGGGTATTGTATGTGTACCCCATAGCAGAGGGTGTGAGCGGTCAACCACCACTTCCAGCACGCTGCTGCAGTCTCCTCCTAGTGTCCAAGGGATATCTGTCCAGTCTGTTAACACTCTAGTCAGGCCATCTAGGAAACCGGGCTGGTCTGTTTGGAAATTATAGGCTTCCCACCACTAGTGATTGGCCCTCTAGGTGACCTCGTAGTAGGATGTAGTACCTCCCAACATCTGTGCGTGTTTCCTTGACTGCAAATGTTATACCTAGGCTCAAAGAAGCCACTGCGCTTCAGACATATGCCGAGTATGTGGTGTGAGAGTATTGGCCTTTCCATTTATTTTTTATTTTGATGCCTTCGGTTTCAGTAAGATTGGCCTCTTACAGAAATGTGATATTAGTGTGGCGCCTTCTCAGATGTGCATGTATTTTGTATCACTTAGTTGCATTCCCCGTTCCTTTTATATTCCATTGGTTTAAGATGTATTTTTCTACAGGGTTCACATATGGTAAAATACTGTGATAGTGTATTAAATGCTCGGCTGCCATGAAGGCAAAAATCTGGCCTGAAATCTTTGCAGTAGATCCAAGTGTGTGCTTGCAAGAAGGGCGCATCAGTTCTAGAACACCCACCTGCTAACTCCCAGTCATGTACAGTAACCTGTGCAGCCCAATTCAGTTTAACTCTATTACATAAACAGCGACTCATTTAACTAGAGTATAACATTGGAATTTCTATCAATAGCGTTTCGGGGGGGGGGGCGCGGGGGTCATACCCATCATGAATGTCTGTTGAGTACTATGGGCTCCAAACGATTCCGAATTAGTGGTCGTTTCTGAGTGCCCTCTTACAGGACAGATCTTTTGTGAGAGGGAACACCACCAACAATTTCTGGGTTAAGTGGCCTGTTCATAATGGGCGCTTGTATCAAGCAGGAGGAGGGGGGGGGTTGTGAGGGATTTAACCTCCTGCTCCCAAATGCTTGCCCACGACAGTCTGTATTGCTGATCTCTCCTCTATGAATTGATCCTGGGAGGGTGCGGCAGACATCCAAGTTCCTGGTAGATGTTTCAGAGTGCACCGCTATCTTTGTTTATTCCAAGTCCAGTCGTTTTCGGGTTTATGCACGCTGGCTTCCGGGTCCTGGTGGTATTGATCAAGCCATGACCAGGATTCTTCGAGTGTATTAAAGAAGTGTGTCTGCTGTTAACATCATAATTTTCAGATTACCCAGAAATATCAGTGTGTATTTGATACTTAGATCATGTAGAATTGTTTCACAGCATTGAAAGTAGCTCCACGTAATTGCACCGCTTGAATTCCTGGAATATCCCCACCTTAGATTGTCTAATGTGATGGGGTCTGCCAAGCAGGGGGACTGCAGCAACGTATCCTTTTAGTTCAGGATCTTTACCACAGTGGGTCTTGGTGAGGCTACGGGGCTTGGTCGCCTCACGGGCCCCCTGTGGGCTCACACAACCACAAAACAGGATGACAGGCATATCAGTGATAGGGTGAATTGCAGCAAGTTTTCAATGTATTTAGTGGGGTTGGTTAAGTAAGCCCTTCTGCATCCTCTGCACATTCCTCCAATATTCTCATTTATTCTCATTTATTCCCGCATTGTCTGCAGCCGCTCCCTTAGCTTCTTCAAATGTAGGGCCAGCATGGCTAGCGCAGTTTCATTTGTGTGAACCTTGTCTTTAAGCTTTTACTGGTCACTAAGGAAGGTGAGGTCTGTGGTTATAGTCTATATTTGGTTTGTAGCATTGTGCATGTGCCTTCTATCACCTCCAGAATGTGATCCAATTTGTCTCCATTGGCATCAGTCTCTACAGTTGTTGGGACTCCAGTGGGGAGGATCGGAGGGTCTGGGCAGAGATCTTTACAGAGCAGTTTTTTGCCTGGTGGTTATCAGCTCGTTTCATACCATCCAGGCGGGCACAAGCAGCTGGCCAGGCCCTAGAGTGTCCAGCTGGACCTTCTAGCCTTTATGCTTCAGTCTGTTGGATTGGTGGGGCGGAGTTATTCCGCTGGAAGACTAGCAATCAGCTACGCCTAGCAAAGCTATATTCCCCATACCTCTTTTCAGCTCCGCGCTGTGGTACACATTAGTCACTCTTCAGGTAGGGCACTGCACCCCATTTTTGGGCCTCCCCTGTACTGGTTCAGTCCCCGCCAGCAGGTATACTCGGCTGGGCCACTGATGTGCGCAGGAAGTTCCCCACCCGCCGCTTGCCGGGCTTCTGGCTGGGAACGCCGGATAATGACTCAAAGGTTGACTCGCCAGTCTCCGCTGTGTTCTTCTCGGGTGCATAGGGTCTATGCTCTGCTCTCGGGTTGGGCGCTGGGTTCCACCCGCCGAATCTCTGGTCGTGGACTCGCTCTTCGCAGCTGCTTTGTTACTCCTATCTCTTCCAGCTAGACTATAATGGTCCAAACACCAGCTGCTTGAGACAAATCTGGCCCCTGAGCGGTCCCTGTCGGCCAGGCCAGCCCCAGTATTTGGTGAAATTTCGTGGGTCCCTCATATGTTGTTACCCGATGAAATCTAGCTCCGTGGTAGAGCTCCCAAATTACGCGTCATCATGTATGGTTGTTAGCCACGCTTCTTGTCAACTCAGTTGTTGACCTAAATGGTACCTTCCTCAGCCTTCACAACCTGTTTCAAAGCAGTTATCTGTAGAAACATGTTTCCCACATCCCAGCTGCTCAAGACAAATATCTTTTATTTATCTGAGCTGCAACATTGCCACATAAAATGGAATCCTTGTTGGATCAGCACAAGGATCCAACTTCAATTTCAGATTAACCTGATGCCTCCAGCTCAGTGTGTACTGAGGGCTATATAAACTTTTTCTGAAGTACATCCTCCTTACATGGTGTTGTTGTTCTCATTCAATCTCATTTCACCATAAACCTGTAATGGCAGGGTTTAATTTAGGTCCGACTAAAGAAGGTAGGTGTTTGTTCTGGGAAACCTTTTGCTACCAATTCTATGACCTATCGAGTGGGCATTGGCTTGACCCCAGAACAATATCACTCTGTCACTGCATGGCATTGACTGTTTGGTGTTTAATTCCACTCACCTACGAAGTGCACAGATTTCAATGCAAGAATGTAGAAAATGTGCTTCTCCATTATCCCGTTTGGTTCATCGGTGAAGGACCCTTACAATCATCTTAACACTCTCTTGAATTTGTCAGAATCCAGTGTGTTAGCTGGCTGTGGTGCTACCACTGAGTGGTCAAAGATGTTTAACCAATCAACAACTAGTGAAAGAAATCATAAGCTTTTTTCTTTTCAGAATTAAGTCACTTACCATGAGTGGTAACCAAGTAATTAGTACAGACTGTATACCACGTTTTCCATTCAGAAGTAGATTTCGTTTGTAGCTGTAAAGATGATACACAAGGTATTACATTCTGCATGATGTAGGAACTACAGCAGTTGACAAAGTTATAAGACGATCTGTGCTCCTCGCTCTTGGTAGGCAGAAAGATCACAGAGGAATGGTACCGAGCAGCGTGCCTGAACCCAAACACTTTAGGGATGTTGTGCCAGCGGCTGAGTTCAGGCAATAACAAAGTTACAGCAAGGTTAATTACCTCATGTCCTGTAATAAAGGCAGAGAATAGACTACGTTTGTAGCAGTCTCTTAAACTAAGACAGTTCAGTGTGTACAAATTGTGTGCCTGTCTTGGACCTTGCCTTTTAAAAGATAAGTTCCCACGATGGTGTGCATTCAAGGACGATTTCACATCAGTATTAATCTGAATATTGAGAGCAGTTAAGTCTGTGGCATGATGGGAAGTAGAGAAGCTGGTGAGCAGTAGCCAGTATTGCTAGAGGAGCCAGAGATGGTATCAGAACAGCAGGTCAAACAGTTTTGGTCTGATCGTAACTTCTGGAGTTGCAGGGATGGGGAAGCCTGGCAGCATTATATTGGGACCGTGCCATCTGGTGAGTGCAGTTGTATCTCGGTGCTGTCATATTCAAGGGCTACCAAAAGTTGGGTGCATGCATCTTGAGACTACTGATTCAGTCTAGATTTATGCTTTGTTTGGAATCACAGGCTCAGTGTTTAAGACTGGGTATACTTGGATGCAGTGTTGGTTTTGAATGCCTACTTTAAATAGCAATAACTAGGGAACAGTCGGAGCTAGAGTAATCATCAGGCTACAGAATCAGTGACCAGCTGCAGTCAAGGCATTAGGTGAAGAGGATAAAACCCACTGTCCCTCTGTTGCACAAAAAATGCAAATATGGCCTCTTGAGTCAGGAACGGTAATGGGTTGGGTGGGAAGATGCTGGTTGCTTCTCATTCGTAGCCCTGGAATGCTTCTTTGCAAGTTCCCTCAGCCACAAACTTGCATCTTGGGTATTTTCTGACACTTTGTGTGTCCCCCTCGCTGCCAACTGTCTCAGCCAATCATGGATCATCTCCTGTGGACTAGCCGGTTATCTATATGATTGCCTTAATGAAGGATGTTCTTAGATTACTGCGGACTGCTGGTACTAATGATGTACTAGGGAGTTGCTGTCCCAAGCTACGTAGGCTGAGCACTAGTGTCTGATCAGATACTATTCCGTCTTTCACAGTGGGTTTGAGAACTGTGTTACTACCAAGTTGGACTGACCAATGTGAATCAGTGGTATATAAAGTTTGATTGTTGTTTGTGCCTTCATCTTATGCGTTTCCTCCTTTGATTATGAGGCTGTACCAGCATTGTAGGAGAATGTTGACCTCATTTGGTTGTTCTAGTAAGGAGGCCTTTTGCTCATCAATGTTGGCAGTCTTCTCTCACACCTTCCTCCTGTACCAGAAGATAGGAACTTGAACATTGGGAGAGTCAGAGTTCAGACTTTCAAACTGGAAAATGTCTGAAGGAATCTACTATACTACAATACCTAGAGTTACTGGAAGACCAGGATTGGCCCATGAGATGTCCCCCTACCGGCCTTTAGTGATTGAACCATCTGCGCAGTCAATCCAAGACTGAAAATCTGCATTGATATCAAGATATAGTTTTGATTTTAACCCTACTTTGCAGTGATAGATGGAGATGTATCCTGACAGTGCATTGTGGTCTCTACAGCAGCTACGGGTTTGGTACTTCAGAAGTATTTAGCTCCTAGTCTGTGACACCACATCCCAATTCTCAGTGAACCACCCATCCCGATCCTGCACAGCGGGTTCCAGTCAAAATAAGTTGTGTGTCTCTAGAGAATGAAGTTGCCTGGTGTTTGTTTCTACTTCTCAGATGAAACGCTGGTTCCATCACTTGTTTGGGCACATCCGTCAAACTTTTCAGTAGTAGATTGTATCCCATTTGCCTTTTAAATCATATATACACTTTATTAGGAGGTGGATGAGGTCTTCATGGCAGGATAACTGAAGGGTACCTGAAAAAACCATGAAAACACATAATCAGTGGTCTTTTGGATTTGGTGCCTTTCTTATAGAAGTGCTGCTGGGTACTGCCTATTTCCCTTAAGTAAGCCTTGACTTATCTTGAAAATAAAATCAAATACTTTTTTTCATCTTGAAAATCTAATTAAATGTGTTTTGCCTTATGCTTGCTCTTGAAGCACAGCAGTTGTCTCTTTAGTGATCCTTTCTTGGAGTCCCCTTACAGAGCCACTCATTAACCATATCCTTGATTTGCATCCAAGACCGATGATGTGTGGGTCGGCTATTGCAAACTGCTTATAGCACTAAGGAAATCATTTTAACCCGGAGTATATCATTTGGGACAACTACATATTGGTGCGGAATCCAGTGGCGCATTTTCATAGCAATTTTTTTTTCATTGTAAAATATCTCCAAAGAAAATTACTAGCAGAAGACTGTCGCCAACAGCAGCGTCTCATCAGAAGTTAGAAAAACCATTGGGGGGAAACACCACAGCAATGAGAAATGCATAGTCCTGTAATGCTGCTTACTTGGTTCCAACTCAAAAGGCTTGTTTCATTACTGGACTACTTAGGCTTCTCAGGAGACAGCAGGACCTCTGCTTGCAGAAAACGGAAATGCCACAGGGATTGGCAGGCCCAGCAGCACATGTGCATTGGAATTTTTTCTGTGCATCTGGCCCTAGGCAGCACACAGTGGACATGTCCATGATTATTTGATATTGTGTCCTCTGCGCGGTGCATCAAGAAATGCATTGGGCTTGGGTAGATAGCATGCCAGTAAGGACAGGCAGATTGCCTTGAAGGCAATGCACGAGCAAAAGCGGTGGCCATGGGAGGGACAGAAAGCACCCGACTCCCAATAAAAGAGTGCTGCTTGGGCTCTCTGGCTCAAATTAACCACAGCATTTGGGTCTTTATTGGTATTGCTTTCAGGGTATGTAGCCAACTCTTTGGCTTTGAGAATGAAGTGCTATTTGAAGGAGTCAAGTAGGTTGTGAATGGGTCTGTCAATTGTGCACTTGGATTAAGGCATTCAGCTATTAGACGCATAGCTTCATACATATGGAGGGAGCAGTGTAGCGGATTTGCTTTCTTGTTTGTAACTTTTGCGAATTTCCGAGTGGTATAGCAGTTTGAGTTTGACACGAGTCTTCACACAGACCTGTTGTTGAGTTATGGGAATTTGAATTCATCGATGGAGTCATCCAAAAATTTTCCCATAACAGTGGGACAGGATTTAAGGTCTTTATAAGGATGATGTCAAGTATCGATATCAGCCGGTGGTGGAACTGTTGCATTGAGTTCACTTGGTCACTAACCAAAATCAATTTGAGTTTAGCGTAGGAGTAGAGGTCATGTCATTAACGTGGCTTGCTGGAACTTTGAGCAGTTATGGTTGTTGATTGTAGTTGTTGTCAGCATAGTATGAGCATATTGAACTGTATTAAAGGTATCGAGCCACATGACATTTGCTTGTAACAGAAGATGTTCTCCATGGAAAAATTTGCATCAATGCTAGATCTGCCTGTGTGGATCTGGTAAGCTAACATTTGAGTTGGGTTCATTGATTCTATATTGGATTTGAGGCATTTGGTAATGTCAGTGCAGGTTGTATGACCAAGTATTGATGTCACTGTGTATGCAGAAAGCTGCATTGTCAGACCCCGTTTATGGAGGGCCAAAGGGCAGACAAGGGCTATTGGTCCGCACCCGTGGTAGTTGAGGTCTTTTGCCTTTAGTGTCCTGACATCCATCATACTGTTGATTAGCAAACCAAGCCAAGTACAACCATTTCTGCACTCGTCTGTCAGGGTAGCAAGTCCAAGCACTCAAAGGCTTGTCAGGGAGGTACTGTGACAGTCAAGAGCTAATAATCTAACTAGCAGAAATAATAACTTGAACTTCCGGCCTGTGGTTTGGTAAAAAGCAAATCATTTAATTACACAACAGAACGAAGTATATCCAGTGATGAATGATGAGTTAAATTCCTGGTTCTGTTCTTCAGATGATGATATTCCCTGCTGCATTAATGTCCTATCCTCAACTGGATAACTTCAAGGCGCTATAATACCACAATAGTACAGGAAGAAGGCAGCATGGTCTAGATATTGTGTTTCTGTCTTATCCACAGAGTTCGTCTCCACTACAAGACTATTGCACTTTGGTGTACTAGCACAGGCTTCTAAGCTGTTCAGTCATTCAGTGGCGACATGACGTGTCAGCCTCCAATGCCATTCAAGCGTCCAATGATGAGTAGCAGTTTTGACCTCCCAGACCACAGCATTAGTTTCATGTATAATTGTTCTGGAATCAACCCTTAACCAGGTTTCCATATTAAAGAGCAGATTAGTGTCATAACCTGATAATAGGTTGTGGATATTTATGCAGTTTTTATTAATTGATATGGTATTAATAAGGAAACTGGAGAGTCTGAGTCATCTTTGATGGTTGAGGTTCTCTTGGTAGGGGATACTCTGATTAGGGACGGATGGGTAGTGCCTTTATAGTGTTAAATCCATCAGATTGACCAGAGACATTACACGTTTTACAGACGGAGGGAAGGTAGTAAACGGTGGTTGGGTTTAGGAGAGAAGGTTTTCGAGGGATGAGAGGGTAGCAAGTGTTGGATGTATAATGGTACGCAGTTAATAATCGAGTGGGGGCGGTGAGATATCTCCTCTTTAAAATATTAGGATAATTTAATCCACACCGCAGAGTGAGTACCTAGATTGCAGTATGATATATAAATAATATGCAATGTTACAATAAACAAGGATTTCCCCTTTTATCACCAGTATTCTTGGTAGTTTTCCAGTCGTTAATTGGGGCACATGTTGTTGGGAATAAAAACACTGCCAAAACATTTCCTCTAGATCACTCGTCCAAAGCTTGTGGTTCCATTGACAATGCCCTTTATCCCTTAGGCATGTTCACATAGTCCACTTTTAACCTAGCATATTTTACAGATGTATTCATTATTTTAAGCACTTTCCATCATCTTTGTACCAGTATTAAATGTACAATGTTAGGTTAGTTTGCCTTTCTAAGTAGTCTTTTCATGTATTATTTTGATTTATTTAGTTGATTTGTTGTGAACTAGAAGCTGCTTGTACACCATGTATAGTGAAATCTTCGATCATCTCTTGTCCTTATTAATTACACACACATTCTACATCTTCTACATTACATATTTTACTTGTTAACAAAGTTTCGTACATTTGATGAAGACTTTTATGTCACTAGTGATTTAATTCGAGGTGTCATCAATGATATAATGTGATACCTCAGTGATGTCATGGGTAAGGGTGAACCATACATGGAGAAATTAGAAGTTATGATCTGTGCAGTGGCACATTTCTTTGTTTTTTAGATTTAACATTGGAACCAAAAAGTCACTTTAGTGTCAGATGTTTTTAAACAAATAAATGCATTTTTTTTATAATAGACCGCATCCAATTCACTTTTTTATATTCCAACCGTCTGTGGAGCTAAACCTTGTTTCGGCCATGATCATTTGGGGTTGTCTGTGCAGCTTGGCCCTATGCAAGACTGTCATGTGGTGTTGGTCACAGGACCTGAATACAACTTCCATGCTGCCACCCTTCCCTGCAGTACACAACCTTTGGCCCTGCCTGGCAGGGATTAACTACAGCACATGCACCAGACCACCTATGCTGCCAACCAGCTATTTACAAATGGAGTTGACCACAGGGTTTGCCCGCAAACATCCATGTTCCCAATCCTTTACAATATCATCGTCTTTGGCTGTGGAGGTTGATTGAAAAGCCTGCACCAAACACTATACAGCCAGCCCTTGCCTCACACAACACTGGACTTAACTTGCTTACCTGTCTGTTAAGGCTTTTATTTAGAGTCATCAAATGATGCCAAATTTATTAGCAAATAAAACGTTTTTTGCACCAAATCCCATCACATGTTTTCTAAAACTTTTAGTCCTGTTTTGATCCAAATTTGACTGATGAAGAGTAAGTTAAATATGCTAAATAATTTTTGAAAAGCCTTTTGAATGGAAGCTACAACTCAAGGCGTCAATTTCATAGTTAAAATGAGGAGCTTAAATCGACAAACTCATGATTGCAGTGAATCGAGAGGTATTTTCACCCTGAAATAAAAGGCATTTTTTATGCCCGAGTCCATCCTCTTTTTCTATGTACCACACCTCTGCCTCTCCATTGTCCTTCCTAAAAAAATATTCATGCCAAAATTTGACTGTTTTGCCAAACTAGTGAATTTGTGAAGGCGGAAAAGAGCAAATGCTACTTTTTACCCAACATTCCTATTTCTCAGAAAATTCATTATTGATTGCCAGATTAGCACTTTTCATGCTTACAAAATCAGCCGAAAAGATACACACCTAAATAACTCTTTGAAGCACAACACATTTTTGTAACTGTAGTTCCTCAAAAACGACTGAACGTGTTTACACTAAAACACAGAAGTCACACATTCTGAGTGAAACTCTACTTTCATGCAAAGTGTGTCACAACTCTTTTTACCGTTTTTGCTGCAGAAGAGAGCAAACATTCCTATTGGAGCAAAAATGCTTCATTTTTACTTCCCCCTCCTCAAACACACTTTTCACCCCAACATTTTGAAATTACTTCAAACTGGTAAGTGTATACTTGATATTCATATTTAAGCTGTGACTATTTCTGTTCAAACGTTAGAGTTATGCAATAAAAGAAGCAGCAGTTGATCCCAGGGACTCTATAAGAGATGCAGAATTCCAATGTGCACTTGATTAATTCCAAGTCTCCCGGGCACATTTGCTTGAGAGACCAGGTTTACTCAACTCCGCTTCACCTCATAATTTTGAAAGGATGCCTAGAGGCATTCTCCCATTTAGCAGTTTGAGTTTAGATGGACCGTAGCTGAAGTTTTCTTTACATACATACATTCCCTACCACAGCCCATATTAAGCAGCTCTTCTCCGATCTATTGAGGGCTGCAAACGTCCTGTGTTTTGGGAGACGCAGCTTGTTCTTGTTCTGATTTAATTTATTCCACAAGCAATGGTGAATTATCCTTGCTAGTTTAGACATCTTTTGTTTCTGTGACCTTCTAAAGAGCAAGTAAAATAAATCAAAGCAAACCTCAATTTTTGAGCATGAAACAAATTGCTAAATACTGGCTGGCACAGAGATCAACATAATTTGGATTTATGTAAGTAGCTTCTGCAGGGCTACCTACATTTGTGCTATTTTCTTGAGATTTAGGATAGGTAAGACCACTTTGGGAAGGTAATCTTGATTCCTAATGAAGTAATATTTCAACATTTCTATTTTTATAATAATTCCATTGCCATTTGCAAATTATTTTAAATCCGCTCATATATTGTGACATTGTTATGTGAATGAATGTTTTACCATCTGGTAAAGGAAACACAAACTAGTGTATCTATCCCAACATGTAACCATTAATTTTATTTTAAGGTGCAGTTTTGCTCAGGCGAATTTGCAAAGGGGCTCGAGTGGAGTTTTTTTGTGGTATATCAGGTTGAATCAGACCTGTGACTGACTTTGCCATGCCCTACAGGCATGTCAACCTTTAGTGAAGTTCCCTCAAAGGAGAGTCAAGTTATGAATACTTATTCAAAATAATTATGTGAAAATGTCTATTGCATACCTTTAATTACTTTCTGTAAAAAAGTAGAAAAGAAAGGCCACGCTGTCACAAGGAAGCCAGGTCATCAATTGAAAAATATATTGATTCGTAAAGTTCTTTTTTAGTTTGCAGAAAATGACAAATTCTCATTTTTCTTTTGATCTTACAAATAGTGGGGAGTTTATTTTGAAAACAGTGACCTTCTAGTTGAGTCTGTGGAACCAATAGTGGATGATGTCAGACTGTTAACGTTAAATTCATGTTTTTTATTCACGTTCTTTTGACTCCATGAGCCTTTCAAAGTAGCATACAATTCATCAATGGTTTTACAAAATACAGATTCCAATTGTGAATAAAACTGAAAACATGCATTTAAAGAATAAATGATGGAACGAAGAGTTAAAAGTAATTGCTCAGGGGCTTGTCAACAAGCTTCATTTAGGAAGGGATTGTAGACCTTCTCTTGATTTGCAGATTCTGATACATGGTGGAGAAGTGGATCTGTTATAATTCAGTCAGGCTATTTTGTGGAAGATTCTCTTAGTCTTCCCACACTGGAAAGTTTATTAACATAGAATGTTAAAACACAATACTAGACCAGGCCAGGCCCTACGTTGAAGCCTTCCAAGTCAGCGACATTTCATTCTCCGTCGAGGAGTCATCAATTGACGTCAGAGGCCACAAACATTGACGTCACAGTCTCCTTCGCTGCCTCTGCCAAAGAGGCCCAGCCCAACGCTACACTTTCATTGGCAAATCAAAACCTTCCAGGGTTATGTAGGTGTTCCAGTCAATGCAATTGATCCATTCAATGTCACTGCTTCTTTCTCTGAAGTTGCACTTGGTAATGTGTTTCTCGCTGTTGACTTTTTACACCAATGCCAAGGCACTCTAACACAGACTTCTTTTCCATTGTGCCCTCCTTGCTTTGCAGTTTCATGATTCATTTTAAATACATTTGTGGCCTTTTAACCTGCCTCCACTCCAAATGGTCTTGTGACCTACCCCTATATCGCCTCTTAGAAAATTGCCAGTTCTCCCTTGAGTTCCGTCAGCAATAGGTTCACCTCCAGCACCAGCATCTCCTGGGGTAAGCCCACACTCCATGCAAAGGCACAAGGCAAAGGCACAAGGCACAGGAGGCACAGATATCCATCTGCGTTTGACGTGCTCCTACTCTGATGAGTCTCTCTCTTCATAAACATCAATATCTCCTGCAGTCTATCCTTCCTGAGTTTCGCCAGTGGATGACTTAACCACCCTCCATGATGTACTTGTTAGAGGTGCACCATAGCATTCTATTGGAAGCGCCTCAGACTGCAGTTTCTTCAATCATAATGAGGCGTTTCTGTTTTAAGTGTCTATTTTTTGTGAATTTCGGTGAAGGTTTTTTCATTTTTTTCTTCTAATTTCAAAATCTGTAAAAATCAGTGGCTACTGGCATTTATTTTTTACTCCTTAGAAAATCTTTAGGATGGTGTTTTCCAGTATTGTGATTTTTTTTCGTCCATTATTCCTCTCTGCTTTCCTGCTCTGAACTCTACTCTTTGAACCCTTTTATTGAATTTGCTCTTTCAGGTAACTGTTCGTTATTCCTTTCTCTTTGCTTGTCCAATTCCCAGATCCTTTTTCCAAGCAGTCATGGCCCTTCGCGTGTCAAATATGCACATGACTGGAGATATGTTTTTATCGCATTAATGTTTGATTGTAGTAGATAAAAGGTTAACAGTGGAAGTTGAGCGCCTTGAGACCTTGCAGTGAATTGTGCGCTATATAAGAATGTATGACTATGACTAAGTCTAATGCACCTTCTTCACATAAATGGAAAAGATCTGCTAAATTAAGGATTTCTGCTTAAGACATGAGCTATATATTGAGAGTTGCTCGGTTATTGCAAGCCAGTGTCACACTGCTCTGTACTTTGCCTTGTGACACCAAGAAAGATCTAGGCTAATACATGTGTTATTACTTTTTGATCTGGACCTATTCCTGCTCCACACACGCATAGGGGTAAAGTCTGCTCAGGAATTAATATGCATAATGTAAGCTGTAGTGTCTTTGGTGACAGCAGTCTGTACTATTGCATGAAGAAGCAACTGAGATCGATAAGAAGTTTCGTGATCTGCAGGATGCCTTGAGTCATTTGTTTGTGCAGTTCACATTGTGAATTATGTTTATTTAACATTGTTGGGCTATGGGATTTTTGTAGGTATTTGTAAGGTAGCCCAAAGACTTGTAGACATCAGTTTTTACCAAGCACGTGGGTGGCCTTTATCATAAAGCAGTGCAGGGACCGTCTTCCTGTGGGAAAGGTGTGTCAACTTCACAAGACAGTTTAACTTTGCATTCTGTGTGGTGTTTTAGTGCATTTGTGCATTTCCCATCTTTGGTGAAAAAGCAATCACCACCTAATATATTTTAATTGAATACTATCAAAGTGGTTTGCTCAGGTAATTTTTCCAAAGGTCAAGTCTTGTTTTGCCAAAATGACTTCAAAGTTTCATTTTCACATGGAAAAGCAGTAGGGATTAAAGTTGAACTTGGTGATCCTGGGGCTGTCTATACAAGTGCACAGGCTTAAAATGCGTCCATGCACTTTTTGTTCTGAAACTCTTTTACCTGTAGCACAGCCCAGGAAACACGGAGCAGTTGTTGCCTTTTTCAAGAGCTGTACTGTGTTCGGTCTATACAATAACTCATTTATAGGCTTTCCTGTTTTCCGTTTCTATTTTTGGTTATTTCTGGTGGGTTTTTTTTTTAGTGTTTTCAGGACCTTAAAAAAACATTGGTTATCAGTGGTTTTACATTTTCGCGCCATTAAAAACAATAGAAAGTGTTTTTTCGGTGTTAATGGAATGGTTTGCTTTTAATGATTGCTTTCTTTCTGCACTGATGGTGCATGTGTATAGACCGTGTGTGTACAGGGTATATGAGTTCCAAATACATTTTTACAAATCAAACTTATTGTAGTACACCATACAATACTTCTTTAGTGAGTCTGTGGTCATGCACACTCGCTTTTCCTTATGTAAATTTTTATCTGTGAAAAGGTCCTCTCAACATTGGCACTTGAGACGGGCAGTACCCGAAACAGCCAGTACACAATTTCCTTAACTCTGGCCAATAACATAGCTTTCCATGCCAGTACTAGTGCACCTGAAGACTGTGATTCTCTAGGACATGTTCTGCAACATATGCGTTGAATTGGGCACATATGCCCCCAGTTATTGAAGCAGTTAAATATGAAGCAGTATTTTTCAAAGTCTGGAGATAATTCAGAAGGGATGTAGAACTTGTGCAGAGTACGTCAGTGAGGCTTCATTAACTTAAAAGACCATGGTTGGTGAAGGGACTTTTCTATGCATCATTGCAAACCATTTCCCATAGACTGTAAAATAATATTTCCTGAATTGCTCCTCAACATTTCTTAACTTACCAAGTGGCAAGAATTCTACCACGCAGCATGGTGCAGTGCCAAAGTCACTAATAGTGTCGCTCAGCCTACTCTCAAGGAGATGTTTCATATCTACACCAATTACGCTGAACACTTGGTAGACAAGGGTGTTTTCAGACTCTAATATTTTGATTATGTCCACTACAGCAGTCCAGTAGTCCTGTAAAACCTAAGCATGCAGTAGACTGTACTTGTTTCACATCACTATTAATATGTGACCAAAGATCATCACATTTCTTGCCTTTGGCATCATTACTAAACAAAATAATTCTACAACTGGTTGCCACATGGATAATAAAGCATTCACTGCCTCTAGGACTGAGAACCACCAGCTAAATGACACAGTTGGGATGACTCTTTCTTTGATGCCACACAAAGCACAAAATGAAAAATATTTGTGTTTTAGTTCCTGATCATAACAAAAGAGTGCACCAGAATTGAATAAAAAGTCAACAGCATTCTTCATTAACTCTGAAGATTGTAAAGATGCTTTCAGCATACCATTTAGCAAGTGTCAAGGATCTCTTGCTCTCTTACAGGGAAGCCCTTCAGCTCAGGTATCGATTTTGACAGGTCATCATACAACTTTTTCATATACATAGCTGAATTACTACAAACACTATCACTCCAATCTTTATTGAACTTGGTAGGAACTTTTTTGCAGCAGCATTCCAAGTGACACTGCGTTCCATGTTTACCAAACGTCTGGTGTCATGATTTCACCACCGTCTCAGATGCTTGGTGACAACACTCTTTTCACATACACCTTGCATTGAATGTTTAAAGCCTGGAGTGTTTGGCAATTCATCTACACTCAATACTGACTCGCTAGATAAGAGGGCTGATGTATCAAAGGATTTCACCCAATCTCTGTCTGTGGGTAAATGTGATGGTATATATTGGGAAATATTCTTATGAAACCAGCCATTTTACCTACCAGTGAAATCAAATGTAGCTAAAATATCAAATATGATTTTGACATTTCCAGATTCTCTACGGTTTATAAAATAACTAAATAAGACCTAAAACATGCTTCTAAACAGTGCATCTTTAGACCAAAGATCACAAAAAGCAGATGGAAGAAGAAACCATATTTTAGTGACAGGCCTAAACCACAAAACTCTAGAAGAATAATGTTAGCTCAGTCTTTCTTGCTGCTGCCCTGTATAACAAAGTTACATTGTATTGGCCCCTTCAGAAAGAAATAAAAATCAATGTTTGCACTCATCTTTTCCTTTCTTTTCCTTTCTTTGAATGGCACTTAGTTTGTAGTTGTAAAGGTTTTTTTCAGTGTTTCTATGTTTACACTGGTGATGGCTATTTTCCTTTTGGTGAGGGTTCAACAGTTAATATAGGTTTAAACCAGATAGCCTACTCATGTATGTTCTGAGTTAATGTATGCACTTAATGCACTGTAATTTTACCAAAACCAGTGCTTCGACTCTTCTGGTGCCTGCCATGACCACTCTAGATGTTCATGATCTGGACCCTGACCCTTTTGCATGAGGGGGATCAGGCTCCTGAAGGCATACTTTTAAGGCCACCTCAATGTAAACATAGTAAGAGTGAAAGTGCAGTGTTATATGAGCGGTTATTTACTCAGAAGTCTCCAGTATGTACAGTGATCTTTGTTGCTACAATCCTAATACCCGAGCTTTCAGAAAGCAAAGCTCTGTCCAGTTCTCCAATAATGAAAATGACCTCATGGAGTTGCCACTTGCCTTGGACTGAGACACTGCTCAGCTGCAATCTAGCTGCCCACTTTACAGCAACAAGCAGTAAACAGTGAACCGAAGCCACTTTAATGAGCCATGCTCTTCTCCCAAAAGAGGAGTGGAAGTAGGTCCTGGAGTCCTTGAGACCTTGTGGATGGTCACAAGTGCATATTAACTGCATTTCAATACCCCCAGTCTGTCGTAGCTGCAACATGGATCACAGAAAAATGCTTAGAGGTTGGGCTCTACTTGTACTGTTAGACACCAGAGGGTACCAAAGCAGTAAAAGTGAGACACAATTCAATGGTATAGCTCTTCTTATGAAAAGCAAATATTACCTTTGATGGTGTTTTTATCAGTTGAAATTGAAAACTGGAAACCCTAATCATAGTGGAGACACTACAACCATTAGCTTCACCGAAACATTTAGTACTTTTAGTTCCAGTTCCTCTAGAACTTGCAGAAGAACTCCAGCAACAGTAAGGGCAGCTACACCCTACCTTGCCTTATAAAAATAAATGCAAGCCTCTGCAGCAACAACAAATTCTTAAGATAATAACTGTAGCCTGATTATGTGACAGTCATGCAGTTAGACACCAGCAGGCCTCATCTCAGAGACAGCTACAACACTGGACATGGAGAACAGGTATATAGCCAGGATTAAGACATACGTCACAGTGGCTGCCACCATGAAAAACAGCTTTCCTGAGAAAGTACAGCAGAGATCTGGGAGGTGATGAAGTAATTTATTGATGATCTTCCTCCGCTCAGCTAGCGGGACTTTGAGGAAACTGTGACAAGAAGAATCCATGGTGGCAAACCAAGTTGTCCACGCTGCTGCAGATGGGGTCGAACATGCAGCTGCCATTTAGTTACCTGGAGTCTCTTTTCATGGGTCATCATGACTGTTTGACAACCCTTAAGTTAGATGCTCAACTAAAGATAATAAACCTCTCCTTCTCAGCTCTGCCTCATTTGTTCAGCAAACGGAAATGGTGAAAATGAAAACCGAGACCCTAAAAGCTGGAGGCCCTGAGGATAAAAAAAAATTCAAACCATATTAAAAGCCTAAGGATAGACAGTACTTTTCATGGAGGACTCAAGCCCCTCGCTGGCCTCATCAGCAATGCCACCAGCAGCAAGGCCAGCAGTACCACTACCTGAGGGAGACTGCAAAGACCAAGATGATGTAATCATGACCTTTGAATTCATCAGGAAAGTACTCCTTTCGGAACCAGGAGTGACAACCTTATATTCCCCCTTTTATTAGTCACTCCAGTGAGAGGAGCAAAGCCCAACGTCTGAAGGAGTGGGAGTCCATTACAATGGACAAGCGGCTACTGAATATTGAGTCATGGGTACCTTCTTCGTGTCAAGGCAAACCTCTTGCAGGTTCTTGTGAAGCAACAAAAGCACAACATTTCCACTTGGAGGACAGAAACTTTAGTGCTGTTAAAGAAACGTGCAATCAAATTGGTTCCATCATCATAGAAGGGGCAAGGCGTTTACTCCATATACTTCTTAATTCAAAAGAAAGCTCTAAAATCAGAATTCAGACATCTACACTTCACCAAAAATGTGATTGCAAAAGAAGAACTTCAGATGCGTGCTCACCATTAAATCTTCCCCATGTACAGAAACTGGATTTGTGCAATAGATTTGCAAGATATTTACTTGCATATCCCATTAGTGAAACATCCCTCTTAAGTAGCTCAGATTTGTTGTTGGAAATTCACACTTCCAGTACACAATGCTACCATTCAAACTCCAGTCCGCTTTACGCATGTTCTCCATTTTCACTGTGTAGTAACTGCTTAGCTACGAAAGCAAGAGATATTTTACTCTTAACTGAACGAATGGCTATTTAAGGCTCACAGTCGAAAGTGAAGATAGGTTTGAGAAGAGCAGTATTAGTACTCGTATTAGGCCTCCAGATCAATCTTCAGAAGTCCGTATCAACACCTGCACAACGTCTGCCCTATCTAGGAGTCTCAAACACAGCTGAATAAAAAGTGATTTCTTCTGAATGGTGAGTGTCGTCAATCAGAGACAAATGGCACATCCTGTCCCAAGATAAAACAGTTCAGCAAATCTTCTCTTTTCTGCTGGATACTTGTGACCACAGATTCCTCACCTTTAGAATATTTCTCATACGCCAGACTGAATCTGGAAATTTTCTCAGCAGTGCTCCTGAGTGCCGCTAGGTGGCACTATGCAGCTCCACGCTGGCTTTGTTCAGCCCTGAAAGTGACTAGAGCTGAGCACCATATAAGCATCTCTCCTTTGTGCCAACATCAGTTCCTTTCTTTCTGCACCTTTAAGCACAGATCCAGAGCTCCTCTCCCTTATGCATCACTTTTTGGTGATTTTTCCAAACAACTCCAGTGTGTGAAGGAACTAAAACTACAGGGTTCACATCAATCTGCGACTGTTAGAAGCAGATGTCTGTAAAGGAGATGCACGAGATGTGACAAAGGCACCTGGGCTCGGGGCACGACTCCAAGTTATGCAATGAGGGTTCCATCCTACATACGAAGACCCCCTACAACAAGAGATTCTCTGTATTATTGAAAAAGTGTTTCTTGTGTTTATCTGCCTTATGTTGTCAATGCGATGTATTTTTTAAGTCCTCTTCACCCACCACATCACGCTTGCTGTCACTTTTTTGTGAGCACCTGAACTATTTTTTATATTTCACAAAATATTTAATGAAACGTTTAATATTTAGTAACTCCTTTGTGTCCCTACTAGTAACTGGCTCACTGCTCCTTCTGGTATTAGTTACCCCATATGCCTACTTACCTACAGGCACACTGTTTAACGCTTTTCTAATGCAACTGTACATGTCTATGTGGACCTTATTAGCCACTTAGTAACCTTTGTTTTCTTAAACTTATTACTTACCCCTGGTTCTAGTGTTTAGGTCCCCTTGTCTTTCTTACAACAAGATGTGACGCTGGCATCGGGGCACAACTCCAAATTATGCAGTGAGGGTGCACTCATACACACGAAGACGATCTGGGACATTGAAGCTCTATGCTGTCGAACATTGAAATTCGTCACAGATCTTGTCTAGATCTTGCCCTCTCCTCTAAATTGAAGGCGCGGACTCGTTCCCACTCTTGAAGTCGATCCAGAGACCAGTATTTGTGGTTGAAACCATCAGGTAAGTAGAAGTAGAAGAGGAAACCTAAGAAGGCAAAACGTGACTCGATCCCATCCCACCACTCTCTATCGAAAGAGAAGTCTCAACGGTGTCATTGTGCCAATCTGTCTTGCTCTTGATCCCCACTTGAAGAGCCGATTTCACAGTTGATCCAAATGTTTCCCAGGCCATCGACAATGGCACTATTTATAGGGGGTCCCAGACCAAGAACACAATTCCTATTTTGAAACACACACTATTTAAATGAATTTAGGAAACACACACTAAATGAAGGTGACCAGTGTTTTTAATCCACTGTACCAGACAAACAGTCAATGTTAAGAAATCAGACGTAAAATATACAAAATTCAATGCGCCCACAAAGAGGGAGGGGGGGAGGTGCAGGGAGGGGGATGTATTTCACTGGATTGTACATCACTAGTTAACATTCAAAAACAACATAATACATAGTTCAAAACGTAATTCCACATACATGAAAGGCCGTGGAACATGACTTATATCATAACAAAAAATTCCTAAGAAGATACTCCTATAATGATTAATATATCAAACTAGGGTTAGGAGTTCCTGGTTGTAGGGTGTAGATGTCTACGTTTCGACCCGGATGGTGTAGGACAGTGGATCCTTACTGCGTGGGTCTTCGTCAGGACGTGATGGGTGAAGGGGGGGTGGGGCGTTTAACTCTGCGCAAAAAATATAATAAAAGGTGTTACTCAACCGGTCTCAGATGAGTCCCGACACAACTACAGAATTATGGACAAGAGAGTCCATTCTAGAAAGATCGAAAAAAGGGAGTAGTAGGAGGTTCATAAAAAATGAGAAATACTGGGTGGGCTAGAAGCCAAATAGTTATCTCGTGCCACGGAAGTCCGCCATACAAAGAGTCTGCCATGTGCGTCTGAAAACCTTAATACCAATGTCACCCAATGGGACAGATAGGATTAACTGGAATGGCCTTGACACGACAGAACATTAAATACCTGGCACACCGGGAAGGTCCCGTCAGGCGGTTATGCAAAAGGGTCTGCCACGTGTGGAGTCAAGATCTGCCGTGTAAAATCAAAACCACATTTGTAATTAAATCCCAAGTGGGGTGGAGAAACTGAGGTAAGGCTGTGTAGATTAAGGGCCCTACCTTGTTGTAAAAACAAACACCGAAGGTTAAGTCCTGGGTCAAGGCATTGCCGGCTACATCTAAAAACAATGGTGAACAGCGTGTCAGAAGCGCAGTGGCTTTTTCAAGTGAATCAGTAAAGAAGACTCAAAACAGCTCAGAACTCACCCGTGTAGGTTGTACACCGAGCAAAGCCCAGCTCTTTATCCAAAAGTTATTTGAGTGACGTGCGTTGTCAAAATTGCCTCCGCAGTATAAATCTGCAAAAACACAAGTTGATAAACATCTTAGGAAGCCGCCCAGCGTTTACAAATACGCCTGGCTGCTCCCAGCCAGAGGGAAAACTCACCCGCAGTATTGTTTGAAGGGCCAAACCGGCCTTTTCCAAATAGACCAAATCTTTTTTCCAGTGGCGCGCGTTGTCAAAAATGCCTCCGCAGTGTAAAAATCTGCAAATACACAAGGTGAAAAACAGCTTAGGAGGCAGCCCAGCGTTACCAAACACGCATGGCTGCTCCCAGCCAGAGGGGAGACTCACCCGCAGTGTTGTTTGAAGGGCCAAACCGGTTTTTTCACATAGACCAAATCAGGGAAATGCCTCGTCGGTATACAAATGCCGCGTGTCAACATCTGTAGAGACACGGAGAGAACACACTTAGACGGCCGCCCATTAACTTACAGAACGCACGGATGCAAAACGCCAGGGGGGAGAGAAAGAGAGAGACTCACCCGCGCTGCTCATGGAGAATTCCGATAGTGGTGCGTGCGCGCCGCGTCTCCTGGAAACAGGAAGTGTTGCCCCGAGAGACGGTGTTATTTACTACTTAGGTGAAGACAGACTCGGGTTAGTTACCGCACATAGTCAGTAGTTCCTTGACGGAAAAAGACTCTTAACAGCCTTATTTAAACTGGGATTTGTGTCATGAAGGGTAAACACAATCAGGACCAGTAATAAATCCAAGGCCAGGATAAAATAAATGTACACAGCGATGAATCAGGATGGGACTCATTGGCAAAAAACGTGATCATAGCACTGGACCTACCACACAGGGCGGTCAAAAGGGCTACTTATTACAGGCAATCCCTCCTTAATAAGAAAACACATGAAAAAACATTTTTAAGCCCATATATACATCTCACATTCCAAAGGGTCTGAATTGGTCATATATTATAGATGTCAGACGTGCCAAAATGGTGAAAGGAGCATCAGGGCTGTTGTCCATACCCAAATAGGTGGTTGATAGCGCGAACCTGCCAGGCACGGCGGTTAAAGCGCTCTATTATTCACTTTGAACATTCAGGTACATTGCACATTTGTAAGACAGATAGGTAATGCTTGTTTGGGTAAATTATACCAGGCTCATAGATTCAATACGTCCACATGACAAATCTCACATAGGTTTCGAAAGCACCAGATGGTTAGAGAAGCATCATAAGCCATTATGTACTCCTAGATCATTAATTACTTGCGCGAACCTGCCAGGCACGGCGGTTAAGGCGCTCTGTAGCTCAAGGTAATCGTTTTAAAACAAAAGTAATCATTTTAAAACATCATAGTCCACAGGTAATTACTAAGGCACATTGATGAAGACACAATAAAGAAGGAATACCTAAATTCCCTATGGAGAGGCATACTAACATAGATGTTTCACAGAGTAGCCATTTTGGCGAAACTCCTTTCAGACTCATTAAGGCCCCCTCGTACAGAATCAAAAAAACGGATCCATTTGATTTCTCTCACATTCAAGATGGGTTCAATGCTCCCTGGGAGTAATTCATTGCCCCTTCATGCTTTCAAGAAAGCTAAGAATATTCGGGACAGTGTGGTTCGCTCCTTCTTGCCGACCAAAGATGCACCTACCATCACAACCATGTGGAACCTGCCCCCCATTGTGGGCCATTATCGATGCGGCTCATGCAAAGCATGCCCTGCGACAATCCAAACCAAGGTCTTTAGCCACGGACAACAACAAGTTCCACTAAAGTCGCATACTAACTGCAACTCGACCGACGTGATATACTGCATTCTATGCCCTTGTGACTTGATCTATGTGGGTCAAACCCAGCAACGAGTCAAAGTACGTTTTTTCCAACACTGCAGCCGTGTGAGATGCAAGGTTGCAGGCGCATGCGAATGTGAGAGAAATCAAATGGATCCGTTTTTTTGATTCTGTACGAGGGGGCCTTAATGAGTCTGAAAGTAGTTTCGCCCAAATGGCTACTCTGTGAAACATCTATGTTAGTATGCCTCTCCATAGGGAATTTAGGTATTCCTTCTTTATTGTGTCTTCATCAATGTGCCTTAGTAATTACCTGTGGACTATGATGTTTTAAAATGATTACTTTTGTTTTAAAACGATTACCTTGAGCTACAGAGCGCCTTAACCGCCGTGCCTGGCAGGTTCGCGCAAGTAATTAATGATCTAGGAGTACATAATGGCTTATGATGCTTCTCTAACCATCTGGTGCTTTCGAAACCTATGTGAGATTTGTCATGTGGACGTATTGAATCTATGAGCCTGGTATAATTTACCCAAACAAGCATTACCTATCTGTCTTACAAATGTGCAATGTACCTGAATGTTCAAAGTGAATAATAGAGCGCTTTAACCGCCGTGCCTGGCAGGTTCGCGCTATCAACCACCTATTTGGGTATGGACAACAGCCCTGATGCTCCTTTCACCATTTTGGCACGTCTGACATCTATAATATATGACCAATTCAGACCCTTTGGAATGTGAGATGTATATATGGGCTTAAAAATGTTTTTTCATGTGTTTTCTTATTAAGGAGGGATTGCCTGTAATAAGTAGCCCTTTTGACCGCCCTGTGTGGTAGGTCCAGTGCTATGATCACGTTTTTTGCCAATGAGTCCCATCCTGATTCATCGCTGTGTACATTTATTTTATCCTGGCCTTGGATTTATTACTGGTCCTGATTGTGTTTACCCTTCATGACACAAATCCCAGTTTAAATAAGGCTGTTAAGAGTCTTTTTCCGTCAAGGAACTACTGACTATGTGCGGTAACTAACCCGAGTCTGTCTTCACCTAAGTAGTAAATAACACCGTCTCTCGGGGCAACACTTCCTGTTTCCAGGAGACGCGGCGCGCACGCACCACTATCGGAATTCTCCATGAGCAGCGCGGGTGAGTCTCTCTCTTTCTCTCCCCCCTGGCGTTTTGCATCCGTGCGTTCTGTAAGTTAATGGGCGGCCGTCTAAGTGTGTTCTCTCCGTGTCTCTACAGATGTTGACACGCGGCATTTGTATACCGACGAGGCATTTCCCTGATTTGGTCTATGTGAAAAAACCGGTTTGGCCCTTCAAACAACACTGCGGGTGAGTCTCCCCTCTGGCTGGGAGCAGCCATGCGTGTTTGGTAACGCTGGGCTGCCTCCTAAGCTGTTTTTCACCTTGTGTATTTGCAGATTTTTACACTGCGGAGGCATTTTTGACAACGCGCGCCACTGGAAAAAAGATTTGGTCTATTTGGAAAAGGCCGGTTTGGCCCTTCAAACAATACTGCGGGTGAGTTTTCCCTCTGGCTGGGAGCAGCCAGGCGTATTTGTAAACGCTGGGCGGCTTCCTAAGATGTTTATCAACTTGTGTTTTTGCAGATTTATACTGCGGAGGCAATTTTGACAACGCACGTCACTCAAATAACTTTTGGATAAAGAGCTGGGCTTTGCTCGGTGTACAACCTACACGGGTGAGTTCTGAGCTGTTTTGAGTCTTCTTTACTGATTCACTTGAAAAAGCCACTGCGCTTCTGACACGCTGTTCACCATTGTTTTTAGATGTAGCCGGCAATGCCTTGACCCAGGACTTAACCTTCGGTGTTTGTTTTTACAACAAGGTAGGGCCCTTAATCTACACAGCCTTACCTCAGTTTCTCCACCCCACTTGGGATTTAATTACAAATGTGGTTTTGATTTTACACGGCAGATCTTGACTCCACACGTGGCAGACCCTTTTGCATAACCGCCTGACGGGACCTTCCCGGTGTGCCAGGTATTTAATGTTCTGTCGTGTCAAGGCCATTCCAGTTAATCCTATCTGTCCCATTGGGTGACATTGGTATTAAGGTTTTCAGACGCACATGGCAGACTCTTTGTATGGCGGACTTCCGTGGCACGAGATAACTATTTGGCTTCTAGCCCACCCAGTATTTCTCATTTTTTATGAACCTCCTACTACTCCCTTTTTTCGATCTTTCTAGAATGGACTCTCTTGTCCATAATTCTGTAGTTGTGTCGGGACTCATCTGAGACCGGTTGAGTAACACCTTTTATTATATTTTTTGCGCAGAGTTAAACGCCCCACCCCCCCTTCACCCATCACGTCCTGACGAAGACCCACGCAGTAAGGATCCACTGTCCTACACCATCCGGGTCGAAACGTAGACATCTACACCCTACAACCAGGAACTCCTAACCCTAGTTTGATATATTAATCATTATAGGAGTATCTTCTTAGGAATTTTTTGTTATGATATAAGTCATGTTCCACGGCCTTTCATGTATGTGGAATTACGTTTTGAACTATGTATTATGTTGTTTTTGAATGTTAACTAGTGATGTACAATCCAGTGAAATACATCCCCCTCCCTGCACCTCCCCCCCTCCCTCTTTGTGGGCGCATTGAATTTTGTATATTTTACGTCTGATTTCTTAACATTGACTGTTTGTCTGGTACAGTGGATTAAAAACACTGGTCACCTTCATTTAGTGTGTGTTTCCTAAATTCATTTAAATAGTGTGTGTTTCAAAATAGGAATTGTGTTCTTGGTCTGGGACCCCCTATATATAACGCTATTGATCACCCAGGTCCCACTGACTATATGGGTACAACCCCCCTTGTACAACATCGACAATGGCACAGCAGGTAGAGGCCTTTTAGGAGGTCATGCTGCATATTTTTGGCACTGTTAAGGCTCCCAGCCACAAAACAAGTGTGTGGGTTTGGATCCAAGGCTCATGCTTTTCCTTGGACTCCTAATTCATCATAGATATGAAAAGCTATTTGGAGAAGACGCTTCACCTAATATTTCATAGTGCCATGTTTCATTATTGGTGTCTTCTCCACATCCGAGTAGGGTAGTACCACGCAACTATGCTGGGAGTTTGCTATAAAATATTGGTATCTGGATAGAATAGAGATCTAGTTAGGTTAAATACCTGTGAGTATACAGCTAAGATTTTTTATTCAAAGGGTACCATGGGTATGATTAAAAAGACCTATTTTAATATGTTTTTTAAAGGACAATGTTTTATACATCTGTTCTAACACGCCAGTTCTAGGGAAGAAAGTAGGTGTACAAGAAGCGTTTCACTCTTGCTGAATGAGTGAGAACAGGGGAGCAGCCTTCTAGCCAAGCTGATATGGTAAAGTAACCCCAAAGTAGGGTAATTATTTATGTCTCAAAGGACAGGAAGGAAAGCCGTGTACCTCCTTATCGATTTGCTTGAAGAACTACACTAAGTACATAGGAATCGCCTCCCTTAGGTCCTGAAGAAAGCTGATGAACCATATGAGTGAGTTAGACAACAGAAACATGTCAGCAAGAGAATAATGGATATATGAAACAATGTCTGGTCTTGTAACACGGTACTCCTTTGATGCTCCCTTTTATAGAAATTAAATTAAATGAAAAGGGGATTTGTATAGCGCGATTGCTGCCCTGGCGCGTCCAAGCGCTATAAAGAAATGGTATTACCTGCCAGACACAGTCATCACAGAGAATTAGTTATGTATATTAAAAAGAAAAGTTTTGAGTTGCCTACGAAAAGAAAGCAAATTAGGGTTAGCCCTAAGTTGGGGCGGAAGCGAATTCCATAGCTTGGCCGCGTTGTACAAAAACGTCCTGCCACCTGCTCTAGTTCGCCTGATTCGGGGGACTGTAGCCAGAAAGGCTTGACTTGAGCGAAGCTGTTTACTAGGGTGGTACTGAGTGATCAGCGCATGGCACAGGCACAGTCTTAGACACTGTGCAGTATCAGGCCTTCCCTCTGCCACATCGAGTTCAGAACAACCAGGTAATGATCCAAATGTTTCAGCTTTGGTCTCCGTGGGAGTGTTTTTGAGGCATCTTGGCATATTAACCTCCTGCATGCTGCTTGTCACCTACGCCAGGGGGCGTATTCATGCTCTGCAATGGAATCTGAAGTCACAGTGGGTGCAGCACTAAGGAAATCTGTCTGATTCCATCCAAGTTTTGTAGAATACTACAGGAGTTCTGCAGTAGTGGCTGCTTGACTGTAATTGGACCAGTGGCAGAACCCGCTCTCTGTCCCACCTGGAGCTGACTGCGTTGATGAATTTGTCACTGCTATATTGGAGAGGTAATCTGGGGGAAATGGAAAACGGAGGACTGTGGGCTGCGGCAGAAACCCAGTTCAATGTCAATCTGTTGGAGCTGCGGGCTATTTGTCTAGCGCCGAAGGCTTTCCTACTGTCCATCAATGGAAGGCTAGTGCAACACCACTTCTGTGTGGTACTGCAACAAGCTGGGAGGAGTGAGTTCCTGGTCCTGTGCCAAGAGGCACTGCACCTCTTGAGTTGGCAGGATCATCAGGGCATCTATCTGATCTTGAACCACTTGGCTGGATCTTTCAGTACTGGGGAGGATAAACTCAGTTGGCATGCATGGTGGATTACAAATGGCGGTTGCACCACAGGGTGGCACAGGGCATTTTTTAATAGTAGGGAGAACCATGGCAGGATCTTTTCGACACCGACCAGGACTCGCAGTGTCCAAATGCCTGTGCATTATAGATCCAAAGCGTTCAATGAGACTCATTCTGTCCTGATTTGAATAGGGGACTCCTATATGCCTTTTCGCTTCTGCCTCTCTTTCTTTAAGTTCTGAAGAAGATCAGGAACGACTGGGCCCAAGTCATCCTAGTGGCCACGGATTGGCCTTGGAGAGCATGGACCATGAACTTCTAAGCATCCTGTCTTATCAGGATACCACATCGGAGGTATCTTATGGCACAGTAGCAGGGCAGGGTTCTGAACCTGGGCAATCCCCTCATTTATGCATGGAGACTGAGCAGTGGCAGTTGACTGCTTTCGATCTACCATCTGAAGTTCTGGATGTCATCTTTGCTGCCAGGCACCTCTCAACCCTGGGTGCTGGGATACATTTGTGGCCTGGTAAGTCTGCAAAACAGCCCCCTTGCAACCCAATATGTCAGATTTGTTGTTGTTTGTTTTGTCTTTGGCCCAGAAAGGTCTTGCAGTGGGCACTGTTAAATGTTATTTGTGGGTCCCTTCAGCCTTTTTTCGTTTGCCAGACCAACCATCCTTGTTTAACTCCCATGTTGTATGAGTTTATTTATAGGTTTGACTTATGTTCCCGTCAAACCATTTGTGATACCACAATCTGGCCTTAACTTAGCCATCACATTCGTCATTTGTACTCCTTTGAGCTGATGTACAGCTGCACGTTTCCTCTTCTGACCTTAAAGACTGTCTTTCTCATTGTGATGACTTTAGCTCATCATGTAACTGGACTTTAGGCTTTATATGTTCAATCTCCTTGCTCCATCTTTTTTCCAGACAAACTGTGATTAGGACTCCCAGCGGCCTTCTTGTGACTCTTGCATCTTTTTTACATTGGGCAGTTCATCACTGTTCTTTGCCCAGCCTCACCCCTCGAAAGAGGAGGAGAATCTCCATCGGCAGAGCCCCAAAAGAGCTTTAAGCTTTTACCTCGATCGCCCCAAGGACCGTTGGATGGACAGTTAGCTTTTTGTGGTGTTCCCTGGTGCAAAAAAAGTAATGTCGGTGCAGAAAAGAACTCTGTCAAGGTGGGTAGTCCTCTGCATTAAGATCGCCCAAGTATTGGCCAAAAAGCAGTCTTAAGGGGCCATTCCACCAGGGCTAAGGCTAACACCATTGTATTGGCAATCCGAGTGCCTGTTCTGGACATTTGTCAGGCTGCGACGTGGGCTTCAATGCATACGTTCACAAAGCACCACTTCCTTGGAAGCCAGGCCCGATGGGAAGGGCCTTTTTCCTGTTTCGTCCTGCAGGATGTTTTGGTCTAAGCCCACCCCACAGGCTCTTCACCTTTGAGGAGGTACTGCTTGGTGTCTATTTTTAAGATGAGATATCTGCAGTTAGAAGTGTTAATCAAAAGAACAAGTTAATTACCTTAGGTAATACTGTTTATGGAGAATATTATATCTAACCGCAGATTCCTTTCTGCTACTCTACCTCGCCCGTTCTGTGGAGTGGTCTCTTTTTACCATAAAAAAAGGCGATCTGCAAACTCATCCAAGGGTTCAGAAGGAGTTGAGCAAGAAACCTATGACTGTGCGAAGCGCTGCCGCTCATATGTGGCATTGCTCTGTCACTTATGGAATGGAACAAAGCCAACGCAGAGCTCTGTGGCCTGACCTAGCGGTACACAGGAGCACTGCTGAGAACTACTGCATCCAATGGGAGACTAGGTATTTTAAAGGGGAGGACTCTATGGTTAGATACAGTATCCACCATAGAGTGTTACCAAAAGTAACTTGTTTTTCTCAGTTCTTTAGCTTCCTGCGTTTTCATTGACCCAAAGGCGAGACTGCATATGAGACTCCTGTAGCAGTCCCTAGAAGATCAGTGGTTGCAGAAGCTACTCCGGAATCAGTTTTTGAAATTCAGTAGCCACGCCTTATAGTGAGCTAAACCTCCATGCTAGAATAAACTGGATACTCTCGTGTGTGTCTTACTAAGCGCCAAACAAAACTGAAATGGCTGTTTTGTTGCAACTCATTCTAGGACCTCACCAGTCTTCAGTCAGAAGCGGACAGACTTCTAATTTTTGGCTTCGAAAAAAAGAAAATTAGTTGGTTTTTTTTTATCATACTTTATGAAAGTTGTTTGAGGGTCTGCTTTGACCTATTGAATTTATTGGGAAAGTTATGAACCAGATGAACACATTTTTTTCTATAGAGTATAGAGAAGGAAGATTACAAGTAAGTAACATGTATATATTTTTGGGTAAACCATCTACAATGAAACAGGCCTGCATTGTATGGAGATGCCCATTCCAGCCATTTTAAATGCATGTTTGTGTGGTGTTGCTTATCTTATCCTGGAGAGATATAACAAGCTGTATATCAACAGGGCACCATTGTGAAAGCAGTTCAAACACACAGCCGTAAGGCACTCAGTCTGTGACTCGAAAGATATAACACCCATGTGTACTCCTCCGAGCTGTTAGTGTATAATTTGATAACTGTGCCTACCTCGTCCTCTTGCGTGATAAAAAGAGGTTCGATCCCATGGATGAGACACAAAGTTGCGAATAAGCAGTCACTGGTTTATGATTAACAAGTCTCTTAATTTAATAATAATTGTTGCATTCTCCGTTGTAAATTGTGTATACTCGGGAACAGGAATTCCCTTACTTTAAATGTTTCCTAACATAAGACTATTCTTTTACTGCACTGCCCCCACCCCTCATGTAGTGGTTGAACGATCCCAAAACACGTACACATGACTTGCATAAACCTGAATTCTGTAAACTTAAACCTAAATCGTTGTCTTCTTTTGTTTCAGTTCTTTTGTCAATCTGCTCCCTGCTTTGTGACCCCAACCCAGACGATCCTTTGGTACCAGAGATAGCACACACCTACAAAGCAGACAGGGAGAAGTAAGAGCTCTGCCCTTTCCTTTTGCTCCTGCGAGTTATCTGTGTGTCGGAAGTACTCACCCTCTGCGTCCAGAATTCAGTGTGTGCCTGCCATGATCATGAGGGAATGTGTAGCAAAATTGAATGTCTTGACTTGGGTATGGCTCCATGCCACAGAAATTGTAGAGTCCGCACTGTTCCTAAGAACAGTGTGCAGCTTACCATACTAACATCCACGCGTATCTCATCCTTAGACATTTTTTAGAGATGGTTTGATAAAGCGTTCTGTTATTATGGTGTGTATGGGCAACCCGAAATATGGCGGTATATATGTTTCTGTGGTCAATCTACTACTACTCAATTTGTGAAAAACATGTTTTTATGGTTATTAGTAGTGTCCATTAGTTTCCCGCATGTGTTAGAATAGGCTTTCAAGTTCCTTCATTTTTCAGTGCATGTTTAGAATACAGATAAGCACTACTCTGGTGTTGTCAGTGCCTTTCTACATACAGACGTTGGAACTCAAGGATTGCCTAAGCTTTCCCATATGTTTGAATCTGGAGTTGTGCGTCACTCTGAAAAAAGAAAAAAAAAGCATTAACAATGGTATTTTCTTACTTCCCATTGACATATAGATACCTCTCATTGACAATAGAAATCTACTTTGATGCAAAAGAGGTCTCTTATTGGTAATGGAAACTGCATACTGACTTTTAAAAAGGTGCCTCCTGTGAACCATAAAAATATATAGTCTGAAGGTAGAATCTCTGACCATAAACCTTGTACGTCGACAGCAGGAGTCCGACCTTTTGCTGTGCATAGAAATGTATACAGACTGAAGAAAAGGAAACTCACTGACCCCATAGAAACATGTGCATCAGTCAGACAGGTGTCTGTCACCATAGAAACCTAGATCTAGTCTGCCATTGACTAAAGTAAAATGTAACTGCATAAAAACCCCACACACAATCTAGATAACAAACAAGGTGCCTTACTGCCCATTGAAACCTATACAGGGGTAGCATTTGAGAGCCTTCTTTCTGAATATACATGGTGTTGATTAATAAGTTTCAAGTAATCGTACACTACAATAGGAGTGCCTCCTAAAAGGACATCTTTAAACAGAATTGTTGATAGCTGTATGTACTTGTTCAAAAACGTGCCAGCCCTGTAAAAACATGGTCATCAGTTCATTTTGAAGGTAGGTTTTTTTCTGCAGTGACTGGAATTTTAGAATTTCCGTTCTGTTTGATATAGTGTTCCCTTTCAGATCCAACTACTGGCCTCAAGTGAATAATTTAATGCCAGAATGAAAGTTTGGAAATAAATATTGTGCATTTAAATAGTTCATCTTAACACCTAACTTGTTGTTATAGTTCGGTTAGATTTATTTTTATAGGAAGAGCTTTTTTTTGCTTTGCTAATAAACTGTGGCGATATTTGATAAAACTTTGTTTCAAAACTTCACCTCCGCTCCTTTTTGAAAAGTTTCAAACTTTAGGAATACCGGTGTACTCTAAGGTGACTTTACCCAGTGTTGTGCTAATCCTCCGCTGGGATTTGATGAACCAAGTTTGTGATTAAACCGTTTTATCTCATGATTTTCTCAGAGTTTATGGAATGTGCTCCAGGAACTAAAATGAGAGCATACTTTAAGTAAATTCACACTATCTCCCTCAGCCATGTGAGAACAAAGTGTGACTTACCGAATAAAACGTACTTCCAACAATAGCAGCAGCAGCCTGCTAGTTGATTCACCAGTGGAATGCTGCTTCCTCCCACAGTGGTCTAGTGAAACACTACAGTGCTAACATTCTTATTTATGGCATAAGTGTGGCACACCTGAAGGCGTCTTGATTGAATCAAAATTGTAAAACTTAAAACATTTCTTTTAGAAGTGAACAAAATAAGACGGGTGCAAGCCAAATTAGGATAATTTTTTTTATGACTTATTAAATATCTTCCTCATCCATTTCAGTAAAACATTTTGACATGCAGACTGAAACATGTACTGTCAACACCAGCAGCAGTCTTCTGCCAGTTAATTTCCAGGTGATCAACTGTAGCTTTACCTCAGTGTTTTATTGAACAATTAGAGTGCTAACATTCTGAAATTATGTCAAAAGTGCTTCACACCTTAAAGCCACCTTGAAGGGATCAAAGCTATAAAACCTTTCCTACAGCGCACACTGCAGTAAGTGAAGACATTTGGGAGCTTGATAGCAAAAAAATCTCTCAAGGTGGCTGCCTGAAAATAATGATCCCAAATATTGCGCGCACACACACAAACACACCCATGTGGTCCAAATATATCCCTGTGGTAGAAGTGTGCAAAGGTCCTAATGCTGATTCTTGACCAGTTGCTTTTAATTCCCTGGTTGATGTCCACTTACCCAGTTGGGAGACTAGCAGGCCTTGGCCCCCAGTTCTGGTCACAGGCAGAAGTCTTGCAGACCCTTCCCTCATCACACTGCCCAACTGGTTGCTTAACAGTTGACAAGTTTTGGGGTCTCAAGCTCCCTGTCCTATAGTCAATTTCCAGATACCAAATAAGATTGAGTCTGCGTCTTTGAAGTTTAAATTTGGGGGTCTGCTTCTTTTGAAGTGCCCCCTTATCTGCCCTCTCTTCCTCTTGAAAGCAGTTTGTCACAGCAGGAGCGACTCCAAAGCGAATAGCCCCACATCACAGTCCGTAGGAGTGACTAGAGCTCATATATGGATGTCAGCCACCGTAATGTGTATCAAAAGATTAGCCCATGGCCTTGGCCCTACTCTTTATGATTCTCTTATTAGCCCCACCTCTTTCTAATGATTTTCCTATACCCCTTCCTTGTGAGCTCTCTAAATCAAAGAGCATCCTTTCAAGGGTACTGGGCCAGCCTATCTCTCCCTTTTCCAGTGTTACAGGAATGCAACAATACACAAATGGGCCTTGGGAGGATTCATCTACCTCCTCTCCTCTTGTTTCCCCCATGCAGCCCTAGGTCTCCCAAAATGAAACCCAGAGTTTGCTGTGTATTGTACCATTCACAGCACACATACATCCAGCACATGTATTCAGCTTACACCCACTGCACAGCACTGTATCTTTCCTGTAGTGCTCCACTCACAGGCACACATACACTTACTGCACAGCTCTACACCCTTCATGTATTGTACCACTCACAGGCACACATACTCCCAGCACATGCATTTAACATGCATATACTGCACAGCACTACATCCTTGTATTGTACAGCTCACAGATACATACTCCCAGCGCATGCATTCAACATGCACGCACTGTATTGTATTTCATTATCCCTGTATTGTACCCTTCC
This sequence comes from Lissotriton helveticus, assembly GCF_964261635.1. Taxonomy (NCBI): domain Eukaryota; kingdom Metazoa; phylum Chordata; class Amphibia; order Caudata; family Salamandridae; genus Lissotriton; species Lissotriton helveticus. The sequence continues at coordinate 788,890,392 of NC_136072.1, forward strand.
CAGGCACACACCCCCAGCGCAAGTACACCACTCGTGCGCTGCGCAGCACTCCACAATTTTAAATGAGTGAGCCTGTAGGCCTCTGTCCAGTGACGCAGGTTAAAAAATACATGTTCACTCCTACTGATCGCTACACAGTATGCTGCCACGTCTGCGCTCAAGTTGCTTCACTCTGAGTAAAGGCAATAGCCTTTCAGCATTGAGATTAGTGCTTTGGATGCCCCTCCCGGTCCAACAAGACTACAGCCAGTTAGACATGCCTATGTCATGGTGCACATGCATAATCCTTGTTTGCCTGTGATAAAAAATCAGCATTAGGGATCCAGACATCAGTACAGTTGGTGACCCTCATGGCAGGAGTGCACGTCTGTTGCCATGCAGAGAACTTTAACCGTCCCAACAAGGTTTGATTCTATCAAGATGACTTCATTTGTGCCACACTTTTATCATAAATAGACAATGTCAGCACTCTAGTTGTTCATTAGAACAGTGCGGAGGAGAGGCTGACAGGGCAGGCGTCCGGCATTGTCCGTGCAACAGAGGGCAGAAGGGAGGGTGCAGGAGCATGCACGCGGACAACAGACCGGGGTAGGGCATCAGGGGCAGGAACAGCAAGCTGATCATGTAGAGCAGACAGGAGGGACAGTGGAAGCACCTCGTTCTACAAGCGCTTAATCAATGACAAACGAATGGAATTTTCACTCACGGAGGCCTGTGGTTAGCATTTCTCGATACAGGGCTTTAAAAAGCTTACAGCGGCCACCGCAAAAAAGTTGTCAAGGATAGAGGATATTTCAACACCTGAGTAGGCTCTCACATGCCTGATCAGTATCCTCCGCAAACAGAATTATATTACTTGCACCTACCCACTGTTGATAAAGGCTAGCTTAGTGGCACTTAGACTGGGGGAGTGGAACTTACCAGGCTCACCTTTTGGCATGACGCTGCTCCTACTCCCGTGATGTATTGTGCAAACTGTGCGGATTGTGAAAAGAAAGCATCATTCACATCCTATGCATTTGTCCATCCTTGCTGCAGCAAAGAAAAATCTACCTTTGTTGTGATTTCATTCTTCATTCATTTGTTTGAAATTTACATCGGGCGGTAATAGCTAGTCTGAATCTGGATAATATTAAACTGAACGTTAAAGCTGTTAAGTTATCCAGTATTATGGGTGTCTTTCATAGATTCACATGCCTGAATCATCCCCGTCGTCGAGACGGGAGTCTCCGGTACATAGAAAAGTAATGTCCTATAGACATATATAGGAAAAAGTAGGCCTAAGTGCCTCCCCTTAGTAGCCTATCTATGTCCTTTTGTAAAAAGGACCAAACTCTAGAAGAGAGCCAATCAGCTTACACCTCCCTCTAGAACCTTCCTGACAGGAGCCTCAGTCTCTCAGATTTTCTACCGCACGTTGTGCTAAGGGAGTCTCCACCTGAGTTCTCCTCAGGTTTCCTTTCTTCAACTTTATTTCTTTACAACTTGGATTATTCTCTTCAAATTTGGTCATGGCTGACCCTGAGAAGAAGGGTCTCTTCAGGGCATGTACTTCTTGTGGGAAAAAGAGGTTACATGTGGACGACCAGCATAAGACATGTTTATATTGTCTCTATCCAGATCATTCTGCAAAAGATTGCAAGATTTGTAGAACCTTTTCTACAAAGACACTAAAGGACAGAGAAGGGCGCCTTTTACGCTGGCTTAGCAGGCTCAAGACCAGGGACAATCTGGAGTCTTCAGAAGAAGAGGAGTATTCCTCTGTTTCTTCTAAATTGTCTTTAAAAAGACCAAGGGGGGCTTCCCCTAGCCCTGCAGATGCTCCTCTAAAGAAGGCTGTCAAGAAACCTTCTGAGGCAAAGTCTTCAGCGTCAGACAAGGAGGCTCACTCCTTCAAAAAGCCAGCGCCGTCGATGACGACATAGTCGACGCCCTCATCGGCGCATAAGAAAGCTGTGTCTCCCGTCTACGTTTCCACATCAACGACGACGTTATGTTATGTTATGTTATGCGCACTTGTATAGCGCACAGCTGCCCCAGCAAAGGGGCGTCCCGGCGCTTTGGACAGGCAAAAGACACAACACAACAAACCTCAAAGGATCAGATGAACAGAAAACAGAATCCTAAGATGCAAGAGGGAACAGATGGGTTTTTATGGCTCTCCTGAACTCCAACAAATTATCCAAAGCACGAGTTTGAGATGGAAGTGAGTTCCATAGCTTAGCAGCTAAAACTCGAAACGAGTGTCCCCCAGCACGGCAGAGCTTAAACCGCGGGACCACAACCAGATTTTGACCCAGAGACCTTAGTGACCGAGATGGTACATACGGAATAAGAAGGTTCTCCAGTGTCTGGGGGGAGGACAATTTAAGGATCTTGAAAGACAAACAAAGGATTTTAAAATCGATCCGTTGTGCCATAGGCAACCAATGTAATGTCCGTATAGTTTCCTTCACGGAACAAAACCTCGGTAAACCCACTAGAGCTCTAGCGGCAGCGTTTTGAACACGCTGCAGCCGGATGATTTCTGCCTGTTGGCCCCCAACAAGAGCGAACTGGCACAGTCTAGCCATGATAGAATAGTGGCCTGCAGGATCAACTGCCTGGTAGGGGCATCAAAAAATTTCAAAATAGGCGTGAGCCCTTGCAAGATTCCAAAACAGGTAGCTGCCACTTTTTTTGTGTGGCTACAAAAGCTAAGGGCAGAGTCCAGCCAGACACCCAGGTTCTCTTCCAGGGGATACTCATTAATAGTCATAAGCACTGAATTATCTCCGCCCATGAGCGGGAACCCGGAACACATAACAATATACATATATATGTGTAAATATATCAAAAAGTACATAGTACTAAACTAATTCTACACATATACATGTATAATAACCATAATATGCAGCCTAACATATATACATAGGCTAATAAAGCCAACCTTACACACGTTCTGAAGCATGAAAATATGCTAAACATAAATGCAATAAACAGGCATGAGCCCAAAATGCATTTCATAACCATGAAAAACTTTTATTTTCATCAAAGAACCTGTTGTAAACAGTTATTAGCCTAAAAGGCTGCATATGAAAAACTGTCTGTGTACAGAAAATCAGACTGGCAACCTGCCTTTAAGGCCCCAGAGAATCTGCACACTTTGCCTTTAAGGCCTCTAGGAGAACTCTGTTCCCATCATGCACCACAGGTGACAGTTAGGTCAGTTCTTTTTTCTGGCTTGTTCTGTGAGGAACCTGGAACTTGAGCTCTGCTCATTTGTAGTATTTTTCTGTCAGAAGTTGGTTTTTTCTCACCTTTTTTTGACAAAAGATTATTTTGGTGGTGTTTTCTATCTTGTTCTGACTAACTGTTGGTATTTTTTAGTCAGAATGCCACCTTTATTTTACAAATGTCCTTCCTGTGGGAAGAAGATGTCAAAAACTGATCCACACTCTGTTTGTGTGGTGTGTCTTCCAGCTTCTCATAAGGTGGAAGATTGCTATCACTGCCTCAACCTTTCTAGTAGAACTTTAAGAAAAAGGGAGAAAATGAGGCTGCTGGGCCTCCTGGAGAGAGAAAACCGTGGTGAGAAGAGGTCCAAGGGCTTATTATCATCTGCTAAGCCATCTTCTCATCCTAAACGTCGAAGATCAGCGTCTCCAGAAGGTAGAACTAAGAAAACTCGACTCCATGGAGCGTCGCCGTCAAAAAAGGTGCGGTCGACGTCGAGATCCAGATCGCCGTCAGCATTGTCGGCGTCGAAGAGGGCTCCGTCGACGTCGAGGACTTCGCCGGTGAGGCAAGGTTCAGCGTCTAGACAGTCGCCGTCGAAATCTTTCTCGACGTCGAGACATCTGGTGTCGATTGCTGTAAAGACGACGTCGGGGGTGCCACGTTCGAAGTCGAAGACTGGTGAGAAGTCGACGTCGAGGGAAGAGAGGCGTTCAACGTCTAAGGATGGTGTGTCGGCGTCGAAGGATGGTGTGTCGACGTCGAAGGATGGTGTGTCGACGTCGAGGAAAGTGTCGACGTCGAAGGATAGACCGAGGTCGAGAGAGAGACTTACGACGTCTTCGAAGAAGAGGTCGACGACGAGAGAAAGGACGACGTCGACGTTGAGACCTAAAAAGAGAAGTTTGCTTCGGGCTCGAAGCATGGAATGTCTAGGTCTCCCCCACCTGAACACCACCACCACCAACACGGGTCGGCGTCGAGACTATCCAGACCGGCCTCTCGGACCTCAATTAGGTCTTTGTCGAGGTCAGACATCAGTCCGGAACATTTGTCTTCTCCGCGAGACCAGCAAGACGACAGGTCTGAGGTGGGGCAAGAGGTAGTGCACCAGGACTCATCTGTGGTGGCTCATTCGGGCTCAACCTCAGGGCAGGTGTCGGATGACAGACAATTGGTGCCCAGACAATGGACTCCATCTGGCTCATTGGTTTCTGAGCACAGTGTAGTTTCCAGAGCCTCCAAGTCTTCAACTGGACTGAATATTGTGCAGGTGTCACCTGAGGCTTCACCTGAGCGTGTAGGGCGGCCTATTAATTTGTCTCCGAGGTGGCTGGAAAGCCTGAGACATTGGAAGATGCGTCCAGATGCAGGACTGATGGGGATGAGGGCTCCGGTCCCTCAGACGGAGCTGCATAGAAGATCACGCTCGAGGTCCTTAGTTAGAGAGAAATCACGTTCAAGGGAACGAAGGAGGCAGCGATCGGCAACTCCTCAGAGGCGGAGTAGGACTCCTTCATCATCTTCTACGTCATCTAAGTCTTCTTTAAGATCTTCATATAGAGACTATTCTCCCACAATCTCATCTACTCCTCCGTCCAGAGTGTCTCCAGTGGATGATTTGGGCACATTTAATGATGTGTTGTGTCGTGGGGCGAATAAGTTCAAGATCAAGATGGCAGTTCCTCAAATAGCAACGTCAGTCATCTTTGAAACCCTACATCACAAGACGACTGGTAGGCCTCTTCTGCCGTTGGTGTCCGGGTTGAACCAGCAATGAGAACATTCTTAACTCCGGCCACGGTGGGTTCTGGTCCTTCTAGGATTGCTAAGAAGTACAGGGCTCCAGCAGAGGATCCTTTATTTTTGCGTTCTGACCCTCCTCCAGATTCACTTATTGTGGCGGCAGTCAGAAAAGCACATTCTGCGGCATCTACCTCTTCTGCTCCACCTGAAAAGGATAGTAAGAGTATGGATTCCTTGGGGAGAAGAATGTGCAACACCTCAGGTTCGGTCATGAGAGTGGCCAGTGCGTCAGCCTTATTGGGCCGCTATGATCGTCTGCTCTGGGACTCAGTGGCTCGTTTTGCAGATAAACTCCCTAAGGAGGATCAGAAAGACTTCCTGGAAATAGTGGAAGGAGGAGGATTGGTGGCTAACCAGAGTATAAGTGCAGCTGCTGATGCGGCGGATCTGTCAGCTCATGGCTATGCACATGGTGTTTGTGCTAGACGTACGGCTTGGCTTCGCCTTATGGGACTAAAGCCAGAGGCGCAGAGAAAAATGGTAAATTTACCTTTTAATGGTTCGACTCTGTTTGGCTCCCACGCTGACGACGAAATGTCTAAAATGAAGGTGGAGTTGGACACTCTGAAGGCCGTCGGTCTTGAAAAGAAAAAAGAATTTAGACGTCGGGGTAATTTTCGTCCCTTTGACAAAAGATCTTTTCAGCAGAGGGGCCAACAGTCGAATTGGTCCTGGCAAAATCAAGGCCAGAATCAGCAGAGGACGCAATTTCAACAGCGACTACCTGGACGAGGCAGAGGCAATGGAAACCGGCAGCAATCCTCTGCTACCAAGCAGCCTCAAAAACAATGAACAGATGCTTCCTCCACAACCGTGTGCCACTCCGGTTGGAGGAAGTATTGTGTGGTATCTGGACGAGTGGAAGCAAATCACAAAGGACAGATGGGTGCTGAGTATCATTCGGAGCGGGTACCTTTTGAGATTCAAGAAGGCTCCTCCTGTCATTCGCCCCCTAAAGATGGTTCAGTGGAATATAAGGCGCTTGCAACAGGAAGCGAACGTCCTTCTGAAGAAGAACGCCATAGAACCAGTACCATCTCAACAGAGAGGTCAAGGCCTGTACTCTCGATTTTTTTCTCGTAAAGAAAAAAGGTCCAGCTACGGAGTTCAGACCCATTCTGGATCTGAGAAGATTGAACAAATTCATTCGGAAGGAGAAATTTCGAATGCTGGCTCTTCATCAGATTTTTCCTCAATTACACCAAGGGGATTGGATGTGCTCCATCGATCTGAAAGATGCGTACTTTCATATTCCGGTATCCAGAAAGCATCGCAAGTTCCTCAGGTTCCAAGTAGGGGCTCATCATTACCAGTACTCAGTACTCCCTTTTGGCCTGAGATCAGCTCCCAGAACATTTTCAAAATGTATGGCGGTAGTGGCAGCTTGTCTTCGAAAGAGACGGATTTTCATATATCCGTACTTAGACGACTGGCTTCTGAAGAGTTCATCCCCATCGCTACTAGAAGAACATCTATCGATATGCCTCCAACTCATGTGCAAGTTGGGTCTGCAAGTCAACTACAAGAAGTCCATAATGAATCCCACCCAGAAGATCCACTACCTGGGTGCACAGCTGGACACAGAAAAAGAAAACGTGTGTCCTTCGGAGGAGAGATGGTCATCTATCAAGGCGAAGTGCGTGCTTCTCCTCCAGTATGCACGTCCGACAGTTCGGCAAGTATCCTCTCTCCTGGGGTCCATGGCATCATGCATATTCATCGTGCCAAACGCACGTTTGCAGATGCGTCCTCTGCAGCAGTGTCTGGAAGATCAGTGGAAACAGAGGACGGGACGCTGGGAGGATCGAATTCATCTCCAACAGTCGGCAAGAGATTCCATTCGGGGGTTGATTGAAGAAGGCACACTTGATGAAGGGAGTTCCTTTTCATCAGGACCCACCAACGCAGACTCTAATCACAGATGACTCTCTCCTTGGTTGGGGGGCACATATGGGCCCTCTTCAGGTACAAGGGCTATGGTCAGACTTCGAGAAAGGATATCACATTAATCTACTCGAACTCAGAGCGGTCAATCTTGCTCTCAAGTCTCTGGCTCCATCTCTACAGACTCGGTCCCTTCTGGTGCAAACAGACAATACAACAACAATGTATTATCTAAACAAGCAGGGGGGTACCAGATCCAGGACTCTGTCCATAGAAGCCCAGACCATCTGGCATTGGTTACTTGCACGGGACCTGTCCATAACAGCAGTTCACCTACCAGGGAGTCTCAACTCAGAGGCGGACGGCCTCAGCAGAGACTTCGTCGAAGCGCACGACTGGGTTCTCAACGAAGACGTCGCGCACAGCATTTTCTATTCTTGGGGAACACCAGACATTGACCTGTTCTCAGACGCGGCAAACACAAAATGCCCCGTCTTCGCGTCCAGGTTTTCCCAGAAAGGGTCTCAAGGGAATGCCCTTTTGATAGACTGGTGTCAAAATTTGCTGTACGCCTTTCCACCGACACCGTTGATACCAGCAGTGATCAACCGGATGTACAAGACCAACTCCAGAATGATACTGATTTGCCCGGAGTGGTGGTTCCCAGATCTCCTCCAGTTGTCAATCAGGCCACACAGGAGATTGCCTTGTCGCCCGGATCTTCTGTCCAAGCAGGAGGGGCGAGTGTTTCACCCCAATCTGCCCTCCCTGCGCTTGGCAGCATGGCTCCTGAAGTCATCCAGTACGGACATTTACAGCTGAATCCGGAGTGTATGAACATTCTTAAGGAGGCAAAGCGGCCTTCTACAAGACAATCCTACGGATTTAAGTGAAAACGCTTTTACCTCTGGTGTCAGAGTAAAGGTCTTGACCCTATTCATGGTCAAGAACAGGTGATCTTGCCTTATCTTCTTTACCTTGCTGAGTCTGGTTTGCAGTTTAGTTCTATCAAGGTCCATCTTGCTGCAATAACTGCTTATAGACAATCGCCAACACAGATATCGTTTTTTCGGATGCCTGTGGTGAAGGATTTTCTAGAGGGGTTAAGGAAGGTGTTTCCTCCAGTCAGGTCTCCTTCTCCACCTTGGGAGCTTAATGTGGTATTGACTAAGTTGATGGGTCCACCATTTGAGCCCATACATAAAGCTTCTTTGCAACACTTATCTTGGAAAGTAGCATTCCTGGTAGCCATCACTTCTGCTCGTAGAGTGAGCGAAATTCAGGCTCTGTGTTGCAAGGAACCGTACACAGTTTTTCATGGAAACAGAGTGGTGCTTAGGACTCATCCTGCTTTTCTACCAAAGGTGGTGTCGGATTTTCATGTTAACCAATCCATAACATTGCCTACTTTCTTTCCAAACCCTTCAAGTCCGGCTGAGCGGACTTTGCATTCATTGGATCTAAAGAGGGTTTTGAAATTTTACTTAGATAAAACGAAGTCTTTGAGACACACGGACCGTTTGTTTGTGAACTATGGTCCTACGAATACTGGTTTGGCAGCATCCAAGCGATCCATTTCTAGATGGATAGTGTCATGTATCTTACTGGCTTATCAGCTAGCCCACAAGTCTTTATCAGGTAGACCTAAGGCTCATTCTACGAGAGGGAAAGCTGCTACCACAGCTCTCCTTAGGAATGTGGCTATGTCAGAGATATGTAAAGCAGCTACTTGGCGTTCAGTGCATACGTTTACACCCCATTACTGCTTGGATTCTGATGCGCAGACTGATGCACAAGTGGGACAAGCATCACTCAGAAATTTGTTTGCTGTTTCTAGTTAAACACTGTATTTTTAAAAGTGCAGCTATGCATTTATCTGTTCGCCCGCTTCTAGTGGGTATGAGCTTGCTACTCTATTCAGTGCTTATGACTATTAATGAGTATCCCCTGGAAGAGAAGGATTAGTTACTTACCTGTAATCCTAGTTCTCTTCCAGGGGTATACTCATTAAAGTCATAAGCACCCTCCCGCCTCCCCGGGCGAGCAGTAGTATTGAAGTTTTTTCAATATGTATTATGAAGTTTTTAAGTGCAGATTCCTGCTAAAAGTTTACTGTACCGTACAAAAGAACTGACCTAACTGTCACCTGTGGTGCATGATGGGAACAGAGTTCTCCTAGAGGCCTTAAAACAAAGTGTGCAGATTCTCTGGGGCCTTAAAGGCAGGGTGCCAGTCTGATTTTCTGTACACAGACAATTTTTCATATGCAGCCTTTTAGGCTAATAAGTGTTTACAACAGGTTCTTTGATGAAAATAAAAGTTTTTCATGGTTATGAAATGCATTTTGGGCTCATGCCTGTTTATTGCATTTATGTTTAGCATATTTTCATGCTTCAGAACGTGTGTAAGGTTGGCTTTATTAGCCTATGTATATATGTTAGGCTGCATATTATGGTTATTATACATGTATATGTGTAGAATTAGTTTAGTACTATGTACTTTTTGATATATTTACACATATATATGTATATTGTTATGTGTTCCGGGTTCCCGCTCATGGGCGGAGATAATTCAGTGCTTATGACTATTAATGAGTATACCCCTGGAAGAGAACTAGGATTACAGGTAAGTAACTAATCCTTTTTGACCTCGGACACCAAGGTTGGAGTAACACCTAGCTCTGGAGGCCACCATTCATCGCCCCATAGGCTGCTCTGTTTACCCACGATCAAAACCTCTGTCTTTTTAGCGTTTAGCTGCAGACAGTTATCTGTCATCCAGCCCGTCACTGCCAGAAGTCCAGCCCGAAACCTGGGGGCCTCAAGGTCAGCCCTCCCACTCAGTGTCACCGCCAATTGCGTATCGTGAGCGTAGGAGACCATATTCATGTCCCAACGCTTGGCGACCGCAGCCAGCGGTTGCACATACAGATTAAACAAAGTGGGGCTCAGTGCCGACCCCTGCGGCACTCCCTGTTCGAGGGCATAGGATTTGGACTCAAAGGGCGGAATCGCTACCCTAAAAGAGCGATCAGCTAGAAATGACCGGAACCAGTCAAATGCAGCACCAACGATGCCAGCCCGCTCCAGACGTTGCAGCAGGATCGAGTGTGAAACCGTGTCGAATCAAGGTCAAGTAACACCTGTGCCGCAGTCTGACCAGAATCAAGCACTGACCGCAGATGTTCCGTCATCGAGAGCAGAGCTGTCTCGGTGCTGTGACCGGCACGAAAACCATTCTGGGTAGGATCTAAAATTTTGGCCCTGTGGAGATGTTCCGACAGCAAGCCATTGACATGGGCCTCTGCCACCTTTGCAACCCATGGCAGCAAGGAGATAGGTCGATAATTCTCCAATTTAAGGGGGTCTGACGTAGGTTTCTTTAGGATCGGGGTGACAAAAGCCTGTTTCCATTTAATTGGCACAATGCCTGAGGAAAAGGAACGGTTGATGAGCTGACGTAGAGGGGGGAGACAAAGAATGGAAGGTTCCCTAAACTGCGCCGGTCTAAGAGGGTCCACAGGAGAGCCTGATTTTACTTTAGTAGCCAACCTGTTAAACACCTCCTCCGATAGGCATGGAAAAGTCGATAGGACCACATTCGTGGGCAAGATAGCTCTCGATGCCTCGCTCGGGAAAGTAGAGCAAGGGAAAGAACGATAAATAGTCGAACCTTTTCCAGGAAGAAGGCCGCTAGATCTTCACAGTGAGATTCAGAGAAAATTTCTGCTGTAGGAGCTCTTTTCACAGTCAGGTCCTTCAGGACTTTAAAAATCAATTTCGGCGCATTAGAGCTATTTTTAAACTCCTCAGTGTAGTAGGCCGCACGTGCCCTACATATGGCTCCATGGTAGGTTTTAAGTTTGGCGAGGTAAATGGTCTTTCTCCCAGCATCGTAGGTTTTCCGCCAAACCCTTTCTGCTTGTTTACATTCTTTCTTCAGCAGTGTCAAGGCACTATTGTACCATGGACTTGGTACAGAGAAACGACATTTGCTCCATGCGGCAGGAATCAAGATATCTAAGGCCCGGCTAATCCAGGCACAGAAGATATCATAACCAGATTCTACCTCATTAAAGGAACAAAGTGTATTTTCAACGAGAAGACGATGAAAATCATCCAGCTTCAGTTTTTTCCAAGGCCGTTTGAAAATGACTCTATCTGAAGGTTTAAAAGGAAGATCACCGATCATAATATGCAATTTCACTAAAAAGTGATCAGACCAGGCGACCAGGCTTGGCTGCAGCACCTTGGCCCCTGCCAGATTCGAGAATATTGGGTCCAATATATGTCCACCCACATGTGTAGGGTGAGTGACCAGCTGGCTTAACTGTAGTGCCTCCATATCTGCAGTAAAGCTGTTGATCGATGAAGTAAGGTGACGATCCAGATGGAGATTGAGATCTCCGAGAATACTAAAATTAGTGGAGCTCATAGCAAGAGAACTGACCATTTCAGGAAAAGCTCTCCTGAAGGCAGTATCATTGCCAGGCGGGCGGTAAACCAGGAGGCCAGAGAACACAAAATTATGGCTGATCGTGACCTTAAAGTGTGCACTCTCACAGCCAACCAAATTCAGTACCTTCCAGACACAAGGATAACAAGACTTGACTACCATAGCAATGCCCCCTCCCCTCGAAATACGATTATGGGTATAGATGGAATACCCCTGCGGGAGTGCCAGATTCACTACAGCTGTAGCCTCCTCAGATAGCCACGTTTCAGTCATGAGGAGAACATCTGGAGCCTCCTCCAGAATGAGATCGTGGATCACAGCATGATTTTTAACCATCGATCTCACATTCAAGTGTAAAACACTGAATTCTCGGTGGGTCCAAGACCCTGCCTGTGGTAGCTCAGCATTGATAAGCTCAGAGGACGCTAAGATGGGAGTTGGGGACCTAAGAGAAAAGTTGCCACAAGCACAGCTGAAAGGACCACATAGCGGATCATAAGGGCCAAGGGCACAGCATAGGGACACCTGTCTAACGTTCAACAGCTCTTCCTTAGAATACGAACCTCCTGTCATTGGAGGGGCAGGGTCCCTAGCGCCTTGCGCCTCCTTAGCGCTGACGGGCGCAGACGGGCCTGACTCTGGCTCGACTCCGGCACGATTACGGCGCGCCCGTTGCGCGTTTCCATTGGGCGTTTCCATTGGCAGGTTTAAATAGACAACTGCATCGTCGACGTTTTCGTCGACGACGACACCCTCATCGACGGCGGGTAAGCCTGTGTCGTCAATTATTCTTATTAAAAAGTCGTCGGCGGTTCCAGCGCCGACGCCTGTGTCAACAACTAGCAAAGCAACGTCGTCATCCGTGCCGTCGACAAAGTCATCGTCGTCGACGAGTGTTCCGACGACAAAGTCATCGTCGTCGACGAGTGTACCGTCGACGAAGTCATCGTCGTCGACGAGTGTACCGTCGACAAAGGAATCGGTGGCGAAGAAGATGCCGACGACAGTGGCGTCGTCGAAGAAGGTATCGTCGTCGAGGTCATCGTCGACGAAAACATAGACGACGAAAACAAAACCGATAGAGCTTCAATCGTCCAGCACACCATCGAAGAAGACGGCGTCGACGCCGCAATGGAAACATTTGACGATGGTTCCATAGTCGATGAGGCAAACGCAGGAAATGCCATCTCTAGACGAGGGGTCACCCAGTGTCCTGCCGTCGACGAGCCCTTCCAGGGTAAAGAGCTCAAAAAAGGCGATTACGCCAGAGTTAAAATCCCCGAGTAGAGTGCAGGGATTGCCGCCATCTTGTCTCCTGCAGGATGAGGAGTCGGATGAAGAGTATGACACACAGGCGACTAGCCCATCCCATCTGGTGGTCAAATGCCAGAGCACTGATGAGGATTTTGATGATGTGGAGGTGACACAAGAGCATGAGGTTCAACAAACGGTTCAGACTCACGTTACGCCCATGGTATGTCTGCCAGCGTCTATAGTGTCTGATTTGCAATTTTTGATTCAAGATTACAAACAACGATTCCCAGAGTCCTCAGCACCAGTAGCTAGGCAGCCTCCTCCAGCAGTGGGGAAGACTCCGTCTCTATGACCCAGACCGCCGGCATTGGTAATACATCAGGAAAGGGAGCAGATACAAGATCCTCCATCATCGGACGATGAGGAAGGACAACATGAAGAAGGGGAAATACAGGATGACCCTTCCAACCACGATGACGGTGATGACTACATCATTTCTTCTCCTGCATCCCCGGAGCCCGCTACCTCAGGTTCACCTCCGGCAGACATAGGAGAGTTCCACAATCTGATGGAGAGAGCAGCCAAGAGGTTCCACATGATGATGGAGGCTCAGGAAACTGACTGTTTCCTTTATGATTTTAAAGAGCCACTTAAAAGGACAACCAGATCGATTCCAATAATTGAGCATATTTGGAAAGAAGGCCTGCAGTTGATGCAGACTCCAGCCTCAGTTTCTGCACTGGCTTCCCGACTGGACAGAAAATACAAGGCCCCAACATCAGCGCCGGCCTGCCTTACAGGGCATCCCAAACCAGACTCTGTGGTTACACAGGCAGCGCAGAAAAATTCCAGGAATCCCTCCTCTCCACTCACAGCTCCTCCAGATAAAGAGGGCAGGAAACTGGACAGTATTGGAAAGCGTTTTTCCACCACCTCGGCAATGACAGTAAAGGCTGCCAATTCTATTGCGCTGCTAGGTAGATATAATAGACAGCTGTGGACCGACATTGCTCCGTATTTATCGGAGCTGCCAGATGCCACGAAGGAGGAAGTCCAAGCCCTACTTCTAGAAGACCAATCTTCGGCCTCTGAATTAATAGACTGTGCTCTAGATGTGGCAATGACTGGTTTCAGACAGCTAGCAGGTGCAGCTGTCCTGCGTAGACAGGGGTGGCTCAAGTGTACCTCATTTCGGCAGGAGGTGCAATCTAAGGTCCTCGACATGCCTTACGACGGACAACACCTGTTTGGAGCCAAAATAGACGAGGCGCTACAAACAATAAAGAAGGACACGGACACTGCGAGAGCACTCGGTACTCTGCAATTTAGGAACCAGTCCTTTCGTGGGAACAGAGGCAGAGGACAGCCCTCCTACAGAGGCAGTTATCAAAATAGATCATCGTATTCATACAGCCAAGGCAAGTCACAATACCAACCTCACCAGCAACAGCAAGGCAGACAATCCTCCTTTGGAAGATCCAATTTTAGAGGAAAGAACCAGCGGAAGGCCACTGGCGGACGCCAATGACCTCCTACAGCCAGTCCATCCCTCATCCCCTTCTTTGAAGATTGGAGGACCCAATTCCTCAACAATTGGAGGAGGATAACAACGGACCGGTGGGTCCTCCAGTTAATTTAATTTGGGCACTCTATAGAATTTCACACTATGCCTCCAACGACCCCTCCTCGCCCAATGCCTCACAAAAACCTGCGATTGCTTCTTCAAGAAATCTCAATTAGATTTTGCTGCTGTAGCGCGCTGGCTGCTGTTACATTTAAAAAAAACTTATTATCTTGCTGTTTTTGGATATTTTAGTTGCGTCGCCTTTCTACTCACCTATTTTCGTGCTGTGTACCCTGGACTCCTAGCGCTGCGTTAGTTCTGACACGCACGTTAAATGAGTGGTTCACCCTGCATTTGCAGGAATCAGGGCAGCTAGGGACCGACATTGGGTGCCTTGCGGCCGCCATTTTTGAGAGGGCATTCGGGGCAGCCGAGTTACGGGCGCCATCTTTGATAGGGGAATAGTTCCTCCCCTCACACTCCTCCCACGTCCTGAAGAGCGCGCAGGAGCGTATTTAATCGCCAGAAGATCCACGCACAGGTAGATTTGCTGCTGTAGCGCGCTGGCAGCTGTTACATTTTAAAAAACCTTATTATCTTGCAGTTTTTGGATATATAAGTTGCGTCGCCTTTCTACTCACCTATTTTCGTGCTGTGTACCCTGGACTCCTAGCGCTGCGTTAGTTCTGACACGCACGTTAAATGAGTGGTTCACCCTGCATTTGCAGGAATCAGGGCAGCTAGGGACCGACATTGGGTGCCTTGCGGCCGCCATTTTTGAGAGGGCATTCGGGGCAGCCGAGTTACGGGCGCCATCTTTGATAGGGGAATAGTTCCTCCCCTCACACTCCTCCCACGTGTAGGGTTATTAATAATGGGCAGACGGTCAGAGCGCAGCGATGACGCGCAGCGGGTGCGCGCCGGAGGTGCGCCAGAGGTAAGCCCGTTTGCGCCCGTTCGCGTCCCGGGCGCGTCCGGTGCGTTTACCTCGGCCAATCTTCGGTTGCCTATCTCCTCCGTAGACTCACAGGATTCTCAAACAGGGGATGGCTATTTCAGGACTCCTTCTCCTCTGTCAGTACTATCTTGTGGCCTATTGAATGTCCGGTCGCTTGTTAAACATCATGCGGAAATTGCTCTTCTGATTGAGTCTTTACAGCTAGATGTCCTCTTCGTTACAGAAACGTGGACTAATTCAGACTTCGCAGTGGAACTCGGGTGGGCTTGTCCTTCGGGTTATCTCATAAAACACTCCCCTCGAACAACGGGTTGGGGGGGCGGTATAGGCTATATATACAGGGATTCAATCTCCTTCTCTCAGCTGGAGGTAAAGGATGTACCAGGGTTTGAGATCATGGGCTTTTCCATCACAGCCCAGAGTGGTACTTTGATAACTGGACTTCTGTGTTATAGGCCACCCGCCCCAACCACCACGGCCATTCAGCCACTGATTGACCTTATTTATGACCTCTCAAACTCCCATACTAGGTTATTAGTGTTAGGTGATTTTAATCTCTGGCCTTCCGGCCCTCAAGACCTGGCATACAGATAACTTTGCCAAGCATGTAGCAATATACAACTTGCACAGCTGGTTTTAGCACCTACGCACAACAAAGGGCACACTTTAGATCTGGTATTTGCCGATAAAGACCTGGTTGCAGTAGGGGAGGTCATGAATCAATGTTGGACGGATCATACATTGGTCCCACTCTCTATCTCCCTGCCCGGTTCACTAAGGACAGGCGATCCAGGTGCCACTAAGCTTAGTAGGCAATGGACTCGTCTATTGAAACATCCGATTAGACCGAATTTGCTGCCCGGGCCATTCATGGTGAAAGATAGTGTGGAAAAAAGCTATCAGGTTCTTCGCCAGCAGATTGAGACATCTTTGAACGTCTTGGCCCCCTTCAGGAAAGTGAGGGATAGACCTAGAAGAACAAATGCCTGGTTCACTGATGAGCTTGGACAGCATAAGCTCCGTTGTAAACGGGCGGAACGACTCTGGAGAAGAGACTATAGGGAGGCTGATAAGGTAACTTATAAAGCCGCCCTGCAGGAATATAAGATCCAGCTGAAGAAGGCCAAGGCTCAATTTCTGGTAGATATGCTGGCCAAGGCCCCTAACAAATCGCAGGCTCTGTTCAAGGCGGTTGATAATCTAGCTAACCCGCCTTGTGCTGTGCCGGCTATCCCTGTCTCCCAGGAATTGTGTGATGCTGTGGCCTCTGCGTTTGAGGACAAGATTAAGAAAATCTTGAGTGGACTGCAGACTGTTGGCCAGCCTACATCTACTTTGCCACCTTCTGCAGAACCCCCTCTTATGGAGACTCAGCTGTCCTGCTTTCCTAGTCCTTCCTTGGAGGAATTCTGTGTCCTGGCAAATGGTGTGTCTTCAGGATCGCCACTTGATCCTATGCCTCATAAGATCTGGAAGGCATTTCAAACTGAGCTGTTTCCTCCGCTGCACGCCATTTGCTGCCAGTCACTGAACACAGCAACAGTGCCAGATAGTTGGAAGACAGCAATTGTCACACCACTGCTTAAAAAGGCCTCCCTGGACCCTTTAAGCCCGGCCAATTATAGGCCTATTTCGCTCCTTCCTTTTATAATAAAGGTGGTAGAGAAGTGGGTCACAAAAATATTGTCCAACTTTCTTGAAAGCAACTCCAGCCTGGATACATCACAGTTTGGCTTTAGGCCAGCTCATGGCACGGAGACTACGTTGGTTACCGTGTTGGACGATCTTCGAACGCGGGTCGACATGGGAAAGTCAGCATTTCTAGTGCTGCTTGACATGTCGGCCGCGCTCGACACGGTAAACCATGCAGTATTATTGGACCGCCTCCGGTGCGTAGAAGTCACTGGGTTGGCCTTGAGATGGATAACATCTGATCTCAGTGACAGACAGCAGGCAGTGGCATTACCACCTTTTCGCTCCGCCGTGCAGCAAGTGGTTCAGTGGGTCGGCGATCAGTCCGATCTTGTTTAATCTCTACCTGCGCCCCCTGGTTGCCCTGGTAAAGTCATTCGGCATATCCGTCATCAATTATGCCGATGACACCCAATTGATTTTTTCATTTGAGGGTACCAGGGCAATATCGAGAGACACTTTCCACTGTTGCATGTCGGCTACTGCGGAATGGCTACGAGCCAACTCGCTCCAATTTAACGGTACCAAAACGGAGGTCCTTCATTGCTCCTTAGACCGAACTCCCCGTCCGCTTCCGGACGATTTTTGGCCGACATTTATTCCAGGTACGGTGGAGGCGGCCAAATCGGCCCGTAATTTGGGAGTCCTATTTGAACCCAATCTGCAACTTGATGCCTCTGTGAATAGAACCATAGCGGGCTGTATGGGCTTACTTCGTGCCCTACGTAAGATCTTACCGCTTCTTCCTGAGGAGGCAAGGGCAGAAGTAGTGCGCAGTTCTATTCTTAGTCGATTAGATTACTGCAACGCACTACTTTTGGGAGCCCCAAAAACATTGATCCTAAAGCTGCAGAGGATCCAAAATATGGCGGCTAAATTGGCCTTATCCCGCACCCGCTCTGCCTCTTCTTTCGGGTGCTCTAGCAGACCTTCACTGGTTGCCCATCCAAGAGAGAATTTGTTTTAAGGCTCTCTGTCTTGTCTTTAAGGCTTTGCATGAACAGGGGCCGACTTCGCTTCAAAACCTCTTCTCTTGGTATTGTGCTGCCAGACCCCTAAGATCCTCCTCTGCGTTCCTAGTCACAGTTCCTAGGGTCAATAGAGTGAGGATGGGTGGCCGTGCGTTTAGCTTCGCGGCTGCCACACTCTGGAACACCCTCCCGCTGGCGCTGAGGTGCACACAAGATTTTATTCCGTTTAAAAAGAATCTTAAAACTTTTCTGTTCCCTAAACTTAGGTAGTGATAGTTTGCCAGCAGGATAGACGCAGTCTCAGCGCCAGGATACCCTTGGGGTGGCAGCAGTGCTTAATAAGTAAATAAATAAATCAATTAGGTTACAGAAAGGAGCTATAGAGCGAGTACCACCAGCTCACAAGGGGAGAGGGTTTTACTCCCGCTTCTTCCTCGTTCAAAACAAGGAAAAGAAATGGAGGCCCATTCTAGACCTCAGGGCACTCAACGCATTCTTAAAAAAGCAATCGTTCCGCATGGTCACGATTCAGGAGATCTTGGGGCTCTTAGAGGAGGGAGACTTCTTGACGTCCTTAGATCTGCAGGACGCATACTTTCACGTCCCAGTCCACAAAACTCACAGGAAATTTCTACGATTCGCAGTGGCGGGGCGGCACTATCAGTTCCGCGTCCTCCCTTTTGGCCTCAAGTCGGCGCCCCAGATATTCACCAAGTGTCTCTCGCCGGTGGCAGCATTCCTCAGACAACATGGCCATCAAATCTTTCCGTATTTATACGACTGGCTGGTGAAGGCACCATCCCTAACAGGCGCACTCCAATCCTCCAACGCCTGTTTGAATCTTTTCAAGCACTTGGGTCTAACACTAAATCAAGACAAATCCACTTTACATTCCTCTCGAGTTCTAACTTTCCTCGGAGCGATCCTGGATAAAAGAGCTGCGAAGGCTTTTCCATCTCAGGAGAGAAAACAAAAAATCGTCTCTCTGGCCTCCGCTGTGGCTTCAAGGAAAACTTTGCCAGTCCGTACCTTCAAATCCCTCTTGGGAATGATGTCCTCGTGCATTCTGCTCATACCGCACTGTCGCCTCCGGATGCGTCCACTCCAAGAGGCCTTGTCCAAGCAATGGACGCAATGCACGGGATTGTTCGAAGACCGCATAAAGATCACAATGCAAATCTCCAATGCATTGTAGTGGTGGAGATCGCTCCAGAACCTCTCAAAGGGATTGCCGTTCCTGCTTCCAGCAACTCCTCATGTCATTACGACGGACGCCTCACTGGAAGGTTGGCGAGCAGTCCTGCAGGAATGGCAGATCAGTGGCAGAAGGACGGAACCGGAGACACGGCTCCACATCAACCTGCTGGAGCTAAGAGCAGTCTTTCTAGCCTTGCAATCTTTCTTGCCAAGTATCAAGAACTCCCTTGTGCTCATCAGGACCGACAACACCACGACAATGCACTACCTGAACAAACAGGGAGGGACTCGTTCGCTAACACTATCTCGCGAATCGCAAAGGATCTGGAGTTGGCTCATTCTCCACGGTGTCTCGTTGAGGGTGGAGTACGTCCCAGGCAAGGACAATGTCATCGCAGACGCCCTAAGCAGACAGAGGTCCTCGACGCACGAATGGGAGCTAGACATGAGAACCACAGATCACATCTTCTCGAGATGGGGAACACCGCAAATCGAGCTGTTTGCAACTAGAGAACACCAAATGCCACAGCTTCGCAAGCTGGCCTCCCCAGTCAAAGTCTATCGGAAATGCATTTTCCATCACATGGTGCAACATCTTTGCGTACGCATTTCCGCCATTTCCAAAGATTCCCAGAGTCATGAGGAAGATGAAGGCGGAACCATGCACCTTAATCCTGATAGCCCCTTTCTGGCCGAGGCAACATTGGTTCACGGACCTTCATCGTTTCTCTCTGCAGCCGCCGATCCATCTGCATCAACATCCATCTCTGCTCACGATGAGCAACAATCAGATTCTACATCCGGATCTGAAGTCTCTCAGGTTGTCTGCCTGGCTCCTGACTACCGAGAATTCAGCAATATGAACATCCCGCAGGATTGTAAAGATATCCTGTCCAAGGCAAGAGCGGACAGCACTAATAAGACTTATTCCCTAAAGTGGAAATGCTTCTGCATCTGGTGTGCGGACAAAGGTCTACGTCCATTTGCCACCACTCCAGAACAAATATTACCCTACTTGCTGCATCTGGCGCAGTCGGGCCTTGCCCATTCCTCCATCAGGGTACATCTGGCGGCGATCTCAAGATTTAAAAGGACGTCTAAGGGACCCTCTCTCTGGTCTAGTAGACTTATAAATCAATTCCTTAAAGGTCTCTATAGATCTTTTCCTCGACCAAGGATGATACCTCCAACATGGCACTTGAATGTGGTTCTTAACCAACTGATGAAACACCCTTTTGAACCCATTCACAGAGCAGACGTGAAATACGTCTCGTGGAAGATGGCTCTCCTCCTGGCACTTACAACTTACATCAGCAAGGAGGTTCAGTGAGCTGCAGGCTCTCTCTATTCAAGACCCCTTCCTGCAGTTCCAGGATGATAGTCATTTTAAGAACTAATCCTAGGTTCATTCCTAAAGTTCCGTCGGACTTCCACTTAAACGAGCCTGTGGTCCTCGGGTCATTCTTTCCAAATCCCAGCACTGCTGCTGAGAGATCTCTGCATTCATTGGACCTTAAGCGATGTCTAAAATTTTATATTGACAAAACCAAACATTTCAGAAAATCTAACCAACTCTTCATAGCCTTCAGTAGGCCTAGGAAAAGTCTACCGCTGACCAAACAGAGCATCTCCAGATGGATCTCTTCGGCAATTGCCTTTTGCCACGACAGAGCCGGACAGCCATTGCGCTCTAGAATCAGAGCGCACTCTACAAAGGCTGTGTCGACTTCTATGGCACTGTTTGCAGGAGTGCCAGTTCTCAACATCTGCTGGGCGGCAACGTGGAAGTCGCCTCATACCTTCACCAGGCGCTACTGCCTGGATACAGAGCTGATGAAGGATGCTGCAGTGGGGCAGGCAGTGCTACGCCATATTTTCCAGTAAGGTGAGCCTTCTTACTACTTCTGGCTGATATATCGATATATGTATATATATTCATGCTGATGGTTCATAGTCGCATGATATGTAGTATCTAATGACTTGTATATGGTGTTCCGTCAGAAATGTGCACACGATATTGCTTGCTACTCTGATTCAGGCATGTCAATCTATGAAAGACACCCATAATACTGGATAAGAAATGCGTTACTTACCTGTAACTGCAGTTATCCAGTATTGGTGTCTTTAATAGATTCACATGCAACCCTCCCGCCTCCCCTGGAAGGACTCGCTTATCTCTCTATTGGTGCTACGCCTGCTTAGGTTGGTGCGTACGAAAATCTGAGAGACTGAGGCTCCTGTCAGGAAGGTTCTAGAGGGAGGTGTAAGCTGATTGGCTCTCTTCTAGAGTTTGGTCCTTTTTACAAAAGGACATAGGCTACTAAGGGGAGGCCCTTAGGCCTACTTTTCTCTATATATGTCTATAGGACATTACTTTTCTATGTACCGGAGACTCCCGTCTCGACAACGGGGAATGATTCAGGCATGTGAATCTATGAAAGACACCAATACTGGATAACTGCAGTTACAGGTAAGTAACTCATTTCTTCCCACTGATGGCCGTGGCCAAAGTGGGCTCCACAAATTCCATTTGCATCGCAAAAAATTGAGCTTTACTAACTGATAACTTCTGCTATTATGCAATATCAGAGTTACTTTTTTGGGCACTTTGCGGCGCCACTCTGCATTTGTTTGATCACAAGTAGATCCTTGCGTCGCACATCTTTGGGCACCTGCCACTTCACCTTGGGACATCTTGCTGCTCGCACTAGTTTGTTCTGTATTTTGCACATTGCACTTTGCTGAATGCCAGATGAGCACACTCAAGGCACTCTTGGGATATCCCTTTCTTGCTTACTTGCACAGCGCACTTTTTTCCTGGGCACTTAAAACAAATGTTGTAATGCTCCAGTCAGTCTGTTTTGCACCGTAACTAGGGGACCTTCCTTTATGGTTTTTCGCACATAGCACTTTTTTTCTTTTTAGCGCATCACAATGCATGTCACAATAACTCTGGCAGACATGTTATGTGCCTTCTGCATTAGGACTCTCCATGCATGACTGTACCCCCTATATCGTTCTCTGTAGAACACTCCCCCCCACTCACCCCCAGATCTGGGCCCTTTTTTGGCTATTTGGAATAGTTTGCGCTTAGGGCTCCATAAATTCAGTTTTTCGCCATATAAGGTATCCATGCCAAATTTGCATCCTCTTTCATGGGGATTCTAAAGGTACCCAGGGTTGTGGATTCCCCTAGAGGGGAGCGAGAAAATAAGCTACATGTAGCAACATTTTGAGTTTTTAGAATAAATAGGGAAAAGTGCTCCAGATAAGTCTGTGTTTTTCCAAAAAATGGCATCCACAAATGATTTACTGCACTAAGGTCACCATTTTCCCAGTTTTCAGGAGCATGCAGAGCTGAATCAGAATACCTAATTTTGTGCCACAGTTTTGGCATTTTTCTAAGAGGTAGCCTATTTTCCCTATGTTTTGTGCTCTCTACCTACTTCCAGTTTGTGGTAAAAACCAGTGTGAAACTATGGGAACTCCAGAAAAGCTGTATATTTCTGAAAAGTAGAAAAACATCAGCAAGGGGTCATACGTGTAGATCCCTCAAGGTTTTCCCAAGAAAATAACTGTTGAAATAAAGAAATATTGAGAATGAGTAGAAAAAATGGGCATTTGTAACATTTTCATCTTTATCTTTTTGTCACTATGGCCGATTTACAAATGCATTATACCATTATGTCCTCTAGACCCTACTGGGCTTTGCAGAGTGTGGTATGCAGGGATATATTGTGACCTTATTGATCTTGAGCTGCCTCCCAGACCAGCTGTCCCTTTTCTATTGTGCTGAGGTTTTTGAAAGGTCCAACCAATATGTTATTCCCTACTCCCTTTGTGGAAATTACATTTGGTGCTTATCTTTTTAATAGGGTCTCCATTTGAGCACCTACACAGTTATTCATGTGACTTCTGACCTTTAATATCTTTTTTTCTTGTTGCCATTACATACGCCAGACAAATTAGCTGCAAGCACTGAGAATCAGGCTTCCCTTTACTTTATTCTTCCCTGCTATGCATGTGCTCAGAACCAGAGCTGCTTTCCTTCCTAAGGCGGTGACCCCATTCCATCTGGGTCAGTTGGTCACACTCTCATCCCAACACCCCTCCTACTAAGAGAAGAGGCTTTATAGGCTTGATCTTAAAATGGCGGTCATTTGTTATATTGACCACGCAGAGGAGTTCTGGGTGGACAACCAGCTCTTTGTGGTGTATGTTCCAACAAAAAGAGGAAAAAGGTGTATAAAACAACATTATCAAGATGGTATATTCTTTGCATTAAAATCTACTATGCAATGGCATAGATGGTACTCCCAGAAGGAATTAGAGCAAAGTTCCTCTTAATCTGCCTTGCCTATTAGAGTCCCTTTAAGTGACTTCTCCAGAGCAGTCACTTGGTCATACCTTCACGCAATCAAAAAGCACTATTGCCTGGGCTTTGAGGCACATGGATTCTTCAGTTTCTGCCAAATGTCAGTAGACTGGCTCAGGAAGATGAAGATGAGGCGGTTACCCATGACCTCTTTTTTGGAGTACTGTGGGTAGTATTCACCATCTACATCATCATCCCCGCTGGTCATACCACTCTCTCCAGCTCTGGCTGCGTGGCCTCCTTTTCTACAATCCTCTCTTCAGCCACATACATAATCTTCTCTTTCCCCACCTCCTCAACGGCCGCTTCTTCTGCATCATCCAGTTTCTTCTGCAGATCCACTTCATATCTGCCTCCCTCAAGACCACTTGTGGTCCCAAGACACCTCCACCTATATCCACATCTTGTTACAAGTGAAGGTTAAGATGCTACTTGGGTCATTCAAGGTACATTTCCTCTTCCATATATTATTTGAGGCGTAGGCATCGCTCTAGAACAATTCCTTTCTCTGTATCAATATTTTCACCTGACACAAGAAGATTTTCTGCCAGCAAGAATATCGTCAGTTGAGATACACTTTCCAGTGGTGCTCGTCCAAGGACCAAAGAAATTAAATATCCTTCTACCAGCTCAACAGCGACCGCTTCTGTGATTTTTGAAATGCATCACCTATTCTTATCCTCAAGGCTCTACTCCCACTAATTGTGGGAACCGTGGGCCTGTTGAAACCGGCTATGGCTTTACTTCTCCCTATGGAAATACTCCTAACTCCACCTTCAGCTAAGTTTACACTGTCCAGATTGTAAGAAAAAATACAGGCCTCCCTAACTGGTTGCTCTTTTCCTTTGTAAGCAACCCTCCTGCCTTGGTATTGGTGTAAGCTGCAAATAAGTTTCATATCTGCTCCCTAGTCCACTGTTCCGCCAGGAAAGCAGAAAACTTGATTTTGTAGGGAGAAAAATGTGTGCTACATCTGCTTCCCCTCATGAAAATGGCAAGTGCCAGTGCTCTTCTGGGCAGATGCAATATTATGGGGCTCGCTCCAGAAATGTGTCAATCTTTAGAGGGATCACAGACCAGACTTCATTGAAGTTTTGAACAAGAACATGGTGGTGTCCAATCAGGTCATCAGTGCAGCCCCAGAGACATGTATTCTAGCTGCACATGGATATTGGCCTGGCTTTAAGGAGATCCTGTTTGAGATTAACAGGCCTCAAGCCAGAGGCTCAATAAAGATTTAAAATGTATCTTTTTCTGGTACAAATTTATCTGGCAGGCATACCAATGACTAAATGGCCCATATGTAATCTAAAATGGAGAGCTTAAGCATTTTATGTCCGGAAAGAAGGCACTGGCGAAGGACATGTACACGCGTAAAACTATGGTTCGTATCTCAACAGTAAACCTTGTCGATAATACCCATAGATAGCTAAAACCCTTCAGTGGCCTCAAAGTCATCAACAAGCATAACAATGACCCTTCCACGAACAAAGTCGCCATCCCGTTAGTAAAGGAGGTCACCAATTTGCTGCTGCAGAGACAAAGCCATGAACATCTACTTTTCCCCTCTTCCGTAACCTACGTAGGTTAAGGGAAGCATTTTGAACTACCTGGAAGAATGGTGTTCCATTACAAAAGACCCATGAGTACAAAATATTTTTCAGAATGTGTCAATCTGAGATTCTAGCCAATCTCCATCAGCAATACCACCAAAGAAATTGCCCTGTCAACACCTAGAGATGCTGTAACAGGAAGTAATTCAGAAAAGGGGGTGGTGATGAACAGAGTGCCTGAATTAAGCAGACCACTCTTACCCAGTCCAAAGATCAGGGCTTGATCCATCACCGTTTTTTAGCTCACTGCACCATCAAGCCCTGATCTTTGGACTGGGTAAGAGTGGTCTGCTTAATTCAGACACTCTGTTCATCACCACCCCCTTTTCTGAATCGTTTTTGGCCACTATAGGTGTGGCAGGGTATACTCAGACATGAGTCCCTTGCTCACTGCTCCATCAGGATTCAAGCAAGACGGGCCGACGAGGCTGAAATGCCAGAAACCGGTCCCCGGTAGCTTGTCTCCTTTCTGGTGAAGAATTGGCTTGGTAGTTTGGTCTGCCCTGTTCCCATGATGCACTGGGCCAGGGTCAGACTAATTTGCATATAGCCAGGTTCTGAGCTGGGATGGGGCAGTGAGCTAAATAACGGTGATGGATCAAGCCCTGATCTTTGGACTGGGTAAGAGTGGTCTGCTTAATTCAGACACTCTGTTCATCACCACCCCCTTTTCTGAATCGTAACAGGAAGTAAACATACATGCTGAAACCAGCTGTGAAGACTTTTCTTCCTTCCCAGATAGGAATAGGATTTTATTCCTACTGCTTTCTAGTAAATAAGATAGGGCTGAACAAAGACCGAATTCAGACCCATTCTGCATCTAAAACTGGCAGCAAATGACCTGGAAAGATAGCTTCAAGATGCTAGCAGCACATCTCTGGAGGCAGATGATTTTCATCTATTGCTATCTGGATGACTGGCTAATCGAGGCATCAAGATCTCAGCAAGCTTTTCAGCTTTTCCAAATGATAGTCTCTGCTTTCAGTTGCATAGAACCTGCTGATAAATTCTGCATATTTTGAAAGCAAAAGTTTATGCTTTGGAGGACAGACTAACTATAAATCTGAAATGCCAGTCCGTTGAAAGCAGCCCATCTGACAGCAAGGCAGGTACTGTCACTACTTAGTTCCATGACACAATACATCTTTCTTGTTCCAAATGCCTGCCTCCACATGAGGCCATTAATGGAGTGTCTGGCAGACCAGTGCTGTCAGTAAAATGGCAGAAAAAAGTCATCCTTCCTCCCTTTGCCGCAAAGTCCTCAAATGTCTGTGTCATCTGGAGAATCTCCTGAGTGAAATGACTTTTCATCAAGGCATTCCATCCCAGATGATAGCACAAGATGCCTCCTTCTCAGGTTGGGGTGCACACATGGATCACCTTCAAATTCAAGGAACTTTGTCTGCAAAGGAAATTACATACAGTATCAATCTGCTGGAACTGAGGGCTGTACACCTAGTCCTGAAAGCTTTACTTTACTCTTACACGACAGACACCCTCCTTGCTCAGATGGACAGTACAAAATTGGTGTACTGTCTCAACAAGCTGGGAGGTATGAGGTTCTGAGACTTATCAATAGAAGCCCAAAGCATCAGGAATTGATTAATAGCCAGGAACTTGAGAATCAGTGTTGCCCATCTCCTAATAGTCCAGAACACTTAAGCGGACTCTCCAAGCAGATCAGTTCTCTCACTTAGATCTTTTTCTATATAGAGAACAAAAATGCCGGACTTCACCCCAAGAGTCTACCAAACAGGAACAAAGGAAGGCTACCTGGTGTATCAGCTAGTCTGCTTTTCCTATGATTCCCTTGATTCTAGCAGTATTCATCAAATTGACTTGTTTGAGACCCTGTATGACTTTAATAGCACTGGTGTGGTGCAGCTGCATCAAGATGGCGGTCTGGTTTTAGGACTGCTCCGACGGGAGACTCAAGATCAATAATTGCCCACCTCCATCCTCTCCTTGGGGATCCTGTTTCAGGCTGAACTGGGGTGAGGAACCGGTGCGGCAACATTTGAGCCGTTTTGCAGAGCCTCCTGAGTACAGGAGAGCAGCCTGGTACACAAGAGGGAGACCCCAGGTTGTGAGGGACAAGGCGGTCGGTGTATGCATCCAAAGCTAGCTGGCAACCAGAGGGGCACCAGTGGACTGCCTGCACTCCGCCACCTTTAACTGAGACTTTGGGCTGGAGCTTATAGAGAGGCACTGGACGCCTGGCACTCTTTAGCGAGTGAGACCTCCCACCAGCCGCAGTGAGTATTGATTTGCAAGCGGGCTGCTGACTGATGGCCCCCTCTCTTCCCTCTATATTGTGACATTAGTCTTGCATTGGCTCGTCTGTTGGCCCTTGCTGGAACCGCAGCAGCTAGCAGTGCACTGCCTGGAAGAGTCACACAGAGCGCCAAACTAATAAAAGTGCCCCGGGGGGGGGGGCGCCTGTATGAAGTCTTGTGACTGTGGCCCGGGGGCTTACTTTATACTTACTTTATAGTAGAACATGCCCACAGAGTCGCGCAGCGACTGCCAGCGGGGGCTCCCCTAGGCCTGTAGTGGCCTACATAATGAACTATAGGGCAAAGAGTTTCTGCTGCAGGCAAACCGGATGACTCTACCACTTCACTACGAAAATGCATGTGTTCATCTTCCCTGACTACACAGTATTGGTGCAGTGCTGCAGGGCCTTCTTCCTGGGAGTAAAGCACAGACTGAGACAAGTTGACCTGCGCTACCTGCTACTCCTCCCAGCAAAACTTAGCCCTGGTCAGAAACGCAAGCTATTTTTTCACCAAACCAGTAGATGCCTGGGATTAGGTGGAGCAGTGCGGATATGAGTCTTCCGCTCCACCATCACTGCTGCAGCTGTCGCATGCAGTCCAAGCTCAATGCTGCAGGGAACGCAAAGCTCAAAACACCAGTGGCGCTGGGGTCCAGGGGCCTCCGTCCTCAGAACAGGCAAAGGAGGAGCCGGCCCAGGCGCCAACGACAGCAGTCACATTATGGGCAGATCGGCCTTTGCCACTACCTCAAACTTCGAAAGACAGTACTTCTGACATTGAATCTAACTGCTCCACGAATAGCATGTCTCCGGTAATACTGCTAGAAGTGACGCCACAGACAGTGGAGGGAATTCTGTGAAAAGTAACCAGAGGTGTAGGTATGGTTCGACCCCAGAGGGTTTGTCATTGAGAACAGTTCTCTTTTTTTATTTTTTTATTTTTTTAGACTTTTAGTCTGTCCAGATGTGGTGAGGGGTTTGGATGATCTGGTTATCCCCCTGAGAGCTTTGGAGGCAGCGGCCCAAACTGACCATACAAAGCAGGGTGAATTAACAGAGGTGCTGGGGAGGCATGCCCTGCTTACTGAACAGACTTTCGGGCGTACCAAGCAAAAATGCATTCAGAGTGGGATAAGTCAGGCTGTCTGATAGCATGGCTTTTACGTAGTGCTACACCAACTGCACTGGTCACTATGATCAGGATAACTCCGGTGCAAATAGTTGCCAATCGGGTAGATATACACAGAGCATTCACCACCCATTACCAAGGCCCATTTCACCTTCCCTTCATTGACCGTCAACCTGCCATACGGCACTTCCTCATCTCGGTAACACGAACTGCTGTCGAACCTTTGGATAGAGAGGAGCACAACGCACCCATTACAGAACAGGAATTCCGGGGGGGGGCTATACGGGGCGCAGCACCTAATAAGACTCCTCGGCTGGATGGGTTTCCAATCTAATTCTATAAGGCATACGAGCACCAATTGGCTCCTAAGTAATTCGAGCTGTACCAAACGGCCCTAGTGGAATGCCAGCTTCTGCCCACACTTCAGGAGTCCTTACTAGTGTCCTTCCCAGAGCCTGATCAGTACCCCTTGGAACTAACCTCATACCTCCCATTTGTCTATGCTAGGGTCTGATTATAAGATCTTTAGTAAGGTTATAGTAGGCTGACTCTACAAGCAAATTCTACAACTGGTGCGTCCAGACAGAATGGTTTTGTGCCAGGAAGGTCTACCACTCTTAATATCCGCTGCTTACACAGGGTGATGGAGCTCCCTCCAATTCAGTGGCCTTATTCTGCATACATGGTACCGGATTTGAAGCAAGCATTTGATACGGTGGACTTGGATTATTTTTCTCAACTCTGACCACTTTTGGTTTTGCTGGAAGGTTGCACGTGCTCATTCGCCTAGTGTATATCGAACCCACTGCAAATGTGAAGATTTGCCAATGTATCACCCCTCCATTTCCAGTGAGCAGAGAAACACTGCAAGGTTGTAGTCTGTCCCCACTGCTTTATGCCCTGGCAAGGACTCTCTTGCCCAGAGGTTTCGGCAGCAGGGACAGGTTTGGGGCATCCCACTGAGCAGAGAGACTCATGTTGTCTCGCTGTATGCATACGACGTGTTAATTTATATTCAAAACATTCAGGAGGGTATAACTGGTGTTCAGGACATCCTGCAGGAATTCCATGCTGCTTCTGGTTTGAGCTTGAACTGGGCCAAATCTGGTCTATTCCCACTACACCCAAGTTGCCCCCAGCAGAATTTCCTTGTAGATTCCTACCTTTTAAAGTGGGAGCCATGCACATTCCAATATTTAGGCATAAATATCTGTCATGAGATGTGGTATTTAATCAATGGCAATCTCACCAGAGCCAGCGCATCTTTGTTCCCAAATGGCGTTTTGCAGTACATTGCCACTCACAGTGAGGGGTAGAAAGGTTCTCATCTAAAATGGTGATGCTCTCCCATTTACTTAACTACTTTCAAAACCTCCTGGTGCAGATCCCTAAATCTACATTCCACATACAACATTCCACCCTGGGGAGCTTCATTTGGAGTGAGGTTAGACTTCTGGTTGCTCTCCGTAAGCTAAAACTGCCAGTAGATAAAGGGGGCTTAGGAGCCTCAAATTATTGGCACTATTAGTGGCACAGCTGCAGTATCCCACACTCTGGTTGGCAGGACGCCTCATGGAGGAGCTATGGCTCCCCACCTCTGCAAGAGTACAGTGTGTGGTCCAACAGACCTTCCTTCTGCATGCAAAACCACCACAGGATGCCAATAATCTGTTGCTGGTTGCATATGATCGTTTCGATAGCAGTCTATATTTCATGCCTCACATTCCCCAATATTTGCCTGAAATACTGTTATGCGCTATCACATTATTCAGTGACATGATGGGGAGGAAAGGCATAGAGACATGGGAGGCTGTAGGTGTAGGTACACTGGGTACCCTGTTTCAGGACGGTGCTCTTTTGCCCTTTGCTAGATTACAAGAGGAACGAACTACCAGTGGGTCACTTCTTGGCTTATGGTAGTTTATTACCTGCACTGGATCGGCTCTAGTGCATTACGGACACATAGCCAGATCAGCACCTCCCTTACACACACACTCTACGACATAAGTGGTGGTCTTTGGCTCATTGCTTAGTTTGTCCGTGCTCTAGTGTACACCACGCTCATAGGAACTAGGAGGGAGACATTGTTAGACAGCTAACAAAGAGTGGGGTAAAGCACTTGTATACCCAAGAAAATTGTCATGAAACGCTAAGTTTCAGTATATTCAACATAACATCCTGCATAGAACTGTCTTATCCCAGTGATTCTCCACCAAATGTTTGGGTCACCCTCTGAATGTCCTCTATGTCATCAAGCGGGGGCTGATATGGTGCATATGTTCTGGAACCGTCCAGAGGCGGCAGCACTATGGGGAGATACTCCACTGCGTTAATAGAGGTGACCGGCCGCACAGATGGGTTCACATTGGAGGGCTCACTATTGGGGCTGTTTAAGAGGTCGAAAGCTGCAAATGGTTTAATTAATCTAGCACTGCTGATGGCCCGCAGACTTATTGCCATGCACAGGAAGGCTTAGACATTCCCAGTTATAGCCCACTGGTGCTCAGTGACATTCAAGTGGGAAAAGGCATAGGCCATGGCATTAAGGCGAGAGGAATCTTGCGGACTACGCAAATATCCTATTGCGATGGACAGGGATGTGCTGCTACTTGAGTGTCAAACTTATAAGGAAGAGCTGAAGGGTTAAATACGCACTCATGTCTGCATTGAGCCCCAGCACCTGAGAGCCTAGTATGATCTAACACCCCCCTAATCCCCTCCTGCTTGAATCCCCACCTTCTCCACCCTCCCAGGTCCCAACATGCCCCCTCAATGCCTCTTCTAGGCTTTGATCATATACTGCCAAGCTAAAGGAAGAATTGGGCATATCCGAGGTGGATGGGAATAATACAAGCAATCAGAGTAATTACTGATGTATTAATGCCACTACGTGACCTGATGTTACTCACTGTTTTAATTGTTTGCAAAAGCAGAACCAATGATTCCTGTCGGTAATATGTGACGAAATGCAAGCACAAGTCAATGGATGTGTATATCGTCAATGTAAATGTCTCCTAATACTGGTGTGGTTTATGTGTATGTGTATGTGATATCGATAGAATCTAATAAAAGTGTTTAAAAAAAAAGATAACACTGGAGTGGCCCTGTCAGTAGTGTGTAACAGACCTTCTTTACCAATAAGAACAACTACACAGGAAGTCTGCCATGCACAAGTTTAGGGGCCAGATGCTGTATAACAGCCTACTATCCTAGAGTTTGGCAGGCTGTTTCCTGAACTCATCCAATATGGACAATTAAGCTTTCCGTGGGAATGTATGGATGTTCTAAGAGACACTAAATGACCATTTATAAAAGCTTCCTACTCTTTCAAGCGGAGGAGATTCTGTGCTTGGCATTCTGAGAACAATGTTAATATGACCCGAAGCAAAGATTTGCACTCGTATTTTCTTCATTTGACCAGATCAGGCTTACAGTTCTCTCTTCTCTTAAAGTTCACCTGGCACCTATTGCTGCCTACATATAATGCCCTATAGAGAACTATTTTTTGAAGATCATAGTGGTTAAGGACATTCTCGAGGGAATTAAAAATCTCTGTCCCGCAGCACGGAGACCTTCTCCCTAGGAGTTAAACATTGTACTATCACGACTCATAGGTTCACCATTTGAACCTATCCACACAACTTCTTTACAATTCGCTTTCCTTGTGAATATAACATAGGCATGCCAGGTTGGTGACATAAAGGCTTTAGGTTACAATGAAGCATATAGAGCGCTCTATGGCAACAGGGCAATCAGGAGGGCTCCTCCAAAGTTCCTACCTAAAGTAGTTTTGTATTTTGTGTAAACCAAAAACCACCTTACTAATTATTTCAGAACCCTCCTTGCCCCTTTGTTAGGGGAGTTCTCTCTATCTTGATAAAGAACTAAGAAGTGCCAAATAATTGTAAATTATGTTCTGTTACTCACAGGGTTATTCATGTCAATCAGTACTTTTGTGCATTCTGGTACGCTGCAAAAGAGCAAATTAAACATTACAGAGCAAGACAAAAGCCCCCTCTACCAGAGGTCAAGTGACTACAGTTTCATTACTGAAAAATATTCTCATTGTTAAATTCTGCAAAGCAACTACCTGGAAGTCTTTTCACACATTTATAAGACTCTTGTCTTGATTTAGATTGTAGTACCAATACCCAAGTGGGCAGGCCTCTTTGAGTAGTGTTCATTAAATTATATTTTTTCCTTTCTGCCGTAGTTATTAGGGATCGGCTTGAAATTCTGTTCAGTGCTTATGATTATCGTGCAGGCGAAAGAATATTTCTTACCTGTAGTCCTAGTTCTCCTTCAGGGAAATCTAGATTGAAATCATAAGCAACCCTCCCCAGCAGAAAGGATAAGGATATATTTAATGTTCTATGTATAATGATATACTTGACTTCTTGGTTTAAAAAAAAAAAAAATGAAATTATTTCCACTTACAGGGCATGATAGGACACTGGATGGCTGGGAGCCCATAGTCTGTTTTCCTCCTATCGTAGCTGCAGCTTTTTTGGATGCATTGTCCTGGTTCCTTCCACTTCATTTTGTTTAGAAAAAGTTTGTGAATGGATTTTTTAAACCACGTAGTTTTCTAGTGGCTTTTCAGTATTTTAATAGTTTAGCTTTTTAAAGTAAATTTATGCAGTTGTAGCCTCTTTTAGAGGATGGACAAATGTTTAATGTCACATAGACCGACGTCGCTGGGTTCCTGAAGTAAGGCAAACATGGAACACAGAAGAAGATAGGCTCAAAGAAGTGCTGCACGATCCTGCATGTGTTTGGGACTCGAAGTGCTTAGGATTTCAGTGCAGATCCGCACTGAAGCAGGGATGCTATGAAAATAGTCCAGAGACCTTCTGTGCATTGGGAAGATACATGGAATCCATATGAATGTCTTACATAAACAAAAAACGATATTGTGCAGGTGGAAGATTAGATCACTTGAGTGCCTAATTTGCATGAAATAGGGGCGAGGGGGGGTTCCAGGACGCTGTATGTTAATTTGGGCAGGCACTCCTGCCCCTCCTACAGCCATCATTTACAAAGGGAAAGCGACAAGGCCGGGAGCTCATCCTAACTGCTACGTAGGGGTTCAGCAAGGAAGAATATACTACAAATTAGGGATCTACAGGGCAGTCCGTGTTGCTTGCAGTTGACCATGAACAATTTCTTCAGAGACTATTTGAAACAATTCTATTCTCAGTAAAAAAAAACGGAATTGGAACCTATCTGGGCAGTTGTTAGAGGGAGTCGACCTCTCCAGAGGATCAGAAACAAGCTGGAGGCACCGTTAGAAAAGCATTTGTTGGATGCACTTGAGGCTGTGGTGGGATATAGGAGCCCAGGGTTAGACAGCCTGCAATTTTAACTGTAAAAAGCTACTCCTCCTCCTAGAATGTTGCTCTATTCCTAGATAAACTCCTACAGTTAGAACGGAAGCTCTGAAGAAGGCACACTCCTGGGGTTCATGGAAGAAGCCCTGGCAATGCTGGTCACAAAACCTGGGAGGACCCCTTAGATTACACATCTTGAAGGCTGCTGTCTATACTCACTGTAGGTGTAACATTTTTTAATAACGCTATAGCTGACTGATTGCTTGGAATCCTTACTCGGGTAATACACTGCTATCAATAAGGATTGATGCCAAATTGGGGAACCCTAATGGGACTTTGAGGCAGTTGGCTAACATCCAATATTGTCTGAGAATGAATA
Source organism: Lissotriton helveticus (assembly GCF_964261635.1). Lineage (NCBI taxonomy): Eukaryota > Metazoa > Chordata > Amphibia > Caudata > Salamandridae > Lissotriton > Lissotriton helveticus. Next base: position 788,924,493 of record NC_136072.1, read on the forward strand.
GCTATGATTAAGCATCAGCTGCTCTAGATATCCAAAAAGTGTGTGCGACAGTAGGATGGTGTTGAACTTGGCCTGCTCTCCATGATCACCCCAAACCTTTTGCCTTTACCCTCCACATTTTTCTGAATTCACTTTTTCTGGCATTGGGACTCTGTGCACTTTATCACTGCTAACCAGTTCAAAAGTGATTGTGCTCTCTACTCTAAACATGGTAACATTGGCTTATACCCAACTGGCATATTGAATTTACTTTTAAGTCCCTAGTAAAGTGGTACTACATGTACAGAGGGCCTGTACATTAAATACTACTAGTGGGCCTGCAGCACTGATTGTGCTACCTACTTAAGTAGCACCTTTAAACATCCAGGCCTGCCATTGCAGCATGTGTGTGCAGTTTTTAAACTGCCATTTCAGCCTGGCCAAATCAACCTTTTGCCAGGCCCAGCCCAGACCTTCCTTTAAAATATATCTGTGTCACCCTTAGGGTAGGCCTTGAGCAGCCCAGAATGAAGGATGCAATGTATTTTAACGTTTTTACATTTACTTTTACATTTTACATGTCCTATTAGTGAAAAACATTTACATTTGTTTTTCACTACTGCAAGGCTCAGCTCTCCCATAGGATAACATTGGAGTTACCTATTACATTCTATGTGTTACCTTATTACATTCTAGATGAGTTATTTGGGAGTCATTTTTGATGAGGGCCTGTCTTCTGATGCCCAGGTGAACCGCACGGTTAGTACTTGTTTCCATATTCTAAAAACTCTTAAGAAAGTGCTGCCATACCTTGTTCCATTGGTACACCCCAGGCTGAACCCCGAGGTCTTCTACTCAGAATAAACTTGTCTTGCCTAGATTTCGTAGGTCCAGGTGGGGTGGCCGCTCATTTTCAGTGGCTGCTGCTAGACTTGGGAATACTTTGTCTCCCTTTATCACCGCGGCAAACTCACTCGAGTCCTTTAGGAAGATCTTAAAGACCTGGCTCTTTGCCTTGTAGTTGGTTCACCCCCCCCTCTAATCTTGACCCCAAAACATTTGCAGGCACTGAGGGTGCATTCAGAGCTGAAAAGAGATGCCTTTTTGACATAGGAGGAGTTGGAGGAGATTCTCCAGCGCCTGCAGGTGAGCTCGATGCCCAACAAAAACGCTTATTTATCCAGTATTAAGGGTATCTTTCATAGATTCACATGCCTGAATCATTCCCCGTCGTCGGGGTGGGAGTCCCCGGATCATTCCCAGTCGTTGGGGTGGGAGTCCCCGGTATATAAAATAGTAATGTCCTAAAGACATATATATATATATATATGTATGTATACTAATAGGCCAGAGGCCTCACATTAGTAACCTATCTGAGTCCTTTTGTAAAAAGGACCAAACTTTGGCCAGGATCCAATCAGCTACTACCACCCTCTAGAACCTTCCTGGAAGGAGCCCTAGTTCCTCAGATTTTCTACCGCACGTCGTGCTAAGGGAGTCTCCACTGAGCTCTGCTCAGGTTTCTGGTTTTTCTGGATCTTATCCATATTTTTCTCTCTTTATTTACTCCTGTGAGGAGAGCTAGAGTCTCCTATGTCTACCACTGCTAAGAAAGGGCTCTTCAGACCTTGCGCCTCGTGTAAGAAGCTGAGACTGCATGTAGATGACAAACATGAAGACTGCCTCTACTGTCTCTACCCTGACCACTCTGCCAAGGATTGTAAGGTCTGCCGCACTTTCTCTGTCAAGACTAAAAGACAGAGAGGGGCGCCTGCTTCTATGGCTTCAGAGACTGAAGGTCAAGGATCAAATAGTCTCTTCAGGTGAGAGCGAGTGTTCCTTTAGGAGCTCACACTCCTCTTCTAAAAGGCCCAGACAGACGTCTCCAGGTCCGTCTACTTTGCCTCCTCAAAAGAAGACGCCCAAGTCTTCAGAGGGTCGACCTAAGACCATGGCAGTGAAGATTTCTCCTCAGGAAACCACCTTCAAAAAGCCTGGGCTAGTGTCTTCTGCCATGCCTGTGACAGCGTCGACGGTCACCATCTCTCCGTCGACAGCTTCTGCCTTCACCACCTTGACGACCTCTACTTCAACTTCGTCGTCGTCTGGTAGGTCTATTACGTCTATAATTCCCGTTAAAAGGTTGTCGTCGCCGTCGTCGACAGCTCCTCCGTCAACGAAGCCAAAGCCACCGTCGTCGACGAAAGCACCTTCGACGTCGACGACAACCTCGTCGACGAAGCCATCGACGAAGCCGTCGACGTCGACGAAGCCGTCGACTACGAGACCGTCGACAAAGCCGTCGACGACGGTTCCGTCGACGAAGTCATCAACACTGCCGTCGACGAAGAAACTACCGTCGATGACGATACCGTCTACGACATCGTCGTCGATACAAATGGCAGAGAAGTCTACGGTGGCCGCCAGTTTCTCACCGTCGACGGGCCCGTCGACGGAAGGATCTCCCAAGCTGAAGTGTATCTATACACACTTCAGGATGTTGTCGCATACGCTGATGCAAGAAGCAACGTCTCCTAGCAGAGTCCAGCCACTGCCACCGGCTAATTTACTGGAGACTGAGGACTATGAAGATGGCGCTATGTTCTCAACCGCAACAAGCCCATCACAGCTGCTCGTTAAAGTACATGAGAGCTCGGACAACAAAGATATGGATCAGGAAGAAATTCCATATCAGGAAGAATACCATTCGCCTCCTCCTGCACAGCCTATGGTGTGCCTCCCGGCTTCAATTGTCACGGACCTCCAATTCCTTATAGCGGATTACAAACAGCGGTTCCCACCTACTCCGACACCTCCAGTGGTGCCACCTCAAGTGGTGTCGTCAGCTCCTCCTCCTCGCAATAGACCACCTCCACTAGTGATTACCCCAGATCCTGTGCCTCTGCCTCCGCAACAATCTTCGGACGAAGAGGAGGCTGTGGAAGAAGACGAGGAGGGTCAACAGGAGGAGGGAGAAATACAGGATGACGAGTGGAACGAATAAGTCATCTCACATCCAGCTTCCCCTGACCAGGCTCACGTCAGAGCGGCAAACTCTCTTGCACTCTTGGGACGCTACAATCGCCAGATGTGGGCAGATGTAGCCCCATACCTAGGCTCACTGTCAGAGGAGCAGAAAGACGAGGTCAAGAAAATTCTACTTGAAGGAGAGCGCTCCACCTCAGATCATCGATGTGGCGATGGATATCGCCTCAACAGGATTTCGCCAGCTGGCGGGGGCGGCTGTCCTTAGGCGCCAAGGCTGGCTGAAAGCTACATCGTTCCGGCCGGAAGTCCAAGCCAAGGTACTGGACATGCCGTTTGACGGCGAGCTCCTCTTCGGAAAGCATATAGACGAGATGCTCCAGGGTATCAAGAAAGATACCGAGACCTCAAGATCCCTTGGAACACTCCAGTACAAGAATACTTCCTTTCGAGGCTCCAGAGGAAGAGGCCAGCAAACAAGAGGTGGATACCAGGGGTACAAATCCTCCTATGGCTCGTCCCAGCAGTACAGACCTCAGTACCAGCAGAGGCAGCAACAAGACCAGTCTTCTTACAATATGTCCTCCTTTCGAGGGAGAGGGGGGAAGAAAGAACCCCCTAGAAGACAGTGACTTCTTTCTCAAACAGGCCTCCGTTTCTTCTCCATGTTACGTAGTTGGAGGGAAAATTTCCAACTTCCTCCACAATTGGCAGAAAATAACTACGGATAGTTGGGTGCTCCAACTGGTTCGATTCGGGCATACTTTGGAGTTTGTGGACACTCCCCCTTCGAACCCTCCATGTCCCATGCCACACAGGAATCTTAATCTTCTTCAAGCGGAACTCTCACTAATGCTTCAAAAGGGGGCCGTGGAAAGAGTTCCCAGAGGTCCGAGGGGGGAAAGGATTCTACTCCAGGTTCTTTGTGATACGAAAAAAGGAGAAGAAATGGAGACCTATACTGGATCTACGGAACCTCAACACATACCTCAAGAAGCAATCGTTCCGTATGGTATCCATTCAAGAGGTGTTACAACTGCTCAATTCCAGGGATTTCATGGTGTCCTTAGACCTCCAGGACGCCTATTTCCATATACTCATTCACAAAAGTCACCGCAAGTTCTTAAGGTTCACAGTGGCGAACAGACATTATCAATTCAGAGTGTTGCCATTCGGCCTAAAGTCGGCGCCACGCATTTTTACAAAATGCCTATCCCCAGTGGCAGCCTACCTTCGCCAGCAACATCACCAGGTATTCCCCTACCTGGACGACTGGCTCATCAAGTCCCCCACTCTAGAAGGCGCGAACAGGTCTTCGAACGCCTGTCTTCAGCTATTCGAGAGTCTAGGACTTACACTCAATCAGGAAAAGTCAGTACTGCAGCCCTCTCAACGCCTCACTTTCCTGGGAGCAATTCTGGACACAAATCAAGAAAGGGCCTTTCCATCACTGGAACGTCAGGCCAAACTGAGGTCGCTGGCAACACACATTCAGCTAAAAAAATCCATCCACTGCTAGGAATGATGTCCTCCAACATCCTCCTAATCCCACACTGCCGCCTCCGTATGCGTCCCTTACAGGAGGCATTATCAGCTCAGTGGGTTCAAAGTACGGGATCCTTCGACGATCGACTCAGGATCACCCCGTTCATGGTGAAGGCCCTGACCTGGTGGCTTCAAATAAAAAACCTGAACCAAGGCCTTCCATTCCTCCTTCCAATCTCCCCACACGTGATAACAGCAGATGCATCACTGCACGTGATAACAACAGATGCATCACTGGACGGGTGGGGTGCGTTCCTACAGGAACTTCAAATACATGGTCAGTGGTCGCCAGCCGAGAAGGTGCTCCACATCAATCTCCTAGAGCTAAGGGCAGTGTTCCTGGCTCTCCGAGCTTTCCTGCCCAGAATCAGGAACTCCCCGGTGCTTGTGAGGACGGACAACACCACCACAATGCACTACTTAAACAAGCAAGGGGGAACCCGATCCATGACGTTGTCTCTAGAATCGCAGCGAATTTGGAAGTGGCTACTCCAACACAACATCTCGCTCAGGGCAGAGTACGTCCCAGGAGCGGACAACACCCTGGCGGACTCTCTAAGCAGGCAACGGACCATCTGCCACGAGTGGGAACTCGACCAACAGGCCCTCGACGCAGTGTTCTCCCAATGGGGCAAACCAAATGTGGATCTGTTTGCGACAAAGATCAACGCAAAATGCCAACACTACGCAAGCTGGCTTCCCCAGAAAGGGTCTCTAGGGGATGCATTTTCGATGACATGGTGCAACGCCTTTGCCTATGCTTTTCCACCATTTCCCCTGATCCCCAGGGTCCTCCGGAAGCTGAAAGCGGAGCATTGCACCTTGATACTGGTAGCCCCAGCGTCGCCACGCCAACACTGGTTTACAGAACTCCACCTTCTATCGCTGGAGCCTCCGATTCCTTTCAAGCCTTACCCTCATCTCCTCACCATGAACCAGGGGCAAGTCCAGCATCCAGATCTGACATCTCTCGGATTATCGGCTTGGCTCCTGAGTTCAGAGAGTTCCAGGACTTAGATATTCCTCAGGACTGCAGGGTCGTCCTGGCCCCGGCCCGGGCTGACAGTACCAATAAGACATATTCCCTTAAGTGGAAGAGATTCTGTTTATGGTTTAAAGCTAACAAACTGCACCCGTTCTCGTCATCTCCATCACAACTGCTGCCCTACCTGCTCCATCTAGCCACCTCTGGATTGGCCCATGCCTCAATCAAGGTCCACCTGGCAGCCATATCTCGATTCAGACGCTCTTCATCTGGTGTTTCTCTATGGTCCAATAGACTGATCAATCAGTTTCTGAAAGGCTTATTCAGGACTTATCCTCCAGTGAGACCTTTACCACCTACATGGCAGCTCAACATTGTCCTGGCGCAGTTGATGAAACACCCCTTCGAACCGATACATAAAACGGATCTCAAATATTTGTCATGGAAAACAGCCCTCTTGCTAGCTCTCACGTCAGTAAGGAGGGTGAGCGAGCTACAGGCTTTCTGTATTCAGGACCCGTTCCTTCAGTTCAAGCAGGACAGAGTCATCCTAAGGACTAACCCCAAATTCATACCAAAGGTTCCGTCTGCTTTTCATCTAAACGAACCTATCGTCCTGAGATCTTTCTTCCCTAATCCATCTTCAATGGCGGAAAGATCTCTACATTCCTTAGATCTGAAGAGATGTCTGAAATTCTACCTTCATAGAACGGCACAATTTCGGAAATCCAACCAATTATTTATTGCCTTCAGCAGGCCCAGGAAGGGCCTCCCATTGACTAAGCAGAGCATTTCAAGATGGATCTCTGCAGCGATCGCCTTCTGCCACCTACAAGCGGGCCATCCTCTGCCCGCCAAGGTTCGGGCTCACTCCACCAGAGCGGTTTCCACCTCCATGGCGCTCTTTTCTGGGGTGCCCATTGTCGACATTTGCAGAGCAGCGACATGGAAAACACCACATACATTCACCAAGCACTACTGCTTGGATTCTGAACTTATGAAGGATGCAGCAGTGGGACAGGCGGTGCTCCGTCATCTATTCCATTAGAGGTGAGCCTTCTTCCTTTCATCCCACCTTTCCATTTTACTGTTTGCACATTTCTTATCCTGCTAATGCTTGCAGTTTAGTTGGTTACACTACTGATAAGTTATTATCATGTGTTCTACATACTATGTTATGCGAAATGTGCTGCTTACTACTCGCTACTCTGATTCAGGCATGTGAATCTATGAAAGATACCCATAATACTGGATAAGAAATGCGTTACTTACATGTAACTGCAGTTATCCAGTATTGGTATCTTTCATAGATTCACATGCAACCCACCCGCCTCCCCTGGAAGGGCTCACCTTGGTTCTCTCAGTAGGTACTACTTAGCACTGTGCTTACGAAAATCTGAGGGACTAGGGCTCCTTCCAGGAAGGTTTTAGAGGGTGGTAGTAGCTGATTAGCTCCTGGCCAAAGTTTGGTCCTTTTTACAAAAGGACTCAGATAAGTTACTAATGTGAGGCCTCTGGCCTATTAGTATACATATACATATATATGTATGTATGTATGTATGTATATGTATGTATGTATGTATGTATGTGTATATATATATATATATATATATATATATATATATATATGTGTGTCTTTAGGACATTACTATTTTATATACCGGGGACTCCCACCCCGACGACGGGGAATGATCCGGGGACTCCCACCCCGACGACGGGGAATGATTCAGGCATGTGAATCTATGAAAGATACCAATACTGGATAACTGCAGTTACAGGTAAGTAACGCATTTCTTATCCACCTACAGACAGGATAAATCTGCAGCAAGCCTCTGGCAAAACCAAGGGAGAACCTTCCTCCAGAAAGAGACTCCCATTTGAAGAGCAGATTACTCTGCTTTAGTGCCACAAGCTCGAGCACACATTCAAAGACGAGGGCACTAGCGTCCACCTCTACCCCTGCTAACCTGCTGCTCTTCCCTCTGCGCGCGCACACCTCATCAGGAGGGGGCATCCATACAATCCCTCTCGCACCCCTTAAGACACAGTCTGCAAGCTACTCCTGGGAGTGCTGCAATATTGACCCACATGGCAACACAGACCTAGATGTCTAGGTAGCTAGACCCTCCCCGTGGGATGGCTCCACCTTCTACCTTGAGGTGATCCAAAGGGCGGCTAGCTATCACAAAGTAAGCATGCAGATCTTAGAGGAAGAATATGACTTCCTTGTAGAAACGTTATCAGACACAACACATTGTGCAATTTTTAACCGATACTCAAAAGGATGCTTGAAACATCCACTGAGAAAGCTAAAGATCCTGTGAAAGCTAGAGATCTCATCCCCCGGGATGGATACAAAATATAAGACACCCCCAAGCAATCTCTTGTACATCAGGAGACAACTACCACCCGATGCTTTAGTGGCGCATTCATCACGTAAGCCTGCAAATGCCCAGGCCACAGGGGGTGCACCCCCCACCCTCAGAAAGAGAGCAAGAAAATCGATGTCCGAAAAGAGGGTAGCTGTATAAGCAGCAACATATTGGAGAATTTCCAACTCTTCTGGATTGCTCTCAAATTATGACAGGGCCCATTGGGTTGAGGTACAAGATCTATTCACACAGTTACCACAAGCGTATAGGCAAAGGGAGGAAGAGGAGCTTGTTGCTGAGGGGAAAAGCACCTCCAAAGAAACCATTTGATGTGTTCTAGATGCTGCGGATTAAGGCTTTAAGCGGACGGTCCAGCAGCATTTGTTGAATTTACCATTCAACGGGAAACACCTCTTTGGGTTGCAAGTGGATCACATGCTTGAAAAACTGAAAAAGGACACATGCACAGCAAAGGTTATGGGTGTTCTTCATTAAGCAACACCCAGTGGGTCCTTTCGAAGGCAGCACAAGTTATGTTGTCTTATGGTATAATATTTTGTAGAGCGCACAGCTGCCCCAGCAAAGTGGCGTCCCGACGCTAAGCAACAGAAAGAGAGGCTGCTGATAATTGAAGGCCTACGGGGAAGGTAAGAGGTGGGTCTTGATGGCCTTACGAAAAGCAAGTTAGTTGTTAATGCTGCCGATGGAAAGAGGCAGTGAATTTAGACGCCAGAACATGGAAGGAACGCCCACCGGCCCGCTCCCTCCTTACCTGGGCAACAACCACCAGATGGTGACCAGTCGAGCTGAGCTGGTGAGTGGGAAGATAAGATGACACCAGATTTGCCAAAATACCGGGGGAGGAGAATCAGAATTTTAAAAGTGATGCAAAGGGCCTTGAACTCAACACGTCTAGCCACCGGAAACCAGTGTAGCTGACAGATGGCATTAGTGGTGGAACAGATTCTAGGAAGGCCAAGAAGAATTCTGGCCGCTGCATTCTGGACCCTCTGCAATCTCAGAATCTCAGATTTGTTAGTTTCCAGGTAGAGCAACCTGGCATTATTCAATCTCGATAGAACTGAGGCTTGAGCGATAACCTGTCTAATAGGTGGATGGAAAAAGCCTAACAGTGGTTTGAGACCCCGCAGTATGCCGAAACACGCCCCTGACACTTTCTTGGTTTGAAGCTTAGAGCCGGATCTACCAAGACTCTGAGGTTTTTTACCACCTATTTAGGGACAGGCGCACAACCAAGGGCACCAGGCCACCAGCGCTCACTCCACAGCTCTGGATTTTTTCCAACCAGCAAGACCTTGGACTTGCTGGCGTTGAGCTGGAGACAATTGGCAGTAATCCACTCCGCGACGGCAGCGAGGCCACTTTGAACCTTTTGGGCATCCCGCACAGTCTCGTTGGATTGTGCCACTACCAGCTGTGTATCATCTGCGTATGACACAACTGTAAGCCCTCTAGTTCTTACCACTGCTGCCAGTGGTTGTACATAAGATTAAAAAGTGTAGGGCTAAGGGCTGAGCCCTGTGGCACACCTCGATTGATACAATGGACCGTAGAGGTGAAAGGGGGGCCGTTACCTGGAAGGTCCTATCTGAAAGAAAGGAGGTAAACCAATCCAGTGCAGGGCCCACAATTCCTGCCTCCTCCAACCTTTGCAGCAGGAATCTGGTGGGAAACGGTATAAACGCAGTACTGAGATCCAGAAGGATCAGTGCCGAAGTGTTCCCCACATCCAGTGCTGCCCTAAGATGTTCTGTCACAGCTAGAAGAGCAGACTCAGTGCTGTGGCCAGGCCGGAAGCCATTCTGAGAAGGATCCAATATATTATTCTCTTTTAAAAAGCCTGTCGGAGTGGAATTTATGTAGGCCTCAGCGATCTTGAGGCCAAAGGCAAGAGAGAGATAGGTTGAAAGTTCTCGGGTTTAGCTGGGTCGAGGGTTGGGTTTTTTAACAAAGGAATAACCCTAGCTTGCTTCCAAGTCTAGCCAATCTTTGGCTACAAATCAGTTGCTGGTCACTGAACACTGAAACACCTGTATATATCTGTATATATCAAATTGTTTCCACTGTGTATATTTTTCACCTTTTGAGCACTACACACAAATGTCACTCAATTGCACTATAACACTAATTCTGACAGTCTACCTATATATTGTATGATATCATTGAATAAAGTAATTCTGATAAAAAGACAGTACAACCAGTTGATCTCATGACTTATTTGTTAAGTATTAATTTCTAAAAGCTGTGTTTATTAGAGAGTGTTCATCTCAGATTGCATTAATAGCAACGTCAAAGTAATTTTGTCTTACCCAACAGAATCACTTCTTTGTTTAACCATTAATTACCCAGGTTCTGAGGGACACAGGGTCACCCCTTTTCTATAAATGCTTTACATAGCTCGAGACAAGACTTGCAAGAGAACTTTAAAGCAGTACGTTTGTGTCAGAGCGAATTATCTATCCCTTACGGGAGATGCTCGCTGCTCCTGCATATTGTCAACTAATGATTATGCACAGTTCTTTCTGACTCTCTCTCTCACGGATCAGAATGGAAGTACAGCAGTTGATTTGTAGATTAGTCATCCTAATGATGTGATTTAAAAAAAAGAGCAAATAAATTGACGGTGAGTCTGGTTGACGTCAACAACACAATTTCATACACAATTTCATACAACCAAAGACAGAGCAGCAAATCAAGAACAGGAGTAGTAGATAAGTAATAGCAGCCTATGACAAGCCACCATCCAGCAAGCAACTACTCTCTCTATCCCCACTTCTGACTGCTCCAGGGTGGAAGATTAGGGTAAGGGAAGGTGATCTTTTATAAATATTCCAGTGTGGCAGAGCATAAATAACAAATACAAGTTGTGCATATAATATAACATGTACATCTTTGATTCATATCAATGTATCCTAATATTTCTCCAGTAAACAGTCTATTCCCTTGGACTAGTGTCTTGAAGAATTTGACATCTTTTGTCTTCAGATCCCAGCTATAGATAACTTCCACGCCGCACCGATTTGCACCTAGGATATTGATAGAGAAAGTTCAATCATGAGCGAGCACAAAGGTTGATACTTGCTTCAAAACAAGTGTGTGGAGGTGATGGCAGATAGTTGGGCTTCATTGACAAACTAAATCTTGGCCAGCTTGTGGGGGCACTTGGTGTTAGTGCTATAAGGCTTTGGTGGGGCCTTTGAAGGCAGATGGTGTACATTGTGGCAAATCATGGGCCAAGGTTATTCTAGTGGAAGGACACCAGGAAGGAAAATAATTGTTATTATGAGGTGGAGCAGATGGCTTTAAGGACAGGAAGGCTTTGAGTTTACAAGGACAGCGAGGTTAAATGTGTTGAAGGAGATGGTCTGCATGATGTCCAGACTATAAGTATTTATACTCTAATGTGTTTGTCCATTGAAGGCTCATCTGATAACAAATAGCCAGTAGGCTTACACCCTCGGCTAGAATGAGCTGACATCCAAGATAATGTCCCGTAGACCTTCCAGAGGCATCCAAGAGTGGTGACTAGACATCTTGAATAAGGCAGACCGTGGTTATGGTGTAGGAGGAGGAAGCCAGGAGCCTTTCTATGATGTGGAGCATTCAGGGCTTTGTTTGGTGGCTGTACAAAAGGGGCAATACCTGAGTGGAGCCCAAACCATGCTATAAACAAGCATTAGCAATGCCAATCGGTCTGACTTTAAAGGAATTGTGTTTGGTAATGTGAAGCATTGCAAGTTAACAGAATGGGAGTGAATATGTATTTGTGTGGAAGCAAAGAACTGTAGAATAATATTTATGTATGTTAAAAGGTTAGGTGACAGTTGTACTGTAAAGCCAGACCTAAACAATTTTGTAGGTTACTAACTGCCCTTCACCCACCTATGCTGCTGCCAGAGAAAGATGCACAATAAACTATCAAGTTATCTGAGTCAGGTCTATCAAACATTTCCACAGCTCCACTAAAAGCATGTCTTAATGCGGCCGCAAGACTCCTAACCGGATGAAGGAAATTCAACCATATCTCCACACACCTGAAGCGTTAAACTGGTTACCTTACGAAGCCAGAATTCAACTTAAAATGGCATGTATTACCCACAAAGCGCTCCACTACAAAACACCAAGATATTTGACCCAGAAAATGGAGCTATCAGGGGAAGCAGACCTGCCAGGAGTGCTAAGGAGCTGTTGCTGAGACCACCCATCTTCCGGAAGAAGAAAACATTTGATAGAGCGTTCTCCAGAGCAGCCCCCAGAATCTGGAACTCACTCCCTCCAAACATTAGGAAAATTCCAAACAATGCAACATTCAAGAGGGAAGCGAAGATCTTCCTAATGAGTAAATTCCTTCCTTAGGCAAGACAGTTAATCACTAGCACCGTGATATAGATGTTTCCAAAACAGATCAACAATGTAAGTAAAGATATAGTCACCAGTTATACTGGGGATAACCTTTTACGGTATTATACTACTCGAGACCCGTGGATGTAGAATGCACGGAAAAAGACATTCGTAACTATTTATATTGGAAGTCCCAATACAACTTGTACAGTAAGCAGTTCCAATACCTTCATAAGTAACATTGAAGATATATAATTCCTATATATGTCTGTTATTTCTGACTTCTAGCTGTATACTAAATCGTGTTACTGTATATATTTATGCTAATACTGTATAGCTGCATACCTAACCTACCTTATATCAATGTAAAACTTTCTACTATACAAGTTGTATCTCTAACCTACCTCATGTAAATGTGAAGCGCTCTGATACCCCAAGGTCACGTTCGCGCTATATAAAACTCTTTAAATAAAATAAATAAATGTGTGTGCCGCTAAAAATTCAACCTCAGCCAGCTGGAAAAACTAAGCTCAGATTGGGAATTGAAAAACGGGTTTATCAGGCAAAACGTAATTAAATAGGACTGGTGTTTTGCCCAGAAAGCAGCCTGTGATAGTAGGAGAAATACAAATAAAATGGTAGTTCCAGGAATTTCTTTTGAAAAGCTTTCAGGGTTTTGCTAATTCAATCTTAAGGGATTTCTGGAGTCAAAGTTGGGGCAAGAAAACAATAGTGGAATTGGCCTATTGTTTTTATGTCCGTGTTCTGGTATGTAGATGTTACGTGCCTCTCGAAGTTTGTGTAAGGAACAATTTTGCTATCAAAATTATTGCTCAAATAACACTTATAAAGGCGGGGCGTTGTCACTGGTTAATTGGCTGAGTTTAGTGCTGTTTGCCGCTGGTATCCTCGGGGCTTGGTGTTGTTGCACTCCAACTGAATAACTTAAGTTACTCCTTAGCGAGCAGTCAAGGCTGTTTTCAGGGCAAGGACGGGGTTAGATTCACTATGGCAAAATAAATAACAAGCACACGCTACACATTGACTTAGTTGATTTAGGTTTGGTAAAGAAAAAGGAGCTTAATTTGTCAGATAATAAAAATAATATTTTAAACTAAGATGTACAAACAAATGTGGGTGCTAGCACTTTCTGGGTTTGAGGTGCATACTCCCAGCAATATATTAGCGCTAGGCACTATATTTCTGATTTAATGGCCCTTTCAGTAATGTTATGCTTTCAGATTGCAATCATTTTCAAAAGTAGTTCTCTAAAGGAGTTGGGTGTGTAGGCAAGTGATGAAAATGTGAGCGGCTCTGGAGTCAACTCTGGTCCTGGGAGAACCATGACTAACTAACACTGATGCTAAGATCACAGCAAAATATGTTGCCTCTAAAAATATCTCCCTGAACGGGAGCCAACTCTGCACTAAAAAGATTGCCTTTGTTGAATGCTCTGTGGGAGGGCTGGGTAAGGAGGAGGCAGTGCCTCTGGTGATTGGTCCAGGACATGTCCGGGATCGGGCTGGGTCTGGATATTTTGAGTTACTCTCTCCATTTACCAATAGGAGTTGATAAGACTGTCACACTGATGGAAGAGCAGGGTATAGTCCAGGGAATAGATACAGGGCAGTTATTTAAGGAAGTATGTCCTCCATCTTACCAGACCTTAACAAACGTTATGCAATCTGTTGAAAAGTGGTAGTAGAGAGAGCTTGACCAGGAATCACTAAGGATAAGCAGGTTCTTTATAATCGGTGATTGCTTAGCCCTCCATAAAGATGTCGCTGAGGGATCAAAGGGCTATGGAATTCACGAGTGTACTGAAGCTAATTGCTGTGCCTTATGCTTGAGCTTCTGTTATAGTTCCTAAAGAAGAGTTGTTTAAATGGTAGTTAATTGTCTGAAAAAGGAATACATAGACAGACGTATGGGCAGTACTCACCAGGAGAGCACAATAAGGGAAGAGTCTCAATTAAGAGGACGGAATCCCATCACCCACCGAAGTGGCATGCTTCATCATTTGGAATCTTCTCTTGGCTGCACACTAGTGCAGCCAAGGAGCTACAACTCCTCGCTAGTGTAAAGGAGGAGCTTACGGATGTTTCAATGTAATCCAGGACTAGATTACCCAAGATTGATGAAGCATAAGGGAGTGTGGTGACAAAACGTAGTGCAGTGTATGTAATAGGTATGTTTAAAATTGACTACCAGGAGAGAAAAAAGATTTATTAGGTATCCCGTGGTGTCAAGGGTTAAAAAGCAGTAAAGGCGTGATCTGAATAAATGTGCGGGCGCCCTAGTGAGAAGGACCTTCTCACTAATGCCCTCTTAATTGAGACTCTTCCCTTGTTGTGCTCTCCTGGGGTGTGTACTGCGTTACGTCTGTCTATATATCTTTTGTCTGAGACCTGTGGATTCTTTGTTGTTGTTGAATATGGCTTGGGGATTCATCCGCGCAGGTCTGTAAACTTCCCTCAGACCCTTTTTTCTCACCTGGTAATATATTGAAAAAGGAATACAACAGAGTTTCTCAGGGTAAGCTTGCTTTTTTTGCATCCGAAGTGGTGGCTGCGAGTTGGGTGCATGATGAGGAGTGTGATGTCATTGAGCGTTACAGGATTGCACTCTCTCTCTCATTAAGAATTCTGGATGGCAGTATTAAGAGACTTTCAAAAAAAGATAGTGGATTGAGGTGAGGATGGTCTTAGTAGAGAAGGAAAGAGTGTCCTTGTACAACATAAGGGCTTTGTTCCAGACATGATCCGCAGGGTGATTCTTCATGTAATGTCCTCATCCTAAACAGCAACTCTGACCGTAGCATTCCAGACTAGATACACACTATGTGGAATGCAATTGCTAGGTTGATCTGAATGTAATGCACTAAAACACAGTAGGTATGCTGAGGGCATGATGGTCAACTGCCTCTTGACCTTCTAAGGCTAAACGTTAGGGAATAGTAGCACCCTAAAAATACAGAACAGTGCAAGCTTCCCAATCTCTGTTAGCAGTTCATGGTGCAAAGACACCAGGTTCATTTTCCTCTGCTCCGGCTTTGTAACTGGGCTGAGGCAATATCTTCGCTCCTGGAAATCAGTTAATGTCTTTAAGGTCTTACAGCCCAGTAGCGGATCAGGACAGCGCCTTATGGCAGGCACAGTACAGCTTCTCATGCAGGCAGGTTGCAAGGACGGTGTCAAAGAGCATACTTGTAGATCTGTATATCTGAGATGCACTTAGCCCGTAGACACAAATGAAGTGCTATCTTGTGCAGCATGCACACTGGACCCAGATGGACCCAACCATTCACATGCCACACATCCCACACTAAATGCATACATCCTACATACGTGTGGCAGTGGACATCAGTTCAGGGGACTTGGCAGATGTTTCATTAGGAAGACATGGTAAGCAGTCTCCACACCGGAATATAAATAAAGACTTGTGCCCCTGGAATAAAAATCACTCCCAACCACTACCAGTTGGTGCATTGCCTAATAGCATGGATCGAGAGGGCAGTAGCCACCATGTCTTAGAAAGGAGGAACACTTGGCAGCCATCCTGTGAACAAAGCACAGCTCACGTGACAACCAAAAGGACTTGAGTACCTCCTGTGGGCATGCCTGGTCATCAAGCTCACTGGAGGAAAGCACATGCTAGTCCAGACAACCTTTCAGGGCAAGATAGTACAGCTTTACTATCCATTTAAAGAACTTATGGCCTATCAATAAGTGCCTGCTAGGTAAGAGCATATGAGGTATTGCTGGTCGAGAGACGGTCTATAGTCCGATTGGGAAAACCTTTGAGAAAAACCTGTATTTCTACGAGACGTCCCTGCCTAATCTTCCACAGTGAGGTCCAACCCTTGGTGAGCAGTGTCCCACTTACGAAGCTTAGAGTTTTTTATGGTCTGGTTTGAAAGTGCAGCAGTCGCCAGACAATTATGTGAGCATCATTAGAGAGGTGGGGCTTGGGCTCATCCCACATGTTGAGAGTCAGGTGTACATATTTTGATTGGGCAGAAAATGTTTACTTCCACAAAAAAAGTGCATGCCCTCTACTCAGCTGGAATCATTTAATCTGGCTGCTTAAACTTGAGCTTTCAAGGGAAGACACATGACATTTTAATTCAATTAAAGTGTCTTAGCTAACTAGACATTCTGATGGATACATCTGCCTGTTGATTCCTCACTTCTTGATATAGCCCATGCGCAGCATTCCATGGAAACTTTTCTCCATAGCTCTCCCACGTCGACGAGGACATCACAGTGGAACGTCTCCGCACGTGACTCTGCGTGACGTCATCGGAGCCATAAGACCTCGTCAGCGTGCTGATGTCCATTCCCTTTTTTACATGCCATTGGCATGAAATGTTATTTTTCTAGGGCTCTCCATTTCTGGAGTTTCATTGTTGCAGGTTCCTGCTGAAAGTGACATGGCTGCCCAGAAGAAGTTCAGTTTTAAACCTTGCAGGGAATGTGGGTGTCATTTGTCTATAAATGACCCCCATGAAGCTTGTGTTTGGTGCCTCTCATCAGACCACAACGTCGAAGGGTGTTCTTCATGCTGACTTATGAATCCGAAGGCCCTGAAAGAGAGGTAGGCCAAACTGTTTATGGCCATGGCAAAGAAACAGAAGCAGGGCTGGCAAAGAACAAGATCCAAGTCGCAAACTCCGCTTACCTCAATCCTCAAGGAAGCACAACAAGAAGTGGCGTCATGGATCGAGATGTAATTCGTCTAAGGATAAGTCACTGAAGTTGGGGTCCCCGGAACTCTGGCGTCACTGCAAGGATGAAGTCTCTCCTTCCCCTTCGCCTCAGGTGACTTCGACACACTCTCTGGCTCCAAGAGTCTCCCCAGCACCCAGAGAAGCGACGCCTATGCCTCCTGCCTCTCCATTACCAGCTCCTGTGTCGCCGGAGCCAGTCAAATAGTTTCCTCGAGCTGTCTCTGAATCTGTGGTACCAGATCCGTACTCACCCTTTCCGGCTCCAGGTACGGATCCTTTGCATTTCTTGAATGCGATGTATGGCATGTTTGCCAGGACGGCTAACCCTGCTAGTGCGCCTATTAGCTCCAAGGGGCCGCTTTCATTTAACCTTGGAGGTTTGCCGCCTCATCTTGCACAGGCACCATTCATGCCGATGAACCTGGAAAGTTGGTCACTTCCGGTGCAGAGGTTATTGATGCTGGTTCATTCCCTCGAGTGAAGAGCACAGTTGGAGTCTTCTCTGGCACTATCCAGCTTTGGTCCCTCACCCTCCGCTAATCCTGTGGAGCCTCCATCGAAACAGATCCCAAAGTCACCGGCGCCGTGCCTGTTGCTGCCGACACTAGTACCCAGTATGAAATTTCAAAGGGAGGCACAGACTGCTGGAGGAGGAAGAATTTCAGGAGCAGCAGGAAGAGGCTGAAGAGGGAGAAATTATTAGCCCTATGCAGGAATTTGAGGGTCTGCAGGAGGCTAGTGGTTTGAACACATCTGCAGAGTGAGAGCTCTCTTCACCGAACGGCCTTCCATCGCAAGAGGTTTCCTCATACCATTCCATTATAAGGAAGGCAGCTTATCTACTGGACTTGCCTTTAACAACTGCAGAGATTAAGTCAAATATTTTAACAGAGGTGCTTCCTTTTCCTTCTTCTGCATCGGAACCTCTGCTTCCATTTAATGATGCTTTGACCAAGCCCATTTTAGAGGTTTGGCAGAAGCCAATGACTGCCCCAGATAAATTGCAAGGAGATATAAGGTGGCGCCTGGCGATCCAGCTTTCCTTTCCACACACCCATCTCCTGAGAGCTCGGTAGTCCAGGCATCATGCTCTACCTATCAGTCCACTGACTCTTTCTGAAACACGCCTGAGGATAGAGAATGTAGCAGTCGGCTAAAAAGGTGTTTTCTTCAGCCAGTGTTGCTCTGAAATCCATAAATGCATTGTGCCTGCTGGGTCGATATATCCATGCTCTAATGGATTCTGCAAGGAGGTGATCCCCAAGCCTCCAGAAGACGCTTGGGTATCACCTGAGGGCCATAGTACCTCCAATAGTACCTCAGGGCCATTTTGCAGAGGTACTATCGGACACGAAAGCTGCGGCCCGTCAAGTCCTACATTCCGGGCTGGATACAGCTGACTCTGTTGCTAGAGTTATGGATTACTCTGTGGCAAACAGGAGGCATGCCTGGCTGAGGGGATCTGGGTTTTCATCAGATGTCCAGGCCACACTATTGGACTTGCCTTTTGATGTACTCGTCTCTTTAGTACCAAAGCAGACGCTGCGCTTCAAGGATAGAGCCACAGCGAGATCGTTGGGTCTACAGTCCCAGCCGAGATTTTTTGGGTACCGCAGACTTTGTGGGTTTGGCAAGACTTCATCCTTTCGGTCCAGGCAGCGACAGCAGCAGGCGAACCTTCTGTATAGGTCGTACCGAGGAAAGGGCAGAGGTCACCTGCAAGGCACAGCTCGGCAGCAAGTCTCCTCCTCTCCCATTCCCCAACTGGTACTACAGGGAAGCCGCTCTACATCCTCCATCCTGGAGCATGTTGGCCACGTGGGAGTTCGGGTGTCCCCTTTTCTATAAAATTTAAGATCTAGTTCATCAGATCTCTGGATGTTAGATCTCGGTGAAAATGGGTATGCCCTTCTCTTCTGAGAGTTCCCCCCCCCCCCCCCCGACCCCTCCCTGTTGCTCCTGCAGTAGGAGGTTCTGTCTTTGCTACAGAAGGGTGCGATAGAGGTTGTTCCGGAGCAGGAAAGGGGTTAGAGTTGCTAATTCCAATACTTCCTGATCCCCAAGAAGGATGGACGATTGAGGCCGATCCTGGACCTCAGGATCTTGAATTTTTACCTCAAGCAGGAGAAGGTCAAGCTGTTTACCCTGGCTCAGGTTCTTCCGGCGCGGCAGCAGGAAGACTGGATGATGTCGATTGATTTTCAGGATGTGTATTTCCCAATCCCATCCTCAAGTCGCATCGGAAGTATCTCCGTTTTACGGTGGGATCTCAACACTACCAGTTTGCGGTCCTTGCGTTTGGTCTTACATCTACACAACAAGTCTTCACAAAGGTGATGGCGGTGATAGCAGCACATCTCAGAAGGTCAGGGATTCCTGTTTTCCCCTATCTGGACGACTGGCTTCTCATAGCGAAGTTGCCAGAGATGGTGCTGCGCCTGCTGAGTCTGCTGTTCGACTTGGGTTTTTCGATAAACGAATCCAAATCTCACCTGGTTTCCTCGCAGCGCAACCTGTTCATAGGAGCAGTACTGGAAACTACTGTAAGTCGTGCCTTCACACCTCCAATGAGGATTCTAGACAACCAGCCTATGGTTCCGATTTTTCAAAATGGAGCGGTTGTTCAAAATGGAGAAGACGTTCTAAAGGTCTTGTGCCTGCTCGGTCTGTTCGCTCCCTGCATACTGTTGGTCAACCATGCCTGCTGACACATGAGGGCACTCCAGTGGTGCCTCCGCAGGCAGTGGTTTCAACACAACAGATCTCAAGGAGGTGGTCAGAAGCTCCAGAGAGACTGCAGAGGAGCAGTTATGGTGGAGTGTTCTGGGCATCCTGTCTCAAAGGAAGCAGTTTCCACCTCCATCTCCGTTGGCCCTTTGAAAACAGATGCCTCCACTCTAGGATCGGGAGCTCATCTGGGGTATCTAGAGGTCAAAGGCCTTTGGTCTCCAGGGGAACGATTGTTTCATATCAATCCTCTAGAATTGCGAGGGGATACATTTGGCTCTCAAGGCCTTTCTTCCCTCCCTTTGTGGTCAGTCGGTTCAGGTCCTGACGGACAACACTACTGTGATGTGGTACATATACAAACAGGGAGGTATGGGGTTTTATCGTCTCTGCAGAGAGGCTCCGCGACTCTGGTCCTCGGCTCAGCACAATCAGATTTGTATCATTGTCAATCATCTGGCCGGGGTGCTGAATGGACGTTTGGACATTCTTAGTCAGCAGTACTAAGCCAATCACAAGTGGCGTCTTCATCTGGAGGTGGTCCTTCTCCTTTTCAGGATGTGGGAGTTTCCTCTGTTGGATCTGTTGCCACTCGCGAGAACGCGCACTGCCTGTCATTCTGCCGTCTCCTGTGTCCGATGCGGGAAGTGTTGGGGGACGCGTTTCAGTTAGATTGGGGCTCACAGCTTCGTTACGCGTTTCCGCCCATAGTCTTGATTCCTCAGGTCCTGAGGAAGGTTCGCCAAGACCGTGCCCAAGTCGGATTGATCGCCCCACATTGGCCAAGAAGGATGTGGTAAGCAGACCTCCTTTACCTCTCATAGCACCCTCTGCTCCGTCTCCCTCTCAGGGCAGGCCTCCTCTCGTAGTCGCAGGGGCAGTTTCTACACCCCCACCTCCAGAGCCTGCACCTTCATGCCTGGAGATTTAACGGGGCTACCTGAGCTCGTTCTCTGTCCCGCTGGATGTGGTGGATGTTGCTTTATTGTCCAGAAGACACTCCACCAAATCTGTCTATTCCGGTAGGTGGGCGAGGTTTGTAAAATGGTATGAGAGAGAGATTGATCCCTTACAAGCCCATTTGTCTGATATTCTCAGGTTCGAGGCATGTGGGCTGCTGAATTCATATCTATAGCATAGATCGCCGCCTAGTGTTGGGTCCGGATGATTGCACATTGTTGTCCTGGAAGAGTCTTCGAAGTATCACGAGATAGGTGGCTCCTCCCCTGGACTACAGTGCGCATGGGCATCGACTCCATCCCCAGATTTTTTTTTTCGCCATTGGGTTCGGATGCATATTTGATCACTCCAGTTCGGATTTGATAAAAACTTTCTTTTCGGCCCACAGGCCTTTCCTATATCGTCGGTATTGTCTTGCGTTCGGTGCCCAGCTCTGTTCCGGCTCATCAGAGGAGTCGCGGTGCTCGAGGCCCAGTCAATGCAACAAGACTTATTTGACAACACATCATGGAACGGAGCCCGTTCGAGAGGTTCCCCGTGTGCAACTCCAAGTATCCCCACATCGACGTCCACCCGGTGTGCAACAAGTGCCTGTCGCCGGATCACGATGAAGCCAACTGTATGGCTTGTTCTCGTTTTCGCTCCAAGAAGACGATTCGACTTCGGCACGTGGCACGCCAGGAGGCCCAGCAGACTGCACCTGACCAGGTGAACATTTTCGATACCGAGGGAGAGGAAGCAGACGAGCAGGAAGTTCAAGAGCCGATTTCCATTCCAGCGGCAGAGATCGACTCCAACTACGGCGCACACGTAGAAATGCCGATACAGAAGACGTCGTCGACGAGGTAGGAGACGACGATGGGGCCACGGAAGATAGCTCAGGCGAAGAGCTATGCCCCGTTCGGACATTGACTAAGGCTCAGGTCGAGGGATCGCCACATGGCCTTACCCAAGATCTTACACCTAAATCCACGGTCTCGCCTCCGGGCCCGGCTACGGACACTTCTGCGGAGCCGCCATTAGTCAAATCGAAACCAAAGGTACAAGCTTCGGTCTCCTCAAAACCGAAAGTGATAGAGGCACCATCGAAACAGAAAACGCCTATCGCCTTGGTCGGCTCCACGTCTTCGGATCTGTCGGTGCAGACGAAGCCAAAGAAGGTTGTCGAATCGGTGAAGTCGCTCAAGGGCGTTGAGCCGAAGACTGGGGCACCGAAAGCGCTTGCCAAAGCCGCCGACCCGAAGCCGTCGGCGCCAAAGGCCGTCGACACAGTCAAGGGACTCGGAGCTCCAAAAGCTGTCGATCCTACCCGTCGGTCCGAAAAGGCCAAGAGTACTGCTACCCTCTAGTCCCCACATGGTAGTGGCTCAAGAGCACCTGTTGAGTCGACGAAACCGTCCGCATCCTTCACGAAGCAGGTGTCGGACTCGTTGCACCGCATTAAGGACAAGGCTTCCGTGGTCGATCCGAAGGATACTTCCACCCCGAAGCCAGCCGCCAAACCGCACAAGTCGACGGCGCCAATTCAGTTCACGCTGCCGCGGAAAGTGGCGCCGAAGGCGTTCGCGCCCAAGCAGGTCGTCGAACCGTCCATGACAGTGTCCACCGGGCCGAAGCCTACCCCTGCTGTTGTAGGCACAAAGCATCGACAACCCCTACTCGAGGACCAGTCGGAACAATTTATCGACGCCAACACCGGTAAACTTTCCATTTACAAGCGCAAGATCACACCAGCACAGCCTATGGAGTCCTACACAATTCCTTTAAAGAAGAAAAAGGATACCACGGATTCCCCAGTTCTTGTTGAACTGATTAATCCACATGCTCAGGACACTGCTCCAATCTCGCCCACTTACTCAGATGTGGAGGCTGGGGAAGGTGACTATGAGGAATACAACTACCCTGCCGACACTGATCCTGAAGATGAGCATGACACATGCGCACATGCTGCAGACCCGGGGGATCCACAAATTGGCCCGGACACTCAAGTGTATGCTGTCAAAACCTCCCCTACTGAGGATTCTGTGGCATTTACTGCGCTTATTGAGAGGGCAGCCAAGAATCATGGCGTCCAGCTTCATGCTGACCCTATTGAAGTAGACTTTCTGTTTGACACCTTTTCCACCTCTGAAAAGACCGTTAAGACTCTGCCAATGCTGAAGGGTGTCTTGAAACATGCTGCAGACATTTTTAAAGAACCCACACGTGCCAGGGTGTTAAACCCCAGAATTGAAAAGAAATACAAGCCGGCCCCTGGCGACCCTACCTACATCCGGGGCCAGTTGCCGTTGGACTCGCTAGTTGTTTCTAATGCCCGGAAGAGGGCAAATTCACAAACTACTGGTGATGCTCCTCCCCCTGACAAGGAAGCGGGCGCGCCGATTGTGCGCCGAAGGCGCGCCAAAGGTAAGCCCGTCTGCGCCCGTCCGCGCCTGGACCGCGCCCAGTGCCAGGACCCCTGGCCCCCACCGACGGAGGCCGACCCGACGAACCTACAGCGCCGCCGACCTCATCGCACTCAACACCGGCCGCATCCCAGGATGTCATCGAGCCGCCCCGAAGCACACCCACGGACCCTTCAGCTGCCACGCCTGCAAGTTCACCTGCATCCGGACCTGCCTCGCGCCAGCACCCGCCAAGTCGACCACCAGCAGCACCCACCTCAAGTGCATCCTGCTCAACACCCGCTCCGTCCACAGACACGCCATCGAACTCTGGAACCTTCTAGACGCCACAGCCCCTGACGTTGCCTTCCTCACGGAGACCTGGATGAACGCCTCTTCAGCTCCCGACATCGCCATCGCTATCCCAGAGGGCTACAAGATCGTCCGGAGGGACCGAAACGCCAACCAGATGGGAGGAGGCATCGCCATCGTCCACAGGAACACCATCCGTCTCACGACCAGCACCGACAACACCCTGACCAGCGCCGAACACCTGCATTTCCAGATCCACACCAACCCGAACACCACCCTCAGAGGCACCCTGATCTACCGACCCCCGGGACCACGCACGCAATTCAGCGAGGACATCGCCGACTTCGTCAGCCCGCATGCCCTCCCCTCCGCTGACTACATCCTCCTGGGAGACCTCAACTTCCATCTGGAGAACAACAACGACCGCAACACCAGCACCCTGCTCGACAACCTCGCCAACCTGGGACTCTAGCAACTGGTGTCCACCCCCACCCACCTCGCCGGACACACACTCGACGCAGTCTTCTCGTCCAGCACGGACATCAACTTCAGCCACGCCACTGAGCTTCAATGGACGGACCACAGCTGCGTCCACTTCACCTTCAAGAGAACGACGACCCACCACCACCAGAAACAGACCGCCCGCAGAAGCTGGAACAAGATCACAGCAGACCAGCTCGCCACCTCCCTGAGCCAGCACCCTCCTGCCAGCTCAGCGAACCCCAGCCAAGCCGCCGACAACCTCACGAAGTGGATCAGCAACTGCGCGGACGAACTCGCCCCACTGAGGACCCCGCCTAGCAGACCCGGCAGCAAGAAGGCCCCATGGTTCACCGACTAACTCAAGAGCTCCAAGAAGAACTGCCGAGCCCTCGAGAAAGTCTGGAGAAGGGAACCGACACCGGACAACAGGACCTCCGTCAAACTTGCCACCCGGAAACACCACCAGCTGATCCGCGCCGCCAAGAAAACAGCTTTCAAGGACCGGTTGGACAACAGCGCACACAACTGCAAGGAACTCTTCAACATCGTGAAAGAGCTTTCCAACACCAGCGCAGGAAACAACGACATCATCCCATCGCAAGACCTCTGCAACTCCCTCGCTTCATACTTCCACAACAAGATCGCGGACATACACAACAGCTTCAACAACCAACCTACGCACACCACGACCGAACAACCACCCCCCACCACCACCCTCCACGCCTGGACCCCGATCAGCACCGAAGACACCATCCGCACGATGAACTCCATCCACTCCGGATCACCGACCGACCCCTGCCCTCACCACGTCTTCAACAAGGCCGACGCTGTCATCGCACCCCACCTGCGAGACATCATCAACACATCCTTCGACACCGCCACCTTCCCCGAGAGCTGGAAGCACGCCGAACTCAGCGCTCTACTCAAGAAACCCACAGCGGACCCCACCGAACTCAAGAATTACCGCCCCATCTCGCTCCTCCCGTTTCCAGCCAAAGTCATCGAGAAGACCGTCAACAAGCAGATGGCCGCCTTCCTCGAGACGAACGGATCCCTCGACCCCTCACAGTCCGGCTTCCGAGCCAACCACAGCACCGAGACCGCCCTCATCGCCGCCACCGATGACATCCGAGCCCTGATGGACAATGGAGAAACAGCGGCCCTCATCCTCCTCGACCTCTCCGCGGCATTCGACACGGTCTGCCACCGCACCCTGGTACGGCGCCTCAGCAACATCGGCATCCAGGACAAGGCGCTGGAATGGATCACCTCCTTCCTCGACGGAAGAACACAGAGAGTCCGCCTACCACCGTACAAGTCAGAGGCCTCCGAAGTCATCTGCGGCGTCCCCCAAGGATCATCGCTGAGCCCCACCCTCTTCAACGTCTACATGAGCCCCCTCGCGGCCATCGTACGCAAACACAACCTCAGCATAATCTCCTACGCAGACGACACCCAGCTGATCCTCTCCCTGACCAACGACCCCGCCGCCGCCAGAGCCAACCTGCACGAAGGGATGAAAGAGGTAGCCGAGTGGATGACGACCAGCCGCCTGAAGCTGAACTCGGACAAGACGGAGGTCCTCATCCTGGGCTCCTCACCCTCCGCCTGGGACGACTCCTGGTGGCCTCCCGCCCTGGGCACCGCACCCAAACCGACAGACCATGCACGAAACCTGGGCGTCATCCTGGACTCCTCCATCTCCATGACCAGACAAGTCAACGCCGTCTCCTCGTCATGCTTCAACATCCTACGCATGCTACGGAAGATCTTCTGGTGGATCCCCACCGAGACCAGAAAGACCGTCACCCAGGCCCTCGTCACCAGCCGGCTGGACTACGGCAACGCCCTCTACGCCGGCACCACCGCCAAGCTCCAGAAGAGACTCCAGCGGATCCAGAACGCCTCAGCCAGACTCATCCTCGACATCCCACGAACCAGCCACATCTCCGGACATCTGAGAGACCTTCACTGGCTCCCCGTCAACAGAAGAATCACCTTCCGCCTCCTCACCCACGCACACAAAGCCCTACACGACCAAGGCCCGAGCTACCTCAACAGCCGAGTCAACTTCTACGCTCCCAAACGCCACCTCCGATCAGCCAACCACGCCCTCGCCGCCGTCCCCCGCATCCGAAGAGCGACTACAGGAGGAAGGTCCTTCTCCTACCTGGCCGCCAAGACCTGGAACTCCCTCCCTCCCGACCTGCGCCTGACCCAAGACCACCTCTCCTTCAGGAAGAAGCTGAAGACCTGGCTGTTCGAGCAGTAGCGGCACCCCCCCCCAGCGCCTTGAGACCCTACGGGTATGTAGCGCGCGCTTTATAAGTGTCACTGATTGATTGATTGATTGATTGGAATCTAAGGTGCTAGAAGCATCAGGGAAGAGGGTGGCGGCTCAAGCGGCCAATATCTGGCGCATTTCTAACACGCAGGCACTCTTGGCCAGATATGACAGGGCACATTATGATACACTTGAAACCCTGTTACAACACTTGCCAGACGAATATATCAGGAAGGGAAACTCATCTCAAATGCTTCTATTAAGTGTGCACTGGACGCTGCGGACACCGCGGCCAGGGCCATTAACACCAGTGTAATGTTGCGGCGTCAGGCCTGGCTCAGGATCTCCGGGTTCAAACTGGAGATACAAACCACCATCCTAAATCAACCTGTGAACCCTGATCACTTATTTGGACCTGAGGTGGACACCACCCTGGAAAAAATCAAAAAGGACACAGAGACTGCAAAGTCTATGGGGGCTCGCCAGTCCCAGCAGTTCAGGGGTAGTACTTTTCGTCGCTCAAGCAATAGAGGTGTTTCCAGAGGCCAAATGTCCCAGCAAACACAGTACACTAAAAGTGGTGCGCAAACCTCATACAACAAACAGAGCAGAGGTGGCTATCGCGGAAACAGCGCCAAGGGCAGAGGTCGTGGAAACAACAACTCCCGATCCTCCGCCGCGAACTAACAGTGACGCCTTGTCACTGCCCCTCGACCATACAACACCGGTCGGGGGGGAGACTCCAACAGTTCCTGCCAGTCTGGAAATCCATCACCACAGACAGGTGGGTCAGAAAGCTTATCCAGTACGGTTATTGTCTGGAGTTGACATCCACTCCACCCAACATACCCCCAAAACACCGTCCTATGTCCACAGAGCATTTGCACTTATTGCAGCAAGAGGTACTCGTCATGCTGCAAAAAGGGGCAATCGAGATCGTACCAGTGGAACAAAGAGGCACAGGAGTGTATTCCCTGTACTTCTTGATCCCAAAGAAAGACGGGTCCCTCAGACCCATTCTGGACCTCAGGCCCCTAAACCTATACATTCTATCAGAACACTTTCATATGCTCACGCTGCAGCAGGTTCTTCCGTTGCTCAATCAAGGGGACTTCCTCGCAACATTAGATCTAAAAGATGCATATTTTCTCATTCCGCTACATCCGTCACACAGAAAATACCTCAGATTCACCATTCAGAATCAACATTACCAATTCAAAGTCCTCCCTTTCGGAGTGACTACAGCGCCCAGGGTGTTCACAAAGTGCCTGGCGACAGTGGCTGCGCACCTTGGGAGACAAAACGTTCACGTCTACCCTTATTTGGACGGCTGGCTTGTCCACGCAAAGTCGGCCCAGCAGTGCGCTGCCAGCATGTCCCACACCATTCACCTTCTTCACGATCTGGGATTCTCACTGAATTACCCAAAGTCGCACCTTCAGCCCGCCCATGTGCGGCAGTATCTAGGCGCGACAATAAACACTCTGGCTGCCACAGCACAGCCGAATTCTGTGAGGATCAACAGCATTCAATTGCTGATACAGAAATTCAGGCCGCAACACTCGCTCCCTGCACGAGTGTTCATGCAGTTGATCGGCATGATGGCCTCCTGCATCTTCATAGTCCCGCACGCAAGACTACATATGCGTCCGCTTCAGGAGTGCTTAGCACGTCAGTGGAATCAGGCTAACGGACAGTTGAAAGACCTAGTGTTGGTGACCGGTCGTGCATACAACTCTCTGCCTTGGTGGAATCCACACAACCTTTGCAAGGGACGGCCGTTCCAGGAGCCTGTGCCACAGATCATCCTAACGACGGACGCATCTCTCCTGGGTTGGGGAGCTCATGTACTCCACTACACAGTGCAGGGACTATGGACAACGCAGCAATAGAAGATGCACATCAACCACCTAGAGCTGATGGCAATCTTCATGGCAATGAAAGCATTCAAGGTACATCTGTGCAACAAGGTCGTGTTGATCCGGACGGACAACATGACGGCCATGTACTACATTCAGAAGCAGGGAGGTACACACTCTCCACAGTTGTCTTATCTGGCTCAGAGCATGTGGAAGTGGGCCATTCAGAGGAACATCTTCCTCATGGCGGAACACCTCCCCGGCAGGGACAATCAGATACCGGATCTGCTCAGCAGGTACAGCCACCAAATGCACGAGTGGGAGCTACATCCATCAGTACTCCGCCCGTACTTCCAGCAGTGGGGTCATCCAGAGATAGACCTGTTTGCCACAAAGGAAAACGCAAAATGCCAAAACTTTGCCGCCAGGTTCCCGCACCCACAGTCGCAGGGCAATGCGATATGGATGAACTGGTCAGGCAAATTTGCGTACGCTTTTCCCCCAGCACCTCTAATACCGCTGGTGGCACGAAAGCTAAAGCAACACTCAGTGACGCTCATCCTGGTTGCTCCAACGTGGGCACGCCAGCCATGGTACACCACGTTTCTAGAACTTTCCGTGGTACCGCATCAAAGGCTGCACCTCACACCCAGACTTTTGACGCAGAGCCATGGCGACATTCAGCACCCAGATCCGCAACAGCTAAACCTGGCGATCTGGCTCCTGAGGTCTTAGAGTTTGGCTACCTCAACTTGCCTCCTGACTGCATGGATATCATACGGGAGGCCAGGAAGCCCACCACCAGAGCATGCTACGCAGCCAAATAGAAGCGGTTTGTCATTTATTGCGTAGACCACAACATTGACCCGCTTGACGCGTCCACGCAAAACATCATTTGTTATCTGTTACATCTTTACAAATGCAATCTGGCATATGCTTCCATTCGAATTCATTTATCCGCCATAGCGGCTTATCTGCAAAACAGGCAGCATCTCTCCCTTTTCAGAGTGCCTGCCATTAAAGCTTTTCTTGAGGGGCTCAAACGAGTCATTCCTCCCAGGACCCCGCCTGCTCCTGAATGGAATCTTAATGTGGTCCTCACCCGACTGATGGGTCCACCTTTTGAGCCTCTACATTCTTGCGAGATTCAGTTCTTAACATGGAAAGTGGCTTTCTTGATAGCCATTACGTCACTGCGACGTGTTAGTGAGCTCCAGGCGCTCACTATACAAGAGCCATTCATTCAAATTCACTCCAACCGGGTGGTGCTGCGCACTAACCCTAAATTTCTTCCAAAGGTGGTTTCACAGTTCCATGTCAATCAAACTATTGAACTGCCTGTGTTCTTCCAAAATCCTGAGTCTGTGGCAGAAAGAATGCTCCACACTCTTGACGTCAAAAGGGCTTTGAAGTACTACATTGATAGGACCAAGGATTTTAGGAAGGCAAAACAACTCTTTGTTGCCTTTTCCGCACAACACAAGGGCAACCCCATTTCCAAAGCAGGTATAGCCAGGTGGATCGTTAAGTGTATTCAAATTTGCTATCACAAGGCTAAGCGCACTTTAACGATCCCCCCCACGGGCCCACTCCACCTGCAAGTTAGGGGCCTCCATGGCTTTCCTTGGAAATATCTCTTTAGAAGACATTTGTAGAGCAGCCACATGGTCTACCCCACACACATTTACAAAACACTACTGTGTAGATGTGCACTCCAAGCAGCTGTAGGGCAGGCTGTTCTATAAAAAAAACTTTTTCAAACGTCTGCAGCTGGCACAGGCGGCCGCCGCTAATGGAGGGACTGCTGTATATTCTATGCTATAGATATGAATTCAGCAGCCCACATGCCTCGAACTGAATATGCTACTTACCAGTATGCATCTGTTCTTGGCATGTAGGGCTGCTGACATACATATCGCCCACCCTCCTCCCCGGTGCCTGTAGCGGCTGCAGAATTTACACTTACTCTTAGCATGGTCATCGCTCACACTGTTACACTCCATCTTCGCCACAATGGCTAAAAACAATCTGGGGATGGAGTCGATGCTCATGTGCACTGTAGTCCAGGGGAGGAGCCACCTATCTCGTGATACTTCGAAGACTCTTCCAGGACAACAATGTGCAATCATCCGGACCCAACACTAGGCGGCGATCTATGCTATAGATATGAATGTCAGCAGCCCTACATGCCAAGAACAGATGCATACTGGTAAGTAGCATATTCATTTCTCTTTCCTTAGCACAGCAGGGTTGTGTAGGAGCAATAACCAAAGGCTACTTGTCTGCCTTGCTCTGCTTACCAGACCAACCCTCTTTATTTAAATCTCCTATAGTCATGAGGTTCATTAAGGGCCTCATTAATAGGTTTCCTCCCTCTCCCTTTATCATGCCTCAGTGGATTTAAATTAAGTTATTACTTTCTTTATGGGGTCTCCATTTGAGGCCCTACATAGTAGAGATTCCTGGCATTTAAGACAATATTTCTGGTTGCCATTACTTCCACCAGGAGAGTTAGTGAACTGCAGACCCTTAGCTCCCTGCATTTACCTCACTTCTTGCGAATAAGAAGGTTCTTAGGACCAGAGCTACTTTACTGCCTAAGGTTATTACTCCCTTCCACCTAGGGCAATCTGTCACGTTCCCCACATTCTATCCTCCCCCCTTACCCTTCAAAGGAGGAGAGACTTCACCGCCTGGACCCTAAGAGGACAGTCTGCTTCTTCATGGACAGGACTAAAGACTTCAAGTTGGATGACCAACTCTTCATTAGTTACATGTGCAAAATGAAGGGCAAGTCTGTCCACAAGAGAACGCTGTCCATATGGATCATCCCCTGCATCAAGATCTGCTACGCCCTGGCCAAAAAGGAGCCTCCTGAAGGTATTCGATCTCATTCCACCAGATCGAAGTAGTCTTCTTCGGGTTTAGCTAGAGCTGTCCCTTTTGTAGACATCTGCAAGGCGACAACTTGGCCTCCCTCTGAACTTTCGCAAAGCATTATTGCTTAGACTGAGGTGATGAGAGACAGCCGCTTTGCACATTTTGTGCTGCAAGATTGTTTGGTATAAGTATGCAGACACCCTCGTCCGAGAGCGGGACTGCCTGGGGATTCAATTCAAAAGGTGAGGAATCAACAGGCAGATGTATCCATCAGAAGAACAAGTTACTTACCTTCGGTAACCCTTTTTCTGGTGGATTCAGTATCTGCCTGTGGATTACTCACTGACCCACCCGCCTCCCCGTTGCCTGCCTGTTGATACCGAAAAACAATTGACATGTGATTCATGCGTTTTATTATGATGTATTTGGAATGATGTGGTATTTATTACTAGGAAATATCTAGGTTTTAGACTTTCCAGTTTCTTTCTTGATTTCTGTATACTGTGTATACTTGTGGAAACGTAGTTGGTTCACCCATTTGCCTCGAAGGCACGGAAACAATTTGTGGAACTGACGTCAGCATGCCAACGAGGTCTTCTTATGGCTCCGAGCACGTCACAAGGAGTTGTGCGTGGAGTAGTTCTATAGAGACGTCCTTGTCAACGTTTGAGAGCTATGGGGATACGTTTCCGTGGAATGCTGCACATGGGGTAATTCAAAAGGTGAGGAATCCACAGGCAGATACTGTATCCACCAGAAAAAAAAGCGTTACCCAAGTTAAGTAACTTGTTTATTTATGCTTTTCTCTGGCAGGAGCACAGATGGAAGGATGGCAGTCATTAACCTGATTAGCTTGCATGAATCTTTAGGTCTGGCTTGACAATGCAATGGTCACCTTACTTCCTTACTTGTTAACCTACACCACTATTATTCTACAGTTTTTTTCTTTCACGCAAATACAAATTCATTCCAATGCTATTTACTTATGCTTCAACTTATCATGCAACATTCCTTTAAAGCAAGGCCTATTGGCATTGCCATTGCTTGTTTTACCCTTATTTGCTATTAGTCATTTGAGAGGTTTATGGTCCAGCTGGACCATAAACCCAGCTCCATAAAATCCATAAAATTAAAGACTGCTGTGACCGAAAAGTAATTCCTGTTTGAGAACAGTCCCCTCTGCTCTCTGAGTGGCCTACATCTGTAAATGAAAATAAAGTGATGTTTGCAGTGCATGGATTAATCTCAGCCACTGATAGTTTCTTGTGCTGCATTCCAGTTCATAATTGCCCCACACTCACTACTACTGGACTCAAGCTGTACCTAAATGATTAGACCTAAATAGTTCAGAACGCGTCTGAAGTTGCATGTGATCCCATCTAGCGGGGAGCTAGCCAAACATTTTCATCTTGACCTTTCTACTGGAGCAAAACCTAGTCTGCTTTGCATATGAGTGGCCCCTGTCGAGAGCAGCATATGGAGCAACAAACAGATTGGCTGTAATATGGCCCTTCTTAATTACCAGTATTTGAGATAAATTCAAGCATTGAACCTATCACGTTTTTGCTTTCTACCTCTGATGAAGACAGTTAGATGCTCCTTCCAATCTGATTTGACTTCTCCAACTCCCTTGCATTCACCTATAAAGGGCTGATCATACAAGGACATTCTGTAGGGGTTTATGCTGGTCTTTAAAGGCCTTCTGATACTGCCAGTCCAGATAATCTTAATGAACTGTATCTTTAGCGGCAAACTTTTAAGGGGGCTACTAGGTCCCCTGTAAAATACAAGGGTGTTTTCATATGGATTGTGGTAGTTCATCCCTGCCTGGACTTTAACTTCCAGAGTTTGAATCTTCCCTCTATCCACCTGCCGACAAGATAGGCATTGGACTAGTTTATTACTTGGTTGCTTTCATGGTCAGATTGGCCCACCTTAATACAGCCAACAACCTTTGGAGGAATGGGGGGCAGGATTTCTGGTGCTACTACTTTTGTAGTGCCGTAAACAGCAATATCATCTAGGTAGGCCAGACACACGGTCTCTGGGCCCTTCAGAACACGGTTTGATTTGCTGTTTAATTTGTTGAGTTCTACGTATGCCTTCTAAGTTTCTAAACTTTCCTGGAGTGCTCTTTACCCCAAAGTAAACTAGTAGATTTTTGGCTGTGGAGAAGTCTTCACCTTTATTCAGGTGTCAGGGTGGTTTGCCAATAGTCACTGTTCAAATCAAGTGTCGACCTTTCCTGCATCTAATGTATTATTGAGCCTGAAAATAGGATTTAGCATTTGCCTTTTTGACTCTTAGAATGCTGTAGTCTACCAGGTGTCAGAGAAAATAGGTATTTTTATTTATTTAAC
The DNA here is from genome assembly GCF_964261635.1 of Lissotriton helveticus. Taxonomy (NCBI): domain Eukaryota; kingdom Metazoa; phylum Chordata; class Amphibia; order Caudata; family Salamandridae; genus Lissotriton; species Lissotriton helveticus. Next base: position 788,957,699 of record NC_136072.1, read on the forward strand.
CCAGCTGTTTAAATTTCACAGTCTGTGGCCAGCTTTCTCACCCTTGGGTTTCACGCTGCTCCTCTTACAATGCCTTTGTTTACTTTCGCTTCATATGTAATTGTAAATTGAATTTATATAGCGCTTACTTCTGACGAGGTGATGAAGCACGTTGTAGCAAGTAGCAAGCTACTCTGGAACACAAGATTATAGGTTAATAGTAATTAGTTATTTTTGTTTTCTTTGTGCTTTAGTTGTCTTATAATTGTGCTCTTGATTTCTTGTGTTTTAGTAGATTTGAGCAGGGATAGAATGATGGGTATGGATTTGAAAGTGGAAGTAGTAAGTTATGTTTTTTTGTAAATAGTGGTTGTGTTTGCCAGTTATCTGGGTGACCTCTAAAGAACGGAGGCCAATGTTTGAGAAAGATGTTTTGGGGGTTTATAGTAGTCGGAAAGGTTTGGGATGAGTCATAGAGGGGAGGGATGGAACACAGGTTGAAAGGAGAAAACCTGAAAGTAACGTATACATGCATAGATATATTATGCATGTGACATTTGTTAAGGTTGTATTGACTTGAGAAAACTACTCTTTACAGTTTAGTTTGAAAGCATGACACCTTGGGGTAAATTAACTCATCTCCTTGAAATTTTACTGCTCTTCGCGCAATGTGCACAACATCGATAAACGTGCATACAGTTTATCAACGTGCATAAACATTTCCTTTACTTTAAGGAAAATAAGTCATTTGCTGTTGATTGATTTTTTGGATTGGACTTTTTGTTCAGATGTACTATAGGAACAATTTGTTAATTCCTTTCCCATTTGAATGCATTTTCGATCAATTTTAAAGGTTGATTTGTACCCTATGAACTTATGAAGAAAAATATATATAAAAGAAATATCTTTTTGGTACAAAAGATTACCCGTGTTGCTTTTTTGCTTTATTGCTCTTCTTTGTCTGATAGTTAGACAAACAATACAATCTGAAAGAAACAGGTTAGTATTAGATTCCTTACCTTAGAATATCCCCAGGCGTCAGTCTGGATCCGGAAACTTTTGCGTAGCAGTACCCCTGCGCGTCGGTAGGCGTCATCTGCAGGCGTCCCCTGCGGCTCCGCGCCGTGATGACGTCGCTGGAGTATATAGACGCCACCTCCGCGCGCTGACGTCAGTTCTTCTTTTTTCCGCGCCAGTTAGCGCAGATCCGAAGAGCAGTACTCCGGTCTTTGACCAAGTTTTTTGATAACTCTAACCCTTTCGGTGCCAGTAGGATGCCCGGTTTTAAAAGTTGTGACGGGTGCGACCGCCTGATGTCGGTCACCGACCATCATCGACTCTGCCTCCGGTGCCTGGGAGCGGACCACGACGTCGAGTCCTGCGTCGACTGCCGGGCCTTGACGAGTAAGGCTAGGCGGGAGCGGTCCCGCAAGCTGCTCGAGCTCCGGATGTCGGCCCCGTGTCAAGAGCGGTCCCGGTCCGGCCGACGCTACCTGCTCCATACCCGTCGGTCCCTGGGCAAGGCGCGTCGCGCGAGGAGATAGAGGAGTTCCTCATGGCCATGAGGGCGCTGTCTCCTCCGACGGGGCCTACGGCGCCTGCGGGCCCGGTGGTCCCGTCCGGGGGCCCGAGCGGTTCGGGTGCTCCTGCCCCGGCACCGTCGGGTGCTCCGGCCCCGGCGCCGCCGTCGGCTCCGGCCCCGGCGCCGGCTCCGGCCCCGGCGCCGCTGGGCCCTTCAGGGTCGTCGCCGGCTGGTCACCCGGCCTCTCCGGCGCCGATTCCATTGGGGCAACCCGTGGTGCCGCCTCCGCGCGGCGCCGTGACTCCGACGCCGGTTCCGGCTGGCGTCGGGGCTCCGGCGCCGGCTCCGGGCGGCGCCACCCCCATTCCCTCTCCAATTCCGGACGCGGAGTCGGACTGGCGTCGTCCGACGCAGAGTCCGGCGCCGATGGGGCCCATTGGCCCCGAGGAGCCGGTCTACATCGTTGAATCCGAGTATGGTGATGATGAAGATTATGGCGAGGGTTGGGAGGGGTCTGAGGACCCTCTGTCACGCGAGTGTCAGTACGACGTGGACTGGACAGGTGACTTGGGTGATGCCAGTGGTCTGGACGAATCTCCTAACCCTGGTTTTGTCTCGCCTCCCACTGTGGCGTCGGAGGCTGGGGCTGCCTACTCTGTGGTGCTGATGAGGGCTGCCAAGGCCTTGAGCCTTGAGCTCCCCATCGCAAAAGTGAAGCCTAACATCCTCACCGAGGTCTTCAAACCGCAGTCATGCCCACAGGAGCCTCTGCTGCCGTTTAATGAAGCCTTGACGGACGTTCTGTTGGGCTCGTGGTCCAGGCCCGCTTCAGGTTCGCCTGTTGATAGGAACGTTGCCAGGCGCCACCGTCCGTGTCCGGACGACCCTAAGTTCCTGTCCACCCATCCCACCCCTGAGAGTCTGGTGATCCAGGCCTCAACATCCCAATCCGCATTCCCGTCGGCCCCGCCCGACCGGGAAATCTAAGAAGTACGACCAGTATGGCAAGAAGGTCTTCTCGTCCCTGAGTGCGGGACTGCGGTCTTGCAATACCGCATGCCTCTTGGGCCGCTACACCCACTCTCTTTGGGATACGGTCGCGGAGTGTCTGCCGCAATGCCCGCAGGAGGTACGGGACAAGCTCGGCCAGGCTATGGTTGAGGGCCGAGACGCGGCGAGGTATTCCATCAGGTGTGGTCTTGATACGACCGACTCGCTGGGCAGAGCGATGTCCACGACGCCTGGTTGAGATCCGCCAATTTTTCGCCGGATGTCCAGAATGCCTTGATGGACATGCCGTTCGATGGCAGTCGCCTGTTTGGCGACAAAGCGGACAACGCGCTTGAGCGCTTCAAGGACTCCAGGGTCACGGCCAAGTCCTTGGGTCTCTCGACCCAGCGCCAGCAAACTGGTTCGTTTCGCTCCTTTCGTGGCCACGGAAGGGGCGGTCCCACACGTGCTGCCAGCCACGCACCGCAGAACACTTCTCAACGCGGTGGCGGTCGGGGACAGCGGCGAGGTCAGGCCACACCTCCCCCCGCAGCAGCCTCCAAATCCTCCTAGTCCGAGCTTTCAGGCCCATGTGACGCCAGTGGGTGGCAGGGTTCGCCATCACCACTCCCGCTGGCGCACTATCACATCGGACAGGTGGGTGCTGCAGCTCGTCCGAAGGGGCTACTCCCTCCCCTTCGAGACCACTCCTCCAGCCATGCCACCGCAGAACCACCGTGTGTCGGGGGACCACTTGACACTTCTGCAGGAGGAAGTTACGGCCCTCTTGGCCAAGGGGGCCATCGAGCGCGTTCCTGGGCCAGAAGTAGGGTGTGGTTGCTATTCCCACTACTTTCTGGTACCCAAGAAGGACAAGGGGAGCCTGCGTCCTATCTTGGATCTACGGAACGTCAACGGCTTCCTCCGGAAGGAGAAGTTCAAGATGTTGACTATGGCTCAGGTCTTGGCTGCTCTAGACCCACTAGACTGGATGGTAGCGTTGGACTTGCAGGATGCGTATTTTCACATCCCCGTCCTGCCGGCGTTACCTGCGGTTCACGGTAGGCCACGAGCACTTTCAGTTTATCGTGCTCCCATTCGGCCTTACCAGCGCCCCACGGGTGTTCACGAAGGTGATGGCGGTGGTCGCAGCTCATCTGCGCCGGTTAGGGGTTTCAGTCTTCCCCTACCTCGACGACTGGTTGTTGAAGGCGGGCTCGCCCCAGACAGTCGTCCACCACCTCCAGATGATGGCAGACCTCCTGCACGAGCTGGGGTTTTCCATCAACGTGCCGAAATCACACCTGTGCCCCTCTCAAAAGCTCCTTTTCATCGGAGCGGTTCTCGACTCGGCGCAGTTTCGGGTTTATCCTCCGGAACGGCGGGTCTGGGATATTCAGGCTTTGATTCCCATCTTTCAGCCGTTATCCCGGGTCTCGGTCAGGTTGACGCTGCGGCTTCTGGGACTGATGGCCTCCTGCATCCTTCTGGTGCATCACGCCAGGTGGCGGATGCGGGCTCTGCAGTGGGACCTGAAGTTTCAGGGGGCCCAGCATCAGGGCAACCTATCCGACCACGTCCTGATCTCGGAGGGCACTGCGAGACAGTTGCAGTGGTGGCTTACGGACCGCGATTGGGTCAGGGGCAGATCCCTCTCCCTTCCCCAACCGGAGCACGTAGTTGTGACGGACGCGTCCCTCCAGGGCTGGGGAGGCCACTTGGGAGAGGCGGAGATCAGAGGCATCTGGTCTCCGGCGGGGTCCCGGCTCCATATCAACATGTTGGAGCTGCGGGCGATTCGCCTAGCACTGAAGGCATTCCTCCCCTTTGTCAACGGGAGTGTGGTGCAGGTGTTCACGGACAACACCACCGCCATGTGGTACTGCAACAAGCAGGGCGGAGTGGGGTCGTGGACCCTTTGCCAGGAGGCTCTGCGCCTCTGGCAATGGCTGGAACGTCAGGGCGTGACTCTGACGGTTCAACACCTGGCAGGTTCTCTGAACGCCAGGGCGGACGGATCACGAATGGCGTCTGAACTCTGACGTGGCGAAAGGCCTCTTTCTGCAATGGGGAGAGCCTTGGTTAGATCTATTCGCCACAGAAGAGAACGCGCAATGTCATCAGTTTTGCGCGTTGGAGTTTCCAAGACGGCACTCGCTCGGCGACGCCTTTCGGCGCGAGTGGAGCTGCGGTCTGTTGTACGCCTTTCCGCCTATACCACTTCTGCCCAGAGTGCTGAAGAAGATCAGGCGCGACCAGGCTCAAGTTATCCTTGTGGCTCCGGACTGGGCTCGATGGTACTGGTATCCCGAGCTACTCAGCATGTCAGTCGGTCCCTCGATCCGCCTGCCCCTTCAGGAGGACCTTCTGTCGCAGCAGCAGGGGACGGTCCTCCACCCGAACCTGTCCAGTCTCCACCTCCATGCTTGGAGATTAAGCGGCGACAGTTGAGGCCATTTGACTTGCCTCCTGAAGTCTGTGATGTGATTCTGGCAGCCAGGCGTCCCTCCACAAAGTCGGTATACGCCTGCCGGTGGAACAGATTTGTGGCATGGTGCACAGCAAAGGCTGTGGATCCCCTTTCTGCCCCTCTCTCCGAGGTTCTCCTCTTTCTTCTCTCTCTGGCCCAGCAGGGCTCTGCTCTGGGCACTATCAAGGGCTACCTTTCTGCCCTTTCCGCCTTCTTACGGCTACCTGATCAGCCATCTTTGTTCAAGTCCCCTATTGTACTGAGATTCTTGAAGGGCATCACGCACATGTATCCACCTGTTCCGTTCGTGATGCCTCAGTGGGACTTGAACCTGGTTCTGACTTTCTTGATGTGCGCTCCCTTTGAGCCGCTTCATTCCTGTCCTCTCCGTCTTCTCACTTTAAAGACGGCCTTCCTGGTTGCCATCACCTCTGCCAGGAGAGTGAGTGAGCTCCAGGCTCTTTCTGTGAAACCTCCTTACTTGTCCGTTCATCCTGACAAGGTGGTTCTTAGAACTAGACCTTCTTTCCTGCCCAAAGTAGTTTCTGCTTTTCACATCGGGCAGTCCATCACCTTACCCTCCTTCTTCCCGCCTCCGCATCCTTCAAAAGATGAAGAGCGGCTCCATCGTCTGGACCCAAAACGTGCGCTTTCGTTTTATATGGATCGCACACGCCAGTTCCGGGTGGATGACCAACTATTTGTTGGCTACGTGGGTGAGAAGAAGGGAAGGGCGGTACAGAAACGAACCATCTCTCGGTGGGTCGTCCTGTGCATCAAAGCATGCTACTCTTTGGCTCGGAAGGAGCCTCCTGTTGGGCTGAGGGCCCATTCCACTCGGGCCACGGCGGCTACTACCGCCCTGGGCCGGGGAGTCCCTTTGCAGGACATTTGCCAGGCGGCTACGTGGGCCTCGCTGCACACCTTTGCGAGGCATTACTGCCTGGACAATCAAGTCCGGAGGGACGGCTTCTTTGGCCGTTCGGTCCTCCAGGATTTTCTGGTGTAGGATTGTATTGGTTCGCAGACCCACCACCGGGGTTGGTATTGCTGGGGTATCTATTCTAAGGTAAGGAATCTAATACTAACCTGTTTCTTTCAGATGAACAAGTTACTTACCTTCGGTAACGATATATCTGTAAGAAACAGTAGTTAGTATTAGATTCCTTACCGCCCCACCCATCCTCCCCGTTCTGCGAACTGATACCTAGGGTTAAGGACATCCCTTTCAGGGCCCTAGTTTCACATGGCACCAGTGTTAGTTCTCACATGGCTCTGCGTGTTCTGGCGCGGAAAGCTGTGTGCAAAGAACTGACGTCAGCGCGCGGAGGCGGCGTCTATATACTCCAGCGACGTCATCACGGCGCACGACGCCGACGACGCGGAGCCGCAGGGGACGCCTGCAGACGACGCCTACCGACGCGCAGGGGTACTGCTACGCAAAAGTTTCCGGATCCAGACTGACGCCTGGGGATATTCTAAGGTAAGGAATCTAATACTAACTACTGTTTCTTACAGATATATCGTTACCGAAGGTAAGTAACTTGTTCGTCGTGAACAGATACCAATTGTGTTGCAACAGACTCACTAGCATAAATAAGATCAAAGTCTGATATCTGTAAAATATTTCTCTAAACAAATTCCCTTGCTGGCACTCTTTTCAATTCATAGTATCTGCACAAGCCCGCAAGGGTCTATTGGGTTACCCATTGGTTTTTTATTTTGTTCTTGTTATCAGCAGGAACTTCATGATTTTAGGTCTTGCCTAGAGACACCTTTAGATGTTAAAGCAGTCCTCGTGTAGTTAAATTAAAATAAGAAGAAAATACACACATGCATAGACGGTATTTGGATCTGAACTCTTACTCCATAGGTCTCTAGCGGTCATTCACAGTTTGCATCCGCCCACAACAGCATGGAGAAATGGATCAGCCCGTTTCAGCCATTGTATTGTATTGTAGTATTTTTATAGCTCTTAATAACCCCTATTGGGGGACTAAAGCTCTTACCCCCACACAACTTCTGCATCTTCAAGGATGTGTAGTTGGAAAAGTGTTCTTTTTTTCAACCTAGATGGGACGTGTTTTTGTGTTGTGTGTGAAGAACTAGAGAGGTGCTGTTATTTTGGTACAGAGAGTATAAAGATAATGGAGTAAATGATGTTTGAGAGACGTGCCAGCTAAAAATATGATGGCTGGTTGCACCAATTAGTTCTACAAATTCTTAGAAGTTGTGACTTTCTTTCTGGTCTCTTTCTACGCTGCTTGCAGCAGAAGCGTATCTACTTGAGTTAAGGTGGTGCAGCACGATAAGCCAATTATAGGAGAGCCACCTCGATAACTTAAGGTACTGTTCTCTAATGTATGGGAAGGGTAGAGACCAGGAGGTTCAGAATGCATCTAAATCTGCAAGTATGAACTAGTAATACAGTTGTCAGTTTTACCAGCCGGGTGGTGGCTCTTGGGTACTATGAGTAGCCACCCACTTACTTCTCAGCTGTTTACTAACGGGACTCCTCTTCTGCTGGAGAACCGGTAGTCCCGGAGAAGCTGATACTAGCAATCTGCAGAAGCAGGAATCCAAGTGAAGCTGATGGTAATGCACAGAAGCTATAATATCAGAATTTTAGGTGTGGCTGTAGTGACCCAGTGGAGCTGGTAGTGAGTTTCCTGTAGAGTTATGATCCCACAAAGCTGATACTAGATATGGGTAAATATCTACACTAGAACCCTGACTCCGCATATGAACTGTAACTTTTGCAGTATCCCAACCTGGGCTCACACTAGCTGTTTGTCATCATTGACTCATTGACCTCCTCCCGATTTGCAGTGAGTATTTACAGCATTTGTATTGCTTGGATGTCATATTTTTGTCTTGCTTAACCAATTGTAAAGTGCTCTGATACCCTCCTAGGGTCAAGTCCGCGCTATATAAAACTTTATAAATGAATAAATATAAAGCTTAGACCGGTGACGAGGAACTGAAGTGCTTTGGAAAGGGTTGCACACTATTATGTAGGAGCACAGTGTTGGTGATGTTGTCAAACGTAAGGGTTATCACTGGTCATACTGTTTCCACTCATTACCATGCATTTCCTGATCTTTTCATACTTACTGCATTATTGTACAGATTCCTTATTAAAGTTACTTTCATCTGCTGAAGTTATTGGGATTCTTCAAACCACTGGTAATATTGTCACGCTTAAGATACCAGTTATGCCGTCAAGAAGATGCTTTTCTATGTAGGAACATATAACTGATATGTACAAATCCTATTCAGAGTACTTTTTTGTAAAAGAAACTCCAAAAATAAGTGATCACGTGTCAATTTGCGGGGTGGGGGGGGGGAGAAGAGTGTGGAAGTTCTGACTGGAAGTTGGGGCTACCTTCAGACGCTGCTTTCGTTTTCTGCAGACTTGATAGCAACTGATACACCAAAAATGGAACAAGAACAACCTACTCGGAATGAAAAACAATTTTTTAAATATTTTTATTGAACTTTTTATAGAGTTGAAAACTATCACCAGACTGCATCAGTCACAAATGACATTAGGATACGTACCTAGAATGAACACGTTTGTGGAGAAATTAAATAATAGAGGTTACAGCAGTTACAAAAATCAACAGATCAACTAATCAGAAATACACAAAATAGGCCAAAGTTGTTTGAAGCGTTCAAGTCCGTTTGCCCTGCTTGTACTAGAAATACCCAGTTCTAGTTCGAAAATCTGGCAGAATAGAACCCACCACTCAGACTTCGTAGGCACTATGGAGTTAATCCAAGATCTTGAAATGCATAGTCGGGCAGTAGTAATTGCAATTGACATGACCGCAGTCTATCTAGGGCCACAGTCCGGTTTGTATGTCAGCATATCTTTAACAGTCACCTGGAAATCGAGTACCCCCCCCCCCCCCCCCCCTACAAGAGCCGAGTAGTTGATTCAGGCTAGACTCGAAGTCCTCCCCCTTGCTGGTAGAGTCCTAAATAGGAGGGTTTTTTTTCTCAGTTCTTCGGTTGGAGAGCTGGAACGAACACAGGGAGTCATTAAAATCCCTAAATTTTTAGGTAGCGCATGCACTGCTCTGAGAGGCATGCTGTATTGAGGTAGGGACTTGAAGTTATGTTAGTTTTTTTTTATAGCGCTAAATCACAAACATGTCTCTAAGCGCTTCTAGAGAGAGAAAAGCAAAGCCTGTAGGCTGTCAATGGTAGCGGAGGGAAAGGATAGTCAAACGGTATTCAAGGCCTTCTTAAAGAGGACGGTCTTGAGTTTCTTCCTGAAAGGGAGAAGTGTTGGTTCCATACGAAGGTAGTCAGGCAGCTGATTCCAAAACTGTGGAAGAAGGACAGAGAATGCTCTGCCCCCTTTGGAAACAGTTTCGCAACGTGGGATAGACAGGTGGCGGGCCTGTGAGGATCTCAGTGTACGGCCTGGAACATAGTTCTTGAGACGGTCTTTAATATATGTAGGGGCATTTCCATAGATTGCTGTACACATTCTCACGGTCATATACTTGACCAGGTCTGGTCCCTCAATCTCCCTGTTTCCTTGGTGTCTGTATCCCCCTGTCCTTGGTCCGATCATGCCTTTATTTCCTTTTCCATCTCTCTCAACTCGGTGTCCAAGGTTCCACATGCCAAAAACACCTGGGCGCGGAATTGGAACCGAGTTGATCTTCTCTCCTTGAACTCCCTGCTTCGGAATTCCTGTCCGACCCTTTCTGATCTTTTATCCAACTCTCAAGCCATTGCTATTAATACCTGGCTGGCTGGAGGTTGTGATTCGGTCGCTCCTCTACGCCGTATTTCCACCCGTCGACCCAAGGACTCCAACAGGTGGTTCACTGACCACCTAAAAGATCTAAAACTGACCGTACGGCAAGCAGAGAGGCAATGGAGAAGAAATTACTGCCCCTCATTAAAATCTCACTATCTAACATCTCTTACGGAGTACAAAAAAGCTATTATAGCTGCCAAAACCATCTATTTTTCAACAAAAATAATGACAGCAGAAAATAAACCTAGGGAGATTTTTGGCATAGTGAACGACCTAGCTTTCTCCAATAGAGTCTCACCCCAAATCCCCCCTACCCAGCTCCTTTGTGATCAATTAAATACTTATTTTTTGGATAAAATTGTAACCATCAAAGCCAACATCCCCCTCCCCTCCTCTACCTTTGTTGATCCTTTCCCCCCCCCCCCCCCCCCCCCCACTGTTCAAAGCTATCTTAATGTCATTCCCCCCATTACTGAGGAAGCATTCTTAGTGATACTCTTGAAAGTTAAATCGGGTTCTCCGGCAGATATCTGTCCGGCAAGAATCCTACAACAGATTTACTCTGCCTGTCCCCAGCCCCCCATCACTTTCCTCAATAGCTCTCTTACTCAGGGAGTGGTGATTCCCGCTCTTAAATCAGCCACAATAGTGCCCATTTTAAAGAAGCCCGGCGCTGACCCTTCTATCTCAGCAAACTACCGCCCCATCTCTTTGTTACCCTACCTGGGCAAGGTGCTTGAGCGCCATGTCACCTCGGTACTCAGCGCCCACGTAGAAGCAAATGGAGGCTTAGCTTCTCGCCAGGCCGGCTTCCGTCCCAGGCACTCTACCGAATCGGTCGTGGTGTCGGTCCTGGACAACCTCAGGGAGGGTATGGATCATGACAATCATCAGGCGCTGGTGCTCCTCGACCTCTCCGCCGCCTTTGACACGGTGGACCATACCATCCTACTTTCACGTGTCAGGGCGGCGGGAATAGAGGGCTCAGCCCTGGTCTGGCTTTCCTCCTTCCTGAGGGACCGCACCCAGGCGGTTCGGCTGGGGGATTTCACTACCACACCTCTACAAGTCACTTGTGGTGTCCCCCAGGGTTCTTCTCTTTCTCCCTTATTGTTTAACCTTTATATTTTTCCTCTAATCCTTGCACTTCAGCAGCTGGAGGTCACCGTGTACAATTACGCGGATGACCTCCAGCTCATCTTCAATCTTTCCTCCTCACCCCTCTCTATCTTAAACTTCCAATCTATTATGATTTTCATCAGGGACTGGATGAACCACAACCATCTCAAACTGAACCCGGATAAAACCGAGTTGGTTCTCACTGGTGGTTCTTCCAGTCCCTGGAATTCTCTTTTCTGGCCTTCCTCTTTTGGTACTTCCCCCACTCCTTCTTCCACAGTCAAAACCCTGGGTGTCAAAATGAATAACCAACTCACTCTACACTCACAAATCAGTTCAGTTGTTTCCTCCTGTTTTCTCACTCTTCGAACCATTCGCACTGTCTCCCGTTTCTTTTCCCCCCAAGAACTTAAGTTGATCATGTCCACACTGGTGATTTCGCGGCTGGATTATGCCAATGCCATATACATCGGCATCCCTGCATACAGCCTGCGGAAGCTCCAGATGATCCAGAACCAAGCGGCCCGGTTGGTGTATGGTCTCCCCCGCTTTCACCATTCCACACCCCTCCTAAAGGAGCTTCATTGGCTCCCTGTTAAGGAACGCTCCCTTTTCAAAACCGGCTGTATGGTTTTTCAGGCTCGCCAGGGCACTGCCCCCGCTTTTATTTCCGCTCTGATCCACGATTATGTCCCGATCAGAGAGCTTCGCTCCTCCTCTAAATCCCTTTTGCAAATTCCACGTTTTAAGCGTAAAAAGTGGGGTGGAGCCAATTTTTCAACTTTGGCTCCCACTTTCTGGAACTCCCTCCCTGATCACCTACGCTTGGCCACACAATATTTATCTTTCCGTAAAGATTTAAAAAGGTTTCTGTTTCGACAGGCTTTTCCTTCGTAACCTGCCCATTTTCCTTTGCGCCTGGTTACTCTGCCCTCAGCTGCTGGACCCACTACTATAGCGCCAAGAAACCGTATGGTGAACGCTGCGCTCTACAAATGTTTTAAATTCCAAATTCCTATGGACAATACAAACGCCCTTAATTTTCGCTCTTTGTTTAATGGGGAGCCAGTGTAGCTTACATAGGAGGGGGGTGGCGTGAGCACTTCTGGGGAGCCTGAATATCATCCTGGCTGCGTCGTTCAGCACCACTTGTAGTTTATGGATGAGGTTTTGGGTGAGGCCGATGTAAACTGGCTGTTCAATAGTCAAAAGGTTTAGTAGTCCATCCATAGTACTGCCTGATTTCATTTTGTAACCTCCCATGGCGACACCCCCTGTTACATGTGTTGTTACTTGGTAGGCTTTAATTACAGCCTCCGAGCACTATTTTCTCAGATAGTTATGACCTGCCTGCTGTTGCAGACAAGGCACCTCTCTCAACGCTTTAAAAAAATAATTTATAGCACGCATTTGCAATGCAATAGGTCTTGCATTTGCGAGAGTTTGAGCTTTGGGCATTGTACATGACAACGCCTTATAGTTGTAGGTTTTAAAAACAACACAAATAAAAGGTATTGTCTATTACAATGCAATAGCTCAAACCCTTGTAAATGCGAGACCTATTGCATTGCAAATGCTTGTTTGTACTGGCATTGGTAAGGTGTAGGATGTTTTGAAATTCTGCCACTTTGCTTCCCGCCACTTTTGTATATGAAGCATTTCCACTAGGCCTGGGCAGTGAACTCCGCTCCATTCACTGAGTTTGCAGAGTTTTTTGCACTCTGCAGAGCTTGCGAGTGCAGAAAACTCCTCTCCGCGTAGTGCAGCAGAGTTTCCCGCTCGCGAATGGTAAGCTTGCGTGCGCAAGCTGCCGCTCGGGTACAATTTCTATCCGAGCTGCAGAAAGACCAGCGCGAACGGTACTCTGTGAAGTTTTTTTGTCACTTCGTGGAGTTCCACATAGCGTAACTCCACGAACTACGCCTAGGCTTGATTTTCAAACATAAGTAAACCAGTTCATTTACTACACTTCTGTGGAAACCAACGTTATATTTTTTTGTAAAAAATATTGGCTCTCGTTCATTGAATGACAGTATTATTTTTCCAGAACACGTGCACGTCTACCTAAATAGAAATGTACTTCTGTACCAGGGCTGGTGGCCCAGTTCTTTAATTTAATCTATGTGTGGCGGTTGCAACAACTTTCACATAAGTGCGCGCTCTATTTTAGTATGAAACAGTGACGTTTGAGTAAACGAACTACAGTGGCGAGTAGGTGCCAATCATACTTTTGATATGATGTACATATTCAATTGAAGTGAATGCTAAGGTCCTGTATCATTTCATTTCTAGGCCCCTGATGAAGGGTCTCGTTCATAGACCCGAAATGCATTGGGCGAACGAATAATGTGCAGATTTTGATTATCTGAAGAATACGCTGATACACTCTTATGACTGGAAATAAGGAAAAATATAATCCGAAAATAAAAATCAGAAATGTTTTGACAAAAAGTTTGTGACTTTACATCTTTGAAAAATTGGAAGAATTGGAGAAGAAACGTCACTGTTTCATACTAAAATAGAGCGCGCACTTATGTGAAAGTTGTTGCAACCGCCACACATAGATTAAATTGTTTGAAGGCACAATCAGGCATTGTGCGACAAGTGCCAGCGCCAACTAGAAAGAACGTAAAAAAGAAAGTTAATTGACCTTTTGGTTGTTGAAAAGAGTGCATAGGGATCAAAACGTTACTTATACCAGTTCTTTAATTTCCCATTGCTCTTTTTCTTTCGATTTTGTTATCCTTTGTCTTTAAACTGGTTTCATGTTACATTAAGTTACACACAGTCGTGCATCTTCTTTGAGCTAATAATTGCAGACATATGGCTCCCATGTTTAGTAAGCAACATGGTTTTATTTCTGTTTTTGAGGACTATGCTAAATAAAAAATAAATAAAACAATAAATAACATCGTACTGACTTCCCACGGTCAGACTTAATAGCTTTGCAAATGCTTGTTCAGTAGTGTTTTTGTGCTGCTTTGACTCCAAAAAATGTACTTCTCCAATCCCATGAACTGATAATCAAAGACTCGCAACTCTGATGTTTTTCATACTTGATACTATTGGTCCATTTTTGCAGCTTTGTCGTGTGTACTTTTTGAGAATTAAGTTAAGACAGCCATGTTACAGGGTCGCCAAAGAAGAGTTTTGAAGAAGGCAGTGAAAATGTAAAATTTGCATGACGTGGATAACACCTGTGCCTTCTGCTGTCCTGATTGGGTCTTGTTTTCTCTATTTCAGATACAACAGGCTAGCACGGGAATGGACACAGAAGTATGCAATGTAAACTGCTAAAAACATAACAAAAACACTTATCAAATTTTACGAACAGACAACGTTTGGGCACGAGGAGATATGGATAAAAGCCTCCTCTTCGGAAGGGAAACCTGAAACAAATACAAAAAAGCTAACTAGAGAGCCAGGATCGGAGTTCTGGCTGCCAATCCTTAATTTACAAGCCTAGTGCCATTTGCAAAGAATTTTATACAGCGGGATTCTGCGGAAGTCTGCATCAGGAGTGCTTTAGGTTTTGTGTTCACATCATCTGCACCTGTTTTGTGGGTTATGCTCGGTGGTTATTGTCACGTTTTTTAAGCCAACGTTGCTCAGGTTTGATTGGCAGCTGATTCTCAAGACCATTGAATCCTGAGCTGCTTCTCTGTACTGGAAGGGTGGACCTTGTAGTTGGACAACTAGCCTCATACAGGATCCATGGCGGTCTGCCTGTGCCAAGCAGTCACAGCCTTTGACAGTACCGGCACTGCCTGCTGTTTGAACTTCACCGAAGGAACTTAACGCCTTTCAGATTGAACATTCAACCCGTTGAATTACTTTAGGAGCCCAAGAATTTGTTTACTTTTCAGCAAGCTTCCTTGTGAGCCTTGAAGCTCATGAAGATAGTGGCCAATCTGTCCGTTGAGCTTACATATTCATCATAGAATGCGCTAGGCGATTCAGTGGACTCTGCCTCCACAGCTCACTATGGAGACTCGCTGAGTTCCCCACTCCCATTCTATTTATAACTTTATCACACAGCGTTTGTGCATGAGAAGCGATGCTGGAGCTTGTACTGTGTCCACAGTCGCCTTTCGCTTAGTGGTTGCGAGGTATCTTTATGCTGGGTCCCACTTTGAGATGGCGTTTCTTGCACCATCAAATTCCTCCTACAGGACCCCATGCCACCTTTGTAACTGGGCCTTCTCCTATGTGGTTATCTGCTTCAGATTCGCAAGCTTCGAATATTCCCTGCGCTGTTGGTTAAGACCTCAGTAGCAGCAAATTCTAAACTGGTTAATCTGATGATATCCACATTGAAGAAACTTGTTACAGGTAAGTAACTTCTTCCATTCTCCTCGCACTGCAAGGGGTACAGAATGACTGTGCTGGGTTGCCCTGTTGTTAGAGCGAGATGGAAGATTTAGTTGCCACAGAAGAACACTTTGGGAGGGGAGAATGGTGCTTTCCTACCTCTGCCATCAATTCATGATAGTGTTTTTGAATATTTCCCTCTGGAATGCACTGAAGATACAGCATGACTATTCTGAGAAATAGAAGTAGCACACATGAAGCTGTTCTCCTTGCGGACTAGTTTGAACCCCGTTTTCTTTCCTCCAAGATCGGAAGCCCATAAAAAGTAACCTGTGCCAGATTACTGTGTAGATGAAGTAGCTTTTACGTACTGTTCTATTTTTTTGTGTGTTTTATGTTTGTTTTCAGAGCTAATGTTCAGTAGTAGTAATCTGCAACTCCAATTGCTTTCCATTATTGATATTAACATGCGGTACATAAGCTCCTCATGCAGGCGCAGTAGCATTAAAAAAAATGATCTTTTCAGGAACTTTTTTTTGTTTTGACTACAACACTCTGTAAACTTTGCATAGACATGTCACCGGATGTGAAATGTGCATTCTGTTATTTTTGGCAGCTAACTACCCTGCAGTGGAGAGTCAAAATTCTATGGCAGCAGGTCCTTATTAAAAGAAAAAAACTGGTTTATCTATTATTTTTTCCATTATTAAAATACTTCTAATCATTGCATAAATGGCACGGTTCTCCTTTAGATATCTAGGAAATATTTCAATAGCCGACATCTTTACAGATTCGGTTTGTGGTGTTTCCTTCCAAGGATGAATGAAATGAGCATTGATGACCCAGTTGATAGAAATAATTATTACCTCATTTGTGTACCGCTGTTTTTAAGCACGGTCTAAAAGATGGCTGTAGTTGGTTACTCACTGGTAAGTGGGTTAACTTTGCTTGATTTCCTTTTCCTTTGCACACTTTTAGGAGCTCTATCCTTGCTTTATAATCTCTTGAATGAAGCAGTGTGTCTAGAAAGAGATACTCGACAAAGTTCATTTACAGCAAGGTCATAAAGACAGAGGTCTACAGGGAGCATCAGGTTAAAATGTACGCTGCATGTGCACAAACTGTCTGCCTTGGATCCTAGCCTAGCTTTCAAGAATCCTCTAATCGCCTCTTTTCAACTTGTTGCATATTTTAAGTGTAACTGCAGAAAGATTGTGCAAGCTGTGACATGGCTGACTCGCTTACCTAATTGTTTTTGATTTTTGTCTCAAAAGATCACCGTCTCATCCCTTCCGGCCACCTTCCTGAGCAAGCCAGAGCGGAGATGTACATGTTGACCCCTGTAAACCCACACAGGAAGAGTGATAGGTCTGCACTTTCCCTCACGGGCACTCTCGCTCAAACCACCAAAGCTCCCTTCCCTCTGAATCCCTGCCTTTTGTAATGTTAGGGCATTCCAAAAATGCCTGTTCTGCCATCCGAACTGTAGAGCTCAGTCAAGATGCCATCCAGTTCATACTTTCTAAATCCCTAGTTTATTCACAGATGAGTCTCTTTGATTTCTTTGGCCTAAAATATTGCTAGTTCCCAACTTTCTTTTCTCCTTACTCCTCCTACTTATTACGCAAATTGTATATTTATGCAGGGCAATCACTAGAATATCTGTCTATATCCTCGCCTCTCCTTTTTGAGTGCTGTCCGTAACATGGAAAAAGGGTTTTGACCTCAGGGATCCCGCTTGTGTAGCCTTGTCCAGAACTCTTTGATTTGATGTATTCCACAGTGGTTTTTCCTTGTATGTCTGTTTTCTTTTTTTTTTTTTTTTTTTTGTAAGGCTTCACACTAGAGACTGTGTATTAAACTTTCCACCGTTTTTCACTGGATTTTTTTCCTCGATTGTGAAAAGCAAGTTAGTCTTTTCAAAGTTCTGCTTTTGAGTTTTGTCAAAAGGAAAATAACCCCCCTTTCTTTTCCTGTCCTTTTAACTTCACTGAACCCTTTCCTTGCAATGGCAGAAGAAAAGATCAAGAAACTTAGGTGTCACTTGGTGTAAGTGGCTACTGACGCTGATATCTTGAGTGCTTTGATTGTCTGAAAATCCAAGGGCAGTTAAATATTTTAATTATGCCGCTCTGTATTATCCTCTACATTCACAACTATTTTGAACCACCCGCTGAGACTTACTTCTGAAATAGATGATATCACTTTAAATTTTGTGAGACCGCAACCCCTCCCGCAAACATCCAATTTTTGCATGAAGATTACCCCATTAATCACCCTACAACTGGAGAGGTATTAAGCAATTTTATTATAGCTGTAAATCTCATTAAATTACCTGAACACTAACAAAATTAGATACCTTAAAGTAGGTATGTGTTTAATAAACCTGGTACCAATGCTATAACTTTGACTGATATATTAGAACCTGCCAATGGCTGTCCGTTAAACTGATCACTCTCAATACTGTATAGCTACCATAAAAAAAGTGTTTATAAATAAATATATATAACTTTATCAGACAATCCTCACGTGCTAGAGTGTTGCTGTTGATGTGTTGTCACCCACTTGGCTCCTGGGTCTGTGTCAGGACAGACACTTTTGTGGTAAGCTGTACATTTTGTTAAAAGTGAAGCCAAATGGTTGGTGGGCTACAGGAAATAAGATGAGTCCACTTCAAGCATGCGGATTGTGTTTACACAGTAGCTACACATTTCTCCAAAAAAACATGCATCTTACCATTAACATGTCTGCCCTGACCAAGCCCCAGGCATACGGTGCAGTCCACAAAACACCGGAAAACAAAGAGGAACAAGTGGTAAGTGCCATTCCCTATCAGATTCGACACCTTCCTCAGAATATTGCTTAGAATGTTGAGTGATCTGTGGTTTGGTTTTCCTATCATTTGTTTCATAGGTAGCTCTTTTGTTATTTGATACTGAAGGGTGCTTCTAACATCCTATATGCTGTCACTTATGCCAATTCTCTGAGGCAGGTGTTTTTACTGTGGTGGTTAAATGTCTCCAGAAGATAGCCTCAATGTCTGCCAGCTTCGTCTTATCTCTCTTGGTTAAGAGCTGGAAAATGGTCTAAAATTACTTCTACAGGCTCTGACTTCAGTGGACGAAACCCAGTTACCTCTCTGCTGCTAGGTAACCCGAAAGGAGCACATTTGCCAGTTAGATTGCCTGCCTGGTTCCTTTGTCAGCACATCAGCCTACTCCATTGCCCAATAGGAATAAAGCACCATTCATACTAAGAATTCACTCTAAAGGCCTGAAGAGTTATAACACATTACTGTATTGAAATGAACAGCTGCAAGATACTCAAACTCTCCTTCATAGCACTGTCCTTTGAAAGAACGTCTTCTTTAAGTTTATCATCCTGTATGAGAGAAACCTCGATGTCCTAGAGAAAGCAACCCTCTTGTAATATTCAGAAGGTGTCACAGGACCCTGGACATGTGGACTCTCGTGGGTGCTGTCCCCCACACACCAAATTCTTTCTCAAACAATTTGTTTCTACCAGTGGCAAATACTATTTTAAGGCAGGGAAAACCAGTTGTCTTCAGCTGAAAAAATTATGCCACTGCAAGTATCACCACAATGACTCAATCCTTCTTCCACAACCATGGAACACGCTGGTGCATGGAAGCAGTACTAACTATTTCCCTTCTTGGCAGAGGATAACATGCAAAATGCTGCATGTTGTGCAGAATAGATCCAAGTTTAGATTTTTGGGCTCTATTCCCCAAATTCTACTGTTGGCGCTGAATTGATAGATTATCCTTCCTTTGTGTGTGTTTAATATTACAGTATATAATTTATTTACATTCAAGTCTGTGGTTTACTACTTTCGTAAAAAGAAAAAGTTGTGGACGAGTTGGTTCAGTGAGATGATGAGACGCTCATATCAGTTTGTTAAAAAAAAGTTACTAAGACATCTACTTTTACTACAATCTCCTCAAGAAGAGAGGCCTGAAACAGAAGTTTCCCGATTTCCTGGGACTAAAAACTGCAAACAACTGGCCCTAGAAAGTAGAATATATGTTTTTTTTTGCTCTAGATCTATTTTTTAAATCCTCTAGATAGAGTGGATTGCAGGTGCGCGCTGAATACCGCATGCATGCTTCTATATTTCTTTCTGCCAGAGATACAAACGCTACTTGATATGCTGATTTTGCACAAAGGTTACACGTGTGTGTGAGATATATATATATATATATATATATATATATATATATATATATATCTCCAAAAGGCAAACACTCTCTCCTTCAGAGTGTATAAACGAGCCACACCATCCAATTCGTCTTAAAGCTTTATTAGCAGCAGGTACCCATCATGACGCGTTTTGACCTGATAACGATCTTGATCACATGGCATGTGCTTTGATTAGTTGCTAAATTTTTAAACTATAAAGACAGTGAAGAAGGACTTAGTTTTATCAATACTTAAAAGTTACAGCGGTCAAAATTGTGAATGATAACTTTGAAAACTGAACAGGCAGCAATAGTTCGAATTGCATCACTGTAGTCTCACTGGACAGCATATTAAATCACTGGTTCAGGTAACGCAAGTGCACAGATTTCATCATCCCACTCTGGTAAGTAACTACATTGACCACAATCCCTTGTTTTTTTTTTTTTTTACCTTCAGTCCTCCATTCATAATCTGTGTCACTTTTGTATTTGTATGCCACATCCTATCACTTTCCAGCCTCAAGAAACCAACTTCGTGTTGTGCTTAGCGATATGGGTGCTCTGCACGAATAATCCAAAAGTAATTGCAGCCAATTCCAGTTGTTAACTGCACAGTCACTGCTGCTCCAAACGCCCTCTCACCAGCAAATCGGCACTGTGCTAGGGGAATCTCCCCTGGAAACCCTGGCTGTAAGTTGCATCTAAATTTCATAAGTCTTAGGTGTCACCGCTTTTCTCCGACAGCCTTGCTCCAGTATGTGTGTGTGTGTGTGTGTATATATATATATATATATATATATAATATAAAATTTTTTTTGTGTCTGTCGTTTTTTTTTTGTTGCGGACTAAAACTTGAGAAAATGTCCTCCTGGTGTGCGCCTCATTCATGGTCCAGAAAGGGAGCATCGTACAAAGGATATATATATATATATATATATATATATATATATATATGTATATTATATTTTTTTCACTGAAAAAAACATAGGTTTCAGACCAGTTATAGTTAGGAATTACCATTTAAAAAACCTTAGAAATTCACTGAAAAAACTAGGTTTCAGGGGTGTTATAGTTAGCAAGATATTTCATGCGTACAAAACCATTGAAATTCCTCTGTTATAGTTAGTTCTACGAACTATAACTCGCGCTCCCGCAATCCACTGCTGATGATGTCACATATTACATCATTCATGACATGGTCAGTGACATCACTGATGACATCCCAAGTACACTTAGAAGTACTTTTCAAGGTCAGTGCTGGGCTAAAAGATGCAGCGCTGGGTGATCTCCTAATAATAGGTGAGTAAATCGGAATTTGTAGTTTGGCTGATTTTAGAGGAATATTTGTACAATGGTGAAGAAACGGGGCGGGTCCTGAGGTGACGTGTGCAAACACGCCCTGTGGCGCGTTTTAAGTTGCGGGATTAAGTCCCCTTGAATCCTGAGGTCCCCTGGGGGCCAGCTAGCCCACCAGGTAGCTCCAGTATGTGCCAGGGATGTGCATTGCAGAGAGGTGTTCAGAGGCCATGCCCCTTTTTACAACACTCTGCAGCACAGCTCCGTGGTGCTTACTGGAGGTTACTGGTGGGCTAGTTGGGCCCCAGGGGACCTCTGGATTGAAGAGGAATTAATTCCCCAACTTAAAACGCGCCACAGGGCGTGTTTGTACACATATCACCTCAGGCCCCATCCCCTACCTTCATCACTGTGCAAACACGCCCCATGGCGCGTTTTAAGTTGGGGGATTAAGTCCCCTTGAATCCTGAGGTCCCCTGGTGGCCAACTAGCCCACCAGGTACCTCCACTAAGTGCCACGGAGCTGCTTTGCAGAGAGGTGTAAAAAGGGGCGTGGCCTCAGAACACCTCTCTGCAATGCAGCCCCCTGGTGCATACTGGAGGTTCCTGGTGGGCTTGTTGGCCCCCAGGGACCCCAGTATTCAAGGGAAATTCGTTCCCCCTCTGCGTGCAAGGAGGGGGAGTGGCCTCCGGCCCGATCCCGTTTATTTTTTTTTAAGAAGGGGGGCTGTGTAGCCCCCCTTTTTTTCTAATTTATTGGCCCTGGGGACCACATCCCCCAGGGCCTGCCCCAATTTTTAATTAAAAAAAAATCGGGAAGGGGGCCTTTTGGCCCCCCTCCCAAGGCCATAATTTGCCCTGGGGCATGGCCCTTTTTAAAAAAAATATATATATTTTGGAGGGGGGCTGCCTTGCCCCCCTCCTGTGGCCAGTTCTGGCCCAGGGACCCCATCCCCGGGCCGTTTCTCTTTTTTTGGGCGGTGGGCCGCGCGGCCCCCCTCCCGGGCCACTACTAGCCCTGGGGACCCCATCCCCTGGTGCTGGCCCTCTTAGTTGAGGGCCGTGGGGGGGTCCCCAATCCCCCCACGGTCCCAGCCTGCTTCCAGCATCCTGCGGGAGCCGGCATTTCTTTTCCACAGGGGGAGCAGCTAACATGCTGCTCCCCCTGTGGAAAAGCAATCTGCTTTCCTATTTGGAAGAGAGCAGGTTTCCTGCTCTCTCTTCCAAATAGGAAAGCAAACAGCAGTGTCCCGGGGGTGGGCACCCCGGGACACTGCAGGAGCTGGCTCTGGGGGGTGGCGGTCCCCAGGGCCTGTACAAAGCTCCAGGAGGGGGTCCGCGCTGCCCCCCTCCCGCATTTGTAAGAAGCCCCGGGGTGGTGGTCCCTGGGGCTGGAGGGGCCTGAGAGCCCCACCCTTTTTAAACAAGCCCCAGGGGGTGGCGGTCCCCGGGGCTGAGGGGGAGGCCTGTGAGCCCCCCGCATATATCAAATTAGAGCCCTGGGGGGTGGCGGTCCCCGGGGCCCAGTTAATTTTTTTAAGCCCCGGGGGGTGGTGGGCCCCGGGGCTGGTGGGGCCTGTGAGCCCCCCACCCATTTTAAACAAGCCCCGTGGAGTGGTGGTGCCTGGGGGTGGCGGTCCCCGGGGCAGTGTGGGGGGGGGGATTGGGACCCCCCCACACTTATTTTTTTGATAATGCCCCTGGGATTTGGCCCCCCCCCCCGGGGGGCAAATTACCATATTTAGCGCAGGTGACCGCGTTTCTTTTTTTTAATATCGGCCGGATGCGCAAATCCTACGCACATCCCGCGATTTAAAAAATTAAAAAAATGTGGGCCCTTGAGGTCCTTGAGGGACTCCCTGAGCAGGCCTAGGAGGTCAGGGTGTGTCTACCCTGCCCCCTTTTCGCGTTTTGTGGCGTTTGTTTGGGGTTTCTTGTGCCTCGGTTCTACCGAGGCACAAAATGGCTGTCAACACTTCCTGATTTGGAGTGTTGACAGCCAATTAAAATACAGCTCGTGCACGGCAGGGTGCGCTTAGGGTAAGCGGATAGGCACGCGGATCCACCGCGCCCATAAATATATAAATTACTTTAAATGTCATATTCTCAGGAACTACTGAACTGATATACACCAAATAAGCAAAAGGCACGAGTCTGAACCAAGGACTACCTCTTTGCCAAATTTGGTGTAATTCCGTTCAGCAGTTCGGGCTGTAGCTGCGGCTAAAGGTCCTATGGGAAATTGCATGGGGAAAATGCGTTTTGGGACCCCCATTTTTTTTCGGCCCCCACTTGATGAATCGTTGTGAAACTTTCATGATAGGAGCGGACCAGAGCTGGCCAAAAGTTTGGACAATTTCGCGCAGTTATTCCAAATAGAATGTTGCGGATTTCCTATGGATGATAGGTCGTAACTATAACTACCTACTGGCAACCGCCAGTAGGTAATATATATATTAACCCTGGGCGAAGCACTACGCTACGCTCGCGGAGTTTGCGAAGTTTTCGCAACTTCGCACTACGCGAGCTGCACGTAGCACAGTGGGAACATGCGTAGTGCAGCGTAGCGTAGTGCAGCGGTCATTTTTTGCTTGTTCGCGGTCCTGAACGTCATGTTCGCGACCGCGAGCAAGCAAAATGACATCCCGGCGAGATTCTCAACGCGAGGAGGTCAGGTTTCTCATTGTGATTGGTTGCGCATGCTCCCGACTGCTCTCAATGAGAAACTACCTGTTCGCGTTGAGAAAGCTGCCGCTCGAGTAATCTACTCGAGCAGCAGAAAACTACAGCTAGCACTGTGCAAGATGCCATTTTCAATGCTTGCACAGTGCCGGAAGCTTGTCCGCACTGTGCAATCATTGAAAACGCATCTTGCACAGTGCGAACATGCTACTACGCAGCTCGCGTAGTGCTACGTGAAGTTCGCGTAGTGCGAAGTGCACTTCGCGTAGCTTCGCGTAGCGCTACTTCGCGAACTACGCCCACCCTTAATATATATCTCTCCCAAAGTGTGTTTTTTTTTAGTGTACTATCTTTTTTTACATTTTTTTTATTTTTTAGATTGTAGGAACATATGCATTATAGTGACAATTCTCACAGGCCTCAAAACTCAACAGGAGACAAGCTCATTAGACACTTGTTTGAGCTGCAATAATGGACCTAAAGAGACAAGTTGCTTGTCAACATCTTAAGGGTGGGGACCCCTCCCAAATGTTGACTGCAGAAGACACAATCAAAATACCCATGCTATGCCTTCAGTGTCCTAAAGCCTCACTTCAAGGGAAGTACCCTTTTGATGGATTGGTAGTTGATATTTCCACTATATCACACTTCTGGTGAAAATGGTACCATTCACAAAGCAACCGAGGTCTAAAATGTTGTATTGCCCTAAACTGGTCTCACCAGTCTCCTTCAGTTATCTGTCTCACCAGAAAGGAAACTTTCATGCTGACCACAGTTCTGGCAGTATTCTCCATCAGATGTGCTTTCTTTCACCGAGCGGAACCCACCTGTCTCCTGAACACCAACAGTATAGACATTTTAACTTTTCAAACGACTAACTGACCATTGTGTGGGGCACTACTTCTAGTGGAATTGACTGGAAAAGCTAGAGGGCCCGACAACTTACCAAGAAGAAACAGTAATACTATACTGTTATCAGACTACATCTTGTTTTCAGTTATTTATTAAAGTGTATTTGGCTGTCTTTATTTATTGTAAACTAGCTTACCCGTCGCGCGTTGCTGCGATCTCCGAAAAAAGTAAATTCAAGGAAACTCGTTATGATAACATTCAATTTACATTGTGTCATTTTTATTGAAACTTATTCATTTTAATATGGAAAGCATTTCAAAGTGTCGTTTTAATTCTATTTATTTTTTCGAGTGCTTGTGGATACACGATTTTTTGTTTTTCCGTCTTGTGCGTACAACAGTATTCGAAAGATTATGAGTGCCCTGGGGGGGCTGATATTTAAACAACAATTATGCCAGAAACCTTCACGGGAGTGTACTGAACAACTTCCCAAAGTTTCATGGCGATCGGATGAATGGTTTTTTAATTCTATTTATTTATTCGAGTGCTTGTGGATACACGATCTGTTGTTTTTCCGTCTGGTGCGTACATCAGTATTCAAAAGATTATGAGGGCCCTGGGGGGCTGATATTTAAAAAAAATTATGCCAGAAACCTTCGCGGGAGTGTACTCAACAACTTCCCAAAGTTTCATGGCGATCGGATGAATGGTGTAGTAATGCATAAAGGACAAACAGACAGACAGACATTGTACTGTAGCAACCTATTGCACGTTTCAAGTGAATAGAGATTTCCTAAGGGCCCTAAACTTTATTCATAGGTTAGGAAGCCTTTCTTTTGTGAGGATTGAAAGTTGTCCTCTGAAAATCAGTTAACCAAACTTTGGAGACTATGCAAAAATGTGCTGTAGTTAACTTGGAACATTGCTTTCCTACTTGCTATAATACTTGTGAGTGAGCTTCAATTTCTATAGATTGAAGAAGTGTATGCTCTTTTTTGACGGCACTAATGTTTTTCCGAACGTATCCTTACTCCCCCCCAGTCTGATTTTTATTCAAACTCTTTCAAAAGCTTTCTTCACAAATTATTCCTCTCCACAGGAAGGTCCTTGTACATGGATGTGAAGAGAGCTTTGTTTATTACTTGGGTGCAACCAAAGACTTGCATGATTTCTAGCATGTTTTACTTGGAGTTAGCTACATGTCTGGCCTCATCAAATCCATGTCTAGATGGATTTTAATGTACTGAATTTGTATCATACCTAGATTGTGTACGATCTGTTAAACGTTTACATTTGTTAATCCCTCATGAGGTCTTGAACACATTCTTTTGCAATGATATGACACACTGTAAACCAGTATTCTTTAGAATCTGGGATTATAGTATAAGTATATAGAGCTATGATTTTGTCTGAGATTTTTGTAAAGAATAATATTTATTCGTGGAACGACTTAGTCGTCTTCCTGTCAATTAAGGAAATCAAAACACCATTTTCAATTTTTTTACTGTACATAAAACGTATAGTTTCAAGCCAGCCCCAAATAATGTATGCCTATTTATGAGGTAGGTGTTGTAAACTGAAAAAAAAATGTTTTAATATAAAACACTCCGAGAATGCACAATACACACCTATGATGATTATTAACATCAACATTTCAACCTGTGGAAGATTGATTTATGAACTGGGACTTCATCTGGATTAAACTTTGCGTTGTGAAAAACTTTGGGTTAGTAATGTGTACTATAGTGAATGAATTGTGTATCATAATTATTACGAATGTAAAAAGTCTCCTCTGGATCCAATTAAGTAGCGGTGAGCAAAGGTGAAGCAGTCAGTGTGTTGCCATACAGCTAGCCAAATGGTTGTATGTTCTTACAGCGCATTCCGTTGCAACGCATGCCTTTACCACGCATGCGTTACAACGGAATGGTATTTCAATGCATAACCTTTTCCTCGAATTCTTCCGTGGTGACGTCGTATGTTGTTAAGAGGAAGCGGAAGTTTCTTTCCGTTTCCTCTTAAACGACGCCGATTGCCTGCACATTCTGACGTGATTTCAGGTGAGGTTTTTTTGGGGGGGGGGGGGGGGGGAAACCCCCCCCCAAGCCCCGTTTTGTTTATTTGAACCTTTACCACATATGCCTTTACTACATACCTCGTAGTAAAGGTATGCGTGGTAAAGGCTTTCGTGGTAACCACGCATGCGTTGTAATGCATGCGTGGTTAATGTATTTGTGGAAACGGCCGCGTTGTAGTGGCCGTTTCCCTAGCCAAATAATGGCATAGGTTTACTAGGAATGTCCTGTACGATTTAAAAAAAAAAACTGTTGTGTCAAAATTAGATAAATACTCTAATTGGGACTCTCATCAAGGCTATAGAGTTCCAGCAATAAATGAAAGTATCAGGGTCACAACCTCCACGATACTCTGAAAGACAACAATAGTTCAGTCATTTCCATATCCCTCCCTCTGGGCACTTTCCCCCTCACAGGGCCTTTCCCTCCTCGTCTTCCATCAAGAATGCAGACTCGGTGAAAGAAAGGACTGCTTTCAAGTACTGTCCACAGTGTCATTCAAAATCTTCCTGGACAGAAGAAGACCATTGGGTCTGTAACTGATATCTTTTGCATGAGCACGATGAGGCCTCCTGCTCCACCTGCCTCAACTTCTGGTCAAAAGAGACGCTTTGGTACCGACTAGATCAGCGCCTATCTCAGTCTATTATGTCATACCATCAGGAAGAAGAAACCCCCGACCTCTTTGAAGATCAAGATGTCGCAGTAGATACCCTGGGTCGTGTTGCTTTTACGATGTAAAGGTCGCTTGCATGGTGGTAAGTCCACCCTTTTATGATTTTTTTAAATCAAATAAAGTATTTCTTTCTTCCTGGGTCTGCAGGCCCTTTACTTTAGCCAGAACTGGACTCACCCTCCGACTCTGAGGAAGATGAGCCCCAACTCCTCCAACAGCGATGTCTAGCATGAGTACAACACTTCCCTCTCTACCACCTCAGCATTGACAGGCTGAGCAGCAACCCAGAGGGGGTCGGGTGTCAAGCCCCAAAGCCTAGACTCAGGCTTCTGGTCCGCCACTGCCTGAAGGCCATGGTCTGCACTGAACAAAGGCCTCAGGCCCGAGTCAACCACCAACACCGAAGCAGCCGCTCCAAATCCGCTCCAAATCCAGCCAATGGCACCGACAACACATTCAAAGCAGACTTCGGAACCCATCTCAGCTTCCAGGATTACTGCGCCACTGGAAGGCCTTTTGGCGCATGGCATGCAAAACCACCTTCGGTTTTAAAGCATCCGGTGCGCAAAGCCCTGTCAGCCAGAGGACCAAGAACTGCCCATCCTTTTTCAGCTGCAGGAGGAGCTCGACAATGAAGCGTCACCATCCACCCTCAGAGAGGGAGTATTTTCACCATGCTACCTCCCAAGGAGCATGACTTTCCTCCACGCAACAAAAGCTGACTTTTGATGAGGAACTTGCTCAAGAACCATCTACTCCACCTAAGTTGGAGGTATCATGATGGGGGCACAATCCCATTACTACTCTCATTTCCACCTCATCATCCGCATTCCCCAGAGAGATCACCATGCTCCTCTTATGGAGGAGGGAGCTTCTTGTATCACCTTGACACGTACAGGGCACTTTTGTACCCAGATCCAAGGGACAACCCATGGGATGATTATACCATCGACCCACCCACAAAACCATCCCCTCCTGATGATACCTTTTCATATCGCAATATAATCTGGAGGGCTGCCACTTTTCACAAAGTAGAGTTGCATAGACTACAAGAAGATGAAGGTTTCCTTGTGTAAACACTCCTCTACCCAATGGCTTATGAGGATCTTCCAGTAATGAAAGGAATGTTGAAAAGTGCTCTTGAAACCTTCAAAGACCCTGTAAAGGCCAGAGTATTAACCCCGAAGACCGATTAAAAAGTGCAAAGCTGCCCCCTCCGACCCACAGTATATCCAGGGCCAACTTCTACCAGACTCCTGTGGCGCAAAAGCAACAGGTGCTGGCGATGTTCCTTTGACTCAGAAAGATTGATGCAGCAGGCAAACCTGTCTCCGCACAATCCGCGAATTATTGGAGATGTGCTAACTCCATTGGACTGCTCAAAATGACTGAGCACACTGGGATGATATGGAGTATCCACTCAAACATCATAAGTTCAGAAAGCAGTTAGATGAGCTTTTCTGAAGGAAAGCTAATTTTCAACACCACCATCCGATGTGCCTTAGACACAGATCACTGCAGCACAGGTCATTAACTCCAGTGTCTTGATTTGATGCCATAAGCGGCTGTGTGTTTCTGGTTTTACACCAGAGGGACAATGGAATCTCCTCAACCTGCCTTTCGGTGGGGAGCATCTCTTCAGACTGCAGGTTAATGAGATGCTGGGAGAAAATCCAAAGGGACACTGCATAGGTCATGGAAGCTCTCCAGACACGTGCTCTCTGTGTTCTTTTTAGAGGTCCCATTTTAGGGGAAAGCCCCAAGGCAACCTCCCCAGAGGCAGCAGCAACAATAAACACCATCACAGCGCTACTCCAGGGGAGGCTACAGAGGAAATGATTCCAAAGGCAGAGGTAGATGGAGCATGACTAAAGGCACTGCTTCCAGGAACCAGTGACTCCCTTTCCCTTCCCTTGATCACAATACACCTGTTGAGGGAAGACTTAAGGGATTTCTCACCCGTTGGATGGAGATTGCCTGTGATCTGTGGGTTCTTCCTATCAGGTAGAATATCAGTGCCTCTTACAAGATGAAGTAAGGGAGCAATAGAGTTGGGACCAGTGTGGCAAAGGTGTGTACTCCCTTATACCCAAAAAAGACAGGCCCCTCAGGCCTGTACTCCACCTCAAGCCCCTGAACAAATACATCCTGTCCGAGCGCTTCCACATAGTCACACTCCAGGACGTCATCCCTCTACTGCAGCAAGGCGACTTCCTGACAACACGACCTAAAAGACAACTATTTACACATACCCATACACCCTGCACACCATCGATAACTGGCGTTTGTGGTAAGTGGTCGGCATTTTCAGTTCAAAGTGCTACCGTTCTGGGTAACCACAGCCCCCAGAGTATTAACCAAATGTCTCTCTGGAGAAACGTCATCCATGTATTCCCTTACTTGGACAACTGCCTGATCAACAGCACAAAGTAACAGTGCTTGCCCACACCCAATTCACCATCAAACTGTTATACGATCTGGGGTTTACTATAAACATTGGGGTGTCCCACCTTCAGCCTTTCTTGTGAGCCGTTCTCAACTGAGTCACAGGGAAAGCATACCCCAGCTAGGCGCAGGTAGAAGTTTTCCAATCATCTTACCTCCTTTTCAACTAGATCACCACTCTAAGGTAAAAACAGTTATGCGCCTGCTCAGTATGATGGCCTCTTGCATTGCATTAGCTCACCATGCCAGATTAAACATGCGCCCACAGCAAGAGTGTGTGACTGCACAGTGGTCAAAAGTGGCAGCTCGCTGGGAAAATCTAGTGTTGATTTGGCTTGGCACTCATCGCTGTCTGCAGTGGTGAAACCTAACAATCTGTTTTGAGTCAGACCCTTCCTCAACCCATTTCCACAAGTGTTCATCACCACAGACAAAGCACTCCTGGGTTGGGGGAGAGGGGCGCATCTTTGAAACTTGACTGTACAGGGTATGTGGACGCCTCCACAACAGGGCTGCTGCTTCAATTTCCTAGAGCTACTGGCTATCTAGTTAGCTCTCTTCTACTACCTATAACGCAAATCAGTCCTATTCAAAACCGACGACATGATCACCTTGTTTTACTTCCAGAAACAAGGCGGTACACACCGGCTGTCAACCTTGGCTCAGGACATCTGCATGCATCTGCTGACAGAGTTTCTAATGGGAGTAGACAACGACTTTGCAGACCTGCTCAACAGGAAGCGGGAAAAAGTCCACGAGTGGGAATTCCACCCACAAGTCCTACCCCCATACTTTTACCGTTTAGGTATTCACTGACTTAGACCTCTTTGGGACTAAATATTGCTAAATATTTGTCTCTAGGTATCCTCACCACAGAACATCGACAAAGCACTATGGATGAGCTGGTCAGGCATGTTTGTCTACTCTTTTTCTCCTCCCACTACTTTAGTTTGTGGTTCGCAAATGTCGACAAACATCCCTCGCTCTCATCCTGGTGGCTCCCACGTGGGCCAGACGGCTCTGGTTCACCACATTTTTTTTTTTTACCTAGCCCTAGTTCCCGATGAAAAGCTGTCCAACCGACCTACTAACCCAGAACCATGGCACCATCAGGCACCTGAACCCCATCCAGCTCAATGCTGCAGTTTGGCTCCTAAGGTTTTAGAGTTTGGCTACCTCCATCTGCCATGAATGTATGACTATCTTTAAGACTACGTGTAGGCCCACTATATGCGGCTCTAATGCTGCCAAATGGAAAAGGATTGTCCATTCCTGCCTTCCCAAGCACATTGACCCAATAAAACCAGCGGTCCAAGACCTAGACTGTTACCTGGCAAAACTGCAAATGTCAGGCATTGCCTACCCGTCTGTGTCCAGTTGGCAGTTGCAGCTTGTCTCCAAAACGGAGAACAATCTTCCTTAGAGCGCCAGTCATCAAAGTTTTTATGGAGGAGTTTAAACAAGTTATTCCACCTATGGTACCCCTTAGCGGAACCTTAACAATGTCCAAACTAGACTCACGAAGCCATCATTTTAACCCTCTTCAGTAGTGCCCTGTCCAGTTCGTCTCTTCAAAGGTGGCCATCCTAGTTGCCATAACAACCCTCGGGAGAGTAAGTGAGCTGCAAGCTCTTACCTTCAAGGAACCCTAATTCCAAGTATGCAGTAAAAGTAGTACTTGGGACTAATCCACATTTCTAACTAAGGTGGTAACACCCTTCCACCTTAATCAGACTATTGAACTCCCGGTGTTCTTCCTACACTGGAATCTGTAACAGATAGGGCTGTTCACACTCTATATATGTCAAAAGAGCCCTCATGTACTACATTGTTAGAACAAAGCCGTTACGCAAGACACAACATTTTGTCTATTTCTCTAAACCACACAAGGCCTCTCTCTAAAGAAGTTATAGCCAGGTGGTTAGTTAATTGCAACCAGACCTGCTATGGCACAGCCAAAAGGCAATTGCATGCCCCACCTAGGCTCTCTACCCTCAAGAAAGGAGCCTCAGTCGCTTTCTTTGGTGGCATTCCAATAGCAGACATTTGTAAAGCCGCTACCTGATCGACTCCACACGTTCACTGAACACTACTGTCAACGTTTTAGCACACCAACAAGCAAACGTTGGCTAAGCTCTCTTATGTACACTTTTTCAATCCGCTGCAAGAGCCTCCAGATAGCCACTACTTACACTGCTTTACAGTCTATATATAGAGCATGTGTATTTACAGCGACACATGCCACAAATGTAAAATGTTACCCTGTAAACATCTCTACATGGAATGTTATGGTGTAGATTCATAAGTCAACCCTCCACACCAGAAATCTTTGGTTATTGCAAAGGCTTCTCTTGTTCTTTGCGTGGTCATCATCTGCTTTCTAAGCTCCATTTCCATCCTCCGCTGTCATGTGGGAAGCAATCTAACATCAGAGCCGATGCCGATGTGCATTGCAGTAGCAGGTGAGATATCTTCGAAGAAAAACAAGTTGTGCATGTGAAGCCCAACACTAGATGGCAGGAGTATGCATAGCATGTGAATCCACAGCACTACATGCCACAAACAGATGCTTATCGGGTAACTAATTTTTTCCTTAAGCAACATGATCAGTGTGTGGCCATAGATGCATGTTGTGCTGTAAAAATCTTGTAAAGAATTATCGTTGTTGTAATTGGAGAGTGAATCAATGCAGAATGTTTGTAATAAAACCGGGGCTGGCAGCAGAGTAGGGATCGGTTGCGAATTCAGAAAGATACGAACCATACACAAATAAATGTGCTTAGATGCAGATTCCAAATTATGGTTACAACAATATAAATACAGTTGGTATTGTTGTGATTTGTATCATTCTAACTAATTCAGAATCTGGATTTACACACTCTTTCTCCTATGGTTAATTTCTTTCTGAATTCCTAACTGTTTCCTTCTCAGTTTCTAGCCCAGGTATTATTACATACCTGCGTTAATACACTCCATTTTCAGAAATTATAATTCTTTACATGCTTTTTTGAAGCACAACCTGCATCCACAGTTATACCCTGGTCGCATTGTCTAAATAACGTTATTTTTAAGCTTCTGCAGCAGGGACTTGACTCCAAGCCACTCTGGGTTTTTCCATACGTTGTGGATGGCACTGCCTCTGTTTCAGACAGATCAACGTGAATATTGATAGGATGAATCTTTTGACAGCCTGATTCATGCAGCTATTCGTTTCAGACTCATGAGCACAGTATAAGGTTCTCCGTCCGCCGAGCGCTTCTCTTGATGTATTCTAAGCATGTTCATTTTTAATATTAACTAGCAGCCCGCCCCAGCGTTGCCCGGGGCAGAAGGGGGCTGGGGGCAACATTTCAGGCTTGGGTGCACTCCCGCCCCGGCCCCCGCCTGCCCCGACATTGCCCAGACCGCCTCGCCTTTGCCTTTGCCTTACCTGAGCCGCCGCTCTTCCCCGCGCTCCGGACTTCACCGCCACTCCTTGCTGCTCGTCACCGCTCCTCCCCGCCTGTCATCATGCACGTTGCGGACATCGCTAGGTCGCGGCCAGCGCTACGTCGCGGCCGGCGCTACTTTTAGGGGACTACTTTGTTTTTAAAGTTTAATTTTTTAATTTACGTTTTTTTTAAATTTTATGCAGCCTATGTCCATCTACACACCCTGAGGATTACAAGAATGTATTGGGTGTGTGGATTGGCGCTGTGGTTCCCGAGTTTACCTTGCCAAAAGGTTTCTGTTCTCTCTTTATAATAGTAGTATAGATTGCAAGATTGTTGTCTTTCAGAGTATTGTCTATGTTTTGAATTGTTTACTTTAATTGTTGGTGAGTAAACAATACAGCCTCTGTAAGAGTCCTTGTTAGATTATTTACCTTGCTGCGCCACAGATGTTTGTTTTCTAAACCTTACAGGACATTCGATGCAGACCTACGTCATTACTTGGCGAGTGAAACGCAATTCACAAGCACTTAATTTTAGCTTCACTTGGAAGAGTGCTTTCTTAATTTTATAACGTTCTGGTTAAAATATAAACATTTTAAACGTTCCACACCCCTATGGTGGTTGTATGACTCAACACTTACGTTGCTTACATAAAATTCTATGTATGCTCCTTTATCCGGAACTTGGCTCCAGGCCATTCTATTTACATACACCGTATACGGGGATTGACACTCTGGACCTGTCTCAAACAGGTCAGCGTGCATGATGACACCTGGCTCTCTACTGCATTGATAAAATGAACCCATTTATGGTTTACATCTTTTTATTTTGAGATTGCAAAAGTAACAATAACCACTGGCCGGTGAGGAGGCCAGGATGGAGCTAGTCATTTGGAGGTGGGGTTGAAGAAGATACAATGAGGGGGGGGGGGGAGAAGAAGAGGTGAGACTGGGTAGCTAAGAGTGATCTTTATTCCAGTGATGTGAACCTGTGCTCTCAGGGGAGTCAGATTATCTTGTGTGGGTATGAGCCTCCGTGGAAGAGCGTGTTTTGGTGAGTCCAAGGACACAATGACATCTTGGACAAGTGAGTTCTGTGAATTCCACGGATAAAAATTATATGGTAGTGACCCAGGTTTTGTCAAAGCGGGGGAATGTGCATGTGAGACTTGCCGTAATCTTCTCCATGCTCACCACATCCCAAAGTCTATGTAACCACTCCAATCTGGTTGGGATCCCATCTGTTCCCCATTTAGGAAAGCAGCACCTGTTTGGCAGCGCCCAGAGCTACAGTGATAGCTCTTCCTCGACACAATTTCGGGGGGGGGGGGGTGTTTAGGTCAGTTTGATAGGGAGACCAAATATGATGAAGCTAGGAAATCGGGGAATTTGTTTGTGATAGATGGTATCTATGTCCAGCATTATTGAGTCCCAATATGCTTGTATTTTTGGACTTTGTCATAACACTTGTGTCAGAGTGCCTATCCGCCGTGACGCCAGCAAAGTTTGTCCCTCCACCCATCCACCGTGCGACTCTGGCTGGGGGTATAGTACCAATAATGCGCTATTTTGAGGAACATTTTCTTCACAGCAGTGCTACAAGAGAAAGCTCTGGCCCAATGGATTATGCTTGCCGTTCCTTGGGGGGCAACTCGCGTTCAAGTTCGCACTCCCATTGACACTGCGCGGGGGACTTAGTGCTATGTTTAGGCGTAAGCAGGAAGGTGTACATGTCTGAAAGCAGGCGTTTGTTTGTCCTAGCTTCAGGTTATGTACCATTTTTCAAACTTGGTTAGTCTGCGGGTGGCATGGGGGGCACCTGTGCTTGAGTCACCCAGTGTCGCAGAACAAGATATTGCCAGTGAGCATCTCTGGTAACTCCATAGTCCGAGACAAGTTGAGGGAATTCCATTACTCCGGTCTCGTCGAAGAGGTTGCCTGTTCTTTTTCAGTTGGCCTCCTGTCATTTGAAATAACTTTTTCCGTCTCTGGCCGTGGCTAACTCTGAATTTCCTCTGATGGGGGTCAGTGGTAATGTGGGGGTTGTGAAGCCATAGGGCTCCTGCACCCTGTCACACGCATTGAGGGTGGCCCTCAAGACTGGGGAGACATAAACTTTGGGCGGACAGTATCGTTTGGGGAGCCAAGGTACCTTCCAGATATGTATGCCCACAATTGCGCGATCAATAAAGCACCAGTGTTTCTCTGACGCAGGTCTATACCTTTTGATCATGTGTGCAGCTTGAAAGTAGCGATCCATGTGTGGAACACCCTGCCCTCCATCTTCCTGTTTCAGGTATGTTTGGTGGCGTGCCTTGCAAGCTCTCTTCCCTCCCCAGATAAATGCCCAGATAAGATGCTGCATTTTGGTCAACAGCAGTGAAAGGGGGTGCAGTGGGAGATCTGCATCACATATAGGATGTGGGGCAGTAGAGTAATTTTGATGGCTGCTAACCTACCTAACCGTGACATCATACATCTCCTCCAAGTCAGAAGTTCCTCCCGGGTCTCATACAAGAGCGCCGTATAATTCACGGGGGCTGTCTTTTCGTCTGTGGGGAATATCTGAAGCCATAGATAGGATACTCCCTCCGAGGCCCATATGAATGGGAACTGCGCCGCCAGTTGACTTTGGTCAGCTTTGGGGATAGTAAGGATGAGGGATTGCGTTTTTTGGATGTTGACTTTGAAGCGTGGACTCGGCTAAATTCCATTTCCTGTAGGAGGGGTGGTAGGGAGACGAACGGCTGCGTGAGTAGGAGCACCACATCATCAGCGTAGAGAGAGACTTTATGTTCCCTGTCTCCCATCCATATGCCTGTTATTGTGGGGGTGCTGGCGATTTCGATCTGCAAAGGGCTCCATATAAAGAACTAATAATAGGTGATAACGGGCACCCCTGGCGGGTATCCCTCATGACCCGGAAGGCCCGAGAGGCAATCCTATTCTGTAGTAGGTGATCTCTGTGTATTGTCCTACTCTTGTGAATAGTCCCGCCCATGTGCGGGGACCCCGGAGCAATCGAAATAGTCTCTTAAGTTGTCTTCTTCTGCAGTCCTGCATAGACACTTAAGAGAAAATCAAAGACAAATAATGCAGCCTAAAAC
Organism: Lissotriton helveticus; assembly: GCF_964261635.1. Classification (NCBI taxonomy): domain Eukaryota; kingdom Metazoa; phylum Chordata; class Amphibia; order Caudata; family Salamandridae; genus Lissotriton; species Lissotriton helveticus. The sequence goes on from NC_136072.1 coordinate 788,993,631, forward strand.
TACAAGGCTACATTGGCCAGCACTTCGTCTGGAAGTGAAAAAGGATAGCCAAATAATGTCAAAATTTACACATTTTGTTCAGCTTCACACATGGAGAAACTCCCCTTCACAAAAAATCCTTTCAAATGATAGAGAGGAAGGGTTGGACAGACAAGCCCCAATAGGCTGCCATTATGTGTCTGGAAAAGGGATACAGTGCCTTTAAGAAACTCTCCAGAGACCCTCGGTATCCCAGGATGCACAGCCAAAGTCCTTTTATTTTCAGTTCTTTTTTCCGGCTCCTGCTAGCAGGACCCTGGAGCACTGAGCTCTACTTTTTTGGGTATTACTTCTATTTTTGGCACTTTTCCAGTGTTTTGAGTGTTTCACTCGACGTATGGGGTCTTCCTCTTCCAGTTGCTGTGTTTTTTAGCCAGTTTTGCCACCTCTTTTTGTCGAAAATGCCAGCTTTATTCAACAAGTGCCCTGAGTGTGGTAGGAAGAAGGCAAAATCTGACCCCCACAGAGTATGTATACTCTGCCTTCCCTCTACCCATGTCCCTGACTCCTGTGAAATCTGTCACTCTTTCTCCAGGATGACCCTGCGTGACAGGGATAAGATTCGTCTCCAAGGCCTGGAGCAGAAAAGACACCAAGAACCAGGTGGGACTTATGGGCATGGAGGGACTCTGTCATCGTCTTCTGCCCGTGCGTCGACCTCTGGGTGGCTGCCCAGTCAAGAAAAGGCACCGGTCGACGTCGATGGCTTCGACGGCGTCGAAAGGTATGACCACCATATGCTCCCCGTCGACCCAGGGCTCTGGGTCAAAGCGGCATCACCGTTCGACGTCGAGGGGTAGGACGTCAAGATCTCTGACGAGGTCGACGTCGAGGACTTCACTGGCGTCGACACACCATCGACGTCGTGATGTGTCCCGAAGACGCTCGCCGTTGACGCTAAGGTCGACGTCAAGGAAAGACAAGTCGACGTCGAGGAGTTCGTCGACGTCTGGAAGATCGATGTCAAGAACAGGGAAGTCGAAGAGGTCGACGTCGAGGAGAGAAAAATCGATGTTGAGGAGACAGTCAAGGCCCAGGACTGTGTCCAGTGCCTTGGTGGTTAGTCTATCATCTTCATCGGTGAGTTCCCGGTCACGGCGGTGCCGGCACTCGTCCGCAAAGAGGTCTGCGTCCAGAGCATCCTCATCAAGGCCTGCTCGTAAGAAGAGGAGAGTGCTTAGGTCACCGGAATCTGAATATTCACTGACCTATTCGCCCTCTAGTACCAGGACTCCTACGCCTCCTACTCTTCCGCCACTGCCTCCTAGGATGCCTCCTCCGCCTCCTCTTCGACCACCTCCCCGGCCTCCACAACCACAACCTGGGGTTTCGGCTCCGACTCTTCCGCTTCCGCCTCCTCCACGGCCGGCGGTTCCTGCGAGACCCAGGAGGTCTAGGTCAAGGTCCAGAGGGAGGTATCGCTCTCGCAGCGAGCGTCGCTCCTCGACAAGGTCCCGTCATCGCCATCGGAGGGAAAGGTCACGGTCCCGTCACACGGACTCTTCCAGTGACCGGAGGTATTCTCCCACGTTATCGGACTTTCCTCCTACGAGAGTGTCGCCGTTGGACGACATTGTGACATTCCAGGATGTGCTGCTGAGGGAGGCAGCGAAGTTAGGGATCACATTGACGGTACCCACTCCTTCTACCTCTGTGATCTTTGAGACTTTGCGCAAAAGACATCTCTCTCGCCCTTGGTTGCCTTTGTTGCCAGGACTGGAGGAACCGGCCATGGAGCTGTTTCTGACGCCGACCTCGGCGAAGTCGGCGCCATCTCAACTTCAAAAGAAGTACAGGCCCCCGGATTCTGATCCGGTGTTCTTGAGGTCAGATCCTGTCCCGGATTCTGTAATCGTGACAGCGGCCAAGAAGCAGCATTCGACTGCCCCTTCGACTACGGTCCCTCCGGACAAGGAGAGCCGTCAGATTGACTCAGCTGGACGGAAAGTCTGCAGTACTGCTGCCACCTCGATGAAAGCGGCGAGTGCTTCGGCGCTCGTGGGTCGCTATGACTTCTCCTTGTGGTAGTCCCTGCAACAGTTTATTGAGCTCTTCCCGAGGGATAGGCGAGAACACTTCCAGGAGATATTGAACGAGGGCATGATGGTCTCAAATCAAGTTATCATCTCAGCGGTAGACGCCTCTCTCCTGGCTGCTCATGGGTACTGCGATGGCATCAACTTGAGGCGGCATTCCTGGTTGCGCCTTACCTCTCTTAAGCCAGAGGGCGCAACAGAGGGTCGCGAATTTGCCATTCTCGGGATCGACCCTCTTCAGGACGCATGCAGATGAGGAAATGGCCCGCATGAAGGCGGAAGCAGAGACGCGGAAGGCTGTTGGTTTGGAGAAACCAAAGGAACAACGGAAATCCTTCCATCCTTTCCAGAGGCGGTACGGTTCCCAGAGGCGACGGCAAGGTCGTCAAGCTGGCCAGCAGCAACAACAGCAGCAGCAGCAACAACAGCAGCAGCAATACCAGCGGCAGCCCTTCCAGAAGCGTCAAAGGGGCAGAGGCGGCCAGCAGTCCTTCTCGGCGAACAAGGGCCCGGCCGGGTCTAAGCCCTGAGCAGTTACTTCCCCCTCATCCGTTACCCGCTCTGGTGGGGGGAAGCATACAAAATTACTTGGCAGAGTGGAGAAACATTACTCAGGACAAGTGGATGCTGAATATTGTTTGCAATGGATACAGTTTTGTCATCCCTCCTCCAGTAATTCCACCGGTTCGCTCGCAGTACCAGATGCGCGAGCTTCAAGCGGAGGCTGATACCCTGTTAAGAAAAAGGGCGATAGAAGACGTCCCTCTGTCTCAAAGGGGAAAGGGTCTATACTCAAGGTTCTTTCTGGTACGCAAGAAGGACAAAAACGAGTTCAGGCCCATTCTGGATTTGCGACAAGCAAACAAATGGATTCGCAGGGAGAAGTTTTGTATGCTGTCTTTGCACCAGATTTATCCTCCGCTGCAAAGAGGAGTCTGGCTTTGCGCAATAGATCTGCAGGATGCATACTTCCATGTGCCCATTGCACAGAAACACCGGAAGTTCATGCGCTTTCTAGTCTGCACCAATCAATCAATCAATCAATCAAATTATCTTTATTCGGTTGTTGAATGAGTATAACAACCATAAAAGTACACTTGTTAAAAATACATACAAGTATATATACACAAATTTCATTACCATGATACATAATAAAAACATCAGATAATTACGGTGGGGCAAGAATTGATTTGCGTAATCTAAAAACTTTTTTTTTTAAAGTAGAAACAGATGCAATTGTTAAAATATTATCTAATTTCTGGATAACTAAAAATGCAGGGCGACACTGATTAAAACCCATTATCTTCAATAAAGGCACAACCCATCTTTTCCTCTGCATTTCATAAAACTTACAAAATAGCAAAATGTGCATATCGAATTGATTAGACTGATCGTCACAGGGACATTTACTAAGTTCCTTCGTCCAATCATTCATTTTGGGGAAACTAAGAAACCTAAATAAAATGTTTAATCTAAAACATATCAGCAAAAACTTATCAAATTCTTTCATGTGCAGTTTAACATAGGGCTTGATATCATTTGTTATCGTTATAAGTTGGTGCGCAACCACAGTACTTTTCAGTTCTCTCCTGGAAACATAAGTAGTGGATCGTCAAAGTAATCTCGACGGCTTATGTCATTGAGAAACTTCTTTACATACGCCAACCACCTTATTTTTCTGGCGTTATCCAGATTCATCGCGTCTCTCCATATTAGTTGGTTAAAAGCACACTCCTCCATAGTCCAAACCCTGTGCCACAATAATACTGGTTGGACTTTGATCACATCTTAAATGTAAGGTTGTCCCAATTCTGAGTGGCATATATATGTAGACACACTATCTGGAACTGATAAAAGATATCTCAAAAAACAATTTTCTGGCGTCTGTAATAATTTGACATTTGCGTACCACCAAATTCCTGCACCATATGTTGCAATTGCAACACAAGTTGCTCTATATATATTTAAAAGCTCCCCAATTGTTTTTTTGCCCATTTTTCTGCCAAAATTTGTGAGGGCCATTATAGATTTACAGAACAACCTTTGTGTCTTTATTGTTGTGTTCCATAGGCCAGTTTGGTCAAACAGTATGCCCAAATAGGGAAAATTTGAAGTGAATTCCAGGGGTTTGGTGTTGATATACATCGCCGACGTTAAATAGACAAACGTTAAGAAAATACAATTTCTCCTTACTGTTGTATATTTTTCTCAAAGAATATGCAGGTAAAGACCTTGTTCGATTGTGTCCAGATGTTTCCTAAAACCATATTGAAGATCACTTATAATAGAGTGTTCTTCTGCCCAAATAATAATCTATTTAAAATTACGCGCCCAAAACTCTTTATGGTAGAGTCTAGCAATGATATTGGGCGATAGCAGGCACAACTAGCTCTATCTCCCTTTTTATATATCGGTATAATAATAGACTCAAACCAAAAGGGTAACAATCCTTTAGAACAGGATGCGTTAAAAAGTTTCGTAAGAATTGAACCCCATAAAGCCATATCATTCTTATACAGATCAACTGGCACCCCGTCAGGACCAGGAGCCTTCCCTCCAAGGCTAGCTTTTATAGCACACACAACTTCCTTCATGGTGATACATAAATCTATTCTATTACAATTTGCAGTCTCCCCTTCATCCACAATTACCAGTGTAATCTGTTCCAGGGGCATCACAGCGCTATATAAGTTTGCATAATGCTCTAGCCATTCGATATTAGTAATGGCTATCTCAATTCTGGCTTTAACTTTTTCTTCAAAAAAGGGCGCGTTAACTGCTTTCCAGAAGGCGGTAGTATCTCTGCTCTGGGATGCCTCGCACAGGGATTCCCATGCCTCCCGTTTCAAAGCGTCCTGTCTCTGTTTCCGCGCATTTTTATAGACCTTTCGCCGTTCTTTAACTAGATCTCGGTCCCGTACCGGGTCATTTAAAGCCTGTTTTAGGTTGGTATAAGCTTTGGTACAGGTCGTATCAAACCAGCTATCTGCATCCACTTTCGGGTTTGTCTTAGGAACCCATAGTTTAGTTTTCATGTAAGAAGTTATATTTAGAAAGTGTTTAATGAGTGCTGAGTCAGAGGCTTTGTCATCGAGACATACTTCAAAACTATATTCACAATTTCTAATTAAATTAAGAAGAAATTCTTCTGGGACCACTTTAGTCCATTTCAGAGCATATCCATTTTGACATTTCAGCGCAATATCATCTACACCCTCTCTAATTAATCTGTCTTCCTCATATTCATGATCTGAATTTGAGATTTCAATGCTTAGGGGGAAATGGTCACTTAATGCGGTATCTAATGTATTAAAATGCAAAACCTGATTATTATATCTATCAGAGGTTAAGATAAAATCAATAGTTGAAAATACACCTCTCCCATTAAATGTGGCACAAAAGGGGACCTCAGGTTGGCAAGCTTTGTTTGCGAAGCCCATGTCACATGAAAACATAGTTTCATTCAAGAGATCCCCACATACAGAATGACATATTTGAAAAGGTTTGATACATAAGTGCATAGGCCCTCTTTAGCTCTGCCAGAAGCTGACCCTGTGGCCGGGGAAAAAAAAAAGTTTTAAAACCAGGCAAATGGTGCACATCTTTAGCCCAAATTTCTTGCACGCTAACTACATCAAAATCATTGACTAGGTTGAGCCAGTTTTGGTCAGACAACTTAGATTTCATACCTGCAATATTCCAAAACCTAATTGACCAACTCCCCTTTTTTGTGGCGCTTTTGGATTGCTTGGTGCTACTCGAGTTACGGCTAACATCAGGAAGCTTCTCCCTTAAGATACTATTGGCCATACAATTTTCCTCCGGGATTGCCAACCTGTCAGGACAAGTAGCCCCCGCCCTTATTATCCCTGCTATTTCTATACAAATATCTATCTCTGAACTCTTACTTGATAGTTTAGAATCTAGATTAATCGGGCTAGAATTCTCCAGACACCGTCAATCCACTCCCTCTAGTCCCTCGTGGCCATATAGCATGTCAAAACGATTGAAGGTGGGCATATTAAAGTGATTATTATGTACTTCCCTACTACCCCCTCCCTGCATCCTCAAGGGATAGAAACTTACTGGGGCAAATGGAGAGGGAGGATAAAAGTACTTCAAATCTACTGTTTGTATCCCACTTCCTACAGTGTGTTCGCTCCACCCACAGATGAAGCTCACCACCCGTATGTCCCTAAAATTTACAATGATAATAGAAATGTGCACGGGGAGCACTCCAATTTCAATAAGCTTAATCTATCTTAATCAAATGGTGCAGTGACTGTTGAGGGTTGTCACTCCTTGAATGAACTTTAGTTAAGACTAGCGTAAGAGCTAGTCAAGTCACGCACTGTTCTCACGGTGTTATCCCACACCTTAAATAATATTCAAAATATTCAAAACTCAATCAATGAATTATATCAATAACTTTTCATACATTTAATTCTGTTTAGTCACATCAAACAGTTCATGTTATAAATCACATGTTTTGAATCAATGCCAAATATATTTTATAACCATTGTTAATTCACAGAGAATCAAAATTCCTCCTATTTTCTGGTTTCCAAAAGCTTTAAATAATGACACATCTTTGTTGCAAGCCCGATGCATTTCGGTACTCAGATGGTACCTTCTTCAGGGGACATTCTAAAATAAAAACATAAGGAATAATGTAACTATTATGTATGCCCATGGTTGCTGTCGTGATGTCTAATTAAGATGTATGAGGTCGTACCGGTTTGTCAAATGAATTGGTGTACTGTGCCAAACCTCTGCAATAAAAAAGAAGCCCGGATGAGGCGGAGTACAATGGTCTACTCTCACCGTGTAGAACAACAACATTTTTATGTGTATATATTTGTTGTTAGAAAGTTTCTTACCCGTGATTTCTTAGGTAAGCCAGTGTATTCCCTGTAAATAAAAATAGTCCATCAATGTCCAATGAATATTTACAAACAAACTGCTTCTAAAAGCCCGTACTCCAACGATCATTGAACATACCTGCTTATGTAGGCTTATAACTTTCAACCTAGAAAGCGGTAAAAAAAACGGTACAAAACCATGTCAGTTACTTATCGACTACTCAATCAACAATGCTCTTGCTGACCGAAGGGTCAAAACTCGTACCTTTAATATGTTCTGTTCCCGAATCTGCAAAGTTTAAGAAATACAAAAAACCGACGTGAGTGTTCTGTTACGAATGGAATGGAATGGAATGGAGGTACATTTGTAGAGCGCGAATTGCTGCCCGGAGGCGTCCAAGCGCTAGGAACCAACAGAGGTGGAGGTGGACTGGTAGAGTAGCTAGACAAAGAATTAATGAGAGGGGTGAAATAGGAATGTCTTTAACTGCTTGCTGAATGAAGAAAGGTCAGGGTTGGCTCTAAGATGAAGGGGGAAGAGTGTTCCAGGTTTTAGAGGCATTGTAAGTGAATGTCCTGCCGCCAGACCTAGTCTTTTTTATTCTTGGGGCCGTGGCCATAAAGGCCTGGCTTGAGCGGAGGTTTCTGCTGGGTAGGTAGTGGGTGACTAAGTCACGGGTGATCATAGGACCTGTGTCCCAGAAGGCCTGATGGGCAATGCACATGGCCTTAAAGAGGAATCTCTGACGCACTGGCAACCAATGAAGGCTGACCAGACCAGCTTTTACTGATTGCCTACGAGGAAGGTGGAGCAGTGCGCGAGCCGCACAGTTCTGCACTGTCTGAAGTCTGCGTAAGGTGTAATCTGGAGCGCCAAGGTAAAGGACGTTGTTAAGGTCTAGGCGGGACTGTATCAGACCCTGGATGGCTACCTGCTTAGCTTCCATGGGAAGAAGGGGGAGAATTTTCTTTAACATCCTAAGAAGGCCAAAACAGGTAGCCGAGAGTTTTGTGGCCTGGATGTTGAATGAGAGGGATCTATCTAGCCACACCCCCAGGCTCTTGATGTTGTCCTTAGGCACTGGAGGGGTGCCTAGACAGGAGGGCCACAAAGAGTTGAAGAAGCTGGGGTCGGATGCGCCCAGGAGCATCAGCTCCGTTTTGTCACCATTTGGTTTGAGGGATGATGAGGACATCCAGCTCTTTACCTCCTCTAGGCACTCATATTGGCATATCGGCCTCCTGCGCCAATGAGACCACCAGCTGGGTGTCGTCCGCGTAAGAAATAATCTTAACCCCAAATGGACGGACGACCACAGCCAATGGCCTCATATAGATGTTAAACAATGCCGGGCTTAAGGAGGAGCCTTGTGGGACCCCGCACCTCAGTGGTCTACTAGTAGACGCTGACTCACCATCGAATACTCGAAAGGATCTGTCTTTCAGGAATGATTTGATACAAAGCCAGGCTTTATCCTTGATTCCAACACTAGACAGACAGTTCAGCAGGATGTCGTGGCTGACCGTGTCGAATGCTGCGCTAAGATCGAGGAGGATCACTGCCACTGATCCTCCTTGATCTATGATTTTTCTGGATTCCTCAGAGACCATCAAGAGGGCGGATTCGGTTCCATGTTTGGGTCTAAAACCCGTCTGGGTGGGGTCTAGCAGTTGGTGGTTTTCTAAGAAATTTATCAGTTGGAGATTAATGTGTCTTTCCAGGATTTTACTCACCCAGGGGAGCAAGGAGATAGGCCGATAATTGCTAAAATCTGAGGAATCCAGATTAGGTTTCTTTAACAGTGCTCGGACCATGGCCCGTTTCCAAACAGGAGGGACGGTACCGGAGGTGATGGATACATTCAGGACGTCCATAATGGTTGGTAGTGTGATCTGGGACGCTGACATTATGATATCTGGCGGGGCTGGGTCGTTAGGGGAACCAGATTTTACTTTCCGAGCCACGGATTCTAGGGATGCAAGATCAAGAAGGGAGAAGTGGTCCAGGGTGGGTAGAGGCTGAAGTGGGGGGCTTGCCATGGTTGTATTGTCCCGGGCTGAGGGGGTGGTATCTATGGGGGGGGGAAGGATGAATAGATTTTGTCGATTTTTTTTTTTTTTTTTTTTTTTTTTTTTTTTTTTTTTATGGAAAAACTCTGCTACGTTGTTGCAATGGGCTGTAGATTTTGTTTTGTGCAGGCTGGATGGGGGTTAGGTAAGTTTTTTCACAATTTGGAAGATTTCTTTAGGTTTTGATTTGGCTAGGATAATTCTATTCGAGAAGTATGCAGCTTGGGCAGCTTTGACTTCAGCTTTGTAGTCATTGATTGTCTCTCGGTAGCGACTTTTATTTCCTGGAGAATAATCTAAGCACCATCGTCTTTCGGTTTTTCTGCATTGGCGCGTCTTTTCCCTGAGGGCCTCTGAGTACCAGGGGGCGGTTTTATGGGAGCGTTTCAGCATGGTTTTCTTTTTAGGGAGGGTGTCTTCAAGAGTTTATGTGATCCAATCTTCATAAGCCTGATTGGCTAGACAAGGATCCTCATTGTAGAGGGGTTGGTTGCTGGCGAGCTTAATGGTCCATTCGTCGACTGGAAGGCGCGACCAGGCTCTGGCGAGTCTTGTCGTAAGTCCAGTCGGTGGAGGCTTAAGTGTGGTCCAGGTGAGGGGGACCAGTAAATGGTCCGTCCATGGGAGAGGAATTGGTAGTCCGGCTACAAGATCTACACAGTTGCTGAACACAGGGTCCAACAGATGGCCCTTAACGTGAGTTGGAGTCTTGACATGTTGGGTAATTTGCAAAGCAGCTAAGTCATCTACGAGCGTAGTGACTGTATGATCCAGTGCCGAATCGAAATGAAGGTTGAGATCACCTAACCGAGTGAAGGTAGATGTAGTACTAATGCGTTCAGCCACAATCGAAGGAAGATGGTTGTGGAACTGCTTAGGGGGGCCTGGGGGGCGGTAAATTAGTGTTCCTGAGATGCAGTTATTAGGAGAAAGTTCGAGACTGAAGGCTAAGCTCTCACAGTCAGGGATTGTTTCTGAAGTAACTCGGCAGTGGAACTGTTCTTTATAAATGATTGCTAGGCCTCCTCCTCTTCCCTCAGGTCGGTCCTGCCGAGTGATTTGGAAGCCTAGAGGGAGGGCTGTTACTAGGGCAGGGTTGGAGTCTGTGGCGAGCCACGTTTCCGTCAGGAATACTATATCCGGCATGCGTTCTTCTAATAGTAGGGCAATTTCCACTCTGTGTTTGGGCAGGGATCTGCAGTTTAGCATAAACATACAGTACTCATGTGTCAGGTCTGGGGCCAGCTTAGGTTTAAGAATTGATTTGCCTTTTGAACAGGTTTGTGGAATGTCTTCAGCGTAATAGGGATGCGAGAGGCAGTCTGTAGCAGGGGGCCTGAAGCTGTAAAGGGTTTCAGCGCTATAATGCCTGGGCTCTTGCAGCTGGGATGTAGGGAGTATGGCCCTAGGCCCGGACTCTGCGCAGCCGAGCTTGCCTTAAGCGCGCCTTTGGCGCGCAATCGTCGCGCCCGCTGCGCTCGTCCGCTGCCCCTCTGGCAGATGCACATATTTATTGCAAGGAAAGGGTGCGGGGGCGTGGCCTCACAGGTGGGCGTGTCCCGTGGCTGGGCGTGGGTAATGGCGGCAAAAGTTTGTGAGAGACTCTCCCATGTCAGCGCTGATTCCGCTGTGCGGGGATGCCTGCACCAAGTAGATCGGGTGCCAGGTAGATTGGTAAGTGATTTTAAAAAACGATTTCCACACAAGTTTTTAAAAAAGTAATGCGAGCAATATTTACTACTCCCGGCTGTGCCTCAGGAGGTTCCAATGTTATCTGCGACGCTTGTATTCAGCGCGCTTTAAGTAGTTGTTGCGGGGGGCGTGGCCTCACAAGTGGGCGTGTCCCGTGGCTGGGCGTGTGTAATGGAGGCAAAAGTTTGTGAGAGACTCTCCCGCGTCAGCGCTGATTCCGCTGTGCGGGGATGCCTTCACCAAGTAGATCGGGTGCCAGGTAGATTGGTAAGTGATTTTAAAAAACGATTTCCACGCAAGTTTTTAAAAAAGTAATGCGAGCAATATTTACTACTCCCGGCTGTGCCTCAGGAGGTTCCAATGTTATCTGCGACGCTTGTATTCAGCGCGCTTTAAGTAGTTGTTGCGGGGGGCGTGGCCTCACAAGTGGGCGTGTCCCGTGGCTGGGCGTGGGTAATGGCGGCAAAAGTTTGTGAGAGACTCTCCCGCGTCTTCGCTGATTCCGCTGTGCGGGGATGCCTGCACCAAGTAGATCGGGTGCCAGGTAGATTGGTAAGTGATTTTAAAAAACGATTTCCACACAAGTTTTTAAAAAAGTAAGGCGAGCAATATTTACTACTCCCGGCTGTGCCTCAGGAGGTTCCAATGTTATCTGCGACGCTTGTATTCAGCGCGCTTTAAGTAGTTGTTGCGGGGGGCGTGGCCTCACAAGTGGGCGTGTCCCGTGGCTGGGCGTGGGTAATGGCGGCAAAGGTTTGTGAGAGACTCTCCCGCGTCAGCGCTGATTCCGCTGTGCTGGGATGCCTGCACCAAGTAGATCGGGTGCCAGGTAGATTGGTAACTGATTTTAAAAAACGATTTCCACACAAGTTTTTAAAAAAGTAATGCGAGCAATATTTACTACTCCCGGCTGTGCCTCAGGAGGTGCCTCACGAGACCGTTGGAATTCTAATAGACCGTAATCTATTAACAATCTCAATCATACCTCAATACTCCGTGACCGCGCTCTACCTTCAATTCCAGATTTCTTCGTGTCTAACCGTCTTCCGCTTCCCATTTAGACTGTTATTACGTCGCCTACGTTCATGACATGGACGGACTATTCCCGAAAACGCTCTACTTCCCGAATACCATCGCGAACGCCATATTGTAACATCACCCTGCTGGTGGTGACCTTAAGCCTACTTCATTGAATACTCGTTCCGGCCGTCAGTATAAAGATTGCGTTTCCGTCTTAGATAAATTCTCGGCTCCATAATAATTATGAAGACATCACGTGTCTAACGGAAGTTCTCCTCAATGTTACTTTTATGACTAATATCGATCCTATGCCAGCCTCTCGGCCGTGACCAAATTAGAAGGTGTTGAAATTTAAAATATCGGGTGCGACCTGTAGAGAGTATGATAATGCGGTTTAGTAAATACTAGATGAAAAAATTGAGTTAAATGTAAACTGCCCAATGGCAGCTGATGAATGTGTAGTAATGTGTGATAATCTCCATATTATTGTAATGTTAGTGATGTACCTGTTGATGTTATGCCCTGACAGTATTTGTGTTGTATTACTGTATACCCAACTACTTGTAGTACATTTCATGTGCAATAGTACTCTACATTGCAAATTTCTAACAGTTGTTTCAACTTGACGTTACAATAGAACATTACCTTGTGTAACTAAATCACATTTGCATTTGCATTTAATACTCCTGTAGTATACTACAGATAACAAGATAAATCATATCTATCATTGAGCCCTGTAGGGGACATTTTTTTCAACATTTTGATCCAATATAACTCCCTTTGGAGTAGTTTCTGTCGATTGTCAACTCCTTGTTTCAACATAACTTTCTCTATGATAAAGAAACGTAACTGAGAGATTGTGTGATTCAGATCTTTTCCAATGTACCGCTAACGGTGATGCCAATGATCGATTCCTGATTTTACTTTTATGTTCTGTAATCCTTATTTTCAATTTCCGTTCAGTTTTTCCCACGTACATCTTGCCGCAAGGGCATTTGATGCCGTAGACCACATTCTGTGTGTTACAGTCGCTTGTGTGTCTTAGTTTTACCGGTTGTCCAGTTGTTGGATGATTGAATGTACTTCCAGTAATAACATTATTGCAGTGGATGCAATTCTGACATCGAACTGTGCCTTTATGCGTGATTTTATTGGTGCCAATATTGGGTTCGTTTCAATAATTCTTTCAAGTTTTTACCTCTTTGTATGCGTGTATTGGTTCCTCCTGAAATAAACCTTTAAAATCAGGCTCAGTGGATAATAATTCCCATCTCTGATTGATTATTCTCTTGATTGCTTTCGAGTGGGTTGTAAATTTGGACACAAAAACCATCTTATTGCTTGTAGTCCTGACTTTGGTTTGTAGAAGATCCTGTCTGTTGATGTTCAAAACTCTGTCCTTGCTTTGTCTCAATACTTCTTCTGGATATGTTGTAGTAAGATATGCTCTTGTATTGTCATCCATTCTCCCTTGGTTACATGCTTCTTGTGATAATTCACCAAGCATTTGTTGAGTTGGTTCTACCTGAAGTGGAAGGTAAGTGTTTACATCCAATACATGGTCATCAACTTTTTTTCTGTAATAATGACTGTCCATTACAACTATTGCTCCTCCTTTGTCTGCAGGGTGTATAGTGAGTTCTGGGTTATTTGCTAGATTTTGTAAAGTGTGTGATTCAAGTCTGGTTAAATTTTGTTGTCTTTTTTTCTTGAAATCCAATGCATCTATGTCCTTTTTCACCATAATTTCAAATGTGTCAATCATTTTGTGCGACACTGGTGGCTGCTATGTGCTTTTGGGTTTAAACCGTATTCCTTGTTCTTGTGTGTCTTGAAGAGTTGTATCCACTACATTAGTGAAGAAATTACGTAAACGCAAAGTTCTCATAAATCGGTATAAAGCCGCTTCTGTTTCAATCCCATTGGCTTTTCTGGTTGGTACAAACGTCAATCCTATACTATAAGTTGGTGCTGTGACAACTCTGTTGATGAAATGTTTATTATTAGACCACTGTTCTATCGCTCCGCAGTGATTTGCCTGCCTAAAATTTACAATGACACAATCCCCTTGTTGATCCTTCGGTTTGTATCCCACCCAGCTTATTCTGCGAACATGCAGGATTTCGCCATGCATGAAAGTCGGGATGGGTCTTAACTTATTTAGCCAGAAGGTTACTTTGTTCTTCAATTCAATATAATTTTCTGATTTACCCTAAACCAGCTCGGGGACCCGCGTCATGACGACAGTATATGGGAAGGATTCTGGAGGTAAATTGATACGTGGGAGTGCGTTCCTAGTTTTAGCAGTGTCTTGGATTGGCTTAGCTGTGCTTTATGCTCTTCTTTGTTGTCCAATATCACTAGATATCTTTACTAGTCTCCCATTCCCATTCCCTGAAATCTCCCCCTCTTGCCTGCTTGGTCTCGTATTTTCAACAGATATATTGACCTGTCTAGTTCCATTCGTTAGCTGTGTGGATAAATTAACCGCAGTTAAATTGGGCAATGTGGCAATGGTTCTTTCTGGATCCAAAGATGGATTCTTCAAAGCTAGTATAGTAGTGGATTCAGCATATTTTCTCACTATCTCATTATTCGCTAGAGTTGTACGTTCAAGTGTTGTTAACCTTTCACCAATCATTTTTATCCTGTCAAGGAGAGGCAACATTAGTGATTTAAGCAAATGATCCATCTTGCCCTTAAAGTCCACAGTAAAGTTAGGAGGGGGCATGGAAAATTCTACTGAGTAATTTGGCAGTTTTTGATGGGGAATTGGTGTTATTAGTTATTAAGGGTATAGATTCTAATAGAATTGAAGTCTGTGTTGCAGTACTACTGGTTGTTTTTTGCTTGTAAGTCAATTTCTCGGTCTTTGGCATCTGTACTTTCCCACCCTGTTTCCTTTTTGCCTTTAATCCAGTGGCGCGCATTGACTTTTCTTTTATATTTTGGGGTTTGGAAATGCTTTTAGATTTAGATCTAGTCTGTGAGTGTAATATAATTTCAATGGATGTATTAGCAGAGTCTGACTCACCAGAATCATTCATCATCTCAACCAAACTAGAGCTATCTAACGCAGGTGAGTTTGTCTTTTCTAATAGCTGACAACTATCGCGATCTCTCATAATGTTATCGCTGGCATTTTTACCTAATTGCTCTGGAGTGGCCTCTGTTGCTATTGCCCCCATTGAGGATCGCCTACGATCTAAGGGTTCTAATGAGAGGCGCCTCTCATTTGAGGCGATTTCATGCTCTAATACATTCGTGGCTCTAGTTATGAAATTATCTAGTGTTCCCGTTACGCTCCCACCCACCCCTGCTTTTCTCCCTCTTCCTGTGCGTGTTGTCATTCTTTCTTCCAGTACACACTGATATATGCCCAAACACTTAAATATTTAAATATCAACTTTGTGCACTTTAGTCCCAATAGCAGGTATGCCTACAGTTCCGTGATTGTTCGGGAGGTGGCCCAGCCCAGCCTCCTCCGGCCTCGGACGGCCGCAGACGGCCCCGCCCTTGTCCCTGTCTGCGCGTGTCCCACGCTGCCGGAGGGCCAGGCTGGCTTTAAAGGCCTCCGGCACCCTCCAATGACGTGCAAAGTAAGCGCCTCATGCAGCCCCCAGGGAGATGTAGGCACGGGGGCTGCGGGCGCAGGCACTCGAAAGCCGTTCCCTTCACGGCGATGGCAAGGAGCAGCAAGTGGGACCTCTGGAAGCCGTTCCCCTCACGGCAATAACGAGTGGCAGCAGGTAAGTTAAACAAGAAAGAAGAGCGCGTTCCGCGCTGCGGGAGGGCCGGGCCGGCTTTAAAGGCCTCCGGCGCCTTCCAATGACGTGCTAAGTAAGCGCCTCACGCAGCCCCCTGGGAGATGTAGGCACGGGGGCTGCGGGCGCAGGCAATCGAAAGCCGTTCCCTTCATGGCGATTGCAAGGAGCAGCAAGTGGGACCACTGGAAGCCGTTCTCCTCACGGTAATAACGAGTGGCAGCAGGTAAGTTTAACAAGAAAGAAGAGCGTGTCGGCACCAATCACTATCAGTACACCGTACTACCGTTTGGACTGAACTCTGCACCCAGGACTTTTTCAAAATGTATGGCAGTGGTGGCAGCGCACCTGAGGAAGAACAAGGTGTTTGTCTACCCTTACCTGGACGACTAGTTGATCAAAGCCTCCACCTTCCAGGAAGCGCAATTGCACTTTAATAGGACGGCCGTTCTGTTGAACCAGCTGGTGTTGCACATAAACATGTCCAAGTCTGTCCCGACTCCTGTTCAATGCCTACAGTACTTGGGAGACTCCATCGATACTCTCTCAGCAAGCGTGTCTCCTTCGGAGGAGCAACACTTATCGATTCTTCGGAAGGCTCAGGCTCTCATGTCCGTTCCGTATTATGAGGAAGGGGTCCCAAAGGGATAGAGAACACAAAATGAAACTTGATAAAGACAATAATCACGTAGACATTAAATCAAACCGCATTGTTTTAATCACAATGGGGATGCGTATTCAATAACATCAGTAATCAGGTGTTAAGTGAAAAGGTGGAGCAATGCCCCGGGGGGGGGGGAGGAAGTGCGTGATATTGTGAGGATACCGTGATAAGGAAGGGTTACAGGTGACAGAATAATCAGTACTTCAAAACAACTGGTTATAATGGTTACATACTATGTACAAGACAGAAACAAGAGAACTTAAATTTCGAATCAAGACATATCATACTCCACACAGTACAATATATGAACGGTTGGGACGTGGAGTTGATGATTAAAAACAGATAGTTGTCGACGTTTCGACCCTCTCGAATAGGCAGGTATTATATCCTTGCGGCGGGGTCTTCTTCAGGACAGGGGAGTTGGGGCAGACCACCTAGTTAATATATACAAATACCGTTATTATTTTACGAATTAAAGCTAAAGGGAATCAATTACCTTAATTAGATTAGGAAAGCACAAGGCCTAGAGTAAATAGAAAGGGAATACATGCACGATTATAGAAAGCCATTCTATCTGTTGATCACAATGTGACCTCCTGATTATGGGGTACCATTATTCGAATATCACATCACCGTGATTGGTGGGATATAATTAAGAAAGAGAGCGAGGGAAGCTAGTGATCCGTCACCTGGTGGTGTGTAGTTAGCATGGAATTTCCGACATGGTATAAACTGGAATATCTGTCATTACCTTGCTGGAGTCGGTTCAGGGGTTGAAAAGGTAGAGGACATCCGGTCTGATGTTCCTGCGGAGGAATGAATATACAGGGTCCGACATGTTGCTATTTGACTAGCCAGAGACAGGATGTACAATTATTGTGACATACAGGCGGAGAGCACTGAGGAACTTACCCCGTCAGGCTAATTAGTCCGCGAGCAATGTTCAGAGGCGGGTTCGATTTCTGGATAGATCGTCAAACTGATCTGTGCAGTAGGTAAAAGGAGAATAATTATGAGGGGCGCTGCCTCTAACGCTGAAAAAATGAACATGTGAGCCCAGAATGGTCGCACGTCAAGCTTACCGGAGGCCGAATGAATCTGGCGTGGGATCCGCTCGAGTTCGCAATAGCGAGGCTCGGTTCCTGATTCATTATGTTGCCATGGTAGTGGAGTCACGTGGTGACCCGCGTCAGTGTAGAGCTAGACAAGACTATGTTACTGTTTGACGGTTGCTAAGAAACCACGCAGGTAAATTATAAAAGAAATTTAGTAGCTTCAAATTACGGGTAAGAATGATTGTAGGGGAAACGTTAGTTTGGAAGGAAAACCGGACTGTCGGTGATTGCTAAAGTAACGGAGACATTACGTGAAACCTCACAAAGGGAATGATCGGATTTAGCATGACGGTGACCCGGGAAAGATCAACCCGTATAGGCCAATATTTACGGTGACAACACAGTTCAATAGCATACATATTACCACAGTTAATTACAAAACCAGTATGTATGACATGTCAAGTGCCAGGTGGGGTGGTTACAGGGGCACCGTATACCTTATTGGCGTACCTCTCACATGCGGGTAACATAACAATTGCTATAACTGATATATATGACCTGACAAGTGCCTGGTGAAGTAGTACGAGGGGGCACCCTATCAGTAACTGGCATACCTCTCACATGAGGGTAAAGGCCAATTGTAAGGCGTAGTTTCCCACATCGAACGCACAGAAAAACAAAGAACAGGCTGGAGTCCATGTCAATATGATTGCAGAATGGCGTACCTCTTACACAAGGGTAAAGGCCATGGCGTCACACATTGAATAGACTACATATTCAGGGCAAAGTGGCCAGCTGAGAAAAGGAGCTATCATGCTCATTGAGACCTTTTTCAATGGAGTTAAAGAAAAACATCCACTTTAGTTCACGGGTATTTAAGATACTTGAGATATTCCCACCACGGGGTCCCAGAACAGCTCTTTCTATCACTACCCATCTGAGACTATCTGGTGGATGTGAGGCCGTGGTGAAATGTTCGACCAAGGGGGCTCCCTGTACCCCACACCTAATTCTGCTCATGTGTTGGAGAATGCGCACCTTGATTTTCTGTTGCGTTTGGCCTATGTATATCTGTTGGCACGGGCACAGTATCGCATAGATAACGTTCGAAGAATTGCAGTTGGTGTGTGCTTTTAGCTGAATTTTCAATTGGCAATATTGGAATTCCTTTCCTTGGATGGTGGTCTCACAGGCTTTGCAGTTACCACACTTAGTGGCCAGTCACCGGAGGCAGGTTCCACAGAGTAGTAATAGTGGAATCCTGTGGTGTCGGTAAGAGGGATCTTACCACGAAATCTTTAACACTTTTTGCTTTTCTGAAAGCGTGTAGGGGTGTAGCAGGTTGATTGATATCATCCGATATCAATTTCCAGTGGCGATTTATGATCCGTTTGATTTGGTTGCTTCTGGTATTGAATGTGGTGACACAAACGATCCTTGTTTCCTGTTGGTTCTTATTGGTGTTCGGAGAAAGTAGTTCCTTGCGGGGATAAAACCAAGCTCTTTTTCTGGATTTCTTGACTAAACGTCTGGGGTACCCTCTCGCCAGCAGTCGATTGGTGAGCTCCTCAGATTCCGTGAAATAATGTTCTCGGTTTGAGCAATTTCTGCGGATTCGGAGAAATTGCCCAAAGGGCAAATTGTCCCGGAGGGCTCTAGGATGATGACTGTCGTAATATAGCAAGGAATTCCTCTCTGCTGGTTTTCGATAGTGTCTTCAGTAGGATTCCTGCATTCTCATAGATAGTGAGATCTAGGAAGTTTATCATGTGATTGTCGGATTGAATTGTAAACTTCAGAAAGTCCGATTGATGATTTAGCCAGGTGAAAAAGGACAGTAATTCGTCTGGATTCCCATTCCAAATGATGAGGATATCATCAATATATCTCATCCAGAGACCAAGTTGGTCTCTGAATGGATTTACTGGATTAAGTATGGTGTCCTCCTCAAATGCGGCCATATAGAGAATGGCTACATCTGGAGCAAAGGGAGCGGAGCCCCCATTGCTACACCAGACGTTTGGATGTAGAACTTGTTCTTAAAAATGAAAAAGTTTTTAGTCATTGCAATCCGGAGTAAGGACACGATGAACTCCGTGGGTACTTGCACCGGTGCCGGGCGGCGTTGTAGACAGCGTGTTATTACATTCAAGGCTTCTTGTTGCGGGATAGATGTATAGAGCGACACCACGTCGCATGTCGCCAATCTTTGGAGCTCTGGGTCGAAGGGAGAATTCTCCACAATATTGATCATGTGCATGGTGTCACGTAGATAGGTGGGAGTGGATTCGGCCAACGGTTTTAAAAAGAAATCGATATACTTGCCTAGGGGCTCGAGTATGGAGCCACATCCAGACACAATCGGTCTACCTGGTGGGTTATCCATACTTTTATGGATCTTGGGTATGGTGTAGATAGTAGCCAACCGAGGATGTTTTTGGTTCAAAAAATTTAATTCCGATTCAGAAAGGAAACCCAACTCCAGTCCGGCTTGAGTTATTTCCAGGATTTCAAGGGCAATCACTTTGGATGGGTCAGCTCGCAATAGTTGATAGCTAACTCCGTCGTTCAATTGACGAAAGATTTCGGATTCATATGAGGAAATGTCTTGGACAACAATGGCTCCCCCTTTGTCCGCCGGTTTGATAACCACTTGGTCATTATGGGCAAGTGATTGCAAGGCCGCCTTTTCTCCCTTGCTCGTGTTGTACCGGATGAATGATTTTGTACCTAGAAGATGTTGAACATCACGCCATACTACCTCCTCAAACGCCAGAATCTTATGTGACATGGTACTGTTGTAAGGAACAAAAGTGGACGGAGGTCTAAGGCCAGTTACCGACAATTGAGTTCTTGGTTCTGAGTTTCGAAAAAAGTACTTCAGCCTGATCTTCCGAAAGAACTGGTAAAGTTCTGCGCGGATAGTGAAGTTGTCAGGGTTGTTTGTAGGAACGTATGATAGCCCTTTGTCCAATACTTTGATTTCATTCTCGCTGAGAGTTTGTTTGGATATGTTGACAACAGGGCTACTGGGCAAAGGGGGTGCACCACCCAGTAGTTTCATTTCAAACTGTCTCTCAGAGCCATTTACCATCTGTATGTTTTGTTTCGAGTTACTCGTTCTCCGTGTTGTTCCGATTGGAACTGTACCTGTTTTTGTGGTTGACCACGACCTCCATCCCAATTGCTTGCATTTGGCTGAAATCCACGTTGGTTGACTCTGGGCCAGTTGTTGCCCCTGCCTCGTGGTGGTCGCCATGACCATTGGCGTTGGCCCAAAAAAGGATTATATTGGTGTTGTTGTTGCTGGTGTCCGTAGTCGGGGTAGTTGAATTGGTTGCTAGTGCCAGGCTGTTCCTGTTCTCCTTCAGAGCTATAGGAGGAATCAGAGAATGTCTGGTAGTTCCGTCTACCTCTGTAGGACCCTCGCCCCCGATTAGTAAAGCGGCCCTGATTGTCCTGGCGGAAATAATCTCCTTGTAAGTACGGGTAGGTCTTTTTCTTGTCGTATAGCCTTATGTCGCGGGCTAGTTTTTCTAGTTTGCGATTTTGTGTCGTTAGGTCGAAATCTTTGAGTGTAGCTTCAAGATTGTTGAGGGTTTCCTTGGCGTTTGCAAAGTTGGCATCAGCTGCTATCTCCGCTTTGAGGGTCTTAATCTCAGCACTGATCAGTTGGACTTGGTCGGCGGCCGTCTCCACACCCAAGACCATCCAATGACGAGAGCAATTGTTGGCAATGTGGCTGAACCCTTCTTTGAACTTCGGGACTTCTATGAAGATGGCTGGTTCGATCTTAATCTGGAGCCCCACCGGAATGATATTCTCTTTTAGATACCTTGTCAGAAGATGGCCATGCCATCTAGTGCGGACAAGCTTCTTTTCCAAACGCTCTAGGCGGGAGATCTTATCTTTGAGTGTAAAGTCAATGATTGGAATGTCGTTTGAGACAAAGAAATTGTTAGGATTTTCCAACAGTTTGTCTATGTAGTCCTCAGAATATGATAAAAGTTCCCTTTCGACCATGGTGTGCTAAGTCCAACTTAATTGGACATGAAAAAACCTCGCAGACCAGTGTCTGCTCGAAGTGGTGTACAGTTGGGGGGGTTTTTACCCAAAAAGAGTCCCTGGGACCTGGGTTGATTACGTATTATGAGGAAGGGGTCCCAAAGGGATAGAGAACACAAAATGAAACTTGATAAAGACAATAATCATGTAGACATTAAATCAAACCGCATTGTTTTAATCACAATGGGGATGCGTATTCAATAACATCAGTAATCAGGTGTTAAGTGAAAAGGTGGAGCAATGCCCCGGGGGGGGGGGGAGGAAGTGCGTGATATTGTGAGGATACCGTGATAAGGAAGGGTTACAGGTGACAGAATAATCAGTACTTCAAAACAACTGGTTATAATGGTTACATACTATGTACAAGACAGAAACAAGAGAACTTAAATTTCGAATCAAGACATATCATACTCCACACAGTACAATATATGAACGGTTGGGACGTGGAGTTGATGATTAAAAACAGATAGTTGTCGACGTTTCGACCCTCTCGAATAGGCAGGTATTATTATATCCTTGCGGCGGGGTCTTCTTCAGGACAGGGGAGTAGGGGCAGACCACCTAGTTAATATATACAAATACCGTTATTATTTTACGAATTAAAGCTAAAGGGAATCAATTACCTTAATTAGATTAGGAAAGCACAAGGCCCAGAGTAAATAGAAAGGGAATACATGCACAATTATAGAAAGCCATTCTATCTGTTGATCACAATGTGACCTCCTGATTATGGGGTACCATTATTCGAATATCACATCACCGTGATTGGTGGGATATAATTAAGAAAGAGAGCGAGGGAAGCTAGTGATCCGTCACCTGGTGGTGTGTAGTTAGCATGGAATTTCCGACATGGTATAAACTGGAATATCTGTCATTACCTTGCTGGAGTCGGTTCAGGGGTTGAAAAGGTAGAGGACATCCGGTCTGATGTTCCTGCGGAGGAATGAATATACAGGGTCCGACATGTTGCTATTTGACTAGCCAGAGACAGGATGTACAATTATTGTGACATACAGGCGGAGAGCACTGAGGAACTTACCCCGTCAGGCTAATTAGTCCGCGAGCAATGTTCAGAGGCGGGTTCGATTTCTGGATAGATCGTCAAACTGATCTGTGCAGTAGGTAAAAGGAGAATAATTATGAGGGGTGCTGCCTCTAACGCTGAAAAAATGAACATGTGAGCCCAGAATGGTCGCACGTCAAGCTTACCGGAGGCCGAATGAATCTGGCGTGGGATCCGCTCGAGTTCGCAATAGCGAGGCTCGGTTCCTGATTCATTATGTTGCCATGGTAGTGGAGTCACGTGGTGTCCGTTCCATCAGTGAGGATGGTGTCATCTCTCATGGGCTTGATGGCCTCTTGCATCATCCTCCCTCCACATGAGGCCGCTGCAGGAATGTCTGGAGGATCAGTGGGACTAGAAACGAGGGAGCTGGGACGACAGGATCAGACTGTCTCTACACGCTCAACAGTCCCTGAGATGGTGGTGCTCAGCAGAGAATCTCCTCAAGGGTGTTCCATTCCACAAGGACATTCCCATTCAGACTATTGTGACGGATGCTTCTCTCCACGGCTGGGGAGCGCATTCGGACCATTTACAGATCCAAGGAACGTGGTCCCCAACAGAATTCAC
This sequence comes from Lissotriton helveticus, assembly GCF_964261635.1. Classification (NCBI taxonomy): domain Eukaryota; kingdom Metazoa; phylum Chordata; class Amphibia; order Caudata; family Salamandridae; genus Lissotriton; species Lissotriton helveticus. The sequence continues at coordinate 789,016,531 of NC_136072.1, forward strand.
GTGTCACGTCAATTTTCTGGAACTCAGAGCTGTTCACTTGGCACTGAAGGCCTTTCATCCGTCCTTCCAGATCAACTCTTTGCTTGTACAGACGGACAATACGACCACAATGTATTACCTCAACAAGCAGGATGGCTCCGGATCGCGCACACTGTCGCAAGAAGCGCAGGCGATCGGGCACTGGCTGCTAGCCAGAGGACTGACGATAACGGCTACCCATCTGCCAGGTGTGCAGAATGCTCAGGCAGACTCACTCAGCAGGCTGGTCCAAGAAAATCACGAGTGGGTCCTAAACGACGAGGTGCTAGGAAACATCTTCGACAGATGGGGCACTCCAGAAATAGATCTGTTCGCCACTGCCGAAAACAGAAAATGCTGAGACTTCGCCTCCAGGTTCTACCGACCGGGAACTCTGGGGAATGCGCTATGGATCAGCTGGCCGAACAGATTTCTGTACGTTTTTCCACCCATTCCCCTGATTCCGGCAGTACTCATCAAGCTATCTCAGTCCTGAGCACGAATGATCCTCTTTGCTCCGGAGTGGCCTCGACAGTGGTGGTTCACAGACCTGCTCCGCCGGTCTCTTCAACGCCACCTGCGGCTGCCGTGTCGGCCGGACCTTCTCACGAAGTTCAGGGGGCAGATGGTGCACCCCAACCTCTCATCATTGAGTTTGGCAGCATGGCTCCTGAGATGCAATATGGACACCTGAATTTACCTGATAATTGCATGGAGATACTCAAGGAGGCGAAGCGACCTTCCACAAGGACTTCCTATGGCTACAAATTGAAAAGGTTCTGCATCTGGTGCAAGTCCAAGAACTATGATCCTACCACCTGCAAGGAAGATGTCATCCTTCCATACGGCTCAATCTGGCCTTAATTTTCATTCTATTAAGGTTCACCTTGCAGCATTAACTGCGTATAGGAAATGTCCTTCACAAACATCCTTCTTCCAGATTCCTGTGATTAAAGATTTTTTGGTGGGATTGAAGAAAGTTTTTCCCCCTGTTCGGCGTCCTTCGCCTTCATGGGAGCTGAATGTGGTGCTGTTTCGCTTGAAGAAGGAACCTTTTGAACCTATTCATAAGACTTCTCTACAGCATCTGTCCTGGAAGGCGGCCTTCCTGGTGGCTATTACATCGCCCGCAGGGTGAGTGAAATCCAGGCCTTGTGTTGCCAAGAACCTTACACTGTATTTCATGCTTCGAAGGTAGTGATGCGAACTCACCCAAAGTTCCTTCCTAAAGTGATTTCTGATTTCCATGTCAATCAGACGATAACCTTACCTACGTTTTTTCAACATCCTTCCACTCCAGCGGAGATGTCTCTTCATTCCCTGGATGTCAGAAGAGTGTTGAAATTCTATTTGGATAAGACCAAAGACATTCGTAGGTCAGACCAATTGTTTGTCAATTACGGATCGATCAGGACTGGTCTTGCCACTCCCAAACAGTCCATCTCTAGGTGGATTGTGTCCTGTATCCAGTTATGTTACCGAAAGGCTAACAAAACCTTAGGGGGTAGGCCTAAGGCTCATTTCACCAGGGGCAAAGCGGCTACAACGGCTTTGCTATGTAATGTTCCCATTGCAGATATCTGTAGGGCTGCCACTTTGAAGTCGGTCCATACCTTTGCTAAACACTACTGTCTGGACTCTGATGCAAGGGCAGATGCTCAGGTTGGGCAGGCTTCGTTGAGAAATCTGTTTGCACAGTAGGGGTGTTGTCTGTTTCCTCCACCGCGGAATTGGTTGTTGGGATGGGCTTGCCATTCTATTCACAAGATTATGACTATACACAGAGATCCCCCACTACAGAAGTAGTAGTTTCTTACCTGTAAATCCAGTTCTGTAGTAGAAGTAGCTCTGTTATAGTCATAAGCGCCCGCCCTCCTCCCCGGTGGAGAAAATGATAATTGTACTGTATGCTACAGGCCTGGCTTTATACACCTTCAAAAAGAACTGAAAGTAAAAGGACTTTGGCTGTGCATCCTGGGATACCGAGGGTCTCTGGAGAGTTCCTTAAAGGCACGGTATCCTTTTTCCAGACACATAATGGCAGCCTATGGGGGCTTGTCTGGCCAACCCTTCCTCTCTATCATTTCAAAGGATTTTTGTGAAGGGGAGTTTCTCTATGTGTGAAACTTAACAAAATGTGTAAATTTTGACATTATTTGGCTATCCTTTTTCACTTCCAGACAAAGTGCTGTCCAATGTAGTCTTGTAGTTTTAGGCTGTATTATTTGTCTTTGATGTTCTCTTAAGTGTCTATGCAGGACTGCAGAGGAAGACAACTTTATAGACTATTTCGATTGCTCCGGGGTCCCCGCACATGGGTGGGAATATTCACAAGATTATGACTATAACAGAGATACCCCTACTACAGAACTGGAGTTACAGGTAAGAAACTACTCCTTCACTCTTATGCGCACCTTTGGGCTACTGTATATACAGTCCACCCACCTCAAGACCCACTCGCCTATATCCAATCTAGACCGTACCTGTTGCAGATATGGCCAGTGGACCCTATTGAAGGCCTTCTCGGCATCCACCTACAGAAGCAGGGTGGGCTTCCGAGTGAGTTGGGTCTTATCCAAGAGGTGGCACATTCGCTGTGTCCCATTGCTTCAGCTGCGCTCCGGTATGAAGCCAGATTGGTCAGGTCCACCAGTCTTTGCATATAAGGGGCCAGACGTGCGGCAAGGATGCTCGTGAAGATTTTCAGATCAACGTTCAGTAGAGATATGGGGGCAGTATGAAGCGCAATTTAACAGGTACTTATCCCGCTTAGGTATCACAACCACCTCTGCCATAGACATGGTAGGAGCTAAAGACCCCGTGGAGCTAAATGAATTAAAAAGACGGGTGAGCAGTGAGTGAGACTTGAGGCAAAGACTTTGTAGATATCAGCCGAAAAACAGTCATTCCCTGGTGCTTTCCCTGAGTAGAGCCCCTCTATAGTTCGCAAGACTTTGTCCTGGATAGATATCTGCATTTAGTCTAGTTGCTTCTGAGGCCACTGGTGCGTGGCTCACATATGCTTCGGCTGCCACTGGGTCTAAGGAGTCTGCTGAGTAGATGGTGGTGTAAAATTTCTCAAATTCAGCAGCAATGCAGTGTGCATTTATCTGGGAGTGGAGCTGATGTGCCGAAAGCTTCCCAGCTTTAATCCTTGCTTTGTAGTAGTGCTGTTTAGTGTGCAAGAGGGCATACTCTGCCCGGTCATAATCCAGGGCCTTCAGTGGCCACCTCGCTAGGGCTGAGCCTGTGCGATGATGGATCCCTTCCAATTCCTTAATTTGTGATTCCAAGTGATCCCTTTTATCTCTCTTATCCTTGTTCAGTCTGGCTGCTATGGCTAAGAACTGCCCCCTTGTAACTGCCTTCATCGTGTCCCAGAGCAAGGAAGCGGGGCTAGAGCAGTCATCACTTATTTTTTAAATTTTATTTTACAGAGTTTTATATAGCGCAAACTTGACCGGAATCGGGTATCCGAGCACTTTACATAGCACCAGTTGCATTACATGAGGACACATTCATTTTTGTTAGGCACTGAGAGATTAAGTGATTTGCCCAGAATCACAGGATGTTCAGCGTCTTTGCTGAGACTCAAACCCAGTTCCCCAGATTCAAGGTCGACCCCCTTAGCCGTTAAGCCAACTCCTCTCCGCACTCCTAAGTGTTAAGTAAGCTTGTATGGCCTCCCAAATTTCTTTAATGTTTGTGTCATAGGTGGGTAGTTTGTTGTTTAGCCTCCATGTTTTCTGACGTGTGGGTTCCCCAGATAGCTGCAACACAAGGGAAATCGGAAAGTGGTTCGAGTGAGCCACCGCCCCTATTATGACATCCCGTGTGACGCGTGGGGGATGTCAAAAAGAGTTCTATGCATGCAAGGTTTGATGAGCTGATGAGAAGAAAGTATTCCCGAGCAGTGGGACCCAGTGTGTCCCAACCGTTGTGTAGATCGGTCTAGTTGGGGGTCAGGTTCAATGTAGAGATCGCCTACCACTATAAGGTCCTCATCTGGAGATTCGAGGATGGTAGTCAGCACTTACTCAAGGAATGTTTTCTGCTGTTCATTTGGGCCCCATTGCCACCCATAGCGCTATCATTCTACCAGGCGTTTCTGCATGTGTACTTAGCACCATCCCCGAGAAATGTGTTGCTAAGAGAATTGCCACTCCCGCCCTCTTCCCAGCTTCAGAGAAGTATTGTTGGTCGAACCACTTCAACCGGAGGCGTTTCCAGTCAGTTTGCATGAGGTGAGTCTCCTGCAGTAGGCAGATGTCGCAGTGGGTATCTTTAAGCATCTCTAAGCAGTGCAAGGAGTGCGCGTCTTTTGGTAGGTGAGTTCAGGCGCCGGACATTAAAACTCAGTATCACAACCTTACGGGACGCCATGGGGAAAAATCAAGGTAGAGCTGTGGGGTGTGTCCGGGCCAGACTTATGGAGGGGCCCATGACCTCCCTCCCAGAACCAAGAGCAGAGGGGGAAGGCGATGACTTGGTAAAATGAGGGCCTCACTCCTCTTACATCTCCACCCCATGAGAACTAAGATGAAAATCCAGTACTGACAAGGGGAGAGAACTGCAATAGCCCTGGTGTTATTGCCCAATGTGCAGGCCTCTGTGTTGAGTCCCTTCGTAGTTCTAGTGCCCTTGGAGTACTCAAGAAATATGTCCACCAGGAAGAGGTTCCCCTGGGACTTTCAGCAATATCCCCTGTGATTCTGTGACCCTTTCAGAAGCAGTGCTTCCTGTATCCCCGGAGTGTCAAGCTGATTCTCACTCTCTAACTCTGGGGGGGACTGCCGCCAGGTAGCCCAGAGGTGGAAAGAAAGAGAAAGTTCGAGAAAAGAATGAAACAAAAAGATAAACAACAAGAAAACAGCCCTCTGACAGGCAGTGGTATCACCATAGCGAATGGGTCCATATCGCCGGCAGTCGGTCTTCATCTTGGTAGGGGTACGCCCCATCTACCAAGGCCGATTTTGTATTTCCTCCTGGGACTCGTCAGTGGCCATCGGTTGCTCGTGGTAAAAATGAGCAATGCGTGGCTTCTGTTTCAGTCTTTACATTTCTCCCCACTACCATCTTAATTCTGCAGTTGCTGGAGGACGGCTTCTCTTTCTTTCTGGCTTTCAAACTTGGAGGATCGTAAGCGCTTCTCCTTCCGGGTCCCACCCACCTTCTTGGTTTCGGTGTCTCCAGGGTCACGGTGTCCTCGTTCTGATACTCCAGAGTTATCCCTTCCTCTAGGTTGACACCAAGCACTTCCTGTGGTTCTTTTACAGATCTTATTGCATGCGCTTTCCTTGTTCCAGACAGGTCAGTCTGAATGGGTGCCCCCAGCGGTAGCGGATTCCTTTCTACCGAAGGTAACCAGTGGCCAGTTTCACGGCTTTACGCCACTACAGAGTAAGGGGACAGAGGTCCTGGTAGATGCCTACTTGACCCCCATCACACTGTAGCTCTGTGAGTACGCTCCAGGGTAATCTCCTTGTCTCTCAGCACCGGCGCAACGTGCCGGAAAAGGCAAATCACCCAATCCTCCAGTTTTCCGCCATCAGCCTGAAGCGGTACTTTCTTGTTGCAAATGTTGGACTTCCTCGACCGATTTTCAAGGTCCTCGAGGTAGAGGCAAAGTTCTTCATTGCGGTCCCTGAGTTCCAACAGTTCCCGAGTGTGGTCAGTGAACTCCTCTTCTCTGTGGTCGCCAGGATCTCTGTTCTGATCTGCTTTATGTCGGAGGCTACATCCTGCCTTAGACCCGCTAAGTCTTCCCGGAGGGTGCCGAAGAGTTGTTGCAAGAATTGAGTGATCGGTTCCTCGGTGTTCCCACACATGGGGTGTGTCTTTCTCTTGGGGTGGGACCAGCAACTGATCAGAACCATTTCTGTCCTCTTTCTTAGTGCCTGGTTTATGTAGGAGATCTTTGATAGCGGCCTCCCCTTCTTCGTTCGGTGGGACGTCATCTCGAGGGGGCTACACTACAGTGGGGCCAAAAGACCCTCTCTCAGTTAGCAGGTTGAGTCCGGGTCGCTAGTAGGACAACAAAGGGTGTCTGTTATCTTTCTGTCAGTCAGGAGCAGTGCGGCCTCAGGTCGCTATTTCCCAGATGGGGTCAGGAGCAAGCAGTGCACAGTCACTTTTCCCTTTTAATGAGTGGGGTCCCCAAACCCAGGCTCATCGCTCAGAAACAAGGGGTGTTTCATTAGTGTTAAGGGTCCTGCTGTGGCTACCGTAGTCCCGGGGCTCAGTTCCTCTATTGACCTCTAGGAGGAATGTTCTTACCACCCTTCTGTGTTGCTGCGGTCTCCTTCACCCACCACGGGGAGTTCCCACTGTCTCCCAGTCAGGCCTACCTTTGGACTGGCTCTCATTGCTGCTTCTCGAGGCCTGTACTCAGCTGGCCTCCTGCATGGATTTGATGGAGGTTCCAGGCCGCCACCAAGGAGCTTCGGTGTCCCCAGGAGTCTCCTGGGTCAGATCTCGCACCAGGCGTCCGCGTCCCAGCTCTGGGCTCCCGGCACACAACTGCTGCGCCCCAACCGCGTGCTTACTCCAGGCCTGACTTCAAAGATGGCCACCGAATGCCTGCGGTCGCTTGTGAGTGCGTCCCAGGGCACCCGTGTGGTAGCGCTCTAGTGTTCCTAGAGCGGAACAGGAAGCTAGGTTAGAGGAAGCGGAAGGCGGCCATATTGTTTGCATGGCGCCGACCGCAACAGAAGCTAAGCCCCGGCGCTCCGCAATAAATACTTATCCAAATACATAAGTCTGAGTATTGTACATCATTACAATGGCGACGAGTCGGGATGGTTAAATACCCGAACGCTCACGCGACCCCTAGCGAGCGCACGCATATCGCGTGAGACACCGAACTACCTACGGAGCGCGGCAGAGGAGCTGGCAAAGCGGCAAAGTGGCGCGAATGGGAACCAGCACGCCCACAAGCCAGAAGGGGCCCAAATCTGACGCCAGAGCCTGGAAACGGACACTGCACAGTGGAACCGCACCCAAAGGGGGAAGAGAGCGCAGCAAGGCATCAGAGGACACCCACAGGGAGACAACAAGGTACCAAGCTCAATAATATCATTGTGGGCCCTCGTTAGTGCCCAAGCAACACAGCAAAGCGGCGCACGCTGGCGGAGGCTGCAGGCCCCTTGCGTCCAGGGACAGGAGGCAGCTCGCAAGCAGCATCTATCCCCACAAAGGGTGGACTAGGGGAGGACAGCGAGGGAGAGAACAAGGAGGAAGACGGAGGAGAGCAAGACGCCCCGGGGAGTCCGGCCAGACAAACAGTCACTGTAACTAAGGCCAAGAGGAACGCCCCAGCCATGGCTAACCAGAGCACATCCCTCACTCAACTAGTTCCATTCCTAACGAAAAGCGGAGAACCGGAAAGAAAATGGGAAGACTGGAAGAGGTACTTCCTTAACTATCTGGAGGCACTGGAAGAGGAAGGTGATACCCCATTTACGAGACAAAGGAAAAAGAAGATTTTGCTTCATAACTTAGGTCCAGAAGGGCTCAGGATATATGACACCATTGTGAAAGGTGAGAGAGCCGCAGGGGATCCTGAGGTGTTTGATCATGCCATCGAAGACTTAGACGCACATTACAGGCCTGTGGTGTGTGTCGCCATTGACAGATTCAACTTCTTTCAGAGGAATCAAAGAAGTGGAGAGTCTGTTGATGAGTACGTCGTAGCACTGAGGAAGTTAGCTATCACGTGCAAATTTGGGGGACTGCATGATGAACTCATCAGGGACCAAATTATTATGCATACATCCAGTTCTCACATACAGGAGAAATTGTGGGTGAATGGCGACGCTCCACTCAAGGAAATCTGGGCGATGGTCAAGAAAGCCGAGCTATCGAGAAGGTGTGCTCAGGCAGCGAAGAGAGACGCCCAGGAGTCGCAAGCGGTATGTAAAGTAATGGCACCAAATAGAAACGATCGTTGGAAGCAGAATGAGACACGGAAGACCCAGGGAGGAAATAGAGCTGATTTCTCCGCCAGATCACAGGCGGATAACAAGTCACACAAAACGGGAAAAACCCAGTGTTACAGGTGTGGCAGCAATACCCATCTAGGAAACGACAAGGCGTGCCCCGCCTTCAAGGCCAGATGCTCCTACTGCAACATCTTTGGACACTACGAGAAGGTGTGTCGCAGGAAACCGAAAAACGCCGTGGTGCGCTTGGTAGACCAAGATCAGCGAGATGATTCCAGCGATCAGGAAGACAAGGTGGAGGAAGAGGAATTCCTGTACATTGATGTCCAAATTCTGGAAATGGACGGTTCCAACTCAGACAGACCCCGGCTCGACATGCACATAGGGGGGATACCCTTGGAGATGATCGCGGACAGTGGAGCGCCCATCTCAATCGTTCAGAGGCAGGTATGGGAAGACAACTTTGCGTCAAGAATCAAGGAAACACTTCTACCCATGGATGTGAGACCGGTTACGTACACCGGACAAAAGATCCCCATGTTAGGCTACTGTCCGCTCATGTTTGAATTTAGAGGCCGTCACGCGCAGTGCAAGCTGTACGTAGCAGAGAGAGGCCCGTCCGTGCTGAGTTGGAAGGACCAAGGAGCTTTGGGAATCCAGCTCAACCCGGGAGGCATTGAGAAAGTCCTACTCATGGACATGGAGGTCAAGGAAGATGTGCAGCTGTGGCGGATGACGTATCCCAAAGTCTTCAACGGGCAGATTGGTGAGCTGGGCAAGTACACACACCTCATCAAGCTGAAAGAAGGAGCGGTGCCAGTGGTACACAAGGTAAGGAACATTCCGTTCCGCAGCAGGGAGGCAGTACAAACAGAACTGGACAGGTTGGAAAAGGAAGGTGTCATCAGGGCGATAGAGAGTGCGGAGTGGCTATCTCCCCTGGTTGTAGCCCAAAAGCCCAACGGCAAGGTACGTCTCTGCGTGGACTTAAGAGAGTTAAACAAAAACATTGTCATAGACAAATTCCCCCTACCACGCATCAGTGAAATGCTGGCGAAAACGAAAGATGTCACATGGTTCTCCACAGTGGACCTGTCGTCGGCCTACCATCAAGTGAAGCTTTATCCGTCGTGCACCCACCTCACATCGTTCATCACACCATTTGGGTGCTATGAGTTCGTGAGGATGCCTTTCGGCCTAGCTTCAGCCGCGGCTGTGTTCCAGAAAATCATGCACAAACTCTTAAAAGACCTGAAAGATGTCCTTTTCTTCCAGGATGACATTCTGGTAATGGGGAAGTCGAGGCAAGATCACAATGTAAAACTTCACAAGGTACTACAGAAACTGCAAGACAACGGGTTGACTGCTGAATGGACCAAATGCAATTTGGGAGTCCAATCTGTCACGTACCTCGGCCATGAGGTGAGTGGACAAGGAATAACTCCAAAGAAGACGAACATGAGAGCCATTATGGAGGCGCCCACTCCGGAAAAAAAGGAAGATGTTCGGTCATTCCTAGGAATGGCCGAGTATTACAGCAAATTCATTCCTCATTTTGCAACGAAGACACACTATATACGACAACTGCTCAAGGAAAGGAACAGATTCCAGTGGGGAAAAGAGGAGCAAAAAGAGTTCGATGCACTCAAGCAAGAAATGGGTACAGCCATTCCCCTCAAGGGATTCGACCCACAGGCAGAGTCCATTCTCACCACGGACGCCAGTGACCGCGGCCTCGGAGCGGTGCTGATGCAGAGAGCGGAGTCAGGAGAGATGTCAACGGTCAGCTTCGCCTCCCGCTCGTTAGCGCCCAATGAGGAGAAGTTCAGTGTGGTGGAGAAAGAAATGCTGGCGGTGGTCTGGGCGGTGGAGAAATTTAGGCAATACTTGTGGGGAGCCAAGTTCTTAGTGAAAACCGATCACAAGCCCCTAGTTCGTGTCCTGACATCAAGTGGACATGATCATGCTACACCAAGAATCGCCAAGATGACCCTACGGCTATTGGACTTTGTCTATGAGGTCGAGCACATTCCAGGGCCACAGAACAAGGTGGCCGACTTCCTAAGTAGGGCAGCAGCCATGGAAAAGGCAAGGAACGAAGAGAGGCAAGAGTGGGAAGGATACGTGGTAGCCACCATCCAGGACACTGAGGAAGTGATAAGCGCCCAGGACTGGGAAGAGGCCTACCGGGAAGACACAGACCTAGAGGCCGTAAAAGGATACGTAGTTCATGGATGGCCAGAAAAAAGACACTTAAAGGAGGAACTGAAGAGATACTGGGAGGTCAGAGAAGAACTGTCGTTGGCTGACAACCCAATGTTCTTACTCCGAGGGGACAAGGTAGTACCGCCCAGGAACATTTTGGAGCGTTTGTTGTCCTTACTGCATGAAGGGCACCAAGGCATCACGAAAACGAAAGCTTTGGCCAGACAAGCATACTGGTGGCCAGCCATCGATGTGCAAGTAGAACGACACGTATGCATTTACGAGTCTTGTGCAAGGTCAGACAAGTCCCAGAGCGTGCTGAGGCCGCCGCTGGGAAGATTTCCGATTCCGGATGGCCCGTGGGAAATCTTGTCGGTGGACATAATGGGGCCAGTCCTGGACAAGGAGGGTACTCAGAAGTACGTGGTGGTTGCAATTGATAGGTATTCAAAGTGGCCCGAGCTACAAGTCTTGGAACGAGTAGACACTGAGGCGGTGATACGGTTTTTGCGTGCCACATTTGTCAGCGAAGGCATCCCGAAGATCATCACCTGCGACAATGGGCCCCAATTCACTTCTGAGAAGTGGATTGCCTTCACCAACAGAAACGGAATCGAAGTGAAGCACACCCCGATTTACCACCCGGCGGGTAACGGCCAAGTGGAGCGTTTTAATCGGGTGATAATGGGCACCATACAGGCAGCCATTGAGGATGGCATGGACTGGGAAAAGGAGCTCGAAAAGATGATTTGGGCATACCGCATCACACCGGGGAGCACAGGCTACAGCCCCTTCAAGATCTTAAGAGGTAGAGAGGCCTTCACCAAAGACAACGCAGCATGGAGGAAGTTGGTTGTCCAGAGCAAGTGGTCACCGGCGGTGGTCAGGAAAAACTTAGAGAGAGCCCAAGAAGTCTACACGGCTCACTACAACAGAAGACGAAACACTCGAAGTACAGAACTAGACAAAGGTGATTGGGTGAGGGTGAAGCTGGCCATCATGAAGAGAAAAGGGGAGAGCAAGTTCTCACCTCCCCTCAAAGTGGTGGAACCCTATGCCCGATCAGCTCTCCTGAGCGATGGAAAGATATGGTCAATGGACAGAATGGCGAGATGCAGCAAGATACTGAAGTGGGAAGAGGAGACGGAAGAAGGAACAGAGCATGTCTTTGAGGAAGGAGAAAGTGAAGGTGGAGAAAGGCAAGGAGAGAACGTAGACGGAGCAGGAGGACAAACAGTAGGTGAAGAAAGCGTAAGGAGAGAGACAAAGGAAGGAGGAAGCAGAGGCGAAGAAGGGAGTGAGAAGAAGGCAAAGGACAGAGAAGCAGAAGGTACGAGAGAGCGGATGGAACACAAGACGACGGGAGGAGAGAGAAAAGATGAGAGAGTGGAGACTCGAGTAGGATGAAGAATTAAGGTACCTGAGAGATTCAAGGACTATGAGATGGACTGGAAGTAAGACTTTTGTAAATTTGTTCATTGTGCATAAAGGGGGGAGATATGTGGTAGCGCTCTAGTGTTCCTAGAGCGGAACAGGAAGCTAGGATAGAGGAAGCGGAAGGCGGCCATATTGTTTGCTTGGCGCCGACCGCAACAGAAGCTAAGCCCCGGCGCTCCGCAATAAATACTTATCCAAATACATAAGTCTGAGTATTGTACATCATTACAACCCGTCCAGACTCAGGACGTCCCTGGCAGTCTGGACTCCAGTGTCACTCCAAGAGGATGGTCCGGCGCTCCGCCACCGCCCGGCCTTCCAGTTTATGTTGGCTGGCCGTCTCTTCACGTCAGGACCACTGCGTCAGCTCGGCGGCTCCGCTGCCTGCCTCTGATGGCGCCAGCCCCGTCTCTGCCGCACGGATCCTCCATCTGTCTGGGAACTGAAAACTCAGCCCATCGCCTTCCTCGGTTGCTTCGAGTCACGGTCCCTGCTTCCCCGGCATGCTGAGTCCTGGAATGGCTGTGTTGTACCTAATTATTGGCCATGGCGAGCAGCGCTCCTAGGAGTTGGCATTACTCCACCGCAATCTTGGCGAAGCCCCCAAAATGAACCCATTTAGAGCTCACTTTAAGCAGCTCTTCATTTTGAACACACAAGCACAAGGTAATTATCATTCTCAACCCAGCTCCCCCGAGCGTGTTCAATTTTTTGTGTTAATGATTGAAACGTTGTTGCCTTTCAGAGTATCATGGAGGTTTTGACAAAGATATTTTCATTCATTGCAGGTGAATAAACTCTTCAGCCTCGCCTCCATGAGAGTCACAATTGGAGTATGTATCTAGTTTAGAGACTCTTTGTTTTTGTTGTTGTTGTTTCTTTTTTTTTTTTTATCTTATAGGGCATTTCTGGTAAGCCTGTGTCATTATTTTGGTGTCTGTCTGGCCCCACACTGAGTGACTGCAGGGGTCCTTATTGCACCTTTGCTGACCGCCATTTAATTTGCACCAGAAGTGAGATATTTTACACTCATAGTTGTAATATACAATTGATTTTTATAGTACTCGCTACATACCCAGTGTTTTTCACCATGTAGGGTGTATTCTATACCTTTGGTTCTGATGAAGATCAGGGTCATAAAATCAATCTTCCACAGATTGAAACATCAACGCTAAAATCATCATAAGTCTGTTTTGTGTATTCTAGGATTGCGCAAAACAATGATTTTACTGTTTGGCACTTATATCCCCAGAATGTATTTGTTGTAGCCAGGCTTTTTTTGTTTTTTTATTTTTGTACCTTAGCACTCTTCTTTCACCTCCACAAGCAGTTCCCTGGTCCACTTCTGTATTTTTCTGTTTGCAATATCTACCTCTCAAATATGCATACCTTATGTGAGACTTGAAACACATACACTGAAATACTTGAAAGAAGCATGTATTTTGCTTTCATAAATTGACACGTAGTTGACTTTCTCAAGCCTTCCATGAATCAATAATATGCTTTTCAAAAACTTCCAAAGGAATCCTAGTTTTATATACTGATATTCGTTTCCAGTATAACGTTGTTACAGAACACCAGTAGGTTTTTACTAGACAAACAGCTAATGCAGTTACCACTGGTCCAATAAAGAATTTTCAGGGCCGCCACCCGGAGATAATTTCAAACCTAAGCTACGCATTACAGCATGGACTCCGATTCCAGCAGAGTGGGTCAGGCTTCAATGCAGAAACAGTTTGCCTAATGAAGCCTTCTGTGCTTTTGCTTTCAAGTGATTTAGCTTGCTATGCTATTATGGTGTTTATAAATATCCAAGTGAATCCCATAATGGAGGAGAAATCCTTGTTCCTGTTCAGGGATATACTCTCAGAGTTCATTAATGGTAAACCCGCTTCCCCATGGCCACGTGTAATGAATCTTGATGGATTGTATTCAATCGAACCGTCAAAAAAACTGCTTGCTTTTCCCCTTCTGTCCTTGATGCATCTTCCAGTTTCAGTTTCATACGTCTTTATTTCGTTTTTTTTACATCATAAAAGACAGTTTACAAAAAAGGGAATAAAACCAGATCATATATACATAATTTAACAACATCATATTTCATCCAAATTTCATCAATTTAAGACAAGAATTAAACAGCGTATTTTTAAAGACTTAGTATGAGAAAGGTATCTGAATTAAAAACATTTTTTTTTATAGTCTATGTATTTTGAAGGTGTCTAGCCCTGATGACCCAGGCCCACCCTAGGTACTTAGCTACTCCTATGACCACAGTCTCTGAAGTGTTTGATCTTAGGGCCCATAATGCCTCTGCGCTCCCACTACTATTCAGCTTACAGCAAATAGGCCTAATCCATTTATTCCTAGGAGCTGAAAAGGCCGGGCATGCAAAGAAAAAATGACCCACACTCTCCTTTTGGTCGTTACAGCAGGGACAGTACTCCGTAGAAGAACCATTCCAATTCTTGGTAAAAGACCTCACTGGTAGGGACCCCACTCTAAACTGATGGTATAATTTTTTGTCCAGGCTCCTGGTTATAACATCCCAATAGTTCTCGAGTAGGGGATCCAATTTGTGCACCAAGAATCGACCCGTTAGGGTGGATGCATCTGACAGTGCAACAAAACAGCATTTTAAATTCTTTTTTGGAGGGGAATACAGTAGACCCCGGGTTAGCCCACAACTAGCTAAGTCCCATACTTTCCAAGATTACTTTCACCTCCCGGAGCCAGGGAATGTTGCTAGAACCCATGGTTGATCTCACTTCCGCTAATTCATTGGCAAAGAGACTTAGATCCGGCGACATCCAGATCCGTCTCCACAATCCTACGATCCGGTACCGTGCCATCTCATTTATCGGCTTACAACCCATATCTAACAAGAGGGGTTTAATTGGTGTGGATTGGGGGAAGCCAACCAATTTACGCAAACATTTATTTTGAGCCCTTACTAGGGGGGTTAAGTCCGTATGACCCCCATAGGTCAGCCCCATACAAAATTGCGGAGCTAATTTTAGCTTCATAGATCTTTAGTGCTGGCAAAACCCTTTTGGTCAAAGACATTCTTTGCTCCTGGATTAGACAACCCGTTAGACGTACAGATTTTAAATGAAGAGCATCAACCTGTGGGTTCCAGCGTAAGCGATAGTCTAAAGTTACTCCGAGATAGGTCATAACATCTACTTGTTCAAGGGCTACTCCATTCATGCTAACATAGCTCTTAACTGGACGATTTTTTGTTAAAACCATAAATTTAGTCTTGCTCACATTTATTTGCAGATCATTTAATTTACAGAAATCCTCAAATCTATTAATCGCCTTTTGGAGACCACTGCGTGTCTTAGAGAGGATTAAAGTATCATCTGCAAAGATGAGCAATGGGAACTTGGTCCCACCCAATATGGGTGCATCGGTTGGGGTGTCTGTGAAAAATTTCACCACCTGATTGATGAATAATAAAAAAAGAGTTGGTGCCAAAATGCACCCTTGACGGACACCCCTCTTAACGGGAAAACTGTCCGTTACCTACCACTGTTTCCCCCACCTTACCTTAGCAAAATTGCCCTCATGCAGTCTTACCAGGATTTCAAGGAGTTCGGACCGCAGCCCTAGTTTATCTAGGACAGCCCACAATTTTGCCCTGGGCACAAGATCAAAGGCGGACTTAAGGTTCACAAAGGCGGCATAGATAGTCCCTCCGCCCAACAGCACCACCTTCCAGTATATCAAGACGAATCGGAAGACCTGGTCGATGGTGCTGGTGCCTGATCTAAATCCAGCCTGTAATGGGGAGAGAATACTCTCCATCTCCATCCACCCTTGAACCCTGGCAAGAACCATCCTGGCGATGATTTTCTGCAGGGAATCTATGAGGCTTATGGGGCGATAATTACTAGGGACCGATCGATCCCCCTTTTTAAAAATGGGAAGGATTTCCGCTCCTTTCCAAGACTCCGGGATCCTTGCCCCCTTGGCAATAGCATTAGCAACCTGAGTGATATAGGGGACCCAAAGTTGGGGATCAGATTTAAATAAGTCAGCCGGGATACAAACCATCCCGGGAGCTTTCCCTGCTTGGACCGACCGGAGTGCAGACTGTGTCATCATTTGTTAACACCAAAGGAGGACAGAGGGATGGACGCGATGGGACCCGAATCACCGGGGCATTACAAGGATCGTATTCGGGGTCTCTAAACTGGGACGAAAAAACTTCCCAAACTAAGGGGCCGATTAGGATGGCGGACGGACTTGTGTCCGTCCGCCACCCCTGAGTTGGAGGGACCGTCCGCATGGGCAGCGGCGGTCCCTCCATAGCAATTAGGATGTGACCGCCACCCTGGCGGTCACATCCTGTATGTTTTACATTGCGGCGGATGCTGCTTGAAGCAGCATCCGCCGCAATGCAAAAAAATGAAAGGTGTGCATTTGCATGCACAAAGCGGCAGGCACCGCGCGGTGCCTGCCGCTTCGTGCACGCAAGGGCAGGGGGGTACCATAGGTACCCCCCATGTGCACCCCCCACGCAACCTTCACCCAGGGGGCCCGCAACGGGCCCCCAAAGTGACTGTCCGTATGCTTTTCCACGGCGGAAAAGCCGCCGCGGAAAAGCATGACTCACCCTGCATCCTAATATGGCTGGCGGTGTCTGATAGACACCGCCAGCCATGTTATTGCTTTTCCGCCATGGTCGCCTTCCGACCGCGGCGGAAAAGCGGCGGACGGATTGGGAGACCCACCAGCCATCCTGATTTGGCGGTGGGTCTTTCAGGCCTCCTCGGCGGATTTCCCGCATACTCCGGGCCGGCGGTGGCTTCCGCCGGCCCGGAGTATGCGGGAAATCCGCCATCCTAATGACCCCCTTAATCTGGTTGGAGGAAAGACTAGCCTCGTATAAATCGGACCAGTAGCGCTCGTCCCACTCTCTCTTTGCCTCCCACTGTACCCTTTTGTACAATTGTCGTGCCATTTTTATATCAAAGGGTTATCCGTGATTTAATGGCTTTTTAAGCCCGCTATATGTCTCCCTGCATTTTTTATTATACCATTTCATCTTACTGGAGCAAAGTGGTTTCTCTCTCCCAAGCTTCGGTGGTAGGGTAAGGAGAGCCTTCAGTTTGTTAAAACACTGCTCGTGTAGATCACTAATCCGGTGGGCAGCTTCCTTATTGGGGGGTAGGTCTTGTATGACACTCAAAGTTGTTGAGACTTCCAGGGATATGCCCTCTAACATGGCGGGATCCGCCAGGACCCTACACCATCTGACCCTCCTATCATTTGTCAAAACAGCCTCTGCAGTAACACATGTAGGTACAGGAGGTCTGCATAATCCACCAGGGAGCTTTAAACTTAAGGACAACGGGTTGTGGTCGCTCTCGGGGCGAACCACAACCACCAGGTCTTCTAAAAAGGACCAATACTCCATTTTTACCAGAATATAATCAATTCTACTTTTGCTAGCCCCGTTGTCAAAAGTAGGATGACCATCTTTATCAGAAATCGTGCGACCATTGGCCGCTCTCAAACCCCACTCTAAGCACAGCCCTGACCAGTGCAAGGCAGCCTCGGAACCCCTGTTGATATAATTCAATGTCAGGTTCGGAATGTTCCACATAGCATCTTCCTCAGAACACAAGTCCTCACCCTCACTCTTCAGGGGTTCAAAGGTGCAGTTTATATCCCCTGCTACGAGTATTAAATTATCCCTCCCAATCAATTCAAGGTAGGAGTCCAACTCATCTATGATAGCCGGGCTTCTCCCACCAGGGAGGCCTCGAGCATATATATTAATAAGGATAATGTCCTGGTGGTTGTCCCTACTTAACTTTATCCCCAGAATGTCGGGGTTTTCGACTAGGATTTCAACCGGTCTATAGCTAATGGACTGCCTAACCCAGATTACTAAACCCCCTGATGCTCTACCTTTAGTACCCTTGATGGCCGGTTGATAGAAGTTAAGAAAACCTGCTTGAAAGATTGGTTCAGGCGCCCAGCTCTCTTGAAATAATAAAACATCAAAAGAATCAACAAAATCTGCCCAGTCATCTGAGGCTAATCGCCCTTTAAGTCCTGCGATGTTCCATGATGCTATTTTAAGTACCGTATCCTGAGGAAAAGGAGCATCATGATTTAAAACCATCGTCTCCCGGCCTGGATCCCTACCATCAATAGACAAATTACCTTCCTTGGAGCTACCCTTTAAAATACTCCCATCAGCAACATCCATCTTCGGTATCCTCCCTTCCTGACTGACTACACGTAATATACTAAGTGGGTCAGCTTCCCCTTGTTCAAGGTTACCGGGATGAGACTCTCCACCGATAACAGGACGGAGTCAATCAATGCCCTCCAAGCCAGAGAGTGCTTCAAAGCGATTAGACAATTGTGGAATGAATGGGGTATATGTGTTCCTGTCTGTTGGAAATCTCCCATGAGTTCTTCTAAAAATTTGGGGATTGATAAATGGGGCATTGTTTCTTTTAGGATAGAAATAACTGAGGCCCAGTGTCTGCACATCCCCCATCCTCCCGAATCTAGCTTCCCTTCGTATAAAGTCCACCACCCAAGGTTCCCTGAAATTGATAATGATACAATCGCCTTCCAGGTCCTTCGGGCAGCGTCCCCCGCAGTCTACTCGTCTTACACTCAGTATCTCCGGGGCAGAGGATGGAGGAAGGGGTCTGTTTTTATTTAACCAAAATACAACTTCATTTCTGAGGTCCACATGGGATTTGGATGTTTCTTCCCTAAGGGTTGAGACACCTGTAAAAACAATCGTATAAGGTGTAGCCTCAGGGGGTAAGTCGATACAAGGGGAGCCCTGTTTGTGAAATTTCTGGACCAAGGCAAAATAATTTTTATCTTGACTCCCCAATGCTCTAGTATTTGATTTGGTTGTGGCGGTTGATTTAAGACTACCCCTGACAGAATTAGAAGCTTGGGCAACAGTAGAGGACTTGATATTATGCATAGTATCAACTGTTAAACTCCCACCCCTAGATGTTACACTAGCAGGGTTGTTTGCAACAGGCCGAATATTGGGTTGTTTAGCGGGAGCCTGAAGTGGCCGCTTGGTTATAGCAACAGCACCCGGGGAGTTTGGTATACTAGTTGCAATAGGGCGAGTTGCTTGAGCATTTACTAACTTTTTTAATATGCTACTATTCTCTTTTGCAAGATTTTCCAATAGGTCCAACTTTGAGTTCATAAGTCTGGTTCGTTCTAGTAATGGTAACATAAGTGTTTTTATTAATAGTTCCATTTTACCTAGGAGACAATCGTCCTTACTAGAACTCTAAAGGGGTAATGGCTAAATTTCTCGGCAATACTTGGGGGGGGGGGGGGAACAAAGGGTTAGGTGAATCCAGAAAAGGCCGGGAGCTAGTAATTGTTTTGGGGGCAGGGATCGACTGGGGAATACTATTTATTTTAGGTATTTTGGAAGTACCCCCCATCTGAGGGCCCTTACTTCTCTTCGTCTTGCAGGGCATATTCCGTTGGGACTCTTCAATGTTAGGATCAAATTGGACAGAACTAATATTTGACACACTATCCCCACCGCTGCTTCCTATGGAGACACTGGATTGTGAACCCCCCTCAATTGAGTTCAAGAGAGATCTCTCCCCTTCTAAATGAACATCCACCAACACAGTGTCCAAAGTCTGGATAGGAATCGTAGAGAGTGCCTGCGGACTAACCACTGTTGCAAGGTGACCTATCGAGGAGCGCTTCCCTGTGATTAGATCCAGCGATAACCGTTTCTCGGCAAAGGCTATCTCCTTTTCCAAGATACCAGTCGCCCTAGTTAAAAAAGCATCAAGGGGACCAGTAATCACCCCACTACACGTCTGCAATTGCACAGATCTTTCTTTGCCTGAACGTAAAGGCATGATTCACAATAGCAACAGAACCCCACAAGAAAAAGGAAAAAAAAGAAAAAATAGGGGGGACAAAGGTGAACAACAATGCCTCCCTGGGAGGATTCAATCAGCTAAACAAAAGGGGGGTAGCCCAAACCAACCTCAGCCGACCTCGGACGGCCTCAGACGGCCCGCCCTTTGCCCGGGCTTAGCCCCGGGCTATGTCCCGCGCGCAATCAAGGATGGCTAAATAACAGGAGGCAGGGCGGGAAGAGGACCAGCTGCGGCAGATGACCAGCCGCACTGCAGGCTGGTCCTCGCAGTCCCGCCGGTAGCCTCGGTATCAGCAAAAACCCTCAAGTCCTTTCTCGAGCGGCTCCTGCGAAGCGGGGGCCGCGAGGAGTGGGGTCACAAGCTGCAAGAAGAATCCGGTAAGGAAACAGCAGTCCCAAAGTTCTGGCACCCAGCAGGAAAACAGAGAACTCCAAGTGGCACTGGCCCAGAGAGTCTTAAATCAGGCAGGAGGGAGGGCGGGAAGAGGACCAGCTGTGGCAGATGACCAGCCGCACTGCAGGCTGGTCCTTGCAGTCCCGCCGGTAACCTCGGTATCAGAAAAAACCCTCGAGTCCTTTCTCGAGCGGCTCCCGCGAAGCGGGGGCTGCGAGGAGTGGGGTCACAAGCTGCAAGAAGAATCCGGTAAGGAAACAGCAGTCCCAAAGTTCTGGCACCCAGCAGGAAAACAGAGAACTCTTCCAAAGTTTCTAAAGGTTGCAAGGGCAGTTTTTCACTCGTGTGAAGTCTAGTAATATGAACACTTTTCCTTCCTGCTTTTTACTTTGCAAACTCATTGCTAGTGTGCTGTTCTTATTCAAATGTTTTTTATCATGACTGATTTATTCGTATATGGTAATGCCTGCTGACTGGCTTAGTTGAATGTTCACTGCTGAAATAAGTGGTGAACTTGAGGTCACTCATCTAAATCCCCGCAGAGCCTCCTTCACCCTTTCTACCTCGATCAGTGAATTGATTGTCTTTAAATTGGATAATATCACTTGTTATTTACAGTGTTCAGAAACTGCAGAAGTGTGATATGAACCACTATGTAACGAACAAGTTATTATTTGGTTAATTTATTAGATTCTGTTTAAATAGTGTTGACTCTAATGGGCATATGTTAAAAAATAGTTTCACTTACAAAACATCTGACTGAAAAAAATGCAGCCTGGTAGCCCACTGGTGTACAAAGATAATCTACGGTTTATGAAGTCATAGGGAATGCCTATGATACAGAACTAGGATTACGACCGAGTGGCTTTACCACATGACCTTTAGACAGCTTGGAAACATATTCCTCTGTGCTTATCCAGCAGTTTAGCCCCCTAGTGATTGATACCTTTCATTCTTTTTTAGCCAAAGTTCTTTAGTATTCAAGTGTAACTTTTTTTGGGGTGCTTGCTACCTGGGGAGCCTTAATCCTTTCGCTTTCAGCACTGGCTGCAACTGGCCTCAGCCTGTATTTTACACTGGCTCACTTAGCAATCATTCACACTTTATTTTTCTGTCCTACTTGCTGCAGTAAAATCTTTAAGACTGTAGCTATTACAAGGATGTCTGAAGCCCTTCCAATATTCAGGCAGCCCACCTCTTGCCACCATCGATTCACTTTCCCGAGGGAATGCTCTAAGGCCTTGACTAAAACTCAATCAATCAAGGAATTGTGAAGCTCGCTACTCACCCCTGAGGGTCTCAAGGTGCTGGTGGAGAGAGGGGGGCAGCTCTGGTCAGTTGAAGAGTCAGGTCTTGAGGGTCTTCCTGAAGATGTGCAGAGTAGGGGCCCGTCTGATGTTGATCGGGAGCTCGTTCCAGGTCTTTGCCGTGATGTAGGAGAAAGCTGTTCCACATGTTCTGGCTCTGCGGGTGCATGGGGTTTCGGCGAAGGCGGATCGAAGGTTTCTCTTGGGTGCGTGGAAGAGATTCTTTCATTTAGATATTGGGGTCCGGTGTTGTGGAGGCATTTGTAGGTGTGGGTGTTACTTCTATGTGTTTGGTACCTGGAAGATTTTGTCCTACAGGCAAACCAATAACTGGCCTTCCTGTCTACCTCCTTTCTTTCTACATTTTTACCACCACCATTCTGGCTTTCCTGGGCGAACCACTTTTAGCCAGCCTCAGCAGTCTGTGTGACCTCACGTAGGCTACCTTTTATACCCAAGTTCCACAATCAACTCACTGAATTCTGATTCATCAGGATCTACCTTTGGTAAGCACACATTCTCAAACATGATAAAAGGAAAGCATTAATCACATTCCAGCTGTGACATACACTAACCTAATCACACCAAGGTGTAACTTACTGATAACACTAGTTCTCAGACCATTAATGTTCAACATTTACCAGAGTAGCCTGAACATTATTTTGCCCCTTCACCCCCACCACTACTAAAGACCCTGCTACTTTGCCATTGTTTTGTTGCGAACATTGCATCATGTCACCTGGGTCCGTGTATAACATGGCACAAATGAAAGCAATCTTATTGGACCTTTTTGTCCCCAGATTCTTTTTGCCCCTATTAAACAAGATCAACGCCTCTAGGTCTCAGTTCTTAAGATTCTTGAAGGGGATCTTCAGTCTTTCCCTTATCTATCTCCTACTAGTAAGACTTAATTTGATACCTATATTTAATTAAATTTGACCTTTTAAATACTGAATATATAAACTTGTTCCGCTCATACTTGAGAACTTGCCATCATTGGCATCAGATTAATCTGGATACTGTAGCTTCTACTTTGAAGGAAGTAATTCTGTAATGGAGCCTGTTGTCGACAAAGCAAAATATGAATTCTCGAACTCACTGCATGACCCCCTAAAAAATCTGTAGAATAATAAAGGGTACCAAAGCATCTCCTTGGATCTCTCCTAAACTAAAAGTATCCAAGCTCCTACTTTGTCAATCATAGCATCATTAGCGTAAGGACCACAAGGAAGAAAACAATGTCTGATTTAATGCATACATTACAAAATATAAATTCATACTGCTTAAAAGAAAATGTATCTACTATTCCAGCAAAATCACTGATGCCTAAAAACAAAACCTGAGGTTTTTAAGATGCTGAATGAGCTATCAACCTCTGAGAGAGTAGCCCAAAATCCTGAGCCATTGCAGGGTTTTTGTTCCACACTAAAAACCTATTTAATAAATGAAATAGAGAATTTAAAGGAGAGTTATAATAAACTCAATGGACTTGCATGCTCCAGAAGAACAAAATTCCCATCTTCGGTCTTTTAATCCTATTGATGAGGGTTGTCTAATAGACCTGATTAAAAAGATCAAGTAGTGTTCGCCTTTGGCCCCTTATCTACCAGAAATTGAGGACTATGGTAAGTCACTATTCCTTTACTTTAAATCACTCACGCAAAGCTCTGTATCTAGCACATTTAAAAATGCAATGGTCATTCCATTAATAAAATAGCTTGGAGATGATCCATAGGTACAGAAAAATGACCGCCCCCATCATCTCTCTGCTTCTTTATTCCTCTAAAATTATGGAAGCACGTGTGGCACAAGTACTATGCACCCGCCTCCAATACTCTGAATTGCTTTACCTGCTACAGGTAGGATTGTGTCCTGGCCATAGTACCGAATCTGTATTTTTGCCTACAATTGACGACCTATGGCTTGATGGTGATAGCGGGAAGACTACTGCCTTGGTGCTGCTGGACTACCCTGCAGCCTTTGGTACAGTCAATCGTAAGATCTTGTATGACAGATTGGAGGCACCAGGGACTCAGAGGGACTGCCTTGCACTTTACGAATTCCTTTCTAGAAGACCGTGCGCAGGCAGTTCAACTAGGACCATTGACAGCAACTGCAACACATTTGGTGAAAGTGTATGTCTTGCCCCTAATAAAAGAGCCAGTGTTGAGGGTTTGCAGACTATATAACTATATGAATGATTCACAATTACTTCTCTGCCTAGATGGTTCTGGAATTCCAAATTACATTGAGATTTATTTAGACCTGGATGGGCATCTTACACAATGGAGTGAATCTATGAGATTGTCATTACTGGCCATCTGAGATGGCAGATCCACCTAAAGCAAAAAGCCTTGGCATGTACGTTTTGTTTTTGTTTTTTTGAAAATATTTTTATTTCCGGTATTAAACATGGACATATACAATTGGATCCATCGCACTTAACATTACGCAAATACGTGAAGTCCACATATCACATAAGATAGTACACACATTTGTAATTTTCACGTTTTCTGTTACATTCCCAACCGCTTCCGCATAAACTCCCCCCACCCTCCCTCTACCCCGGCACTTACACATGTATATTCATTTTACACTTGGTACGTAGTCTTAGCTTTGCAAGTATATCTCTTAAGCAGTGCTCTGCCATAGCCACCTTTATTTCCACGTCGAGTATTAGCCAGATATGTCCCTTCACACCTGAGCCTGCGCTCACCTAGCGACACATGAGTAAGCGTCTAGTGGAGGGGCAGTGCCCTATTCGCTAGTCACACAGTTCCTTGGCCTAATTGTCAATAGAGGATGAAGACATAGTACCGTCATTACCAGATTCAAAAGCCCCAAGCATAGCATTCCAATCGAGTGATATGGGAGTCTTCCTGAGGCCCCTACGCTTTTCCCGTTGCAATTCCATACCTTCTGCCTTCCCCCAGCGCACTACTTCTCCGCGCCATACATCTGGGTCAGGTGGCCTAGCCTTGGCATGTACGTTGACAGTCAGCTGACAGTGATATTACAGATAGGTGCAGTGATATCAAAATGTGTCTACCTATTGAAAATGTTAAGCAAATCAGCACCTGTTCTTCCGACAGATGGCTTAAAAACTGTAATCATGGCCACCATCATATAGTAGTAGTATATTCGGTCAATTTTGACCATAAAACATTACACACATAAAAATGTTTATCCAATTTAGAGCAAACACAAGGACATGGACGGAGCGCTGAAACATTTCACACTCACCCCTAGTCTCAGACCTGGGTTGAATCCATCATCGTTCTTTAGCTCACTTCACTACCCCACTTTAAACCCAGCTATATACAAATCAGTCGACCCTGTTACTCATGGGAACAGTCCAGCCCGAACTGTCAAGTCAGGTCTTCCCTGGAACAGAAACAAGCATCCTGGGACCGTTTTCGGGGTAACCGCCCTCATCAGCCAGGCTAGCTTGACTCCAGTGGCAAAGTGAGCGAGGGACCCACGTCTGGACATTTTATTTTTTATTTTATAAAGTTTTATATAGCACAAACAAGATCCAGAGGGATATCAGAGCGCTTTACACAGGGATTAAAGGGGGAATAAGACTCCAGTAACAATATCAAGTAACAGTCCCAAACAGTTGTAGTCACAATAATAACAAACAAATGGTACACAGCAAGTAATAAAATGAACAGGTAAATAACAGGCTGCTACGGGGGCACAACATACAGCCGAAAGTAGCAGAGAGCAGAAACACAAGTTGGAAAAAGAACACAAAAAAAAACGTAGTAGAGTCAATGCAACTCATGTTGGTGCACTAGTTGTAGGATCAGTGGTTACGAGAAAATGCACATAGCCCAAATTAAGGTAAGAATTTGTTCATTAGGAATCTTTTGGCTTCAAGTTTGAAAGCAGTTATTGATGAGATTCTGCACAATTCTGGAGGAAGAGAGTTCCAGATCTTTGGGGAAGCCCCTGAGAAGGCTCAACGACATGTTCTATTTTGTTCATGATACGTGGTTTCAGGAGGAAAATGTTAGCGCTTCTTGAGGCTCTCTCGCCACCGGATAATTCAAGCTTTTGCGCTAGGTACCTGGGGTGTTAGTGTGCAGAGCTTTGTGCACTAGGACAACAATCTTTAACTGAATTTGAGCTTTGTAGGGCAACCATTTAAGAGATTTTAGGACTGGGGAAATGTGCTCATTACGTTAGGTACCGGTAACTAGTCTGGCTGCAATGTTCAGTTCTGACTTTAGTGGAGACAGGGTGTATATGGGAAGGCCACAGAGCGTAGCGCTTCCATAATCTAGCCTTGGCAAGATCAGTGCTTGGACTGCCTGTTTGAAGTCATTTTGAGGAATGAAGGGCTTGATATTTCTAAGTGTCCTCCGCAAGTGATTAGCTCCCTTACATACGTTGCTGATATGATTTTTCATATTCAGGTGCTTGTCCAAGGTGATTTCGAGAGATTTGGCCGAGTCTATGATGTAAGGGTTGCAATTGAAAGCTGGGAGGTGAGTTAGCCAAAGGTCAAGCTTGAGGGGGTGGTTTGGAGGAGAGATGAGGAGGAATTCAGTTTTGGAGGTGTTGAGCAGAAGGTGGTTCTCAGTTAACCAATTTTGAGTACACGTTAGGGTAGAGTTGAGTGAGATGACGTTATCCAAGGATGAGATTTTCAGGTAAAGTTGTTTTCTCGTCCACGTACATATGGAAGGGGAATTTTCATGTACTTTAGAGAATTAGCAAGAGGTTCCAAAAAAAGGTTGAAGAGGAAAGAAAAGAGGACGGACCCTTGGGGGACACCCATGAGTACTGGAGAGAGCTGGGCGAGGGAGTGGTTTGCCTTAACTCTTTGTGTCCTGTGGTAGAGGAAGGAGGCGAACCATTGTTATACCAGTCCGGGGACTCCCATCCTGTTCTTTAGAGTGGAAAGGAGGTTGTCGTGATTACCCGTGTCGAATGTGGAGGAAAGATCAAGGAGGATCAAGAGGCAGGAGTCATTTTGGCCAAGCATTTTTAAGATGTCGTCCAAAATGTGCTGGGGGCCGATTCTGTGCTGTGCCCCTTTCGAAAGCCTGATTGATGCTGGTTAAGGTGTTGGAAATTCTCCATGTCAGCACAAAGTTGGGATTGTACGCATTTTTCTAGTAGTTTGGCTAGAGTGAGGATGTTAGATATGGGGCGGAAATTATTGAGGTCAGATTTATCTGCAGTTGGTTATTTAGTATGGATGATACCAGCGCTGCTTTTAGACAGTCCGGGATCGTGCCTTGTGATAGAGAAGCGTTTACAATCCTTGTCCAGGTGGGGATGAGAACGTTCTTGATCACTTTGAGGAAGGTCGGGCAGTGGGTCACTAAAGTGGTTGGAAGGATTGATGTTCTGAAGATTCCTGTTGATGTCTTTTTCACTGAAAGGGGTAAAGGTGCTCCGTGAGGCATTGTTCATAATAATCAGGCTTGTTAGATTGGGGTTTTCTAAGAGGACAAGAGGTGGTGCAGACTCTGAAACTGGCAGTAGAGCCTTCTTGGAGGCAAGTTAACTGGAGATGAGTCTTGATTTCTCAATGAAGAAAGCAGAAAATTAATTGCCAGACGGTTGGCTGACATCGGTGACAGAGAGTTTTGAACAAACAATTGATTGTTGTTTGACCAATTCGAATGGTTTCTTGGGGCGATTTGTGGCTTGATCAAGTTGTTGTCTGAAGTAATCTGCCTTAGCGCTCTTGAATTGCTGGTTGTAAATACTCCTGGCCTCTCTAAGGAATTTTAGTTGTTCTAGGAAGGGATTTGACCTCAAGGCTCGTTCAGCTGCCCTACGGTTGCGTCTTTCCTTGTTTAAATTGTCGTTGTACCATGGTTTGGATTTTTTTGTTGAGGTATTTTTTAGTTGAAGTGGTGCAATGTCATCCAAGATGTTCGAGATTGCCGAGTTGTAGGCGTCTGTGAGTAGCTGAACCTCACTCAATTCAGCTTGGGAGGAGTGGGTAGTTTTACAATGGACAGCTAATTCACCAGGGTTTATTTATCTGAAATCCCTTTTCCATATCTTAGCTTTCGTTGGATGAGCCTTCCTCATCGATACCTCCATGTTAATATAGAGGAGAATGCTGTGGTGGTCTGACCAATCACAAGGGGAAATAGATTCCAGTGTGATGGACTGCCCTTTCGAGATAATGAGGTCTAAAGTTTCACCTTTGTTGTGAGTAGGTTGGTCACAGTGCTGCATCAGTTCATGATCATTCAAAAAGTCTTACAGGCAAGTTACCGCTTGGTCATTAGGGCTAGACCAGTGGAGATTGAAATCTCCAAGAAAGATTTGGGACAAGGCTGAGTCGACATTACTCAAGATGATCTCCATTAGTTGTTCAATGAAGGGTATGTTGTCTCCCGGAGGGTGATAAAAGGTTTGAAGTTTGCAGACTGGCCGGTGGTTACTTGAGATGATGAGACAAAGCTATTCACAGGCAGATGGCGAAGAGGACTATTCCTATGAATGCAGGCTAGGCCACCTCCAAGCTTCCTATCTCTGTCTAGCCTAATTATGTCATGAGTAGGAGGAGAAAGGAGGTCTAAAATAGGAGTGGAGGCTGGATTTAGCCAGGATTCAGTAAGGATGATAATGTCTAGATCATTGTGTTGAATAAGGTCAAATATGTCGGAGGCATGTTTGTTGGCTGACCTGCAATTGAGTAGTACACATTTCAGTCTAGGTGGATTTCTGGAGGAAGGAGACTGGGTGACCTTCACTCTCGTGAGGTTATCTTTATTGATGACTCTAAGATTGAGGAGGTTTGCTGTGCAAGTTAGGATGGATGGTTTGTATTTGCTTAGGCGGAGTCAAGTTGGAGTTGGACCTAGTCGAGTAAGAGTTTTGAAGGTCATTAAGATCATTGGGCGCTAAGGTCCCAGATCTTCTGGGCCGGGAGGGCACGTTAGCTAAGGTAATGGTTTGAGAGACGGTGGGGGCTAACAACTGGCTCATGGGTTCACTATCACTAGGGCGGCAGAGGCTAGGCAGATTCACAGAGGTGAGGATGGAACTGATCATGGGGAAAACATCGAGAGGACTTTCAGGTCATGTAGTTCGGTATTGAGAAGGTGCAGCTGGAGATATACTTCATCAAGGCACGCACCTAAGTTTGAAAGAGGTATAGGATGTGTTGAGAGAGCAAGCGGGGGGGTCTCTGTGTAAGCCTGTGTGCACTAAGGTGGAGAATAGTTGTTCCTGGGGGCGGAGTTGATCATGTGGAACTAGTGGGGTACAATGAACCTTGGGTATCAAAGATGTAGCGTTAGCGAGGGTGGTATTACCATATCTCGGAGGGTCAGGAGCAAATACGACCGGAGACCGCGGGTATGACAAATCATGTTCGGAGTAGGGCATTTGTCCATTCACCAGCGTGGTGTGTGGCGTAGGAAGAGGGATGGAGGTAGAGTGTTCAATCGTAGAGGGCAAAGATACAAGGTCGAATGGGGATCTCTCCGCCCGCGGAGCAGAAAGAGTTGGACTAGCTGGCTGTGCGCCGAGAGGACTCTAGATGTCCCTCACTTCGCTGGGGCAATGAAGATAGGGAACAGGGTGGGCTCTCCTGCGAGGAACAAAGAACCGGACTAGCAGGTTGTGCGCCTAGATGACCAGAGATGTTTATCACCTGCTGGGTTGAGGGACTAGAAGGGTCGGGCACCTCAACCCGGGACTGAACCGCTCTGTGATCATCTAGCTGCGAGGAATGATTCAGAGGGAGCGAGGGTCTCTGCTGAGAGATGGGGTGAGGACTGGTGCTGCCCAGATTGCTGGAAGAATGAGGGTGGGTGTAATTGGGCTTTGCCGAAACCGAGAGCTTGAATGACTGGAAGAAAGTAGGTATCTTAATCAGATTGGCATTGGAAGCTTGTATTAAGATGATCATGTTGTTATAGAGGGTGATGGAGTAATTGGCGTTGAGTGTGGGCGAGGGCGCTGTAGTCAGTTTGAGACCATGAGGTGTTTTTCTGGTATATGATATTTGGAGCAGAGCGTTGAGGACTTTTCGCCAACATGCTCTTTTTCTGATGTAGAAAATAAGGTCATTAACTCTAGTACCTTTGTTTGCACAATAATAGACGTCCGAGATTGAAGTTTCGGGCCTAGACCTTAGTACGTGATGCTTGTGATTTTTGGAAACGTTTTTCTAAATGTTAGGTGGGTAGTTGATGATGAAGGCGTTAATTCCTGAGGGGTCTGGACTTAAATCCATTTTGAGAGTGTGGCTATTGCCCGATGGTAGTAACTTCTCCGTAGGACAAGGATGGAGTTAAGAGGAGAGAGAGCTCCTTGACCAGGAAGATAGGATATCCGTAGGGCATGGATGGAGTTGAGAGAACTTCCCATTCATTAGGGCAAACAAAGAAAAACACAAGGACATGATGAACAGAGCGCTGAAACTTTTCAGACACTCAGCCCTCAGCCACAGATCTGGGTTGAATTCATCATCGTTCTTTAGCTCACTACGCCACCCCAGTTTAGACCCAGCCATCACCTCCCTGTGTTTGCTTTGTTCATCCAATTTAGAAGCATTTTTTTTTAAACTTTCTTTTTTCTTTTATTGTCAAAGGACAAAATCATTCATTGAAACACTGAAACTATACATAAGTTGAATTAATTAGTGATACAAGACAGAATTACATCATTTTGCAAGTTTCTTCCATATTAAATTGTAAAAATACATACAGAAAAGGAACAAGAAGACAATTGGACAGTAGAAGGTGGATAACTCCTCCTGGCTAATGATATTACTGCAGCAGTTAGTAGCAAACTTTATTGTTTGATTATTTAAAATCTTACAACATTTCCAATACAAAAACACATTCAATAAATACAATAGAGTAAAAGCAATTATATCATAAAAAATGTCTTTAAAAGAATTTATAAAAGCATTTTTCTAATTTATTCTCCCAGTTTTATAGATGCTATCTTTAGGAACTTTACAAAGGCAGCGTTCATGACTATATCATTCGAATGTAGACAGACTTTCAATGCCTGTCTACATGTCCTTGTTCCACGCATATTAAAGTGAAATTTAAGTATAGCGCATCTTTCGTTGCGGAGTCCGGGACAGATACATAAGAGGTGGACAATATTCTCTTCTCCACCATTACAAAGTCTACACAATGTGCTGCTGTTGGTTTTTTTCCATGGCGGGGCATGACTAAGGCCTGGTAGAATCCCAAATCTTGCTCTCACCAGACATTGTTTACTTTTTTCAGACCAAGGTATTTCCAGATATTCCTGTACTTTCGTTTTTTCATATCCATTTATTACGGACCACGAGTGTTTTCTTTTTGCTAGCAAATCTTTGTCCTTTATAAGTGACAGGTGGTTTGTTGTTCGATTTACTATTTTTTTAAAGGATCCATTACTTATCGTATTGTTCCAGATGGGCATACTCTTCTAGTGCATCATTGAGGTATTTCCATGCAGGTGTTCTTGTGTTCTTATTTATTTCTTGCCAAAGTAACTGAGATATATGGTTATCGTGGTCATTTTTAATCCTATACCACGTTTTAATATATTGGCCTTTTCTTGCATAGTCTTGATTGTTTAACCCGAACTCAAGTCTAATTTGAGCTGGTGAAGCATTATTTGGGAGATAGAAGAGAGTTTTATATGTTTTGGAAAGGGCCTTGTTTATCATTTCTGCATCCGTCCCCATTAATGCCTCACTGCCATATGTTATTGTCGGGAGCACTTTAGCCCCTATAATTTTCAAGAGCGGACGATAGGTCAGATTTCCAAGTGATCTCTGTGCTATTTTAAATGCTGCAATTAATGAGTTAGCTTTCCTTTGTATGTCCAGTTTTTGAAGTTTATAGTTTCCCTTTTGGTCAAATAGTACACCCAAGTACTTGTACACTTCTATTTGTTCTAGTTGGGTATTTTCCATGTACCATTTATTATTTTGTCTCAGTTTAGTGTTCCTAGTGACAACCATGGTTTTTGTTTTGGTTTCATTTATTACCATTCCATTTTCCTGGGCATACAGAACCGTTCTATTAATTAAGCGCCGAAGTCCGATTTTAGTATGGCTTAGAAGGATGGCGTCATCTGCATACATTAGGTTGGATATCAATTTATCCCCTAACTTCGGCGGATGTGCATTAAGTTCGTCAAGGTTCCCTGATAGATCTCCTAAGAATAGATTAAAAAGGAGGGGGGCCAACACACATCCCTGCTTTAGCCCTTCTGTTGCTGGAATTTCCTTTGTTAATGATCGACCATCCCCCATCCTTACTCTTACCCAGGTTTTACTGTGTAACAGTTGAATCATTTTTAATAGTTCAATTGGAATGCCTTTTTCAATAAGTTTTTTCCACAATAGATTCCTTTGCACGCAGTCAAAAGCAGATTTAAAATCTACAAAGCACAAATACAGGGGCTGCTTTACCCTGAGTGATTTTTCAATTATTAATGATACTGCCATAATGTTTGTCATTGTTCCAAGCCCCTTAATAAAACCAGTTTGATTTAATGGCAAAATCTTGTTTTCTGTTACCCATTCATTTAGTTTAATTAACAGAACTCCTGCAAACAGCTTGGCATCTGTATCTTGTAGTGTGATGAGTCTGTAGTTCTCCGCAAGTGCCCAATTGCCTTTCTTAAATATGGGGGAATTAGAGATCCTCGCCAGGACTCAGGGATGTTGCCTGTCTCTATAACTTCTTTGAATACTTTTTCCAAATAGCTCGACCAAAAGTCTGGGTTTTCTTTATAAAGGGCAAATGGTATCCCATTGGGGCCTGGTGCCCCATCTTTCTGCTTCCTTATTAGTTTTACTAATTGATCTTTTGAGATTATAAGTTGTTCTTAGATCTCATTACTTGTTGTAGAGCTCACTTGTATGTTTGCAATGATTTTTGTCACTCCCTTAGTATTTAGATGCTTTTCAAGAAAAGTAACCCATTCTTGCTCACTTAAAGTTGATGAAACTACCAATTTGTTCGGCCGTACCAATTTGTTTATAATTTTCCAAAATTCTCTTGCATTTGCTTGTTTGCTTGCATGAAATAATTTAGACCACATTTCCTGATTAGCTTGGTGTTTCTCATTCCATATTAGTTTCTTCAAGGATTGATTTAATGTTTTTAGATTATTCAAGCTTTCATCATTAGTCGCTGTGGTTTTTATTTGTCTTCTTATTCTGTTACGGTCTCTTTTTAATTTTGCTGTTGTGTACGGAAGATTCATAGATGAGTCCTTTCCTTCTTCTTTCCATTTTACATTCCTTTTGTCAGGGTTAACCTGGGTTTGGGGTTTCACTATTTTCTTAGTAAATTCCACCCACTGTTCAACTGCAGTTTCTGTTGTTTTTTCGGTAAAGCAGCTCTTTATAATGTTCTCAACTTTCTCATTCATAATATCCTTATTCAGATTAGTCCAAATTAGTTTTTTATAATTTATTGTTCCAGTATACCCCAGCACTGTAAGGTACGGTTGGTTAATATTGTGTCTAATGTTGGTAGTTATTATCTGCTGGCAGTGGTCACTATCTCCAACCTTGACTATTCTATAAGATTTTATGTTTTGAAATATGTTGAGTGAAACCATTGTGTAATCGATCCTAGTTCTTGCATTATGTGCGATATACGTATATGCAGGAGGAGTATCCTCTTTAAATCGGCCATTAAGTACTCGCATCCCTAATGCTTCTATGTCTTTAATGAATGTTATACCTATTTGATTTCGTGCCTTATTGGTCGTTACTCCTTGATATTCCTGCTGCGGAATTGACCATTGAAGGTCTTGTGATTGTGAGACGTCATCCCTTATGAATGGTATTAGTAAATTAAGGTTAAAATCCCCAGTCATCACATAATCCACTAATGGATTTTCTAGGATTTGTTCCAATAGTATAGAGTTGAGGGTAGCACATATGGTTGCTCTACTTGTTTTTGTTGGATGGATATAAACATTGATCATAATTAATGACCTATCCTTTTGGTCTGTACCTTTATATTTCAGTTTGACTATAAGTATGTTTTTACTATGTGTTGCAAGTTGCTCATGTTCAGCTTGTATGCTACTGGAAATAAAAGTTGCTAACCCCCCACTCGGGCGTCCATACCTATGAGTTTTACTTGCAATTTCATAGTATCCTGCATAACCCTCCAATATAAATGGGTGTGCTTCCCAGGTTTCCTGAAGGAATAGGATATGACAGGGTAAAGGAATAGACCGTATTTTTGCATTGGAGAGCTTTGTCCCTACTCCGTTTATATTCCATGAACACATTCTCAATTCAGTTATTTTTCTCTGGGGGATTGAGATACTATTCCTTCATTGTGCTTTATTACTATGCAGAGCCTGTGCAATCCATTTTTCATTTATTCGTGAGGTTGTTTCTAGTATTGAAGGTGGTGGTGTCACTCTGAATGTGCTGTTGGATCTCCCCCGGGCATTCCTTAACACTGTTCCTTCTTGTTTGGTATTTTTTTCTGTTTGAACCAAATTTATCTCATCAATAAGTGGAGTAGGATAGGCTTTTGGTTCCAGTTTTGTGATAAATATTCCCCAGGCCTTAAATGTTGAAAACTCTTTTAATATTTGTTCTGCTATTGACATAGATTTTAATGTGACCAGTGTTAGTTCTTGGGTACTTTTCTTGTCGGCAAAGAATTCAATAGAATTAATATCTTCATTCTTGATGTTGTCTAAAGCTGGAATTGTTTTAAATAGTCTAAGGATGTTCCCTCTATTCAGTATGTCATATCTACCTCTGGATTCGTATTCAGGTTTAAATATGAGCTGTATTTTCTCTTCTGATAATTGGTTTTCTTTCTGCGAGGCTGCCATTATTTGATTTGGTCTGTATCTAATTATTTTTTCTCCTTCCCGTTTTTCAATTACCAGATGATCCCAGTATGGTAATTTGATTTTAAGCTCTACTGTTCTTTCTGTACTCAAACTTCTTTCATCATTCTTATTTAATTTAAAGCCTGTTTCTGTGTTCACATTCTGGTGCTGGTATTGTTGCTCACTTGGTTTCACAGTTATTTTTAATGGCATACTGTCAATTGATCCATTCATATATTCATATTTTACATTGTCCTCCTGGGTTTCATCTTCTTCCTTTATTTTTTCTGTAATCAATAGAGAATTGGTTGTGGCCATTTGGTTCTTTTTCATCATTTCTTGTCCTTTTGTGGCATCTTTATTAGTCGCTTGTTCCAGTAGTGGTTTTTGTACAAATATTGGAAATACTTTTTTAGGCTCTTTTTTAGTTATAGGAGAAGTTTTTTCTTCAGTTGTTATTTCTCGTTGCAATCCATCATTTTTTGTTGTAACATCAATTTTTGTTGACTCCTCATACTTGTAATAGTAAGGCTTTTGATTTTTCCTTGCTTTGCGAAGTTTTCTCCTTTGTCTTTTTGACATAATATAACCGTTTGGGTCCTGTTCTTTACATTCATAATTTACCTTTGTTGCTATACTAGGTTTTTC
Organism: Lissotriton helveticus; assembly: GCF_964261635.1. NCBI lineage: Eukaryota > Metazoa > Chordata > Amphibia > Caudata > Salamandridae > Lissotriton > Lissotriton helveticus. The sequence continues at coordinate 789,051,199 of NC_136072.1, forward strand.
CTCCTGGATATCATCCCTTTGTAGGGTTTCTATTAGCAAGTCTCTTTCATCCTGTACATTTTCTTTTTTCTGGGACATCCTCAGTTTTATTATTTCTTCTTTATCAACATTTGATGTGAAATTCTTTTCTTTCTTTTTTGCTATTTCCGTCTCTTCCCATTTATATTTCCTTATGTTCACTTCCTGGTCATTTTCTTTTTTCATAGCCTTTTTTGTGTCTTTTATTATGGTATGCAAAACATCAGGTATTTCTATAAGTTTATCCATAATTGGAGTGCAAATACATTCAATGTCCGTTTTTTGTTTATCATTTTGGACTCTGACTATTAAATTATTTAGCTGTGCAAGTTTGCTATCCATCCCTGTTACTGCATTTGCCATCATTGTGAGTAGGTCTATCTGAATATCCATCTTGTTCGATTGGTATTTTAACGCTTCTAGAGTTAGTGTCGATGTTTGATAGAATATATCCCAATTTATTCCAACATCCAGCATTTTTGTATCTCTTACATTACCTTTAATTGGCCTTCCGTTTGTTTGTTCCGTTGATGAGGTACAATCTGACTTAGGGAAGTTGTTTGTTTTTGAAAACACATCCTCAATTATTTTGTTATTTTGCCACATTTTCAACAATTCTTTTTCTTCTTTGTTTTCATACCCGGTAGTATGACTTAGTGTACTAGTTGGTTTGGTCTTGGTTTCATCAACTGGTGACTGAGGTTTTTTCCAGATTTCCACATTTACTTCTATAGGAATTACTGCTTGTTTTGATTCCATCGTGCCATTTTTAATAGGTGCGTCTTGTATATCGTGTATGTCCAATATTTCTAATTCATCTAAATCAATTGGTTTTCCATTTTTTATATCAGGATGGATGGCAGCCTCCGTTTTGGGGAGTACTTTGGATAATTTGCCCACTGTATTTTTCTGAACTTGTTTGCATTATTGGAGTTTGAAGTTTATCGTTTTCCCTATCCTTATACATCGTAATAAGAGCACCAGCTGGATCCTTCATGAATTCAAACTTATCCGGGATTTTTCCTGATTTTACGAACATTCTGGCTATTGGGGAGATTAAAGTTTGATTTGCTCCTTCAATATTTGCTTTCACCTTTGGCTGTTGCATTTTCTTTATACGTCTGGTAGTTGTTCCCGTTGTTCTCACTTTACCAGAGCGCATATTTCCTTATATTCTTGCTTGTCCTCGGCCCCCGATTGTGGCGAGGGTGGTGCGCACAGTTCAGTTATATTCCAAGCTGCTGTTAACAGTTTATTGCAGAAACTGGGTTAGTATGTATACCCTCCTCTGATGACCGCTCAAATTTACTACACGTCACTACCTCCCATTCACCCTTGGATGCTTACCCTACCAGGCCCGTCTGCCCTATTGAGAGTGGACAGCTGCCGTCAGGGAGGGGGCAAGAGCAAGGGCAGGAAGGAAAAGCTGTGCACTATAGTAGTATGGCAAATAGAGCAAGGGACCTCGGTAGATGGTGATAATGGTGGTAATGGGGACCCCTTACCCAGACCGGGTTCTCCAAGTTATCCACGAACCTCTCTCCCCCCTGCAGCTCCCACAGTAAATAATACACAGTACACAGATTCCCAGTAAGCAGCTCACAGATTCAAAATTCACAGTCACCCCAATTGTACTCACTGAGTTGCGACTGTTGAGTAGGCGAGCACCAGGTAGGCTCACTGGCTTACTGGCTCTGACACCACAGTATCAATTCTTTTTAGTGTTATTTTTCCATTTACCATATATTTTTTTGCCGGTTGTCGTTTGTCCAACAAATTCCAGCAAATTCCAGCAAGTTCCAGCAAGTATGGGAAAATAAGATGAGATAAGCAAAAGCAAGCCAAAGCAGGCAAGGAACTAAAGTATGCTTTGCTGGGGGTCCTTTAGATATGCAAATTGTGCTTCTCCAGAGAAGCAGTTCTCTTTTTGCTCTCTAGCACGCCTTAGCACCCCTTAGCAATGCTTTATGCTTCCTTAATGCTCTCCTTTAGGAACACTGCGGCGTTCAATCCAGTCCGTGATTTTATCGAGTTCTTACTCCTTTTTAAATCGTTTTCGTTTTATGCTTGTAGTGAATGTTTTTCATGGACCTGCTATTCGCACCCTGGTCCCAGGTCACAGCTCCAAGAAGCTCCAAACCCGACTGTTTGCAGTTGGTTTAAGGCAGCCTGTCCTACCGCCGTATCCCCCACTCGCAAGCACACACAGAGCCGAGCAGCTGGCTGCAAACCCGCAGAGTAGAGCCGCGCCCGCGCCCGCCAAATGCCTTGGGTGTTGCGGCGGCGGCAGCTTAGTACGGCAGTAAGATCTTCAAACCGTGTGAGTGCAGCGGCAGCGGTACGGGGTTTTCGGGGGTTTTCGGGGGTTGCGGTGGTTCCCCTGTCCCCCAGGACAAACCAAGCCGATGCCGATGCCGATGCCTTCAACCGTCCAGCCGATCCTCCGATCCTCCCACCGGTCACAATGGCGTCCCAACGTCCTTGCAAAGCACACTAGCTCCCTCTAGCGACCACCATAGATTTTTGCTCAAACAACTGCAGCAGTTCCAAATATTCAAACCCAGAACCCCTAATCGAGAACGCGTTTTGCAATAGACCATAGTAAAGCTAGAAAGTGGGTAAATTAGTATTATCTACTTTCCTAATAGTACTGATCAAGCCTACTCCATATACGTTCAGATTTTTAAATGGAGTGAGTTCCTCTAGTCCTAGCTAGAGCCAGTTCCCTTTCAAAAGTTTCATTCATAATTGCCCACTATTCTGCTGCTCTTGTGGGAGTTTGAGAAATCCATGCTCTAGATATACACAGTCGAGCAGTAACAATGATAATAGAAAAAAGTGATCTTACATCTGAGTTTCTTCCGCCTTATAACCCAACGTGATCTTTTTGTCAGTTGAAGATCCAGGCCTAGATGGGTCCTAATTATCTGACTCGACTCTTACCAGAACATTCCCAATTCTATGCAAGTAGCAAACATATGTAATATATTTGCAGCTACCAATCCACATTTAGGTCATTTACTCTTATCTCCCTCACCTTTTTCCTCATTCCGAGCCCAGCCTGCTATTGTATCAGGAGTGTAATATAGTATACAAACAGTTCGAAATTGCTGTAATTTTAAGCTAATGGAGGGTTAAGACCCATCCAATGTTTCTAATGCAGTATTTACTTCTGTGCGAGTAATATCACCCATCAGGAGATTACTCCATTTTAGAGTCAGTTTCGAGCTCTCATCTGTCCTATATTGGCAAAAATTCTGATACATAACTCTTCTTAGTGACTTCTTAGGTGCACCATGCAGGCATATCAATAGGTCCGAACTCTCAAGTGTCCTCATCCCATGCCGCCCCAAAAATAATCCCTGATCTGTAGATATTTAAAGAATAACCGATAGAGTTCAAAAGAGCTCTGTAAGTTTTTGAATGTTCGGAATCCGTTTGCATCACATAGATGTCCGAGACAATCTACCCCATAGCTAGCCCATATTCTGACAATTGGGTCATGGACTAATTCAGGAAGCATCGGATTTTCCCACAGAGGGAGATTCATGTGATTTTGAAGTAGGGAACATTTAGATTACATTTCCTGCCATATATAAACAAGATCTCTGATGGTCTTAAATCGGACTCTTAAAATATTTGGGGCCATTAATTCTGTATAGGAAAATTCTGCTATTTACAAAAATCTGGTTACCCATAAACAGCAGCCTACGGAGGCGTCCAGCAAATGATGCCCAGTAATACAGTTTAAAATCCGAGAGCTGTAGCCCACCCCCCTAATTAAGTGAATTTTGATACATCATATTGCATGGAGTGCCTGCTTATACCCCCAAATAAAGCTACCAATCGCCCCTTCTAGCTTTTGGAAAAAGGAGTTTGAAACACATAAAGGTATTGCGCGAAAAAGATATAGACATTTTGGTAGTTCAATCATTTTATTAATGTTGCACCTTCCTGTTATACTAAAGGGTAGTTTATACCAGCTTTTAATGACTGACTGTAACAGGGGCTCATAGTTTAATTTCACTACCTGTTCAACCTGCGGGAAATCTGAACCCCCCAGATAAGTGGCTGCTGAACAAGCCCTCAGGAGCGGTCTAGGAGAGTGAAAATTAAAAAGGACTTGTTCCTTACTGATATTCAGCTTACATCCATAAAAAGTACCAAATGTATTAGCTTCGAGTTTGATAAGATCGAGGAGGTGGGGGCTGGACTTCTCGCCCCAGCAGCACTTGCGGCCTGAGACGCTGCCCCGCAGCAGCAACACTCATTCCGCGCCCGAAAGCGCCTACAAAATTGAACTCGGGCTCCCACAGTGCAGGAAGTGCCCGGGCGAAGAACGGGCCCATCATCGCCTGGAGCCCCCACTCGTACAACTGAGAAGTCCGAAGATTAAGCCCAGGGGGCGAGTCCCATAAAACTTCCGTTTATTTTTTATGCACTATACCTTTTATACAGCATATTTTGTTCTCTGAGCAGGTTGGTCTCAGTGACCAGGTCTAACTTTCTGGCCACAAGCCTAAGGTGGCTGTAGTGTCGTGAATGTAATGATGACAGACACCAACTTGATTTCTAAAGAGCTTTATTCACGTGCTCCTTACTCGTCCCTGTCCCTACTCTAACTAACCCTTTCCTGTCATGGCCCCTCTTCCTCCAATCCCGTAACTCCTCCCATCCCAACTACTAGACTGTTCACATCATCACATCTCCCCCTTTGTTAACAAATGAAACAAACTGACTTGGTTATAGTTCTTCAATCAGTCTTTTGGGCTTGTGTATGTCTCTTCTAGGTCGGAGACTCATTCCAGTATCGGCAGGCGCAGCATCTGTCTGATGATCACGTCTCTGTGGTGTACTCAGTTGACCAAGTCCTTCTGCATTCGGTTGGTCCGTGTCTCTGTCAAGTACCTCTTTCATGGCTGGGGTACATTTTCGGGTGATCCGCCTGTTCTCAGATTCTGCGGTAATCATGGTACCCTTCTGCTGCGTGATAGTCAATGGTTCATCTTTGAATCTACAGTCTGTCTTCTTTGACTGTTCTTGTTTGACCACCACACAGTCTCCAGTACGAAGGTATGGAGATTTTGCTCTCCGGCGAGTGTCTGCATACAATTTCATTTTGCTCTTGCCAGCTTGATCAGCTACCGCTAACTCTCAATGGACACGTGTCGGAGACACCGGTCGCAGAGCTCCTTCCCATGTCGGGATCCGTGTTCTGATGGGTCGCCCTAACATGAGAGTAGCAGGACATTTTCCGGTCGTAGCATGTGGTGTCGTTCTATAGGCTCTTAGGACCTCATTGAGAGCCACTTGCAGGTCTCGTTTTTCCAAAGTGGCTTGTTGAAATGTCTTCTTCAGGGTGGCCATGAATCGTTCAATGGTGCCATTAGCTTGTGGCCACAAAGGCGTGACCTTACGATGTCGAAAGTTGAGATGTTTTGCGAAGTCACTGAACTCATGTCCGTTAAAGGAGGGACCATTATCTGTTTTAAGTTCTTTGGGAACACCCCAGGCAGCAAACACCTCGTCAATATGTGCTATTGGGAATCTCGAGTATTCATCCATGATAGCTAATACGTATTTGCCTGATTGGAGTGGTCCATAAAAGTCCATGGCAAGTTCTTGCCATACCCCACTGGGTAATTTAGTCATTTGAAGAGGAGCTGGGGAATCTCCATGCTTCACCAGTTGACACTGGGGGCAGTCCTTTAGGGTGAGCTCCACCATCTGGTCAAGTAGTGGGAACCATACTCGCTCCCGAAAAGCTCTCTTGGTTGCAACAACTCCACGATGACCCTCATGGGCAAGGTTATTCACGCCTTGACGTAACTGTCTCGGGATGCCAATCCGATGATCTCTCAGTAGGAGCCCCTCTGAGGTGGCAGACAACTCTTCACTGACATGTCGGAAGGCTTGCATTTCTTGACGGATTCGAGGATCGCTCTTTTCCTCTTCACTGTCGTGTCTCCAGCTGTGGGTGCGCAGTCGACGCACTACTTTTTGAAGGATGTTGTCTTGCGCAGTGGCTTCCTGTATCGCTTCTAAGGGGACTGCCGGTGGCCGGGCTAGGCCTACCACAAAGTGTATGTACTCTTCAGCTATTGAAGGAGGTGAGGCCTGGGACCCTTGAGGGTGTCGGGACATGTAGTGCGCCGGATTCTCTGCCTTTCCTGGTTTATGTATGATTGTGTAGGTATATTCTTGTAAGCGTAAACCCCACCTTTCAATGCGAGGTGGCATCTTGGCCTTGGGATTACCAAAGATGGTGACAAGCGCTTGGTGGTCCGTAATCATGGTGAAATGTTTGCCATAAATGAAATACATGAAAATGCTCGCAAGCCCATACGACTGCGAGACTCTCCTTCTCGGGCTGGGAATAAGCCTTCTCGGTATCTGATAGGCTGCGACTGGCGTAAGCCACAATGTGTCGTCGATCAGTGTCATTATCGTACTGGGCCAGGATAGCACCCAACCCCACTGGACTGGCATCCACTGTTATCTCCGTCTTCCTCTTGGGGTTAAAGTAAGCTAGATTGTCCACTGATTCTACCGCCTGTTTAATTTCTTGGAATGCCCGCTCACACTGAGGGCTCCACACAAATGGTTGTCCTTGTTTGGTGAGGACACGGAGTGGGTGACTTATGGTGGCATAGTCTTTTATGTATCTGGCGCAATAGCTCGCCATGCCCAGAAACGATCGGATGTCACTCACATCTTGAGGGCTCTTGGTTGTGTTGAGCGCTGTCACTTTCTCAGGGTCAGGCTTCATCCCTGCCCCCGAGAACACATGTCCGAAGAACTTGAGAGTGGATTGATGGAACTCACACTTGTCCTTATTGAGAGTTAAGTTAGCTTCTAGGAGAGCGTGGCACACTCGATCCAGAGCTTAGTCATGTTCCTGTGTGTTTGCTCCATACACCAAAATGTCATCACTATAGTTCAGTGAATTTAGTATGTGTCTGATGGTCTGGCGTATGACCTCTTTGAATATTTGAATAGAGGAGATGCCGAAACTCAGCCGTTTGTATCGAAACAAACCCAGATGAGTGACAAACGTCGTTATGTACCTTGATTTTTCCTGCAATTCCAGCTGATGGTATCCCTTATTTAGATCGAGTTTGGAAAACACCCTGGCTCCGTTCAATGCTGATATTATATCGCTCAGGTGAGGTCCTGGGTGACTCTCTCTTTCTATGGCTGTATTGGGAAGCCACATGTCCACACATAAACGTACCTTTTCAGGGTTGCCCTTCTTTGGAACGATGACAACTGGTGACACCCATGGTGTGGGACCATCCGTTTTCTCGATAATGTCAGCCTGCAGCAGTTCCTGGATTTCATCCTCTACGGCTTGCTGAAGATGAAAGGGCACTCGCCTGGGATGTTGAGCCACAGGGCGCACCTGATCATTGATGTGCAGGCGAATCAGGCATTTTTCATCATTTTTCCAAGCCCAGTGAACAGCTTGGGAAACTTACGAACGATGTCTGGATTGTCACTGACTCCGTATAAGATCTCAACCAGTCGGAGGCGCTCCGCTGTAGGTAGACTAAGGAGACAATCAGTCTCCGGGCCCTCAATGACATGGATGTGTGCTGACACAGAATTATTTTCATGTTTCAGGGTTGTTGCGAACTTGCCCAGGCATGGAGTGGTTTTCTCGCCATCCAGGTGAACACCCTGACATGTGCTGGACTCAAGGGGGGTGGTGGCTTCATTTTGTTATATTCGGTCACGGGCATATAGTTCAATGACGCCCCGCTATCCAACACAAATTTGGTCGCATGTGTTCCCACTTTGATGTCTAGTGGAGGATATTTCTTTAGCTGGTCCGGGTCTGCTACCATGCAGATATATTCATCTGTATATACTGACTCCTGAGATGTCGATCTCGATTCTCTTGATGATGCTCGTCTCGAGGACCTTCTTGTCCATTGGGATTTGCGCGACTCCCGGCTGGAGTGCAACGAGCCAGAGGAGGACATTGCTCTGTCCTGCACAGCTTTGGCATGATGTCGCTGGGCATCTGGGCGAGACAACTTTGTTGTTTCACTCCTTCTTTCTTTGCTGTACACTCCGCACATCGCCTCAAAATGATTTTTCCTTCCACATTTTCGGCATTGTTGACCCATTGCTGGACATACGTCTGTATGTGGGAAGTCATACCCACATCAATAGCATTTCCGTGAACGCTCTGTCTTTCTGACATGGTCTGGTTTCTTGTCTTTTCTCCTAGATTCATAGCGTCGGCGACCTTTATGTCGGTGACGGGACGCTGGTCTGGACCTTCTCTGTCGTTCATTTGATCTTCTGCGAGTGCCGTTGGTTTGCATCCAATGGGCTTGCTCTCTTCTTTCACTACGCCCTGTCTCCATACTCTTGGCATGCTCCTCCGCTTGGTCATACACCCTGGTCATTTCCTCTATTTCGTCGAGATCATGACTTTTTCTTAGTAATCGTCTTCGGAGTGTCTCTGAATGACAACCCTCTATGACTCTTAGCCGGATGGCATCCTCCGTTGAGAATGCGTCAAAATTGCAATACTGAGACAGACGACGTAGTCTGGATATGAATGTGCTCATCATTTCTTCCTTGTCTTGACGGGCTTGATGAAATACATATCTCTCGTAATCCACATTCCTTTTATGCACAAACTTTCTGTTCAACGCATCTCGCACTTTGTCATAGGTTCCTTTCTCATCCGTCGGTAGTTCTTTGATCAATTTGCAAATCTCTTTGCCGACTAGATTGCGTAGTGCAATTAATTTGTCTCTGTCTCCCGTGTCTTTCGATCCTTCAAGATAGTCCTCGAAATCCTCGAGCCACTCCTGCCATCTGGGGCCCATGCTTCCGCCAGCCACCAGGGTCAGCGATTCCGGGGGGCGCAGATGCAATACTCCAGTTGCAACTGGGGCTGCCGCCGCTGTACTTGCCGTCGCTGCACCTCCACCATTTCGGCTCGGTGACTTCGACATACCTGGACTGGCGTGGGAGAATGACCTTTCACTTGCGAGTGCTCGATTGCGTTTGTTGGTACTTGTTGCCTAATTACCAATGCTTGTTGTGCAACTGTCAATGCTTGTTTGCAATTATCAATGCTTGTTGTGCAATTATCAATACTTGTTTTGCAACTGTCAATGCTTGTTTTTGCAATTTCCATTGCTTGTTTTGCAACTGTCAATGCTCATTTGCTTAGGCCTTGTGCTGCCTGACTTCAAAATGGCCGCCAGCAATTTACACATGGAGGTTGTCCTGAAGGTTGCCTGACTTTAAGATGGCCGCCGTTCTTGAATTCTCAGTTCACACGAGACTTCACTCTGTCATTCCATCGAGGCATTCTCGTTCTCCAGGACTCACCGGCAGCTGATGTCTGCATGCAGTCTCATTTCTTCACGACCTCGGCGTTCCTGGACCCTCAAAAGCATCCAGGTACAATCAGGGAAGTTCCTAGCTGCAGCTCGTTACTGGCATGCCATTCCTCACGAATCGGGGGTGAGCTGGCTACTTTCGCGCGCACTGGCGCTCTTCGTCGGGACACTTCCACACGTCCTGGGCAGCACCACAGACGCTCCTTGGTCACCGGAGCAGTAGGCAGAGTCGGGGTGGGCACCCGACTTCTCCTTATTCAGCATGTGCCGACTTGCACGCATCGGGGGTGAGCCGCAATTTGGCGCGAACCAGCGCACGGCTTTCAAACACCCCGGCGCTCGATGGCATTTTCTTCTTCTGGGCTCTACGCGACTAGCAGATTGCGGAGCGGGGGGGCAGCTACCGCTGGCCTCTTGTTCTGGGCGGCGGACTTACTTGAGACACACGTGTCTCGACAGCGTTTTCTTCTTTCACGCTGCAGGGGACCGGGACGCTTCGTTGTGGGTTTCTGTGGGTGGCAGACTCCACCATCCCACCCTCATCGCCAGCTGTAGTGTTGTGAACGTGATGATGACAGACACTAACTTGATTTCTAAAGAGCTTTATTCACGTGCTCCTTACTCGTCCCTGTCCCTACTCTAACTAACCCTTTCCTGTCATGGCCCCTCCTCTTCCTCCAACCCCGTAACTCCTCCCATCCCAACTACTAGACTGTTCACATCATCACAGTGGCCTCTGGTCCAAAATGGTGAAGCGTAAGGTACCGTGCCTACAAGAGCCCACTATTAAATGTACACATAATACAACTTTGGATTCTTTTTTGGCTTGAGCTGTAATGGTCATTACCACTGAATTTGACTTGGCCGAATGTAGATTATCGATGGAGGTGGGGGGAGTGCCAGGTTCTACAGTGGGGGACGTGGCTTCACAGGATCAACAGTCTTCCCCCCAAAGTCACTCCGTGGCTCAGAGCAAAGCAAGCCTTTCCTGTGTCTCTTCTGTGGTTCATCCCCTTGACAACTCTGGTTTGGAAACCTTAAACAATAACATTTGCTCACCTTTGCCCCAAAGGAAGCGGTAAACTAAACAAACAGTAAGAGCGATGAGCTCGAAAGGTTCCTCTAATACATTGACAAGCTGGCCCAGTTCTAACTGCCTGGACCCAGTGAGTCCCGTAAACATGGACTGAACCGATGTGCTTGGCAAATTTAAGGATGCGATCCAGCAAAGTATTGCCCCTTTGATCGATAGATTATCTGCTTTGGAGACAGCTATAACTAAACTGGGTGAAGGGATCAAACCAATAATAAAATCCATTAACTCAATCTGTCCTACGGGCTAAGTTTCCCTGGGCCGATTCGAAGTGTATATATATATGGGTGCAATACTTCGTCTAGAGGCAAAGTCATGGAAGGATCGGTTACTTGAGTTTCTAACCCATTTCTGCTGCTCTCCCACCCTTTGGCACCTTCTGCATTAGCCGCAGCAAGGAACTTAGCAGGAGAAGAGAGGACTCTATATAGCCGGACTGAACAACCTGTGCCAAGGGTAGTGGTGAGTAGGAGGGTCAGCTGGGGCTCCCATGCCTAAATTTACCCCCGGACTGTTGTCCCTATGTAGCTATTCTGTCAGGTGTACCAAGTATCAATGTAAATAACGCGGAAACCACCTGCCAACTCAAAAACAAAGTATGCCATTGGTTAGAAAATAACATCCACTTGTATTGTAAGGACTATGACGATATTTTGTTTGTTAGAAGGGTTGGGTGGGTAGGTCCTATGCCAAAATCCATGGAGGGCAGATTGCGTTATGATCAATTGCAGGTCTCCTGCTTTGGCCAAGCCATTACTTCAAAGTTCTGCTCCACTGTCCATCAAGGAAGCATGTATTAATATACTCCCGCGTGGCTTTTTCCATTGTTGCTTACAGCTCTATCCCCCACAAAGGGCAGTATGAATTACCACATTTCCAGGCAATCAGTTATCTCCACTGAACAAATAGCTATCCCTGTTAGAAAAAGATTTGATCCCCTGTCTACTTTGGATCAAACTGACTTCAGGATATGTTTTCTCACCCAGCTAGCCATAGCTTCTCTAGCTCGGCAATTGGTTACCCAAGTATACTACCTATAGAGCTTACATCATTGAGTATTCCGTTATTTTGCTCATGGAAACCTGGGCCCAAGAACCAATAGATTGGGATGGTTATGAAAGCTTCTATGTGGCAGCAACTCCTTCCCCTGGTTTTAGGCCATGAGGGGGGTTAACCACCCTGGTCCGATTCTCAAATAACTTGAGGGTATTCCCAATTCCCCTGAAGCACAGCGGAATTCAGTTATTATGGGTGATTATTTCTAATTAATTCCACCTTTTCCTAGTGAACTTTTATAATTCTATTAGTGACCCTGGGTGCCAGATTGAGGGTGTCACTGTTAGAGGCCTGATTATATGCTTATTTTAAAATAATAGGAGGGGATTTTAATGCAAAGCTAGGACATAACTCCAATGATGGCAACCTTTTTTTTGGGTGAAAATGTTTTGTCTAGTGACTCCGGGACTGACTTGAGGGGCCGCAAGCTATTGAAGGCTGGTTTAAGAAATGTTATGCCTGTGGGTTCTTGCTTGCCTATGGAATTACCCACCTATGTGGGATGGGGGACCATCATGGACTACATTTTTATTTCCAGATCGCTCAACGGCTTTGTCAGTCCAGGGGTGGTACATGAAACAAACTTTAGCGACCATAACCCAATAGAAAATAGGTTAGGAGTAAAAGCTAGTCCGGGCACAAATCCCGGGCCAGGCCTGACCGGATTAACCACGAAAGATCGGGGGTCTTACGGTAAAGTGGTGCACCCTCCTAATCCCAAAACTGACTAAACTTGTAGTCGAATCTAATGTTGGTATCATCATGGAGCCCGTATTAGCACTCAAACCATCACCTGTATCAATTGTGGAAGCATTTGACCAGTTAAATAACTCTACCATTGCCATCATAAGGGATATGGCCAGTAAACTGAGGGGGATAAAACCGGGTTGGTTTATCAAAGCATGCAGGTCAGTGGGCAATGGCCTGAGTGAGGCCCTTAACACTAAACCCTGCAATCAGGTTATGTTTAAGGGTGCTGTTAAAAGTAAAAGCACAGGAAACGGATAAAGTTCCAAGTATGCTTTAATGGGCATCCAACTCACCTCAACAACTGACAGATGTCAACATTCTAAACCAAGCTCCAGCGGAACATTCCAAGGTAAGGAGAAGGGAGGGGGTGTTTGGAGCGTACCAAAAGAAACAGTGAGATTACAACACCTCTCCCTTATTTACCAACAGAAAACACATTACATTTTGCAATCTTGTCACAGCTCCAATATTGTCAGTTTTCAAGAAGAACCACGGTTTTGAATGTTTTAGCAATGCGACAGGGAGGGTAGAATTTGCTTGGGCTGCGTGGCCCCTTTATGTTCTTTTTCACTTGCACCACAGCTCCTACCCTCCATACTGGTGTTTTGACTCTGTTCTTTTTGTCATACCAAACTTTGTATTTTGCCTGGTGCAGTTTGACCTTTTCGCTAGCTTCCACAGAATTGGGATTAGCCACCCTGACCCCCTCCAACCAATTGGGGTTTCGTTTAGTACAGGGTTCTCTTCTCCTGAGGGACACAAAAGGAGAAATACCTGTTACTAGATTGGGGGAGGTGTGATATGCCCATAAGCAATCACGCAGGGACGATTCTATTTCCCACCCATTGGTAGAGGCTAGCTGAATGTGTTCCTTAATGAGCCTGTTGGCCCTCTCTACCAGACCATTGGCCTTGGGGCAGTACAGGGCGGTCTTCTCATGTTTAATGTTCAGCTTAGGTAAAAAGTCAATGTCATATGCTGCGACGTAAACTGTACTCCATTGTCTGTGACAAGGGAGGATGGTATGCCCTCCTTCGCGAAAATATCTTTGAGAAAGTCGAGAACTGCACTAGTGTTGGTGCGATGCACAAACGTATATGAGATCCAATGGGAAGTGCAGTCAACTATGACTAACATGAACTTTTTCTGGATACCCAAATTGTCCATAGATCCGATGATGTCCATGAGACCCACAATTGACAGACGGAATGCAGAACAAATCAAAACATTCACCCCCAGTCAAGCGATTTGGGTTAAATCCATCATTCTTTTTCTCACCATGCCACCCCAGTTTAGACCTGGCCATATGCAAATCTGTCTTGACCCTATGCCTCATGGGAACAGTCCAGCCCGAACTGCCAAGCCAGGTCCTCCCTGGACTAAAAATAAGCATCCTAGGACCGGTTTCTGGGTATCACCCCTCTTCAGCCAGGATAGCTTGATACCAGTGGCACAGTGAGCCCGGACCCACGTCCGAGCATACCCAGCGCACTTAAGGCAAGAAAGCAAAAGACACACAATTGATGGACGGAATGCAGAACAAATCAAAACATTCACCCCCAGTCAAGAGATCTGGGTAAATCCATCATTATTTTGCTCACCATGCCATCCTAGTTTAGACCTGGACATAGGCAAATCAGTCTTGACCCTGTGCCTCATGGGAACAGTCCAACCCAAACTGCCAAGCCAGGTCCTCCCTGGACCGGAAACAAGCATTCTAGGACCGGTTTCGGGGTAACACCGGTGATGTCCATGGCCAGCTTGCTCCATGGCTTAAGGGGTACTTCAACTGGGGCTAAAGGTGCCTTCCTTACCGACTTGGTTTTGTCGCTCCTGGCACAGCTAACACAATCCTTCACCAATTGCTCTACAATAGCATCCATTCTAGGGAACCAACATTTCTCCCTCACCCTTTGTTTAATAAAACTGCACCCTAAATGCCCCTCATGAGTTAGTTCCACTATTCTATTCCTGAGGTTTGCAGGTGGTACAATCCTATTCTTACGGAATACTCTGTTCCCTATGGTGCTTAATTCATATCTGACTTCCCAGAAGTCCTTGAGCTTATCCTCCAGTTCACTGCACTTGCTGGGCCATTCTTCTTTCATTACCACTTTAAGTTTGTGTAAGTCTTTATCTTCTTCCATTTTTTTTTCCCCATTCTTCCTCCGTCAGTGCTGGCTCATTCACCACCATAATGGGGCAGTCTAACACTTCTTCAGGTTGTTCATTTTGCAAGGGAGCTCTAGACAGGTAGTCAGCAATTTTGTTTTCCCCCCAGGGACATATTCAATTCTAAAGTTGAAATTCTCCAGTCCTAAGATCCATTTTCCTATCCAGGAAGTGCAGTTTTCCGTCCCTTCACCCTAAAGATGAAAGTCAGAGGCTTATGGTCCGTTCGAATAGTAAAGTTTAACCCACACAGGAAATACTTGAAATGTTTTACTGCCCAGAAACATGCCAGTGCCTCTCTTTCATTTACTGAGTAATTACTTTCTGCCTTAGAAAGGTACCAGGAAGCAGACACAATTATTTTTTCTCCTTTCCCATCTCTTTCTGACAGGGTGGCACCTAGGCCCTTATTTGATGCATTGAAGGTAAGGATTGTCTTTTTTGTGGGGTCAAAAGTGCAGAATGCAATATCTCTCCCTTCAACGCATCTGCAGTGCACATGTGCTGGTTATGCCATTCAAAGTCCTTGTTTCTTTCAAGCAGTTCACGTAAGGGATCACATTTAGAAGCAAAATCCTTGACTAACTTGTCCATGTATTCCATAAGACCCAGGAAAGATTTAAGTTTGTCCTTATTCTGAAGATAGGGAGCATCTTTGACAGCTTTCAGCAGGTTGTTCCTAGGTCTAAACGCCTCTTTGGAAATGGAATGCCCTAGGTCGTCAACTGAAGTCACTCTAATTTGAAACTTAGACTTCTGCACCGTCAACCCAGCATCCATCAACTTCCTGAATACAAGTCTACGGGTGCAGTCATGGTCTTCCACTGAGCGACCATACACCAGAATATCATACTGGAACCACATAGTATGGTCTACATCATTTAGGATCTGATGCATGATCTTCTGGAATACCGCAGCGGCGGATGCCAGCCCAAACGGCATCCTCTTGAACATGAAAGCTTCTTGGGGGGTTAATGAAAGCAGTGAGGGACCTTGAGTCAGGGTGCAGGTCTACCTGATAGTAAGCCATAGACAAGTCAATGACACTAAAGAACTTAGCCTGACCCATGGTGCTGAGCATTTTGTTTATGTTGGAGAGTGGGTACCTCTCGACCCAGATGTTCTCGTTTAAGCTGCGTAAGTCAGTGCCTAAACGGATGCCCTCCCCACTAGCCTTGGCTCCGATTACAACGGGCGCCAACCATTCAGACATGTCTACAGATTGTATGTCCCCCATCGTGCACAATTTCTCCATCTCTCTTTCTAGAGGCTCTCTCATTTGGTGAGGTACTGGATGCAACTTGTGTACAACTGGTTTGGCAATTACTTTGAGTGTAATTCTGTGTTGACAATCATGAAGGAATCCTAGCCTGTCCTCAAACAGTTTGGGAAACTCTTTACAGATGTTTGTACTGAGCACACTCTGGTCCATGAGCAGGACCTGTTCTTCCATCTTTGGGTTAAGGATGATGCCTAGCTCTTTTTGGTGCTGCCACCCTGTCTCCATGATGTACACTTTGCCTACAGTGTTTCTCCCTATGAATTCGATATGCATTTCTTTCATACCTAAGAGGGGTATAGGTTCTTTGTTATAGCCTGTGGGAAAAACGGCAGGTTTCTGTAAGGCTTTGCTTTCCTGGTTGTCAATGCATTCAAAGTCTCTACAGTTCAATAACGTAAAAGGAGAGCATGAATCAGCAAACATGCTAATGATTTTGTTGTCCAACTTAACATCACACTTGGGATAAATTACATTTACAGTACCAGTACTTTATTTAAGAGAAACATTTACTTTTTCTCACTGGGCATGACACATTTTATTTCTTTACTCATGATGCCCTCTACGCTTGCACCCTCTGCATGATGAGGATCACCTTCTCTGTATACCCTTGCAAAGTGTCCCCTCCTATTGCCTCTTTTGCAAGTAACACTTCGAGCTGGACTATGGATGTTGTTCGCAAGATGGTTGCTGCTACAACAACTGTAGCATCTGTCATTCCTTTCATTCCCCACATGCTTGTGAACGTTATTCTTGTTTTGCACCTTATTTACATCACATATCTCCTCCTCCTCTTGGATATTAGCTACTACTTCTGCTGTGGTCTTCATTTCTTTTATGCATTTCGCAGTGTGTTCCACTGATTTGGCAATACTTACAGCTTCCTGAAGGCTGGGATTCTTTGCTAACAGTTTCTCTTGGAAGCGTAAGTTGTTAGTGCACCTTACTAATTGGTCTCTGATAAGAGAGTCAGTCAGATTGCCAAATTCGCACAGTTGGGTGAGACCCCTCAAAGCTGCAATATAGTTGGTCACCGACTCTTTTTTACCCTGGGACCTGCTGAAAAATTTGTGCCGCTCCAATACTACATTTATTTTGTCCCCAAAGTGCGTTTCTAACTTTATCATGGTTGTAACAAAATCATCCATACCTTCCACTACCTCACCGTTGGAGTTTTCCGGTCGGGCAACGTTTTTTTTTTCTTCTTTTTAAATCTTTATTTTTCAGTTTTACACATACATGTCAAAAAGCAATGCTCACATTGGTACATTGATAAGGCGCCTTCACATACAATTGTAATGCAATATATGTTTACATGTTAGAACCCATGGCAACAGTAAAAAAAATTGAACAGGGATGCAGGCTGAGTCACATTACCAACCATCCTGCAGGTATATCTCACCATCCTTCACAGTCCCGCCGCCCCAACCCAGACTCCGCCCGAACCATAGTGACATGCATGTATAGCATAGAAGAATAACCAAGTCATATAAATGCAATTCGTTACGTCTCTGGTAGCCAACCCCTTCGGGAACAATGCCGTTTGCAACCTGTATGTCCGCTCCACTGCGTTTTTTGTTAATATATGCTCTGTATGAGCCCATAGGTGGCGAGGAACTGGGCACCAGGGTCGCATATTCCTCACAGTTCACATTACAGTACGCCAAACTGCGCAGCCATGCCTGTAAGGTAGGGGCTTTCCTACTGCCCCATAGCAATGCCACCTCTCGCTTAGCCAACAGGAATCCAAGTGCTGCAAACCTTCTGACTTTCTTGGGAAAATTAACCATATAGCCCAACAGTGCAATTTCCGCTGTAGGAACCAGTGTCATAGAAAGCATGTCTCCCAATGTGGTGTGTATCTGTACCCAGTAGTGTTGTAACTTTGGGCAGGTTCAGAAGAGATGAGCATGTGGAGCAGAACATTTCTGGCACTGGTGAGGCCTAGAAGGGTCTATCTTGTGGGACCAAGCCGGGGTGTGGTACATCCTGCAGAGAAATTTGAAATGTAGCAACGTATGCCTACTGTTCAGGGACACCTCCCTTGTGACCCTGCAGCATTGCTCCCATTGATCATCAGCAATAGGGCGGCCCAAATCCTGTTCCCATGCTGTGCCAATTCTAACGTCAGAGAAGGGGCGATCCATGATACACCGTTTATACAGTTTGGAAATCAAATGTGCGCCTATTGGACTTTCGATTATTAACGACAGCGGAGAGGCCGGTTCAGGAGCAACCTGAAATGTGGGGAAGGCAGCCCGCAACATGGAATGCATACGTCGCAACACAAAGACATCCATAAAGGAGCAATCTGGAAACAGCGTCTCCGACACTAAGAAAATATGGTTGTCGGGGAAAAGGTCACCTATCGCATCAATTTGAAATTTCGCCAATGTGCGCTGCACTTATGTTTCACCTGTAATGGGGAGCAATGGGGAATTTGGGAGTGGCAATGCCGGGGAATGTAATAGGTCTAACCCCAATAGTCGATGTAGCTTCTCTCAAGTCCAGCTGGTGGTGGATACAGTCTGAATATCCCGCGGGTCCCTCGAGCTCCCTTTAGGTAAAACTGTGAACAATTTCTGCAGAAGTACCAAATCCGCCTCCGGCTTCAAGTAGGGGATTTGGGCGTCTGGGTGGTACCAAGCATAGGAATAGCAATACTGCGTCGTTAAATAGTATAAATACATATCCGGGACTCCAAATCCGCCCTGCTCATACGGCAGTGTCAGAGTCTGCCAGTTCACCCGTGGTCTCTTGTTGCCCCACACCAATCGAAAAAGAAGTTGGCGCAGCAGTAAAAAGAATGACTGGGTAAGAAGAATGGGAATGTTGTTAAAAAGATATAAAAATCTCGGGAGGACTACCGTTTTGACAATGGCCACTCTACCTGCCATCGACAAAGGCAGCCGCAACCACCTCTCTACTTGTGATTCCAATGAGCTAATTGCACGGCCATAGTTTAATCTAATAATAGTAGCTGTATCTAAATGTACATAAAACCCGAGATATTTGACCGCGTCATGGCACCATTCCAACGGAAATTCACATTCCCATGCCGCCGTACTGTTTGTTAACGGAAAAATCACAGACTTGTGCCAGGTAACACTAAGAACCTGTCAAATCAAATAATTTCCCTAATAAGGGGTTCGAGGTTAAGTTGGGGCTGCCGAACGTACAAAACAGTATCATCGGCATACATTGACACCAAAAGAGTGCCGGCTCGAAACTGCAAACCACGGTGCAAATGTTTCTCTTGAAAATGCCGCACCAAAGGGTCCATCGCTAAAATGAAAAGCAATGGGGACAAGGGACAGGAGAAAAGACTGGGAGATTTTACGATTCAGGCGCAGTCTAGCTGTGGGTTCCGTGTATAGAAGGGCGGCCGTAGAGACAAAACACTCCGGCATTCCCATACGGCGCATCTCCGAAAGAAAAAAGGGCCACTCAAGGGAGTAAATTGCCTTCTCGGCGTCAAGGAGCCCTGCAGCGGCCGTTGTATTGGGGTCTATCCTATGTAGTACTGTAAACAAGGTCTGCAGATTGAGCAGGGTGGACCTATGGGGAATGAAGCCAGACTGAGCCGGTGAAATAATGTATTCCATCAATAAAGACAGCCGGATAGCGATCACTTTGGCTAATATTTTATAATCAAGATTTAGCAGGGACAATGGCCGGGGGGAGCCACAGAGTGAAGGGTCCTTGCCAGGCTTAGGGAGAAGGATCATGACAGCCTCTCTAAAAGTTGGTGGAAGGATTCCAACTTCAAGTGCCTCCGCATACACCTCTATCTACCGCGGAACCAATATATCTTTATATGCTTTGTTAAAATCTGCAGAGAACCCATCAAGGCCGGGCGCCGAGGAACCTTTAAGTGCATCGATCGCCTCCACTTCACTTTCCTGGGATATGGGAATGGCAAGGAAGTCCTGCATATGCCTTTCAAGATAAACCAGAGCAATTTCCGTAAGGTACTCTCCTTGTTCACGGAGGTCCCCGGTGATTCTAGAGGTGTACAAAGTTTTAAAGTGAGACAGGAAAGTGTTGCATATTTCCGGAGTAGTGTGTAACACCTGGTCATTCGGGCCTCTGATTTCAGTGATATAGGCTTTGCTGAGCAGAGGGTGGAGAGTGTGTGCCAAAATCTTACCGGGCAGTTCGCCCTCCCCATACCTTCTGGCAACATGCTGTTTGCTGACGTATAAAAGTTCCCGCTCTGCAGCCTCCCGAAACTCCATTATCAAAGCTAACTGTCGAGCTTCGCTGGCCTCTGACACATGTTCTAGCAGTTCCAAATCTAGGGCTGCAATTTCTCTCTCAATGCGGCTTAAAGTGGATTGTAGATCTCTCAGGACCCCTGCATTCTTAGCTATACAAACCCCCCTGATATAGGCCTTAAAACCCTCCCAAAGAACCGCCCAGGTATCCACGGATCCTGTGTAAATTTCAAAATAGTCCTCAATGGCCTCCCTCACCTCCTCAAGAAACACCTGGTCTTGAAGTGCCTTCCCAGGAAAACGCCATTGTCTCTCATAATATCCACCAGGCCTCGGAAAGTTAAGTCGAAGTATGACAGGAGAATGGTCCGAGAATGTCAGTGGCATCGTATCTAACCCACTGAACCAACCAGCAATGCCCGGTGAGACCAACCAGTAGTCTATTCTAGTCCAGGTGTTGTGTAACCCAGAATAACGCGTGTAAGAAGTGAGGGACGGGTGATTTGTGCGTTCAATATCAACCAGTGAAAATTGCCTACAGATGTCTTGCAGGGTGAGGCGTGAGCGGTGCTTAGAGTCAGAAGAGGAGGAAGTACTTTCCCTAGTAGGATCTAACAACCAATTAAAGTCCCCTCCCATTATTAGTAGGCAGGGATACAGAGCCAGGAGGGCCACCTGCAATGCATGGTAGAATTAAGGCAAGTCTAAGTTTGGAACATATATGCCTACTAGAGCCACATTGTGTCCCAGCAGAAAGCCGGCAACTATCAAAAGGGGGGCCCTCCCTATCAGCTATAACCCTGTATAGAGAGAAAGGGACTCTTTTATGGATAAATATGGCCACACTTCTCGCATAACTGCTGTAATTAGAAAAATATCTATGGGACCCCCAGCTCTCCGCCATAGGCGGTGCATCGGACTTGGACAAGTGAGTTTCCTGCATGCAAACTAGGTTGATGTTATGTCTAGCAATATAATTGAGAAACTGCCGTCTTTTTCGAGTGTTATTCAACCCTCTGACATTCCAGGACATCAAAGATAGCCCGGAAGGACTGGGCTGCCAGCCTAACTGTGCCATCCAATGAATATAACAACAAGCATGTGGCCTTTCAATCTAACCCAGCGCCATGTACCATTGACCTGTGTAGCAATACCTGAAAAACTATGAAGAAACAGCAAATGTCCCCCCCACCACCCAGCATCCTAACCCTGGCGAGGCAAAACCCATCACCACAAACCAAAGGACGGTGTAATTCTTATAAGCATTGTAATACAGTCATCGCACATAAACACCGTAAACTTGGCATAATCAGCAAACATACCTCTGTATTCACCATGAGGCACAGCAACTCCACGCCGGCCGGGCAATACTTAATACTATATTGACAAATGGAAAAAATGTCAACAATGGAAAATTACATTACAGAACCTCAAAATACAAGAATGAATCAGCCAGTCCCAGGATTAGAGAAGAGCTCCATACTGACTTCCGAACCACTATGAGGGGGAGATGTCACTCGTGCAGCCGCCATCGCTCCATTGTTGTTCTTCTTATACTCGTGGCAAACCTCCTGTGCTTCGGTCGGGTTTTCAAAGATGCTTGATCTGCCGTCTACATCCACCTTCAGTCTGGCCGGGTAGAGCATACCGTACCTAAGTACCAGATTCTTTAAAGTGGCCTTCACGCTGTTGAACTTGCGCCACGCATCTTGTACCACGACTGTAAAGTCTGGGGAAAATTATAGCCTACTCCCCTGCCACTGGACCTCCTCCCCCCGCTCACGGGCGGAACGAAGAGCAGTGTCACTGTCCCCGAAGTTCATTAGTCTAGCAATGATGGGTCTTGGAGGCTGCCCGGGTTTGGGGCGGGGACCCAACGATCTCTGGGCACGTTCCACCACAAAGCCCTGCGTGTAGGACTCTCTGCCAAACAAATTGGATTGTAGTTGCTCCACAAAGACATCCATGCAGCCAGTGGTGGCATCTCTGGCACGCCAATAATGCATATGTTGTTCCGTCGACTGCGGGCTTCTAAATCTTAATTCTTTATCGCTACTTCCTTCCGAATCCTTTTCACCCTCTCTAGCCATTTCTGCGACTGCGCCGCTCCGTCCTCCACATCTGAGACTCTAGCCTCCACGACATCCAGACGACGGTCATGTGCTTGGACCTTCGCGCCCATATCAGCCAGTCTCTTATCCAGCGCATTGAACCTGCCGTCCAGGGCCTTGAAGCCAGCCCTCATCTCTATGAGCATTGCAACAGTGAGCGAGGCGGGGTCGTCAACATCATCATTGCCCTGTGCACCCTCGGCCATGTCTGTAGGGTCATCAGATGTAGTGTCTGTGACCTTTTCAAATGGGAGCGTCCGCTGTTTTGGATCTTTCCGCCCCATGGCTCAACGTGCCTGTCCATGCCCACAAGGACAGGTGGAGATAGGCAGAATTGTGTCCCCAAGATAACGCATGGATGCAGGACCACTGAAGTGCGGGTTTGTGTAAAATGATAAAATGACGGCCCTCCGGCCCCAACAACTCAACTCAGACCAACAATGCGGGGGGCTGCACACCAAGCCAAAAGAATGTGCACTGTAGTAATGGCCTCACAGTGGATCGATGCCTGTGCCGCAAGGGATGGAGAAGTATAGCTGCGAGTAGATGGAGCTCGATTGTGGCACTGCAACGGCTAGCCAGCCACAAGAGGAATCCGCCAGTGGGAGAGCACTGCTGTCAGCACAAGCGCAGCCAATAGCCTAAAGAGTAGGAACGGTGGGGCCCAAAGGTACCGCCAGTGTGTTTCAGTTCGGGGGGCGCACAGGTACGTCCCTGTCAATCATGTCATGCCCCAGTAAGACTCAGCCTGACCGGAGAACAGAGTGTTTCCTTCCTGTGGAACAGCAGCAGTAGCACAGAGACTCAGGATAGTATCTCCCCACGCCAGCCGCCAGATCGCAAATGAGGCCAGAGTCAGTGGGGCCCAGCACAGCTCAAGTCCCAGGCCAGGCGCCGGGGCAGCAGCACCAGCACCTGTGGGCCGATGTATTTCACCACTTCCAGGGCCAACCGGGGGGGGAGCCAGCACACCCGAACAGGTCCAGAGCCGCCACGACACCCAAAACGAGACCTAGCGGGCCTCCCCGCTAGCCCGCCACCCCCCCGCGACTACACAGCACGCCACGGCCCAGAGCGACCACGAGGCCGGAAGAGCCACGCAGCCGCCGCGTCCGCAACAGGTCCCAACGCACAGCGCCAACAGGGGGGGTTGGGGGAGGGTGACCACCGTACGAGGGGCCGATACAGGCAACGGGCACCGACCGGGGACCTCCGCTCACCTCCATGTTCCGAAGCCACTCCCCTCACGCCAGTGTCGCTCTCAGGAAGGCCCCAGGCCCTGCGCACACATCCCAGCTACGCAGGCCCAGGAACAGACTGCTCCGCTCCTCGGATCGACCCGCTGCCGGCATCCACTCATTCCACATCACCTCCCGGGCATCGTGGTGAGGCGTCTGTCAAATTATTCAAAGCCCATATCGATGAAATCGGGCTTGTAAAGTTCCTGGCCGACAGAGCCTCAAGCAGAGGCGGCCATCTTAGTCGCCTGCGTGGCCACGCCCCGGTTCGGGCAGCGTTTCATAGATTTTGCACCCCTGTACACCCAAATTATGAAGGAGGATATGCTGTTTGCGCATGGCAGTGAACCGTTCTCCGCCTATGGCAATTAGGTACGACTCAAAAAGTTTGACCTACTCCTTCCAGCATATTTCAGGTTCTCCTATTTTGTTTAGAAATGGAGGTGACTGGCTCATGCTTGCTGCAGCCATCATGGTATGCTAAAGGTCACCCTACAGCAGAACAGATGAACAAAAGGATTTGGAGGCAGCGGTGCAGGGGAGAACCAAGGATAAGGAAAAGTACTTCTTAATTGCCCAATGATGTGGTATAACAGTAAGAATGGTAGCGAAACATGCGCAATGGTCCCAAACAGCTAACGCATACACTGAGCCAGTGAAAAAAAAGGAAAATGTGTTCACATAGCCTCCTAATTGCACAATAGACTTAATACGTGGAAAAGTACATTGCAGTTCACTCACAAGTTTCCCAGTCCGTGTGCATGTATTGCTTTAACCTCATGTGTGAAAGAAAAGACCCCACTTTACTTCACTATGTCGCTAGAATGGAGAAGAAAGCACTTGCAAAAAGCAAAGCAGAGTGCTCACACCTCACAAAGCAGAAACTTCTATTCTCGACCTTCTTGAGGCTTTATTTCTTATTTCCATAGCAACATCCGTGTGACGAGTCAACGAAACTAAGCAGAGCACAACGCTGTAATCAACGGCAAGGATCTGCGCATGTTCCATGGAGAAGTGTCTGTAGACGGCGCCTGCCCACACTCGCCTGCAATGCAGTCTATAACGCCGGCTGACAGAAAAGTTTGCGCTTCAAGAGTCTCTGCCGCCGTCACTCCTGGTGCTCACAATCGCCTCACAATGCTGCATGACTCCTTCTCACTCGCTGCTGACTAAAAATCCTCTCCCACAGACTTCTCATGCGTGAAGGTACACCCAAGAGAATGCGTGACTCGGCCACAGCACACCACCGTACGCCTCTCTCAGGAATGCACAATGCCACCACCCGTGGTCCACAGACAACCACAGAAGATCGTTGCGAGGGACTCACCGCTATGCTGTCAAGGTCGTGGATAAGGCTGACTCTGCAAACCCTTCTGGCATGCTTGTTGTTGTTGAGCATGTGTTATATCTCCTGGTGGCAATATTCTCAGCAATGCCCAGTTGACCCCAGCATCCGTTTCACGTAGAAAGCAGTTCCTGGATGCTGGTCCTCGAAATTTTACTTCATTGTGATTGCGACCTTCTGTCTTGCTTTACCTTCTTCTCTTACGTGAATGGAGAGAGCACATAGAGGGGAGATGGCCACAGGTAGGGAGAAGGAAAGGGCTGGTTGGAGCGTACCATTAGAAACAGTGAGTTTTCAACAGGTGCAAGAAGGGCGTACAAATTAGCTTTAGGGAAGCAGAAAGCCGAACTCAAAGAAACATCTTGGGATCGGTTGATGTCTACCTCCTCCTCCAGAGATTACAGGGGATTTTGGGCTGTTGAAATTGGAAAGCAGCCCAAGACAACATAGGTTCCTCCATCTCTCCAGCCCTCTGGGTCGCCCACTACCACAAGGTGTATGCATTGGATAAAGACCTGCCCATAAATCAGGGTAATGGTGACAACTTGTACCCACTCAAAATCAGGTTTGATTATGAGGTTTATGAAGCAATCATCAGAAATCCATCCAATAAAGCTCCTGGTCCAGATGGGATACCAATGGATCTAAATAAGGCAGAACCACACCTCTGGGCTTCAGTCTTGACCAGTCTTCTTAGTGCTCTGACCTAGTCAGGTTTACCCCCTTCTTGGAAACCTGCTACTATAGTCCCAGTGTTTAAGAAGGGGAATCGGCAGGACCCCACCTGCAATTTCCCTCTTAAATTCAATTGTAAAGGTGGTAGGCCGTATTGTTTTACACTGAGTGAAAGCTTGGGGTCAGGCTAATGATATTATTTGTCCTGTCCAATATGGATTTAGGGAGGGGATGGGTATACTGAACCTTAACCTTATAATAGGGAAATATGCAGTAGCGAAACAGGGTCCATTTTTCTCGCATTTATGGACCTCAGTTGCGCCTTTGATCATGTAAAAAGGTCTAAGTAGATATAGCTCAGACCTTGGCCATAAAACATTTAAGCAGCAGTCATTTGGCATCTGCTGCAACAGGCCTTAAGTAAGTACCTAGATAACAAATACACAACCACTCAGTATTTTCAGAAGTTAGTATGCGAATGGCATCTGTAGGTCTCGTTACAGAAAGTAGCTGACAACATTAACCACATTCTCCTAGCCTTCACATCAATAGGGCAGAAAAACTAAATACTCCACAGTTTCAATGCTTGATAGACATGCAGGGCACATGGGCATGATGGTGCTCACCCACCACCTGTTGCTGAATACATTACCTAGCAGGATTCCATGTCTTAATTTTCGAAATCTAGATCTTGCAAAAGGAGGCTCTATTGGGTCCAGAAACTGTTCATAAGCTGGGACACACTTCACAACAATAAATAAATTGATGAGGACATCCATCTTCCCAGGGTATAGTCCCAGTATCTATTCTTCAGTTGAGCTACCATACCCCTGTTCAGACTCTCCGGATTGTCCCAGATTCCTTGAAGACCTAGTTCATACATCCACATCTTTGTGATTGAGCCAAGGTATTATAGTTGTTTATCCAACTCTTTTACTACTGCAACTGCCTGTTTCACTGTAATCTGCCTGTCCAGAGCTTTGCCAAATATATCAAGGATTTAAGAGCTGCAGTATGTGTAACTTTCCTCAACCCTAGGTCAAGTTACATTGGGCTCAGTGGGGCACTTCTGGGCAGAGCCATTATTGATTGAATAAACCGATTTCCTATTTTCTCTATGCTCTTAGTTTGATCGGACCCCCATTCTGCTCATAAAAGGCCACACCAAGTTCCTTAGCTCAATAGATTTTAAGAACTGGTGATATTGGTCGGAAATTAGAATTTCTCACTAAATTGTAGCATTAGCATACTGTAGGGACATCTGACTTTTCCTTATTTGTGGTGCCCAGGATAGATTTCTCAACAGTCTTACACTTTTTTTTTATTGATGACACAAGCAACCAAGAGTTACAGAGAGTCATGTAGCTTCACAAATGAAAACAGCGTACATAGTAGTCTAGCAAAGCATATCATAACATTATTACTACAGACTAAATCAAAAAGAAAAAGAAAAAAACAATAAAAGCAAAAATAAAACAGAAAATATAAATTCACCCATGAAGAAAGGTCCCCCAAATTTTTTCTACTTTCTTGAGCGACCGAGCCCCTCTCATTCTAGCTAGCGAGGATTCCATATCGAAAATTTCATTCACCAGTGACCACCATTCGCTTACATGAGGTGGTTTAATAGAAATCCATACCCTAGCTATGGTCAATCTTGCACATGAAATCAAAACAAATAACAAATCTTTATGGGAGTAATTAGTTGGTAAAGTACCTAATAAAACCGAATTGGCCAATATTACAATAGGAAGCACTAGTTTCTGCTTCAAAATACTTTCAATGCCAGCCCAAAATACTCGCAGCGACAGACATGCAAACATCATATGTTCAAGATCTGCTGCCTCTAGATCGCACTTGGGGCACTTGGTGCGATCACTTATAGCATTGTTTTGCGTCCAATTGGAAATACGTTTCGGCGTGTAATATAAATGACAGACCGTTTTATATGCCTGAAGTTTTAAACTGGACGAGTGAACAAGACTGTGGATATTCTGAAATAGTGTCGTAATATTATTCTGAGATATGGTTGTCCCCAGTCTAATTGCCCATTTCTCGGACAATTTAGGGCAATCATCATCCTTAAATTGACTAAAGCATCTATAACCTGTACTTATTAGAGCTTTATTATTTTCCCTATATATGCAAGTCCATATATCTGAATCAGAAGCTTCTTTCAGCTTCAATTTACCGATAAAAAAATCTCGGATTTGCATATATTTGAATCGGGAATATTCAGGCAGTTTATACAGTAATTTAAGTGTCTTGAACTCCAAAAAGCCAGTTGAGCCATATAAATCCCCCAGCCTAGTTATACCATAATTAGCCCACTCTCTCCCTACTTTATCACAAAAAATGCCTGGAAGTCCAGGGTTATCCCAGAGCGTTAGATTGGGATGAAAGAGGGAGGTAGCATCAATAGACAAAATTGTATCCCAAATGCGGACCGCATCCCTAGCGGTCTTGAACTTAACTCTCTTGTAGTAGTTCGGGTCGTTAGCTCTCGCAAGAAATTGTTTAGAATCTGATCCTAACATAAATTGGTGAAAGAAAAACGAATTGCTAGAATTAAAGAGGCTCCGCAGTCGACCCAAAAAAGTAGCATAAAAGTAAATTCTAAAATCTGGAAAATGTTGCCCGCCTTTAATATAGGGCAACTTCAATATGACAAGAGACCTTTGACTTTTTTTATAACCCCAAATAATACTGCTTAGAATACCATCTAGTTTTCTAAAAAAAAAAGATTATTAATAAGCGGGGGATAGACATAAACAGATACAAAAATGTAGGTAATATATTCATTTTAATGAGATTTATCCATCCGAACAGATTAAGGGGAACCTTATGCCATTTGTTAAGAAGGATTGCAGTTTCTTTCAATAACATATCATAGGTAAGTGCATTAATATCTCTAATATTGGGAGAGATCTTAATACCTAAATATGTAGTGAACTGGCAGATACCCAAAACAGGAACGTTAGGTTTGTAATTCAAAATAACTTGCGTTTTATTTAAGTTAAGTTTGTATCCGGAAACAGCACCGAAATCCTTTGCTTCCTCCGTAATTCCTACCATTGCTTCAACAACCTCAGTTGTGTATATTGCCAGATCGTCGGCATATGCTGTCATTTTAAGCATATTAGTTCCATTATAGAAGGGTATAATACGTTCTTGAGACTGTAGTGCGTTCATAAATGGCTGCATAGAAAGAGCAAATAAAAGCGGTGATAAGGGGCACCCTTGTCGAGTGCCTCTTAAGATTGGAAAATTGGAAGACAGCATATTAGCATAGCCTATCTTCGCGTTTGGGCCATCATACAAAGCCTGAATTCTCCTTAAGAATTTTGTCTTAATACCAATTTCAGTTAAAACTGCCCATAAATAATCCCACCCCACTCGATCAAATGCTTTTCAGCATCTAATAGCGCCATACCGAGTGGGGAGGGATTAGTAGCTGCAACATCAAAAGCGGTAATAGCCATATTGACGTGTGCAGTTGTATCTCTGCCAGTCACGAAACCGTGCTGTTGAGTATTAACTAATGTAGGCATTAGTTGAGAAAGCCGCATGGCCAACAGCTTAGCATAAGCTTTGGCATCTGCATTGATCAGAGAAATGGGCCGGTAAGACCCACAATCAGTCTGTGTATTATTCTTCTTTAAAAAAAATATTATCTTCGCGGTTTAATAACTGAACACAAGAGAGGGAGCAGCTCATCACCACATGTTTTATATAATTCAATAGGAAGCATATCATCTCCCGCTGCTTTTCCAGAAGGTAAAGAAAAAATAGCCAATTTAAGTTCAGGAAGCTTAATCTCTTTTTCCAACAGTTCCATCGATTCCACCTCCTGTACTAATACCCAATTCTTACGAATATATCTTAGTACATTATCCTCCGTAGGACAAAGCTCAGGGGAATAAAGTATGCTATAATAGGTAACAAATTGTTGCAAAATCGGCCCTGGTTGATTATACAAAATACCATCAGTTCCTTTTATACCTTTATAATGAGGAGCCTGCTCCTCAACAGTCTTACACCTAAGTATTCAAATTCTTTGACCTGTTCCAAATTACCCGATCCAAGCCTCACGTTTCCACTAAAAATCTTATGTGGCCAGAAAGTCCTGAATTTGGTTTTGGTGGCATTGATTTCCAGGCCAAATCTGACACATGCATCTGAGAATTGTTGTCAAATATTCTGTAAACCCATTGGGTGTTTTAGAAATTAGCAATGTGTCTTCAGCGAAGAGCAAATCTGGGATTCTTTGGTTGGCTAACTTAAGGCGGTCACCCCTACAATCGTATACAGTATCTATTAATCCATTTATGTAAAGTGTGAACGGGCTTGGACCAATGGCGCACCCCTGTCTCACTCCTCTTGTAATATCCATACAACCTGTTTGATTGCCCCCCCCCCCATTATCCCATGTTACTTATGAATAGTTCCCATAATGCAGTCTGCTTGGTAAGGATAGCAGTTCTAGTGGCATCACCTTCAGAGCAAGCCACAGCTTCTCCTAGGGGATCAGGTCGAAGGCAGATTTTAGATCTACCAGCTCTACATACAGGTGCCCTTTATTAATGGAAATAGTCTTCCAAAGAATTAATTGGACGCAAGCACCTAGTCTGTAGTGTTCATGTATGCCCTGAAACCTGCTTGTAGATTAGTCGGGATTTGATTGTCATCCATCAATGTTGGTATTTTCATTAGCAGCTGTTTACTAAAAATATTTTGGGCATTATCTATCAAGCTGATATGCTTGTAATTGGCAGGGTCACTCATCCCCCTTTTTGTGGATTGGGATTATTACTGCCCCCTTCCATGTCTCTGGTATCTCTGCCCCTTTCTCTATGGCATTAGAGAGTTTGTAGAGTATATACCCTCACACAGTCTGCCCTGAGGAGTATAAATCACCCGGAATCCTGTCTAATCCTGGTGCTACACCCTTTTTCATTAACTTAATGGCCATTAAAGTTTCTGCCATGGAAAAGGTAGTTGTGGGAACATTGTTCCTTTCCTATACATCAAGCAAAACATACCTACCAACAGAATCTCTTCTATTTCCTCAATTGTATATAACTCGGTAAAGTGTTGTTCCCAAGTGAGAGGATCGCTATTGAAATCATCCTCGCTAACGACAAAGTGTACCCCTTTGGCACGCAAGTGTCAAAATTACCTACTGTCTTTCGTCTGAGCTACTATAACTAGTTCTCTCCAGTTGGACTCCTCCCAATTCTTCTTGGCTAATACCTGTTTTCCTATGCAACTTCCTCCCTTCTATTATGACAATTCTACATCCACTTTTTACGGCGCTAATCAAGTTTTATTTAGCAATCTTGCAGTGCTTATCAAACTTTTCTGAACCATTTGTTCTAATACTTTTCTCTTTAGAGGTCCTGTGAAAGTATTTTGTAATAGTAGGATGTTAAATGTTTGCATAATAGCCATGGCTGTCTGCTCTTGTTCGCCAAATAAACTTAGGGCAGTAGCAACCACAGTATATGTATATATATATATATATTCACGCTCCGTTTGCCCAACAAATTGAGTTGCACTCTGACACAGGCGAAAGGTGGCAAACCTTTATTTCCAGTATGAGCTGACATCTGCCTGCTGTTTCCAAATCCAGTCTCTCCCGTTCGTAATGCCTGACGCGTTTCTGGAAGATACGACTTCCTTCATCAGAGGCTTTTACAGGATTGATGTGTGCTTTAGGACTCTGTTCCTCTTAATCCAATGCGACTTTACACGCCCCCAGATGGGCGGGTTCCTTAACCAGCAAGGCATTGTGGTATACAGAGTCCTGGCATTTCACGCACTATTTCTGGAGAAAACAGTTCGCGCCCTCAGATGGGCCCCCAACCAACAGTGCCAGCTCTCATCCCTAGCCGGTGTCCCACAGTGCGATTCGGCAACTTCCTGGTCGCGTGGTCCCCACCGTTAGTAGGGGTGGTGCAACTCGGCGACTTGGGCAGCCGCCTAGTATTCACGCTCCGTTTGCCCAACAAATTGAGTTGCACTCTGACACAGGCGAAAGGTGGCAAACCTTTATTTCCAGTATGAGCTGACATCTGCCTGCTGTTTCCAAATCCAGTCTCTCCCGTTCGTAATGTCCTGTGAAAGTATTTTGTAATAGTAGGATGTTAAATGTTTGCATAATAGCCATGGCTGTCTGCTCTTGTTCGCCAAATAAACTTAGGGCAGTAGCAACCACAGTATATGTATATATATATATATATATATATATATATATGTATGTATATCCCGCTCCTTCATGCACCTTTAGCCGAGGCACTCGTAGGCGGGTGCCCGATCGCAGCGGTGCTGGTGCGAAAAATCTCCACGCTACCACTTCCATTTCTCCCAAAGAAATTCGGGCACACAGGAGGCAACCGTTGACACAATTTATTTGGCAAGATGTACGGTAAACAACAAACGCGTTTCGGAATCAATCCTTCGTCAGTGTCGATTCTCAATACTGTGAGGCGCCATTTTATCTCAGTCGCGTCACCGTTGTGCCAACAGTGACAATGGCATCTCAAACACTACATAGAGGCACAAACATTGTCCGCCATCTTAGCCTAGTCCGCTGCACAATAACTCTTCATGCATTTTCAGAGTTTGAAAATTAAATTCTTTACATAGGGGTGACAATCAACGCAGATATATTATATCAATAACATTTGGAACACTCCACAATAGCTGCACATATTCTCGCTGTGTATCGGCATTTGTCCACATCATCGGGGATCAACTTAATAAATGTCGGTGACAATGCAAATATCTTTAAATAAAGAACCACAATATAATTAGTTCACCAAATTTGATTTAACCACCTGGAAAATATCCCCATGTTAGTTTCATGAATCCACCAACCCCGCATGTGGACAGCGATCAAGCCGTGTATCGGCTTTTTCCAATAGTGGGTATTGTCCCAAACATGGAGTGCAGTGCCAAAAAATAGTGCTTTAAAAGTATGAGCTAGCCAATCCCAGAAAAAAAGAACACCCTTCTCACACTAACTCAAAAATGGGATCACAGATGAAAAAAAGATAGAGTATCATCTGAACGGAAGTATATATATATATATATATATATATATATATATATATATATATATATATATATATATATATATCACCACAACAGTTCCATTTTATCGGGGGCTCCGAACCTGCAGGCCGGGCTCCTAAGACAGGACTGGAAATCCTGCCATTTAAGCAACAACTCACGAACATCAAAAGAGCCCAACTCTGTCTAATGCAGAAAGCTGACTTTATTCGTCAAGAGCACTGCAGCTTTTAAACACACTTAATTAGTCCTGACGCGTTTCAGCGTTACTCCGCCTTGTTCACAGGTGGGTGTGTTGCAAATTAACTCCAAGTGGACTTTTGCCCGCAGCATGTTAACTACGGGACCCAAAATGCACCAGGTAGGTATTCTTAATTGTCAATAGGATCTCGTACCTGTAATCAAAAATAGCGTGATTTAATCCAATGTTGCAATTCATTTTGCCATCCTCAGGGTGCATATGATACATATTTTTCTTTTTTTAGGGTAATGTCTCGCCATTCTGCAATGTTCCCAATTAGTGCTAGCGCTGCGGAGTTGCAGGAGGAAGGAAGACACCTCTCTCCTCTCCCTTTCTTCAAAAACGACTGCCACATAGCCATTGGAAATTCTTTAGTGGCTGGCAGCGTTTGCAAGCGGCTCATCCCCCTCAATCAAATCACCACAACAGTTCCATTTTACGGGGGGCTCGAACCTGCAGGGTGGGCTCCTAAGACAGGACTGGAAATCCTGCCATTTAAGCAACAACTCACGAACATCAAAAGAGCTCAACTCCGTCTAATGCAGAAAGCTGACTTTATTCGTCACGAGCACTGCAGCTTTTAAACACACTTAATTAGTCCTGACGCGTTTCAGCGTTACTCCGACTTGTTCACAGGTGGGTGTGTTGCAAATTAACTCCAAGTGGACTATTGCCCGCAGCATGTTAACTACGGGACCCAAAATGCACCAGGTAGGTATTCTTAATTGTCAATAGGATCTCGTGCCTGTCATAAAAAATAGCGTGATTTAATCCAATGTTGCAATTCATTCTGCCATCCTCAGGGTGCACATGACATATATTTTTCTTTTTTTGGGCAATGTCTCGCCATTCTGCAATGTTCCCAATTAGTGCTAGCGCTGCGGAGTTGCAGGAGAAAGGAAGACACCTCTCTCCTCTCCCTTTCTTCAAAAACGACTGCCACATAGCCATTGGAAATCCTTTAGTGTCTGGCAGCGTTTGCAAGCGGCTCATCCCCCTCAATCAAATCACCACAACAGTTCCATTTTACGGGGGGCTCGAACCTGCAGGGCGGGCTCCTAAGACAGGACTGGAAATCCTGCCATTTAAGCAACAACTCACGAACATCAAAAGAGCCCAACTCCGTCTAATGCAGAAAGCTGACTTTATTCGTCACGAGCACTGCAGCTTTTAAACACACTTAATTAGTCCTGACGCGTTTCAGCGTTACTCCGACTTGTTCACAGGTGGGTGTGTTGCAAATTAACTCCAAGTGGACTTTTGCCCGCAGCATGTTAACTACGGGACCCAAAATGCACCAGGTAGGTATTCTTAATTGTCAATAGGATCTCGTACCTGTAATAAAAAATAGCGTGATTTAATCCAATGTTGCAATTCATTTTGCCATCCTCAGGGTGCATATGATACATATTTTTCTTTTTTTAGGGTAATGTCTCGCCATTCTGCAATGTTCCCAATTAGTGCTAGCGCTGCGGAGTTGCAGGAGAAAGGAAGACACCTCTCTCCTCTCCCTTTCTTCAAAAACGACTGCCACATAGCCATTGGAAATCCTTTAGTGGCTGGCAGCGTTTTCAAGCAGCTCATCCCCCTCAATCAAATCACCACAACAGTTCCATTTTACGGGGGGCTCGAACCTGCAGGGTGGGCTCCTAAGACAGGACTGGAAATCCTGCCATTTAAGCAACAACTCACGAACATCAAAAGAGCTCAACTCCGTCTAATGCAGAAAGCTGACTTTATTCGTCACGAGCACTGCAGCTTTTAAACACACTTAATTAGTCCTGACGCGTTTCAGCGTTACTCCGACTTGTTCACAGGTGGGTGTGTTGCAAATTAACTCCAAGTGGACTTTTGCCCGCAGCATGTTAACTACGGGACCCAAAATGCACCAGGTAGGTATTCTTAATTGTCAATAGGATCTCGTGCCTGTCATCAAAAATAGCGTGATTTAATCCAATGTTGCAATTCATTCTGCCATCCTCAGGGTGCACATGACATATATTTTTCTTTTTTTGGGCAATGTCTCGCCATTCTGCAATGTTCCCAATTAGTGCTAGCGCTGCGGAGTTGCAGGAGAAAGGAAGACACCTCTCTCCTCTCCCTTTCTTCAAAAACGACTGCCACATAGCCATTGGAAATCCTTTAGTGGCTGGCAGCGTTTGCAAGCGGCTCATCCCCCTCAATCAAATCACCACAACAGTTCCATTTTACCGGGGGCTCTGAACCTGCAGGGCGGGCTCCTAAGACAGGACTGGAAATCCTGCCATTTAAGCAACAACTCACGAACATCAAAAGAGCTCAACTCCGTCTAATGCAGAAAGCTGACTTTATTCGTCACGAGCACTGCAGCTTTTAAACACACTTAATTAGTCCTGACGCGTTTCAGCGTTACTCCGACTTGTTCACAGGTGGGTGTGTTGCAAATTAACTCCAAGTGGACTTTTGCCCGCAGCATGTTAACTACGGGACCCAAAATGCACCAGGTAGGTATTCTTAATTGTCAATAGGATATCGTACCTGTCATCAAAAATAGCGTGATTTAATCCAATGTTGCAATTCATTCTGCCATCCTCAGGGTGCTCCTAAGACAGGACTGGAAATCCTGCCATTTAAGCAACAACTCACGAACATCAAAAGAGCCCAACTCCGTCTAATGCAGAAAGCTGACTTTATTCGTCACGAGCACTGCAGCTTTTAAACACACTTATATATTTATATATATATATACACACATATATATATATATATATATATATATATATATATATATATATATATATATATATATATATATATATATATATATATATATATACAGGAGTATCCTTACCAACTGTGTAGTAGACCACTCTACTCTCCTTCCATCATTAGAGGATACAATTAATAGATCAGTTGCGCTAGGCAAGGGCTATTGGGCAGATATGGGATATTTCTTAGTTCAAGTGCTAAGGCATTATGGTCACTATCCGACCTATCAATAACAGTGGCGGCTGGTGACATTTGAAAGTTGTGGGGCGTAAATACTGCTCTGTGGCGAGCGCGCGTAGCGAGCGAGGCCCAACCACCTATGGGGGATTCGGGGGTTCTCCCACGAGAACATTTTGAAAAAAGAGTGGGCAAATGGTGCATTCTTAAGCACCCTGGACTCACACAGGCACACTGCTCACCCTGCGCTTACACAAGTCATAACCAACCCTGCACCGTCACAGACATCACTCATTTATGCAACAAAGGGGGAACCTTAGGTGGATAATATTTAATGGGGTCCAGTGTACTAGTCCAATGAACTGATAGCAACACAGGGTACAAAGTTCCCCAAGGAAAACAAAGAAGTGTGTGTAGGGAGTGGAGGGTATCTGCACAGGAAACTGGGGGGTTCCCTTATTGGAACTAGAAGACCTCACACACCCAGCAAGCTAGGTGTCATGCTTCATCACTGGCCTTCTGCTCGTCATCAGACTGGCGCTGCAATGTCTGACGGGCACCTTATAGGTGCTCTTTGTCGGAGTTCTTCTGTTCCAGCCAGTTGGTGAGTGCGTGTAAGGTGTTCAATGCTAGTGTAGTCGTGCGGGAGTGGTGAATTAAAAAAGGTAAAACTGTCCACAATGACCTTTATTGATGTGGCTGGTTCCCTTGGTTAAAAAAGTGGGAGGGGAGATAGAAAACCAGGGAGGGTTATAGCTAGCTACCTCGACCCTCTGGTCAGGTCGGCATGTTTCTTGCCTATCTGGCAATTCTTCAGGACCTATAGTGGTAGTACTACACAGTGAACAAACAAGTGTAAGGAAAGAAAAGAAAATTACAACCTCACTAGGTCGGTAATTGGTAGGCTAGAGGTCCTACTCCGGTATGGTGACCCCTAGGAGAAACCCTATCGGGCCCCACAGACTCTTCCTGTGGGACCCGCACGGTCTGGTTAGGTACCTTAGCGGCGTGCGGTCATCGCCTCTCACACCTACCCCCACAAACGCGAAATCCGGTGTATGGAACAGACATCACTCACCCTGGACTCACACAGGCACACTGCTCACCCTGCGCTCACACAGACATCACCGACCCTGCACTGTCACAGACATCACTCACACAGGCACACTGCTGACCCTGCGCTCACACAGACATCACTCACCCAGGACTCACACAGGCACACTGCTCACCCTGCGCTTACACAGACATCACCAACCCTGCACTGTCACAGACATCACTCACCCTGGACTCACACAGGCACACTGCTCACCCTGTGCTTACACAGACATTACCAACCCTGCACTGTCACAGACATCACTCACCCTGGACTCACACAGGCACACTGCTCACCCTGCGCTCACACAGACATCACCGACCCTGCACTGTCACAGACATCACTCACACAGGCACACTGCTGGCCCTGCGCTCACACAGACATCACTCACCCAGGACTCACACAGGCACACTGCTCACCCTGCGCTTACACAGACATCACCAACCCTGCACTGTCACAGACATCACTCACCCTGGACTCACACAGGCACACTGCTCACCCTGCGCTTACACAGACATTACCAACCCTGCACTGTCACAGACATCACTCACCCTGGACTCACACAGGCACACTGCTCACCCTGCGCTCACACAGACATCACCGACCCTGCACTGTCACAGACATGACTCACACAGGCACACTGCTGACCCTGCGCTCACACAGACATCACTCACCCAGGATTCACACAGGCACACTGCTCACCCTGCGCTTACACAGACATCACCAACCCTGCACTGTCACAGACATCACTCACCCTGGACTCACACAGGCACACTGCTCACCCTGCGCTCACACAGACATCACCGACCCTGCACTGTCACAGACATCACTCACACAGGCACACTGCTGGCCCTGCGCTCACACAGACATCACTCACCCAGGACTCACACAGGCACACTGCTCACCCTATACTCACACAGACATCACTCACCCTGGACTCCTCACACAGGCACACTGCTCACCCTGCACTCACACAGACATCACTCACCCTTCAATGCACTGCACTCAATAGGTTTCATGTCTTTCAGCCTGTCTAAGCCCGACATTGCCTGGTGACAGACTCCAGTACATAACACCACGTCAGCTGGGCCCTCTGAGCAGCTGGGGTGCTCAGGACAGACCCAAGAATGCAAGCAGCCCCCCTACATACACTGGTGTTATTGTAGGCTGTTCGTCACTGCAACAGCCTACACTGCAAAGGAATGTGGATTATATGTTTTGGGATAAAGAATATTTTATTCATTTTTTCTTGCAGTTTATCTAACCTGAGCTTCGCCCAAAGGCTTTGGAGTGCTGAACAAGATTACATTTTAGGCATAAGGAATTTAGGTAATTTGCCCAGAATTGCAGGACAGGAGGAGTTTCGATCTGAACCCTGTTCCTCTATGCCAGTTAGTACCCGTTAGCCACCATACCACATCTCCTCTTCAGGCAGCAGAGATGTGATCAGCGGTAAACAGTCATAATATCGGTGCAAAAATATTGACTGGACATAATATCGAGGTAAAAATATAGACTAGACAAAATATCGACCAGACATAATATAGACTACAAAAATATCAATTACTATCGATATTAATAGCCAAAATATTGAATCAAAAATATAGACTAGACATAATATCGACTAGATAGAATATAGACAACAAAAATATCGAAAATAAGGTAAGTTTTTAATCATTTGTAATAATTGTGTAATATAAATCTGTAGCGGGTTGTGGGTTTATAGGGGAATAGGGTGGGAAGTAATTTAAATATAATTAATTAAATATGTAAAATAATTATAATTGTTAATTAATTATTAATTGGTAAATAATTAAAATTTAATTGGTAAATAATTATAATTGAATAATTGATAAATCATTATTTTCTACTAAATTATTTTTTGTTGTGGGTTTATAGGGGAATAGGATTGGAAGTAATTTAATTTTAATTAATTAATTACGTAAATTAATAATAATTGTTAATTAAGTATTAATTGGTAATTAATTAAAATATAATTGGTAATTAATTATAAATGTTTAATTGATAAATAATTAATATTTAGTACATTAATTTCTGTAGTGGGTTGTGAGTTTATAGGGGGATAGGGTGGGAAGTAATTTAATAATAATTAATTAATTATGTTAATTAATAAAAAAAAATTAATTAATAATTGTCCATTAAATAACATTTAATTGGTAAATAAAAGTAATTGGTATTGGAAATTAAATTTAATTGGTAATAATATTTCTATTAATTATATTTATTTATGATTTTTTTCCTTTTGCTACTGTTGCACTTACTGGAGTGGGAATAGTGATTTTTACCCCTATGCTATCCATCGTTTTCCCACTGTTGCACCGACTGGAGTGGGAATATTAAATTTAATCCCTACGCTCTCCAGCGCTCTCCCTACTGTTGCACCCACTGGAGTGGGAATAGTAATTTTAACCCCTACGCTATCCAGCGATTTCCCTACTGTTGCACCCACTGGAGTGGGGATAGTAATTTTAACCCCTACGCTATCCAGCGCTTTCCCTACTGTTGCACCCACTGGAGTGGGAATAGTAATCTTTACCCCTACGCTATCCAGCGCTTTCCCTACTGTTGCACCCACTGGAGTGGGAATAGTAATTTTAACCCCTACGCTATCCAGCGCTTTCCCTACTGTTGCACCCACTGGAGTGGGAATAGTAATTTTAACCCCTACGCTATCCAACACTTTCCCTACTGTTGCACCCACTGGAGTTGGAATAGTAATTTTAACCCCCTACGCTATCCAGCGCTTTCCCTACTGTTGCACCCACTGGAGTGGGAATAGTAATTTTAACCCCTACGCTATCCAGCGCTTTCCCTACTGTTGCACCCACTGGAGTGGGAATAGTAATCTTTACCCCTACGCTATCCAGCGTTTTCCCTACTGTTGCACCCACTGGAGTGGGAATAGTAATTTTAACCTTACGCTATCCAACGCTTTCTTTACTGTTGCTTCCACTGGAGTGGGGATAGTAATTTTAACCCCTACGCTATCCAGCGCTTTCCCTACTGTTGCACCCACTGGAGTGGGAATAGTAATTTTTACCCCTACGCTATCCAACGCTTTCTCTACTGTTGCACCCACTGGAGTGGGGATAGTAATTTTAAACGGTATGCTATCCAGCGTTTTCCCTACTGTTGCACCCACTGGAGTGGGAATAGTAATCTTTACCCCTACGCTATCCAGCGCTTTCCCTACTGTTGCACCCACTGGAGTGGGAATAGTAATTTTAATCCCTACGCTATCCAGCGCTTTCCCTACTATTGCACCCACTGGAGTGGGAATAGTAATCTTTACCCCTACGCTATCCAGCGCTTTCCCTACTGTTGCACCCACTGGAGTGGGAATAGTAATTTTAACCCCTACGCTATCCAGCGCTTTCCCTACTGTTGCACCCACTGGAGTGGGAATAGTAATTTTAACCCCTACGCTATCCAGCGCTTTCCCTACTGTTGCACCCACTGGAGTGGGAATAGTCATTTTAACCCCTACGCTATCCAACGCTTTCCCTACTGTTGCACCCACTGGAGTGGGAATAGTAATAAAAACCTCTTCGCTATCCAGCACTTTCCCTACTGTTGCACCCACTGGAGTGGGAATAGTAATTTTAACCCCTATTCTATCCAGCGCATTCCCTACTGTTGCACCCACTGGAGTGGGAATAGTAATTTTAACCCCTACGCTATCCAACGCTTTCCCTACTGTTGCACCCACTGGAGTGGGAATAGTAATTTTTACCCCTACGCTATCCAACGCTTTCCCTACTGTTGCTCCCACTAGAGTGGGAATAGTAATTGTTACCCCTACGCTATCCAACGCTTTCCCTACTGTTGCACCCACTGGAGTGGGAATAGTAATTTTAACCCCTACGCTATCCAGCGCTTTCCCTACTGTTGCACCCACTGGAGTGGGAATAGTAAATTTTACCCCTAAGCTATCCAACGCTTTCCCTACTGTTGCACCCACTGGAGTGGGAATAGTAATTTTAACCCCTACGCTATCCAGCGCTTTCCCTACTGTTGCACCCACTGGAGTGGGAATAGTAAATTTTACCCCTACACTATCCAACGCTTTTGCTACTGTTGAACTCACTAGAGTTGTAACAATAAATTTTAACCATTTTGCTATGCTACGGTAAAAATATTATATATGTTTATTTAATAATATGTTTATATATATATATATATATGTATTATTTTTGTGATTTTTTATTTATTTATATTAATTATTTATTAATATTACATTTATTTAATAATTTTTACTAAGTTTATATTAAATATATTTATTATTATATTAGTTTTAAATTCATTTAAAGACATTTAAAAAAATCGATATTTTGACAGTCTATATTTTTGTAACTCGATATTTTGGAGTCGATATTTTAGTACTTACCTGTTTGAAGATAAGCAGTCGATAATTTGTCCCTCGATATTTTATCCTCGATATTTTTGTATCTCGATATTTTTGTGGTCGATATAATGTCAGTGATCCGTGATCAGCCACTCGTGGATTTCCTGTTGAGCTCATATGTTTGACTGCTTGTCCCACATTCAGTCCCTCAACAACCTCTTGAGGCGGTGGGGGGTGCGCCAAGGGAGAATAACATTAAGAAAAACTTTCCTGACCGCCTCTGCTCCTGGTCCGCGTTGGCGCCTCATCTCCAAAACAGGAACAGGAACAGCAGCACCGAGTGGCAACCCCTAAGCCAATCTGCAGCGCCAGGGCACAGTTAATCCTCGCCCGCAGCACGCCCATTAGGAGACCGAGGGGCTCCTAACGGGCATGCGCTAACAAGTTAAAACACAAGTGCGCATGAGTGGGCCAAGTGCGAAAATTCGCCCTCCGTCCCCACTCATGCGCACTTGTGTTGTGCTGCTGCCCCCATGTCTGACAATGCATGTCAGTCAACATGACGGTGGTCTGACGTCATGCTGGCTGGCATGCATTGTCAGTTCTCCCTCGGCGTCGGTCTTTGAACTTAAGTAAACTATTCAGTTTACTTCAGTTCAGAAACGTCGGAGCTGCGGGCGGCTGCGGGCGGGGGGACTACGCCCCACGCCATAACGGACGCACCGCGCCTGATCAA
Source organism: Lissotriton helveticus (assembly GCF_964261635.1). NCBI lineage: Eukaryota > Metazoa > Chordata > Amphibia > Caudata > Salamandridae > Lissotriton > Lissotriton helveticus. The sequence goes on from NC_136072.1 coordinate 789,092,956, forward strand.
TAACCTTCATATTCCGAACTGTGGGTGATAAATTTAGATTGAATAATATGTAGTCGATCTAACTTCTGGTATTAGCCCTCTTGAAGGTAAATTAAGCCCCCCTATCTGAATTTGAACACCCATTACATGCGCTCAAGCCATGTGCATAAGTGATGCTATCTGTAATGCAACCCTGGTGCCTCCTTTTAGGGGGTATTTTACAGTCTTGTAAAACCCCTTTCTTTATCCTCAGCCTGTGTAAGGTTTGAAATAAATCTGGGGGCTTATATACTGCGTTAAAATCCCCAGCTAAAATGACATGGCTTCCACCATTAAGAGTCTCCAGGATTTCTTCCAGGGCAAATAATGTTTCTGACTCCTAGTTAGGGCTAGAAAAGTGGTTATATATGTTCACAAGTCGTGTACCAGAATGCCCCTTTGTGCTATTTATATCAAGACCAAGGATGGCAGTTTTCTGTGGCTTATTCTGTTTATCCTTCACGCTAGGGTTGTTTTGACCATTTAGTTAAGCCTCCTGATAGTTGCTCCAAAGATGAGGGTCTTGCCTCTATGCTGTAATTTATAAACCCTCACCTAAAAATGGGTTGAAGGGACCATGTCTCTTGGAATATGCAGATATGAAAGTTCTTTATTCAAGATCAATCCCCTTAGATTTTAGTCCTGCTACATTCCATGAGACTAACTTAAATTGTGTTAAATACACTTTTTGCTGTATGGGAGTTACTGTTGGATGTACTCCATCTATTTGTAATTCTGCATCCATATCTAATTCCATATTTGTATGTGCTATGGGTAAGGGAAAGTGTAAATACCTAGTTGATGTTGAAATCCTCTGCAGGATCCTTCATATCCCTTCTCAAGTCAAAGAATCTCACCAAGACATTCATCATGATGTCTCCCGATGGGCACAATTAGAGGTCCTCTTATCTGAGTGGCAGGTGACATTTTGCTAAAATTATATACACTATGGGTAAAATGCTCACTATTTGGGGGATTCAATTTAAACTGTATGGGTGAGCCCTTTAGCAAGGAGGTTCACAAATCTAGGTTCACTAATCCATTTACATAATCTTCTTTGATCATCTCAAGTCAGAATTATACAATTGAGATGCACAACTTGCATAGAGCTGCGCTACACTTCTATTAAGTCAGATCTCAGGGAGTAGCAGTGCCTGTGTGCCCCTTTTTGAATATCCCTGCAATTTTTGGGCTTGGGCCCAGGAGGTCCAACTTTTAAGATTGTTTCCACCTCCTGAATGAGTTAATCTATTTCTTCCATAGTGCAGTTATCAGCAACATATCAAACATCTCTCTTGCTGCTGACAGATCCCTGTGGGCTGCTATGAGCTTTCCCTGTCCTAATTATTAATTTATTTTTGGAGTAAGTAATCGTAGGCGATTTAAAATGATTTCAAAAGAAAGCTATTTCAAGTGAGGCGCCAGCAGCTTACGATAATATGAGCAATAAGCAATGAAGTGTCAGTGGTGCTTTGAAGCAAGGAAAACTCCTGCCCTTGTACAAACAGAAGTAGAATTGTGCTCCAGATCCAGGTGGACAGGGGGTCGTAGTCCAATCCCTAGGGTAGGAGCAATGATGAAGGGGATGTTACATGACCAACATGGATCTGAAAGCCCTACCGTTTACACCCAACGTCACCCTTTAATTTAGACATACGAGTCCTTCTTAAAAAGGAATCTGGGCGAGTTCGAAAGAAATACGGGCATATGCTGGCTTACTGTAAATGTTCTACCACTAAAGCAACAGATGTTCAGACATAAAGCCAATAGGAGTGGCCCCGCTCCAGCTCCTCCTGGTGCTGACGGGGGTGGTAGGCGCTTATAAAGCGCGCCTTGCGGGCAGGAGAGCAGCAGTGATGGATCCTCCTCTCCTGGGGCAAAGCAGAGCAGACTGAGACAGCGAATCCTGCAGCAAGTGGCTCCCAAAGTATTCCGCGCCGGGGGTGGTGGTATGCGCTTATAAAGTGTGCAGGCAGTAGAGCAGCAGTAGTGGCCCCTCCTCTCCTGGGGCTAAGCAGAGCAGACTGAGACAGTGAGTCCCGCATCAAGTTATCTCTTAAAGTATTCCAGGCTGTGGGAGGTGCTTATGAGGCACGCATGGAGGAGCAGCAGTGATTGCCCCTCCTCTCCTGGGGCTAAGCAGAGCAGACTATGAGTCCTGCATCATGTTGGCTCCCCAAGTATCCTGCGCCACTGGAGGTGGTAGGCATTTATAAAGCGTGCTGGCGACAGAGCTGCAATGATGGCCCTTTGTGACGCGGGCTAGGGGGGGATTAACCCAGACCAAATAATGGCCACCGGGAGCCCCTAACGGCGGTGGGACCACCACCGTAAGTGCAAAGGGCGAATGCCGACGAAAAAGATGCGCAAAGATTGGGAGCGTCTTTCGAAAGTACGAACCGCCCAAAAACAGGAAGAAGGGCGTGGTGACCAAGAGGGTCAAAAGGCAGCAGATGCTGACCTTTACCACAGTTGAACCTCGCCTTATCGCCTTGGAACCCACCAACCCACACCATGAGAATGCAGGACCCAGAGCAAAGAGTAACCTGGGTAGAAGAGCTGCTCAGACAGTGTCCTTGGGATGCCTCAAGGCAGGAAAATGGGGGGGGGGACAGGTGACAGCACAAAATGACAGCCAGAATAGAAGAGCTGCTCAGACAGTGTCCTTGGAATGCCACACGGCATGGGCACTGGGAGCAGGCGAGTGGCCAGCAAAGGTCCAGGGAAGCGGAACGGCACTTGCAGCCCGAGGTGGGTCTGACAACCCCCCACGAGGTCGGTAGCAAGGTAAGCCTAGAACCTGCAGATCCTGAGACACTTGCAAAAGGCCCATCACGCAGGGGCAGTGCTGTCAGATGGAGATAGAAGGAAAACCAGTTGACAATATTCAGAGCAATATGTAATAAACAAACATGGGTCACGAATGACCAACCAGTAAGATGTATGATCCATATTCTTGTAATAAACTGCTGCCTTTATGCACCACAAACTGTTGTCCCCTGAATGCTTGGCGGGAAGAGGATAAGGCTGGGTATGGCCAAGATGGATGGGGGAACTCGCACGTCTGGAAGGGGTTATCTCCTGGAGCAAAGCAGAGAGGATTGAGACAGCAAGTCTCACAGCAATTAGGTTCCTAAAGTGTCCACCATTATATCAAGACTGGACTATGCAAAGTCCATCTATTTAGATCTCCCAAATAATGCCACACATAGTTTGCAGATGGTCCAAACAAGGGTACTCACCTCATATACAAACTACCTTGGGATTTGCATATAAGACCCTTACTGAAACAACTGTACTGGTTTTCTATAAAACAGACGATACAGTTTAAGATCTTCTGTACTTACTTTAAAACCACAAAAGGTTCAGCCCCTCGTTTTCTGACCAGAGAAATAAGAAAATAAATTCCTCCATGCACTCGGAGATGATCAAGGTTTTTTTTCAACCCTAGATATTCAAAGAAGTGCGTGGGTGAACTGAGCTTATCTGTCCAGGCACCTATCTCATTGAACTTTGTCTTGCACCACTTGTTTATGGAAACTGAAATTTTAGATTCTTGAAATAACTTAAAAACGTCACTGTTTAAACTGGCTTATTGTGGCTATATAGGAGTTTCTTCTCCGGTTGCTTCATATCCTGTCACTTACGTTAGCACCAAGAAGCAATTGTTGAAAGTGCGCCAAATGAAGTGCCTCTAACATAATAACCTAAGGTTGACACAGATGTTAAATCCCCATTTCAAGAATATGAAAGCTTCTTCAGCCAATCATGAAATTGTGATCTGTGATAGCATAAACCAAGAAGACATGAGGCCTTGTAACCCTGCTGCTACATATCTTTGCTATATGGCATCCTCTTCCCAGGAACCCAAATGTAGGACCATTGTGGTCTGTAATGGAGCATTCTTTTGATCTACAATGGAAGCTTATTTAGAGGATGTAGACTGATGCAAAACTGCAGTTGGACAACTATGAAAGAAACCTTCATTGTTATGGGAAACTCACCTGTACAGTAAGCCATTCTTAGAAAATGTAAGAGTCCAGTCCATGTCCTTTGCTTGAATGTGGTTTAGACAAAGAAGCAAGTGCATTGAAGAACCATGCGACGATATCTTATCACAATGCTTCACATTACTGTTGAATGTTATGAATACAAATTTAACTAGTATAAATTCCCATAGCTAAGAAGTTGTCTTTTTTTTAGGAGTCCTCTAAACCTCTATACAACTGCCTGTCAAACTGTACCTGAAAACCATTAATAGTAAAACAAGGGAGGAAGGGTGAAGAAATCCACCCCTCCCTCATTATAGCATTGTTGTCCGCCTATTAATAGAGCAGCAAAGTGGGAGACAGATCTCCTAGGAAGCCCCCCACCCCTTCACCTACTGGCCCACCATGCGTCGGTCCTAATGAGATGTAATCATAGGACCAAAGGGTGGTTGGATTCCTGCCAGTCTGTCATTTTTGGGCAAAACTGTGTTCTCTTTTATCCTTGGCATATTTGTTTCCTGACTGCTTATTATACAAACTTCCTAAATCCGATCTTTCACTTTTGGAGGAAAATTGCCAATCCACTTTTTACATATCATGTGTCTGACTAACTACATAGAAAAAATCTATTTAGCATCAATATTTTATTATTCACACACAGCAAACAAGATGGTAGTGGGGCTTATCCCAAAAGTCTGTTTAAGAACTGCAGATAAGGTATATTTCCATCCCAGAATTTATTCACAGCTGGACAACCAACAAACATCTCAGTTGTGCAAATCTCACTTCTGGCAATGTTGTTCAAGTTCATCGGATCCCCTCCATTTTGCCATCTTTTTTGGGGTCCAGTACACCCTGTGTAAAGTGAAAATATGATTCTGTTTCTGGGTAGCAGGACTGACAATTCCATAAAGTATATTAAAAGAGGCTTGTCATAAATTCTTGAGCTCCTCACTCCGCAAGTATCTGTCCCAGGTTTTAATTGCAGTGCAGGTTTTCTGGAGTCTTCAGCTTCACCTAGATCACAATATCATTTAGTTGCCTCTTCATATATATCTCCTTGTGAGTGTAGATCCTCGAGAAGGCCTTCAGCAACACATCCTTAAGACATTAGGGAGGTGCCTGGTGAATCCCATATCAGAGCAAAATCATTATAGAATGGAATTTCAAATTTCGTTCTACACTTATCCCATATTATAGCGGCTTTCTCCAGCACCTTTAATCTTATCTTAAAATATTTGGGAAAGTCAAATGTATGCAAAAACACATGTATTATCTCTAATCGCTGTATCATGGCATGAAACAGTCTCCCCCCATCCAAGTAATCAGGTGCTCCCAAGAGGGATCAAAATATTTTAAGCTGGAAGGCCCAAACAATCAAACTGGATATCTGGAAGTTGTAAGCCCCTTTTTTCAGTTTCTCTTTTTTTTAAGCTAATCTGAGCAGCTTTAGAGGCCCAAATAAAGCTAATGATGTTACTCTACCAGGCTTTCCCTGAAACCCTCTCCCTTTCAATTTGGATTGGCTCCCCCCCCCCTCCCCTCCCCCCTCTTTGTGCAGGTTTTTGTGTGTCTTTGGAGGACTCCTTAGGTTTTTGACCTTCATTTCCATGGGCTTTCCCTTTCTGAAGGGACCTGTCCGCCTTTCTTCTGGCCATCCCCCTGATGCTGAATGGAAACCCGGGTTCTCACCCACTCATCAGCTGATTCCCCCAACTCTCTGGGGTCTGTCAGCTTAGAGTCCACTAGATACTGGTGTAACTTCTCTTCTGCACAAATAGTCCAAATATGTTCCTTCAAAAACAAATTATACAATCCCTCATATGTGTCAACTTTGTTACCAACAATCTAGCCTTTCAGTGCCTTCACTGAAACAGCCACAAAGTCTACCCAAGACTTTGAACTCAATTTCTGGGTGCCTCTAGACTTAACCCTGTACTGCTCTGGAGTCAGCCAAATCTCTCAACTAAGCATGCCTTCATCTGCTGGTATGATTCTGCATCCTCTTCCTTCAGGGTCAAGATCCTATCCCTCCCAGCTACTGGAATCAACTCCCATAGGAGTGCACCCCAATACCTAGAGTGGACCCTACTCATTTTAAGGGCCCTCTCAAAAGCTGCTAGCCCCCTGTCAATGTCATCCCCCTCAGTGTACTTGGGTTATATGCCCGTGGGAAGTTTAGGTTCAAATCTACCACCCCTGGACATCTCAGCATCTTCTTCACTTTCCCTGCCACCATTCCTTTTCTCCTCTTTATCCCATCTCTTCTCAGCCAAGTCCAGTTTCCTTTGCTCTAAAGCTATCAAAGCTAATTGAGCCTGTAGCTGTCTCTCAGCAAGGGACGGTAGTGGTTCCTGAGTAAGGGACCCTTCCCCAATCCTAGCACCACCTTGATTCCCCTGGCTAACACTTGTCACAATGGAATAGGTCTCATTCTCACCCCTCTCTTGGGTGAGGTTAGGGGAATATCCTTCCCCCTCCCCCCCCCTTGGTTCTCCTCAGCTGCCCTGGCCAAGGCCTTTAGGGATTCAAGCAACCCTGCCTTCCTCGTCTTCTTGGCAGCATGCAGCGCCCCAAGCCCACACTGTTCCCTAAGATCAGCCATCTTTAAGTGGGACAGTTTAGCCAGGTCCAACTCTATGGCTCCCTAGTTTTGGGTCACAAAAAACTAGGCACAACAGACTTAGAACAATTTGGAAAAATCAAAAGAATGGATTAAAAACAGTTTAGTCCAATTTCCAAAAATCAAACTCAAAAGTTTTGTTCTAAGGCAATTTAGAGGATTTTTATAATCTTAAATCATTCACTGAAAGGTGTACTTCTTAAACACAAGTCCTCATCCACACCGCTGAGCACCAAATGTTGGAAAGTGGGTTATTGGTAGGGGCAAATGTAGGTCTGCCACTGGCAATAAGGCCATTAACACATGGTAGGACTCAGCATAGGTCTTAGAAAATTATTCCTATGCTCAACCCTGGGTAACGTGGCTGGCTTAACTTCAAAGACAGGTATGTAAAGCATTAAGAACACCATTTTAGTAAATAATTAAGACACAAAACATAATAAAAATCCTACATCAATTTATAAAAATAGGAAATATTTGTATCTTTAAAATGACACCAAAAACGACAAAAATCCAATGTAGGGAACCGGAGATCTGAATTTTCAAAGATTTAATAAAATATAGCACTTAGAAGATTATAGCACCATCGCGATTGACCGGGGCAAGGTCAAAGTTTCAGGCCGGGTGCGATGGAGCCCTGAGTGGCTACAGCCCCCGGCAGGTCCCGGTCACAGTTTCTACCTTTACACTTAGAAACTTTTCTGGAGCTTTTTCCCAACCAGTCCAGATCCGGTGAGGGTTCGCCTGCTTGACTTGTGAAGAGGTCCCGGTGAACTTCCCTGGAGCGGACGTAGAAGATATATTTCAAGTTTGCTTCAGCGGGCCAAACCAGGAATCCAGGCCCACACGCGATAGAAGGCAGGCGGCTTGGCTCTCGCGGTTGCTTCCGGTCGACTTTTCTATGAGCGGACTTAGAAACTTTTCTGGAGCTTTTTCTCGCGGGGTCTCTTGATGCTCCTCCTGTAGCTGGATCCGGTGAGGGTTCGCCGGCTTCAGATTTTCTCTAGTCCCTGTCAATCTCTGGAAGTTGGAGCTAAGGAGCTTTTAGTGGGATGAACCTGGGTAGCTTGGCCGGCTCGCGGTTGAAGGCAGGCGGCCTGGCTGGCCAGGTTGAGTTGGTCCCTCTATAGAGCTTTTTTCAAAGTTGGTCCAAACTTCTCCAAACTTCTTGAACTTCTTCCTGAAGTTCCTCAAGGCGCCATAAAGTGTCTCGAACTTACTCCAAGGGTCTGGAAGCTCCAAGATGGTCCTTGAAAGTTGAGGAATTCAGTTTCTACAATCCACTGGCACAAAACCCTTACAAATCCACAGATGGGTCTCCAAGGTGCAGATTTAGTTGGTGATGTTCCAGTTTAGCTTCTTTTAACCTGTAGCTTTCAGGGAGTCCACTCTTTAGTTCTTTTCCAGCAAGATAATCCACAGGGCTGTAGTTTCAGATGGTGCAGTCTTCAGAGGTCAGGCCTTAGAGTTCCTTGCACAGCAAAATCTTCTAAGCAGGGTACTTCTTGCTTCACTCAGTTTCAAGCAGCAGATCTGGAGGGCTCTGCCCCTCTCAGATACTTATTCAAAATTCGATTATGACCACACCCTGTAGAGTGTGGCATTATTTTGTCCCAGAGTGCATCAGCTCGTCCAAATCCATGATGGCTGATTTTCCAGCAAGGAGGTAAGAGCTGGCTAAACACACCCCCTAGGATGGCTTATTTCCATAGACTCTCCCCCTACCATCTGCACATACCTTCCTTAAGCCTAGCCCTGACTCTGGGTCAAGAGTGTAAGAGTGTAACTGACACCCAGGCCTCCCCTCTGCCTTTGAAGAGCATGGTTTACAACTCCCCCCCCCCCTGGTCTGGCATTCCTATGGACCAGCACACTGCCCTCCCAGCAGTGTTGGTAACCCCAGGGGTTCTTTATCACCTCTCCAAAGCAGCCTGGCTAATCCACTTCACTCTGACCAATCAGGGAAGACCACTGGAAGGCTGAATTTGGACTTACAAACAAGAAAGTCTTATAACTTCTTGTATGTACACTTTAGGACAAATTCAACAATATAATATTGTTGGATTTACTACTACCATTAAAAGTTGGGGGGTGTCCAGAGGCCTTAGGCACTTACACTGGGCTCTGTTTGAGGCACCTTCCCTGCCTTTCCGCCGACCTTTTCATGGTGGAGTCCATGCCATGAAAGGTAGTGGTAAGAAAAGGCTACTAATTGAACATAAGAAAATGATTAATAATTATGTTTCTGTGTTGAAAAGAAATGTTATATAATGTTTAAATATGTTATAGATTGTTTTAATATACAAAAGTAAAAACTTTAACTATATTGAAAAAAAACCTGAAACAATTATATTATTTAAACTACACTTCTTTGTAAAAATTGTATGAAATGCTTTGTGAACATTTTCTTTTGTAAAAACGTATTGTATAAAGCTACTATAAAATTGTACAATATATAAAAATGTAAGACATATATGTAAATGTTTTCTTAAAAAATTAAAAAATATGAACAAGTAAAGATTTTTATTTATAACAATGTTAATAAATTGTAATAAAACATAAAACTAAAAAGGATGGAAAAGTATTAAAAATGTAATAATGTCTGAAAAGGAAGTTACTGCTACTGTAAAAATAAAAGAGACATTAATAAACAATGGGCCTGATTATGATGACCGTGGGACCGCCACCGACAGCCCGTCGGTGGCGGTCCCAACGCCATCGTAATCCTGATTACCACCCGCCACATTAGGATGGCGGGGGGATGGTTTGCGGTCGGAGAGACCGATCGCTCCGGATCCAACACCGTCGGAGGGACTTGTATCCCTACAACAGTGGCGTGCCTGCCAGGCACCGCCATAGGGATTACAATGTCCCTTTCCGCCTGCCTTTTCATGGCGGGTAAAGTATGAAAAGGCAGGTGGAAAGGGACATTAGGGGACCCTAGCGGGTCCCCCTTCCTCCCTGGCCCTCTGACATGGCCACTGGGGGGTACCTATTGTGCCCCCAAAATATCTCTGCACCATTTGGCAGGCCTCGCATGGTGCCTGCCACATAGTGTAGGGATATGCACGGGTTCATATTTTGTACTGCAGCGTGTGCTGAAATCCAATCTAAGATACAGTGGGGAAAGCATTGAAGGAGTGACGTTTACCATTTCAACTCCAATCTAAGTAGCACTTAGGAAAGTGTGGGATGTTAAGAGATTTGTGAAGGAAGATACATTAAATTGCCCCAATGAAGTCCCTATAAGGGATGAAACGTGCTGGCTGGGCCTGTAGCAGTAATGTTGGAAAACTGGATGTATAATAAAGAGAACTTTATATGAAAAGATACCAACGTTTGGCAATTAATTGAAGAAAGAAATGAAAAGACTTTGCATTATATAATTTGGAATCATAAAAGAGATTACAGCTACAAGCTAAATGAATATCTACAATGTTCAATGGGAACATGGATACAATGTTGCCCTCCTACTAGTCCTCTGCCCATTAAACCTCTTCATTAACTTCCACAAGATGTGGCTTGGATTCCACCAGGAAGCAATATCTCTCTTCAGATATTCATTGTTGGTCTGCATAAATGATGAAATTGTAGTTTTATTTTGATGAATTTTCGCCTTGAGCGATTCTTTTTGTAAAGATTTTTATTAACTTACACAATAAATGTACTTACTTACTTACTCTCTTCAGAAGAGAGTCAATCTATCTGTCAATCGTTTGCCATAAAGTGATCAGTTTATGATATGTTTGTTCAGAATATTCACTCCAGTGTTGATGTTGGCTCCTTCTTGGGAACACAAGATGGTATTGATGAAGGTTATGGGTCTGCCCCTTGAAGTATCTCTTGTGAAAGAGAGTACTGATGGCATAACTTAAACAAAACTGGTTAGTCGAAAGCCAGCATTCTCAATGAGAAAACCGTACCTCAAGTTTCAGAAATACAAGAAGTTAACCCCCTATTTATACCCAAAGTATCAATATAATTTCACGTAAACCAACCTGTGGTTCTCCCCATCTTTTTTTTATTTTTCTGACACCCTCTGAAGAGAGGTACCTGAAATTCATTTTGATTAGGACTAAGGCTTTACATACTTTAATTGAGAGATACAGTGCACTGTATTGCGCATTTATGCCCTACAGCCAAATATTGTTTGAGCTTCTTCCACAGTTGACCAACTTTGTAACCATCAGCAGTTCAAATAAGGGACAATTCCTCTGTAGTGACAAGAATTAGATAATTATTATGAAACAAACAACTTATCTCAAGCAGCACAAAAACAACTGTCAAAGCAGAATGTACAATAACACCTTCTCCCCACACAATAATAAATACCATTCTACACAGCACATATACAACCATTTTTAAAGCTAAAGCGCAGTGGCCCAAGATACAAGACATCTTCCATTTTTCCAAGGGAACACATAAATCCTAAGTAAAATACACAGCACTAGACACAAGCTAATGCAGACTGCTAATATGGAGACTGGCTTGTCTGAATGGTTTAATAAAATCTTACCTGCAACTTACGCTGTCTAACACTGCCTCGTCTCTGGCTAACACTCCCTGTAATTCCAATATGTTCTGACACTTCTGCAGCACTAGGATGTTTATACTTTACAACCCATTTAACATTCCACCAATACTTCCCAGCAATTCTCGCAGCATTGCTGTGTCTGCCATAATAAATTTCACCATGAGGGTTGCTCCTCAGTAATGTACAAAATGTTAAAAGCAAAAATGGACATGTTCTCTTTTTTCTCTACCAATTGCGTTAATAGTCCTTTCAACACATAAGAATTATCATCCAATGCGACACAACAACGTTCTAGATACGTTCAAGCACATAATTTCAATAATCAGACCACACACATTCAGCTGTTTTTAAAAAACACTTTTTAACATTCTGTTTTAAATGCAAAGTAATTTAGAGTAAAATTTGCAAGGTCCTAGACATGAAAATAGTCCATGTGGGTAGGAGAAAATACTTACACTATGACATCCAATAGTCCAGGACATGGTTCAGCACCCTCCAACAAGATACGATTTCTACCAGAATATCCACATTTTACTACTGGTTTGATATAATATATACTTGACCAATATCAAGAATATAAGTGTAGATTTACTTACTATTATTAACTCTGTAGCTTAATGGTATGTATAGCTTCAAAGTTCAAACAGGTGGAGTTAAGAAAAATAAATCTAGACTTACCTTGATGTCATTACATTCATGATAGTGATAGTCAACATTTTGGCAGGTCGATAATTTTTGTACATGATATTCTAACATATAAACACAAAATCCCATATGTCAAGAGTATTTTACATGCTTTTCCACAGTTTACCCTTTTTCTTGTTAATGTTGAATCAATTTTTTTCAGGGTTATTGAAAACTTTCATTCAAACAATGATTGAGAGAATCTGAGGCAGACGAATGGGCTGGAACTACCAATGCATTATAATGAAGTTGTTCACCTTTTAGAGGGGTTCTAATGCCTTACTGGGAGTATTAATTTCACAACCTTATTGCATATGTTCAACAACGCCCAAAATGACTGGCACGCACAATTAACTATCTTTTTGCTCTCGCCTCCAACAACTATCTACAACAGACTTTAAGGGTCTCCAACCTTTTCTATAACCAGAGCTACTTCTGATCAATGAAAACAGTCCTAAGCTACTAATGGTTTTGACTATTGTTGCAGTAGTGACCACATCAAATACAATCACTATAGTGACCACACCTTGCAGAATTTCTAGTAGCTACCACCCTCATACATGTCACAATATCAAGTGACAAAATATTGCGTCATGCCCAAATCTCAAATACAGAATATGACTAATACAATATCATGAGAGTATACATGAATACGTAAGTATAGATTTACTATTTTTAACTCCACATCTACATACCTTGAAGGAACACATATGTTCAAGATAAATAGATGTGGGGTTAAGAATGTAAATGAAATTAGACTCTTCTATAAATACTTACCTTCATGCTTTTGTGATAGCCGATATTCTGCATGCAATATTTTTTCGGGAGGATATTTAAAACGCGACTTTTTTAGAAGAACACCAACATCCCAACCCATAAGAAACAGTGAAGAGTTGCTAACAGCAAAGTCAGGAAACTTTTTAGCAATATAAAATGCTTCCACATGACTAATGAAATAACAGCCACAGGAGAAATTGTGCAATGGTATAAAGAAAATACAGATATAAACATCCCCAGCACAGTTTGAACTATTATCAAAGAACAGCTTTAAATATTTTTTGTATTTTTAAGCATTTTGTTTTCAAACATTAGCATATTAGTGTTCCCCAAACAAATTTCTGTGAAATATGCACATTCCATATTAGGTAAATACACACAACAAATAACTTGCTTTTTAATAAAAAAAATCTCACTATTTGAAAGAACAAGTATGTGTATTGCTGCCATCATTAAAGCGGCTAGACCCTCTTAATTACTTACCATGCTGGGCTGCACTACAGGAAGCTACTTCCAGGGTGCTGGTGAGCTACCAGTATCTCTCAAGCTACCCATTGCAGACCCTTGCTTTACATTCTAATGTATTTGTTTGTTTTTTAAAATCGCAAAAATCAGACAAACCTTTGTTACACTAGCAACCTCCCTAGGCCCTTCCTATTATATCCCTAGGACTCTACAACCATGCGCTATGTTTGCTGACATCATCCAAACAGTTTATCCTGATACTACTATACTTGTGCCTCATAGAAAGCATTCAGTCATCAAGCTATGAAACCTCTTGCTTTAATCTCAAATATACTCTCCTGCGTGACCTCCTTTTCAGCCACTCACCTGTACGGTACCTATCAATTATGCTTTAAAACTACAGTAGTTCTACCATTACTAAGAGAAAAAAACAGCAGCACCGTTGTTCTTCTTCTTGCTTTTATACAAAAAAAATGTGAACACCCACTCTTCAACTGCCGAAACCTCGTACAAGTCTGCTCAACCCCGTCCAGTCAGCCCCGTCCAGTCAACATGGGAATGTTCTTCACACCAATCAAACAACCCTCAAGTATTTGATTAATGTCATCACAGGGCAGGGAGCAAGTAGGGGGCCCCGGAAGAGGGGGGCGGGGCAGAGCACGGAGGCCAGTGAAGGGGGGGGGTCAGGGTGTTTGGAAGTAGAACAGAGCCAGAGGCCGCCAAATCCCTGCCAGGGGCCGCCACACAAATATGTATCCATCCTCAGAGGATTATTATATTAAGGATATATATTGGCGTGGTGGCCCCTGGAGTTTGGGGGCCCTGTGCTGGTGCACAGCTTGCACATGCCTAAGGCCGCCCCTGCCAGCAACGCCTCCTCTGCTAAGCCGGAGTCGCGCCGCCCCACTGCTCTTTGAGCAGTGCGAAAAGAAAAAAGAAAAAGAGAATAACACAATGTTATTATAATTTTTTTTTCCGTACTGAGGCAGTATTGTTTACCTTTCAGGGTGGGGCAGGGCTGGATTGTTGTTACAGACAACAGGGAGAGGAGTGGTTGGTGCACTTAAGTGCGTATGACGGTTTGCCCGGCCGTCTTGGCTGGCCAAACTGACATGAGCACTTTGAATTTCTCCACCCTGCTGTATTGCACAGCAAGGTAGAGAACATGCACAGGCTCCCACTCCCTGTCTGAGCACTGAACCAGGCCGCTCAGACCATTCACAACGCTGCTGTCATGCAGATAACAGCAGCATCGTGATTAGCTTAGAGGAGTCTGGGAGCCTGTGTACTTCCGTGCGTCAACAGAAGAGGATTGAGGAGAGGTGGCGGCCGGCAGCCAAGTAGGTGATTTTTTTTCCAACCCCCAACACCCCTGGCCCACCCATACTATTCTGTGGCAGCCACAACTGCTACAGCCACCTCTCATACTCGTTTATATATATATATATATATATATATATATATATCCTCCGCTTCCAAACACCAGCCAGGTGCACACGTGAGCGGGTGCACACAGAACGGGGGTGTACCCGTTAAGTAATCAAAGCTCCAAACTTTGTGCACAATTTGACAAAGCCCTATGGCGAAAGGCGTCGTTGCTGTGAAGTTCCCGGAATAAATCTTTGTTGGAACTACCCCCTGTGAGTGCTACTTTCTTTATGGAGTAAGGATCCTTGGAAGTTTGGAGCTTTGATCTATTGTAAGACATGATAAATTTTACTTTTTGATACCATTCACGCAATGTTTTTTCCTAATGGTTCGAGATTCTGCTCATATACCGGTTTAAATTATTTATGACTCAGACATTGTGCAAGATGTTGAATTTCTGCTAGCAGACACCCATGGAGATGCATTATGGGACTGGAAGTCCAGCAGGGATTGGAGCACGCACTGGGAGTTCGACATTGAAGTCGTAAGTCATTCACTGGATGCAAATGACTCTCGTAGTGCGGTGGCTTTCACCTTGTTCCTTTTGCCACTGACAAACTGAATTGGAAGTGTGATATATGGAGCTCGGAAAGCGCGAATTATCACAACAGCTGAGGTCAGAGGTCAAACACCGGCAGACTGTGCAGCAGCTTGTGAGCTTACATTGTGTTTGAAATTATTTCGAATGGACAAATCTTTTTAAAAAGACAATGAGCAGCGAGGTTCCTAGGTATTTAATTACATTTGTATTTTAATTTTCAGGCAATTTAGCATGAGAGTATGGTGGCGCCTTCTTTATGCTTTGTGTATTCCTAGTAAGGCGGCTGAAATGCAACATTCTGTTTAATAATTTTACATACCCTAGCAAGCTACAACAAGATAATACATAGAAGCTGTTTATGTGCATTACGCAATTGATATGCCGTTGTTTATTCTATCTATGTTATCGCTGTTATTTATCTTGAGGGTTCTTTTGAATTCTGTAAAGGGTTTACATTAACAGCACATGCTTGTCAGTATGTTGTCTATGTCTACTATTGCCTTAAGGGGAATGGTCACTATATATACTGCCATTTTAAAAGCGCCAACCAGATTGATAAAGGCTTGTAGTAAGCCGAAACGCGTCTCTCTCTTACCTCGGGGTTGAGGGTGACTTGAGACAATAAATATTGCCGTAATCTGAGCAGCCTCGTGTCCGTGCCTTCTTCTGTAGTTTTGCTGTGGAAGCTGGAGTGCTTGTTCATATATATATATATATATATATATATATATATATATTTGGTTTAATGTATTTTTACAGTGAGTGCCCTACAATATTAAACATAAAATTGTTTGGCTGCATGATTATTAGCAAAATCTTCAGAAATACGGGTCTTATAAAATATAAAAGCTAATTTGAATGTTTACATTTAGAAATTGTTTCTGGTGCAACTACAATATGAATTATTCAGCAAGAAAAATATGTATGTCTTCACTTTCTATAATCACGTGACCAATTACGTAATGAAGGAGGGTGTGTATCACTAGCATTTAAAAAGCAACAAAAGTCATGACAATTGCAGTGTGAACAAGGGCTTTTTGAGCCCGAAACGCATAGCTGCTCTCTGTTTTTGGGTGAAATAAAACAACGTACCTGAGCCCTGTGGTCCGTCTCCTTCTTCGCCGGCGTTGCTGTCTTGCTTGCTGGAGGCTGTTGGAGTTCTTCGTTGATATATATATATATACTATAATGTGGTGTGTGTGTGTGTGTGTATGTGTGTGTATAAATAAATAAATATATATATGGACCTATGTACCTGTATTTCCATAACAAAATGTTGATTAACATGATAATGATGTGCTGGGGCCCGATAGCTGAGACCTGGCAAGCCCGGGGAAAACATGGCGGCCGCTGGTTAAGCGGCCGTAGTGCTCCGTAACGAGCTCCCGGTGGAGACCCTCGGTTAAACAAAGAAATGCAGAATAACGTCTGCACACTTTCCGATAGCTGAGACCTGGCATAAACGGGCTTTTTCCTTTCCCTCACCGAATCGAACCGGAGGCTTTTTGTCACGGGGGATGTTCTCCCGGTTCATCGAGTCTGAGGCTGTTTCCAAGTCGCCGTCAGTCCGCTCTCTGTTCGAGTGCAGAGCTGAAGCTGAGGGCGGGGTGAGCGCGGGCTGCCGTCGGCTGTTTGGCAGCGTTGAACTCTGTCCTGAAAGCAGTATTGCTTTGGAAACACCAGCAATTTTACAGCGGCAGGAGCAAGAGCTTTGGAAGCATTTACAGCGTGAGATAAGTAATCTGGGTATTAATCTCAAGGAAGTCTCTAAAGCGGTAAGCCTTTTTTTTTGGGAACAGTGGCCCCTCATACAGTACTGGGATCTTTCTGGGAGGTTTCTGCAGCCACAGTTATTTGAATTAACTGGTGTATTTAAACATCCTGAGCAATTACAACTTCCACTACTCCGTATACAGTTAGCAGCGCTGGAGCTGAGGAGAGGGAGGTTGCTTAGAAGTCTGGGGCAGCCACACCACGCAGTGACTTCGGATAAAATTCTGCATAAACCCCCAGAACTTGCATCTAAACAGCTGCAAGTACAGCCATTTCATATTCCTGTACCTGCAGTATCTCCGGACCTGGAAGCTGTAGAGGGGGCAGACAAGGGGAGTTTAATTTCTTCTGACCCCTATATTACAACTTTGGCAGGACAAGGGGTGCCAATAAAAGTATCAGTCACTTCCGATACTATCCCAAAAATACAGGCCCCTCTCAGTAAGACTAAAGTTACCAACAAAAGAGGGCGGAAGAAGAAAATTGCTTTGTTAGATGATAAGGTTGAGATATCAGCTGTATCTAGTGGGTTGGGTGACTATACCCCCGCAGTTGAAAATAAAAAGTCCTCCTCTTACCTAAACACAGAGGTCAAAGGAAGAGGCACCAAATATGGTTTGAAGCCCAAAAATAAGACAAAATCTAAGACGCAGGAAAACAACAGAGCTGAGAAAAAAGCTAAGATTACCCCTTCCCTACGATCCTACTTCAAAGTCATTCCCCAAATACTGCAGCTACCAGGGGATCACGCTATGTCAGCTGGCTCTGAAGTGGTAACTTCTCCCCAAATGGATAAGATGTCTCTGGCACAGGATTCTGACCTTATAGACGCAATAAAGGCTATGGATCAAAGAACAGAAGAAGCGGGTATAGAACATGAAGCTAGAGGTCTATGCCTACAAGATGGAGTAAGAGACGGAGATAACGAAGGAGGATCAGGCTCACAATCTTCGTCAGCCCGGGTGGAGGTGATATCAGGCCCCATATTACAAGACTCAGAAGATTTGTCTGATATTGAGGTACCTCTCAGCAGCTTTAATGAAGCCGGAGCCGGAGCAATCGGGGGAGATCTTCCCAATCAAATGAACTATTCTCTAGACTCCCTCACTGATCAAACCAAGTTTGCAGACAATGGCGACATAACGCCAGCTGCTATACTAGGTATGTTTTCAGCCCTCACGTTAGAAATAAGGAAGGGCTTTGCAGAGTCTTCAGCAAACTTGGCTGCGCATCAAGCAGAAATAAGAAGCTACTGCGAATCCCTAGAAAATAAAATTGAGGGACTTACTATAAGAACGGGAGTACTGGAGGAGACTACAGGAACACTCTCAATGTACTTGGACCAGGCTAAAGTAGACATCCAGAAGCTCTCCAGAGAGGAGCAAGCGCTCAGTGATAGGATGGAGACCTTGGAAAACAACGCGAGGAGGGGGAACCTACGAATCTTGAATGTGCCTGAAGGTTCAGAGGGCTCAGACTTAAAACAATATATAACAGGCTTGTTAAAAGAGTCCCTAAATTTAGACCTCTCTATGGAAGAAATAGCACTGGACATTCAAAGAATCCACAGGGATCCCTTTAGACAAAATCCCCAGAGATCCAAACCCCGTAAAATTCTTGTAAATTTTCACACATATGTTCTGAAAGAACGAATTCTTAATCTTGCTCTAAAGCAAAAATCGCTGGTTGCAAAGGGGGTTACTTTCCTAATAAGGTCTGATCTCTCAAGAATTACCCTGGAGAAGCAATGGGAGTTTGGGAGGCGCCTGGAAGCGTTCAGAGCAGCGGGTGCCTCAGCTCAATTAACATTCCCTGCTGGTATGAAAATAATGTATAATAATAAAATGACTAACATTAGAACAGTACAGGCAGCGGATGAATTACTAATGCAGATGGGAAGCAGTAAGAAATCTTAGGACTCAGTCAATGTGTTAATGACTCACGGCCATCTCTCGATTTCTCTGAGTTCTTTGCATAAATGTTATTTTTAAAAAAAAAAAAGGGGAAAAGGGAGAAAAAAGAAAAAAAAATATGTATATATATATGTATGTATATGTGTATATATATATATATAAATAAATAAATAGGGGAAAAAAGTGAAGAAGCAGAAGGGGAAAAAAAACAAAAAAAAACACTTTCTCCCCTCGAGTTATCAATCAATATAATTATTTCAGAGTCACTATTAGTTAGGTCTAATTAACTTATATGTTTTGCAACTAAATGGGTGGGGTCTCTATCCGGGAGTTCATGGAGGGGCGCTATCAACCGGACATTGCACCGGTTAGATATCGCAAGGGTTTTCCAGGGAAAGGGAGGGGGGAGGGTGGATGGCACATAGTTAGGGTAGGTGGTGGGGGGTGGAAAAAAAGTAAAAATGTCCTCAAAAAGCCAAGGTATAATAGTCTTGATAGTAAAAATCCGAAATTACCACTTTATGTAACAAGCTTTAGACAAGTATGGGTTGGTCTAGCCTTATCTTTTTATCTCTCTCTTTTGTCCTTTTTGTTAAATATTTATGTTGAAGATGATTAACATAAAATATTTCTCATGGAACGTTAATGGCCTGCGCACCAAACCAAGGGCAAACAACATTATGCAATATATACGAGATCTGGATGCGCAGGTCATTGTTCTGCAAGAGACTCATTTAACAAACTCTGAGTCGATTGATTTATTTAAAAGAAATAAGTGGATAGAATTTGTGGTTTCCACTACTCAGACAAGTAATATTAGAGGGGTATCTATAATCTTTAAAAAAGTAGCTAAAGCTAGGCTTATATCCCAGCAGGTCGACACAGGAGGAAGATGGGCCATAGCCTCCGTAGCAATAGCGGGATCTCAAACCACAATTCTAGGATACTACGGGCCGAATCAGGATGATCCTACGGTAATGGAGACTATGTTTTCACATTTACTCTCCTTTCCTGAGCCAACTATTATAGCAGGTGATTTTAATATCGTCCTAAATCCAGCTTTGGACAAATCCCCTAATAGTCGATCCTTACCTTTGTCCAAGTCCAGGTCAGTGCTGCAATCTGCAATGAGAACCTACGGTTATGTAGACATATGGAGGGAAAGGTCTGGGGATCAGCAAGGAGTGTCTTTCCGAAACTATAAATATAAACACCAATCAAGGATCGACTTTATCTTGATTAGCCAACGGCTGGTTGAACAGGTGAAATCCATTGAATATTTACCTCTTCATCTTTCAGACCATTCTGCTGTACTAATGGACCTAACCTATGTAATGGAGAGATTGCCCTCCAGATGGTCCTTTGATCGTTCTCTTCTTTCTTCATCTGAGGACATATTATATCTGAAAAGAGAAGCACACTTTTTCTTTTCAATCAATAATGATTCAGCAGCAACAAGAATTGTCTGGGACTCGTTCAAAGCATTTCTAAGGGGTCTTATTACAACGAAAGTATCTCACAAAAGGAAGCAATATAAAGAACAAATCCTGTCTATAGAGGTAAGGATAATAAATCTCCAAGGTGTAATTGATAGTAATTCCGGGCTAGATGAATCCGTTATAAACAATTATAGGAAAGAAATGGCGACTTTGAAGGCCAATCTGGGATCAGTACTGAATCTTAGACTACAGCAGAGATGGGAAGCAAGTAAATTAGCCCATTTCGAGTATAGTGAAGGCGCTGGAAAAATGCTTGCATGGAAGTCTAAATCCGATCGGGTCAGGAACAATATTTCAAAAATCAAGGTAGGCAATGATTCCTTAACATCAGATACTGAAATTAGAAGGGCCTTTAAGGCTTTTTTTGAGTCTATCTATAAAGAGGATATTGTAACTCGATCTGAGGAGGTCGATGATTGGCTAAGCCATATTAACCTACCTAGACTTACACAGGCTCAGTCTCAAGCATTGGATGACTCTATCACGGAGGGTGAAGTTAGGGCCGCTATAAAAAAAAGCAAGAAGGGGAAGGCAGCGGGGCCTGACGGCTTACCAGCAGAGATCTACAGATTGTTAGAAGATGAGATTGCCCCGTTCCTTACTGAGATGTTTAATAAGATCCTTCTTGAAGGCCAGACTCCCCCTTCATCATGGGACAAAGCATCCATCACACTTATATTAAAACCTGGGAAGCCTAGAGACGCCTGCGAATCTTATAGGCCCATATCAATCCTGAATGTGGATTATAAAATTTTTACCACTATATTAGCCTCTAGATTAGCCTTGGTAGCCCCTGCAGTTCTACATGCAGATCAAAAAGGATTTGTCAAAGGCCGACAGCTCTATGAATTGACATACGAACTTATAGGGGCTATGGATATAGCAGTGACACATAGTTTACCCTTGACCGCCCTCACTCTGGATGCGACCAAGGCCTTCGACAGGGTTAATTGGGTGTACCTGTCGAGGGCCCTGGCTAAATTTGGAGTGGGGAGGAGATTTCGTCATACTGTAAGTCTATTGTATACCAATCCATCGGCTAGCCTATTGATTAATGGTGAATTGTCAGACCCCTTTAATATAACACGAGGGACGCGGCAGGGATGTCCGCTTTCCCCGCTTCTGTTCGACTTTTACATTGAACCTCTCGCACAGCAACTGAGAAGAGAGAATGCGATTGTCCCTTTTCATCATAGTGGCTGGGAAAAGAAGGTAGCATTATATGCCGATGACCTACTTGTTCTCACATCAGACGTGACAACTGCACTCCCGGTTATATTTGAAATTGCCAAGGGGTTCGGGAAATTATCAGGCTACCAGATCAACACATCAAAAACAGAGATGTTGGTCTGGAATGACAACCCTAGCTCCTTGGAAATACAGGAGAGCGAGTCGCTTCGATATTTAGGCGTGAATATCACAAAAGATATCAATACCCTCGCCACATTAAATATGACAGCAATCATTAAACAATGTAGAAAATTATTGCAAGCATGGTCGCACCTGCAATTATCCTTGATAGGGAGGGCTAATCTTGTGAAAATGGTCATTTTGCCTAAAATTTCTTTTCTTTTTAATACTATTCCCCTTTACTTTAACCAAACTCAAATAACCAAAATACAATCAGAAATCACCTCTTTCATTTGGAATAAAAAACTACCTAGAATAGCTTGGAAAAAGCTTAGACGGCGTTGGAAGAAGGGAGGAATAGCCGCACCAGATTTAAAATTATACTTGTGGGCTTTTCAGCTATCTCACATACGAATGCTTCTAAATAAACCTGCTGATTATGGGATAGGATTAATGTTTTCGGCAATGCTAAATGGGGAAGGCCTCAGTCAGACGGGATTTTTATTTAAATTCGGCAACCAGAAGTTCTTCAAGAAGATCAAGTTGAAGGTCCTGTATGGCTTGGCTAAAACCTGGTCTGAGCTAATTAAACCTATTAAACAGGGATACTACTGCGATAAAACACCACTTTGGGGGCTGCCGGATAGTCCAGCCTGGTTGGAAGATTCCTTAGCTAATCCCTTGAGAGAAGCAGGCCTCAAAGAATGGGGGGATCTCTTTTATGAGGGGGATCTGCTTTCGTGGGAGTATTTACAGAACAAAATAGGTCCAACCTTTTCAAGGTTTAAATACATACAAATCAGAAGTTGGACACAGACATATAACGATCCACAATCCAAACGCAACAAGTTTCCACTTGGAGGGCACAGCCAACTAATAACTAACCTGGTTGGTACCCCCCCAGCAAAACATGAGATTTCACAATGGTATAGACTCCTTCTAGATGAATCTGATGGGGAATTTGAGTTACCAACTCAACTTTGGGCCGATGTAATTTTGACTCAAGACGTACAAGAACTCTGGTCTACCTCATTTGAACTTTTAATAAATTTGGTGAAACCCTCATGGTTACGTAGAAACCATCTCTTTACCCTTCACAGGGCGTATTATTCCCCCCAAAGATTATCTAAATTTACCTCAGGAACCTCAGCGGCATGTGCAAGATGTGGTTTGATGGCAGCCTCAGATATCCATATGTTTTTTGAGTGTCCCCGTATAACACCTTATTGGGAGGCCATAGGTAAGACTCTCACGGCATCATTAGGTACCCCAATTAGTATAGATTTACCATTAGCGATCTTTGGAGTTCTGAGGACAACTAAAAACATAGCTAGAAACCTGGTCTTCTACACGATCCTTTTAGCAAGAAGAGAGATCTGCAGGAGATGGAAGGATTCCATCCCCCCTTCCCACGGGGACTGGCTGACATCAACGCTACAGACTGCACGCATAGATCTAGCCAGATCAGGAAACCAATGCAAAAGGACCTTTTGGCATTCGATTGTATGGTCTCAATAAAGACCGGGGTTTTTTTTTTTTTTTTTTTTCCCCCCCCGGGTCCAATGATTATACTACTATGGTGCCAACTCAATCGTATCCGGTCAGATCCCGGCCCTGGCCCAGCAGTAGGCCTCCCCACTGGTAGCCTAAAAGAATTTCAAGCTGAGACAGTTGCGGGATCTGTGGCTCTCCTCTCGAATGAAATGATTCCTTCCAGTTACTATACTGTGTAAACTTGTCTGATGCTTATTCTAAATGGCTTTCAAAAACCATGGTGGATATGAGGACTAAAAAAAAAAAAAGAAAAAAAAAAAAAAATGATAATGATGTGCTTGGAAAACAACTATTTCTTACCCAAAATCAGCTATATCACCAAACTAGAGGCTTAGCTATGGGGGCTAGTTTCTCACCTAGTTATGCTTGCTTCCACATGGGGTTATGGAAGGAACGAGTACTGAAGGCTGAATATGGTGACATTTTGCATAAACATGTTGTAAGCTGGTACAGATACATTGATTATCTGTTCTTAATCTGGAGAGGCATGGAGGAGAGTGCTCTCCATTTTATTGAACCGATCAACAAGAACAATCTGAAACTACGGTTCACAGCCCACATTAGTAAGCAGTCTATGTGTTTCATGCTACCAGTCACCACACGAAACACCTCATTCATAGCATTCCCTTCGGGGAGCTGTTGAGAATTAGATAAATTTGTAGTTTAGACAGTGACTGTGAGCTGGCACAGAAAGAACGTAAAGATAGATTCCTGGCCAGGGGCTATTCGCAAACTACGATTGACAATGCAATCAAAAAACACAAGTAGAACCCATAGATTTGATGCATTGTTCAGTAGAGCTGGCTCCAACACTCAAACCACCCAGCAGTCTGATCAACCTACCAGATTAATCCTTACGTTCAATAAACAACACCAGATATGGCGTAGGATAATGCACAAAAACTGGCCTCTGGTATGTAATGATCCTATCATTGGGATAAACTGCCTAATAATCCTAATATTACGTTTAGGAAAGCTCGATCAATGAGTGACGCCCTGGTGAGCAGCAGCCCATAAAAAAAATAACTAAAACCTGGCTAAATTCTAGAAAAGGGTTTGTCAAGTGTATGTCTTGTACAGCCTGTAGATTTGTGACCAACAAGACCTCATATAGAACCTCATTTAAGGTGGAACCAGTGCCTATCACTAAGAAGCTCACCTGCAAAACAGAGTATGCAGTTGTCACGAATGAGGTTAGTAGACTAACCTTACAAAGCCGGATACAGCAGGAGCGATGCAGAAGCTAGTTTCTCCCCTCCTCCCTAGCGGCCACACCCACGAGTTGGTATTAACACACTCGTCAGATGAGACCCCAACGGGGGAAGGGAAAAAAGGGACAAATAAACCAAAACACAGTGGCAGCCAGAAACCATCTACAGCTTGGGTTGAAGGTAGGGTAGACTTCACTCTATAGTCTGTATCAGGTACCTTAAATATGAGACACAAGAAGACAATCATGAGACTTCTCTCCTATGCCCCCTTGATTTTGGCAATATAGCATATAGTCAATACAAGCACTCACTTATATATGACTAGCAGCCCGTCCCGACGTTGTCCAGGTATGAATTGCTGCCGGCCAGTAGTATATTATTTTGTAGGATTTCGTTTTGATAGCATTTCTTATCTGTGACAGGCCTGTGAAACGCTCCGATTCACAGTGCACTGCTGATGCACTTAAGAGTGCGCGTTCAGTAGTGTGTGAACTCGAGTTTCCCTACTTTATTTTTGCTTGCAATATTATATAGCGCGTACTCGACAACATGGCATGAGCACAATTTACATTACAGAAGAACACATTCATTTGTGGTAGGCACAGGGAGACTGTCGGATGCCCCACAAGACTTACCTTCGCTTGTGAAGCAATTCCGCAGAGACGACAAGAGCCAACGCCCGCGTACCCACCTGACCCGTGTGGAGATTGGCACCAGCAGGGACGAGGTGGGACCAGGGAAGGGAGCCAGAAAAGGAACAGAGAGGCTCTGTTGGTAGAGGAGCTTGGGTAGGGTCTTGGGTACCAACTGGAAAACAAGAAAAGACCCAATTAGGGAAAGACCACACCACCCGCTTCCTGGGTATACCCCTAAACACATACAGTATGGATCTCCTTATCCACGTACCAGGGCTCATGTAGTAGATCTGTGAAGCAAAGGCAATCATGGATGCTCCGATGAAGAAAAGAAAACCAAGGCAAGCGCTCCTGCGCGAACACAGCCTAGTCATAAATAGCGCCCCAGTGCTATATCGCTGTACTCCACGTAGCGCTCCTGCGCTACAAGTACAAACCAAGAATAGCGCTCCTGCGCGTGTAGTGAAAAAAAGTATAGCGCTCCAAGCGCGGCAAGTATGAACCAAAATAAAGCGCTCCAAGCGCGGCAAGTATGACCCAAAGTAAAGCGCTCCAAGTGCGGCAAGTATGACCCAAAGTAAAGCGCTCCAAGCCAGGCAAGTAGGACCCAAAGTAAAGCGCTCCAAGCGCAGCTACTTTTTGCGGCTGCAAGTGCTTATGCGGGCTCAGTGCGGAAACCGGAGTGGTCTCCCAGCGTTCACTTGCAGGATCCCAGTAGCGGTCCAGCACGATGAAGGCGTCCGTAGTCTTCCTGGTGCCGGCCTCCGATGGTACCAGGCGAATCCTGAAATGAAGAAGAATCTGAAGCGCAGAGCCGGCGGGAAACGCAGCATTTAAGCGTCTCCCCCGGAAGCGCTTCGAAGAAGGAAGGCGTGTCAGAGAAGACTAGACCGGGACTCAACTTCCGCCCGGAAGTGAGGATCCCGATCCCTGTATGTGTCTAGCGGCCACCCGGGAACGGCAAACGCCGCAACATGACAGAGACAAAGCGATTTGCCTGGAATCACAGGATGTTGAGCTGATGCCGAGATTCGAACATAGCTCCCCAGCTCTAAAGTTCGCAATTCTAGAACTCGTGGCGGAAGGTGAATCTAAAAGTGTATGTCGGTGCTGACCATCAATGAGAGAGACCTGTGCATTTTTCAAATCGGTGGTGAAAAAATATGAGTATGTTGCTAGGGATGTGGGCCGCCGTGCCACCAATGTACTTACCAGGGGAGGGTAAACACCCATTATTCTGCAACTTTCTTTCCGCATACCATCACTCCGCAGACTTTCATTACGAAAGTACCATGACTCCGCAATGCCATTATAAACGCGTGGCATTACATTTTATATGCTTTTACCACACATACATTTACAACGAAATTCATTGTAAATGCATGAATGGTAAAAGCATGGTTTATTTTTTAGGTTTGGATAGGGTAAGTATGGGTATAGGGGTATATGTTTTGGGGTACTGAGGTAAATGTTTTGGGGTGTTTGGGTATTTTAAGGGTTCAGATATAGTTTTGTGTTATGGGGTACATGGGTAGTTTTAGGGTTTAGGGATAGGTATGGGTTTTGGGGTACAGGGGTATTTTTAGGGTTCAGGGCTAGGTTTGGGTTTTGGGGTATTGGGGTATTTTTAGGGTTTAGGGTAGGTTTGGGTTTTGGGGTACAGGGGTATTTTAAGGGTTCAGGGCTAGGTTTGGGTTTTGGGGTACAGGGGTATTTTTAGGGTTCAGGGCTAGGTTTGGGTTTTGGGGTACAGGGGTATTTTAGGGTTCAGGGGTAGGTTTGGGGTACAGGGGTATTTTTAGGGTTCAGGGCTAGGTTTGGGTTTTGGGGTACAGGGGCATTTTTAGGGTTCAGGGGTCGGTTTGGGTTTTGGGGTACAGTGGTATTTATAGGGTTCAGGGCTAGGTTTGGGTTTTGGGGTACAGGGGTATTTTAAGGGTTCAAGGCTAGGTTTGGGTTTTGGGGTACAGGGGTATTTTAGGGTTCAGGGGTAGGTTTGGGTTTTGGGGTACAGGGGTATTTTTAGGGTTCAGGGCTAGGTTTGGGTTTTGGGGTACAGGGGCATTTTTAGGGTTCAGGGATAGGTTTGGGTTTTGGGGTACAGTGGTATTTTTAGGGTTCAGGGCTAGGTTTGGGTTTTGGGGTACAGGGATATTTTTAGGGATTTGGGATGGGTTTGGGTGTTGGGGTACAGGGTATATTTATAGGGTTAAGATGGGTTAGTGTTTAAGGATGTTGGGGTATTTTAAGGAGTAAGGGTGGGTTATGATTATGGATTGCAGGGGTATTTAAAGGGAGCAGGGTGGACACCCGAGCTGGAATGTAAAGAACCTGGGAAGAAAAAACAATGAAATATTGGGCACAACGCTCGTTTTTTTTTTTGTAATCCCGCGCCCCGCACACGCCCACGCCCCCGGCACA
This sequence comes from Lissotriton helveticus, assembly GCF_964261635.1. Classification (NCBI taxonomy): domain Eukaryota; kingdom Metazoa; phylum Chordata; class Amphibia; order Caudata; family Salamandridae; genus Lissotriton; species Lissotriton helveticus. The sequence continues at coordinate 789,120,371 of NC_136072.1, forward strand.
CGCCCACAGCACACGATATGAGACATGGCATGAAGGGCGGAACGTACCACACGCCCCCAGCGTTTGTCACGCACCCAGCACACGTCCACAGCACAACGCAGACACGCCCACAAGGGACTACTTTGCTGGCACGGTTCTTTTACCTTTTAAATGTATATGGTGGGCGTCTGCATAGCCTATGTCCTTCTGCTGCAACTGCCCTTTCCAACGCTGTATTGGGTGTTGTGATTGGTGCTGTGGTTCCTGAGATTACCCGCCTCAAAGGTTTGGGCTCTCTCTTTATTATATTAGTATAGATGCCACTAGTAATCCAGGAAAAAAGGCACAAAAGGAAAAAATAAAGAAAAAAGCAAAATAACATTCAATGCCTTCGAGGACTTGTAATCAGATAAGAAAGTCACCAGTTGGAAGAGAGGCAAAAAAACACTTTACTTATCTGACACTGGTATCTTCTTTCTTCATAGCAGGGTTGCAGGGAAAACAATCTGTCCTGCTCTGATATAACCGTGGAATAAATCTATTACCCTTCAGACTATCCACACGATCAAGTGAAAGCCCACTGTTCCTTTAAGAAATGCAAACAGAATCTGCCAAACTGAATAGCTAGTTTCTTCACTAGCGAAATCCAAAAGGTGTCATCGGGGTTTAAATGAAATAATGAGAACCACTGTGCTCCTTTCGCCAGGCAGAAGCTCTCACCATTCTGCCAGCGAAAACGGTCCTCGCAGCACGGCTCTCCGACACTACCAAGAAAGGTCAAAGTTCGCGTATGCGCTCCAGCGCGTTCGCGAGTCTGGAAAAGTTAAAACGCCCAACAGGCTCATGATTGTCGTAGCGTTTCTTGCGGCTCCAGGGAAAATGCTGCGCAAGAAGGTAAGGAATGCCTCCAAAGGTTCTATAGGCAGGTTGATAGTCACAGGCTCTGATAGTTCTCCCGTGAACGGTCTCCACTTCTCTGCATAGGTGACAAGCCCCGAACAACCCAACGGGAGGAGCCTAAATAGGAAGTAGGCTAAGATGTGAGGGAAAGGAAAGACAGACAGAGATGCAGGCATTCTGGGAGTTGTAGTCCCAGTATCTACGGTCATTTTCATCCCGTCCAGACCCTCCTATCTTGCTATAATCGTGACAGAACCCCCTCTCAACGACCGACGTCTCGGCGGTCCACCTGGCTTAGAAGGGAACAATGCATGGAAACGCGTAAAAGCCCTGGACAGTGGAGATTGCTGCCAGGCTCCCATGATTGGTCCTAGGGTCCATACCCCTTCCAGTCAATTAAGTAAAACAATCTCCCCCTCACATATTTCAAATCCAATATAGCTTGGACTTCATACTCCTCCTCCCCTTCTACCTCCACCGGACCGGGAGGCGCAGTAGCCCTGGTCCCTTGTAGATATGGCTTCAACAGAGACACATGGAACACTGGGTGTATATACCAGGTGTTTGGAAGTTTCAACTTCATAGCCACAGGGTTGATTACGTCTGTTATGAGATAGGGCCCCACATATTTAGGCTGCAACCTCGTGTTACCCTTAAACTTGAGATGTTTGGTGCTTAGCCATACCATGTCCCCTTTCTTATAATCAGGTTCTAGGGTTCTCTTCCTATCGGCGTACAGTTTATCCCTGTTTCTGGCTGCCTCTAGGTGTTCTTTGGCATTTCGGAGGACTGTTCTTAGATGTGCATGGTGTTCCTGGATAGAGGGATGATTGGAAAGCCCTGGTTGTTCAAATGGCAGCAAGTTGGGATGATACCCAAGGAGGCAAAAGAAAGGTGAACAACCTAACGAGGAATGTGTGGCGCTATTATATGCAAACTCAGCAGTCCACAACAAGGTTCTCCACTCTTCACCCTGCTCTAAGGAAAAACACCTTAGATATTGTTCCAGGGTTTGGTTGGGCCTCTCTGTCTTACCGTCTGTTTGGGGGTGGTAGCTTGTAGACAGACGGGCATCTATTTTCATGATTTCACAAAGAGCCTTCCAAAACCTAGACGTAAACTGTCTGTTATGAGAACGGAGGGAATGCCGTGTAATCGCACAATGTGTTGCAGAAATACTGTGGCCAATTCCCCGGATGATGGTAACTTGGTTAAAGCTATAAAATGACCCATTTTGGTCAGATGATCTACCACCACGAGTATAGTGTTGTTACCAAAACTGAGAGGCATTTCAACAATAAAGTCCATGGATACTGTGTGCCAAGGAGTAGGGGGTATAGGTATGGATCGTAGTAGCCCACTGCTTCTTTGGTGCTGCGTTTTGGCCTGTGAGCAGATGGGGCATTTCGCGACATAGTTGTCAGTGTCTTTACGCATGGATTCCCACCAGAAATACCTGGATACTGCTTGAAATGTCTTTAGTCTACCCATGTGACCACTCAACGTCGAGTCATGGGTCCATTGCTAGGCTTGTTTTTGCAAGGTAATGTCTGGGACAAATAGTTGTGTGTGAATGGGTGCATTGGTGAAACAATTCTTCAGAGTCTGGAATGCTTGCTCTGCAGAGAAAGACCCCTTAAAAACGGCTCCTTTCTTCAGTAGATGCGTCAATGGTTGTATAATTCTGGAGAATTCGTTTATAAACCTCCAGTAAAAATTCGCAAAGCCCAGGAAGCTCTGCAAGGCTTTTACGCAAGTAGGAGATTCCCATTGGATGATGGCCTGTATTTTCTTTTGGTCCATACGTAATCCATTACGCCCAATGATGTAACCTAGGAACTCCACTTCTGTAGCATGAAACATGCATTTCTCCAATTTGGCGTACAACGCATGTGTCTTCAAGCGTTCCAATACTGCTTTTACATGTAGGACATGTTCCTTTGATGTGGCAGAGTAAATGAGGATGTCGTCTATGTAGACAATGCATGACACATCCAACAAGCCTCTTAAAACCTCATCCATAAAAAACTGGAACGCAGCCGGGGCGTTGCAGAGGCCAAAGGGCATCACACGGTATTCATATAGCCCGAATTTTGTGCGAAAGGCGGTTTTCCACTCATCCCCTCTTCTGACTCTTACCAGATGATATGCTCTTCGGAGGTCTAGTTTCGTGAATATCCGGGCATCCTTCAATTGATCCAATAGTACAGGTATCAGGGGAAGAGGGTACCTGTTCTTTTTAGTGACCCTGTTGAGAGCTCTGTAATCGATGCAAGTTCGCAGACTCCCTTTGCGTTTTGGGATGAAGAATAATGGAGAGGAGGCGGGTGAAGTTGAGGGACGAATGAATCCTGACTCTAGAAGCTTTTTCAAATACTGTTGCAAGTAGGTAGTTTCCAACTCTGTAAGGGCATATATTCTACTGCACGGAATGCTAGCTCCAGGTTCCAGTTCAATAACACAATCGTAATTCCTATGGGGAGGCAATTTGTTAGCCTCTTGTTCACTGAATACCCCTTGGTATTGGGAATAGACTTCTGGTAGAGTGGTAATAAGGCATATGCTTAGTTCTTTACTGTAGGAAGGTGAAAACCTGACTATGGTTACCCCAGATTTTTTGCCTTGTGTTTAGCTGGTTTTCGACTTAGTTGGCCTGGGATCCTGCTAATCAGGGCCCCAGGCTATCTGCTCTTTCTGTAATATGGACTCCATGTACCTTAGGTACATACCTAATTGGATATTGGGTAGCCTTATGAGCCCCTGTATAGTGTACTATAGGTACCCAGGGCATAGGAGCATCCAAGGCCTACCAGGGGCTGCAGCATATCTTTTGCCACCCCTGGCTGGCCATCCAAACTGACACAACTGGCTGATCACTCAGCTGGGGCAAGGTCGTGTAATCACCCCTTGCTTAGATATAGTATTCCTATGTTTAACCTTATATCTGGACACATATGCACCTATAAGTCACTCCTATGGCAGGCCTTAACAATCCTGAAGGCAGAGTGCTTGGTTTGATGTGAGATGGTGCTCTAGCATGAGCTGAGCCTGTCTGAAGCTTTCGGAACCATGTCCTTATAGCTGTTCCAGGATATTGCCATACCATATACTCTTAAGTGCATTATAATCCTCGCGGTTATTGCTAACTTTGGTTTGGCTTTATCAAAACATGTCGTGTAAGGTGTCATATGCTTTGGAATACTACCCCCTCGCCAGTTCTGGCGACGGGGGTAGCATTCCACCCTTCTAGAGGGGAAAGACATGTTACTTCCATTAATCCTGGTTAAAGTTAACCAGAGCCTCAGCATCACAAAATGGATGCTGCTGCCACAGACACAAGTCTGACCTCCTGCTGCTGGGAGCCCTTCCACAGAGGGAGGCTTGGACAATAGGTTTCCTGTCACAGGGAGGTGCCAGCACCACCCCAGACAGGAGATAATGGATTGGGGCAGGGAGGGCTGAATGAAACTAGACACTGCCTGGGGCACACAAGGTGTTCCATGCATAGGCCAGTTCAAACCGGTGCTGGGGCACTCCAACCCCAGCTCTGGCGCAAAATTGGACAAAGGGAAAGGGGTGTAACCACCCCCTTCCTGGGTCCCACCCATAGGAGGGACCTAGCAGGTAATCCAGCCCCTTGATTTGGAATAAAGGTAGGAGCTGTGTCCTTAGACTTTAGATAATCCTGACTGAAACTCTGATACGAAACTCTGGACCCTTCGACATCCTACTCAACGTAGAAGACTGAAGAATCTCCCTTGGGGTCAAGGAGTGACCAACCTGTGCAGGCAGGCACCATCAAGCGCTTAACGGTTTGCTTTTTTGTTGCTCCCGCCGGAGCTCGAACGACAGAGCCTTACAAGAACTGGACTTCCAGACATCCAACAGCCCGATCCACAGCCACAGCAAAGCTGAGACCCGTGGAGGCGACGAGAGCGTGGGACTGGCCATCTTGGAAAGCCAGCGAAGTGCTTTCCGTGCAACTCCTGAGGCACCCTCAAAGCTGTGCATTGGGGATTGAGAAGCCCCAGCCCCGAGCATCCTTTGCACCGAGGATCACCTCTCCACACTCCCCGAGTGCTGCGTGGGGCCCTTTTGCATTTTCCTGCTTGACGCGTCTGTCCGGTCACTTGCCCGTTGGCTAGTGGCCTCTGTGACAACGAACCTTTGATTTTCCAATGCTGGTCTGGTTGCTCCAGACTAGCCCTTGCTCCCCTGAAAAGGAGCAGCCCATCAGACCTTGCTGGTCTGATCCAGAAGCCATCTTTGATTCCTGTGTGGGTTGCATTTGCCAAGGCCTGTTGACTCCGAATCGAGAACCAACACTGCCGACAGCGAGAGCCTTCGTGGGACAGTCCGTGTCCAGGACCTGGTTGTCGTCGACACCTCCTGGTCCACGTGGCAGTGGAGACAAACTTCACAACAGCACCTGATCGCATCCCGACATCGCCTGGTTCCTTCCTGGTTCCATCCTGGTCAGTGGCTAGTGACCCAGACTCTGTCCCCTCTGCTTTCAGGTACTCTTCATCCTCGATCCGCCCTTGGATCCAACCGGACTCTTCTCTCCTGGTCGCCTGCAGCATCTTTTCTCCAAGGATCCATAGTACTCCACGACGAAACCCGACACACTTTGACACCTATGCACCCGCTTCCTGTGGGTGAGGTAACGCGAGTACTGCGGTGCTCCTGTGTAGGTTTACTCTCCTAGTACCCTAGTTTCAAGTGGTTTAGTTCTAGTCCAGTCGGAAGACTCCTAACTCTTTAACTTTCTAACTTTACGCACCCATTGACTTCTATGAGTGCACGCGTGTGCATTTAGACACTGCACCCGCATCCTGTGGGCCTCCTGCTCCCTAACTACTGTTAGCCCAGTGTAGCCCCAGCGATTCCCAAGGCCCTAGGCCTTACCATTGTTTGTGACGTGGTTCTTATAACACTATTTTAGTATATGGTTTAGCGTGCCATCATGGCCTATCCATATTTGTGCAACTTTTGTATGTTATATTAAGTTACTTGTTATGCACTTGTGCTCCTGTGCTCATAAAGAGTTCAGAGGGTTGTTTAGAAAGAAATACATATATATTTTGAATATATAACCTGTGTGGTGTCCTTTCATTTGATATTTAAAGGTTTGCATATGGTAAAACAGCTGGCTTCACATGCCCTCTTGAGTTTAGCCTAAGACTGCTTTTGTCCATGCTACCACTAGGATAGCTGGTCTATAAGGTTGACTTTACAACCATCACCATAAGGGTTGCTTGGACTGGTGCAAGGTGCTCACTAGAATAGTGAACATCATATACCAGGCCAACTTCTCACATTGGTGTGCAGCGGTTGGGATTTGAGCTTGCTGTTGTTTTACCAATTGTAATCTTTGATATCATTGAAAGATCACATTAGGTACCTTAGGTACATATAACAAGACTTAGAATACATAAGTTCTACTGAACTTAGTTGTTGTAGAGGAAAGGGCCTAGCACACCCTGACTACAACTCCTAGAGAGGTTCTAGTAGGTAAACGCATAGTCTAGGTAGGTGCACACCCCACACCTCACTAGAATCATGTCTACCACAGGGGAGCCAAGTATGACTCTTCCTGGGGCAGGTGACCCTTCCAGGGCACCATCTAGATATGAAATGCTCAATTTCCAAGAGATGAGGCACTTGTGCACCTCAAGGGGATTGAAACAGAGTTCTAACCCTACCATTTCCCACTTGATAGAAGTCCTAGAAAGGGTTGATGCTGAGAATGCCTCTTGACAGGGACCCTCAGTGCAGGCAGAAGAGGTCTTACCCTCTACAGATGATGCATTTTATCCTACTATCATGAATGAGGAGGGAGATGAAAACAAGGAAGGCTCTGATGAAGAGGTTTTCCAAGATAGCCAGGTTCAAGTAGGAAGACTTAGCCAGGCTAACCTAAGCCTACATGGGGCTGACAATGGGGAAACCCCATACAGACCCATCAGTAGACTTAACATGGGGTTTGAGAGGAGGAGGTCTCACTCAGGTGACTCCCGTCACTCCCAGGCCTCTAGGGGATCCAATAACCCTGCTCAGAGAAGAATGACCTCTCCTGAAAGGAGGGAGCATCAGGCTAGGATGAGGGAAGCTAATCTAAGGATTGAGAGGCAAGAACTTGAAGTTGCCCTTGCCAAAGAGAAGCTTGCCCTAGCTAGAGAGCAGAAGTTGGGTGGGTTAAAACCCACTGGTGGCAGCAACATCCCTAAGGATAAAGACAGGTCCTATGATAATAGACACCTGAGTAAGATTGTGCTCCCCTACATAGATGGGGATGACATCCACAAATGGATAACTGCTTTGTAGAGGGCTTGCAAAGTACATCAGGTACCCCAAAATCAGTGGGCAGCAATCTTGTGGCTCTCCTTTTCAGAAAAAGGTAGAGATAAGCTCCTCACAGTTAGCTATGAGGATGCTAATAATTACACTGTCCTGAGGATTTCTCTGATTGATGGGTTTGGCTTAACCACTGAACAGTACAGGTTGATGTTCAGGGAAACCCAGAAGACACAGACTCAGGACTGGACTGATTTTGTAGATTGTGCTACTAAGGCTCTGGAGGGCTGGTTATTGGGCAGCAAAGTACAGGACTTTACAGGATTGAATAATTTGATTAGGAGGGAGCAGATCCTTAGTAATTGTCAAAACCAGCTTCTACACCAGCACCTGGTGGACTCAGATCTGACCTCTCCACAAGAATTGGGTAAGAGGGAAGACGAATGGGTCAGAACCAGGATTAGGCCTAAAAATCAGGGTTGTGACCAGAAGAAAGGTTCTACCAAGCCTCAAGAGAAAGGTGGGGATAAATCAAAAGACAAGTCCTCCACAGGGCCCAAAACTCCACTGGTTGGGGTGGGTCCCAAAACACTTCCTCTAACCAAAAGAAACCTTATTGCCATGTCTGTAAACAGCCTGGCCGCCACTGGAAAACTGACAGCAGTTACCCAAGGGCCAGCAATAAGGAGAACATTCCCCCAAGTAATACTCACAGACCTCCTGTTACTGTTAGCAGTAATCCCCCAGGTGGTGGGAGTGCCCCCAAGAATTTGGCTGGGTTTACTTTGGGAACTCAGGTGGACTCTGGCCTAACCAGGTCCCCTACCACAGCTACTCTTGTCTGTGAAGATGGCATGGGGTTTGCCAACTTCACTGCTTGTCCCAACACTTTGGGCAAGTACAGACAGGAGCCCCTCATCAATGGTCAGAAAGTTGTGGCCTATAGAGACACAGGGGCTAGCATCACTATGGTGACTGAGAGTCTAGTCCCCTCAAGGCAACTTTTACTTGGAGCCACATACCAGGTGACCAACATTGATGGAGTACAGAAGGATCATCCCATGGCAGTAGTTAATCTCAGCTGGGGAGGTGTCACTGGCCCAGAGAGAGTGGCAGTGTCTACAAACTTGCCTGTAGATTGTCTACTGGGAAATGATCTGGAAATCTCAGCCTGGGCTGAGGTAGACCAAGAAACCCATTCTAAAATGGTAAATCTCCAAGGAAAGGTTAGTGGGGCTGTGATGGCCACAGACCCAGCTCAGGATATCCTCCCTGAAAAGGTTGGTAGGGCTGTGCTAGTCTCAGCCCAATCTCAAGCAGAGTCCTTCTCTAGACAGATTGACAGGGCTGTGATGGCCACAGCCCAAACTCAGACAGATTTTAGTGGTGTGAAGCCTGAAACTATGGATCACTCCACTCAGACAGAGAGCATTGGGGAGGAAGACAAGTCTCCCTCCCACCAGACATTAGGTGAGAGTCAGCCTCCTCAGGGAACTGACCCTACCCCTTGTGAAGGAACTGCCCGAGAGGTAGTCAGGCCTAGCTTGGCAGAGCCCCTGATGTCAGTGGACCCTTCCAAGGTGGAACCCAGTCTGGAGCAGGTAACCTGTCCCTCTCTACCCTGCCTCAGTCAGCCCAGGGCTGTCGAGGACAGGGAGGCCAGTGGACCCCAAAGGGCCCCCTGTCTACCAGAACACCCCCATCAGCAGATTAGGGGCACCAAAGCTAGCAGCCCTAGCAAGGTGAACATTTCAGAAACTCCTGAGGGATCTCCCTTACACCTAGTTAGGAACCTCCCTCAGATGGACACTGTTGGGCACAGCCAAACCTGGGACCCAAAGGCCCCAAACCTGACCTGTTCCTCCAGTAAGCCAACAAAAGGGACCCAGCCTCCAGCTGTAGGCAGCCAGAGGTTGACCCTGAGAGCACAGTGCAACTCAGTCATGGAAAGAAAGGCACACATGGTGGATAGTGATTGGAGGAAGCTGAGCCCTACATTAGTGGAGCCTCACTTCAGTACTTCATCTCAACACCAGCCTTTTACATTGCCAAAACACACCACAGGTAGAGATTCCCTATGGTGGAGACCCTCTGATACCCCTAGGGTGAGGGATTGCTTAGTGGACCATGAGACAGGGGGTAACCATGCTAGTGCAGGTACTTCCTTATATGGGCACTTAGGCAATATAGGCTTACCTGGTCAAGGATAGCCTTATCTCCTTTCGTTTGGGGGGGGGGGGTTATGTAGGAAGGTGGATACCTGACTATGGTTACCCCAGATGTTTTGCCTTGTGTTTAGCTGGTTTTCGACTTAGTTGGCCTAGGATCCTGCTAATCAGGGCCCCAGGCTATCTGCTCTTTCTGTAAAATGGACTCCATGTACCTTAGGTACATACCTAATTGGATATTGGGTCACCTTATGAGCCCCTGTATAGTGTACTATAGGTACCCAGGGCATAGGTGCATCCAAGGCCTAACAGGGGCTGCAGCATATCTTTTGCCACCCCTGGCTGGCCATCCAAACTGACACACCTGGCTGATCACTCAGCTGGGGCAAGGTCGTGTAATCACCCCTTGCTTAGATATAGTATTCCTATGTCTAACCTTATATCTGGACACATATGCACCTATAAGTCACTCCTATGGCAGGCCTTAACAATCCTGAAGGCAGAGTGCTTGGTTTTATGTGAGATGGTGCTCTAGCATGAGCTGAGCCTGTCTGCAGCTTTCGGAACCATGTCCTTGTAGCTGTTCCAGGATATTGCCATACCATATACTCTTAAGTGCATTATAATCCTCACGGTCATTGCTAACTTTGGTTTGGCCAAGTCGTGTAAGGTGTCATATGCTTTGGAATACTACCCCCTCGCCAGTTCTGGCGACGGGGGTAGCATTCCACGCTTCTAGAGGGGAAAGACATGTTACTTCCATTAATCCTGGTTAAAGTTAATCTGCCACAGACACAAGTCTGACCTCCTGCTGCTGGGAGCCCTTCCAGCGAGGGAGGCTGGGACAATAGGTTTCATGTCACAGGGAGGTGCCAGCACCACTCCAGACAGGAGATAGTGGATTGGGGCAGGGAGGGCTGAATGAAACTAGACACTGCCTGGGGCACACAAGCTGTCCCATGCATAGGCCAGTTCAAACCGGTGCTGGGGCACTCCAGCCCCAGCTCTGGGGTGAAACTGGACAAAGGGAAAGGGGTGTAACCACCCCCTTCCTGGGTCCCACCCATAGGAGGGACCTAGCAGGTAATCCAGCCCCTTGATTTGGAATAAAGGTAGGAGCTGTGTCCTTAGATTTTAGATAATCCTGACTGAAACTCTGATACGAAACTCTGGACCCTTCGACATCCTACTCGACGTAGAAGACTGAAGAATCTCCCTTGTGGTCAAGGAGTGACCACCCTGTGCAAAAAGGCACCATCAAGCGCTCAACGGTTTGCTTTATCATTGCTCCCGCCGTAGCTCGAACAACAGAGCTTGACAAGAACTGGACTTCCAGACATCCAACAGCCCGATCCACAGCCACAGCAAAGCTGAGACCCGTGGAGGCGACGAGAGACGTGGGACCGGCCATCTTGGAAAGCCAGCAAAGTGCTTTCCGTGCAACGCCTGAGGCACCCTCGAAGCTGTGCATTGGGGATTGAAAAGCCCCAGCCTCGAGCATCCTTTGCACCGAGGATCACCTCTACACACTCACCGAGTGCTGCGTGGGGCCCTTTTGAATTTTCCTGCTTGATGCGTCTGTCCGGTCACTTGCCCATTGGCTAGTGGCCTCTGTGACAACGAACCTTTGATTTTCCAATGCTGGTCTGGTTTCTCCAGACTGGCACTTGCTCCCCTGAAAAGGAGCAGCCCATCAGACCTTGCTGGTCTGATCAAGAAGCCATCTTCGATTCCTGCGTGGGTTGCATTTGCCAAGGCCTGTTGACTCTGAATCGAGAACTGACACCGCCGACAGCGAGAACCTTCGTGGGACAGTCCGTGTCCAGCACCTGGTTGTCGTCGACGCCTCCTGGTCCATGTGGCAGCAGAGACAAACTTCACGACAGCACCTGATCGCATCCCGACATCACCTGGTTCCTTCCTGGTTCCATCCTGGTCACTGGCTAGTGACCCAGACTCTGTCCCCTCTGCTTTCAGGTACTCTTCATCCTCGATCCGCCCTTGGATCCAACCGGACTCTTCTCTCCTGGTCGCCTGCAGCATCTTTTCTCCAAGGCTCCATAGAACTCCACGACAAAACCCGACACACTTTGACACCTATGCACCCGCTTCCTGTGGGTGAGGTAACGCTAGTACTGCGGTGCTCCTGTGTAGGTTTACTCTCCTAGTACCCTAGTTTCAAGTGGTTTAGTTCTAGTCCAGTCGGAAGACTCCTAACTCTTTAACTTTCTAACTTTACGCACCCATTGACTTCTATGTGTGACCGTGTGTGCATTTAGACACTGCACCCGCATCCTGTGGGCCTCCTGCTCCCTAACTACTGTTAGCCCAGTGTAGCCCCAGCGATTCCCAAGGCCCTAGGCCTTACCATTGTTCGTGACGTGGTTCTTATACCATTATTTTAGTATATGGTTTAGCGGGCCAACAGGGCCTATCCATGTTTGTGCAACTTTTGTATGTTATATTAAGTTACTTGTTATGCGCTTGTGCTCCTGTGCTCATAAAGAGTTCAGGGGGTTGTTTAGAAATAAATATATATATATTTTGAATATATGACCTGTGTGGTGTCCTTTCATTTGATATTAAAAGGTTTGCATATCGGAAAACAGCTGGCTTCACATGCCCTCTTGAGTTTAGCCTAAGACTGCTTTTGTCCATGCTACCACTAGGATAGCTCGTCTATAAGGTTGACTTTACAACCATCATCATACGGAGTGTTTGGACTGGTGCAAGGTGCTCACTAGAACAGTGAACATCATATACCAGGCCAACTTCTCACATTTACCTCCTCTTGCTAGGAAGGGAGCTGGATTCTCCTCCGCGTAGGAATCATGTACTCTATCTGCTGTACAATGGTCAAGACAATAAGTTGAACTAAGGGTAACAGTGCCAGTTGCCCACTTCACCACTGGATCATGTTGTGTAAGCCAGGGCATACCCAATATCAGCTTAAATTGAGGGGCGTCTATAAGATCAAAGCGTATATGCTCGTAATGGTTTTTTCCCACTTGCATAAGGAGTATTCGTGTATTAAGGTCCCGATGTTAATTCCGACCCATCAACGGCCGTCACAGGCTCAGGGATCTCCTTCCGTATACATGGTACTCCCAGTTTCTGCGCGTACTGCTGGTCAATGAAATTACCCGTAGCCCCTGAATCCAATAAAGCATGTACCATCACGGGTTGCACTCCTGGCCATGTTATCGTCATGCACACGTTCATGTGAGGCACGGAATACTGCAGAGTATTAGCCACTGCATGGAAGACCTCTTCATCATTAGTAAGGCTCAAACAAGAGGTCTCTATCAGACTTGAGCAAGATCGTTTCCCGACATACTAGAGGGGTGTTCCATTGCAAGAATCGTTTTGGCGCTTCTGTCTTCTTTGTATGCAGCCTTGGTTTTAGACTTACAATCTTTTATAAAGTGTCCTGCCTTTCCACAGTACATACAGAGTTTTTGATTGCGTCTTCTGTTCCTCTCATCCATACTTAAAGGGCCACGCACACCTCCTATTTGCATAGGTTCAGAACCATCGCTCGGACTGTAAGTAACCGTGGGCTTGTCACTCTGTCACGAATGAGGTTAGTAGACTAACCTTACAAAGCCAGATACAGCAGGAGCGATGCAGAAGCTAGTTTCTCCCCTCCTCCCTAGCGGCCACACCCACGAGTTGGTATTAACACACTCGTCAGATGAGACCCCAACGGGGGAAGGGAAAAAAGGGACAAATAAACCAAAACACAGTGGCAGCCAGAAACCATCCACAGCTTGGGTTGAAGGTAGGGTAGACTTCACTCTATAGTCTGTATCACGTACCTTAAATATGAGACACAAGAAGACAATCATGAGACTTCTCTCCTATGCCCCCTTGATTTTGGCAATATAGCATATAGTCAATACAAGCACTCACTTATATATGATGCCACTAGTAATCCAGGAAAAAAGGCACAAAAGGAAAAAATAAAGAAAAAAGCAAAATAACATTCAATATCTTCGAGGACTTGTAATCAGATAAGAAAGTCACCAGTTGGAAGAGAGGCAAAAAAAAAACTTTACTTATCTGACACTGTTATCTTCTTTCTTCATAGCAGGGTTGCAGGGAAAACAATCTGTCCTGATCTGATATAACCGTGGAATAAATCTATTACCCTTCAGACTATCCACACGATCAAGTGAAAGCCCACTGTTCCTTTAAGAAATGCAAACAGAATCGGCCAAACTGAATAGCTAGTTTCTTCACTAGCGAAATCCAAAAGGTGTCATCGGGGCTTAAATGAAATAATGAGAACCGCCATGCTCCTTTCGCCAGGCAGAAGCTCTCACCATTCTGCCAGCGAAAACGGTCCTCGCAGCGCGGCTCTCCGACGCTACCAAGAAAGGTCAAAGTTCGCGTATGCGCTCCAGCGCGTTCGCGAATCTGGAAAAGTTAAAACGTCCAACAGGCTCAGGATTGTCATAGCATTTCTTGCGGCTCCAGGGAAAATGCCGCGCAAGGAAGTAAGGAATGCCTCCAAAGGTTCTATAGGTGGGTTGATAGTCACAGGCTCTGATAGTTCTTCCGTGAACGGTCTCCACTTCTCTGCATAGGTGACAAGCCCCGAACAAACCCAATGGGAGGAGCCTAAATAGGAAGTAGGCTAAGATGTGAAGGAAAGGAAAGACAGACAGAGATGCAGGCATTCTGGGAGTTGTAGTCCCAGTGTCTACGGTCGTTTTCATCCCGTCCAGACCCTCCAATCTTGCTATAATTGTGACAGCAGTATATGTATTGGAGTGTTCTTATGGCCTGCTATATGTAGGAAGTACAAAATTGCAGGTTCACAAAAGAATGCTCCAGCACATCAGGGCTATCACAAATAGTGATGCGACTTAACCGGTTGCGAGGCACTTCAAGGACTTCCATAATAATGAGTTGGAACATCTGAAGTATTTTGTTGTGGACTCAGTCCCACCGCTTAGGCAAGGGGGCAACTGGGAAGCTTTGTTGCGCAAACTCGAAACCAGGTTTATTTTGGAGCTGGATACAAAGACACCTTGGGGCCTCAACTCTAGTGAGGATTTCTTTACCTGCCTCTCAGTGCTCCTGTAGTGTAGTTCCTATATTCCCAATAGGCTCTGCGCATTGGAATAATATCTTCAGTAGTGTAGACGTAGGACTGAGGTTAACTAGGTCTTTTACTGACGATATTAGACTTAAGTTTTGTGTGCCAGCTAGCTCAGAGTTCACTAGAAACTTTCTCGAATAGGCGAGGAGGAGTTTAACCTCCCTGGATAGACAAGAAGGGATTTAGTTTCTGACAACCATAGCACATGACAACTTTGCTCTCCCTGATCAAGAGTATATCTCTAGAGTCGTGTGAAAACAAAAGACAGCTATTTTACTCAGTCAATACGTGCATACTTAGTTTCACCAGATTGCAGAGAAAAGGAGAGACGGGCGTTTTCAATAAAAGGTGTTATTTATTGATCAGTCTCTTTTCTCATACAAGAGAAATGAATCGCTACAATTGTAATACTTATAGTTAAGTAAAGTGCATATAGTAAAAGCAGGATTATAAAATAATACTGTAAAAGCATTGATATGGTTTCTTAGCCATATGATACTTTAAAATGGATAAAAGATATACATACATATATACATTGACTAATCGTACTCAACTGGTGCTTCTAACTACGCCTACCCCGGTGTACCTGACCTAAGCCTAATACATGGGAAGGAGTAAGTAAGTAGCAGTTTAAGTTAAGTTTGTTTTGCCAAGAGTCTGACTCAAGAATTCTCTGTAAGGGGTTCGTCAGTTCAGTACCTGGGATTTAGAAGGCAGGAGGGCTGGTATCTCTTTCTCAGGACTCGGTATCCCAGTTACCCGCGAGGGCAAACTGGAAACGCTGGAGGCTGGATTCCTCAGTAAGAGGAAAGGCAGCGTTTTTCCTCAGCGCGTCAAACAGGGAGGGGCAGCGTCCGTGGGCTCTCGCATCAGCTGGGCTCTACGGCAAGTAGTCGCTGCTCCAAGCTCATCACCACCGCGTCCTTACTTAGGGCAGTGTCAGTATATTTATACCTGAGATGTGCCGGGTTCTTACATTCTTTGCAGGAGTTCTCAAACGAAATCAAAACAATAGCAGCGGGGATTTCCCAGGTTTGCTGGAGGCTTGGTTTGTTTAGAGAACTCGGTGTGCTTTCTAGGGGGCTGGAGGAATAGTGCTTGCTTAATGTGACAGCATGCGCTATGACTAATTTATGAAACAGGTTTCTGTGCCGTTGTATGGATATTAGTGATTTATAACCGGACAAGGGTCAGAAATTGGAGTATCGATACAGGTCCCTATATAAACACACTACACCCACTCCACGAATTCATGTCCATATTTACTAACCTAATCAATAGTAAACATACCGAACCACCCCAAAATACATTTTTTGCATTTGAAAATAGGCATATCGAAATACACGAAAATGAGTATAGGTACTGTATGCATTCAAGCAGGGTAATCATTCAAAAAAGAAGCACAATTTATCACAGCATGAATGATTTGCGAAAATAACACATGAAATGGCTCTTAATACAGAAAAAAAAAGTGCGAGACCATTTCATCACATATAAATACATTTACTCGTAAATGTGCTAGAGGCTGAGGTAAATTATTGTCTCTAGAGTTCCTAAAAATAGAAGCTCTGTTCTCTAGGAATAGTTTTACTTTAAGCAGAAGATAAGTGCCAAAAGGTAAATATTTTGGGTTTGGAAGAAAAGTTTTTGTTTTCAGTGAAGAAGGAAAAAAGATTTTCAGTAGCTTTGTTTTTAAAACTGAAGGCCAAATTCAGAGTTCAGGGAACGCTGTGTCCACGTTTACTTATAGTCACTCTCTCTGTTCTGGTGAAAACATCATTTCAGACAGATTTTCAAAAAAACAGTTTACCGCTTCAGGTGAAAGGTCGACCAAGTTGGAAAATGTCGCTACCATGCAGTCGTGCGCATGTTCGCTTTCAGTGATGTTCTGATCAGCATTGCTTACAGAAGGCCGTACCTGGTTGATGCTGCTCTCATCTTGTACTTCACTACCCTTCAATCGTAGTGGTGAAGTCTCCACGAATGCCGTCATCAGGATTGGTAGCCGCTGGGGACAGCACAATGCATGAGCCTTTACTGGACCCCCAACAAAGTATCTGCATCCAATGGTACTTCTGATTGTAGTGTAAGACATGTGTCCAACACGCATTCCTCGCCGCATAGCATGCATCTTAATACAGGTAAGACACAATTCTGCCATATGGGTCTGAATGAAAGAAACCAGGTCATATTTAGATCTCGTAGCCGGGCTAATCCAAGGACTTTAGTTATGCGGTCCCGATAGCGTATAGCTAGGATCGTTTCTTCCATTGTTGCTGGACTCTTGTCTGTGACATGGCTTGCCATAACGAAGCAGGAGTAGCAAAATTAAGATGCCTGCTACGAGTCCCAACAGGAGTGGAAGTCCGCCAAAGACAGAATGGACGAAATCGGGAAATATTCCCAGGACTGCTTTGAATGGAGTTAACAGTCCCGAAAAAACGGACTTAAATACACTCGCGATACCATTTGTATCAGAAATATTTAAGATTTCGCTTAGCATTTCTACGAAGTGTAGGGGGCAATTTGTTGATAACAATGCATGTATCTCTCCCGTTGTCCTTGCAACTTGGAGATCATACGTTTCTTTTGATGACGTCAAGTGAACTGGCGTCTGTAGGAGCACAGTCTTCATTCTGCTTAAAGTATCAATTTGAATAGAAGAGATATTCAAACTGGGCCAAATGTTTCCCTCCCCGTCTGGAGTGTCATTCGGGAACAATACTCGCTCACAGCAAGTGACCATGGAACTCACGATTACTAGATAAGGTTTTCCTGGCAGTAAGCCACAACATCTGTGATCTACAATTAGAATGTAACTCCCGTTAGAAAGTCTTCTAAAGAATGGTTCTATTTTTGTTGCAGGTGTGCCGAGTTGGTGACATGAAAGGTTATTTGAAGTCCCCTCACAGGCCCCATGTAAACTTATACCCTGACACAGAAGTATACCACTTAGTGATTTTTCACAATTGTTACCACTAAGAAATACACTCTGTCCTGTATTACTATAACATGTGTGTGTATAAGGTAAGTTCCATGTTGACTTAATGTATCCTTTACCCAACCTTTCATACTGGCCTGCCTGTATATATTTCTGGCAGTATCGAAATTGGAAAGTCGTTATCGGAATAGTTATGATTCCATGTATTATCCATTCAATGACAGGTCGTTCTGACATTGTCAATGGTAATCTCTCAAGTTTTTCAATGCTCAGAATTGTATACTCTGCACCCTTTTGTGCCAAGCTGATTTGTGTATCAGTAAGGTTAAAGATAGTGAATAATGACGTTGTGTTGATTAAACGCCAAGGCACGTAGCCTGAACGCAGATTTTGTAACGTCCAGCCAAGCTGTACAATAGAACGCAATTGGGACTGACCGTGTTGTAACATCAGTAAGTCTTGTTCTATTATATCGATTGCAGATGATACAATACTGTCCAGTGAATATATTCTGGAAGACAGAGTCATTAACCCATTGTCCACAACAGAAAGTGATTTTTCCAAATTAACACGGTCAATTTCCCATATTTTCTCTGCTGTTTCAATTTGAGTTACTTTCCAAGCTTCGTTGTAAGCTGCATACATAGAGGCCGCTATGAAACGTTTTTGACGCTGTTTGCGTGGTCCCATAATGAAATCACGCAAGTCAGCACCTTCTTTAAGTAAAGTCAAGTGTTGCTTAATTTCTGCCAGTGTGGATGCTCGTAGCCATTCGAGGCAGAGTTTCCCCACACTGTATGTTGTTACAATCCCTGGATGTTGTCGCTGGGAGTATCTAGGGTCTGGCCTGGTCAATTTTAACCCCTGTATTTTGTTCAGGAATCTATCTTGACAGTTATTTGTGTCTGTGGGCCAGATCAACCATTTTTTCCAATCAGGATGTGTTCTGTTTTGGTTTAAAATATGGGATACGTCTATCTCATCATCTGTAGTGTTAATACTGTCAGGTGTTGGTTTTGGAATAGACGGTTTGTTTAAGTCTTTAATTTTGGCTAGGCCAAAACAGGTTGTTTGTTGAATTGTATCATTCAAGAATATTATTTGTTCTGGGATCATGCAGGCTCTAAACAATGATTCTATACCTTTGACCTGCCAATCTCTTGTACCCCAGATTGTTTTCGTTTCAATGGTATTGTTCCAGAAATCAAAACCGAATGTATTCATTTTGTCAAAAAATGTCTCTGAATAGATTAATTTTGTATTTGTAAGCATGGTTTTCATTCCTGTCTTATTTAACAGTTTGAAATAAAACGTTTCCGCATTACTTGTGTTAAACCCTGAGAAATATGGAAATTTTTCATAAAATGTTTTCGAACTACCTTTTGGTGGCGTTGCACAATGTTCCCATTGGTTATAATTAAAAACATTTCTAGGTTGAGCAGATTTATGCAGATAATGGTTACCATAGTGGTTGTAACAGTACATCTGGTCATAATTAGATAAACCCTGTAAATAATCATGTTCTGTAAATTTAGCTGACATCACTAGATCTGACATCATATCATTAATACTTTCAAAGTCCCAATCATCAGCGAATGTGCTTGATTTTACAAAGTCACTTAATGAAATCTTGAATTGATGAGGATACTTCAGGAGCTCGACAGGGCCATAGATTTCGTAATCAGTTTTGTCCCATGCTACCCCACCGGGTATAGGATTAGCTGTGAAGTTTACTGAAGAAAGTTCTCTTTTCTCGATGTGTGAAGACTTGTGTGGTTTCAGGACCAAGTTGATTTTCTGACTTGCTGTGTCCATTGTAACATATTTTTCCTCAATGAAATGACCCAAGTATAGTACTGTAATCCCCTGGTTTCCTCAGGATTGGGGCAGCTCTTAGGCTTCACTCTTTTCTGTGCCCACAACAGAAGACAGATAGGTATGTTGTCGTAAGTAGCTTTATTGAGCAAGAAGCGGCTACACACGCGTAAGAATACTCAAACTAGTAAGGCGAAACCACTGCCCTAGCAAGGTCTTAGATTCCAACCGTCCTCTGCATGAATGCCGGTCCCGACATTCTCCAACAGAGGACCCAGTGCTAAGCAGTGGCCGACAATGCCACTCGAGTTCAATCTGATGGTGTATTTTCACAGATCGTCCTCCGCATGAGTGTCGGTCCCGACACTCCCCAACGGAGGGCAAGCACACTTGGGTGAAGGGCTTCTTGAGGTACCCTTGTCCTCACGCTCAAAACCCTTGAGCGGGGACAGCGTCAATGTCTTAGCAGCCTTAGCGTCTCTCACGCTCGATAAACCCTCGAGCGGGGACAGCGTCAATGTCTTTAGCAGCCTTAGCGTCTCTCACGCTCGATACCCCCTCGAGCGGGGACAGCGGAAATGTCTGGGCAGCCTGGGCGTCTCGCTCGCTCGATAAACCCTCGAGCGGGGACTGGGGCAAGGAAACAAGGAAGGTGGAGCGTTTCGTGGCTCACGCTCTCTCGAGCTGGGACGGGAGACTCCAGGGACAGTGGCGGATGCTTCACGGCTTACCCGTACTGGCGGCTTGCTGTCAGTATCCTTGGGTCGTCGTTGGTGCTCTCCCTCTGGACGTCTCGGGGAAGGGTTCTGCCACTGGAAACTCGAAATATCCGACGCCGAGTCCCGCCACCGCTGTTTGTTTTAAGGCGGCGTCTGCTTCCGTCGCGCGCGGTGCCCTCCTGGGTAATGTAGTTCTTGTGGAGGGCGTCGCGGGATTTGTAGTTCGGAGAACGGATCGCTCCGATTGCGGGACTGAACCGCAGTGTCCTAACAAGTACCATGATGAGCCAAAGTATGAGGACAAATACACCTTGTGCCACCCAAAATTCAATCCATGGAGAAATCAGATAGGTTTCTTGTAGTTGATGAAAGAGTTCTTTTGCTTTGTCTTTAAAAGTCTTTGATGTTGTTGGCTGTTCCTCAGGCTCGCTCGGATCCTCAGAAAAATCATCGAAGTTGATGAAATAGCCTGATGCTGTTCTGTCAATTGTTTCAATTGCTTCTGGATTCCTTTTTGTTTTTGGAATTTGCTTTGTTGCATTAGCATAGTCAGTGGTTACATCATTGTAGACTGGTGTTTCTTGATGTAAGATTTGGATTTGGGTTTCAAGAGGTTTATTAAATGTGATTAGTCTCTCAGATTGAACCTCTGTGTTTGTAGCAAACTTTGGTGTTCTGCTGTTTCTTGGGAGTCCACTTGGCCTACTACTTATTATCGGCCACATGATTGTGGTTTAACCAGGTCGATGGATACAACTCGGTTCTCCTTTTTACCAGCAAGGGGCGGTAATACAACTGATCCTGTCCCGTTGATAGCCAAGACAGGTACTGCTTTTCTGTAAGAAGGCCCAAATTCCTTCTTTACCGCTATTTTTTGTCTGACCAGATCCCCGATTTTTGGAATCCAGACAGGCCTTGCTGGGACATGTGGTTTCTCTTCAGTGGTTGTTGGCTGTTGTTTAAACTTTATGTTGCTCAGGTCTTTTCTTGTTTCGTTTAAGTCCTGTAAAATAGCCAAACGATCTTTGATATCAAAGCATTTTTCTTTAACCACTGAAGTTTGACTGTCGAGGTCCTGGATTAACATTCTAGTCCCAAACAATAATTCGTACGGACTGAGACCTCTCAGAAAATTTCTTGTCAGATTATTAAGACTACGTTGGACACTTATTAAATGTTTGACCCACCCAGCTCCCGAACCTAATACCTTTGCCGTTATAGATTGCTCTATGCCTTGGTTTTTTCTTTACACCATCCCGTTTCCCTCAGGAAGGAAGTGATAAGAGTCCCGCAATGCAATGCCCATGCTGGTCATGGCCTCCTTATAAGCTCGAGAGCTAAAAGCAGGACCCTGGTCAGAATGTAGCATGCCCCTTGCGTATATGCCATTATAGACTCGCAAATCTTTTTATAACAGTTCAGACGTCAGCCGAGAGCTGGGGTCTACATTTTAAGTGATGATAGTCTTAAATAATATACATTGGGACGCATGTTTCCTGTTTAATCATGCGAATAGATCGCTTTATGCTTTCTATTATGTGTTCTGGCACTACCTCGGCCGGTTCGCCACTGCGATCTCTGTTGCAGTTTTCACAATTTTTTGCAAATTTGTGATTATCCACGCTTATGTCCGGCCACCAGTATTCTGATTTTAATTCTGTCAAAGATTCTTTGATCATCTGATGCCTTAAAACTAATCCCATATGTGCTTCTTGTATTAAGAAGCCTCTCCTGTTCCTGTTTAGAATTACCCTATCCCCCACTCCAGGGATTTGAGCAAAAGGAACGGAGTTTGCATCGATTATGTATGTATAATTGAGTGGATAGGTGATGGGTAGCGCTGAGCAGTCGCCTTTTGATGACGTTTTCACCGCCAGCATTGTTTCCCCGTCAATGTATTTTTCTGAACGCTTTTTTGTAGCTACGGGAGCCGATTTAGTTGCTTCCGCTGTGGCTGTCTCAGCCAATGAATTCCCTGAAACGTGAACGTCATCACGCTGATGACTCAGTGAATGTATCACGTGAGTCTTTTGTAGTTCTTTCTGTAAAAGAACTACTTGTTCCCAAAGCGATTTTTGCTTAATTGTGGCACCTGTGTCATCTTTGTAACCGTTTTGAACCCATTTCTGCAAGTTTTCGTTGTATGATTTGACGCAGGAATGCGAATCGCACACTATTAGTGTCGGGAATTCGCGATCGGCAATATCGAGCGCCATTTTTAAAGCTATTAATTCAGTTTGTTGACCTGAATTGTCTTTTACAGATTCTGACATTGTTACTAGTGGCATTAATTTACGTCCACGCCACCGGCATTTGACAACCTCGCATGTAGCGTTGTAGGCTTGTTTTCCCCAAACTGAGGGTTCTGCATAACTGTTTGTGTATATTACGCAGGCGTAAAGTTGTATGGGCAGAATGTCGCCAGGCAGAGGATATTCTCTTTCATATTCTAGATTTTTTAATTTTTTCATTTCCGGGTCAAAATAGTATTTCACTTTGTCTGTAGCAAGAGAATTTTCCCACTGTATCCATTTTGGATTTAATGCCAAAGTAGGTAAATTACATGGGCTTGTTAATGCCTCAAAGGCTGATTCTGCTGTTCTGACTGTAATCCGTCTGCCGTCAGCTTGGTCTCTTTCTCTTGCTACAGCTGTTTGAACCGCATGAACAATGTTTTCCTTAATGCTGAATGTTTTTTCAGCTTCTGTGTACAAATGTGATTTGTAAGCTATTGGTACCGTTTCTCCCTCATTCGAGGTTAGGTATGTGAATCCGCATCTTCCTGGGATGACCCGAATCACAAGGTTGCGTGTGTTATCGCGTGTTTGCAATTTTGTTTTAGCTAACATGTCTGTTTGCAATGATCTCAAAATTTCTGTATGTTTTTGAGTCCAATTGATTCCTTTAAAATCTGGCTTTATTAGGTCATAGAGAGGTTTAACTCTCTCTGCATAATTTAGAATGTAAGTTCTTCCGAAATTCAGGAAACCTAGAATTGATTGTACGTTTTTCAGCGTTCTTGGTGCTTGGATTACAGCGCATTTCTCTAAGAAATTGTCAGCTAGGCTTTTGCCTTCACTTGATAATTCATATCCTAAAAACAGGACAGTCAGATGGGCAATTCTTGACTTCTTGAAGTTGAATTTGTAACCCTCTGCTGCAAACCCAAGTATTATGGTGTTCACTCTTTTCAAGTGAGTATCCAAGTCATCATCTGTTAGATAGATGTCATCGACATAAGATAATGCCTCATCATCATACAGTTGTAGTAACTCTGTTACTCTCGCTGAGAATAATCCTGGGCTGTTCTTGAACCCCTGTGGCAAACAACAGAAATTTTCTGCGAGCCATTTATTGAGAAAGCGGTCAAATATCTGCTTTCAGGTGTTATATTTTGACAAAAGAATCCATTAGAGATGTCTAATGTTGTTTTGTATTTTTTGCGCACTATGCTATTCATTAGTGCTGCACTGTGTGAGTTTTGTACTGCAAAGGTTTTGCAACATGAGTTAAGGTGTCTGTAGTCCAAAACTAGACGATATGAATCATCTGGTTTGGAGACAGGAAACAAAGGATTGTTCATTTGTGAGGTGCATGTTTCAATCACCCCCTGGTATTCAAGTTGATCTAAGATCTCCCTGACCTGTTTTTTAGCTTCTTGCTTAATTGGGTACTGCCTCTGTGCAGTTGGTTGTGATTTTAACTGTATTTTGTGAGGAAAAGAGTCCTCATCCCATCCCACATGGTTTTTATATAATGCAGGAGCTTGGGCTACTGCCCACTTTCTTGCAAGTGTATATTTTTTATGAATTGGAATATGATTTGAGAAGGCAGGCATAATCATTTCTTCGCCATGAGGGCACTCCCTGACAAACTCTGGTGGCCAGTCTTTTTCAGCTAAAAGGATGTCATAGCCTTTGGAGAGATTATCCCAAAATAGACCCCTTATTTTCCTAGTCTTATCTCCCTCTATACGTAATGTTATTTCGTATATTTTATGAGGTTTGCTAACTCTGGTGTCTGCAGTTTCCACCTGAATGTATTCATTCTTGTCCACTGTCTCCAGATGATTCATCAGGATCTTGCGAGCTATGCTCACTTCTGCTGCGCTGTCTAGCATTGTCTGAGCCCACTCTCCGTTTTTCAGCTGTGTCCTCAGGATCCTCGGCATG
The DNA here is from genome assembly GCF_964261635.1 of Lissotriton helveticus. NCBI lineage: Eukaryota > Metazoa > Chordata > Amphibia > Caudata > Salamandridae > Lissotriton > Lissotriton helveticus. The sequence goes on from NC_136072.1 coordinate 789,144,469, forward strand.
TTTGATTACTTTAATACTGGCTACCTTCTTTTTTGGAAATTGTAATTTTTTACTTTGAGGAGCAGGTTCCTTGTCTTTGGACTTGAAGTGCTCTTCCCTTTGTTCTGACCGTCCTCTTCTTTCCGATTTCTGCGAGGAAGTCTGAAAATATCGAGATGGACGTGTATCAACATCTTGATATCTATCAGGTTTCTTCAAATTATCCCTATTTCTAAGGTTGTACTTTTTCTCAGAGGGCTCCCTCTGGGGAGACTTGTGTCCTTGGTCCGGAGATCTTTCTCTCCGCCGAGGAGACCTTCCTCTGGACTGGAATCTTTTTTCTTTGGGAGTGGATTGTTTATTTCCATCCCAGCTCTTTTTTGGAGCGGTTAGAATATTTTTAATAAATACCTTTTCAGGATTTTCAGTTAGTTGGGGTTTCACTGGTTTCCCACCCAAACTATCTCTTCCTAGTTCTTCATAGGATTTTTCTATGATTCTGGCAAGTTCAAATGGTTGTTCTGCTATATCTGTTTCTTTCAACTTCTGGCGGATCGCCACAGATGCTGCTTCTCCTTTTATGTTGGATAACAATAAAGCTGAGACCTGCTTGAAGTCTTTCAGTAATTTCATACCCAGAGTTAAAGCAGGCTCTGGACCGTATTCATTTTGAATTTGTTTTAGCACATCTGGTATTACCGCCATGGACGGAACACTATGTGTTTTTGTGTAAATGGAAGCAAAGACTGTGCCCCAAGTGTCACAGTCCTCCACATGTGGTGCGATCCCCATTGGAAGGCAGATAGTCAGAATTCTGTGTTTCTCAGTAGGTGTAGTATCCGGAAATACTGCCTCTATTTGAGTGATTTTCTGTGCTAACCAGAATGGAATTTGTTCCCATTTAATGGGTACTTTGCCTAGACAGGACTGTATGTTCTGTGGTGTTATTTTATTTGTGTTCCCCTGATGAGGGGTCTGCTGCGGAATTTTAATAGCTGGTTGGACTGTTGGAGTCCGCATTACATATTGGACTAATTGTCTGTGTATTTTAATCAGTTGTTTTAGTTGTACTAAAAGTTCTGGTATTGAAATTTTTTCAATGTCTGGATGTGGTGTGTAGCTGGCTAGAACCGGCCACGTTGCTCCTGGTCTACCTAGTGGACCGAGCCTGGTGATGTGATCATTATGTTTTAGGGCGCCTTTAAACCAGAGCAGGTGCTCTTGGTATTTTAATGGGATTTCCACCTCCTCGAAAGGAGTGTACTCATCCGGTGGTTCCTCTATTTTGTAATAGTGGACATCTTTTGTGACAGCGTTTGCTGCTGGAAAGTTTATCCATGAATAGAATACCTCTGTCTGCCGATATTCGTGTGCCTCAATTACGAATATGACTGTACCACCTCTTGGTGTTAGTCCATTTTCTATAAGTTTAAGTGTTATAGTTTTTCTTATGCTGACCGGGATGAGTATTGCATCCGGGTCTTGCTGTAGGAGACTTGTGTCATCCGCTAGGAGTTGAGCTGCTAATCTAGCTGTCTCCCTATCTCCTTCCCCGTCTGACATTTTACTGACAGGAAGGTTTTTGTTGCAGATCAAGTTTTCAAGGAAACAAAGATTAGGTGCACAATATTTTGGAACACTGTATCCTTCAACATTGAATAAACCAAAAAACTATACATAGGAGTCTCCTCCTACTAAGTTTGGCGGATTTTTAACCTTTGACCCACTCCAGACGTCTTTGGAGTATTTATGGGAGAAAGGGTCTGTATGAAAAAGCACGACTGAGTTACTCTAATGCCTTGCGTTCGTTTTATCACCTTACCAAACGTTGGGCGCCATGTAGTGTAGTTCCTATATTCCCAATAGGCTCTGCGCATTGGAATAATATCTTCAGTAGTGTAGACGTAGGACTGAGGTTAACTAGGTCTTTTACTGACGATATTAGACTTAAGGTTTGTGTACCAGCTAGCTCAGAGTTCACTAGAAACTTTCTCGAATAGGCGAGGAGGAGTTTAACCTCCCTGGATAGACAAGAAGGGATTTAGTTTCTGACAACCATAGAACATGACAACTTTGCTCTCCCTGATCAAGAGTATATCTCTAGAGTCATGTGAAAACAAAAGACAGCTATTTTACTCAGTCAATAGGTGCATACTTAGTTTCACCAGATTGCAGAGAAAAGGAGAGACGGGCGTTTTCAATAAAAGGTGTTATTTATTGATCAGTCTCTTTTCTCATACAAGAGAAATGAATCGCTACAATTGTAATACTTATAGTTAAGTAAAGTGCATATAGTAAAAGCAGGATTATAAAATAATACTGTAAAAGCATTGATATGGTTTCTTAGCCATGTGATACTTTAAAATGGATAAAAGATATTCATACATATATACATTGACTAATCGTACTCAACTGGTGCTTCTAACTACGCCTACCCCGGTGTACCTGACCTAAGCCTAATACATGGGAGGGAGTAAGTAAGTAGCAGTTTAAGTTAAGTTTGTTTTGCCAAGAGTCTGACTCAAGAATTCTCTGTAAGGGGTTAGTCAGTTCAGTACCTGGGATTTAGAAGGCAGAAGGGCTGGTATCTCTTTCTCAGGACTCGGTATCCCAGTTACCAGCGAGGGCAAGCTGGAAACGCTGGAGGCTGGATTCCTCGGCAAGAGGAAAGGCAGCGTTTTTCCTCAGTGCGTCAAACAGGGAGGGGCAGCGTCCGTGGGCTCTCGCATCAGCTGGGCTCTCCGGCAAGTAGTCGCTGCTCCAAGCTCATCACCACCGCGTCCTTACTTAGGGCAGTGTCAGTATATTTATACCTGAGAGGTGCCGGGTTTGACGTAAGGATGGACATAAGAGGTCAATTAAGAACTGGTCGTTCTTACATTCTTTGCAGGAGTTCTCGAACGAAATCAAAACAATAGCAGCGGGGATTTCCCAGGTTTGCTGGAGGCTTGGTTTGTTTAGAGAACTCGGTGTGCTTTCTAGGGGGCTGGAGGAATAGTGCTTGCTTAATGTGACAGCATGCGCTATGACTAATTTATGAAACGGGTTTCTGTGCCGTTGTATGGATATTAGTGATTTATAACCGGACAAGGGTCAGAAATTGGAGTATCGATACAGGTCCCTATATAAACACACTACACTCCTGTGTATTTATACATTGTAACTTTTACTGCTCTGCCTCAGTAACTTTTTAGCTTTCACGTACTGTTTAACACACATGCAATTTATGAACAGAGAAGGTTCAAAATGGTGACACTTATTAGCACTCACACTTTTGTTTCATAGACATAAGGATATGTTCAAGGCCCACTTGGGCGTAATTGTTTACTATTTGCACAAAATGTAAAAGCAAGGACCTACAAACATTTGAAATTAGTGCTTGGGTCCATCATTGGCATAGAGTGCAAATGACTGAACTAAAACATGGTTTTAAATGTGCACTTTGCCCAAATTTTACCTGTTGTTGTTCAGTGGTTTTTAATATTGCTCTTTTATACATATGTATTGCCTTTTAACAAGTATTTATGAATGTATAATTATTTAATGAATTATTGCTTTTACTTACCTGAATCGTCATGATGAATATGTATTCACTATGTATTTACATCGAGGTAGTTGCAATGACTCGTTTATGTCTATGATGACTTTTTTAGTCACATGTTTTTGCACTTGCACTTTGTGAATGTGATGGCACTGCTCATGCGCATCATGTGATCAAAGCCTGTGGTAGGCCGAAACGCGTCATGGCGGTGGTGCAGGGGCTTCAATAAAATGACTTTGCACCGAATTATGGGTCCGCATTCGTCTGTTCCTTGGAAGTGGAAATCGAATGGCGAAGGGTGCAGTAATATATACATATATATGTGTATATATATCTATACTAATCTATACTAATATAATAGAGAGCCCAAACCTTTGAGGCTGGTAATCTCAGGAACCACAGCACCAATCACAACACCCAATACAGAGTTGGAAAGGGCAGTTGCAGCAGAAGGACATAGGCTATGCAGACGCCCACCATATACATTTAAAAGGTAAAAGAACATGCCAGCAAAGTAGTCCCTTTTGGGCGTGTCTGCGTTGTGCTGTGGACGTGTGCTGGGGGCGTGACAAACGCTGGGGGCGTGTGGTACGTTCCGCCCTTCATGCCATGTCTCATATCGTGTGCTGTGGGCGTGTGCTGTGGGCGTGTGCGGGGCGCGGGATTACAAAAAAAAAAGCGAGCGTTGTGCCCAATATTTCATTTTTTTTCTTCCCAGGTTCTGTACATTCCAGCTCCGGGTGTCCACCCTGCTCCCTTTAAATACCCCTGCACCCCATAATCATAACCCACCCTTACTCCTTAAAATACCCCAACACCCTTAAACACTAACCCATCTTAACCCTATAAATATACCCTGTACCCCAAAACCCAAACCCATCCCTGAACCCTAAAATTACCCCTGTACCCCAAAACCCAAACCTAGGCCTGAACCCTATAAATACCACTGTACCTCAAAACCCAAACCTAGCCTTGAACCCTTAAAATACCCCTGTACCCCAAAACCCAAACCTACCCCTGAACCCTAAAAATACCCCTATACCCCAAAACCCAAACCTAGCCCTGAACCCTAAAAATACCCCTGTACCCCAAAACCCATACCTATCCCTAAACCCTAAAACTACCCCAGTACCCCAAAACCCAAAACTATATCTGAACCCTTAAAATACCCAAACACCCCAAAACATATACCTCAGTACCCCAAAACATATACCCCTATACCCATACTTACCTTATCCAAACCTAAAAAATAAACCATGCTTTTACCATTCATGCATTTACAACGAATTTCGTTGTAAATGTATGCGTGGTAAAAGCATATAAAATGTAATGCCACGCGTTATAATGGCATTGCGGAGTCATGGTACTTTCGTAATTAAAGTATGCGGAGTGATGGTATGCGGAAAGAAAGTTGCGGAATAATGGGTGTTTACCCTCTCCCGGTAAGTACATTGGTGGCACGGCGGCCCACATCTCCAGCAACATACTCATATTTTTTCACCACCGATTTGAAAAATGCACAGGTCTCCCTCATTGATGGTCAGCACCGACATGCACTTTTAGATTCACCTTCCGCCACGAGTTCTAGAATTGCGAACTTTAGAGCTGGGGAGCTACGTTCGAATCTCGGCATCAGCTCAACATCCTGTGATTCCAGGCAAATCGCTTTGTCTCTGTCATGTTGCGGCGTTTGCCGTTCCCGGGTGGCCACTTGACACATACAGGGATTGGGATCCTCACTTCCGGGCGGAAGTCCAGTCCCGGTCTAGTCTTCTCTGACCCGCCTTCCTTCTTCGAAGCGCTTCCGGGGGAGACGCTTAAACGCTGCGTTTCCCGCCGGCTCTGCGCTTCAGATTCTTCTTCATTTCAGGATTCGCCTGGTACCATTGGAGCCCGACACCAGGAAGACTACGGACGCCTTCATCGTGCTGGACCGCTACTGGGATCCTGCAGGTGAACGCTGGGAGACCACTCCGGTTTCCGCACTGAGCAGCATAAGCACTTGCAGCCGCAAAAAGTAGCCGCGCTTGGAGCTCTTTACTTTGGGTCCTACTTGCCGTGCTTGGAGCGCTTTACTTTGGGTCATACTTGCCGCACTTGGAGCGCTTTACTTTGGGCCATACTTGCCGCGCTTGGAGCGCTTTATTTTGGTTCATACTTGCCGCGCTATACTCTGTTTTCACTACACGCGCAGGAGCGCTATTCTGGGTTTGTACTTGTAGCGCAGGAGCGCTACGTGGAGTACAGCGATATAGCGCTGGGGCGCTATTTATGACTAGGCTGTGTTCGCGCAGGAGCGCTTGCCTTGGTTTTCTTTTCTTCATTGGAGCATCCATGATTGCCTTGGTTCACAGATCTACATGAGCCCTGGTGAGTACGTGGATAAGGAGATCCATACTGTATGTGTTTAGGGGTATACCCAGGAAGCAGGTGGTGTGGTCTTTCCCCAATTCGGTCTTTCTTGTTTTCCAGTTGGTACCCAAGACCCTACCCAAGCTCGTCTACCAACAGAGCCTCTCCGTTCCTTTTCTGGCTCCCTTCCCTCGTCCCACCTCGTCACTGCTGGTGCCACTCTCCACATGGGTCAGGTGGGTACGGGGGCGGTGGCTCTTGTCGTCTCTGCGGAATTGCTTCACAAGCGAAGGTAAGTCTTGTGGGGCATCCGACAGTCTCCCCGTGCCTACCACAAATGAATGTTTTCTTCTGTAATGTAAATTGTGCTCATGCCATGTTGTCGAGTTTGCGCTATATAATATTGCAAGGAAAAATAAAGTAGGGAAAATAGAGTTCACACACTACTGAACGCGCACTCTTAAGTGCATCAGCAGTGCACTGTGAATCGGAGCGTTTCACAGGCCTGTCACAGATAAGAAATGCTATCAAAACGAAATCCTACAAAATAATATACTACTGGCCGGCAACAATTCATACCCGGACAACGTTGGGACGGGCTGCTAGTATATATATTTACTAGCAGCCCGTCCCGACCTTGTCCGGGAGCAATCAGGCTTCCCCGACCCCCACCCGCCCCGTCATTGTCCAGCAGCCCGGGACCCCGCCCGCCCCGACATTGTCCAGCATCCCGGGCCCCCGCCCGCCCCGTCCCGCCCTGTCCCCCGCCTGCCCCGACCCCCGCCTGCCCCGACATTGTCTGTGGGTCCCCCGGAGCCTTACCTCAGCCGCCGCTCCTCCCCCGCGCTCCTCAGTTCACCGCTCCGCCGCTCCTCGCCGCTCGTCACCGCTCCTCCCGCCTGTCCGCCGGTCATCACCGCCTGTCCGCCGCTCGTCACCGCTCCTCCCCCGCGCCATGTCCGCCGCTCCTGGACGCCGCTCCTCCCCGCGCTCCTGACGTCAGCACGCAGGTCGCGGCCGGCGCTCCTTCGAAGGGGAATACTTTTTTTAAGGTACATTTTTGAAATAACGCATATTTTTATGGTTTATATAGCCTATGTCCATCTGCACACCCTGACGATTACAATGATGTATTGGGTGTGTGGATTGGCGCTGTGGTTCCCGAGTTTACACGCCTCAAATGTTCAAAGTTCTAGCTTTATAATAGTAGTATAGATATAGATATATCTGCAGACAACTTTAAGCACACTACTTTACTTTGTACCTTAAGGGTCCTTACTATTGAAGGCTATCCTCGCTACTGATTTTCCTCCTACCTGTCTGATTGCTCCCTCCTTGCTTTCTCAACCCTTCTACAGCCATTTATACAAATGTTTACCGCCATTCACCAATGCACGGCCATACATTCCTGAAGGCTGAAGTCATCTAAGACTAAGGGCCTCGTTTGGATCTTGGTGGACGGGTTACTCCGTCACAACTGTGACCGATAGCCCGTCTGCCCTAAGATCCTATTTTCCATCCTCATCTGCTCCTAGCTCTGTCAACTTCCTTCCAGACCATCTGACCTTCGTCAAGTGTGCAAGAACCCTGAGCATTTCATCCCCTCTAAGTGGTCGCAGCCCTTTCTCACCACTGTCACTTCAGCGAGATACCAAATCCTAACTATACCTAAAATCTGTTCTCATAACCCCTCCTGCATTGATGAAGTAGCAAGTGGGACTGTTGCAATAGTATTTAAATTGGCTGTCCACATCAGCACTTCACACCCTTTGAAAAACCCTTAAACTTCACAACTAGAGAGCTATACAATCTGCTTAGAAACAACCTTGCTTCGTGCTATCGCCATCAATCTAGCTGGCTTTGGTATTGGTATTGGTATTTATATTTATAGAGCGCAATTATCACCTGCAGGTCTCTAAGCTTTCCGCTAAGAATGGGGCTATTTACAAACACCTTGCTAACATTAGTCTTCAAAGCCATTCGTGGAGTATCCCTCGATCACACTTCAGGCACCTGAACTCCTTATGTCCTCTTATGTAACTTGAGATCGACCAATCAGCACTTCTTAACCACACCACCACTCCAACGCGCTCCATTCAATTCTGGTCCTTCCCCCTCCTTGAACCCACATCCTGGAACGCTCGCCCACTGATTATCAGAGCAAGCCAAACAAAACCAGAAGTAAAAACTAGTCTAAAACTCCACTCTTGCACCTCGAAGACCATGGCTGTTAACTAGACTCAAAGAGTGAACAAACATTGTTAATATGTAATGTTTTGGTCTTTACAAATCAGCTAGGAGGCATGTATCCAATATGCTGGTCTACTGTTGTCATTGCTGTACTTTCTCACATGTGGCTGTTTATTTAACATATACCTCCATTTATATAACCAATAAATGCGCTGAAATGACAACTTGTCCTAATGTACAACATTCTGACAGAAATTTTGCTTGAGGCAATCTGCTAAATAAGCAGAAGGATGGCAGCGAAAAGCAGTCTGCTGCGGGGAATAGATTAGTATAGATGAATTAAGAAAGCCGTCTTCAAATAATATTCTTTTGTTAAAAAGAGGCACAATCTTTCAGAGAAAGCAATAGCAGCAGTGCTTAATTTGAGCCAGTAGTTCACTGGGGCCCACTGACACTCATTTTTGGGTCCCGGCAATTGATTTTCCTCATCAGATATTGATAGAGAGCAAGAGAGGGAAACACATTAACAGGAAAGACGGAGGAAAAGAAAGACAAATACCGTCACAACTGAAGAAACCAGCAAGAGTGAGATAAAGGTACAGACAATGTCTGGAAGTGGATTAGAGGCCTGCCTACATTTTGTAGCTGTTGTCATCACTTGGTTTACTCTGGGGGTGGACATTGTATCCTCTGCAAATATATCTGGCAGATATCTGCAGTGTGCTCTGTAAGTAGCTGTTCTGAGCTCGCCTGCTCCACTACTTGGCTTCAAGGCACAACCAAGAAGGTGCTCGCACTGGTGTGCATTGTGAGGAGCGCGCACTGGTGGATGGTGTGAAAACTGGTGCGAAGTGTGGAGTGGGAAAAGCAGTGGCCAACATGACAAGAGTGTACTGGTGGGTGGTTTGAAAAACCCTGTCACTAGCATATGCGCATATTATAAGGGCACATGGGGCCTGACAACCATCGATAATTTACGATATGAGACAAAGAGTCAGGCTAGAGCCTTTCCATTGTTTAATCTAGACAGATCTGTCTGTCTGAGATGTCCTCATGTTCCAAATATAAAGCATATGAGCAGTTCATAGCTTTTTATAGCAAAATTTGCTTTCGTTTTTATTTCAATACGGTGCAGATCATTAAATGTTTGAAGTCTTGTCTTGTGAGCTGCACATTTTACAACAGCAGTTTTCTCTGGTAACTGAATGCCATCAATTAATCTTTTTATTAATTTTGCGTTTCTGATAGGTGATCCTGCAGATGTCAAGTAGCCTCTCTGAGACCAGAGCTGTCCATAATCATGCACAACTCCGTACCCATACTGACTATCAGTTATTATTGTGATTTTCAAATGTATTGCTCTTTCACATGCACGAATTAAAGCAATCAATTCTGCTACTTGAGCAGAACGAATTCCTTCAAGACATGATGCTTCCACAACATCTGCAACTGTGCAGACAGAGTAAGCTGCTCTCAAAAAGCCCTCCTCTGTTCTCAGACAAGAACCATCAACAAAATAAACACGATCTGAAACAGGCAATGGAACATCCTTAATGTCTTGCCTTGGCTCGGTACAATATTCCAAAACATCCAAGCACTCATGGTCAACATCAATTTTGTTTCTGATTTCTGTAACAGTACCATCAGGCAATAATGTGGAAGGATTTAAATTCACACATCTTGCTATTGAAACATTATCTGATCCCAGAATAATTTTTTCATATTTGGTAAGTCTGTTACTAGTTAAGTGCTGTGTTTTGCTTCTGGTAAGAAGAATTTCAACTGAATGGGGAACATACACTTTCACAGGAAATCCCATTATGATTCCTTCACTTTGTTCAAGACCTACACTAGTTGCAGCTACTGCTTTTAAGCAGCCTGGTAACGCTTTTGCAACTGGATCAAGCACTGCTGAAAAGTATGCAATTGGTTTTCTCAATTTACCATGTCTCTGTATCAACACAGACAATGCACATCCTTTTCTTTCACTGCAATATAGCTCAAAATCTTTCTCATAGTCTGGCATGCCCAGAGCAGGAGCTTCACACAGACTTCTTTTCAGCTTTTCAAAGGCTTCCATCTCATTTTTTGTAAGGACAATTGGATCTCTTATGTCAGATTTTGTCAGTCTCTGCAGTGGTTTCGCAATTACCGAAAATCCACTAATCCATTGACGACAATAACCAACCATTCCTAGAAACATTCTGACCTGTCTCTGTGTTTTTGGGGGCTGCATTACTTGAATTATTTTAATTCTCTCAATTGTCACTTGCCTTGTTCCCTTTGCAATTCTGTGACCAAGATATTTTACTTCTGGTTTACAAAACTGCAATTTTGCAGGTGAAACCTTATGTCCCTCATCTGCCAAGTGATTCAAAAGAGTAATTGTATCTGCAACACAGTTATCCTTTGTTTTTGCTGCAACAAGAAGGTCATCAATGTACTGGACCAATGTTGATCTTCCAGGTAAATTTAGATTTTCCAATGATTTCTTTAACAATTCATTAAAGATAGAAGGACTCTCTGTATACCCTTGAGGAATACGACACCATGCTAGTGTGTGACCTTGGAACCGGAATGCAAATATTTCCTGACTCTCTGGATGTAATGGAACAGTGAAGAAAGCATTGCACAGATCAATGACAGTGTACCACTCTGCATCTTGATAAAGTATCACTGCTGGATTTGGAACAACTGGGCAACAAGGAAAAACTATCTGATTAATTTTTCTCAGATCCTGAACTATTCTGTACGTTCCATTTCCCATAATCGGTGAATTACAAGGACTACTCTCAATTTCTTTTAAGACACCCTATTTTATGAATTTTTCAATCACAGGAATGACACCTTCAATTGTTTCAGTTTTCATTTTGTATTGAGGAATGTTTGGAAAATCTATTCCTTGTTTCACAGTAATTTTAACTGGATCAACATGCTTCATCAAACCCATTTCACTTCCTGACAAGTCCCAAATTTCAGATTTGACTGTCTTTTTTAATTCTTCAGGTAAATTTTCTTTGTCAAAGACAGGAAATAATTTTGTTTTCTCTGCTTCAACCATTAACATTGTTAATTTATATAGCCCATCTTCCTCCATTGTTTGTAGCTCAATACCCTCCGGTGAGCAATATATTTTTCAGTTCATCTTGCATAGGATGTCCCTTCCCAGCAAGTTTACAGGACTGCTGTTACAAACTACAAATCTGTGTTTGCCTTTGAATTTTCCAATTTCTATTTTCACAGGCTCTGTCAAATCTGTTTTAATCTGCTGATTCGTTACACCAACTACTTGGATGGTATCTCCAGAGAGAGGCAGGTTTTCAATCGCCACTGATCTAACAGTAGAACGGGTAGCACCAGTGTCCACAAGAAAAGTGATTTCTACATCATTCACTTTACCATTTCCAAATGGACCAGACTGGTCAACCTCAAGAGTGGCTCCAAGTACACACTCTTCCCCCTCTCTCAGGCACCATCATAAGTAGTCATCAGAATCACTCCCTTGATTTTCTGTTAACAAAAATTGTCCAGAAGCATTTGACACATTTGCTCTTTGTGTTCTAATTACCTGATTACCACCGCAGAATCCTGTCTCAGAATTAAACCTTTGAACACCTCCGCAGTTTGGAAGAGGAGGCTGTGGAATCTGCCCCTGCTGATTCACTAACTGTCGCTGTAGCTGTTGCTGAAGACTCAATTCATTAAGTTGTCGCTGTAGCTGTTGCTGCAGATTTACATCATTCTGCATCTGGGGATTTAATGATGCATTTTTAAAATTTCTGGACTGATTTTTACACTCACGCTTCCAGTGTCCAATTTCGCCACAATTAAAACAAGGCAATTTTTGTTTCAGCTCTTCAATATTAACATTAAATTTTGGCTTATTAAAGTTTCCCTTAAACTTTCCTTGACCCTGATTCTGGTTGAAATTTACATTTTTATTTTCTAAATTAGCAATCTGATGTTCAGCTACCTTTACTTGTGCCCACATTGCTTTTTCTTTTAATTTCTTCTGTTTTGCTTCTAATTCATCACTAAAGTATTTTGCCTTTCTCAAAATCTCATCAACTGAGTTTGATTGCCATCCGACAATATTATTTCTGATCATTTCACCAATTTCAGGTCTAAGACCATAAACAAATCTGTAAATGAAGTGACTCATGTCTTTTTCATTTAATTTTTCATAGCCACTGTATTGTTTGAAAACCAATAATAACCTTTCATAGAAAGAATGAACTGATTCTTTTGGCTCCTGATTTGTTCTATCTATTTTTACCCAATCTACCTCTTTCGGAGGAATCTTTTGTTTTAACCAGTAAATCACTTTGTCATACAGTCCCATGATTTCTGATGATGGGGCACCCGTCTCTTTATCCCGAGCTGGTTCTACCTTGGGCCAACTCACAGCAACTTTACATTCTGTCCAAAGATCTGAAGGGACAACTATATCAAAGAATCCATCAAGATCAATCCACAGAACCTTCGATACTTTGATGAATCTATCCACTTGTCGATACCATTCCACTGGCTTTTCTCTCAGCCGAGGGAAATCATTTGTAAATAACAAAATGTCCTGTCTTGACCAGGGAACATGAACATAACCACCACCAGCAATTTCTCTTATTGGGAATTGTTTTGCTAACTTTTCTTGCCTTTCCTCTTCCTTCTTTTTGGTCCACTTCACTCTCCATTTACTCAAATCACCCAATTTTTTGATGTACACAATCAAATCTTTTATATGCATAATTCTTCCCATCGCATTGAAATTTCCAATATCTTTTTCAGAAAACTCTAATCTGTAGTGTTTTCCCAAATTCTTTTGTTTACTAATATCAATTTCTAATTCTGCAGCTAATTCTTCTAATTGATCATATTTATTTTTTGTTTTCCATTGAATGCTTTTACAAATGAACAGGAGTTCATCGTCTTGATAAAGCTTCAAACTGTCAGGACCAATTGTGCCAATTATTAACTCTTCTAAATCTGCCTTCAGTCTTGCAACATCAAGCTTTGAAGTAAAATCCGTTTTTTCTGATAATTCAGTATCTGATTCAGCACCCATTGGAGTTTTGCTTAATGAATCTGGATTAAAAGTTAAATCAGGCATCCTTGTTTTTTCTCGATGTATTTCAGTTAATTCTGAGTAAAATTTTTCAGCTACTTTTTGAATTTCTGCATTTCATGGAATTGTTAAACCAGGTTGCTTAATTTTTCCTTGATCAAAAACAGGTTGAACAGGACCAATAGTTACTGGAACTGTCACTGCTTCAATGCTTTTAGTTAATTGTCGAATTAATTCCTCTTTTGATCGTAAATATTCTGAATTATTTTTTACTTCCTCATTTCCACTATCTCCCATCATTTTTCCAGAAGTTTCTCTTCTCATTGGTGTTTCAGAAAAATTTCTACTCTCATCAAAAATACTAGAATTCGTTCTTGTTTCTAACCTCATAGGAGTTTCATAAGACTTAGAATTATTCGGATACAATCTGGGTGTTTCTTCATTTAATGGAGGAGCACTCGGTGTTGTTCCAGTAGAAACCATCGGAGTAGACCAAGAACAAGCTGGTTTTAAAGGAGTCTGTTTTTTATTTACTAAATAAATGTCTTCTAGAACTTGATCTTCTGATTCACTTTCAACAACAGTATTATTTTTCTTTTGGATACTCTTTTGACCTGGTATTTCTGTAATCATTTCTCTCACTATGTAGAGACCATCACACATATCTGCCTGTCTCCACCGACGCATTCTATCTTCATGAGTTTCATGTTTAAATTTTGATGAATTTGGAGGTCTTATGATACCATTTGCTTCCCGCTGAAGTTTAAACATCTCATCCTCCCATTCAACTAAAGCTTCAAATAGTGTTGGTCTAGGTTTTGGCACAAGAGCTGTAATTTTTTCTCTTACGTTTTTCAAAGTTCTCATATTAAATGAACCATCTTCTGGCCAAGCTAAAACGCCGTCATTTTTAGTGTATTGCATCCAAGCATCAAACCAAAGGCAAGTATGATAACCATATTCACCTTCCATTTAAGCTGCGGGGGTTTTGTATTTATGAAGTAACTTTCCACCTCGCGTTTCAATGTTCTTATCTGGTGAAATAACATTTTTAAATCTCTGGAGCAATGTAAGCTTTTTCTCCTCTTTTTTATAATAATAACTCATGTTTTAATCAAATTGATTCAATTTAAAATGATCGTAAATGTTTTCTAGAAGTTCTGCTAAACTAGCCAATCCGTGCGCGAAACACACCAACAAGCCAATCAGGTTAAGCCACGTCACCACTTTTGCTCAACCAATAGAATTACTGCTTTCCCAACGAACCAGTCAACTATCAGCTCGTCAGAGTCACGTGAACCAATCAGTACGTTAGCTGTGACGTATGTTAACCAATCACAGCGCGGACCCTGTGACGTACACAGCCGCTGCGGCTTCTTCTATCTCACTCCCAGAGTACACCCCTCCTTCACAAAACTTTTCACAGCGCCATTTTAAGAACACCTTTTTAATGAAATTCAATTAATAACGACAAAAAGAACAAACTATTTGTCTGTTTTGCTAAATTAAAGAACAGTTTTTACATTTATGCAAGTATTCTGCAAGTGGAGAAGTGTGGCTCACTGGTTAGAAGCGGCAGACCCTGAAGCAGAGGTCGGCCCGGGACCAGGGTTCAATTCCCGACGCGGCAGGGTCTTGGGTCAATGTCCGCGGACTCGATAATTCTCGCTTAGGTGCCTACGCTAACCATGGGTCCCACTCTGCAACTCTGGGCAATAGCTTGCTTAATCTCCACAACGGCCCCAGCAACGCCGAGGATGCCTGGCTTCACCTTGGGGTGCCCTCTCACAGGGAAAGCCAGGACGGGTTCCCCAGCGGTATACAGCGCCAGGACACCACGTAACGAGGTAACAGTGCGCTTTACAAGTATACATACATTACATACATTACATTACATATTCTTTGCATGGAATAGACAACGCTATTCTCACAGAATATACATTCTTTGATAAAGTAAACTGTTACTCTACCCTTCTAGCAAGTAATAACGATCTCGTTTCCCTCTGAATGCACATAAAGTAGCAACTCAAAGTTTGACTCGAACGGAATTACAAAATCATTTATGCACTTTCAAACGGAAAGTTTCCCTAACCACATATACATGAAATCCTGGCAGGACTTTAACCCACCATAGAAATCCTGAATCGTCAGTAAAATAAATGACGTTAATTTACCCTTCACTCAAGTTTGAATATGATCTATTACTCTTTTCACAGTGAGTTTTAAAATCAGGCTCCCAGTCCCTATACTCAAAGTTACGATTTCATAGACAATCCCCACTATACATTCTCCTTAGCACACCTATATCCCTAACATGTGTTGTACGTCCACAACACTAGTGATATTTTAATACCACTATTCTGAAACAGATCAAATACACTGAGTAACTTCACTCGTGTTACACCACTCTGTACCGGTACAACTAGGATTTTTCACACTTCAGGAAAAAACCTTTCGACTACATATAACAAATGAACAAAACTCAACATGTGTTAAACATTGATCCTATGTAACTACCATGTTGGTTACCATAGCAACCGTATCTCTGCTACCAGTTAATTGATCCAGCGGCCCTATAGAAAATATGTCATAAACTACGCTACCTAACTCCACAATACTTACCATCAATCATAATTCTTTACAAGGCCCATAAACTAACGTGACATATTTTGAGCAACTGAATCATGTGACCTAATTAATAAACCTATTCACAAAATATATACATTTATATACATTTACAGAAAACCGACTTCATCACACCTGATATTCCCTATAATTAATTAAGCCACTGTGGCAATAGATCTACTAATGGTAACCTTGACACATGAAATAACAAGTCCAGCTTGTTTTTCAAAGATTATTATTTATTTAAAGAAAGAGCATTAAAAGTCTTTTTATTCAAGCATTATTATTAAGTTTTTAGCGAAGGTAATGACAGTTTCAAGTTAAATCAAAATAGCATAAATCAAATTGAAATATAATTTGGCATCATCTAAACCCTAAGTCCCTAGCTACACTTGCCCCAATAAAAAAAGAAAAAAAAGTCATAAGCCTAGAAGGTTGCTTACGTGCTCCAAGTAAAGTCCAACAGCACGATACGCCCTTCAGGAAAACAGCAAACAGCAGCGCTCCCCCTCCCAGAGGGACGGTTTTTATACCTTTCTGACTAACTAATCTAAGTAAAATTGAATACTTTTCTTCCATTCAGAGTCCTCATTGGCTGACAAGTGACAGACCATAGTGTCACCACATTTCTTTGGAGCCCAGTTCCGACTTTTTAAAAGAGTCTATTGTCCTTTATTCCAAGACAAGAAGCTTCCTCCAGTTTGCAACATTTAATTTAAGTGTCCGCAACTTCCTTAGCTTGTCAATCGCTCTGCCGGTTCCTGGCCTTGGCCACACTGACCAAAAGTACAGTCAGTTCATTTGCACCACCACGTTTGCATTTCTTTCTTTCAGAAACTTGGCAAGGATTTTTCCACACTGGGCTCTTGCTTACTCTTAGCAGAACTTTGCCAACTGCACATTAAGACGAACTAGGCCTCAAGCCTCTTTTCCAGAAACTAGTGCATAAACAAACACAAAAGAATAATTAATGCAAGAAATAAAGTTCGTTTTGTTACCCACTTACCGTTGCTAATTATTAACCCATTAATCTATGTTACCTAGCATAGGCAAATGAAAGCAACAAACAAATTTGTGCAACATTTAAGACAGAAAAACAATATATGAGCACATAGAAATAAGCACATGCCATTAATAAACGGCCGTATTTTATTCTGACATGACAAAAGACAGGATTAATTCATTATTTTCACACATGCAAATGCAACATATTGCACATTTAGGAGCACACATATTAGTTTCCCACATGCTCGTGAGGATGCAACTTTTATTCTAGGTTGGTTAATATTTTCACCACACACTTTATTAATAATATTAATTAATTATGGAAGTTAAACTTCACGAGCAGAAATAAATATATTTCAAAATCTCGCTCCATCACATGTATAACATGCAAAGATTTTACTTCAGTTCTGCTACCAACGAGGTGTATGAAAAGGGTTTGAAAACCCTCCCTATGATGAAGGGACGTCATTATCCATGACAGCCACCACCTATTTGTAGGACATAATCCCTGTTTTTAAGGTTCAAGAAAGGCCGTCTTCGGTGTTCTGCGCTGATCGGATGTGGCTATATAGAACATAAATCATTGAGTAGTTTGTCCACGGTCTTGCAGTAATTTGCTGAACTTCTCCATACATCATTGGCGTGAGCCATAGAATGCCTCCTCCCACACTCAAATTGTCTCAATGGACCTGCTCACCTGTGGTCTGGGACCCCCAAATAGTTTGGTGAACCTGGTGCACATGCTCACTACTGTCACAATCCTCTTAGAATGAGAAGCTGGTACTGACAGGCAGTTTAGAAGCTTTCACTGGTGGGACTTGCGAGAAGATATTACGCGCACCGGTCACTGATGGGCAGAGGAACAAGCTGAAGGCCTTACCCTGGCATGTGCTGCAAGGAGGTTGAATGGGTTGAGCCCTGGTAAAGCAGGACACTCCCCAAATTCAGAGTCTTCCACCCTGAAAGAGTCACTTTCTGGAAATGCGCCAACGATCTGGAATGCTATACTGACATCTGACAGGTCCACTTATAAAAATGAACTTAAACAGCACTTATTAAAACCTTTCGTATTGTGGACCCACCTATTGTATCTGATCTCCTCAAACCTGTACTACAAAGATACCAAAACCTCTCTGGAGACATCCTCCTGTTCTAATGTCATTTTTTTGGTTGCCCTACTCTGGACCATGTGCTATGTACGGATCGTGACGCTCTATAGCGTGGATTTAAGTAAATAAACATGAGGAGATGGCGTTACGTGTGGCTTAAGGCCACAGAGCTAAAACATAAGATTTTTTTAACCATCAAAAAAGATTACTGGTCATCGGCCGGCTTGAACCCAATTTCTCACGTACTCTGAAGAGACCACAAGGTGACTTTAGCCTCCTGTTCCACACCAAAAATACATACATGAAGTTGGCTTAAAATCGCCAGTCTGGAAGATCCCTCCAGTGTGCACTGTAATAGAACATACAATACAATTGGCTCACAACCTCGTGTTTTAGGATTTATTATCTATTCTTCTAGCGTAATAATAGCATTGTATGCCACGGGTGCTGTCTGCTCCATCATTCGTGGATCAGTTTTGCAGGTAGCACTGCTACAGTTCCCCCTCCGGCCAGCAGAGGGCAGTGCTCGAGAGATACGACTGCGAGTGAGTGTGCAAGGAAGGGGAAGGAGGCACGCCCAAGAGGGGGGCGGTGAGGTACTACACCCGGCAGTGAGGTACCGACGCACCCGCAGACATGGCTGTGAACCTCAGCAAGAATGGTGCGGCCCTGCAGGCGGCCTACGAGGACGTCCTGACCGAGAAGAGCCGGACCGACTGGTGAGTGCGCCTTCTTCCCTGCTGTGCACCCCCATGTGTTTCTACCGACGCTCTGCCCATGCACTTTACTTTAAACCCAGTGCTGTCCACGCCTGCTGCCTCTTTTACCCTCAAACAATTCCAAGTGTCTCCGATTCGTTCACCCCCCTCCCCCCTTTCCAGTGGCGTTCTTCCGATCTCACCTATGCCCAAATGCTCCCCCTCATATTAGCCTCCCCCTGCTGACACTGATCCCTCCAGCCGAGCTCGAATGGGTGGAGAACCTTCCCCCCCCCTCCCGCCTGTCCCCAATTATACGCTTCCTGCCCCTCATCCGAGCCCCTGACTCCGCACCATCCTGCTTTCCCATCTATTCATTCTGCTGTTGCTCTGCTCTTCCCACACCTTCATCGGTTGCCCCTCCTACTGCGCCCCATCCTTTTCGAGCAAACATCAGAGACCCCCACACACAGCCAGCTCCCAATGCCTCCTCGCTTTACCGCTGCAGGCGCTTGTTTCCCTCGGTCTAGGCCGCACTTCCGGGTATGAGGAGGGGCACTCACTCCCTTAGAGAACAGAGGAAAGTAGAGATGTCCCATGATCATGCATCACACATGTCCCTTCTGTAACCCCACCACCCGCTTTTGCTGACTACGTAATACCCAGAGGATGTGGCAGTCAGTCGCACCTGATGTCTTGTCGGGTTTAATCGGTCATGCTAGGTGTATTGAAATACTGGAGGGATTTGAAAAAGTCAGTCACAAGTCAGACTGGTACTTCTGAAATTGTGGCACTTCTGGGGCACTTCCTTTCCAATGTCGGTGGGTGCGGTTGAATGTACTGTCAGTCAAATTGGCCAGTGCTTAGGAAAGTGCGGTGGGACCAAGGAAAAGTCAGTCAATTCCAAATTAATTAGAGAGACGATTGGAACGAAACGATCCAAACAAACGTGCAGACGCCACGCATAACAGATGTCACGTAGGAACCGCCATACATAACATAGCCCTACTTTTAGTGTCCTTTGCTGTAGAGCTCCCTGAAGATACTTTATTTTAAAGCTTTTATTTAGGGCTGCCTAGACCCGAAGGTATCAGAGCGCTTTACATGAGTATCAGATCATAGTTACAGGTTACATCGTTAACAAAGGTTACACAGTTCTTGGAGCAAGGCAACATAGTTACTTGTAAGGTCGAGATAAACAATAAGCCCAAGTACGTAAGGGGACATCTCCTTGGACAGCTTAACAGTAGGTCGCGCAAGGGGTCTAAAAGAGGGCGCGTGGCCCCCGGAAAGCCTGCTCCTTCGTAAAGAAACATAGAGATACACTTTAACATGATGTGGGGTTTGTCAAACCTACCAATTTCCTCTCTGCTGTTTACTCACGAATCCCGGCTACGTGGGCTTTAGCTTTGTTCTTCTTAGTCAGAACAACATCCCCCCCTGCTTCACAGACCACATTTTGCGATCAATTTCCTGTTTTAGTCACACCGAATGCAGCTATTCACCCTTTCCTATCCCTTATACAAGTACTTTTACGTGTCTGGTATAGGAAGGTCATTCTAAAAGAGAAGCAACTAAAATTATGTTAATGTGGTGCAGAAGAGGAAGAAGTTGGGAGAAGCGGAACCTTCCACCGAGAATTAAATCTTCCCCTTTCTTTTTTGTGCATATTGCTTGGCGTAGCGCGGGTTCACAAAAAAAGATATGTATATTTTGATTTGTTTCTGTTCACCCACGTCGATAGTCTTGTTTTTCTTTTATATTTCGCACTGGTACTCTGACCTGTAGGTAAGGTGGTCTGGTCTGGTATGCTCCATTTTGCTGGATCTCTTGAGTCTTTTGTACCTTTGTTCTGTTGGGTACTTGGATGTGAATGAAAGCGCAGTCACTGATGTAATTTCATCTGGTGGTAACACATGAATAAAATAAGTAGAATGACGGATCTTCCTCTTGCCCCATCTCTTCCTCCCCCACCCCATGTTCCCCACTTACCATACTGCCAGCTCCAGTGGACGTGTGCTATAAGCAAAATTGATTGACAATGTATTCATGTTGAAACATGCCAGTTGGAATTCAGTTTGCCTTGAGTGCAACTGCTCAGTACTTATAATTGTGGGTAAACAACTTAATGAAAATGGCAAGCATGAGTGAAGGCAGTGAAACCTGTCGATCCTTCACTATTCCAATACACGCATGATCCTGATTTCAATGCTGAACTGTTTTTTAATTTTTATTATTAAATAGCCATTTCTGTTTCCTTTTATTTGTTCTTTAGTGTGTTGATATGCATATGCTGTGCCCGACTTTGCAAGTTACACAACATAAGTTTGTGTATGTGTTACTACATATTTCACCTAATTATTTTTCTATTAGATGTTTCCATTAGCGATGTGATATTACTCTCATTAACTTATTTTCACCATATGCAGTAATTACATTAGTGGCAATGGCAAAGCTACATCGGTTGACCTGGTTCAGAATGAATTTTGAGTGCATCATGTGATTTTCACAGCGATTTTCCTTGATGATTGCAAGATCAGTTATTGGTCATTGGCTCTGTTCATAGGGGAAATTGCAATTAAGGATTTGCGAGTTGTATTGTGTTAGATCTGACAGCCTTAGGTGGTTATTCCCCCAACTTTTTGCCTGCCTCCGTCCATTTTTCTGTACCCATTTTTGCTGGCTGTAGGACTCTGTCCACTTTAGCACTGACAATCAGTGCTAAAGTGCTGTTGCTCGCTCCCCTAAAACATGGTAATATTGGATCATACATACCCAATAGGTATATTTAATTTGCTTATAGGGTAGCGTGCACTACAGGTGCCAGGGCCTATAAATTAAATGCACTGATTGTGTCGGCCATGTAAGTAGCACCCTAACCATTTTTGAGGCCTTCCATGTGCAGTTTGTTGTCACTGTGACTTGGCAGGCAAAACTACTTGCCAAGCCATGAACCCCCTTGCTTTACATATGTCATCCCTAAGTACAGCCCTTGGCAACCCAGAGGGCAGAGTGCTATGTAAGCAAAGGGAAAGACGTGCGTGTCTGCTTTACATGTCCTGAGAGTAAAAAAGCATCCTATCAAGTTTTTCACTATGGTGAGGCCGATTCCCCTAAAAGACTGGCATTGGTAATTTCCTTATGTGCTACTAAGTGGTAATTCCTGATCTCAGGGGAGTAGCTTTATCATATTTGGTATGGGTGGATTAGTAGTGATAAATAAGCTTTGCTAATAAGGTTGTATTTAGCAGTACTAATGCAGAAATGCCACTTTCAGACAATGTGCTTTTTTTCCGCTCGTAGCTTTGCTAAATGTGACCTCCAGCCTGCCTCTAATACACAATTGGACGGAGTAACAGTTCCCCCTTCGTGCATTCTTACCCGACAGCCATAAACCCAGCAAGGCCAGGGGTGGCTGAACACCCCTCTGCATTCCGATGGCTGGGCTGGTCAGCACCGGGACATTAAGGTGTAATGACCTGACCCCACCCGACTGGCTGGTGGTCCCCATAGATAACCCGGTAGAAAGGACTGCCTTGAAAGGGGTGCTTGTGCACTTCAAAACCACTTTTTGAAGTTTCTCCCACATCAAAAGCACATTTGGGTATAAGTACCGGGTCTCTGACCCTTCCAAATTAGACACTTCAGGGCCTACACGAATCTCCGTTAGAAGAACTGCGGTGCTGCTCGAAGGACTCGGCAGGACTGCTTTCCTGAAAGGACTTCTGTCTGCATGTTTCCTTCTGCTCTCTGACTCTGCTGAACGAGAGCTGAACTCTGCCTTCCCTCCAAAGTGATCTCCAAGTGCTTGTTAGCTTACCTCCTGTTTCTGAAGTCTCAGGGACACAAAAGACTTCCCGTAGTTTTGCCAGTGCTGTTGGACTTTGCTTACTTGTTATTCCTACCCTTGCCTGAGGTGCCCCTTGCAAGTTCTGGGCCTCAGAAGTGGGTTCTGCAGCTGAGTCTCTGGCAAATTCGACGCGATGCAGCGCAAAGCCCCACACTCCCTCGCCGCAGAGCTTCTCGGGAACTGACGATGGACGACGCAAAGCCTTGCTTTGCAGACTCTGCCCCCGGATCCAAGGTACTGTGTACAGCGGGCTCAAGAGAGTACATGTAGTCAGCCCACGCTCCATCGAGGTTGGCCTTCACTTTGGATTTGCACCAGTCCCTCGCTACCTGAAGTAACCTTTTTAGCGCCACCTGCTTCTAAGCTCTTTCTTGCATTTATTTCTTCAACATTCAATATCTTTACTGCTACTTGCTGGATTTTTATCGTTTTAGTCTTGTTTTATTCTGATAAATCTCTATTTTTCTAAACTGTTGTGGAGTCTTTTTGTGGTGTATTTACTGTGGTCTATGAGTTATTGCGCAAATACTTTACACATTTCCTTCTGGGTTAAGCCTACCTCTTCTGTGCCAAGCTGTCGGAGGGTGAGCACAGGATAATCTAGGATTGTGTTGTTACTTATGCTGACTAGGATTGTGGTCTCTACTTGGACAGGGTGTATACCTCTGCCAACTGGAGACCCGATTTCTAACATTGTTATCAATTTAACCAGGTAATTTGGCGTCCATGAGGTGACCAGTCTCTCAATTCTTGATATTTTAATTCTTTTTACCAATCCGTTTTAAGAAGCTTTCCTTTAAAACAGGAGTGTCCATCAT
Organism: Lissotriton helveticus; assembly: GCF_964261635.1. Taxonomy (NCBI): domain Eukaryota; kingdom Metazoa; phylum Chordata; class Amphibia; order Caudata; family Salamandridae; genus Lissotriton; species Lissotriton helveticus. Next base: position 789,167,698 of record NC_136072.1, read on the forward strand.
TGGTTGGAGTCCTGCCTGATCCTCAGGATATACCTGATAGGAAATTCACACGATATATATATATATATATATATATATATATATATATATATATATATATATATATATATATATATATATATATATATATATATATATATATATACATGCATGCATACAAGGACACTAAAATGGAATTATTTACCTATTCAGTTGTCAATGTAAAATTGACACTGCAATCGCTTTCGGATATCCAAGCATGATCCTACAGCTTCACAGGCTATGTTTTCAAAGATCCCAGTGGTCAGACCACATCGTCTTTTCTGATTCGTTTTGTCTGACCCCATTGGAAATCAGTCCTATGGCTTTTCGTGGGAGCTTGCTTCTACTCTGCCAAGTTAAACACCATACCCTCATTCATACAGCTGACTACACATCCTCTGTCAACTTAAAATGCCTAATTTTGTATCTGTACTATGGCCTCTGCTTTGGCTACATTCTGTTTATATACCTGTATGACTGTTGGGTCTCTGACCTTCTTTTAGCTCGCAGTTACTTATTACATTAGTTTCACACACCCTGGTGACTGGTTGTTAAGCAGGACCTTCTTTCAGTTTTTGTTTTCATGTTGGAAATTTCTGTCTAGGTTTCATTGAATATATGCTACGTTTTCCAAATGACGTCACTTGGGCATTTCGTAGGATTTTGCAGTATTGAATTCATATCAAGAGATAAAATATCTTAACCAATCAGAAAGCATTGAACCAAGATGTGTTCATACAAGAGACTCATATAAGTCCTCTACTGTGTGCCACATGTCATTGAAATGGGACCGAACATAGCACTTGGTCTCAGTTTTATGACCATTAAAGTTATAATATGAAGGTAAAAATTCAATTCCTGTGGGAGATGAGTAAAGGCAGGTGCATCCATTAAGTCAAAAAGGTAACCTTTATGTGCTCGAACAGAGTGAATTTGTCATTCAGGCCTCAAGTTCTTCGTCTACCGGAGGTAATCCAATTATAGGTGTGATTTGCATTGGGCCACCTATTCCTAGAAATGAAATCCGAAGTAAATATGTTACAATGTTAATAAGATGTTAATCAAGATTATGCTTGAAGAGCCTTAGAATCCCCAGGTATGTGGAGCATGTTTTCATGTAACATGTATCACTCTAGGATTAATTCGCTTTAATAAACAATGTCACAGCAATTCACTGCCCAGTATTACAGTTATTGAAATGGAGAATGCTATGAGAACAGTAAAATTACTACAGCGTTCTAGTGAAACCGAAATATGACTTTTAGAACAGTTGCAGTGCAGCCTCAATCACTGCATTGTTTACCACACAGGCCAGAGACTAAAAGGATCAATAACAAACCAAGGAATCTGTTGGGCAATTGTTGAAAAATAAGTAGAGAACCAAAGTAAGCACATCCCCCAAAAAGTTAAAACCCTTTAAGTAGAAATCGAGATGGTGACATTTTCATGAGCGTTTCAGGTTGTTTAAACATTCTACCCCCTAGAAAAACCTCATCTAAGATAGTTTTAGGCATGAATATGTTATTCAAACAAAATGATTGATTATGGAAACAATACCAAGAATGGCCATGTCCGGGGACCAGATGATTTTCCAAGTTTTATTCAGACTTACATGACATGCTATCTGAAATTACTAGAACTGTTTACATTCTGTTATATGATTACTGCCCCCGTATTGCACAGTTGCTGCATGCTTGTAATTCCAATAGCAGAAAATACTGCGCTTTAACAAAAGATTACCATGCTATGTTGCCGTTTCATGCAAACTAAAGAATATTGAATAAAGTCCTTGCGTTAAATTGGGATCTCTCTGCCCTGTCCCAATGAATGCTACAGCTATCTAACTTTGTTAAAAGCAGAATGGCGGCCTCAAACATTCTTACACATGCCACACTTCAGTTACGCCTGCTGCTCAATGTTGAAAAATAATTTGGCCATCTCAAGTGATCCTTCTTAATCCATATTTAAGGTGCCACAGAAGACCCAGAATTGTTCTCCTTTGTTGATGTGTTAGATCTCCAGCAGAAAGAAATGTGTATTCATCAACAATTTTGTCTCTCTTATCTTTAAGCAATAAATCAATATTAGATGGCAAGGCGCCCTGCCAAATTCCTTTTGTAGGGGTAGACCTGATACCTTCATAGACTGCCCCACTGGTTTTCTACTCTTTACTCCTGATCTCCTTTCTGTTTTCCAAAATATATAGGAACATTAACAGACCCCTATCAGGCTTTCCCTGGGAAAGTAAGCGTCCCCGAAAATCCATCAGTTCGCTTCAGAGTACCAAAATCAGTGAAGAGCTTCACAACCCAAACTTCCAGTGGTGCCTCTGTCCCTTCAAATTATCTTGGATGTTTTAATGAATTGGCCGTTCGCAAAATTATGATAGTGTCTTGGGTAAGTTTTGTTAATGTAAACTTTTTAACTTTTTCCTAGATAGCTTTGCCACTCTGGACACTGATGAACTAATCCCGTAACCATCTTGTGCCACACTTTCCAGAGCATCTACGAGCAAAGCTCAACGACCTAGATAGTGTGAGAAAAATGAGTAACTGAGTCAGGTAGTATCAGAACCTGAACGATTATTGGAACACCGTATTAGCCATTGTAGATCATAAAGAGTTTTTGCCACCCATAAATAATAGAACACAAGGCAATGAATTTGTTGCTACCCTGCACATGTCCATATTAATCCAGTTCTGCGCTTTTAAAATAGACGAGGAATAGCTATAAAATTACTGTCCCGAAGTCTAACTAGTAATCCTAAATGACAGATAGCATCTTATAGTTACACCACCAGACCTTCCTTTCAAAGTTTTCTGCGTATTTAGACTAACTTGCAGGTCTGCTTCCCTGAAATTAGGATGGTGTATGAGTTCAGATGGGAAAGTTTTCTTAATATCCTTATAACGTCGGAGGGATACGTGCGTTTATTGCCCAAAGACTTGGGCGTCTCAGTGAATCAGTAGAAAATACACATTTTGTTTATTCTCCAAATGACCTTGTAATCCTTCAATAGGCTATTTAGAACGTGGCTGTTTGACAAACTCAGCTGTTAGAGATTCAGTACAGAAGTAGGCTCCCTGGAAAACATGGTATTATTCTGTTATCTGCTACACAAATAGCGACGTGAATAAATAATACACTAACCGAGATGTTAAAACAAGAATTTGTTCACTCTATGAATTTTCTCATTTCCATATACCACTGATCAGCCCGTACACAACTGTAGATCAAACTACTAAACTGTTTAAAGATGTGCGTCCCTTGTAGCATTACATTGCATTGTGTGGTTCCGAAAGTCCTTGCCTGTGAGTACTTTGGAGCCCCCTGCCATTTGTCTTCATCCTACTTGCTCCCAGAGATTTAACAGTGTAGCCAACATCATATGTACCCTATACGTTCATACACCTAGCTGTGTGAATGGAGATTGCCTGGTCGGTGGCATATCCAGGGTTTGTGATACAAAACGAGCTGTTTATATCTAGGGAGGGTGGATGTGTGTCTCATGAGAATAAGAATAATCCAAAGTCCACTCTAATTAATTCTCTTTCCAGAGACAACGGCAAGTTAGACCTGCCCATAAAAAGTTTTGTTTCTTCTGTGAAATTTCTTGGCATGTTGCGAAACACAGATACATTTTTGCCATGGCATTCTGTCCAGTTTGTTATGAAGATTTCAAACCTGATACACTTGAAGCTGAGTGTTTATAACCATTTTAACACCCAAGAGTACCACCGTGGGATTGCAGGTGTGTCGCTTTCAGTGATTCCAAACATCCTGTAAGTATTGTGCCACTTGTCTTAGTACTTTGAAGGGTAATGGAGAACCAATTTAATCTGAAAGAGAGAGCATAGTGAGACACAATATGCTGCTTGCTTTCATTTAGCTCTGGTAAGCGGGACAGAGTTATTTTGAATACTATCGGGACTATGCTATGGCATTTAAATACTCTTTGAACAAATTCAAAACGAAAGGGTTTCCCAATAAAACCTCTGTGCAAAAAATAATTGTGGGAGGTGTTCCACGTAAGATAGCTAAATGCTACACACTCTAAAATTTGCTGCCGGTATCCGGGAGCTGAGTCAACTAAAACTGATAATTACTATTATGTAAATGTTGCTAGTCAACACGTCAGACCATTTTTCAAGTAACATTAACTTCCTAATATCTGCAGTTCCTGAGGGGGAAAAAACATATGGTAGCTCATATAAAGTTCTGGTTAAGCAACAACGGCAGAATCAATCAATCAATCATAGCATTTGTAAAGCGCGCTACTCGCCCGTGAGGGTCTCAAGGCGCGGGGGTGAGAGGGGGAGGGAGGTGCTGCTACTGCTCGAACATCCAGGTCTTGAGGTGTCTCCTGAAGGTGAGGTGGTCCTGGGTCAGTCGAACTTGGACGGGGAGGGAGTTCCAGGACTTGACAGCCAGGTAGGAGAACGATCTTCCTCCGGTGGCGGTTCCTCTAATCTGTGGGATGGTGGCGAGGGCGAGGCTGGTGGAGCGGAGCTGGCGGGACGGAGTGTAGAATGTGAGGCATCTGTTGAGGTAGTCTGTCGTGGAGAGCCTTTTGTGCGTGGGTGAGGAGCCTGAACGTGATTCTCTTGCTGACTGGAAGCCAGTGCAGGTCTCTCAGGTGGGCGGATATGTGGCTCTGGCGAGGGATGTCGAGGATGAGGCGAGCGGAGGCGTTCTGTATGTGCTGGAGTCTTCTCTGAAGTTTTTGCTGTGGTTCCTGCGTAGAGGGCGTTCCCGTAGTCCAACCGGCTGGTGACGAGGGCTTGGGTGACGGTTCTTCTTGTTTTGGTGGGGATCCATCTGAATATCTTTTGGAGCATGCGCAGGGTGTTGAAGCATGAGGATGAGATGGTGTTGACTTGTTTGGACAGTGTGAGCGTGGAGTCCAAGATAAATCCCAGGTTGCGTGCATGGTCTGTGAGTGTCGGTGCGGTGCCCAGCGCGGTGGGCTACCAGGAGTCGTTCCAGGCAGATGGGGATGGTTCCAGGTTGAGGACTTCCATCTTGTCCGAGTTCAGTTTCAGGCGGCTGAGCTTCATCCAGTTTGCGACGTCCCTCATTCCTTCCTGGATGTTGGTCTTGGCGGTGGCTGGGTCTTTGATGAGGGAGAGGATCAGCTGGGTGTCGTCGGCGTAGATGATGTTGAGGTTGTGTGCGCGGACGATGGCGGCGAGGGGGCTCATGAAGACATTCAAGAGAGTCGGGCTGAGCGAGGAGCCTTGGGGTATGCCGCAGATGATCTTGGTGGACGCGGAGTAGAAGGGAGGGAGGCGGACTCTATGGGATATGCCGGAGAGGAATGATGTGATCCAGTCCAGGGCTCTTCCTTGGATCCCTGTGTTGTAGGGGCGAGATCCTAGGGTGCGGTGGCAGACGATTGAGAGGTCAAGGAGGATGAGATCGGCTGTTTCCCCGTTGTCGAGCAGGGTCCTGATGTCATCGGTGGCTGCGATGAGGGCGGTCTCAGTGCTGTGGTTGGCGCGGAATCCGGACTGGGATGGGTCGAGGGAGCCATTTGCCTTGAGGAAGGTGGTCAGCTGTTTGTTGACGGTCTTCTCGATGACTTTCGCTGGGAAGGGAAGAAGGGAGATGGTCCGGAAGTTCTTGAGGTCCTTAGGGTCCGCTGTGGGTTTCTTCAGTAGAGCGTTGATCTCTGCGTGTTTCCAGCTCTCTGGGAAGGTGGCGGTTGAGAAGGAGTTGTTGATGATGTTCCGGAGGTGGGGTGCGATGACGGCGTCTGCTTTGTCGAAGATGTGGCGGGAGCATGGATCGGACGGTGAGCCGGAGTGGATGGTGTTTATGACGTGGGTGGTGTCTTCAATGCTGATGGGGTTCCAGGTGTTGAGGGGGGTGATGGTTCTGTGGCTGATGGCAGAGTCTGGACACAGACGCTGTCGTGTAGGTCAGCGATCTTGCTGTGAAAGAAGGTGGCGAGGGCGTCGCAGAGGTCTTGCGATGGTGGGATGTCATTGGAGTTGGCGCTGGGGTTGGAAAGTTCTTTCACGATGCTGAAGAGCTCCTTGCTGTTGTGTAGGCGCTCCTTGAAAGAAGTCCTCTTCGTGGTGCGGATCAGTTGGTGGTGTATGCGGGTGGCGTTCTTGAGAGCTGCATGGCTTTCTGCCGCCTGTTCGCAGCACCAGGTCTTCTCGAGGGTTCGGCAGGATTTCTTAGAGTCCTTGAGTTCGTCAGTGAACCAGGTGGCTATTCTGTTGCCGGGCTTGCCAGGAGGGTTCTTCAGTGGTGCGAGGGTGTTGGCGCAGTTGCTGATCCACTGTGCGAGGTTGCGTGCGGCGGCGTTGGGGTCAGATGGCGGGTTCTGGCTTAGTGACGTTGTGAGCTGGTCGGTGGTGATTTTTCTCTAGCTTCTGCGGGGGGATCTGCTGCGGGTGGTGGTGGGATGTAGTCTTCTTGAAGGTGAAGGGGATGCAGCTGTGGTCGGTACAGTGGAGGCCGGTGGTGTGGCTGTAGGTGACGTGGTTACTGGCGGAGAAGATGGGGCGAGCGTGTGTCCGGCGTAGTGGGTGGGGGTGGTCACCAGTGTTTAAGTACGAGGTTGGCTAGGTTGTCGAGCAGGGTGGTGGTGGTGTTATCGTTGAAGTTCTCCAGGTGGAAGTTCAGGTCCCTTAGGAGGATGTAGTCTGCGGAGGCGAGGGAGTGCGGGCTGATGTAGTCGGCGATGGCTTCGCTGAATTGTGTGCGTGGGCCCCGGGGTCTGTAGATGAGGGTTCCTCTGAGGGTGGTCTTTGGGTCGGTGTGGATCTGGAAGTGTAGGTGTTCGGCGGTGGTGAGGGTTTCCTCGGTGTTGGTTGAGACGCTAATGGTGTTCCTGTGGACGATGGCGATTCCTCCTCCGGTTTTGTTGGTGCGGTCTTTCCGGGTGATCTTGTAGCCGTCCGGGATGGCTATGGCGATGTCGGGGGATGAGGAGGCGTTCATCCAGGTCTCCGTGAAGAAGGAGATGCCCGAAGCTGTAGTGTCGAGGAGGTCCCAGACCTCAAATTTTTATAATTGCGAGACAAGGTTTTTTTTATGCAGAAGTGGTTTCTAATGGTTGTAAGAAGACTCTCAGGCAACAGTTTAGTGTCTAACACTTCCAGTGTGGTTAGAAGTGCAAAGTTATAGATGTATTCTGCACTAGATCCATATGACATTCATAAACCAATCCGAAAATCTCTGTACAACGTGCAGGAAACTGTACCCATGCAGAATACCATGTCAGACGCAATACACGGATCAGAGACTGACCATACAATGCAGGAAGCTTTTTATGTAAAATAATCCCAAAATATCTTCAGGTTTTTAATGAACAATATTTTATTATATAGTATAAAGTTGTAAAACATAGTCCGTAGTCAAACTTCACCGCTTACCTCAATTTAATTGCCAACTCATATAAAGGACACTGCACTTTCAGTACCTATGCAACAGCAATATAGTTAGCGATAATAGCTGGGAAGTTTGTGTGAGGTTTGTCAACCCTGGCCTTTGCTAGGACACACTTTCTTATTTCACGTTTGAGTTATGAGTGAAGGAAGGATCTGGTGAATACTATTTTGCATAATTGCTTAGTGTTTAAGTAGATTTGGGATATTTCTGTTTTTTTAGTTGGAAACAGTTTGTGAAATTGTAAAGACCTGCTATAATATAACATTCCTTTATACTCATTTTTTAAGTGCGATACAAAGTTCCACAAGTTGGGAAGCGTAATGTGAGACTGTTCTTATACGTGGTAATGAGAATGAAAATTAAATTGAATGACTTGTATGTGCTAGTATGGCTCAACAAGAAAGAAATTCACATAATTACTCTTAATTGGCAAGAGACTGTGGTATTTTCTTGACAATTGGAAGACTTGGAGGATCCATTAATATACATCCAAATTCCGTCTCTGTAAGGTTTGTGTAGACCAGAATGCTTTAATTTTCTATGGCTGTAAATTTTTTTTAGACAGCCTGGAAAAATCTTTCCAGCACAGTCCATATTGTGACAAAATCTTTATAGTCGGGGGTATGTATCGTTGCAAATTTAAATAAACATAAGAGCCCACTATTTAGAAATGCTTCCACCGGTTATCACTATAGACTTTGCAACTAATTATCTGAATTAGGGATGGATTTAGTACTCACTCTTTGATCACAAAGTAACTGAAGATGTAGTGAAGGTTATAATCTCTACTTAAGAGCCCTTCCTGGATGGCAGCAAAACTTAACAAGGCGGGTTTGTTGTCTGTGCCTTTAAACCAGCACTTGTAGTCAAAGGGTGAGATCTTTTCTGCAGTGATATAAATGCAAATTATTCCTTTCATTTTGGGGGGTGAAAATGTGGAGCAGTTAATTGATTTAAGACTATATAAACCATAAAATAATTAAACAATCCGCTATCCAGGCGCCCAAGTTATTGAAGATCTTTTCAACATTAGCAAATCAAAAAATACAACTGCTTGAGCTAATTTTCTTTGTGAGCTGAAACACATGTTTCGGACTGATCCTTTGTCTTTCTGTTTCATTGTATACATACGTTGTCTTTCTGTTTCATTGTATACATTTATGCTCCGATTTGGACAACTTTTATTGACATTAAGTCTTTTTATTATCATTCTTAACAGTCCAAATATTGGTCTGTTCACATGACCATATGACCATAATCTCCAACTTTAGTTTCCTCAAAGGTTGTCAGCACTTTTCTTTCTGAAGCAAAGTCCCTATTCACAGTGTTTCAGGGGTATCAGTCGGTGTTTAATTACACATGTATTTTCCTTATAGTAGCCTTACGTAAAACGCCCCATTTCTACTTCATCTGCCTTTCACATGCAACATGCGTTAGTCTGTGAAGACCAATTGTTTGAAATACTAAATTTTGTTATAACACTCTTTCTAATATGATCTCAGCTTTACTGAATATAACACAGTTTTTCTCTTTGCTGTTATGGATACAATTAGTTGAACTCTGCAAAAACTGTACAATAACACCCATTTGTTGTTCATAAACAAACTAGTAATTCATGTGAGAAGTTGGCCTAGTATATGCTGTCCACTAATTAAAGTGGGCACCCTGTACCAGTCCAAACGACCCTTATTGATTAGGTCAAAGATAACCTTTATGAAAGCTGTCCTAGTGGTAGCTATGGAGAGCAGCCTTCAGGCTAAGTCTTGAAGGAATGTAAAACAGCTTGTTTTACCAGTCTGTAACCTCTTGAATAACCAAATAAAAGGAGAACCACACAAGAGATATATAAAATATATATATTTATTACTAAACACTCTCTACTAACCTCTATATGAGATTAGGGCACAAGGTACACAATTATTAATCAATAGAATGACAGTAAATCACACAATACACAGCGGGCTCCAGGGGGAGACCGAACCATATACTAAAAAAAATGGTATAACAACCACAACTTAACTAGACGCAGTGCCTAGAGCAAATGCAATCGCTCGGACCCCAAGGAACCACCCAAAGTAGTGACACAGGGGTCCCATGGAGGACGGGTGCAGTGTGTGAACACAGACGCGAGTTCTGTACAACTCGATGGGAAAGTTGCAGTTGGAAATTTAGAGTTTAAGGACACTTCGGAGAGGACTTCAAGCAAACCCTTTGGAACATAGAAGGTTCTAAGGCCAGCACCCTTGTGAGTACCAAGATACCTGTGTTACCTATCCCAGAGGAGCCAGGTGCATAGGGGTCAAGTGGTGTCGGAAACCTTTGTCGTTTTCAATGGCGTGACTCAATGAAGTGCTGCTGCCGTGAAGATGAAAAGTGTCCAGTGGAATCCAAGCCTGGATTCGAGGTGAGAAGAACGTGAAAGCAGAGAGGACAGAGTCTGGGTCACTTCAGGGTGACCAGGGCTCAGTAGACGAATGCGCACCGATGCCAGGTGCTTCACGTGAGATGACTGGGTGCTTGACTCTGCAGCCACGGGAACCAGGAGACGTCGACCAAAGTCTGGAGGTGAGCTGTCCCACAAAGGGTGTCGAGTGCTGAGGGGGTAAGTGTCCAGATTGAACACCAACAAGCCATGGCAAATGCAACCCATGCAGGCAGTGGAAAGACGGCTCGGTGTGGACCAGCAAGATCCTGGGAACTCTCCAAGCTATAGAGTCGGGGCATGTCATGTCTGGAGCAACCAGAAAAGCCCAACAGAAGTCTAAGTTACCTTCACAGGGAACCACATTCCAAGGGACCAGGGATTGTGAAGGGACCTCGAGCTGAATCACGAAATACCAGACCACGGAACACTCTTTGACTGTAGGCCAGAAATCTTCGGTGCAATTACTGCATGGGGTCAGGACTACACGTAGCCCAAAGCACAGCCTCAGGGATCGCCAAAAAGCATATGCTGCTGCAAAAGTACACAGTGCACAGGGGTTCAGGTTGCACGGTTCCCACAAGTGATACTGGTCTCAGAATTGCTGATAAGTCAAATCAACTTCAGGGACACCCAGGAACCCACCCCCTGTGTTGCAGAAATCTTTGGAGTCCATAGGTGCTCGGGAGATGCAAACCGGTCAGATGCGATAAAGGTGCCTGCCTTGCAGGGTAGTAACTCCTTTACTCCAAGGGAGATTCTTCAGTCATCCAGTGTAGAGTAGATCGTCAAAGTACTTGGTTTCTGCTTGCAGAGTTTAGTCCTGGTAAAATCTAAAGACCTGTAGTCAGGGTTCCTACTTTATACACAAGAAAGTGGTTGGACACACTCTGGGGACCCTCCTAGGGGAGGGACAGGAACATAGGGGTGGGTACACCCATGTCCTTTGTCCAGTTTCACGCCAGAGCAGGAGCAAATGGCTCCTGCAATCGGTTTGAGCTGGACTATGCACAGGGACACCAAATGTGCCCCCCAGTGCAGACTTTCAAACACTCTCAGAGTGTACCCATCCAGCCCCAATACACTAAATCCTGTCTGGGACGTGGTCACACCTCCCTGTGACAGGAAACCTATTGTCAAGCCTTCCCCTGCTCGAGTTTGGCTCAGCAGCAGGAGGGCAGACTCGTGTCTGTGGCTGGCAGCATCCATTCTGTGATGCTCAGGTCGAGAGAGCTTTTACCAGGTAGACCGGTGCCCCACATTAGTGGTTCTACAAGGGAGCAATCATACTTCCACACCAGTTACTGGTGTGGAGGAATGATTCCAAGGTGTTTGACACCAAACACAACATGTTTCTGTGCAGCTGTTTTATAGTTATCATTTACTGCAAGGTTATAATGCACTTAAGTATATATGGTATGTCTGCATCAGACAACCCTGGAGAATAGATTCTGAAGGCTGCAGAGGAGCTCTGCTCATGCATGGGCACCCTCTCGCACAAAACCCAGCACCCTACCTTCAGGATTGATAAGGCCTGCCATAGGGGTGACTGATAGGTTTATATGTGCAGTGCTTAGACTAGATATAGGAAACCTATATCTAAGTAAGGGGTGCATACACCACCTTACACAGGCTGCAGTAGAAGACCTGTGGTGTCAGTTTGAATGGTCTCTCAGGGGTGGCATAATACATGCTGCAGCCCCTGGGAGGCCTCTGTGGTACCTATACCCTGGGTACATGGTGTACCATATACTAGGGACTGATCGGGGTACCCCAGTATCCAATCTGGAGTGTACTCAAAGTACATGCAATCAATTTAGAGGAGAAAGCAGCTAGGCTGGGGTCCTGGATAGCGGGATCCCAGCCAGTCTAAGTTGAAAACAGTGAGACATCAGCAAAAAGTGGGGGTAAACATAAGAAGCAGATCCTACTCTCCTACAATTCATTTATGATACATCTTTTCGTTGACATTATGACCCTACAGGCTCAGATTTTCCACCTCTGGTTTATGCCCAACCTCTAACAGCCCTTGCATGTTCTTCCTCATGCTCTAGATAGGTCTGACCAAGGCTAATGTCATGAAATGCATAGTGAGACAGTTTGCTCTGATAGTCTGAAAAGTGTTTGGTAATTGGAGAGTTGTTTCAGATGATGTTTTGTTGCTGCTTCTCATCTGTGGTATATTTAAAGTTATATCTGTTTCTCATGTAAAGTGCTCTGATACCTTCGGGTCTAGCCAGCGCTATATAAAACTCTTTAAATAAATTCTTTCATCCTTGTTGTTGAGGTTTGTCAGAGTGACTTTGTTAACTTAGCTAGTTAAGGATTCTTCTTTCTTGTATTTTGCTTCAGATGAAGGATCCCTTCTCTCTTGGATCTCGGAATGAATGCTCGATTGTCAATGTTTCTACATTATCTTATTGATTTTGTTTGCTATATATAGTTATAAATCAAAGTCTCCATTCCAATCTTAGCCTGGTGCTTATTCCAAATTATGTTTAATTAGGTTCCTATTTCTTTTTAATTGAAGGGAGGTCAGTAGTAGTTTCTCTTTGTTTGCGAATCCCCAATCACTGTTTTTGGGGAGACACTTTTTCATGTGTATTCCCAATTGTCATTGCTTATTTTGCAAAGCTTTGCTTGTGTGACAAATGATGTTACCCTAAGTATTTTGAAAATGAAATGCTATATTTGAGCACTTTTGAATGTGCTGTCTGTTGCTTGCTTAGAAGTTGACCTTTATAGTTTGCAATTCAGGAGCACATCCAGTGGTTCCATGTGGCGATTGAAGATGAGTGGTGATGGGATTGAGCCTTGAGGTGCAGGCACATTGGTGGGTCATGCTCAAATTCAGTGCTGTTTGGTTGGATGAACTAGTGCTTGATGGATGAATAAACTGGGGAATCCCAATTCTACAATAGTGCAATTTAGTTCCACGTAAATGTACAGGGTATTGAGGGGTGCTTAATAGTGCATGGTTGATTATGTTTAAAACAGCAGCGCTGCCTTGGAGAATGATCAACAGAATGGTCACTGATTCTGGACAACAGCCCAGGCATAAACTTTGACTATGTTCCCTTAGGAGTAAGTTTGTTGTCGTGGGTATTGAATTGGTCATGCACCTGGAGTGTGACTGCCTTCTTCATGAGTTTGCCCATGAATGAGTGGTGGATGATTGGACAATAATTCTTGAGTTTGTCTAGTTATGTTTAGATTTTTCAAAAGAGGCAAAATGAGAAGGGTGCCTTTGGAAACACTGATGATGTTGAGCAGCTGCCTAAATACTTCCCTGGTGATGGACTTGAGAATACATGTGCAATAAGTAATATTTGTAAGATGGACTTTGGGGACATAAAGACATTTGTCAGTAAGAGAGAGAGAAGGTGTCCATTTGGGTGCACGGTGAATGGGAATTTGCAAGATAAAAGTTGATTTCTGGTCTTACTTTTTCTTTGCAGACATTTATTATTGCATTGCTTGTGTCAATGAGTTTTTTTTAATGGTTTAATCTTTATTGTTCAATAACTTTATTTGGTTCTTTGCTTCTGTTTGGGGAGGTTATTTTTGTGGTTTTGACCTAGGTGCTCAGGTTTTCTAGTTGATTAGTGTACAGTTTTCAGGATTTCGAGGCTTCTTGTTTGTCTTTGAAAAGCTTGTATGGATAGATGAAAGCTAAGGGAACATTTTGTAGTTTTGTTTCAGCAGATCCGCTATTTAGACCATCTCACCTTATTAGGTTGCATGATAGAAAATAAAAGCACACCTCCAATAGCCATTTGTATTTGTGATCTACTGTGACTGGTTCGTACCATGGCATATTGGCTTTGTCGCTTTTGGTTTAATTTCCTGTCAATCTTCAAAAATAGCTACAGTATCATCAGGTCATACTGCTCACACAGCACTCTCCCATAAATCGCATCTTGAGTACAGATATTTCTTGAATTTGAGCATTAAATTCCACATTCCTCCTGAACATCCACACCTCTTATTGCAGTGATTGTTTGAACTGCTATGTTTTAAGCAGTTTCCTGAAGAAAAAATAGTTTGATAATAAGACCTGTTTAGTAGAAGTTGAGTGTTTGGGGTTATATCCCTTTACTCCCAAGGATCTAGCTTCCAGTTTTATTGAGGAATTTAGGGAGGAAGTCTTTTCTTCGACTAGCTGAAAGATAGCTTGTGATTGGAAGCTCCTATGTGGTTGTCTCTGTTAGTGCTTGTTCCAGAACACTTGGAGAAGAAAGTTACATTTGTCTCTGGTATTGATTGGCAAGCAGCCCATAAGGCTTTTAAGATATATTTGAAGGGATTCTGTTTATTACCATCAGAGATCCAAATCTCCTGACTGCTTTTGTATACATTGTAGCCTTGCCAGGTACCATGTTTTCTTTTGTGTCCTTGAGTGACATTCTTTATTTGGTTGTTTTGTAGAGTGATGTCATTATGTCCTTTTGTCCATTTTGCAGCACTGTGCCATTGACCTTGCGGGCAGCACATACATTTTACTTCTTTTGCCCAGCACCTCAAGATTTAATAGGTAGATTAAATAGAGGTGCACAAACAGGTCTTGAATAACAGAATGTTATGAACAGGTGGTAGAGGAGTTGTCTTGTGATGTCAGGTTGGGTAAGATCATGGTTTCTTGTAAAAGCATTAATAAAGCTAATAATTGTTTTTATGGTGCACAACGATCATGCACACACTGATGTACTTCACACATACATGTGCAGACACCCATGCACGCAGACGTGTAGGCATCCATGCGCATATACTATCCGACAGGTATGAATGAAAGGTAAGTTTCATGTCTCTTCAGATAGAGCAATGATATGTCCTCTTTATCAAAAGATTTTACCCATTCTATGTCTGTGGGCAATGCGTTGATGCATAATGGTCGAAATCAGACAGAGAAAAGAGTAAAGTATCAACCCCCCCACCCCTCATTCAATCCTTGGAGAAGTCGTTCTATTGGGTGATATAATACTTCAGACTCTGTTTCCATCCGGTCATAGTCCTTTCTTGGATTTATCCCCATTGGTAATAATACTGCACACTATGGATACCCATGCATTCCTTTGCCTCCTTAACATGGTCTTACATGTGTATTCTACTATTCAGTCCATACATTGCACTAAGACTAATATATGTTGCAGTTGGGGGTTGTCTGACCTCTCAATTTACAACAGGCAACATGTCTAGTCCTGAGCTAAACTGAAAGAGGATCCGTACGTAAACCATACTAATTTCATCGAACGGCAAATAGGAAAGGGTAGGAGAGAAGGCGCTCCCGGCCCAAATGGCATCCCTCCAGTCCTCCACAAACAAGAGCCAAAGCTTTGGGCAGAAGTGCTGGAACCCCTATTTGGAGAAATAAGGGAGCTGAACATCTTGCCATCCTCTTGGAGGGGTTCAATCATCTCACCAATAGACAAATCTGGAGACAAGTCAAAACCACAAAATTACCATCTAGTGGCCCTAATGGATAACCAGGCTAAATTCTTTGCTGGAACACTACTAGAGGAGCTCCAGGCATGGGCCAAAGAAAAATCTGCAATTCCATTACATCAGACTCGTTTCACGAAATCAGTCGGGACAACTACAAACATACTCAGCGTGGCAATGCTTATGGATAAGGTAGAATCTGCCAAAAGGCCCCTCTACCTATGCTTCATCGATTACAAGGCTGCCTTTGACCACGTCAACCGGAACATACTCTGGCTTAAACTGCAAAGCTGGGACGCTGCCACAGTCCCTACTAAATCTTCTGATAAACCTGCATACTGACACATGGGTGCGGATAAAGCTAGGCAACAGGTCTTTCCTGTCAAGGCGGATTCCAACTGAAAAAGGGCTGAAACAAGGATGGGTTCTGGCTCCCACACTTTTCAATCTGTTTATAGCGGATCTAGTCCCAAAATGAATCCGGTGTAACTAACACGCCCCAAAAATAGGAGACATATTGCTACCCTGCGTACTATACGCCGACGACATGGTCCTGATCAGTCAAACAAAAGTAGGGCTTCAACACCTTTTAAATGCTACACACGATTTCTCCAACGCAAACGACTTACTGATAAATTTGGACAAAACCAGAACCGTGATGGTTGGGGAAAAAAGGAGACAGCCACCTGTTTGGTTCTGGGGAGAGACCAGAATCGAGGATACAACAGAATATAAATACCTGGGAGTAAAGCTAGATAAAGGTTTAGGCATAAAGGCCTAGCGCTAGCCATCTCCTTAAAAACGTTACACACAAAACTAAAAAGCCCTTCGATCCTGCCTTTGTCACAGGTGGTCCGCGCAAAGCTGCTACCAACAATCACCTATGGCAGCGAGGCACAGAAAGGAAGAGATGCCAAAACAGGGGATGCCACAGTAACAACTGCATACAGGATCATCTTCGGGCTACCTAAATATACATCGCCTGCACAAATTAGACTTGAGTTTGGCCTGTAGAAACAATCAATTGCAAGGGGCTTACATCATCAACTGGGATAAAGTGAGGAAAGCCGAACAGGGAACTCTTAACGAACAGTTATGGAAGGAGATTCAATTACACACTGCAAACCCTGCTGCGGAGTATCTCAACAGCAGTTTACAGAACATGGGCCTAAACCAGCTTTAGGAAACAGCCACCACCTTTAAAAAAAAAAAAAACTGGTATGGAAGACAGTGAAACATCTTTCGTGGCTAGAGG
The DNA here is from genome assembly GCF_964261635.1 of Lissotriton helveticus. Lineage (NCBI taxonomy): Eukaryota > Metazoa > Chordata > Amphibia > Caudata > Salamandridae > Lissotriton > Lissotriton helveticus. Next base: position 789,184,239 of record NC_136072.1, read on the forward strand.
ACAAGGCTGCCTTATCAAAAAGTTCCCATGGATGGATGACTCTAAACTCCTACGCGAAGCCCACATCACATAACTATTTTAACCTGGGGTACGCAAAAACATAAAGATCAGCTTCATGAAATATAGGCTCTGCTTGCTACCATGTATATAGCACTTACCACCTTGGCTAAGGGAGAAAGAAGGTTCCACATGCCACTTATGTGGATCAGTGACAGAAGATCTGCATATACTATGCTCCTGCAAAGAACTTTTAAAGGAATGAAAACAACTGTTAAAACGACAATTTAACATACGAGGGGCACGCACAAGGAGGCAAGCAGTACTGGCATGCTTCACATCCACCGATCCACAACTGAACTGTTGCTTAGTAAAATATCTGAGGTTATGCAAGCAGAAAATGCCAGAATTGCAGCTATAAAAAGCGACTACATACCCTATAGCTTCACCCGCCGGCGTAGAGCTACGCTTTTAGCAATAATTTATAAATACAAGAAATGTGATGTCTGTAGTTTTATGCATGTACTCTTTTGTTTTTAAATTGAAATTCTTTTGTACTGCAATGGTTTTAATTAACTATGCAAATAAAAATTATCTAGTCCTGAGCTATAATTTTTCAAAAAAGTCAAGTGTGTTGTTTCTGATTCTATACTACATTTTTCAGCGTTCACTTTGTTTGATGAAATCCTCAATCTTCGATCATGGGGTCTAAAGCTAGTAGAGATATTAGGCAGCCTAGCTCCGGGATGATGTTGGGATACACTAACTGCACCAAGTTTCAATTTTAACAATAATCAAGCATTTGGTGGTTGACAATTTTGCTTAATGTTGTTTTTGCGCCTTTGGAATGTTTCCTGTTGGTATTATTGTAGACTTCCTACTTAGAAGGCATTCATATGGGTCCTGTTTCAAATTTCAATGTTTTCATTGCTGTTTACTGAAATAATTTGGGGTCTCAGGTAAAGAATCAAACCCAGGCCATTAATTTAAAGAGTATACCATGTTGCCTTTTAGTGCCAAAAAGACTCCATGGGGTAGTAGTCCCACTTCATAAGCTTGGGTAGCATAACATTAATAAAGAGTTGTTGAGGTTCTTGCTCTGGTCAATCGGTGAGTGCACTCATAAATCCAAGTTCTTAAAGCTAATGCCTGGCTGTGAGAAGTCTTTTGAAATAGGATTTCTGTCTGCCAGTGCCCTCAATGTGTATAGCAGATGGCATATGGTGCATAGACTAAACTCCGTACCTAGAGCATGACACCTTACATTCCTCTGCTGCTACACAAAGTCAGTATTTCCACTTTCGAGATGCCCATATTACATTTGGATTTGCCATTGATGATGGAAGATCGATCCATACTGTAAAAAATTATAACTGTTTTCCTTGAAACTGGGTAGGTTGTGCAGTTCCCTGAAGACTCTGCTGGTTGTTCCAGAAATGGGATCCTAGCAGGCATATACTTTTGCCTTTAAGTTTGTTCCTTCTGGGATGTTTGGCGGCAGAAAGCCCTAGTAGTGGTTGTATAAGAGTTTTAAGATTGACATGTAGTGAGATGCAACCTCTGTAGGTATCTGGGGCTTGTGCCCCATTACAATTGAGTGTACACAGATAATCTTTAACCTAATTCTCTGTTTCACTAGTAGGCCGTGTATTGAGTTCAGCTCGTGTGATGTGATCGGAGTTCCATGGATTAAGCATAGTCTCTCAGCATGGTTTTGGATCCTATGAAGTTTGGGCTACAACTATGTTACTATGTCTTTTTACCTCACTCATGGTGTCCCTGCAATGAATTTGCCTGCAGCTTTATAAAAAAAATGCATAGGGGGAAATATTCACATTCCCCATGGCGAGCGATTGTATTGAATTCCCAAACAACCCCTTAAACTCGTCATGTGCATTAATTTCTTATGAAAATTGTGGAGGAAGCTCCCGTCAGCTGCCTCAGACAAAATTTGTTTATTGAGTTTTTCAAGTTCTACACTGCTGCCAACTCAAAATGTAAATGATTCCGAACTGCTATCCCTTGCCTATGGGTAATCTTAGTTGGTCAACCTGTATTTTTTATATGGCAAGGAATCTGCAGGTATTGGTTTGAAATTAAGTTGTACATGTGATCTAGGATGAGCAGTAGCAAGTCCCTTGCGAGTTCAAGCCAGTAGCAAAAGGTCCATTCCAACATCTGTGCTCTGTTTTGAGTGACCAGGTCTTGCTTTTGGGATCTGTGGACTGGTGTTTCTGGAAAAAGTGTGGTGTTTCTTATGGACTAAATTAGCCCAGTTTTCAGGAGGACCTTCGAAATGATTTGGCGATGTTGGCTAAGGAGACTGGTTTGCACTTGGTTTTCCACTGATGGGAGAACATTATGGTAGGTTCCCTATCCTAAGCTCGTGGGAATAAGAGGAGCAACGTGCCCATTGGATCAGGGAGATTTGTGTTGTATTGAGAGGAACATTGGGGGGCAGAATGTCCGTCTTAAAGGCTGTTCTGATGGTGGGTCACACTGCAGCTGTGCTTTGGAGAGAGTTCCAGAACTCATCCTCTAACCCTCTTTATCTCTGCTTCTTCCAGGGCTCTCTTCACCTATGAGGGTAACAGCAATGATATACGTGTGGCTGGGACTGGAGGTGAGTAATGGTAGATCCACTAAAAACTAAGTGGGATAAAAATACTGGTTGGGGCGGGGAAGGGGAGTAAAATCTCTGCCCTGGATTATAATGGTTAGAGGCACAGGCTAGGGGCAACTGCAGACGTATTTATAGTCACTTGCCTGAAGTAGAAGTGGGTGTTGTGGAGTCAAAATATCAGGGTTGGGGGTTACAGAAGCACTGAATACTAATCATTTTGTATGGTCCTCTATTGAAAAGTCTACCAGTAACTTGCGATAATCCGGATAAAGTATTTAAGTACCTCACTGAAGTAATTATTTAAGATAATTCTGGAGAAAGAACATTGATTTATTTAAACAGTGCTTGGAGTCACACACATAACATTAATAGATAATGCTGTATCTTCCACCACAACATTGTGAAGACGTTTTCCTATTTGGCATCTCTGCATCATTTTAGGCTGGCACAGTCAACACAATAAAGACTCAAAGTTTGTTGCACCTTCTCTCATCTTATGATCATGTCTCACTTTCCTTTTTATTAAGATGGTGGCCTAGAGGAGATGGTGGAGGAACTTAACAGTGGCAAAGTGATGTATGGCTTCTGCAGGGTGAAGGACCCAAACTCTGGCCTGACCAAAAACGTCCTCATCAACTGGGTATGCACATAAGTCCATGAAAGGTCTGAAGAAGGATGGAATCGGTGTGACTCCAATGAATTGTAGAGCATAGAGACATGAATTGGGTGAAATGCACTTTAGTTGATGAAGTCAGTGATTGACGAATATCCAAGTGTTGAAGAGTCTGTTGCCAGTGATGTGGGCATTAGTGGGAGTCTTTTGTGTATAAAGTTGGTCACATGGAAATGGAAGACTCTACTAACTTGCATTGCAACAGTGATGGAGATGCGTTATATTACATTGGTGTGTCGGCAGTCAGTGATGTTGCAATGTTTTGAGATTCATTTAATTGTAATATAGAAGTAGAGAGTTGTAGAATGTTAAAGCACAGTAGTCAATGCGGCTGAACAAAACAGATTTTGATACTGTAGGTTTTCTAAGCAAAAAGCTTGATATGGGGACACTCCATCCTGTTATTGCACCGCTTACTTTTTGTAACCTGCAGCTTTTTTTTCTGCAAGCGGTCTGCCCACTAAATAAATGTTTCTGTCAGCACCACATCAGTCAGCCGTTTACTTGGAGCAACAGATCCCAGTTGCTTGAGAATGTTGCCATGCTAATAATTCCTGCAGTGGCTGCTTTTGCAGCCCCTTGTTGGGCACCAACGCGAGACAAGAAGCTAGTACCCAAATGGTTTAGAACAATTACTGGAAAAGACTGTGACATCTGGTAAAGAGCATAAGGCGCTGAAATGTCAGTACTCTTTGCTCTGTGGTATAGGCCTTCAGCTTGATCGTATTGGGGGTTGAACCCAAGAGGTTTTGTTTTTGTTGCGTTTGCAAGTGAGATTTATTGACGATTGATTGAAAACCCCAGTTTGTGTAACAACACCTTGTGCGTTGAGTATAATTTATATTCCTAGGTGGTGTTCCAACTTATCAGCTAGCCATTTAGACGAGGATTCACACGTTCGCTTTGACGATAATGAGCAGCTGCAACTGCTAGACATTTTCCGAACATCCATCCTCCGCATATGAAAGTCTGCATCTTTCAAATTCCCTTCTGTAATAACGGACCCAACTCTTCCTGAAGAGTAGTCATTTTGAAATGTATCATTTCTACTTGACAGTTGAATAGCCATAGAGCTCGAATGTGTCTCTGTGACCTGTCCTTTTTTGGGGGGGCTGATGAATTATACAGCATATTCTCTTTTTTCAATTTTCAGGTCCTCACCCTCCAGCAAAACTGACACTTCCTTCTTTTAAAGCCGGAGTTTCGGAATAGCCAAATGAGTAAAGAGAACAGCTAGGGAGGACACCTGAAATGACATGAAGGGTCCAGATTTCCTAAGTCTCTTCTGGAATCTGAAAAGGACTGAACTTCTCTACCACGCATTCGCTTGTTCAGTCTGTAGTGCATAACGTCTATTAAACACAGGGTATTTCTACACTTGAATACAGTCTACCTTCTGGAGGGTAAATTAAGTAGGCATATCAAGTAACTTTAGTAGTGCATTTTTGTTGCAGTACCTGACTGTCGTACATACCAAAGATGCTTATTTTAATTTCACTTTTTTGGCAAACTAACTTGTTTAACAACATAAAATAAAAAGAGAACTGAATTTCTGGTCGAGACCTTTTAGCCTTTGAGCTCATTCATTTGTGATTGTCTCAGAAACGCAAGTTTTAATTGGTAAGTCTTTTTTCCTAGCTGCACCAAGAACTTAACTACGGTCTTTTTCCCCAAAAGGTATGGTGCACAGCTAAATCAGTGTTTCACTGTCTTAATCAAGATTATGTGTAAGAAAGTTCGAATTGTTCAGGGCTACAAGCACACTGCAGAATGTGTTGGTGTTCATTGTCTACAGTGGCCTGATAAGTGTCTTTCCTTAAAGCATGATACACAAAGTGTTCAAGAGTTTTATCCAATTACAACTTTCATTAAGTACAAATATGTCCAAGACACTCCTACCACCAGTCCGGGATAGTCTCACTTGATCTGCATATGTCCTGACTCCCATTGATGGTCTCCCGAACAACTGGCAGCGCAGCAGACCAGCGCCACGAAGGAAAGACATTCTCCTATGCACTCTTGCTGATGCCTCAGTGTGTATGATGCAGGGCGTGTTTCCCTTTAATAGCACAAGCTGATCCAAGATGGCCACCACAACTAGCATTTTGGGATGTGTTGTTCTGCGTCTTTCCTTAGTTGTCTTGTTGTTTATAAAGAAAAACACCATACTGTCTGCACTATTTGCCTGTAAGGGGAGCACTTTCACCAAAGTCGCGCTGGCCTACAACCCACAGTTGTTGCATCTGTTTCCTCATAAGTGTCAATGGCCGCACAAGGTGCGAGTGCATCTGTCACTCTATACCACTGGCACGTAGCTACCCATTTGGCCTTGAGCTTTGCGCTGATGTCCAGATCTGACACCCTGACTGCTGTAGGTACATCTTCCATTGCACCGATTGCACCCTTGTGTAATAATGATGTCTTTCAACAATAGTGGTAATTGTTATTGTTTAATTGCCAATTGTTCTTTCTTTATTTTGACAAGTGCTTTGGTGACAAATGATCAAATACTGTGCATTATCCTCGTTGTATTATTGAAAGCACCAATTTGTTTGATAATTTTCCTCCGCTTCAGTGTGAAACATTTCAGTTTTCCCAAACCCATGTTTTAGGTGTTTGATGTTGGGTGGATGGGGAACCTACATTGAGTAACTACTTTGAAGCTGATGACTCTTTTTAAGTCCCCTTGACCTTATTCTCTATTGTCCTGAAAGGTTTGAGTCGATTCAGTTTGGTTTGCAGAAATTGCTGCTGTGGTATTTTTAGTTCAACTAGATGTTAGAAATCGAATGGCACGACAAGCAGATATTGTTGAATCTCTGCTATGACCCACGACATTCACAATCAAATACTTCTTCTTTGTAAAATGTTGCTGTTCACCTGTCTGCTCCTGGTGTCAATTGTATTAAAAGCACACTGAAAGTCTCCATTTGATCCCACTGGAAACTGTCATACCTTAATTTAATTGGCTTAATCAACATGTTTTATATAACAAAGCACATATTAAACGATAAGAAAATGGTTATAACATGTTAAACTCCCCAACCTTGCCATATAAGTCTCCCACATTTATATGTGATGTACAGCGGCTGAGAGTACTGTGTCATTGCATCATCTACTGGTCCCATCCTACACAGATTAGCTAGTTACAACCTTACACAGGGACCAGTTCTGGGCCTCATATTGTTTTTAATATACGACCTACAAGCAGTCACCTGCAGGGGGAGGAAAGATGGGGGGAGGCAAGCACACCAGTGCCCACCTGCTGGTCACACCGACCCACTGACTCCTCTTACGAAGAGGTCTCCTCCCCTGCCCCTACTGTATAACTGTCATACCTACTTAAGGCTTTGACTTGACTATATGCCAGTTCATGGTAGCTCCCACTCTTTGGCTTGCTGCATCAATTCGATTGCTTGTGGTCTGGTTCAGGGAGGGTCTGGCTTAGCAGTTCTGGATGGACTTTTTTCTATTGGAGCAGCGCCCATACTGATTTGCATATAGCTGGGTCCAAACTGAGGTGGCATGGTGTGCAAAATAAGGATGGTCTGGGATGTGGCCCGAGTAATTACCAGTGGCTGAGATTAATTCAAGCATTCCATCCATCACCTTTTGTATACGATCTTAATCTTAGGGCTGAACCTGTTTTAGACACTAGCAGTCCTCTTGCATTGAGTCCTGTTCTTAAGAGCAGAGCTGATCATCTTTTTGATGTCTTCATTTGCCTTTGAGTCCATGCTCCTATCAAAACCAATTCCTCTTAGAGGTCGCTCTTCATGTAATTTCTCATTGGCGGTATGCCTGCTACATGTTTGTCCTTACTCTTAAAAGGAGTCTCTGTCTTTCACATTGAATCATTAGCTATAATTTGTATGCTGAAGAAACTGCAGCATCAGGAGCCTCAGACTTGATGGAAACTGGTGCTGATCTTTACACAGGTTGGTTATCACAGTTTGAAGATGATGCTGAACTGGGAGGAGAATACATATTCTCCTCCTAATTCAGCATCTTTAAACTCTCCATAAGCTTCTTACGGTTAGTCTGCGTCCTATGGTTATGTTACATTACATTTTAATAAGCTTAGTGACTGTCTCTTCATTGCCAAATTATCTTCAATATGAAAGGTTGGCATCTGAACGCTTAGATTCTTTATGTTCTTTCATTGGAAATAAATTGCAAACAGCTACCTTTGTATGACACAGAGACACAATCAAAATTGTCTATTTTTCATTACCCGTCCTTCTTAGAGGCATTCACGTACAATATAAATCCTTCAAAGTGTGAGTTAATAATTTGTGGCTTCGACAGCCACACTCTGTTGCAATTTTGTTTCTTTACTCCGTTGAAGCTATGGTATCTGGTTCCCTGATGTTTCACTTGTTGCTCAGCTTCCCAACAGAGAACAATGACCTGCTCTAAACAGAGATGACAATACATTAACATGTTGGAATTGAAAGCAGTTTATCTAGCTAGCAAAACCTTTCTTATACAAGATGATGTAAGCTCTTATTGACATCAGTGCAATACATAGAAAAGCAGAGAGGGAAACGCTACTTTCAGTTCCCCATGATTGCATACAAGATTTGGCTTTTGCACATAATGTTGTCAGATCCATCTGATAGCAGAACACTTACCAGGAATTGAAAATAGTTTTGGAAGTCTGTTAAACGGAGATTATCAAGAGACATTCAAACGAGGTAATCTAGATTGAGATGGTGTTATCTTGCATCTGTAAAAAGGGCATGCCTCAAAAAGATCAGTTTGCCACGAAGGGAAACAACTGTTCAAGTTATTCGTACAGGTATCCTGAACCCCAGTCTTTTATGTGAAATTTTTCAGAATTACGCTACCCAAAATTACAGTAGTTACGCCCACTCCTAGTTTTGGGGTATGGGTGTGCTCACAAGCCATGCATGCTCAAAACAGAGTCAAAGACTTTGAAAAAAAGCTTTTTGAATTGCACTGTACCCATAGCTTTAAGCTGGCTGGGTCCCAGACCTTGAAGTAATTTAAAGCTAACATTAAAACGGGTCCTTACCGGCCCCTATACTCATAATCCTTAACTGTACAGACAAAATCACTTCTTGATTTTTGAACGATGAAAGTAAACATGTTAAAGTACTCCAAGTGAGCGATTCAGTTCTTGTTTAATATTTCACGTGTTTTACTTAGTCTTCCATCCTTTAAGAGTGCTGGCTCTTTCTTGGATGTTGTGTTTCTGTAGCTTTGTTTTGTGAAGCACATTACTCTTGTATGGTACATACTTAGAGCCACTGACAAAGCCAGTAGTCTTGGCTTGTTTTAAGTGTATGTGAGTGTTTGTGTTCTATATTTGGATGCAGTAACAGGAAACAGAGAAAAGCAGCAAAATACCAGTCAGGTGGCACACTATGGAAAGCACAGATTTTTAGTTTGCGTGCTTATGCCATTCCCTTAACTACTTTGGCCGCCCCTTTGAAAGCCCTAAGTGTTTTCATCTCCCTGTCTGTGTACTGAATACTGGAAGGTAAGAGAGTACACAACATGACAATCAACAACACTACAAGCTTCAAACAGGTAACGTTTTCTTTTTCTAAACAGCAGGCTTGATTTGAAGAATATTATTTATACTTCTTCAAGTCTAGTTTTAACAATTTATAGTGTTCCCATTAGGTTTTACAAATAACTACTGTGTTGTTCAGGTGTGCTCTGCATCTTCTCCAATAGTATTCATATAAGAAGATTTGTTGGAGCCTTTGAGAAATTGAATATTTATTGCATGTTTTATTGAGTAAAACTTTTTTCTAAACGTTTTAGAAGTTGTTAAAGAAGCAGGAAGGAAAAGGAAATTGCAATGTTAAGAAACAAAATCCACAAGAAAGAACAGACTGAGTTGTCTATCCTTTAAGTACATTTCTGTATATTTAATTAGTATTTTACAGTCAATCAATCAGGGGCTTTTAAAGCGCGCTACTGACCCGTGAGGGTCTTAAGGCGCTGCAGTGACTTAAAACAATAGCTCAGTATAGGATAAATTGAATGTTCAAAATTCCATTGCAAGAGGAGTATTCCAAGTCATTTGATGCTTGCACGGTCTGCTTGCACGGTCTGCGTGTCTGTCCATCCACTTATTTGTCGGATTTGCATGGCGCATAGCTGCCCCAGCGACAGGGCGTCCCAGCACAACTACACGCTTGGTAAACATGAATCTAAGAGAACTCAGATGCCGTTTCATTGTGGGTAGCCTGGTAGTCTAGGAGATTCCTGGCATAGAGAGCTGTTCGCCCCCTCATTTTTTCTCTACTCTGCTAGGAGAATGGTTAATGTGCTTGCTCTGTAGGTTTTTTGTTTCTCCTGGCATGCTATTAAGGAACCAGTCCAGGAGCAGTATGTGGAGATAGTCGGGCTTGCATGCCAGATTGCTCTGTGATTACATGCTTGCTGTTGACATCTAGTATGATCTAAAGGCCATAATTGAGACTCTGAGGCAGTGGCTGTCATCTGTGCACATGACGAAATTCACTCTGTAGGAGAGAAGCATGGAACAGAAAGACAAGAGACTCACTAATTGACACACACAGCATGAGATTTGAAAAAAAATGTTTATTACGAGAGGAGAGAAGAGATTAAATTCAAGAGGGTGCTTTGCTTTCAGTTCCATCCTCTGAAAAGTATTGGAGGAGATGTTTATGATGATGGTGGAGGATTTGGCACTACCCCTTTCCACTTCCTTTCTTCCGCTGATCATCCAGCCCAGTGTGGAACATCCTTTCTGTACTCATTCCGGGGCAGGACGCTGCCTGGTGGAGAGTATGGGAATTTCGTTCTTTGCTAGAAGTCACTTACCATGTATAGTAGCAAAGTCCAATGTCTGGCATCCTATGTGGTCAAAGGTCCCATTTGGCTAGACTGGTTGTCATCTGGTTCATCTTGGGGGCACCTAATTGTGCAGCGGCACAGCGCCTAACATGTACCAGACAACAGAATGTGTGAAAGCTGCGTCCACCCACCACATGGCCAGGTGAGGAGATGGGAGAAAAAGGGTTGAAAAACATCGAACAGAAATAATTTTAAATACAAATAGCAGGGGACCAGGAAACCTGATATTTATGTACAAGTAACCAATTAAATGGTGGATCTGTTTAAACTGAAACTTGGATTTATGTGAGAATCAGGAGGAAATTGAATGGGGAAACAACTCCTACATTTGTAAAAGCAAGAAAATCAACTGTAAACCTATTTACAGGATATCAGCAGGTAGTAAAGTACCAAGCCACCCCTTTCTTGGGCATGTCTGCACAGCGGTTTACAAATGAAACTGCATAGATTGAGAACCCAAACCCTAGGGGGCACTTCATTCTTTTAATAATCGCCACTACTAATATGTATTGTCCGAGACTTCCAACTGTATGAGCCGGTCCTATGCCAAACCAAACAAGCTCTTGAGATGGATTGACCCCTCCTACCCCCCGTACCCACGCCTCCCCGTCCTGCCAACAAATATCCTCATACCCGAAACAAGGACCCGGGTATGTTGAGGATCAATAGAAAAGAGCTTTGTAATCTAAAAACCTGAGCTTGGCAATGTTTATTATTTAAAACCTTTTTAATTTTGATTTCCTTACATATTATCCAATGCAGACATAACATGTTTAAGCAAGCAAGAGCAAAATATGGGAGCCAAAAGAGGACATACAAAGAGATTCTTTAAAATAACACCTTTTATGGTGTTCACCCTTGTGGGCAAAAAACTAGAGGTTTTAACACATAGTATCTATCCGCCAATAGAATGACTCATCCTTTAAACAGATGTCAAACATGTATTAACAAAAAATTTATGATTGAGACCGCATAATTAGTACATTCCCTGCAGCTGTTCTATAAAAAGTGATCACAATTCCAGCAGCATGTTACCCAGGGGCTCCTCACTTTTATTCAGTCGTTAAAGAATATATTCTCTCCAGTACTAAGATATCCGATATTAGCCTTAAAAGCAGCCATGTCCAGACATTTTGGAGAACAGCCCAAGTAGAATGGGCAGAGAAGACAGTTGTACATTATGAATGATTCCTGTATTATAAGAATGAGTTTAGAATCTACTGAAGCGTTGGAAACTATAGGCGTGGACGTGAATGAAACGCCGCGAAGAGTATGCGAGTTGTAACATGTGAGTGGGAGTCCACTGAAGTGTTTGAAGTCAATGGCATATTTGTCTAATGTGAATATTTTGGTTTTACAGACTGGGGAAGGGGTGAAAGATGCCCGGAAAGGAATCTGTGCCAATCATGTCAGCACTATTGCAAACTTCTTGAAGGTAAGACATATGTTCTACCTTTTTTTTAATTTTAACACCGAACCAGTCGAAAGTAGGCATTGCTACAATTCTGAGGATGTGGCCGTTGTTATATATCTTTGCCAGTGTTTCACTTTGCCAGCTCCTTCCCCTGACTCCACTTTCTCTCTTTGCCCACTGTTGTCCTCCGCTCACTAGCGCCAGTTTCTTGCACCACGGTCCGTTATCAGGAGTTGGAGGATCGAAAGGGGAAGACTATCTGGAGGGCAAGGAGGGAGTGGGGGGTGTCCTACATCATTCCTCTTCAGCCCTTGGTGTTTGTCCTAGCACGGCCATAGAGTGGCATAATGTTCATGATGTGGTTGTGAGAGGAATTTCCCTAATTACCATTGGGTAAACCAAACACTGGGATCAATGTTTTTGATGAAGGTCCTAGGTAGTCTGTGTCAGACATGGCCTACACTTCTACATACCTTTTCTATAATTCACCTCCACCCATGCAAATTGTGCTGCAAAAAGACCGTCAACCCCAGTGCCCGTCTCCTGATTCCTTCCCACCTTTGCTTTCACCCCATCATAGGGTGCACATGTGACCATCAATGCCCGAGCAGATGAGGATGTCGAACCCGAAACCATAATGGACAAGGTCGGCAAAGCATCTGGTGCCAACTACAACTTTCACAAGGAGTCACACAAATTCAGTGATGCGGGTCCCCAAGGGCCAGTGGTAAGTACTCAAGCACTTGGTTCATCAGTCTGGCTCAGGTTGCATACAGCTTTTCTCTGACACATATTTTGTATAAAGGGTCCTATTCTTGACCCCCCTTCGTGATCAGATAGGAGCTAGCTATACAATAATATTTTAATCGCTGCTGCCAACATGTTTTCATAAGGTATGATATTTCATATCGGATTGAAAAATTGGTATGATATATACTACTGGAGTAATTATTTCTAGTCTACACAGGTAGTTTGTTATGAATACAGTTTTAAAAGCTCACATACTACATCACTCGTCTTTCTTCTTGGTAAAGTTGTCCACGATGTTTAAAATGGTTTTAGACCATCATACTAGAGCACAACCTTTCCTTAATTGGATTAAAAAATGGGTATTTAAAAAGGGGAGAGGATGTGGCACCGACTTGGGAGATGAGGATCTGGGTTCAAGACTGCATCGGCTCAACATCCTGTGATTCTAGGCAAATCCCCTAATCTCCCCGTGCCCATGGACAGCACCTGTTTACCCTAAAGGGGATGAGCGTACTATATAAATCTACAAATATATATATATATATATAATAGGTGTGTAATATGAAGCGAGTGTATGTATATATATATATATATATATATATATATATATATATATATATATATATATATATATATATATATATATTTTATGTATATGGTGGTAATGTCTTCCTGGGATGTTGCACGTTACAAGTGATGTATTACTGAGAGATGAGCTGTAATAGTGTGATATAAATGCACAAATGGTAGAGGATTTGGGTGGGAAGTGGTGGTGCTATCATACAGAGAAAAGGGGGCAAGGTTTAAGCTGTACAATCAGGAGAAGAGCTAAATCTAAAGTTCTGTAACAAGCCTGTATAGAGTAGTAAAGTTAGCTGAAAGTAGATTAATGTTGATCGAGGCAACTTATAGAGAGGTATACCATTGGGGATGTAAGGATTTCAGACAACTTAGGGTTGAAATGGTATAACATGGAAAGAACGTTCAGGTATGGAGTAGAGAAGGAATGGATGTGAACTTCTACAACGTTGCAATTAAACTGAGATATGGAGTGGTATGTACTGCTCTGAAGTTGTATTAGGTGTTTTCTATGAAGTGTTGTACAATTAAGAAAGGAGCATGTTAATGATATTGTATTGTATTGTAATTGCAGTTATATAGCGCTCACTACCCCTGATGAGGCGTCGAAGCGCTTTTTTCGGAGAGTAGCACGCTACTCCGGCACCCATAGAGGATTAGTGTTGAATTAGTATAGAATTAGTATAGTGAAACATGCAAGTACATTTTAAGTGGTGGATAGGTTAGTTAGATATTTGGATTTGGAAAGACGGCAGAAGGATAGAGGAGGACATAGGTTTGTATTTATGTAGCGCTTGTTGACGCATGCTATTCAGGAAGCCTACAAAGGATTATGGTGAATTAATATGGTGAAATATGAAGTAATTTCAGTGGTGGATATTAGTCAGTTACTTGGAGTGAGAAGGATAGCGGAGGGATAAAAGGGGAAGAAAGATTTGCATTCATATAGCACTTGTTACCCATAATGGGTGTTGAATCGCTTTTCTGGCGAGTAGCACGCCACTCCGTAACCCATAAAGGATTACTGTTGAAAATTAGTATAGTAAAAAAAAAATATGAAGTAATTTGAGTAGTGGATATGTTATTCAGTTATTTGGGTAGTATATTAGTGTAGTTTAATATGGAATTTGAGAAGTGACCATGTTAGCCTGTTAATTTTGATTGAAAAGGATAGTGGAGGGATAAAAGAGTGAAAGTTTTTTTTTTTTAGGTCTTAGCAATAGGAGGAGGCTTTTGGATGAGTAAAAAGGAGTTTTGGGTATTGCTAAATGAGAAAAAGGGCAGCATTTCTGGCCTTAGTCCCGACCAGTCTCGAACAGGCTCAAACAGGCAACCTTGTCCTCTCCACCCTTAAAAGGCTAAAACAGGCAACCTTGTCCTCTCCGCCCTTAACAGGCTCAAACAGGCAACTATCCTTGTCCTCTCTGCCCTTAGCCTCGTCGCCCGGGCTGAGACGCCCTAAGCCTGGCCTTTTTTATAGCCCTAGTAATCAGGTGACCCCTTCAGCCAATGGGAACCCTAGCCCTAACACTATCCAATAACACTAGCCCTAAAATCTAGAACCAATAGGAGACCAGGACCTTACTGCCAATCTTAGCCCTAGTCCAAGCACCCAATCAGTTCAAAAACCCTGATCTCTACATCCAATAAAGGCCTTAGCCCTACAAGTAGTCCCAACCCAAGTCCAAGCAGCCAATGGTACAGGTAGCCCTAGTCCCTACTTCCAATAGAAATCCTAACCCTAGCCCCAACCCTACAATGATTGAATCACAGACCCAGAAACCAATCAGAACCCTCAAATACCCAACCAATGAGGACATTAACCCTAACCCAATAGAAACACCAGATACAACCACCAATCAGTGTACACATGTGCCAACCACTAGCAGACCATATAAGGTCCCAGCGACCTCAGACAAGGTTTGCTGGCCAGGGAGTTGGAAGCTGCTTCTCCTGTTCAGATTCTCCTAGGAGACAGACAGGCTCAATCCACACTTTGGACTTCTGCAGGTAAAGGCTTCACTAACGCGAAATCTAACAATACTGTTTGAATAAAACTTTACTCCCCCTGCTGGAGAAAAAACGAAGTGCACAGGCCCCAGTAAATACAGTTTAAACAGCTCACACGGGGGCATGGGGGGGACTGGCCTCACTGGCTTGTGAACTCAAAATGGTGGCTGCGGGTGCACTGTTTTAACACACAGGTCTTAGCACAGGTCAAAGGAGAAATTTGGAGGGAAAAAAGATTTGTCACCAAGGAATGAGAAGGACGAACTACAGAGGTTGGACTGCAAATCCCACAATTCAACACGTTCAATGCAAGCAATCATGGGCAGGGAAAACCACAAGTTTAAAACACAAAACAGGTGATAAAATATGCAATCACAGGCAGGTCAAAACTGCAATTTTAAACTGTAACAACCACATGCAAAGACAGTAATCACAGAAAGGGAAAATCGTCACAACTATAAAATGAGATTTGTAGTGGTCAGTGAAGGGAGATAGAAATTTAGGATGTTTCCGGAGGTTGAGACTTAATGTTGTAGTATTAGATGCTAGCTAAGGTCGGACTTACAAAGTGCTTTTTCGGTGGTAAAGCCTGCAGTTTGCAAATTTGCAGACTTTACAATGGCAAAATCACAAGTCGTGATGTACTAAAAGTATTTTGCAAGTTGGAAAAGTCTTTGTCTTATAATGTGCCTAATTTGAGGTGCATGATAGGGGTGTCCCACTTCTCATTATGAGTTGCAGGGATTTGCGTTATCGCTTTAACACAATTGACATGAAAAACATTGACAGGTTATTGACACCAACCTGGACGATCCATTTGCAAAGAGTTTGCTGACACCATTTCACTGCTTGCAACTTGTGAATGGCGGTGTGCAGTCTTTGGAAGTGCAGATTATGCATTCTCCCTTCGGTTACATGCATTTCATCCTTCTTTTTTTTTTTAAAACATATCCTTTTTTTTTTCTTTAAAAAAAAAAGGAAACTCTGAATAAGGCTTCCATCCTTATATTCTCGGGGCCAAATGCTGCCTCATCCCTCACCCACAATAATGAAGCAGGAGATTTTCATGAGGGGAAGCAAGTTGCAAAGTCGAATAATTGGTAGAAAGTGCCTCTTTTTGCAGGGTTAGCTCCCACGTTTTTCCTGATTTTGATGTGGTTTCAATGGTAGTGCCAACCAGGCCCCCTTTGCCAAAGCTGCCTCCCTAAAACATATCCACCATTGTTATTTCTACCCCTGTAAGTCCCTAGTAAATGGTACCCTGGCTCCCTAAGGCCTGGGAGCTGAAGAGGTTCCCCTGGGACCACCCTCACTGGGTGCCACACCAGCTAGCACTACCTTAAGGTATAGGTAAGTCACCCTTCTAGCAAGCCTCACAGCTCTAAAGCATGGTGCACTATGCTACACGTTAGGGCATGTCTGCATGAGCAGATATGCTCCTACAACATGAGGGTCTATTCCTTAATATTGTAAGTGCCAGGGAAGCCATGGAGAGTACATGGACTGAAAACTCAAACTCTGGTTACACTGCACCATGGTGGCTTCACTGAACACAGGAGTGTTCGGTACCAAACTACCAGTGGTTAATTTGTAAAAAAACAGAAGTGCCGGGGCTCTAGTCGGGAGGCAGCTTCGACCAGCCCATTTCTCCTGTTAGTGCTGCCTAATGTGCTGCCTAGCACAGAACCAACAAACCGTACCAGTGGGGAGGGGATGTGGCCCAATGGCCAGAGCTGCTGACTTCGGAGCTGAGGAACCAGGTTCGAGCCTATGCGTCAGCTCAACATCCTGTGATTCTGTGCGAATCACCTAATCTCCCTGTGCCCACCAAAAATTACTGTGTCCTTAACTGGTTCTCAAACGAAGGTGTTGATGATTAAGTGCTGGTGCTGAACACCGGAAACCATTGGCTCAAATTAAGCACTAGGTTGAATGCTGAATTATGGTCTATAAAAGACCGGTATAGGAGGTACTTATTAATATATTAACTAATGGAGGACTTCCATTGCAGAGCAGTTTAGCCATACTAAGACAGGGGCTATGAATTATGTTATCTGTTCTCCTATAATTTTAGAAGACAAGTATATCTCTGAGGAAATCAACTGAGCCCATTTTGTAATTCTCTACAAACATGGCTGCATGAAAGGCACTGCATTTTCAGACCACATAAATGCAAGATTGCCTCTTTTGCTTGTACAACAGTGTTTCCGAAATGATTGAATGTGATTTCCGTGCCTTCTGCAAATCACAGCAAGAGCGATGCATCAGTACTGTGAAGATGAAAAAGGTTGCATGGTCTTGACTGGCCAGATGAGTTCACTTACAAATAAGCATTGGCAAAACCAAGAGGGCCAACCATGTGCTAATGCATGCAGACAAAAAGCACTGCTAACAAGCAATACTGGATGGCACGTGTGAACATAGGCATCTATATGGAGTGTTAATGCATCCAACTCCCTTCTGCCTTTCAGTCATCCAGTGAAAAACTCGGATGGGACTGTAATTGCAAGAGGGACAGCTTCCATCAGACTTTGCTTTCCCCATGGATATTGGGACCACTGACTAGAATCCTGGTAGAGGCGGTGATCCAGCTAAGCAGCCATGTCCCCTTGCTAAATGGAGTTTAGGTTTCTTGAGCTGTGACAAGAAAAGGAGTATTTTCTTCTCTCTCAGTTCACATATAAATTATGGAGAAATAAAATGTCTGCATAGATGTTTCAACATTTTTGTGGTGGTGTTTGCTTTAGATGTTGGCAATGTAGGTTTTAAACTGTCTTGCAGCTTCTTTCTGAAAATTATATTCTTTTTTGTATTCATCTCCCATGTCCCTGACAGCTTGGTGACGGAGGCCACTTTTCTGCCTGCCTCTGTTGGAACTATTCATTCCTTTAATACTCTACCAGTGATAGCTTTCGTATTTGTCCTCGTCCCGTCTCTGTTTATGCATCAGGCAAAATTAGAGGCTTGGAAGGAAATTTGCATGGAAGGGTCACGGGGACATTGACTCACTAAAATGCCGGCGTTAAAGAAGTTCAAGCACGTACTCAGGAGGCCACTGCACCTTGTGCCACACATTGCCCCTGCCAGTCCTGCTAATGACAGTACCAACATTCACTCTCCTACAAGAGTGATAATTCGGACTTTTTAAGGCCCCTAAAGCTGTAAGAATGGCTTCGGTGGCAGGTAATAGTCATTATAAATGTATTTTGAGGTAATAATTAACTGTTGCTGTTGTCGTCTCAAAATTAGCCAAACAGCGCCGCCTTATGGCAGACTGTCACAGGCCGAGGTGCTGACAATTAAGTGCAGGCACCGGAAAGCACTGGCTCCAATTAGGAACTGCAAACTACGCCTTGCAACATATCCACACTGATGCCAGTGTGGGATTTCTTGTTCCATGTAGTCAGAAGGCACTTCAGAGGTGCCCCCATAAAACCTACCAACCCTTGTGTGGTGTCTGAACGGCTGTAGATAGCCAGCCACCACCAGACATGTTTCTGTACCCCTGGGTAGAGCGCCCCTGCTGTCTGGGGCCAGAAATAATGCACATCCTGCGCAGAGGTGTCGCACCTCCTCCCCCAGGATGGGCCAGTGCTCGAAGAGGTAAACTTCAAAGACCTGCTGCCATTGTAATGTGACCCACAGCCTCTGCTTCTAGCTAGCAGCAGATGGCAGCCCCTGGATTATACCCCCACTTTTAGTGGGAACACCTAGAAGAATAGGAGGTGTGCCCACCTCAGACAACTCCACCCCTAAGGCAGGGGACATAATAATTGCCTAGCTTAGAGGAAGTGGCCACTTGGGATGCGGGGCAGTCATACAATCATTTGCTCTTCCGAGAACGCTGTAGTATAATTGTAAAATATTTGTGTTAGTGTGTGTGTATATATATATATGTTTATTGTGTGCAAAAAAGGAGAGAACTCTGGGTAGTTCCCAAGTTTAGGTGGAAGGCAGCTCCTGTATAGAACACCCTCCACACCAGCAACACTCTACATTTGCTCACCTCAAATGTCTGCTTTTCTATCAAAGTTTTTAAGCATAGGAATAGCACAGTGCTATCCACGCCGAGATAGAAATGGACAAAGTCTTTTGCCATTTGTACAGCAAAGTCTTTAAGCATAGAATTAGCACAGTGCTATCCACGCCGAGCTGTAAAATGACAAAAGCCATTTATCACTCCAGGCACAGTATTACAGCTTTGGAATGGTAAAATACCATCCAAGCCAACCTGAAATGAATAAAAGCAACCCCTGACACGTGTTTCGCTGTCATTACAGCTCTTCAGAGAGGTTTAGCTTTGTCCAGACACAAGAGAGCACCCAGTATATACTGGAAGACCAAACACCCTTGCCTACAAAGGTAATCTGTGAGATTTCATATAACAAAATGCTTATCTATAAGCTTTAATACAGGGTAATAACAAACCACCCTTAAATCCCTATTGACTAACGTATGCTTTTCAATATCAATATGTCAGGTCTACTACCTTTTATAGTAACTTTTTATTGTTAGTAATCAGGCCTATATTCTGGTCATTGGCTCCTCACCATAACCAGCTCGGACATTCTGTGTTGGTCATAAGCGTTCCCACAAAGCATGCAGTATTAAAATTACACTTATGCAGAAAATTACTGTTGTCAAAACAGTATTAAAAACGTAATAATAGAGTCTAATAAGGTTTATCCTGATTGTGTTTGGGTGGGTCACCAAAACCCTTGCCTACGACGGTAATCCGTTGGAATCCATGTAACAAAATACTAGACCCAAGTGAAATTAAAATTGCGGAGGTGGACTTTTCTTCGTTTTTGCAATTTTGATTTACACGTGTTACTCAACATTCTTGAAAATATGCCATGTTGCGTAATTATGCTGCTGTCCGGTGCAGAATTATAATGCTGGAGTAACCCGAACAACCAAAATGCTACCGGCTGCTGTTTGTGCTTGCTATGTGTGTGTGTGCTGTTTTTTTTCTGCACAAAAGCCATCCTCTTGTCAATAATTGACATGAGAACACATTTCGTGGTACAATCTTTTACTAAATGAAGGATTTGCATCTTGCGTTATTTTCCTAAAATTGCGGATAATTACTCAAAAGCAGATTACGCAAATTTACCACACCCGTACGAAATACTTTCCTATGAGCTTTAACACAGTGTAATAACAATTACCTTAAAAAGCCTATTGCCTTAAACACACCCATACTGTCTTCACTAGAAACAGATGAGCCCTATAGCCTTTACCATTGACTGGTTTGTCAGAGCAGACGATCAACACCAAAACACCTGCCTATTATGGTCATCTTTGAGATTGCATGTAACCATATACTTGTCTATAGACCCTACTAGGAGCCTATTATATTTGACAAATGGTGGTCACAATAAACGGGCATGACCTACTGCCTTTCTCATAACGTTTCATAATAAACAGACCTATGTCATCTGGCATGACCTTTGCCTGCACAAAACCCAGGCCTATAAGAATTGGCTTGTTACCATGACCACCTTGGGCCTACAGTACTCAGTCTAAGCTTTCCCACAAAACAACCATCAAGCATGCAGTCATAACATTAAAAATGTTTAATAAATTGCAGGGAGCAAAGCAATATGCTATCTCTCCAAAGAAGGGTTACCAAGGATTCTCACAGTGCAAATCTTCTATTTTATGGTTGGTTGGAGTGGTAACCAACACCAAATGCCTACAATGGTAGTCTGTGGATGTTTGAAACTCTATGTAACAACATACCGGTCTGTGGGCTTTAATACAAAGTAATAACAATCCACCCTTTAATGGCTATTAATTTTAACATTTACTTATCACAATAAATGCATCAGGCCTACACCTGTTCCACAACATAATTGATTTGCCACCATATTCAACCTATTCCTTCTCTATTGAGTCTTAGCTTTGCCTCAAGCCAAAAAGTGCAAAACAAGCGCTCTGTTTAGTGGAAGCACACAACCTCTATGCAATCAAGTCCCCTACTAGGTAAACCAATGTGTGGGTGGACCCTAACCCTCTCTCTCAGTAGTATTCTGAAAGCTCTTTTTTGTCACATACGGTCCTACAACATCTGTGCTGTCAAGGCAGACTTGAAAATGGTTGGGGGTTACTGTATGTAGCCCCGGGCATCCCATACTGCTCTCAAACACACAAATGCACTCTGATATTCAAAGTTAATGAGAGAAACAGAAGTCGACCCGTGCTGCTGCTAGGCAAACAGACACCATAAATGTCATACTTTTTAAAGACCTTTTTAACTGTTCCATGTGCGTGCTCCTGAGAGTTCAAGCTTCTTCCCATTGTAAGCCTGATGCTTAATGCATGTTAATGAGCCTTCTTTAAGCAGACATGCTGCTGCTGCTGCTGGCACATGCAGCTAGATAAACAAATTATTCACAGCTCGGTGGAGGGGAAGCATTTTCTCTGCGCAAGCACAGCATGTCTGCCAAATCAAAGCACGTAATCCTGTCCACCAATATGTGGGCAGAGCTAAAGTCCCTTGGTAGTATTACTGAAAGCACTTTTTCATGTTTCACGTTACATCTGGTGACACCTATGCTGTCAAGCCTGACCTAAAAATAGGCTCCTCTTGAAAATATGAAAACTAAGTGAAAGAGAAACTATTGAGATGTGAGGCCGTATACAAATCAGAAGAAATAGGTTCGTACACTGGACATGATGTGGTTTTATATCTCAGAAGTAATGAGGATTAAGTCACCAAGAATGCAGACTTTTTTTTAAATGTGGCTGTGGTGTGGGGTAAGACAATGTTACTGTGGGGATATGCTTTGTTTGGCTTTATCAGAATGCCCCTCGTCTGCTGTCTTAGACCTATGTTGACCTCAACTGAATGTTGTATCTTCCCCTGCAGGGGTCGGTGTACCAGAAGACCAACGCAATGTCTGAAATTAAGCACATCAGCAAAGATGGATTTTGGGCCAAAGCTCAGGTAAAACGACCCATGCTGCTTCAGTATATCTGTACCCTAACACTTCCCACATAAACTGCCACTACAGTGGACTATGTTCTGACTCTCTGGTCTTTCTCATCTGGCACTTACTTTCCTCTGGCGACAATGTTTCCCTTGCAGTATTTGTATTTTGTTCACGTCTTTCCTCTATTCTTCTCACCCATTGCAATATTAAACTTCCACTAAGTCTTCCCTTCATGGTACTGCCTGTCAGACCCTACAGCAGTCCCTCCTCTCCTACACTGCTGTCTCCTCTGCTTCCTGCCATTGTACTACCTTTCCATTGAGTCTTCGATTCTTCTTCCATTGGCTGTCCTTTTACGGCAGGGATTATACTCTGTCTTTATTCTCATGGCAGAATATTTCCCCTGTGGTCTCTTTGAGCATTAATCCATTGAGGTAAGGTCTCCCTGAGAGTCATTCTCCGATGGCTTTGTTTCCCTCTGCAGGTTTTCTCTCCTCCCAGTATCTTACCCTCTCTCATAGTGTCTCCCCGCTGTAATAATTTTCATCTCTCCATTTATTCTCCTCTTTCCCTGGTCTTTCTCTGTGTTCTTCACATCGTCCTATTCTCTTCCCTTTTGGCCAGCCCTCACCACACTCTTAATTCTCATTGATAGAAAGAGGAGGAGAACCGGCAGCTGGAGGAAAAACGAAGGTTGGAGGAGCAGCAGCGGAGATTGGAGCAGGAGCGCAAGGAGCGGGAGCAGCGAGAGGCTGAAGCACGTGAGCAACGGTTTAAGGCGCATGCAACGCAGATCGATGCACAGAAGTAAGACCCATGCTTGACTTGGAGATGGGCGGGTGTAAGGCTAGGATTCTCAGATTACAATACTTTGGCTCAGTCACTCCCTATTTAGTGAGCATATTGGGCTTGGCCCTGTATTCTGCTGGCACACAGTGGAGTAACTGCCTTTATTTTTTTTCATTCACCAGGCAGATTTGTGTATTTTGCAGTATTTCACCTTGTTTCTTGTGTAGTAAAGCATGTCACTCCCATTTGCAATATGTCTCTGACCACCTAAAATGTGAAAAATTGTTCAAATTTTAAATGAATGTTTATTATATAGAGTTCACTGAAGATGGGAGTAGCTCTAACGGAGTATCATGTTTTAGTTTTGTGTGGTTTCAAACTCAAAATGTGGCAGCAAACTGTCTTATGTTCTGTTATAGAAACAGAATTCAGACATCTTATAAAGATGGTCTTTTATCAACTTGGGGTTAGAAGATGCAGAGAGTCTGTGATACGGTGTTCGGAAGCAAAAGAGCCCTAGTTAAGAAATTATTTTGTAAAATGTTTGGACCAGGTTATGAATCAATTGTTAGGGTTTTCATGTTATTACTGTCGTTCAACATCTGGCGCAGGGCTGTTAATTTTTCTATACTTCAATTTTAAATTTGTATTTTACTATTTAAATTGCATTAGTTTAAAGTAACTATGCAATAAAGTTCCTGAATGATTATACTATATTATTGTCGTTGAACCTCAACCTCCCCAGTGATTAGGAGTCCAATAGTTCAAATTAATTAGTGAGGGTCCTCATCTTAAGGTAATAGCTCAATCCAACAGTCATTACCCGTGGGATGAACTGGATTTTCTAATGAAATAGAACACCAAGGGGTGATTGCGTTGCAAAAGCAGCTTGGCCAGGCAACCTGTATTTCTTGTCGCCTCTCGTATCACTCATAATGAAATCTAGAATCTGTTGTAGCATAGGAAGCTTTCCTTCACCCAGTGGTTTATGCAGTTGAGAGAGTCTCTAATGTTTACAGTGGTACTGTAATGGGGTCGTGTCCTGAGGGGGTATTAAACCACGCTAGAACCATATTGGTACAAACACAAGCCTTTATTCGCCTCTTTTAATTCAGAAACCGGTAGGCCTCTTTAGTTCAGCGTCCGGTAGGCCTCTTTAGTTCAGCGTCCGGTAGGCCTCTTTAGTTCAGCGTCCGGTAGGCCTCTTTAGTTCAGAGTCCGGTAGGCCTCTTTAGTTCAGAGTCCGGTAGGCCTCTTTAGTTCAGAGTCCGGTAGGCCTCTTTAGTTCAGAGTCCGGTAGGCCTCTTTAGTTCAGAGTCCGGTAGGCCTCTTTAGTTCAGAGTCCGGTAGGCCTCTTTAGTTCAGAGTCCGGTAGGCCTCTTTAGTTCAGAGTCCGGTAGGCCTCTTTAGTTCAGAGTCCGGTAGGCCTCTTTAGTTCAGAGTCCGGTAGGCCTCTTTAGTTCAGAGTCCGGCTGCGTCTCACGTTTCCCAACTGGCATCTAAGGGAACAGGGGGATTGTAGGGTCATTCTGTCTTTCAAGGCATCCACCGTTCCGGTGCCAGGGAGAGACAAAGTCCAAACTAAAACAAGAAATGGGAAGTATGAATAATGGGGAATCAGCTCTCTTCTTGATAAGGGTAGTGGGGAGTGAGGGATGAATCACTGCAAAAACGCCAACACCAAGTGAGCCCCGGTCGTAACCTCCCTCTCGTTCCCCACCCCTACCCGTGCCCAGAAAATCCCGGGAGTTTTGCCCGTACCTTGCCAAGCCACCCTCCTCCTGAAGGGTGGCGGGCTGGAGCGCAGTCTCGTAGGCCCTCTGGCTTGGCGTCTTCCTCTCCTACCGCGCTTCTCTTCTCCCGCTCTCTCCGTTCCTTGTTGTTTGCCGACTTCCACACTTCCGACGCTCTCTTCTCCTGGGATACTCCTTCTGCATATGTGCGGGGCTCCGCCTCTCTCGTTTCATCCTTTCCTCCGCCGGAATGGCTGCCAAAGGAAAACGTCATAGGCCACGCCTCCGGGGATTCCTCCAAGGACTTTCCCTTAAAGGGCTCCGGCCCCGCCTGCAAGTAAGGCAATAGAGTGCCATTAGTAGAGTTCTGGCGCGCTTCCGTTTCACTGTCCGAGGAATCCTGACACATGCCCTCCCTGGAGATTCCCCGATTGGGAGAACTGGGATAACGTGACTGTCTGCATTTCCCTGCTCTCTGCCTGCGGTGAAGGACCTGAAAGCGATAAGGCTGAAGAGACAGGAACCACCTAAGAACCCGCTCGTTTGAGCCCTTATTCCTCTGTATCCAGGTGAGCGGGGCATGATACGTGTATAATCTAAAAGAACGTCCCTCGAGGTAATAGCGTAGCTTCTCTATGCTCTACTTGATGCCCAAGCATTCCTTTTCTATTATAGGGTAAGCTCTCTCTCTGGGGAATAGTTTTCTACTAACATACAGGACAGGTCGTTCCAACCCTTCATCTACCTGCGAAAGAACGGCCCCTATTCCCAACCCCGAAGAGTCTGTTTGCAGGATGAAGGTTCTCTGGAAGTCTGGTGTTAGTAGGAGGGGGGGTGGGGGGAAGTAGTCAAGGTGTCCTTTAGAGACTGAAAAGCTGCTAATTCTTCTTTGGTAGGGGATTTTAGTCGGCTGGGAGCGGAATTTTTCTTCAGTAGGTTTGTAAGAGGGGCAGCGATGTCTGAGAACTGGGGAATGAAACGCCGGTAATACCCGACCAACCCTAAGAAGGCTCTCCGTTCTTTTTTTGTGGTGGGATACGGGGTGTCTTGGATGGCCCTTACCATCTCACTTTGGGGTTCGATTAGACCCTTCCCCAACAGGTACCCCAGGTATTTCACTTTTTGGCAGGCAAACCTAGACTTTTTGGCATTGATGTGTAAATTGGCACCCCGCAACTCAGAGAGGACGGCTGATAAATGATTTAGATGCTCCTCCCAGGTTTTGCTAAAGACGACGATATCGTCCAGATAGGCTGACGAATATTCTTGATGGCCCCTTAAAAGGGTGTCCATCAGTTGTTGGAAGCTAGCCGGGGCACCATGCAAGCCTAATGGTAGGACTGTGAATTGGAATAACCCCTCCGGGGTAGAAAAGGCGGTCTTCTCCTGATCGTCTGGATGGAGGGGAATCTGCCAGTAGCCCTTGGTGAGGTCTATGGTTGTGATATATCTAGACTCACCAAGGTGCTCAATCAGTTCGTCCACTCGTGGAAGGGGGTATCCGTCTTGCTTGGATATTCGATTCACAGCCCTGAAGTCAATGCAAAATCTGATACTCCCATCTGGCTTTGGGACTAGGACAATTGGTGAGCACCAGTTGCTTTTTGAGGGCACGACTACCCCCAGGGCCAACATGCTTACTAGGGCTGCCCTATGTGCTTCGGGGACCCGATATGGTCTTTGTTTGACTACTATCCCTCTGTGGTGGGTATCGTATGGGTGGCCAAGGTGGTCCTTCCCGGCTGATCTGAGAAGACATCAGAGAAGCAGAGTAGGAGGTTCCTTATTTCTATTTCTTTCTGGGACCCTAGGACCAGACTAATGAGGGTGTCCCCTACCGTAGTTCCGGTTGGGGAGGCAAAAGACACTGTACAGGGCCTGTTAGGAACGGGACCTTACCATTTGTTTAAGATGTTCACATTGTACATCTGTGTCTTCCTAAGGGAGAGACGCACCACATAGGTGGTAAGGCCAACCCTGTGGATTATCTCATATGGCCCTTGCCATTCTTTCCTGAGTTTATGGGTGGAGGAGGGGAGGAGAATAAGGACCCAGTCTCCGGGCTTAAGCTCTCTCCACTTTTTCCCTTTATCATACTGACATTTTTGTTGTGTCTGAGCCCTCTCTAAGTTTTCCTGGGCTAGGGACCTCAGCTTGTGATGTCGCGTCTTCACCTGATTAGCATAGTTGAGTAGGGCTTGTGCCTAGTTTTTCCCCTGTTCCTCCCAACTTTCATTTGTGAT
The DNA here is from genome assembly GCF_964261635.1 of Lissotriton helveticus. Classification (NCBI taxonomy): domain Eukaryota; kingdom Metazoa; phylum Chordata; class Amphibia; order Caudata; family Salamandridae; genus Lissotriton; species Lissotriton helveticus. Next base: position 789,210,846 of record NC_136072.1, read on the forward strand.
CTCCAGGAGGGTACATGTTTTCTCCCGAACATTAGTTCAAATGGGGAGACCCCCAGACTGCTTTGAACAGCCCTACATATCACAAACAGGGCTGAGGGCAGCAACTGATCCCAACTCTTCCCATCCCCACTCAGCAACTTCTTTAGTGTGAGTTTTAGGTTTCCGTTGTACCGTTCCACCAAACCATCGATTTGGGGATGGTACGTGGAGGTACGGATGTGTTATATACCCAATTGCTTGCAGACCTCATTTGTAAGACGGGAAACGCAGGGTGTACCCTGGTCTGTCATAAGTTCTCATGGGAAACCCATCCTAGAAAACACCTCTATTACTCTTTGTGCTATCGTGGTGGTGGCTGTCCTTAATGGAAGTGCTTCAGGATACCGTGTAGCATAATCGATCAAAACTGGAACATACTGGTGGCCTTTGCTGGACTTAGGGAGAGGCCCTATGAGGTCCATACCCACTCTCTCAAAAGGACGACCTATGATGGGAAAGGGTTGTAGGGGGACTTTTGGGGAAACATAGGGATGCCTTCTCTGGCATATGGCACACTCTTGACAGTATTTCTTTGTTTGAAGGTATATGCCTGGCCAATAGAAACTACTGAGTATCGCCTGGGTGGTCTTTTCCGCCCCCACATGGCCGGTGAGGAGCTGGGAGTGGGCAAAAAAAAGGATTTGGTCCCTGAAGCTGGTGGGAACTAGTAATTGGGGCTCAGCCCCTTCCTTGGCAAGACGATAGAGAAGCCCATTTTGTTCCAGAAAACAAGGGTAACTGGGTCTGGGGTTGTCTCTTGTTTCCTGTGCTCCCTGGCAGGCACATCGGAGAGAGGCATCATTCAGCTGGGCTGCCCTAAAGTTATCAATAGCCCAGGGTTTGGAAGACAGAAGGGTACTTTGCGGCCTAGTATCTACTGATCCTACTTTTAAAGCGTTGGACATAAGTAGGGAAAAACAAGGACTATCAACCCCCAGAATCCGCGCTTTAGGAAGGGTAGGGAGGACTCCTACAAGAATCTGAATGCTACTGCCTGTCTTGGTGTGGATGGTCAACTGAGCCGTGGGGTACTCTATGGTATCTCCATGCACACAAAGGATATTAACCGTTTGCTGGGGACTATGTCTTCCCTGGCTAAGGAGAGTTTGCACCCTGATTCTAAAAGGGCAAGTACTTCTCTCTGATTCACCCACAAACTCACATAATAGATGTGTCCTGTCTCTTGGGCAAAGAGGACGGATCGGGTAGCATAACTGACGTTCATCGGTTTGTCTTCAGGTTTGTCCCTTCTTTTCCTGTAGAAGCGGGCTATGTGGCCCCACTCGCCACATTCAAAACATTGAGGGCCGGGCGTCATCTGGCTGTCTAGTCTTCCAGTCCGGTTACTGGGTGTTCCCACAGGGGTTTTTACTGCTTTCTGGTCGTATTTTGGCGGTTGAACCCCCTTCTGGGGTTTCTCTGGCTCTTTAATAGAAAGGCGGCTTTGGGCGTGAGAATAGCAGGTAGCCATTTCAATAGCGTGTTCCAAGGTCAGGCCCGCGTGTTGTTTAAGCCCGGGTTGGGTACCATAGGGTAGGGCTTTGAGGTACTGTTCCAAATAAATTTTGTTCATCACTTCTTCCATATTTGATTCTTGGGGTTTTAGCCACCGGTCAGCAGCATCCTTGATCTTGTAAAACAGCGTCTTGGGGTTGCCACCTGCAAGGCCCCTTTCCTGCCTAAATTTGAGACGGTGGGTGTCGTCGTCTACCCCTAGGCAGTCCAATATGTACTGTTTTACTATGCCATAAGCTGAGGTGCCATCCTTGTTCACGATCTGGTACGCTGCTTGAGCCTCGGCTGTAAGCAGCGGGGCCAGGTAGAAGGGCCAGGTAGAAGGGCCAGCGATCTGCCGGCCATCCACTGGCCCGGGCGGCCCTTTCGGAGTTTAGGAAAAAGGAGATCAGGTCCTCCCCCGCTACATACTTCTATAGCGGGATGACCGTACCAGGGGGTGCAGGGCTTCTACCTTGATCAAGGCCCGCTATAAGTTGGTTCTGGCCCTCCGCCAACTTGACCATCTGGTCAGCCTGTTGCTGTATGGCCGTCGTAAAGGTAGCTCTGTCCATCTCGGCTTGGCTGGAGCTTCTCTCCATAGCCCACTCTAGTTTGGCCCGTCCCTCTTTTAGCTGGTGTATCATGCTCTCCATCCTGTATTAATGGGGGCTATGCCCGCATTCTCCACCAAGTTGTAATGGGGACGCGTCCTGAGGGGGGTACTAAACCACGCTAGAACCAAAGCGGGTAAAAACACGGGCCTTTATACGCCTCTTTTAATTCAGAGTCTGGGAGGCCTCTTTAGTTCAGAGTCTGGGAGGCCTCTTTAGTTCAGAGTCTGGGAGGCCTCTTTAGTTCAGAGTCTGGGAGGCCTCTTTAGTTCAGAGTCTGGGAGGCCTCTTTAGTTCAGAGTCTGGGAGGCCTCTTTAGTTCAGAGTCTGGGAGGCCTCTTTAGTTCAGAGTCTGGGAGGCCTCTTTAGTTCAGAGTCTGGGAGGCCTCTTTAGTTCAGAGTCTGGGAGGCCTCTTTAGTTCAGAGTCTGGGAGGCCTCTTTAGTTCAGAGTCCGGGAGGCCTCTTTAGTTCAGAGTCCGGGAGGCCTCTTTAGTTCAGAGTCCGGGAGGCCTCTTTAGTTCAGAGTCCGGGAGGCCTCTTTAGTTCAGAGTCCGGGAGGCCTCTTTAGTTCAGAGTCCGGGAGGCCTCTTTAGTTCAGAGTCCGGGAGGCCTCTTTAGTTCAGAGTCCGGGAGGCCTCTTTAGTTCAGAGTCCGGGAGGCCTCTTTAGTTCAGAGTCCGGGAGGCCTCTTTAGTTCAGAGTCCAGTATTCCTCTTTAATTCAGAGTCCAGTATTCCTCTTTAATTCAGAGTCCAGTATTCCTCTTTAATTCAGAGTCCAGTATTCCTCTTTAATTCAGAGTCCAGTATTCCTCTTTAATTCAGAGTCCAGTATTCCTCTTTAATTCAGAGTCCGGCCGCGTCTCGTTTCCCAACTGGCAAACAAGGGAACGGGTGGATTGTAGGGTCGTTCTGTCTTTCAAGGTGTCCATCGCTCTGGTGCCGGGGAGAGACCAAGTTCAAAATAAAACTAGAAAAAGGGAATTATGAATAAGGGTAGCGGGGAGTGAGGGATGAATCACCGCAAAAACGCCGACACCAAGTGATCCCCGGCCGTGACCTCCCCTTGTTCCCCACCCCTACTAGTGCCCAGAAAACCCCTGCAGTTTCGCCCGTACCTTGCCAAGCCACCCTCCTCCTGAAGGGTGGCGGGGCGGAGCGCAGTCTCGTAGGCCCCCTGGCTTGGCGTCTTCCTCTCCTGCCGCGCTTCTCTTCTCCCGCTCTCTCTGTTCCTCGTTGTTCGGCGACTTCCACACTTCCAACGCTCTCTTCTCCTGGGATACACCTTCGGATTGGCTGCCGAAGGAAAACGTCCTAGGCCATGCCTCCAGGGATTCCTCCGAGGACTTTCCCTTAAAGGGCTCCGGCCCGGCCTGCAGGTAAGGCAATAGAGTGCCATTAGTAGATTCCTGGCGCGTTTCCGTTTCACTGTCAGAGGAATCCTGACATGAACCCAAGTCAGTCCTCCAACTCAGGGTGAACCATGATATTCATGCAGTTGATCAGGAAGTATGTGGTTCCGTTAAATCATCTTGCTCCCATCAAGTGCAAAAGCATGTTAAATATTAAAGGTACTTTAGCCGATTTGTGCAGTACTACAGTGGTTACCCCTTTTCTGGATGTACGAGGTGAACCTAGCATTATTCTTTCAGTGAGATTGTCAAGAAAGGATGAGGTCCTGCATAGCTCCCTTCCTGGCACACAAATAAAGCCTAGAGTCCGTTAAGCTGGCTCTGAATTAGAAAGTGCAAGGCATCAAATTTTGTTTCATATGTATGTAAGGTGATCCTCCATAATGTTGACAACTGCATTCTCCATTGCTCATTGAGGCCTGAATCCTGACTGCCAGTCTGTACGGATGTTTTCCAAAACTCTTGCAGTATGTAGCCCGTGGGCTGGTAGCTGGATAGCTCCTTAGGAATTTATAGATGCCTTATATAGTAGCTGGATGAGTATGGTGTGTGCAAGTGGTTCAGAGACCGCTCACCACCCAAAAGATTATGAAAATTAGTGCTGGGACAAAATTCTGGATGAAATCTTAGGCAAGCTGCTGAGCACGATTCTGTTATTAGGTTAGAATCTTGATAATTTAGGGTGCCTGTAAGTGTTGAGGTTGAGGGCAGAAGTGTTTTTGTAATCTCTTGTTTAAACCATTAGATAATACATAATCTATACCGGATGATTAACAATATTCAGGAGGATATACTTTTATTGTATTGTGACAGTCTCTGGTAATCATAGTGTTGAATACAATTTCTAACACTGCCCCATCCCTCACCATGCATCAACATCCACATCCGGCCCTGTAGAGCAGGAAACCCTTCCTAAAGTAATTCATTCATTTACATTTTCTTAAACTAAATACTGTAAAAACAGAGGTGGTGGAATTCGGAAAAGTTCCATCCATTTGGAATCGATCATGGTGGCCAGCGAATGCTGGGCGATGCCCTGAAGTCACCGGGAAGACGATAAACCTAGGTATCCTGTTTGCTGATCGGTTGAATTTTGCTGGCTAGTGTAATACTCTGAAGCCCTCATGTTTTTTCTTCCTAAAGGTTTTGCGTAAGGTCTTACCCTTTATTCCTCAAGACCTTCGCAAAACGGTGGTAGTAGCACTGATTCTTTCTAGAATCGACTATTTTAATGTGCTATTTTTAGGCATTGACAAAGGTCAAATGCTAAAACTCCAAGCCTTGCTAAATGGGCTGCTCGGGTGCTAGTAAACATGCCGAAATACCATCCCATCCCTAACAGTCTCAGGGAGCTTCACTGGCTCCCAGTTCAGAAGTGCGTCAAATTCAAAGCGCTGTGCTTTGTGCACAAGGTACAGTACGGAGGGGGTTCTTTGGACCTTCATCAACTCTTTCGCTGGCATATCCCACATCGAGAACTTAGGTCAGCCAACAAAGGACTACTTCAGGTCCCACAAAATCCGTAGAGCTAGATGGGGAGGAAGAACCCTTTCCTACGAGGCAGCCAAACTTTGGAACGCAATGCTGGTCGCAATTAGGCTACAACCTAACAGAGATCTGTTCAGGAGAATGCTTAAAACTTGGCTGTTTGCAACTAAATCAACCTAATCTTGATAACTCCATACCAGTTACCACTCTCATTGCAGCTCAGCGCCAAGACGCCTCGGCAATAGTTGCGCTTTATAAATGACTCACTCACTGTATTTCATGTACTACAGTTTGCTGTGGCCTAATGTATCCCTGAGCTGTCTATATTTAGGGCACCTAGGCCAAATCAATACAAGTTTAATAGTAAGAGCTATCACTTGGCTGGCATTTTTGTTTTGTTTTCCCGTTTTTACATTTTTACCAAAGGTTTTGCTCAGTAATTTTCTTCTGAGGGTTCTCCATAGTCGCATCTGCACCATCAAGGTCCAGTGTACATCCTTCTCCTACATCACTTAGACCTTTGCAAGAAGCCTACATGGAGTCAATATATGTATAGAACACTTGTTAATATCATTCAGACTCTTTAACTTATTATTTTGGGGACCAAGTCTAGGTGCTACCTTCATACTTATGAACCTTTCCGGATTTCTTCTAATTTCTCCTACCAGTCCGCCTGATTATTAAGATGTGGTCCACCTCGGGCACTTACGTCTGCTTGCTGTACAATATTTTGAGTGTGCAGCATTTATCCTCCTATATCCGATCCATCACAACCAGACCTAGCTTTGGCGCGGATTCAGTAGAGTTTTAACCCTCCTCCCTTGCTGGGAAGCCATTTGCTCAAATTTACAAGTGTTTAGCTATAATGAGGGCTGTTGCTTTTGTTTTCCTCTAAGTCGATACAGGGAATCGTATAGTAACTGTCTGATTTTATAAAATTTGTATGGTTTTGATATTGATGCATTTTTGTATAATGTGCTGAATTTTATTCGATCTCAAGGTTTAAAGACTACAGTCTAAATAAACACAGTTTTTTCTCTCTCTCTCTCCAAGTCGATCTATTTTTGTTCCTAACTTTGAAATACAATATGTAGCTTACAATGAAGCACAAATATTGTTGAACCTCTTGTACATACACTACCACATGTACGCAGATGATACTCAACAGTACATGAGAATTTTTACACCTGCGGACATCAAAAGTTCAAAACTCTTAACTTCACCCTTGTGAAAACACTACACTGGTTAACTCAAAATCACCTTATGTTAAATACTATGAAAACCGAATTTCCTCCTGATTTCCCCACACAATCATTCTCCACCGATCCAGGACTGGCTCAAACAACTAACGGCCCTCAGTTTCATCCCACATGTTGGGGAATCCACGACGTCATTAGGCCTAACTCTGGAAAAACACCTAAATATGAAAGACTACATCAGTGCAACAACTAGAGGTACTAATCACCAACCCCACACGTTAAGAAAAATCAAAGCCTTCATATCTTCTGATGATATGAAGCTGGCAGTCCAATCCCTAGTTGTCTCCCGTTTAGACTACGGAATTGCGACCCTAGCTGGACTTCACAAATCTCGACTGGCCCTTTAAAGGCTACTTTAAACTCTCCTCCCAGACTCCTTACATGCTCACTCCAGACCTAATTCATCTCAATTGGCTCCCCTTCGAAGCAAGGATTTGTCTCGAGATAGCCTGCCTAACACACAAAGCACTTCATTACAGCACCCCAGTTTACCTGGCAAAAAAACGTTAACTATCCGTCCTGAATCGAACCCTTAGAAGTTCTAACAACCTACTGCTAAAACCACAAAAATTCAACAAGGAAAGAAATTATAACCGAGCCTTCTCTGGTCTTGCTCCAAAAATTTGAAACGCTCTCAAAGTGATGCTCCTGAACAGTTACCTTTAAAAAAAATCCTGAAGTCCATAAGTTGAAGTTGTGTTTTATGTTTTTTTAACGCTCCATGATACTCTTGTTACTTAATCTTGCCTGATTTGCTCTTTATCATAGGAACACTTCCCCCTGACTACCTACATGTATTAGTGTACAACCTTTTCTTGTTCATCTTAAATACTGTTTGTACAGTGCTCTGATACACTTTAGGGTCATGTTCGCGCTTTATAAAACCTTTAAAATAAAAAAAGTATTTGAAGTCCCCCTTCAATAATCAAAGCACTGAATATCAACATTACTCAATTAATCAGTTGGATTAGCACATATTGCTGGATAGGAGGAGGAAAATAGGGAGATGACAATTGAACTTACAGGAGTTTGATCTCTGTATAGTTTGTGACCTGTTCCTGCAGAGGAGAGCCACCCATGTTAGTCTGTCCCCAGATAACAGCGGACATCATTTCATCGATCTCCACACTAAAGTTATCTCTCACTTTCACGAAGGACTAGGCAGCCTCAACTTGTAAGAAGATCTAGTTCTTTCCCTGATGTTTCACATTGAGTTTCACAGGGAAGCCCATCGAGGCTGCAGTTACACACACAGTCGGTTATTGCACAGTTTCACTTCCTTCTTGCAGTGCCAATTCTGTCTGTTTCTCAGATCTAGATGGTGCTGTCTTTCCTTGAGCTCCTTTGGGAAAGCCTGTAGGAGTTCTAAATCCGTTGTCATCTAGACACATTCTGAATTAACATTAAGTCTGTCAACATCTTTTGCATCTTATCTGTAAGTGATTTTGTTGAAATGATTTACTGGATAGCCAACTCTTTTCGAATGGAACCCTATCCACCAGAAACATAACGCAAATAATGTGACTAACCTGAAATAATATCTAAGGGGCGGGCTTAAAATTTCAGTTAGGCTGGTTTGCTCACAAGTATAAAAATGAAAAAAGGTCTTGGGCTAAGCAGGTAACTCCTGTTATCTGCCAGCCTCCAACAAAGGGATTGCTGTTACCTATGTTATGCCCCTGGTGGTGTCCGGTTTCTGTGTCTTAATAGCACAGTCTGCAGCGTCCTCCTCTCTATATGTTCTGCTATAACTAATCCCTTTGAACTGGGTCGACAGCAGTTTTTCGATTGAAACATTCGATACAAATGCATTTTATCGAGTTCTCCTTATTTAAATGACTTATGTATTCTGAAGCTTTTTACCATTCCTGTTTTTTTCTATTAGTTCATCAAGAGCAAAAGAATGCTTCTATTACGCCTCAAGTTTAAAAAAAACACTTTCCCAAAGTTTGCTATTCAGCAAAGTCCTAATTGTACTTTTTCCGTAGGCTTTCCATTACCTATAGAATTCTTTATGCAAGGTTCCATGTCTTGCCAAAAATATTAGAATCCAAAACCACATTTATCATCTTTACCAAAATGAGCCTGCCCAATCGTTTTGTTTTTAAACATATTGACTAATAAGTGATGTGAACCCCATGCATGCTTTGATCGTTGTTGGGAAAGAGCAGGTGTCCTTTCTCCAAGGGTAAACTGGTCTATATCAGTTGTTTAAGGTTGCTGTATGTATCGATATGTGTATATTACAAATACAAACTTTTTGCCCAAAGCAGCACTCCTTATTTATACTTCAAGTATTAATCAACAATATAGAGAAAATTGAAGTAGTTATATGGGTGTGAAAGCATTATGCCATGTGATGCAACACCACACTATGTCACTGGAGATGGATCTGTGGTACTATACCCAGATAGAGCTACACACTGCCTTGCATATGACTAATAAATAGTTTAATTTATTGAAATTGCTTTCTCAGTCTGTTTGCGACCATTTACTTCAACTACTAGCGTCAAAACGTTCTTTATTGCTTAGTCTTCACCAGAAGCTAGTATATCAGCTCACACCACCACTTCATGAAACCCTGTCCAGTTTGTGGGATTCTCCAGGAGTAGGTGTGCTCACTTTGAAGCCTATAGCAAAAGAAGCATTATAATTGCCTCATATAATCGTACTAGCCACAATAAAGTAGTCCGTCGTGGTGGGTTAACATTTATAGAATCAAATATATTTGTTCGTATTTGCTATCAGACGTTTTCTATTGTATTATTACTACAGCTCTGATTCGTCAGGCTGGATGTCGGCTTGGCGGCCTCCGAGTCTGGGCCCTACCATGCACCCAGGCGAAAAATCCTGGGGTTTGGCTGGACTCCACTCTGTCTTACGAAGTGCACATCAGACGTGTAGTGGGGAAATGTTTTGGTGTCCTCAAAAATGTACGTAAAACGATGGATCTCCTTCCGATAGAGGCTAGGAAGACGCTGGTGTATGTATGTATGTATGTATGTATTGCGACTTATATAGCGCACGTATCACCCGAAGGCATCAAGGTGCTTGCCTTGGGAACCCGTCCTGGCTTTTTCCCTGTGAGATAACCCCTACTGGGTATCCCCAGGGTGAAAGCCAGGCATCCCGCAGCGGGTGGGCTACCGTAGTGGAGATTAAGCAACTATTGCCCAGAGTTGCAGCGTGGGACCCCATGATTAGAATAGGCACCGAGGCGAGAATTATCGAGTCCGTGGACATTTTGGGCTCAGGACCCTGCCGCGTCGGGAATTGAACCCTGGTCCCGGGCCAGACCTCTGCATCAGGGTCTGCCGCTCTAATCAGTGAGCCACACTCCTCACTGGTGCAAGCCCTTATCACATCTCGCCTAGACTATGGCAACATACTCTATCTTGGCGCCACTGCTAAATGTGTTGGGAGATTGCAGGTTGTGCAGAATGCCGCTGCACGACTGGTGCCTAGGAGGGCTGCCTCCAAAAGAGCCCTGGATACGCTGCACTGGCTTCCAGTAAGGAAAAGAGTGATGTTTAAGGCATTATGTACATGCCACAGCATCATCCAGAACACTGGTCCTTCATATTTGTGGGATCTTGTCACCAGCTATGTGCCTGGAAGGTCCTTGAGAACTAGTGGAACTGGCCTGCTGAAAGTGCCGAAGGTGAAGAAGGCCAGAATGGGAGGCAGATCCTTCCGGTTCTTGGCAGCTCAGAACTGGAACAAACTCCCTTTAAAACTCCGGATGGAGATTTCTGAAGCTAAGTTTAGGAAGGCGCTTAAAACATATGTGTTCTCAGGTTAGCCAGGCTGGCGCCTCGGACTGTGGTCTGGGTCGCTGCCACTTCTCTCACCCAGCGCGGGGACACGCCGGGATGTCGTAACCAGGCGCTTTATAAATCCCTTTATTATTATTATTATTATTATTATTAATATTATTATTATTATATAGCTAAAGCATGAACGTGACTGAAATACAATGGAACACTGTACATAAGAACTTTGATTTATGGAGATGAATAGCAGGTTATGAGGAAGAGGTACTCTTATCTATTATTCACCTGTTTGGTTCTATGTAGTTTTATTTTTTGCTGCAAATTTTCCTTTGATCCTGTTCCTTCAAAATATGGGAAACCTCATATTTTGCAAAAATGTTTCACCAGCAGCATTGCAATTCTATGGATTTCATCAAAGGGAAGCAGTCTTTCAAATTTCATACTTTTCTTTCTTTTTTTCTTCTTTTTTTGTTCCTTTGATTTATTAATCTTTTCATAAGCCCTGTGCTTTGCATTTATTTAATTTACCTTGCTATTGCTTTTTTATAGCACTTCATAACTGTATGTGTTTTCCTGCGGTCACCTTTGTCATTTTTTTGCGTTGACCCCTTATCCTTTCTAAATGTGTTTTCTGATCTTTTAATTTCTAATCAAATATGTAGATATACATCCTTTCTTATGTGGGTTGCAATTGTGTAAAATAATCTGATCAGTGTTTTAATTGGATAAAATTGTCTCGGCATCAGTGTTGGTTCTATGTGATCTGGACTGCATAGAGGCTCTTCGGTTGGTGCCTAATAATGTTACATTTTATTTTCACTTTTTCATAAACCAGTATTGATTGGTAAAAAAAAAATCACAAACCAAGGTGGAATTCTCCACTGCACAGGTTGGCAGTCGGTTTGCATAGGTGCATAACTGCCCTATGGGTAGCAGGGTTTACTGTGAGGCCTTCTGGTGGTTATAAAGAAGAAGAATTGGTCAGTACCAGAAATACATGATGGAGTCTGGTTGGTGACTGGGATACAGTGGAGGGTCTGTTCTGTGGCAAGAACAAAAAGGTTGGTAGGGTACGTCATTGAGAGGGATAAATTGAGAGTGGGATAGGGATGATAGCATATAAGCACCAGAAGGCATGATCACCTGAAGGCCCATGTCTGTGTCAGGGATGTAATTACAGGGCTCTTGCAGAAAAATAATTCCAGGGGCTCTTGTCGTTGTTGGCCTAGGATGGCAGCATACTTCTGTGATGGCGCAGAAGTAACCGAAGATCCATCGACAGGACCTCATAGCAAATATACAGCACAGTCTGGCTAGTGTCTCGATAAGATGTGGGCAGGATTGGCTATAAATTGGTTGATACCAGCAGTGGTGGTAGAAGAGATACTGAGGCATGAGTGACAGTGAGAGGTGTGGAATGGCACTGTGTTGGACAGGGAGATATAAAGCTACAGGAAGAGGTTGTTAAATCCAGGGTTGCTGGATGGGTTCACAGAGATTGGTGGAAGCATAGAGGATTCACTGCTGGTGGGAATAGAGGGCCTACTAGCAGCAGTGATATGTTGGGGATGTGGGTCAGGAGGGAGAATCCTTACTGGTTGCAGGGATATGAGGGCGAGTGCCCAAGGCCCAGATATTAGGCATAGTCCTCAACAAGAATATGGAAGCAGTAGGTTAGTAGCAGTAAGATCATGTGAAAGGGGACTTAGAACCTAGCAGTTGCAAGTCCTAACTGGCATCCAGGGATGTGGAATTCCTATAGCCTGACTTCCAGAACATATCGTTTGGGGTCAAGGACAACACTTTTTCATGTATATTTGTCTATGGGACAAGTAGGCCCAACCCCCAGCAGGGCAAACCCTTTAGCACCATGTTATGAATCAGGGAAGAGCATTGTCTGCAGTTAAGGTAAAATTTGTGTCCATATGTTAATGCTGTTTGAACTTGTATTTATGGTTCATTAATACAAAGCCTTTATTATTAAGCTGACTGCTCTAAGGAAATGTTCTGACTTCACTACTGACTTTGGTTCCAGTATAAAAATGTGCACACATGTTCGCAAAGTTTAACAATATGAGGCGACGTATAATGCTTCCAGGATGCTCTATGGTTGGATGCAAATGCATGCAAAAGCTTGAATGCAAGATTAATGATACTTTGCTATCAAAATAAAATATTCATTTTAAAAAATGCAATTAGGAAAACAACGTTTTGCTAAACCAATGTGAAATTATAGGTACCATTTCTTTGAAGCATCATTTAGTAAAACGTGTTGATGAATGCCAGTATTTCCCAAAATATTCATAATTGAAAAATCAGTGTAAGTAGTTTCAACAAAATTATATGAAACAAGAAAATAAATGAGCATTGGCAAAGCCAATAGGTATGACATTAGTGGGTCAGCCTTTTGGTTTTGTCATTGCATCTCTTATTTTTACATGGTTTTTGTAAAACTTTATTGTTGTGGGAGCTGCCGGGCCCTCATCATTACAACAAACATTGGCCAAAGCAAAAATATTTCTGGTCTCAAAAAACCCACTTTGCCTCAGTAGTCCATTTCTGGCACTGAACAAAACCACTTTGCGTGTCGATGTTCCTTGTGAAAGAGCAGAATACTGTCACTCACAGTGAAGTCAGCCGGTGGATAGAGAGGGATAGAATTTTTATAAAAATAAAAGGTCTTGGTTAATGCCAGACTTAAATATGGGCCCAATTCTTAAAGAAAGTCACAAAAGTGCACTCGTGGCGTATATCCTTGCAATAGTGCAGATGTACAGCGCTCAAGAAGTCACAAGAATTTAAAGAAGTAGGTCAGGAAATCGTATTCCTAGAAAATATTTGTGAACTGCATTTTAGCATGAGCAAATGTGCATGTGTAGATTTGCTCATGCGAAAATCTGTTGAGCGGTAACAAGTTCACACTCCCACCAAACAGTTTTTTCCCAACTCTGGAACAAGTTTTACTTCTGCCCTTGTCAGGAGTGAATTTCCACTCTTTCTCTGTGTAGGAAAATATTAGCGATGAGCTGATGGAGACCCATAAAACATTCAAGTTAGTAGGTTTGCATAGACTCAAAAGGGCATTCCAACCATGGAAATGATTGATACCTCTAACTTCAGCCCCAGTATGTAGATCTGTGAAAAGGTGGCAAAGTAAGGGAATTGCTAGTATTCAAGCCGTACTATGGTATGAGCTCTGGCATAATCAGAGAGGCTATTATCAGAGCTCTTGCGTAATGAGATTGCTGCCATAATTTATCGTCTCAGTATGTCACCAAAGGTACAAGTAGGTTTTGTTACAGGGCAAGTACATTTATAAATCAACATGTCCCATGGACAAGTAGATAATGCATTAAATTCCACACCCCTAGGCATCTGAGTTACATCTGTTACAAGGACGTAGGAGGGGAGAAAGTTGTGTTGGAATGCAGGGATTTAGAGGCTACTGACAGGTGCTGGTTGCTGAGGTAGAATCAGTGCTATGACAGGGCATTTCTGCTGTTAGAGACATCAGGGATGGGAGGTGTTGCAGGGGCAGGAAATGTGATTGGCAGCACAGATGGTTTGTGTGGGTTGTATGTGTCGGTGCCTGCACTACATGGCCAAAATTCCTTTTTCTCCTTCAATTCGCAGGAAGTTCACGCAGCAGCAGGAAGTGGTGAGCCGGGAAAAGGAGAAACAGCAGTGGGTAAGGCCATGCCCTGGTGCCTCATTTTCCTTTTTCACTTAATCACATTAATAGATCCTGAAGAATTTCCACGGTATTTTATAACGAACAGGGCAAGAAACATGTCGACCCAGAGAGCAGAGCATTGTGTCAAATGACTACCCCTCCATAGGGCAACTTCCGCTCTAAAACACTTTTAATAAGGTGGATTAACAGCGGAATAAAACTTTATTTGGAATATCCAACCTTTTTTAATACGCACTCACTGCACCCCAGTATATCTACACCTTCACGGGCCACACCCCCCCACTTCATCATACGGCTAAGGAACAAAAGATCTCCGACAAAGAGCTCCTTCGCGGGTGCCCGTTGGCCATTGCAGCGCCGGCCCAACGAGGAGCAGGTCCAAATGATGAAGCTTGACACCTAGCTTGCTAGCTGTGTGAGGAACCTAGTTCCGCAAAAGCGGGATCCCCCCCATCCCTCTTCCTCCTAGTGCTAGTCCAACACCCCCTCCACCACCACTGACTTGCTGGTGGTTGGCTTCCACTCCTAGAGGAATAGCTTCCATCTCCTTGTTCAGCAGTTAACACTGTAGCTGTCATGCTGCCTTCACATTCTAAGCAGTGGGAAGTCTCTTGAAAATATTAGGCTTCTGGATTGTTCAATTTAATTTTGTGTTTTTTGCTTAGTCTCAATAGATCTGTTACTTGCCTTCCAATACCCAACATAAATTCCCATTAGCCCTAGTAGGCATAGGGGGAAGCATGGGAGCAAGCAGCCTAGTGTCTGATCTAATCCTTTAAGCAGCTAGTGCTTGCTTACAGTACTTGTGGAAAGAGTTGGATTAAATATTCCTAGTATCCGGTGTCCATGCCCCTCATATGGTAACTTGTAAAGGGTGGACATTTACACTACAGCACATGGTGCAACACAGAGAAATTGGTTTAGGGGCAACACAGAGAAGTGATTTCTGGGCAATATAAAGACTTGGTTTAATGGCAACACAGATAAGTGTTTTAATGTTAACACACCGCCTTATTGCTAACTCTCAGTTCTCCCCTAAGGTGTGACTGACCCTGACCCATAGCCCACAAATCGGTGAGATGCAGTTGCTCTTTTTGGATATTTCCACAATATCATGACTGATGTACATGATACCACCCATTGCTTGATTGTGCGATTGCCCAGCCACACCCCCTCACTTTCACTGCCCATAGCTTTGTGGTGTTTGAATCCACATCCCTGTGTGTGTTACAGAAGGAGCAGGAGACTGAGCACCAGGCAAAGATGCAGAAGGGACTGAAGAGGAGTGACTCTGTGGAGAAAGCCCAGGTATTGGTCTCTAATGGGAGGATATGTATTGGCAGATGTTTGTGGGTCCTACTACTTGACTAGCAGGTCAGCATTGCAGTTTAGCTGGAGACCTGTGTGGGCCGCCTAGTACTAAAGTACCTGGGTGTCTTTTGATAGGATTGAAAGAGCAGTGTGTGGGTCATAGACTTTGACTAGCAAATCATAATTGCAATGCCACATTGGCAGAACAGTGTATGGGTTTCAGTACTGTAATGGAGTGGTGCAGAATTGGATGTGATGCATTAGTAGATGCGGGCCAGTTGAAGAATTTGTCTGTCTTGGCAAGGGGGTTGCAGCTTTGCTCCACTTTTTCTTCGAGTCTTGCTCTGCCTCTCTTGACTAACTTTTATTTCAAGGTTTTCCTTCTCTTCCACACAATATCAGAAGCTCATCCTTCTACTGTTTAGTCATATTTTCTGCATCTCTTTATCACCCTCCAAACTCTTGTGCTTGATCACTCAGGAGGAGATCCATGCTTCATCTACTGCATATGTTCATTGTGGTATGTCTGTGTGCTTTAGTTCCTCAGCTGTGTCTGTCAAGCTTTCCTTTTGTTACATGCAAAATTTTCTATAGAACATGTCACTGTCCGGGCCAGTGCGAGTGTTTTTGCAAGGCCCGCCCTCCTTAGGTATATTATGCTAATTATTCTTTGAAAAATGCAGGACTTCTCCCTTACTAGAAATATTTTACTGCGAGACCCTTTTAAATAAAGATTTACCCTTCAAGAAAAGTGTGTGTGTGTGCACGTCTGTGTGGCAGGAACTCTAAAGTTTTCTGCACAACCTGGTTTGGTGAGAGATTTATTTCAGTTAATTGGTAATTGGAGTGATGGAATCACTCCAGCCCTTTGTGGTGTACGTAAAGAAAGTTCTACAAACCTGGAACTCATTAACTGCAAGGCCATAGAATGCCTGTACGTTCTGGAGCACAGCTCTTACCAATGAACGGTTTTGATTTTTAAGTTTGAAAGTAGCCTGGGAATGATATATACCTGTTACTGCTAATGAGGTTTTGGGATTTTTGCCTGCTCTGTCGACCTGATCCAGAAACAACTAGAAAAATATGGATAATCTAGCTAGAAATGTGTTTTCACTGTCGATGCTCCGTTTTCTTCAGGAGGCAGCATCACTTATATCGCAGAGATCGGCCAATCCGCGTGCCATCTTCCAGCAGAAGGAGCGCTCCATATCTTCTGAGACTGGCCCAGCCAGCTCCCAGCCAGGTAGGGCATCCCCTCTTAGCAGCTGCTATTAAGTTTGCTACAAAAGGAAGCCTGCTGTGCTATTAGCTTTCTGCACGCTGAGATGTTTGCTTATTGCATGACAGAAAATCACAAGAGTTAAGTGCTTCTTACATTGATTTGAAAATGCTGGGAGAGTGATTGTATGTTTTCCATACAGCCAAGTGCAAAACTGTAAAATAATGACGCAGTATTCCCAATCTGTGGTATTTGAGGTGAACTCTTAAATGTCACCAAACACTATTAAATTCCTATGGCCACCATTGTATCAAATAACGATCCTAAAAGGGGTTCGAATTCTGTGGGATTGGAGGGTTGTATTACCACTATATATGTTCTGTGAGGTTTCACCTGGAGTAGTGTTTAATTCATGTTTGTCCAGGGCCACACAACAACCAACAATAGCATGGAGCCAATCACAAAAAGAAGAGGGAGCCCACTGCCTGGCATACCAGCACACAATTAGCCCAAATGTATTGCGGCAAATGCAGTGCATGATGGTACTCACTTTTAGTATTCACCAGTGGTGGTGCAGCAGTGCTGTGTATCTCTAGACATGTATTTCAGGATTGTTGTGATTGGCTCGTTGTTGTTTTTTTTGAACTGATGAGCTCTGGGATGCACCTGCGTTCTGGAAGTGGTACAGAAACCCGATAAGACTGTGAGCAGCATTGCCAGCACCCCCAATTTTCACTTGCCCAACTACTGAAGGAGGACAACAATCCTGAAACACATATCTGGAGATGCACAGCACTGGTTGCACTCACAATAGAGAATACTAAAGACTTTCAACTAAAGTGGGTGTTGTTATGCCCTGCATTTACCACAATACATCTGGAATAATTGTGTGCTGGTATGCCAGACAGTGTGCACCCTACACCTTTTGTGATTGGCTGCTTGGTGAGGTTATGCCTGGAACTGCATGCCGTTGACTGAAAGAGGTCACTCTGACTTTGCAAGCATTGAAATCATCCTTGCCCATGGGGTACTGTAGATATCACCAGTTGAGGTGGTGATTAAGTTTCTTTATAATGAGCCCTAATGCTCATTAAGGGTGCCCCAGCCAGCAGAAAATCTCTATCACAACTAGTATACACTAAAATAAGGGTTTCCTAACCCCTTGACCACATTAAGATTGTGTTCACCGTCCTTGGTCACTGGTGACTTGAGTCCAGATTAACTACCCTTTGTGTACCACCGTAAACACCAAGTAGAATCACTTCTTACTTTTTAAGAATGGGCTTGCTCTTCACTTTGTGTGCTGTGTCCCTTGTTTACCATTGTACATGTTTGAATATTGTGCATTAATTCCTGGGAATATTTAACAATCTCATACAGATAACAGTAACAGGACTTTTGGGTTTGGGATTTAAAGTAAGCTCTAAAAAGACTTTGACATCTAAATACTTCCAAAAACGTGCAGCTATACTTTATCGCATAGGTTGATACTGGCCATAGGGCTCATTGTTAAAGTAAAGTACAGCACCTACCTCTATGAATCTACAAAACTGTTTGGTTCTCTGTCAGAAATGGTGAAATACATTTCTGCCTTTTGATGTGGGTCCTCTGTGTAGCAGGTTGTACTTACCTGCGATGAAGTAATTTTCCTTACTAAATTTAAGAACTACCTTAGCATGCCATCTGTTATTTGCCTGTGTATTCTGTTTGAGTATCTACTGCTACATCACAACCTGGGATAAGCCGTGAATGCTTTTCCCTGCTACCCTGAGACAGTCAAGTACTAAAATTCGAGTTTGTGATCAGCCAGTTGGAGTGCATTAGTATTGTGTTCACAGACGCCATTGGTAAATAGCACTTGCTACGAACTAAAAATGCTACTTACTGTTAAAGCATCTGTATGTAGCTTGTAGTGCTGTAGCTTCACATACGCCTGCCTTCCTCCTTGGAATCTTGTGTGCTTCCCAGACCTCTTGCTTTCATCTTTTTCACCTCACTTTGTGCTTCACCCATCTAACTTAAATTTACACTCCATTTATACTCTCATCTGCTGTGCGAAAAACAATAGTCTCTGCCTATATGCTAAGTAGACTAAGAAGATGAGTCACAACACATCTCTAGACTCCAATAACCAATGCTAAATCACAGAGGTATACATTTGGGTCATCGAACCATCATTCAAGTGATGTTGCACATATGAGGACATGAGCTACCCTTAGTGTAGGCCATGTCAAAACTTCCTGATAATTCTAATTTGCCATGGAGTGGTAATGTGTCACAACCCCTTATGGACAAACATCCTCTGGATAGCTTGGAACAGCTGTGCCACTGTACATACTTTTTTTCTGGCTTGATCTTTGTTTGCTTTACTGAATTTAACATTCTCCCTCCCCCCGACTCAATCCTAGCCATCCCCATATACAAACTTCTGTAGTAGGGGATCTCTGTGTATAGTCCTAATCTGTGAATAGTCCCGCCCATGTGCGGGGACCCGGGAGCAATCAAAATAGTCTCTTAAGTTGTCTTCTTCTGCAGTCCTGCATAGACACTTAAAAGAAAATGAAAGACAAATAATGCAGCCAGACATTAACAAGCCTACATTGGCCAGCACTTCATCCTGAAGTGAAAAAAGATAGCCAAATATTATAGAAATTTACACATTTTACAGAGTTTCACACATAGAGAAATTCCCCTTCACAAAAATCCTTTGTCATGATAGAGAGGAAGGGTTGGACAGACCAGCCCCATAGGCTGCCATTATATGTCTGGAAAAAGGATACTGTGCCTTTAAGGAACCCTCCAGAGACCCTTGGTATCGCATGATCCAAAGGCAAGTTACTTTCAGTTCTTTTTTCCGGCTCCTGCTAGCAGGACCCTGGAGCATTGAGCTCTACCTTTATTGGTATAACTTCAAATTTTGGAGCTTTTTGAAAAGTTTTAGTGTTTTACTCGGCGTCTGTGGCCTTTCTCTTCCTTTTGCTGTTTTTTTTGAGCAGCTAAGCCACTTTTTTCTTGTCAAAATGCAACTTTATTTGACAAGTGCCGTGAGTGTGGCAGGAAGAAGGCCAAGTCAGACTCTCACAGAGTGTGTATACTCTGTCTTCCATCTACTCATGTTCCTGACTCCTGTGTCATCTGCAAGTCATCCTCCAGGAGGACCCTGCGTGACAGGGAGAAGATTCGTCTTCAATGCCTGGAGCAGGGAAGACATAAGGATGCAGGTGGGACCTCGGCGCGTGGAGGTACTCTATCTGCTTCCACTGCCCGCGATTCGGCCGCTGGGGGGCTCCCCAGTCACAAGAAGGCTCAGAAACGTCATCGGTCCCGGTCGCCGTCGATCGCTACGACGTCGATGTCGAAAGATATGACGACAATATGTTCCCCGTTGACCCAGGGCTCTGGGGCTAAACTACCTCGACGCTCGGCGTCGAGTAGAAGGACGTCGAGCCCTCGATGAGGTCGAGGACTTCGCAGACGACATTGACGCATCATCGTCGTCAATGTGAGTCCCGAAGGCATCGGCGTTCGCCGTCGAGGCGACACTGCCATCAACGTCGACGCGCAAGTCGGAATTGAGAAGGAGATCTTCGCCGTCGACGCCAAGAGGTCAGTCGACATCGTACAGGAGATCGACGTCGAGGAGAAAGTAGACGTCAGGGAAGAGGACTCCTTCCAGGAGCAGATCACGCTCCGTGGTCAGCATTACTACAACTGGCAGCTCCAGGTCGGAGCGGCGCAGGCGGTCTCCATCAGGGGACACGGCCTCCAGGGCACCTTCTTCAAGGCCGGCCCGTAAGAGGAGGAGAGTGACTCGTTCACCAGACTCTGAATACTCCAGGACCTATTCACCAACTAGGTCTCCGGGGATGGACCAGCCTGTGGTTCGGCGTCTTTCGCCTCCACGGCCTCGGATTCCTCCTCCTCCTCCTCCTCCTCCCCCTCCACCTCCACCTACCCCTCCACCTCCACCTCCACCTACCCCTCACCCTCTACCTCCCCCTACCCCTCACCCTCCACCTCCCCCTCCTCATCCGGCTCCGCCCAGACCACCGCCACCTCAACCACCGGTGCCGGTGATGCCACGTGTGCCCAGAAGGCCGTGATCTCGCTTCAGACCGCGACATCGTTCTTTTAGTCGGCACAGGTCCTCCACATGGTCTGAACATCGTCGCCACAGGGAGAGATCACACTCCAGATACACTAGGGACACGGATTCCTCTAGTGGTGGGAGATATTCGCCGATCTTATCAGACTCGCCTCCCACGAGGGTGTCTCCAGTTGATGACATCGCTACCTTTCACGATGTGTTGCTAAGGGGAGCGGCTAAGCTGGGGATTGTGCTGACTGCGCCTACTCCTTCCACTTCTGTGATCTTAGAGACCCTGCAACGGAAGCAACTCTCACGTCCCCTGCTTCCTCTAGTGCCTGGTTTGGAGGAACCGACTATGGATCTTTTTCTGACGCCTGCCTCTACGAAGTCAGCTCCATCTCGACTTCAGAAGAAATACAGGCCCCCGGACTCGGACCCTGCATTCCTGCAGACGGATACTCCTCCGGACTCGGTGATAGTGGTGGCAGCTAAGAAACAGCACTCTACGGCTCCATCGTCTACGGTGCCACCGGACAAAGAGAACCGAAGACTGGACTCAGCGGGGAGGAAGGTTTGCAGTACAGCATCCACTTCCATGAAGGCAGCAAGTTCGACTGCCCTTTTGGGACACTATGACCGCTCCTTGTGGTTACGCGAATACCACCAGATGATCCGCACCACCAAAAGGACATTGTTCAAAGTGCGGCTGGACAACAACACCCACAACAGCAAGGAAC
Organism: Lissotriton helveticus; assembly: GCF_964261635.1. Lineage (NCBI taxonomy): Eukaryota > Metazoa > Chordata > Amphibia > Caudata > Salamandridae > Lissotriton > Lissotriton helveticus. Next base: position 789,231,975 of record NC_136072.1, read on the forward strand.
TCTTCAGCATCGTCAAAGAGCTCTCCAACCCCAGCGCCAGCAACAACGACATCACACTGTCGCAAGACCTCTGCGTTGAGTTCTTTTCATCAAAAATTGACAAAATCCTTACCTTACTCCCTGGCCACACTTCTTCTCAAATCCCCGCCACCCCACCCCCTGGTCCAGAGGCGCCATGCCTTAGTACCTTTCCCCTGATCACCACAGAGACTTTTTTGTCCACTTTACAAACTGTAAAAAGTGGTGCCCCTTCAGACCCAGCTCCCATGAGCAAATTAAAATTGGTCGCCTCCACGGTGGCTCTTCCTCTTACCCACCTCATCAACGCCTCCTTTAGTCTGGGCTCTGTTCCGGCTAACTAGAAGAAAGCTACGGTCAAGGCTCTTTTAAAGAAACCCCACCTCGTTCCAACGGACCCAACCAACTTCAGACCCATATCGCTTCTCCCCGCCATCAGCAAAGTTGCCGAACGAATTGCCAACCACCAACTCTCTAATTTCCTTGAAGCCAATAACCTCCTACGCCAATTTCAGACAGGGTTTAGACCGGGACAGGGAACTGACACAGCTCTGCTAGCCGTGGTCGAGGAGGCAAGAACCATCATGGACGCAGGAGGATCAGTGGCAGTGATCCTCCTCGACCTGAGTGCCGCCTTCGGCACGGTGGACCATGCCATCCTCATCCACCGGTTAAGTTTGATAGGAGTCGCTGACTCCGCCCTGTCCTGGATCAAATCCTTTCTAGAAGAAAGAACCTTCCAAGTGTCAGATGGCACCGCCACGTCCAAAGCCCGGCCACTTCAGTGTGGGGTTCCTCAGGGCTCCTCCCTGAGCCCCACACTTTTTAACGTGTACATGTCCCCTTTAGAGGACATCATCGCTCCATTTGGTATAAAAACAGTCATGTATGCCGATGACACCCAGCTGGTGGTTTCTATTAACCAGCTGAGCAATAGCCTAGACAACCTGGCCACATGCCTAGATAGCGTTTTCCAATGGATGTGTGAATCTCGATTAAAATTGAACGGAGATAAATCTGAGATACTTCTCCTGGGAAACCCACACAAGCTACCTCCATCCCTCTCGTGGCCACCATGCATGGGAACACCCCTTACCCCCAAACCCGAAGTCAAAAGTCTTGGCATCTGGCTGGATCAAGACCTCAACTTCAAGACTCAGGCCAGAAAAACCTCAGGCACCTGCTTTGGCCTCATCCGAATGGCGCGAAAAATCCTCCACCTGATCCCCTTCCAATCGAGGAAACTACTGATGCAGGGGCTGGTGAACTCCAGACTGGACTACGGCAATGTCCTGTACCTGGGGGCACCAGCATCAGTTATTTACAGGCTACAGTGCGCTCAGAACGCGGCTGCCAGAATCCTAACTGGAACCAAATCAAGATGCTCAGCCAAACCTGCACTCAGGAGCCTACATTGGCTCCCTGTCAAAGAAAGGATTACCTTTAAGACCCTATGCATTTCGCATAAAATAATGCACGACCGAGGCCCCCCGATTCTGAGACCCCTGATCAAACCCCACCATTCCAACAAACAACTAAGATCTGACTCTATGTCCCTCGCTAGCGTTCCATGAATAAAAAAGGCCCGATCCTGGGGGGCGTTTGTTCTCTTACAACGCCCCAAAACTGTGGAACGCCCTCCCACTCGCTATGCGGAGAGAACACAACCTCCTGGCCTTTCGAAGGCTATTAAAAACATGGCTCTTCCCTTAACCTCTCAAACTTATCCTCTTCTACTTCTCCTCTGGAACTTCGGTCATGTCAGCGCTGGGACACCCTAGGGTAGCTACGCGCTCTATAAATCCCAACTCAAACTCAACTCCCTCGCCACATTCTTCAACCGCAAGATCGCAGATATACACGACGGCTTCGGACCCCAGACTCTGCCTCCAGCCACCAAACCAACGTCCCCCACCACCAGCCTCAGCGCATGGACCCCCATCAGCACTGGAGACACCACCCGCATCATGAACACCATCCACTCCGCCTCCCCCTCCGACCCATGCCCTCATCATATCTTCAAAAAAGCCGACACCATCATCGCGCCCCACCTCCGAAACGTCATTAACAGCTCCTTCACGTCAGCCACCTTCCCTGGAAGCTGGAAACATGCAGAAATCAACGCCCTTCTGAAGAAACTAACAGCGGACCCCAAAGACCTCAAGAACTTCCGCCCCATCTCTCTGCTCCCCTTCCCGGCCAAAGTCATCGAGAAGACAGTCAATAAACAGCTGACTGCATTCCTTGAAGAAAACAACTCGCTCGACTCATCCCAATCCGGATTCCGAGCCAACCACAGCACCGAGACCGACCTCATCGCAGCCACCGATGACATCAGGACCCTGATGGACAACGGAGAGACAGCATCTCTCATCCTCCTGGACCTCTCGGCAGCCTTTGACACCGTCTGCCACCGCACCCTAATAACCCGCCTCTGCAACACTGGGATCCAAGGAAAGGCCCTGGACTGGATCACATCGTTCCTCTCCGACAGAACCCAGAGAGTCAGCCTCCCTCCCGCTCAGAGGCCACCAAAATCATCTGCGGCGTACCCCAGGGCTCCTCACTCAGCCCAACCCTCTTAAATATCTACATGAGCCCCCTCGTCGCCATCGCACGCAAACACATCAACATCATCTCCTACGCCGACGACGCCCTACTGATACTCTCCCTCACCAAAGACCCTCTCACCGCCAAAGCCAACTTCCAGGACGGAATGAAAGAGGTCGCAGAATGGATGAAGCACAGCAGTCTGAAGCTCAACTCGGACAAGACTGAGGTCCTCATCCTCGGACAATCCCCATCCGCCTGGGACGACTCCTGGTGGCCCACGACACTGGGCACCGCACCGACACCCATGGACCACGCACGCAACCTGGGATTGATCCTGGACTCCTCCCTCACGATGACCAAGCAAGTCAACGCAGTCTCGTCCTCATGTTTCAACACCCTGCGCATGCTCCGAAAGATCTTCCGGTGGATCCCCACCGAAACCAGAAAGACTGTCACCCAGGCCCTCGTCACCAGCCGACTGGACTACGGGAACAACCTATACGCAGGAACCACAGCCAAACTTCAGAAACGCCTTCAACGCATACAGAACGCCTCCGCACGACTCATCCTTGACATCCCCCGCCACAGCCATATATTCGCCCACCTGAGAAACCTGCACTGGCTCCCTTTCAGCAAGAGGATCACGTTCAGGCTGCTCACCCACGCACACAAAGTGCTCCACAACATGGGCCCCGAATACCTCAACAACCGCCTCTCGTTCTACACCCCCACCCGCCAGCTCCGCTCCACCAGCCTCGCCCTCGTCCCACGGATTCGCAGAACCACCACCGGAGGGAGATCATTCTCCTACCTTGCAGCCAAAATGTGGAACTCTGTCCCTGCACACCTACGACTGACCCAAGACAATCTCACCTTTAGGAAACACCTCAAGACCTGGTTATTTGAGCAATAGCGGCACCCCCCCCCCTCCCTTCAGCGCCTTGAGACCCTCACACTCCTCCCGAGAGACAAACATGAGGACTATCAGAGGTTGTTAATGAAGGCATGATGGTGTCAAACCAAATCATCAGTGCGGCTGCAGACACATGTCTCCTAGCAGCCCATGGATACTGTCACGGGGTGACTTTGAGACGGCACACCTGGCTACGGCATCCCTCCCTGAAGCCGGAAGTGCAGCAGCGGATTACCAACCTGCCCTTTTCGGGTTCCACACTCTTTGGGACCCATGGGGATGAGGAAATGGCTCGTAGGAAGGCGGAAGTCGAGACACGCATGGCTGTGGGCTTGGAGAAGCCCAAGGAACAGCGGAAGACTTTCCGTCCATACCAACGGCGCTATTCTTCCCAGCGGTTCGAACGCGGGCAGAGTCGCCAGGCTGGGCAGCAGCAGCAGCAACAACAATATCAGAAGCAGCCCTTCCAAAGGCCTCAGAGGGGCAGAAGCAATAAACAGTCCACATCGGGGAATAAGGGCCCGGCTGGGTCTAAGCCCTGAGGGATTACTTCCCCCTCTCCTGTTACCCACTCCGGTGGGGGGAAGCATTCAGAACTACCTGGCAGAGTGGAGAAAAATTACTCGGGACAAGTGGGTGCTGAATATTGTTTGCAATGGATACAGTCTACGTTTTCAAAGCCCTCCAGCTATTCCACTGGTTTGCTCACAATACCTGCTGCGTGAACTCCAAGAAGGCCAATACCCTGTTAAGAAAAAGGGCGATAGAAGACATCCCTCCATCTCAAAGAGGAAAGGGTCCTTCGGAGGAGTGACGCTTATCGATCCTTCGGCAGGCTCAGACTCATGTCCGTTCCATCAACGACAGTGAGGACGGTGTCTTCTCTCCTGTGGTCGATGGCTTCTTGCACCTTTCTCACACCACATGCACGCCTCCACATGAGGCCGCTGCGGGAATGTCTGGAGGATCAATGGGACAAGAAACGAGGGAGCTGGGAGGACAGGATCCAACTGTCTCAACACGCTCAACAGTCCCTGAAGTGGTGGTGTTCAGCAGGGAATCTCCTCAAAGAAGTTCCATTCCACAAGGACATTACTATACAGACCATTGTGACGGATGCTTCTCTCCAGGGCTGGGGAGCGCATTCGGACCATCTTCAGATTCAAGGCACGTGGTCTCAGGCGGAAACCTCGTATCACATACATTTTCTGGAACTCAGAGCTGTTCATTTGGCGCTGAAAGCTTTTCATCCGTCCTTCCGGACCAGCTCCCTGCTTGTACAGATGGACAACACGACAACGATGTATTACCTCAACAAGCAGGGGGGCTTGAGATCACGCACACTGTCTCAGGAAGCGCAAGCGATCAGGCACTGGCTGTTAGCCGGTGGACTGACGAAAACGGCTACCCATCTACCTGGTGTGCAGAATGCTCAGGCAGATGCACTCAGCAGGCTCGTTCAGGAAAATCACGAATGGGTCCTAAACGACGAGGTGTTAGGAAATGTTTTTGCAAGATGGAGCACTCCAGAAATAGATCTGTTCGCCACCACCGACAACAGCAAATGCTGAGACTTCGCCTCCAGGTTTTACCAACCGGGGACTCTGGGGAATGCGCTATGGATCAGCTGGTCGAACAGCTTTCTGTACGCTTTTCCGCCTATTCCCCAGATTCCAGCAATGCTGATCAAGCTGTCCCAATCCAGGGCGCGGATGATCCTCATTGATCCAGAGTGGCCTCGACAGTGGTGGTTCACCGACCTGCTCCACCGGTCTTTTCAGCCCCACCTGCGGCTTCCTTGTCGGCCGGACCTGCTCATGAAGTTCGGGAGGCAGATGGTGCACCCCAACCTCTCATCGTTGGGTTTGGCAGCATGGCTCCTGAGCTAGTGCAGTATGGACACTTACACCTGCCTGCCAACTGCATGGAGATACTCAAGGAGGCAAAGAGGCCATCTTTAAGGACTTCCTACACCTACAAGTGGAAGAGATTCTGCATTTGTGGCACGTCCATGAATGCTGATCCTACGTCCTGCAAGGAAGATGTCATCTTTCCATACTTGCTGCATTTAGCTCAATCTGGCCTTAATTTCCATTCTATTAACGTTCACCTCGCAGCATTAACTGCGTATAGGAAATGCCCTTCACAAACTTCCTTTTTCCAAATCCCTGTTATTAAAGATTTTTTGGAAGGTTTGAAGAAGGTATTTCCTCCCATTAGGATTCCTTCGCCACCGTTGGAGCTGAATGTGGTGCTGTCTAGATTGATGAAGGAGCCTTTTGAACCTATTCATAAGGCTTCGTTACAGCACTTCTCCTGGAAGGCGGCTTTCCTTGTGGCTATAACATCTGCTCGCAGGGTGAGTGAGATTCATGCTCTGTGTTGTCAGGAGCCCTAGACTGTATTTCATGCTTCCAAGGTAGTCATGAGGACTCACACTAAGTTTCTCCCTAAAGTGATATCTGACTTCGATGTCAATCAACCTCTGAACCTTTAGTCTCTTCATTCATGCGACCCACTGTCCATCCCCACATTCTGCTTCTATATTGAACTGCGCTTAAAATTTCAAGAGGCTGTTTGGTGTAGTGTGGGTAAGTTTAAGACTGAGGGGGCATTTCACTGCTCTGCTTCTGCTCAGTTTGGTTAAGTGCAATTGCATTTGCTCTCATAGTCTCCTGGTTTAAGTGACTGCTCCATGTATATGATTGAAGTGGCACTGAAGGAACAGGAGTACCATAGAAACTAAGGTGAGTAATGTGTATTTTTTCGAGAATCAGACCTAGGGCTGTTATTATACACTTGTCACGTCTATGCACATTTGAATCCCCAAACGAGGCAGGTATATCGAACAATGGAATGTGTGCATGTGCTAAATTCTTTGTTGCGTGTGCTCCTAATCCTAATCCTGCTTTGAAGTGCTGCTATTCACATTAGTTTGTGTGCATGCCACCTCATGTTCTAATGTGTGCCTCAACGTAGACCAGGAAAGCATGTCTCTGGGCTGGATGTGTGCCTCATGCATGCCCAAGTCTGTATTTTGTTTTCTTTTTGTGTGAAATGTCTATAATTCATTACGTATGCCTTGTGTGTCCACCCTGCCATGTTTGTTGCTGCTTTTGTGTCCTCCAGGGAAATTGCGAAGTCCCTTCTTGCAGAAGCAGAGCAGCCATCCTGAGCCCACCGCCTCGCCTGTGAGTCCAGCTGTCCGGCAGGTGCCACCTGTCGCAAAAGGTGCAGCTCCCTGTTTCATACAGTGGTCCCAGGACTAAACACATGGTGTTAAACCATGATCATTCGCCTCATGTCACTGACCTTGTACAATTAGTGTTTGTTATTCCTTGTACACATGGATGGTTTGATTCATTCCCCCACGTCACTGACATCTTGCCGTTCATGCCACCTCTTCCACGCATAACTGATCTTTTACACTCTCAGTTCCGTACATTGTATAACTTTCTTGCCTACAGTAGGGGAAGATTAAATCTTCATCCCAAAGGAACTTAGCTCCCACTGCTTATAAAGTAGTGAGGTAAGAAACTCTGCCCATGGTAACATCTCTCCAATGACTAGTGGAGGAAAAAAGTTATTTTGACGTTAATGGGGAGAAATTCTACCTTCAGCTAAAGGTAATGTAAATATAACTGAATTGTCTCCTCTTCAATGGATGTGTCGCCTCATGGCGAAGGCAAATTGGGGATCATTGAAAGAGTAAGTCTGGTCCCTGATTCCCACAAGGAACAATCACACTGGGGTTCATTGGAATAGATGAAGTAGTTAAGATTACTAATTTGTTGCTGAAAAGCTCAACTTGATTTCCACTCCACCCTCCCAGATGAATATGAGGTGCAGCCCATGAAGCCCCCAGGCCGGATCCCACAGCAACAGGAGGAGGAGGACCTGTATGAGGAACCCCCGGAGCCAACACGAAAAGGTCACTAAATACAAAGCCTTATCTCCAGTCCTATTAAATGGCCATGTTTTTTCAGCTCCTTCATGCAAATTATTGGTGCCTCTTGGTTTTGCACAGGGGCAAGAGTCCCAAGGGGATATGTACTTTTGACATAGGGCACCCAGGTACTTAGTTTGAAATTCTTATCTCTAATCTTTCAAGATGTCGTGAGAGAGCCCCACATTTCAGGGGGTGATATGGATGTCCACTAGATTTAAACCTACCCTTGCCTAGACCTTTAATATTCTTTACACTGCTTTTATTACCCCTTGTCTCTAGAGGTAGGCAGGCAGCAGCAGAATTGCCCATGCTCTAAGAGCTATCATGCTTACTTTATATCCACTTAGCCTGTTCCTTAACTCCTCAGCAGCTAATTGCAAGCTGTAGTAGAGCATAGGTGCAGAATGTAACTCCCTGATCTCATTTCCAATTCCCCTGACCTCAACGTCCTTTAGGCTTGAGAAATTAACCATGTTGCTAATCTAGCAGAAGGCCCTCCTGAGCTGAACCTTGGGGTGTAGCTTTGACTGATCATTCCTCATAAAAGTATCCCACAAAGGTTGTCCCTATCGATCAAAGAGTTTCTTAGTCATCAGGAAAGGTGTGGTCAAAACGAAATGATAAAACAGTAAAGTAACCATATTTAACTGTAGAATAGTAAAAATCATTTAACAAGTGGTGTCTCATGCTGTTCTAACTGGCACACAGTAAATGGTCCCTTACGCAATGTATCGCAAGAATTCATTTTTTGTACAGGACAATCAAGTAGATGGATATCTTTAAAGAAAGACATGAGTCTGGTTACACTCTATACAGCTGTTTATACCACTGAACTAAGCAATAAAACAATAGAAAAAGACAAAAAGCACAATTTAGGGGTTGGTAGAACAGGAGAATGCTGCAAATGAGCCAGTCCCCTTTCCACCAGACCTGTGGTACCCTCTCCTCATTTAGAGTGGGTGGTAACAATTAAACTTTCAAAGCTTGCTCTGCCATCAGAAGCCTTTGGTAGAGGGCCCATCTATTACAGATATATACGCACATCACAAAGTCCTGGGAAATATCGATGTCGGTTTTTCCTGCAGGAGTTCCCCATGAACCACATGGAAACCCAGGCAGGAGAAGACCGAGGTGTCCCCAGTATGCAAGGGAAAACTACATCACAAGCACATCACTTTTTTGTTTCACAGAAACATTTCACCCATTTTGGAGGTTTGTTTTTGTAAAACAAAAATGAGGCTGAGTGGGCTGCCCTGAAGGGGTAGCTGCATGGTATTACATTTCTTGTGGGAGTGCTTCCTCCATGTTAGCAGAAGCACAGTAGCCAAAATGCCCTCCCTGAGCAGTGGTGATGTCTCATTACCATGAGGCCTCTGCTGAGGAATAGGTTTAGACCGGGCCTCCACCTTAATGGGCTGGAAGACAATTTTTCGACGTCCCTTAGTGTTTCATATAATGCTAGTTGTCTCAGACATAATGAAGGGCAATTTAGTTAAACACTACAAACTAAGGGGTCTATTAGGATGGCAGGCGGACTTCAGTCCGCCCGCCACCCTAGCTGTGCTGGGACCGGCTGCCAGTGGTGCGGGGGTACCGGACCACCAATTAGGATGCCACCGCCGCGGTGTCATCCCGTATATATTACATTGTGGCGGGCGGTGCTGTAAGCAGCACCCGCCACAATGCAATATATGCATGTTGTGCATTGGCATGCACAACGTGACAGGCACCCTGCGGTACCTGCCACCTTGTGCATGCCAATGTTGGGGGGTACCATGGGTACCCCCCAAGTGCGGCCCCCACCCCCCTGGGGGCCCATATCGTGCCCCCCAAAGAAAACTCTGCATGCCTTTCCATGGTGGAGTCTCTGCCATGGAAAGCCATTGAAAATGCCTCCTCATGATATGGATGGCAGTGCCTGCAAGGCACCGCCACCATGTTATGGGCCTTTTCCGCCCGGTAGGCAATCGAGACTATTGCCTACCGGCAGAAAAGCGGCGGACGGTCTTTCCGTCTGCCACGGTACCCACCGCTGTGCTAATGTTGTGGGGGGTAAAAGGCTTTCTGGCGGAGTGATTTGGCGGGCGGATCGCCACCGCTGGTAGGGCGGTGGCGATCCACCTGCCATCCTAATAGACCCCTAAATGCTGAAAAATAAAACAAACTCGATCACAAATATAGTAAACTGAACTTTGTAGTACCACCAGATTCTCTCACAAATTCCCGGTGCTGTCACAAATGAATAACCGCTGGCAGCCAGAGAGCTTCAAGAACTGCTTCATCACATGCAGTCTTGAGGCAAACATAAAAACTGTCATCCTAAGTAGCTAAAAAAAACTTCTCCAAGGCTTACCCAATCCTTACATAGACATTTGACTGAATCTAGTCTAAAAAAAAAACCGAGCCGAAGAGGAAATGCACTAGCTAAGCAAACTAATTGCACAACCCATCTTGGATGTATTATGGCAAATTTGGCTCCTTGCCCATCTGGTATAGAGCAGGAATTTATCGTTTGTACAAACCCACTCCATTTCATAGGAAATCGCACATTAATAAAGTGCAAACAGGCCACTCGATCAATCCATACAGGAAGAAGGTAGTAGCAAACATGTTTCAGGTAGACTTAGCCAGCTAATCATTTCAATTTTTGAACTGTGATTTGCTCTGTTGACTCTGCTAGAGGGCTCCTGCTTATGTAATTAAAATGCTCTGTTCATGCCCCTAAAGGAACACCTTTCAAAAACCCTAAGAGCGAGATTTCTTCGATCACTAACGTGTCCGTGCAGTCCTCCTTCTGATCAGCGCCTTCATATCCTTCAAAGGAGCCTGATTCAGTCTGAGCAGCCAGATTGCAGCTCAAAAGTAACATACTTTTACTGCTCACAGTAGAAAAGGAAAGAATTTGGAATTCCTGCTATGTGGAGAAGTCAAACCTATGACTCCTTCAAAGTAGAGATGTTGGAGCTACTGCTCGGTTATAAGCCTTGTATTGAAGTCAGATCAGCAGCACGAGACGATAAACTTCTAACTACTTACACAGAAGAGAGGAACAACTATATATCAAGGGAGCAGGTATTACTCTATGTAAAGTGATTTAGCCATATTAGCAGTTCAAGATAACAGAGCTCCTGCTGCTTATAAAGCAAAAATGTGAGAATGGCAGTTTTGGATGTAGAAGCGAGTCTTTGATGAGAAGGGCCAGAATAGCAGCAGAAGGTATCCAAGTTCTCCTTACTCAGAGGTGAGAGGTCAGAACTCCAACCTTTGATCACAAACTGCTTTAAGTGAACTACCACTAAGAGAAGATGAATGCCATAGTGGCACCACTGGGTAACTGAGAATCGGCCAGCTGCTCTCTTTTCTGGCTTCTGTGAGTTAAATAGTCACTGCTTTGCGGTAATAGAGTGGTAAGTAATGGAAAATCAAGTATCAAGCCAGTCTGTAGAATAAAGACAGCACTGTTGTGTAGGGATGACTAAATACAATGAACTGACATGCCCCTTAAACTCATACTGATTTGCACCCCCCACGTTCCCCAGATGAATATGTGGTGAATCCCATGAAGCCTGCAGCCCGGATCCCAGAGCCACAGCATCAACAAGAAGATGAAGATGACCTGTATGAGGAGCCACCGGACCTACCCAGAAAAGGTTGCACTAGTTTCAAAGCCACACTGCAGTCTCTCAAATATCCATGTTTCTTCCTTTTTTTTAAAAATATAAATGGTTTGCTGCAAGATCAACGTTTGTGCACAGAGAGAAGAATTTCACTCAATGTGCTGTCAGTGAAAGTATTCTTTCCTTTTAACCTACCCTTTCTCAACTGTCTCTGTCCCAAAAAGATGATCTTCCTGTCAGAACTCCAGCCACAAAGGGATCACAAGACATGCTTCTCTCTGGTCATCTAAAAAAAAAAAAAAACTTTTAAAAGATGTGCAGTGAAAATTTTGATTTTCTCCCATCCCCAAGATAAAAATGTTTTTTGCATTGAGACTTGTTACTGATGCAATGTTTAGAAAGCTCTCTGATGTTGGCACCAACAGGCTTGACACGCTAACTAGATTGGCACCATGCAACAGTGCACCTAGTTAATGTATACCACAAATCAAACTCTTCTATTATCAAACTACCTAATGGACTGTGTATGTAATTCTGTTCTTACCTACACTCCTAACATTCTGCTTAAAGACCTAAACCCCTTCAGGAACTGCTGAGATCTTTCTTTCTATGTTCCACATGGCTGGTCTAGAGCTGTTGCACCAACCTAGTCATGGAGCATGTCATCTCCTTGATACTATTATTTATTTAGGCAGGTTTTGTCCACTTTTCTTTATATTAATCCAGTGTTTCGATGCAGTCATTTTTGTACATCAATTGAAATTATGAATCCTCCTTACCCTCTCTTCCAATAAATATTTTCCTTGCTCACCTAGGCTTCCATATATAAGCAAAACCTTGACAGCTCATTTTCATGTTTATTTGCAGATTTATTTTTTGAGCTGGCGTACTTTTGATTCTGTATCTTTAATCTCCAAGTTTAACCAAAGTATATTTCAAACTCTATAGATTTTTTTTTTTAATCCCACTTCAGTCCCTTTTCACCCACCACCCCACTTTACATTCACGTGGTCTTTGGTTTTCCACAGATTTGCTAAACCCCGAAATTCAAATTAGATGCACTGAATGAGCGTGACCGATGGCGGACTCCCCGGAATTACAGGACCATTAGCGGTCTAAACAATCTGAATATTTCTGTAGTAAAGTACACCAGAAATAAGGAATCCAGACGCGTAAGTGGTAGAAAATTAAAAAAGTTTTTTTCCAGAGAAAGGACTTCAACCTCCAACTACAGTCAATTTTCCTCCTCCGCTTCAGCCGTCAGTTGCCAGTGGAATACAGAATATAGAACCTAGAGCATGAGCCATAGTCATATACAACATTCCCTTGCCTTAAAAGAAGCATAAAGAGCCTTCTATAACAACCATATTACCCAAGCTTTAAAACTCCTCTAAAGCCCTCTTTAACATAGCTGCACAGATTACCAATCCACACTGCCTCCATTCTCTTTTAAACCCCTCGCAAAAACTATTTGACTCTATTTTTTGGCATAAGATTGAAATGATTCACTCCCCATTTGAATCAGAGCAAACATTGCGTTCCCTGGATCCTCTGGACCAAGGGGACCAATGATTAAATCCGAATCATTGGCTGCCGTAGCAGAATCCGGCCTAATCGATGTTATATTGGCCTAAACCATCTAGGTCTCCCTTTGACCCATGCCCTAAACCTGTGATACATAAAGCCACAACTGCTCTGGCTCCTTCCTTGACTAAGTCTCTTTTTTACTCCGCTCACTGTTTACAAGGAATTCTTACGGATTAGGAAAATAGCAGTCATTGCTCTTGCTAAAAGAAAGGCCTAATCTGGATCCAATAGGAATATCAAACTTGAAACCTATTTCCCTGCTCCCTTTTCTTGTCAAATGTCTAGAAAAAGTGGTGGCATCTCATTTTCAGTGCTTCTTGGAGTCTCTAAAAACTTATCAAGCAGGATTCTGTTGAGGTGATAGTATTGAAATGGTACTACTATCCACTCTAAATGTTCTAGGAATGGAAATAGACACAGGTAGCTTTGGGGTACTCATTCTCGTCAGTTTGTGATCTGCATTCAGCACTAACAAGTATACCCTCTTAAACACACTTTTCTCCATTCTTTGCCAGGGAACAGATATTAACTGGTTCATCCTCCTTTATTTCTGAAAGAACACAGTCTCTTTGTGTTAATTGTTCTCATCCTCATTCGCCCTGAGTTGCTGTGTCCATCAGGGGGCCATTCTTTCACCCATGTTGTTTAACATATACATTACCATTGGCCAACCTCCTTCAGTAAATGTATGTAAAATTCTATATGTACGCAGATGATTCTCAACCTGTCTTCAGCTTGTAACGACTGACATTCCCATCAGTGGGCAGATGCAATTGTTTTGTCACATGTTGATACATTGCAGTAGGTTACATCACGGTAATCACATCGTGATTATCTTCTTTAAATTGAAACTTAGATGGCAAGTATTATTTCAAATCCTTTTTATATATATATATGTGTATATATTAGCACTAGAAAAACAAAGATTAAAGTGAAGTTATAGTTACAAAATCTTGGCTTGGAAACCCTAGAAATTAGCTGAAAGTAGATTTATAGGTAGGTGTTGACATGACATACAACCTAATATTTAAAAACACAACAGATCACTAAAATCCACATAAATATAATTTAATGCATTAACTATGACTTATCACCTCATCAAATCACTCATGTTAAATATCTTCAGTGATATTACTGATGACATCTCAAATGACATCATCCGTCATACATTACTCCAAAAACCCTTGCATCATTTTAATAAAGAAATGTGTTTGTAAAGGATCTGTAGTCTTAGACACTACAGCATAGAATTGTTGTGTATACACATGTAGGTACATAGAGTGAAAGTAGTCTAACCCCTTGAGGCTAGTGTGGTTGTACATGTTGTAGGTTATATGGTGCACAGGTTACAAACCAGTAAGGTTTGGGGTGCAACACTATTACTCCATGTTAAACAAAGTAAAGGCTGAACACACCTGATGTGGGTTGCTGAAGCATGTTTCAAGGTGGGTTGTTGCTTAAAGCCATAGCCTGATCCCAAAAATGTGTGAGAGGCCAAAGCTCTGTTGACAATAAATTGGGATATCTGGGCACATGCCAATTTTTTATAGTTGTAATACAGTGCTTTGGACAAATTATTTTTTGCAAGGATGTTTAGAAGGTGTGGATGTTTATTCCCAGAAAATCGCTGAAGATTTTGTGGCATTGTATATTCTTGCATATTGTGGAATAGCAGAGGTTTGCTTAGTTGGTTTATCTCTCACTGGCACTCTAGGCATGGCACTATGGTTGTAGGTCATTGTGCCCTTCTCATGAATATGTGTAATGTATTTGACCAAACTATAGAGTGTTGTCATAGGGCATGGCACCAGTATTCTTCCAGTGGCAAATGCATAACTGTCAACCTCTCTTCCTCAAATAAATTGGGGGTCATGTGATGTCTTTCAGAAAATAAATCCATTAGGGTGAACAGAACCACTGTACCTCATGGGAAGGCCACATTGGGTCCCATGGTAGTACTGATGTACCCGTGGCACAATTTGTTTAAAAACTGTAGTCCCTCTGGGCCCCTCCAACCGCAAAAAGTGCCAGGTGGTCAGGGTGCCCCCACTTGGCAACCTTCTACTTTTTTTAAAGTATCATTTTTAGGGCAAAGAGACCAAGTCTCAGATTCCTGTATGGCACCCATAACATTTTTCTCTGGTTTGCTAGCAGCCAGTCAGATTGCTCAGTACTGCGGGAGTGGTACTGGGCCCACATTACCAAAAAGGCCTACAGGATAAAAATCTACCTCTACTGATTTAGAGATCCCGAATGTTTTATATTTATTTTAGGAATATGTGGACCAGTCATCCAGATATAGCTAACTTTTTAATCCATTCAAGACCACACCAAGCATTGCTTTAAAAGTGAATTTCGCACACAGCTGAACGGATTTACATTAAATAACACTTTCTGAGTAAAGTTCTAATGGTCTGCCAAATTTGTTGCAATTTTGTTCAGCTGTTTTTTTTATATCATAGGGTAACATTTCCTGTGGGACTTCAAATGAGAAATCAATATTTTGGTACCCCTGTTTTTTTCTTGGCCCCCTCCTGACATATTGGCGCAAAATGTTCCATGTATATGGGTTTTAAATGCTACTTACAATCTAAGCTTGTGGTAAAGATATTCAAATCTTTTTGAAAATGGAGGGGTAAACTCCCTTACCTCCCTGTTTTTAATGTGTGCGTAATATATATATTATAGGGGGTAAACTCTTATTAATAAATGTGTGTGTGAACCTTCAAACCCCCTTTAATTAATTAGTTTTATTAGGGTACATCCTATATATCTACAATATATATCTCCCCCGTCTTACCCATCTCTGAACCTGAAAAATCCCTTACAACCCCTCAATTCTACCATCCCGAAGCCTAAAAACCTTCATACGACCCCTTAATGCTACCCGTCCCTGAACCCCTTTCTACTGCTTAACCCTGCTCATCCGTAAAACTTTAAAATTCCATACCACTGCAGTTCGTTACATAATGTAAAATATATAAATTTATATACCTAATGTTACGTGAACCATTGAAAAAAATATTACTTACCTGCGATATGCAGTACTGACTAAAAACATCTTGAGGTACTTGTCTGCGATGTAAAAACTCTGATGTACTTAAGTGTCATGTACTGACTTCAATGTGACGGTAGCAAACCAGTGATCCTAACTTTCTTGCGTGCTACCTGTGCCACTGTTCAAACACTGTATAACAGTGAGCTTCTTCATATTCATCCCATTTACTGTAGTTTTACTTGCAGTCAAGAAGGCGTCAGAATGGCACATCACTGATTAGCATCTGTGAATGGTTGCTCGCCCTACTCCCCCTAATCTGATTCAAAAGCTAGGAATTATCTTGGATGAACAGCTCCCTTTCGAACTAAAAGTGACTGCTCTCTCTTCGGCATGTTTCTAAAAGCTAACATTACTTAAATGTATACATACCTTCGAGAAGCCTATACACTACATTTCAGTGGTCATGGTCTAATCCAAACTGGACTACAGTAGCAGTATATACCTGGTTGCCAATGCAGAGACTAATGCAGAATGCCGCAGCCAGACTTCTTATAGGCCAAAGGAAATAGGATCACTTACTGCAGACTATCCTGGCTCCTGTGGAATGGGTGGGCGGGGGTGGGGGGCAATACAGTGGCTTTTGGCATGGTAATTTCTAGCAAGGATGGACCTCTGATGAACTACATAGATACATTATTGCGGTATATATGAGATACTCTGATTAATCAATGCTGTGTCTAGTACTTCTTCGGAAATTGATACTGGAAAAAGGCAAGAACTTATTTTCAGCAACTTTCAAATAATTATGAACAGAACAGCTTTCCTTTTGTAATGGTGTGTAGCATGCAAAATTCCCTACGAGTCTGCTAACTGTTCACAGGCTATTCGCAAAAAACAGCATCAGTAAAAAAAAAAACACTAATGGATATTGGCAAGGAAGATGTTCAACCAAGAGTACAGTAGGTACAAGGTACAACCTATTGTGGTCCAAAGATGTGTGGAGATTCAGTATACCAGGATCCCTGATTTGACTAATTCAGTGTGTGTCCCCAATTGGTTTGCTGAAATTTTAGGCCCTAAAGCTATTTGGGTGCAGAGATAACTTCTGGTCCCCACGATGGTGGCCAGAGGAAATGGGGACCCCCCCCTTCACCGGTGGCGAAGGTCAAAAACCTGGGTGTACTAATGGACGATTCTCCGTCCTTCAGGCCACAAATTAAACCACTGTCTTCAGCAACCCACTATGTGCTAAAAACCATTTGGAAAGTCCTGCAGTTTCTGGTGGATGAACATAGGAAGACCGTGGTAACAGGATTGGTGATGTCCCGACTGGATTACTGCAACAGCCTCCTGCTGAATGCCCAACAGGGGCTGCTAATCAAACTCCAAATCCTGCAGAATGCAGCAGCCCGCCTGATTACGGGTACACCCAAGTTTGCCTCGGTAGCACAGGATCTGGTGAAGCTACATTGGCTACCAGTACGTAAAAGAATAGTTTTTAAAGCGCTCTGCGTGATCTTCAAGGCATTGCATGGCCTAGGCCCCCAATGTATGACACTGCTCTTCCAGTGGTACAAGCCTGCAAGATCCTTAAGGTCAGCTGAGCAGGGGCTGGTTGTAGTCCCAAGAGTCAGGAAAGCTCGCTGGGGGGGGCAGGAGCTTCTCCCTGGGTGCGGCGAAGGCCTGGAACGCGCTGCCGTTGAGCCTCAGACAGATATCTGACCTGCTGTCATTCAGGAGAACCCTAAAGACGTGGCTCTTTACACACTAATTCCTCAGTGCATGCATACTAGTGATCACTCAGTGCCAGGACACCTCCGGGTAACAGCGCGCTTTAAAAATGTGAAAAATAAATAAATAAATAAACTAAAGTGTGACCATAATATGACCTTCATACCAGAGTGTAGGTTGATGTTCCTAGCTCTATGTAGTTTTGCACTGCACTCGGCATGCCTCATTCGTCCAGGGCTGATTGGGCAAAGGTTGATGTACTGTAAATTTATTTTCGGGTGAAGATAATAGTTTAAAGGAACAGCAAGCCCCTTAATTTTAAGGGTTTGCTCTGACTTAAATTGTGACTCCTTCCTCTCCCCACCAGATGCATATGGGGCGCAGCCAATAAACCCAGCAGCGCGAAACACGCAGTTGCAGCATGAGCAAGATGAGGTGGATGACTTGTATGAGGAACCCCCGGAACCTGCTGATATCTATGAAGAGCCTCCACAGGTTGGTGTTTTATGTGTCTTGGCTGAGAGAAGCGAGTTGAAAAAAAGAAGAAAACAATATATATATATATATATATATATATATATATATATATATATATATATATATATATATATATATATATATATATATATATGTGTGTGTTTTTTTTCTCTCACTCTTTTCCCCCCCAATTGCCTTACAATGTTCCTTGTATATGTCCTGTCCAGGTGCAGGCTGCAGCAGAAACCATGTATGAAAGTGCTTCAGAATACCTACAGGGAAAGGGGCTGTGTGCCAGGGCTCTCTATGACTATCAGGCTGGTAAGGACTGTGTGTCATTTTACGCTGTGTAATCTACTTTAGTGCTGTCTGACGCTTCTCTCACTATTTAAACATCTTGGCTGTCTCATGTATAAAACGCCCATCCTCTGTACCTTTGTCTGCTCTTTTCTCTAACGATGCGACTGTCTCATTTCGCACACTGTTTTGCCCTCGGTCTCTATTTCGTCTTCTCTTTTGTGCTTTTTCTGTATCTTTTTTAACCCCACCATTTATTCCTTCAAAAACTCTAGATTTGTTTTAATATAATGTGCTGGTTTGGCGCATGAAAGACAACCGTTAAGGGGTAACTTTACTGTCATTCTTATAATATCTTATTGGAGCAGTTTGTATAATGTAGCCTAAGTGCAATAGAAGCAGAACGCTTCATACAGGACCGTAATTGTGTGATGCTGCTTGCGGAATACAGGGCCCTGGATGGAATTTTACATAAGCTGGGTAAAGAAATGTGATCATCTACATAAATGTATTTGCATTTACAAATGGCGCGAATGTTGGAAAGAGTCAGGTGGAGGGATGAAAGGTAGGGGAAATTAGGAGCGGTGTTAACTTTATGAATACATGGTTGGTAAGGACCAGTATTGACCGAAAAGTGTGGTCATTCTACATGTTTGAAGTTTATAAGGAAATTATCCGGTTTCAGTTATTTTCTTTCCTTCTCTTAGCGAGCTCTGTTTTCATCTGGTATTGTGTTTATTGGCTAGTTAGCCTGTTTACTGATGTGTAGGGCATTGGTGGATGATACAGAATGACTAGAACGTGTTGTGTGTTGTTGCATTGCAGCGCCGGTTTGACGAGGAGCAGGCCCATATGATGAAGCATGACATCCTTTGGGGTGTGTGAGGGCACTTCACAGACCTGAACACACTCACTTATGAACTGCACATCGATCGATTATACCTAGTAAGAAAGAATGAGCCAGAGACTATCCAGAAGGTGTACATCGTATGTTTGTACCACCTGGATAGTGATGTAGTGTGTGGCAATGTAGAAGATGGCCTTCAGTAAAGGTGAACTCAGGAAGGCCTGTAATCTTGGGCACCGCCATTGAAGTGCGAGCAAATAAATACTTGATACAGGGAATGGAAGAAGCTGTTGGTTTGGTTGATGGGTTTGATCTGACATAGGACACTTGGTAGCTAGTTTTCTGAGAGTTCTTCACATGCATCTTTGAATTTGAAGTAGAGATCAATAGCGAAGCTGTGGTGTGTAATGGTACTCCAGTTAACATGTACAGGATGAACAGGGGCGTGAGTAGTACCCAATAACTCGCATGTCTAAGGATCCTGGACGGGTAGTGAGGAGAAGGAGGCCTTTTAACCCTTCTCTGTGATGTTCTAGCCGTTATGAATGACCTGTGTTATAGATTCCGTCAATCTTGCCTAGGATTTTCTGGGCCGTTGCTCTTTCTAGAAACGTATTCAAGAGCTGGTGGTGGGTGCTGAATTCGTAACTAGTAAGGTCCTCTAGGTGAACGGGGAGATTTTTGGATAGCAACATAGTTTTACTTTTTTTTTTTTGGTATGCTTGGAATAAGTCAGCAAGGAGCGAATTATTGATACCCACATTTGCATCTGGAGTGAGGCTGTTTACATGGGAGGAAGGACTAGGATCATCCTCCAGTTGTTAACTAGGTCATCAATAAAGAGGCTGCAATGAGTTCCATGGTGGATGCGGCATAACAGTGAAGTTGTTTATATTGGTGCATTTTGTGACCATGTGTGGGATGACAAGCAGGGGATCTGGGTTTGCGCAGTGATTAGCTGTATTGAACAATGTTCAGATTATTGACGTCTTGGTACAGTAGTATTTGGCTTTGTCAATGTAATATATTGGAGTGTTCTAAGCTCTCGAAAACCCGCCACCTCTTCAAAAGAGTGATTGGAAAATCTTCTCAAGATTTCTTATTAGGGTATTTATATCTTGTATACAACAGGGTGCTTTGGGATATGAGAGTGCTTGTCAGCGAGAGAGTGGAATTCAGATCAATTCAGCACTGGTTGTTGGGCTGAGAGAAAGCATAACCATGGCAATGGAAGAGTAACATATTTTTGAGGGCTCTAGAGATGGCTGTTGAGAGTTTGGGTAATTTCTTGTGGAGGCTTAGTGGATGTGTTGCGAGACAGGTGAAGCAAGATAGTCTGTGCAGCCTAAGGAGATGGATTACAGACCTGTGAGTGGGATTTTTTAATAGGATGAGATCTACATTGGCAGGAGACCATGTGCTGTGTTTACATGGGAGAGGTTGAAAGAGGAGACCTCTAATAGAGGGTCCCCCATAGAATTGAGGTGAAACAAGTTGTGGAGACTCCAGTGGCGGCTGGTGGGGGACAGTGGTGGTGGTTGGGGGGGTAGGGGAAAAATTAAGAAAGGCTTGGCTGCAAATGCCAATGCTGCCGCCTCTTCTCAGTTTTCTTCTTTGGAACTGAAGCACCCAGGCTCCCGGTCTCTCCCAGCCAATCATGATGCTGCCTTACAGCAGCGTTGTGATTAATCTGAGCACTGTGGCTCGGCGCTCAGAGAGGCTGGGAGGCTGGGCATGTTTTCCACACAGTCTGTACAATACAGCCTGTAGAGAACAAGCACCTAGATTGTAAAACCCTCTGGGTGCTTAAACAGGCATAGTATGATGGACTACTCACAGTCCAACATGGGTCGGACACTCCCGCACGGTATTCTATTTAAGCCATTAAGCGTGTAACATCAGTCAAGGCATAAACACTTTTACTATTATTGCACAAAAGCATTGTTATATCTGCTCTTGTTACCCCCCCCCCCCAGTTCTTCCGTGCCTCTGCTCACTAAATATACCTGAAATGGGGTTCGATAGAGGTTGCAGGAGTTCACTAAGTACATTGGATTGCACATTACAATATACCATATCCAAACGCCATTTCTCAAGTGTCAGAATGGGGCCCCTTGTCCATCCCATTGCCGCTTAGCTAGCAGCATACCAATGGCAACTAGCTTTCTGACCGCCTTATCTAATTCCTTATCATAACCCTGTACAGCTAGCATCAGATCCATCTCTATGGGCGAGCTAACTATAATTCCCAACTCTCGAAAACCATTTCCCCAGAATTCATGCACCCTCTGGCAACACCAGACAGTATGTACAAACCCAGCTTCACTCTCATAGCACCGTTGGCACTCTGCAGTATCATGTAATCTGTATCGGGGTAACCTCTCTGGAGTGTAATAAAACGATTTATGTATTTAAAATGTATTAATCAGTGCTACCCATTGAGCAATATCTCTTTTGTCCTGGAGCAACAATATCACCATACATTATCGTCCATGGCTCTGCGGAGGTCTCTCTTCCACTCCAGCCGCGCTTTTGCCTTGCCTGGCCTTTGTGCTTCTTGCACATAAGCATATAGTGTTGTTACCAATGTGACAGGGGTGCTTTTCTTAATCCGAGATGTAAGCGCTGGCATATCCAGGGTCTCCTACAGCGCGTCCCTCAGTCACGCAGTGCGTACTTGGCCCTATAACAATGATAGCGAGTAAGAGCTGAAGGTGGATGTTCTGTACCTTGAGTAGTCTCCCATTCCCCTCAACCCTGTCCTGAAAAAGATCCCCCATCTTCATTATCCCCATTTTACGCAGGGCAGACTTAAGCCTTTTTCTTGTCCCACCGGGAACCAGGTGAACCATTTAATTGAGGCCCGCGGAGAGTACAGCAGTGAACCTGATTGTTTGTCTAACATACGTCACCAGGAATGTACTGTATCCTGTATTGCACCCTCATTGTTCTCTTACAGGAATGAGTAACCAGACAATCAATTTCTTTTTCATAAAACCTCAGAAAAAGAACACGCTTCCTGTTAGCCCCTCCCACGCCTTACAAACCAAAACTCCGTACAGCCATATAGCACACCACTCCTTCCCACCCTCGCGATTCCCCCACAAAAAATAGAAAAATTTACAATCTTAACGTGGTGTAGCACACATGGGGGTGTATGTTGCCGGCTTTCAAGCTCCTTCCCGGTCCCGTCCGTCTTCTCATAACCCTATTTCAAACTTATGCCTGACTCCAGTTAGATAAGCATGTATAGTCCCCTTTCAAAGGCCAGCCGTCTCCCGTCTCGGATAACTGGAAGGAGCCAGCGTGTGCCAGGTTAGTAATCTCCACGGGTGCAGAACCATACTTCCCACCCCGGACTGACAACCCGTCTGTGTACCGAGTTCCTGCTGTATGCAGCTTGAAACAGTCTTGCCAAAATCTCCGGTCCAAGCGAGAGGGGGCCCCCCCCCCTCCCAACCATTTTGGTTGTGTCCTTGAGGCATCAACGTAATGGTAGAAAGGGCAATATTTAGTGAGAAGTACCCACATCTTATGTCATGCCCCGACTCTCTCAGCTCGATTATCCAGCGTCCTGCGGTATCCTAGGCATTAACCAGCTTGTTATTGTTCCTCTGTATCCGGTGCGTCCTCTTCATCGTTGAAGGTTTTTTTGGTGGAGCTCCCTTTGCCCCTCACTCCCCCGTTCCGTTTTCAGGAATTGGAGTACAAATTTGGGATCTGTGAAGAAATGGGCCTTCACTTCCGAGATGACTCTTAGCTTAGTGGGATACATCATGCTTTACTCTATATTTTACACTCTCAATCTTCTTTCTCTTCACTTAGACAAACTGACAGCAAGCTTCCTGGACTTATGTGAAGTCAGGGTAGGTGGACAGCTCAGCACCCTCGTAGCGCGACACTTTTAGTTCTCTTGGCTTACGCAGACTCTCATCCCATCCCTGTAGTTCAATAGCCCTGCCCAACATGTCCACGAGAATACATTCAACAAATTGCTCCATGTTGCCTATATTGGTGGATCCTGCCACTCCCACTTAACGTATATTATTCCCTCTGGAACGTGCTTCCAGGTCTTCTGCTTGCAATGTGTGCAGCAATTTGTCCATTTTCTTTTGCAGTTCTGAATCCACATTAATTGTGTCCTCTGTATTAGATACTCTTCTCCCTACATTGTTCAGCCTCTCCTTGTGATTATCCAGCCTCTCTGCCATTCTGTCCATGGAGAACGAGAGGGCCTCAATCCTCCCATCTATTTTCGCAGACCACATTGCATAGCTGCTTAGATTTGCTTTAATTCTCCATCTGCAGAAGGGTATGTGGACTCAGGACCAGAGTCTGTAGTGTTTGTCTCTGGATTTAGAAACCTAACTCGGTTCAAATTGAATCTTGGCCTGTGATCTTTATATTTCCCCATATTGGCCACTCACCACAGCACTTCAATAAACTCTTAGCCTGTGGATCAGAATGGGCCATGTAGAGGGCTTTGCTTTATACACTCACACCAGCTTCAGGTTCCACTGCAGCGGGCGACCCCAGAATGCAGTGTGGTAGCCCCAGAGCAATCAGGCCACACACTCGGGTAATCTGTGCTACGTTCGCACACCCCAATGCAGCAAAGTTCCGTCAACACCAGAGGCACCCGACCACTTGCAGCCAACTCGCACCAGCCAGGCCAATCCAGAGTCGTTCTAGGCCGCAGGGGTCTCCGTACCAGACATCAACCACCTGCATAGGCCCGCTGTAGTTTCTGCGCACCCACTTGGGCGAACACTTCTCATGCACTACCGATCCCAGAAGGCCTTGGCAGTGGCCACGCCCACCTGGGCTGGGACTTTTCATTTAAAGTGCGTGAATACTGGGCTTTCTTTTCCTCTTAACCACGCTGCTGATGAAGGGCTATTCCCGAAACATGTTTGGCGTTTTCATTATTGAATTGCATTCCTGACTGGGAGCCTGCTTGCATGACAGCGATAAATAATAAAAGAAGCTTACTTACTTCTTGTGGCCTCATTTCAAAAGTGTTCCTGATATATATATATATATATATATATATATATATATATATATATATACACACACACACACACACACACCCCTGGCGCTCTCTTTACCGGTGCCGTACTCCTTAGCAGAGCCTTGCTTTTAATTATCCATCACACCTCCTTTGTTAAGGAAATGAGTACGCACTCACAAAGTCCGTTATTTCCCAAGATTTTATTCGCAGTGATTTCCAGCATATAAGTAAAAAATTCAATCCGACGCGTTTCACTACAAACGTGTAGCTTGCTCACGGTTAATACTATGAAAAGCTTAAGCCACTCCTATTTCTATGGAGGGTCCGCCAGTAACTGTGGAGTCATTGCATCACTTCCTGTTAAAATACCGGAAGTGCGCTGGGAACTGTAGTTTTTAAATATCATCAATAAAATTTTATGTTTCAAAGTTTCTAGCATCATTTTTTTCCTTGTTTTTTATATATTTATATTACATTTTTTTACATTCTCTCCCACCTTTGTCAATACCTTATATCAAAAGGACTCCCATTGCGTCTTACATAAAGATTACCGGACGATTTACAGCTCACGGTTAGGTCCGATAGAATTGTCCGTTTTGAATTCTAGATTATCCAACTTTATTAAGTTGGTATTTTACCAAATCAAAGCTGTAATACTGTGCCTGGAGTGATAAATGGCTTTTGTCATTTTACAGCTCGGCAAGGACAGCACTGTGCTCCTATGCTTAAAGACTTTGCTGTAGAAATGGCAAAAGACTTTGTCCATTTTTATCTCTGCATGGATAGCACTGTGCTAATCCTTTGTTTAAAAACTTTAATAGAAAAGCAGACATTTGAGGTGAGCAGATCTAGAGTGTCCCTGGTGTTGAGAGTGCTCTATATAGGAGCTGCATTCCACCTAAACTTGAGAACTACCCAGAGTTCTCTGCTTCTTTTTTTGCATAATTTATTCGTCACTCTATGCCTGAAAGGGTATTTTTTTTATATATATCATTAGAAGAATGTCCAATATACCCCAAGTCGTTTCACATAACAGATTGCAATTATGCTGGGCACTCTCTATTTTGATTTATGGATGCACTAACTTTGCAATAAAGACACTGCAAAATACTCCACGTTGTGGTCTGTTCTGTTCGGTTGCCGAGCAAGTGGCAGTTCAAGGATTGTGATTATATATATATATATATAAATATATATATATATATATATATATATATATATATATATATATATATATATATATATATATATATATATATATATATATATATATATATATATATATATATATACTTGAAGATGAAGGATCACAAGAAAACAACAGCCAGCCAGGGCAAAAATCTGGATCCCAAAGGATACAATGAGTCACAAAGAAATAAAATATCCAAGAAAGAAGTGACTCAAACAGATATATTCACCAAAGAACAAAAATATATTTCCACTACAACGTTTCAGCTTCCGCCTTCCTCAGGTAGTTTCAAGATGGTAAGCTCAGTGGCTGCACAGATGACACAGCTGAATTTTCAAAAAGCATCATGAGTGAAGATTCCATTTGGAATGTGGAATCAATGCAGTCCTGAGAGTTCTTGAGATATGCAGTAATCAGGATGTGTTGTCAGTAATGTTTAGTCCATCTGGATGCAATGATTTTAAACGGTACATCCAGAAGTTTTCCTTGGAGTCCAGTAGTTCTTCCTTTGAGACATGTTCCACGGGGAAAATCTTCAAATCTGATAGTGAATGATCCACAAGGTTAAAATGATTGGCTACAGGCTGGTCAATTTTCTTATTAATTATGGCTGATTTGTGGTTCCTGAATCGTGTGCGGAGCTCATTCATTGTTTGGCCTACATATTGTTTTTTACAGCTTTGTCGTTGGTATTGAATCACATAAATAATGCATGTTGAGCGACATGTAAGATGCTGTCTTATTGCATAGGTCCTTCTGGTAACATAACTAGTAACTGATGATGTTTGTAAAAGGTATTCACACGTGATGCACCTTTTAGAGTCACAGAAATGAACCCCTGGATTTGTTACAGCTTGCTTAAGTTCTGCTCTCACAATAAGAGATCGTAAATTTGGAGCTCTGCGGTAAGCAATGACTGGCGGTTTTGGAAAAACCTTTTGCAATTTTTCACAAGTAGACAGTAAGGGAAATGTTTTTTGCATTATATTTCTGTAGTTGGGATTATATATATATATATATATAATCTGTTATGCGAAACGCCTTGGGGTATATTGGACTTTCTTTTAATGAGCCCTTGCTTCTGAACTTCTTTTGGAAGGAGTAGTCTGTTGAGCAGCATAGATCTTTTACTGACGCTTTCAGAGTCCTCGGCTGCTCAAGAATTTTCTCATTTACCATTAGACCAGTAACTTTATTATGCATATAATTAACTTATCTGTTTCCCCACATACATTTTGTTTTTACATCTTTTTCGTAGCTGATGACACAGAGATCTCCTTCGACCCAGATAACATCATCACTGATATTGAGATGATTGACGACGGCTGGTGGCGTGGTTATGGTCCAGATGGCCACTTTGGCATGTTCCCTGCCAACTACGTGGAACTTATTGAGTGATCGTTGCAACAAACAGAGGAGAGGTCAATTGCAGAAGATGATGGATGTCAAACACCCACTTAAAATAGAATCCAAAAGCAAACTGCTGGTTTATCACATCTGCTGTTTTAAGAAGTTACTTTTCAGAGTAAAGCTTTCAGAACTGCCATGTATCATGGACGTGTGCAGGGTCCCGTCTCAACCTTTGATCTGGCTGTGGCCGTGTGGTGATGACTTTTGAGGCAGTGGTTGTGTACTTCCATTTTTACCTTCAAGGTAGAAAACATGGTGCTGAAGTTAATGGAATATACGAAATTTGGCTTGTATTGCGCTGATTCTGAAAAACTCCCCTCGTATCGTGTCTTTTGGCTTGGGTCTTTTTTTTTTCATAAACCAAATCTGTTATATTTATGGGATCCATCATTACTTGTCCAATGTCATGCACTTTGATTGTTATGTTGATAACACAGTTTGCCTTGTATCATCAACGACACTCAGAATGTCTGTAATTTGGTGGCTTTGGTGTGGGATTGGGTGCACATGTTTGGGTACAGAGGGAGCTTGCAGATGGGAAATGTTTTCATTTTATTTTGTCAAATTTTAAGCAGTATTGTTGATGCTATGAGTAGACTCCATTTCTTGGAGAGGCTTAATAAAATGACTGATCTTTAGTATGCAATTAAGGCCAGCCAAGCTCGGTGAGACAAATACATGAAAAGTGACAATGTATGTTAAAGTGGTTCCGAGTCACTCTGCGAAAAGTAAGGGTTAACTCATCTCTTTTTGTAAATACTGCCCATACCACTTTCATTTTATTGACGATGGTGTAGATGAGATCACATAGTATTCACATACTGCCTGTATCCATATTTCTCCAACACACTTGGCTGTAAAATTAACTGATTCTTAAGATTCTATTGTAGTCATTCACATTAAGAAGGCAGTTGTTAAAAGGGGGGACTGTATGCCTCCCTGCCAACCCACATCATCCCTGGCATGTTTTTGCACACCACTGATGTTTGAAACTTAAAGAAAAGATGTTTAGAGGTAACTTTTTTGAGATAGTTCTTCCTTTCATCTAGAATGTGACCAAAACCATACACAAAGTGCTGATCTGATAGTATAGTAAGTGTGGCCACTAGCATCACAGTCACTATACCGTCTTGACCCAGCGATAACTGTTGGACACCTCATCTTGCATTAATCAAACTGGTCTTCCTTTTCAAGCCAACATCAAAACTTTTGTGCGCATCTTCATACACTGCTGAGTTTTTAAGAACTTGCGTATAGCAGTGGATGATAACTTTAGAGGCATACATAAATAGCCCTGTTCAAAATCACGTTAAGAATGTATTTACATTTGAAAACCAAGTGGGGGAGGCACAATTTTATTTTAATAAGTTGGAGCCGTTTGGGCATTTTGGGGGATTGAATGAAGAAAGAGAAGCAAACAATGGGACCACGGTAAGATTATACAGGTATAAATTGAATTGTAAATACTAGAGCCATTGAAGGGCTACATTTTTTACATATAAAATGTTTCTCTTTACAAAATTGAACCAACAAAAGTAAATTGCATTGTGAAGGGAAATCACCTGTGGATTGATTTTGAAGTTTAGATCTTAAAAGCTAGAGAAGGGAGTACTAGCAGTTTTTAATCTTCTTAGTAATGATTATTTTGTCTTATTTGACCAAAGTTTGCCGAAGTAATTACTGTGGTTTAATCCAAGTGGTATTAATAAACTTCCTACATTCCTGTATAAATCCTTCTTCCAGTTTGATGTTTTAATAACTACAGCTGAGTGTACTCCTATCAAGTGCACACCAGACCTAAAGATGGATTTATTATTTTAATAATTTAATATTGTAATAATTGGGTCAGTACTGGGCACATCTTAGGCTGTATGATCCCAGTCGATTCCAACCCACCCGCTATTTTTAAAATAAATTCCTGACAAATGTGTACTTCCCCTAATTGGAGACCTTATTCCCTACAATATTTCATTTATTGACCTTTCTTCCTTATTAGCTTGGATCTTTGTTGCACATTTACTACCAATGATGTCTGTCCTTCTGGGGCTGGTAGAGTACTTACGGCACTTGGAGTAACATAGATTCTCTTCTAGATGGATAAATGATGGCTAGCTCTAGACGTCCTGCTTTCAAACTGGGCATACGGACAGCAATGTAGGGGTGACTATTTCACATACAACTCCTTTCATGTTCCACATATTTATTTTTTTAGAAAAAATGGAATCTATGAACATAATTATGACACTTAATGTTCTTTGGTAAATTTTTGGAGTTGCTTTGGTGGTGTTTGGTAATTTCTTTTGCTGTGCCGTAAAACTTTCTATAATGAAAATTCTACCCCCTAGAATAAAATTGCTGGTGACTGGACAATCGAGCATAAAAAAAGTTAATTTTCTTGTGACTGCTGTATTTCTTTAGTTCATTTCCAAATTTATAACCTCCCAAGTCCTGTGTCAGTGGCCTATTAAAGTATGAGAAGAGCTACACTTAATTCCTAGTTTACTGTTGTTGACCTTTCGTATTAAAATGCACTTGTACAGGTAGTACACTTGTGAGGTTTTTTATGTAAGGCAACGTGTAAAGAAAGCACGGTCTTACATTGCTAAATCACACAAGGAATGGGGTCACTTTATATGAACATTTTTGTTTTTGTTTTTATAGTTTAGGCATGAGAAGAACCCCTACTGTTAAGATGGTGAGCCTTGATGCTCCATGTACACGCTACCCTGATGTCAGAAACTAGTTTATGGCTCTTTTGGTGCAAGTGTATCAGTACAGCCTCTCCGTGTTCTCTCTATATTCTACACCTGTTGTGTCCTTGTACCATAACAAATCATTCGGTTTATGCAGTGGTTTACTGCTGCTATGAATTTTCAATCTCTTAACGAGCCAAAATTCCCATGCTTCTAAAAAGTCTTCTGCTGCAGGAGACCGAGGAAGGCCTTTAAAACAAGGAGGGTACTGATAATTGTTTCGCATATTTAATATAAAATTCTATATTCCTCTGCAGATGTCTTGCTGTAGAATTCTTGCACTCTATATTCTATTTAGTCTTTAAAACTCCCAGCCTCCATAAACAGTTTATTTATTCTAGATTTACAACTGTGAATACTTTTTCTGTAGAACTTCCAGGAGACTCTTCAGAAACTGTAGAAAGTCTCCCAGAGTGCTGCAGACATTTAAATGGAGTGAGATGGACAACATAAAGCTTCCAACAATGTCGTATAGGGACTAATACCACTTTCCCTGCTTTTGCAGGACCTATTTCAACAGGCCAACTGTCCCCTCATTGTAATGAACTTTTATGCCAATGTTTGAGAACCTGTTATGTTAAGGCTCATGTAGTAGGCACTCCCAAGTGGAAACAATTTCCTGAGAAAATAACATTCTTAAAGGAGTCCTTTTATAGGTTACTTTTCATAATAAATATAAGATGTTCTAGTAATATCCCAACTGGAATAAACCCAGAGACCGTGTCAGATATTAGTAGCCTTTTTTACACTGTGGCTCGTCTATGATTAGAGATGAGAAAGAGGAAGTGAGGGCCTCTTTAAACACAGGGGTGGTAAGTTGGCAGCCTGTATTTTACAGATACCTAGGCTGGATTCTGAACCTTAAGATATTATGGGACAGGCTATGCTATCTTTGAAGCCTGTACTTAGATATTGCATCATTATTCTCCGAGTAAAGTGTTATGGAATCAGTTCCTCTTTTCTGGAAGAGATCCTACCTGATTCAAGTTCTTATGAATTTGAAACCAAAAACAGCTAGTTAACCCGCTTACTAAATTCCCAGTATTTTTAGCAGAAATGTTTAAAATAGTTGATTTTTTTACTTAGTTTGTCAGGTGGTAACAGTGGTACTTGATGAATTGGTGAAAACTGCATTTTGTAAAAAAAGAAAGGGGGTTAGTTGCTTGCCTCTGGTTTGTAGCACCTTAATGGAAGTTCTGATGCCTAAATGGTGACGTGTGTGAAGCCACTGCTCCTCCATTCCCTAGTCTTGAAGAAGAGACTGATGCATAAGGAATGGAGCAGCTTTACCTAGAATACTCTGTCTGGTCTAGAAATTGGAACAGTACTAAACTATTTTTTCCCATTAAAGGTTCTCCGCATTTCTTTTAGTAAACATTCAAGTATATAAAAAAAATAATTCATAATTTGAAAAGTTGGTAGTTAAACAATTCAGACTGTGAAAGTCCATATGACCCTAATATTGCTCCTTTAAACGTCCATGGAAATTCCCACTCTGAATCTGATTCCTTGACCAGAATTCCCTTTTATTTGCAATGTGTTTAAATGGTGATTGCATCACCACCGACTTGTGCTACAGCTGCGCCGTTTTCATTGAGTTCAGTATCATGATTTGGGAGCTAGCCTTAGAATGGGAAATGAAAAGTTGGAAGATGAATGTTACGGTCATTCACTCAACCCTCCAGAAAGGTATTTGCACCTTTCACTACAATGTTAGGGTTTCCATTTCGCTGCTCCTGTATTCCATTTAATCCAAAGTTTTCATGTTTACCTCTTATTCCGGTGGCGAATGCTCTTTTGCAATTCCAAATAAAACAGAATGAGAACCTAGGGCTCCTGGGTAATACTGTAATTATGAGAAACTGTGAATTGCTTGTGATACAAAAATGGCGGTCAAGGAGGTGCCCAATAAACGGGATTTCCGTGAATGCATTGTGAAGATATTGACATAAAAATAGGGACTGACCAACCACTGTCATGAATTTTTGAGTAAGAGGGAATGCTTATAAAAGGTGTGGTGGGATGTGGGAAACGGAGTGGAAGTAGAAAGAGAGTCAAGTGGCGATGAATGCCATACCTCTTGTCGGAAGCAAGATCATTTTGCAAAATCATGTGCAACCTGGGCCTTTGGCTGTGTATTTTTGATTTTTTTAAAAATTGTATTAGGTATGTAATAAAGTTAATCTTTGTGATAAAAAAAACCTTGATTTTCGTTCTTTTGGTGTGTTCTACTGTGGATTCCTGTATGTATGTATGTATATGTATTTCTATAACATGAACCTAGCCATAAGACAGCGAAGCACACTACATAGAGAAGCATAAAGTGAACGAGTGGTAGAGATAGATTTTGGACGATTACTTCATTGTGATATAGTGTTCTTTAAAGAGATGTCGTCAACTGGTTCCTAAATTGGAGCAGCTTTGGGATGGTCCTTGTCGACACATTAGTTTGTCCCATATCCTAGCTGCTTGTTGAATGTTTTTAAAAAAAAATTTTTTTACACTTCTTAGTCTGCAATCTGATGGTGTCCTGGTTGCAGGTGTGCTAAGAACCACCAGGGATGGTGAGCTTGTCTGCAAGAAAAACAGGGGTGCTGATCGTGATGTTTTTTTATTTATTTAAAAAGAGTGTTTTTGGTTAGACAGTTTCTTGCAAAATTGAAAAAACTCCTCATTTAAAATGGCCAGCTGAACAAGAATCGGATGCGAATGTTTATCATTTATGTTTGGAGCATTATTGACTGCCAGGTGATGCGCAATTCAGTTAGAGCAATGTGGAAAGTTGAAAAATACACTGGACAGTTGTAGTGGTGACCTGCACCTTTCATAATTTCAAACTCTGTGTCCTAAATACGATAGTTGCCCACCTCCATGAGCCTGCTGCCCACAGTACAAACTCAATACAAATATGGAGGTGGAACATCGAATTTCACCAATTGAATATAATCTTCTGTTCTGGCCTCGCCAATATTTAGCACTTAATGGTCATATTTGAGGAAATGTCCAAATGATCGAAAGAGTAGATTGTCTTGTTTCATGATACAAAAGAATCTTTACTTAATCAACATGTTAATTCTTCTTGATACACAGAAAACCACAGTGTTTCGTTCCTACATTGACAGAACTTCATCAGAGTAATAGTAGCTTAATTAATGATCTAAATGTTCTCCTTCATCAATGCTATTACACTTATATTAAACAGCCTATGTTGTATTAGCAGTTGTAAAGGGTACATGTCCAATCATATTTCTCATAATCCAACATAATCCATACAAAGTCAGTGTTGTTGTTTATACTTAAATTCGCCAGAACAAGATTGCACCCTTTCCTCTCACCTGTCTGGATTCGTGTGTCATCTTTAGGTATAAGACTGGTCCCTTATATCCTGGAACTGCACACGGGATTGGCTTACACTAATAATAAAAACTGCCACCCTTATAGCACAGGAATTAAAGACAGAAATCTAAACCATCGAGGTACGTCTTAAGAGCTACACACCGATTAGTGTCCTAAAGAAACGTCTGGAGGAACTAAAGAAATGAATGAGTTCGAAGTCACCCTGAAACAAAGTAAATACACCAAATTGAAGAAGGACACGGGACGATTTAGTCACGAGAAGTTGTAACCCTATATATGGGACAACCCTGTCCCATCATCAAATCACCAGGATTTCAACCCTGATGGGGACACTTCAGTCTCAGGCTCCAATAGCTTGGGTTCCAGTAGACACAGCGGATCCAATTACCAGGGAAGAAGGAACCAGGGAAGAATATCAAACTATAGAGGACCACGCAGATGGGGTAACTATTAAGGCCCCCATACCCTCCTTATCCCTACAGATACTGCAAGGTCCCATTGTTATGTATCATTTTAGCACCCTATTGTAAGTTTACCGATTCATGCCCTTATATAGGTATAAATCACCATATCCTTATATAGGCATAGAAATCATAACCATATTTAGGCATAGCTCATGCAAGCCAAATACGGCAGGGCTACTTCCACTAGTTCCGAAAATCCACAACGATTTCTTGGAAAACTCAGCTTCAGCAGCCGGGGACTTCCCCTTGCTTGAATATTTGATTTGTCCAAGAACTCATGGAGTTTTCAAAGAACTGAGACTCTTTGATGACGTCACCCCATATGGAATCAAGCTTCTGACCTATGCCGATGACACCCAGCTCATTTTGTCACTTAGTCAACAGGACCACCCTTCCATCGATCTGTATTCCTGTCTTAGGGACATAACCAGCTGGATGGACAGGTCCCACCTAAAACTGAACGGTGATAAGACGGAGATCCTGGTCATGGGCAACCCGTCCCTTTTTCGCCCAGAGACCTTGTGGCCCCCCTGCATGGGTCCGCCCCCAACCCCAAAATCTGACATCAAAAGCCTTAGGATCTGGCTGGACCAAGAGCTTACACTTAACACCCAAGCGAGGAAAACGGCCGGAGCTTGCTACGGCCTCCTCCGTACCTCCCGCAAAATCTTACCTCTGCTCCCCACTCAGTCCAGGAAGCTCCTGATTCAGGGCCTATTATTGTCCAGACTGGACTATGGCAATGCCCTCTACCTCGGTGCCCCAAAGAAAGTGACAGCCAAACTTCAGGTTGTGCAAAACACGGCTGCTCGGATTCTCACAGGCACCAACAACCGCTGTTCGGCCAAACCAGCCCTCAGAGAACCTCATTGGCTGCCAATACTTGAAAGAGTCCATTTTAAGGCCCTTTGCACAATTCACAAAATTCTGCATGGGAAGGCTCCCCCCCATTGTAAAAGACCTCATTGTCCCCTATGCAACTAACAGAATACTTCGGTCCACACACCTCCACCTGACTTTAACACCCAGGATCAAAAGGGCTCGATCAGTAGGCCGTCTGTTCTCGTATAATGCCTCCAAATTGTGGAACTCACTCCCCCTGGACATTCGTGCTCAGCCCAACCTTCTTTCTTTCCGTAGACTCCTAAAGACCTGGCTGTTTCCTTAATTCTCCTTCTTTCTCGCTCGTTCCTATCATTAGCGCTGGGACGCTCACGGGCAGCCATGCGCTCTAGAAGTCTTTAAACATAAACAAACACATAAACATAAGCATTTAAGGTCATTAGACCTTTGCGTGCACTTTTGCAGGCCCTGTCATCATTGAGTATCATAGGATAGGGCAAAAACAAAATGGATTCTGGAGGATATTGAAGCAAAGTGCTATTCCTGTTGCACACAATGTTTGTGACGTACCATTATGTGTGAGAGATGAGTTAAAGAACCATTAGATGAAATGTGTCAAGAAAAGATTTTTTGGGGGTGTGGCTAGCGGCCGAGAGCAATGGCCATAGATACATTTGCATACATTTCGGCGGAAACGGCGTGCCGTGCTGCCGGGCGCCCCTGAGGAGCTCTGATGAGGGGCTGCTGAGCTGAGGACCCCGAGTGAGGGAGATCGAGTTGCCGAGGAGACAGGGGACCGGCCCGCGCACAATGGCGGGGCCGGTGTAAGATGGCGATTAGCAGCCGCGACAGGAGCCGCCTGTGGCCTGGAGCGAGCTTGTCCATCTGCCTGCTCCAACTGACTCAGGTCGTGGACTGTGCTGAGGACGCGTGGCGAGGGACTGCTGGGAACCCTCGGAGGTTGTCATCGGAGCGGCACGGAGGTGAGGTGGGGCCGGCCCTGGGACGAGCTGCAAATTGAGGTCCCCGCTTTGGGGCCTACTGCCGGCAAGTACAGGGCACGAGGCTTGAAGTGCCTAGAACCGAAGTGCTGCGGGTCGTCCCTCCCTCCCCCCTCCGCATCTTCGACATTATACCTGCGTGGTGGGGGGCCTACTTGAGCTTGAGGCCCAGCAGCGGGGAACATTGACTGGGCCTGGACTATCGAAAGAGTGGACCGAAGGGTGATTGGTGACAGTGGCCCTGGGGTGGGGGTGCATCTCTAGCCCCCTCCCCCCTATGATCGGATGCGACACTCCTCTGATTCCAGGTGCTATTGATGGGGTACTACTGCTCAGTATCGTGAGGGGTGCGATCTTGAATGTGTAACACAGCGGTGCAGGGGACTGTAGACACTCTTCGTGTTTGGGGCAGGGATTCATGAGGCCCTTGTACAGCGACAGAACCAAGGTAAAGCTGCGTGGAATCGCTTTGGGTCTACGCTTCCGTCCCGGAACCATCCTCTGGGGGACGGTGTTGTCTAATGCATGGGACTACCTCTCCCTCCCTCTTTGAAACGTGGCGCTTATTGTGGACACCCTGTTTGATCTTGGCCAGTGACGTTGAGCTGATCATCTGCTGCCCTGTACCGCACGACCTGCTTTGAAGCCCGGGTGTGGCCAGTTTGCAAATGCACCCGGCATATAGGGCTGATATATTTTGAGGTACAACCTGCTATTAAGAAGTGTCACTGAGCTCTGGAGCACCGCGGACAGTTCAAAGTGGCCTGGAGCGAGCTTGTCCATCTGCCTGCTCCAACTGACTCAGGTCGTGGACTGTGCTGAGGACGCGTGGCGAGGGACTGCTGGGAACCCTCTGAGGTTGTCATCGGAGCGGCACGGAGGTGAGGTGGGGCCGGCCCTGGGACAAGCTGCAAATTGAGGTCCCCGCTTTGGGGCCTGCTGCCGGCAAGTACAGGGCACGAGGCTTGAAGTGCCTAGACTTGAAGTGCTGCGGGTCATCCCTCCCTCCCTCCTCCGCATCTTCGACATTATACCTGCGTGGTGGGGGGCGGAGATGCCCCACAGGGCGCGACGGGACCACAAGACTGGCTCCCGGTGAAAAGAAAAGCCGGAAGTAAAGGGTGCACAGCGCCGCAGAGGGCCCCCTCCCCACCTGCCTACTACTGAACTTGCCAGCCTGACTGCGAGGGGGGACAATTGTGGAAGAGCTGCTGCGCACCCTCGGAGGTGCACCTTGAAGCGTCACGGCCCTCCTCGGGGACAGCTATTGATTGGGGCCCGGGCCTCGGGGCCTACTACCAACGAAGTGCCGGGTACAGTCTTCTGAGTGCTGGGGATCAGGGTGCTGCGTGCCATCCTTCCCTCCCCCCCTCATCATTGGCAGCTATCCCTTTCACAACTGCGTGGAGGGGAGCGGAGGTGCCCCGGGCGGCGCGACCCCCCAATGAATGCTGCCGCAAGGGCCGCATGGCTGTGGGATTGAGGTGGCAGCGCCGACTACGACTGGCTTAAGGCCTACTTGAGCTTGAGGCCCAGCAGCGGGGAACATTGACTGGGCCTGGACTATCGAAAGAGCGGACCGAAGGGTGATTGGTGACAGTGGCCCTGGGGTGGGGGTGCATCTCTATCCCCTCCCCCCTATGATCGGATCCGACACTCCTCTGATTCCAGGTGCTATTGATGGGGTACTACTGCTCAGTATCGTGAGGGGTGCGATCTTGAATGTGTAACACAGCGGTGCAGGGGACTGTAGACACTCTTCGTGTTTGGGGCAGGGACTCATGAGGCCCTTGTACAGCGACAGAACCAAGGTAAAGCTGCGTGGAATCGCTTTGGGTCTACGCTTCCGTCCCGGAACCATCCTCTGGGGGACGGTGTTGTCTAATGCATGGGACTACCTCTCCCTCCCTCTTTGAAACGTGGCGCTTATTGCGGACACCCTGTTTGATCTTGGCCAGTGACGTTGAGCTGATCATCTGCTGCCCTGTACCGCACGACCTGCTTTGAAGCCCGGGTGTGGCCAGTTTGCAAATGCACCCGGCATATAGGGCTGATATATTTTGAGGTACAACCTGCTATTAAGAAGTGTCACTGAGCTCTGGAGCACCGCGGACAGTTCAAAGTGCAAACTGTTGCCCCTGTCGATCTGAAGGTAACATAGCGGGCTGAGAGAACTGTTGGTGTATGTGCTCCTAGTTTGTCCTATATGCCGTTGAGGAAGATGGCTACAGGAGGCAGAGGTTAAGAGCGCCCCTCAGGCGCAATTGGCCAAATTCGCTTGGACCAAAGGAGGTGACAAAGGAGACTCGCCTAGACTGAATAAAGATAACACTGCGGGGTCACCATCCCCGAGCAAGGAGCCTACGCTTCACGACGTCATGGCGGCCATAGGAGGCATGCGCACGTCAGTGGACTCTGTCACAACGGAGGTTTCCCTGCTTCGTGCAGACTTCAAACAAATGAACGAAAAAGTGAAGGAACTCCGGGTGGTAACGACGGCGCTACAGGACGATACTTCCGAATTGCAGCAACAGGTGTCGGATCTGGAGAAGAAACAGACCCAAATGGCGCAGCAGCTGGATGCTTATGAAGAGAAGTGGAGAAGTGTGGCTCACTGGTTAGAGGAGGCAGACCCGGACGCTGAGATCAGACCCGGGACCAGGGTTCAATTCCCGACGCGGCAGGGTCTTGAGCCCAAAATGTCCACGGACTCGGTAATTCTCGCTTCGGTGCCTACTCGAATCACAGGTTCACACTCTGCAACTCTGGGCAATAGCTTGCTTAATCTCCACTACGGCCCCCCGCGGCGGGATGCCTGGCTTTCACCTTGGGGATACCCAGTAGGGGCTGTCTCACAGGGAAAAACCAGGACGGGTTCCCAATGCAAAGTGCTTTGAGACCTGGCGGTGATATTGCGCTATATAAAAACCCATCCATCCATCCATTATGAAGGGAGAGCTAGTCGGAACAACATACGAATTATCGGAATTCCGGAAAAAACAGAAGGGCCTGCAGCGGACCTCTTTGTGGAAGAGCTGATCACGAAACACTTGAAACCGAAGGCTCTCTCCACTTATTTCTCCATTGAATGAGTCCATAGGGTGCCAGGCGGTCGCCCCAAGCCAGGGGCTCTACCCAGACCCATAATTGCGAGAGTTTTTAATTTTCGAGACAGGGACAACATCTTACAGGCATCCAGAGCGGGTCCCCCGCTGAAGATAGACAGCTATGAGGTCACTTTCTTTCCTGATTTCACGGCACGGGTTCAGGCACAGCGGTGCAGCTTTCAGGCAGTGAAACGGGAACTGCGTAGCAGAGAAATCAGATACGTTATGCTCTTCCTGGCCAAGTTAAGAGTGGAAAGGAACGGTAAACCCTGGTTTTTCGACTCTCCAGAAGCAACCTGGGAGTGGCTGGAGGGGTGGACAAGGGTCAGCGACATGAGAGGTACCTGCCGCGACGAGGCGGATCGGAAGGGAGGTGAAGGGCCTGGTGACTCAGTGACTGAGAATGTGTTGGAGGCCAGTGAACTGGACGAACAGGGATGAGTGACATTAATCATCTCCAGAAGGGCCTATTCCTGAGGACACTCGCAGGTAGTGGTTGGGGGATGGAGCTGAGGGGTTGGGGATCAGATGGAGAGGGGTGCCGAAACCCAAAGTTCCAGATATGTAACAGGTCAGATTTATGGTTTGGTGTAGACATGTTATGATACTGTTCTAAAGGCTGTCTCGTATAATATCAAGTACTGTTCTATTGACGCCACTGTAGGTGCCATGGGTCGGTTGAGCGCGCATCACCTCTGCAAGTTTAGCACGGGTAGGGAACCTATAGGCACTCTGCCATGTTAGGGGGTGGGCAGTTCTAATTCCACGGGCAGGGGAGCAGGGTGGGGGGTGGAGGGGAGTTGGGTGGGGGTTATCGAGACAATCCAATCCAATGTAATTGACTACCGTGAAACTGTACGAATTCAGACGATGGTGTTGGAGAGGGGGACGGGCTGGTTGCACTCGGGTTGGTTGCACTCTGTTCTGTGCTTTAGTTTTGGGCTGTACTTCAAGGATACGGGTGGGCAAATGTGTGATGCAGTGATGAGCTTTCAAGGATGTTATGAACGTGATGGCAAACGAGGTCTTGGGGGACAAGATAGCAGATGATACCGCCCCGGTCCTGGATCCAGTGTCCCCTTTAACCCTGGTCACCTGGAATGTACGCGGCTTGGGAGATAAAATTAAGAGGGGATTGGTGTTGCAATATGTACGTAGGGCAGCCCCAGCATTGGTATTGCTTCAAGAGACGCATCTGGTGGGTTCGACATGTAAGGCTTTGGATCGATGGGGCTATGCGATGGCAGTGCATTCTGAGTTTTCTTCCGGCTCCAGGGGTGGGGATTCTTATGCGTAAACGCTTTCCTGTGATAATACAACAGGTGTGGAAAGATGCACAAGGACCGTTTGCAGCTATC
Source organism: Lissotriton helveticus (assembly GCF_964261635.1). Lineage (NCBI taxonomy): Eukaryota > Metazoa > Chordata > Amphibia > Caudata > Salamandridae > Lissotriton > Lissotriton helveticus. The sequence goes on from NC_136072.1 coordinate 789,271,458, forward strand.
TCCTGCTTATGGGAGGGAAAGAGGTTTAATGTGGTATCGGTATACATTCCACCTGCCCTGCATTCAGTTGCTCTCCCCGCACTCAGTGCATTTCTACTGACGCTGCCGGAGGGCGAACTCGTACTGTGCGGAGATTTCAATGCGGTTCTAGACGAGGGACTTGACCGTCACCCCAGCAGGGTGACAGGGTTGCATAAAGCGCGGCTGAATGGCTATGTAGAGGCTATGGGTCTTACGGATGGGTGGAGGTTTAAACACCCCGTTGATCGAGGCTACACCTTTTACTCTGGGGTACACAATAGTCTCTCACGTATTGATCATTTATTTGTCTCTGCTGACAGCCTGCCCCTTGTAACTGAGGTAAAGATAGGCCAGAGGGGTATCTCAGATTATTCCCCAGTCTCCATGATATACTCCTCGTATGTGAAAGCCCGGAGGTGTAACTTCCCAATATCGCCTCACTATTTACAAATTCCGCAAATCAGAAAAGACCTGGTCACGGCTACGAAGTGCTACTTCCAAGAAAATACCGCTTCCGTTGACTCGCCGCGGGTCCTGTGGGAAGCATACAAAACGGTGCTGAGGGGCCGGGTGATAGCCTCCATAACAGGTCATAAACGGACTGTGCAAGAAGACCTTGGAGTACTAGAGTACGACTTGGACGTTTTACAATCCAAACATGATCTTAATCCTACTGAAGAGGCTGCGCGCCAGCTGCGCCTTAAACAGGCAGAATTAACGGAGTATCAGCGAGTGCAGGTTAGACAGCGGCTTATGCGCACTCAACATATTATATACGAGGTTGGAGATAAGGCAGGGAGACTTCTGGCATGGTTGGAAAAGAAAGACAGGGCCCAGAGGACGATAGCGCAGCTTCGCACCGCCGACGGTCAGGTAAACACTACCCCTATGGATATAGTAGACACCTTGGCCAATTATTACGAAGCGGTTTACACCCCCTCCTCCGGTATGTCCTCAGAAGAGGCACAGACCTACATTAAAGATATCCAAATGCCCTCCCTTTCGGACTCTGACGCCGACCTGTTAGAGTCCGACTTTACGACAGATGAGGTCCTGGGTGCTATTCATTCTTTGCAGTCAGGTACGGCCGTGGGGCCGAATGGGGTCCCCATAGAACTTTACAAGCGCGTCGCTGATCACGCGGCTCTGCATCTGTTGCAAATGTTTGAAGACAGCTTGGCTACAGGGGAATTGCCCTGTGATCAGCGGACGGCTACGATTATAGCCATACCAAAACCTGGCAAACCTCCAGACGAATGTACATCATATTGTCCTATTTCATTATTAAATGCGGAGGCGAAAATAATGGCCAAAATGATAGCTGTATGACTAACCCCACACTTAGAGACACTTATTCACCCGGATCAATCTGGATTCATGCCGAACAGGAGCACTGCTCTCAATTTAAGACGAGTCCATGCGGTGTTGGCGCAGATCCCAGCTCTGTCGGAACCGGCTGTGATCCTTTCTTTAGATGCACGAATGGCCTTCGACATGGTCGAGTGGCCGTATCTATTTGCGGTATTGCGACATTTAGGCTTTGGACCAAAGTTTTGTGCATGGGTGAAACTCCTGTATACAAATCCGCTTGCACATGTTGTAGCCAACGGCCATATCTCCAGGGACTTCCGGCTGGGCCGTGGTACGCGTCAGGGGTGCCCCCTATCGCCACTGCTTTTCGCATTGATCTTGGAGCCGTTGGCAGCATGGATACGGTGGGACTCCATGATTAGGGGTCTCAGCTGGACTGAGTCTTGGGAGGACCGCATATTGCTATATGCCGATGATATTCTTCTTTACTTAACTCTTCCTACGCGTTCCCTCATAGTTCTTCTTAACATTTGTGAGATTTTTGGGCGAGCCTCAGGATACATAATCAACTGGTCCAAGTTGGTGTTTGTCCTCAAGGGGCCCCCACCGCGCCTTCCGGACGGCTGCCCCCTGGTGATCACTGATGGACCCTTTAAATATCTAGGGGTGTGGGTGACACCTAGTCTGGAGATCTTTTACCACCGCAATTTACTGTCCCCACTCGAACGATTCCGCACGGATGTGAGGCATTGGCACACCCTACCACTGACCCTTTTAGGCAAAGCGCCGTTATTTAAAATGATGACATTACCACCACTGCTGTATATCCTGGAAAATACTCCGTTTCTCGTGCCTCTTAAATATTTTACGTCCATAAACGCATTGGTTTCTGGTCTCCTTTGGGGGGACAAACCGGCGCGCATTCCCGGCAAAAGTTGGTACGAGGGTGGTTCGATGGAGGCATAGCGCTCCCAGATATCCAGTTGTACTATTGGGCAGCCCAACTAAAGACTATAAATCACTGGCTCCATGCTCCGCAGACTGAGCCTGCGTTCAAGGCCGATAGATACGACCTAGGGGGCGGGGAGTGATGGCTGCGCTCCATGACACTAGGGGGATCCTGTGCTGGGCCCTACGGCTCTCACAGTAAAGCTATGGTACCTGGCTTCTGCTCGACTCAAATGTAAGAACACGATCACGCAGATGACGCCACTCTGGGCATCGCGATGCCTCGGCCGTCTCTGTAATAGTAAGGGATTTGAGGCCTGGGACCGCATAGGTATATCGACGGTTGGAGACTTCTATAGGCGGGGTGCAATCCTCACCTTTGACCAGCTAGCGGCCCAATTCAACTTGGTGGAGGCGGAACGTTTCCGCTACCTGCAAATCAGTCATGCCCTCAAGTCCGTGCTTCCGACTGAAGGAAAGCTACCAGAATCCACTCCTTTAGAAGATGGACTGCTTATGGAGCACATGCTGGAAAAGGCGACCTCGTTGGTCTATCGTAAGTTGGTCAACAATATGCCTGACCCCATGGAAAGACTTAAAACGGCCTGGACTGCGGAGATAGGTGAATTTGATGAGTCGCACTGGCAGGCAGCGCTCTCCTCTCCTCAGGAGGTCGCTGTGCCGTCGCGGCTCAGATTGATACAATTGAAAGTCTTACACCGAGTATATTACACTAGGGTCACACTACATAGGATAGGTAGAATCACACATCAGTATTGTTTGAGAGACTGCGGGGAGGTGGGGATATTCTACCATACTATCTGGGATTGCCCATTGATTGTGTGTTTTTGGTCCAAGTGGTTCATTTTCGCTACTCCCTGAACCATGCCGTTGTTTGTTGAACATTTGGGAGCCTAATGATTTGAATAACCGCCTGCAAGATTGGGCAACGCTTGGTATTATGTATGCTAAACTAAATGTGGCTAAGGCCTGGGGGTCCCCCGTGTTACCGGCGCTTAGTGCCTGGAGTACAGATATGGACTCAGCGATGGTCACGAAATGGCGATATACTTAAATCGGAAGTGTCCGCAAAAGTGGGCCAAAATTTGGGGAGCCTGGAATGAATATAGAGGATTTATATGTGAACCACCTCAGATGGATAGTGATACTGATTCGGAATGACAAAGACGGGAGACGAGATAATCATGGATTGGGTATTTGTATTGTATAAATGTCATGATTGCACTGCTGCTGTTTCCTTGGAATATTATGCTGCGTCCACTATGTTTCACCTTACTAATCGTGCTCAATTGATATGTACAATCTAAACCTTGAAAATGCCCATTGTTTACTTTTCTCAACAATAAAAATTGTTTCCAAAGAAAAGATTTTTGAGTCTGTCAAAGCTGCTGAGTGGGTGAAAGCTGGGGGTATTGCTAAAAAGAAGAATGCTCAAATTAGATTGTGTAGATCTTAGTTTTTTATGGTTTAAATCTTTTTATTGATTTCAAAGATGCATAGGTTAACATTAGCTGCCACCTACATCCCATGGCTGGTGGGGAACAATAGAGAAGAGTTATGTAAGATAAAATTACAGGAAAGGAGCAAAAAAACTAAAGTATAAGAGAAGAAAGATGATAATTCTGGTGCCTGGGGAGAGTTTCTGCTTTCACATGGCTAACAGGTGGCCACAGGTTGTATTATTTTTCTATTTGGGAGTGGTCTCCTGAGTGGGAGGTCGTGTTGGGGAGTCGGAGCACTCGGAGGTAACTTGGGCAGGTAAGTTCCATGAATTTGGAGGAGAGTAATTCGATGGTGGTACCCCATGTTTTGTTGAATCTGAGTAGACCGTCCGTGATCTTTTCCATGCCCAATGACTCCCATACCTTGTATAACAAGTCTATCTCAGTTGGTACCTCTTCAGTTCCCCAACGGGCCACAGCGCCTGCTTGGCGGCGCCTAGTATTAGTGATGGCCTGTCCCTGGCATGACTTGGTATGCAAGGGGGTTTGCCAGCCCCAGTTGGATGTAACAGGGAAATCTGGGTATATCGGTGTGGTGAATGGAGTCTATCTCCTGCAGGACTGTGTTCCAATAGTCCTGTATTTTCGGCAGTGCCTGAGAATATGGGTAAGGGTGCCCGGTTGCCCACAGCTGCGCCAACACAAATCACTTCCACTGTGTCTCCATTTTGCAGTTCTAACTTGCTTATAGTACCAATAAAGTGCGATCTTTAAAAACATTTTTCCCTGCGGTACTACAGGAGGCGACTTTGGCCCTGTGAATTATATCCTGCCACTCTTTAGGGGAAAATTCCCCTTCCATCTCTGATTCCCATCTACGCTGCGATCTTAACAATGTGTTTGGGCGTATTAAAAAAGGAGTTAAAACCTGACAGCAAGCGCTTGTCTGAAGTGTGTGTGATGTACCATATCTCACATTTTGTGAGGGGACGGCCAGCATTTGGTTGCACCAGAGGTTGTGTTACCCAGTGTTGGATCGCCAGATATTGCCAATAGGTGTCTTGGGGAATTTCAAAACCTGATACCAACCCGGGAAAGTCCATAATCCCCTTCTCGTCGAATAAGTCACCTATCCTCTTACAGTTGGCTTCCTGCCATTTCAGGTACCCGGACCCTTCCCTCGCTGGGGAGATATCTGGGTTGCCTATGAAAGGCGTTAGTGGGGAAATAGGGGTTGAAAGGGCAAAGGGTTCCGGTACTCTGTCCCACACTCCAATGGCCGCCCTCAGTACTGGTGAGATGTAAGGGCCGGCCGGTCTATGCCATTTAGTGAGCCAGGGAACTCTCCATAGGTGCATCCCTGCTATTGCGCGATCAATAAAACACCAATGCTTTTCAGACTTTAATTTGTACCACTCAATCATATATCTCAGTTGCGCTGCTTGAAAGTATTTCTTCTAAGTGTGGGACCCCAAGACCCCCGTCGGCCTTCTTCAGGAATGTTTGAGGTTGTGCCATGCGGGCTCTTTTCCTTTCCCATATAAAATTCCCGATAAGGTGTTGTAGTTACGCCAGTATTTGAGTGGGTGGGGGAGAGGCATAGTGGCAACGTCTACATCACATATTGGATGGGAGGCAGAAGAGTCATTTTGACGGCCGCCAATATGCCTAGCTATGACATGGGGTGTTTCTTCCAGTTAAGGAGTTCGTGCCGGGTCTCATCCAGTAAGGCTGAGTAGTTAGCCTTAACCGTCCTTTCCGTCGTGGGGTATATCTACTGCCCTAAGTAGGAGACGCCCCCTTGTGTCCACGCGAACGGGAATTCCTGACCCAGTTGATCCTGCTCAGCTCTGGGCAGAGTTAGGACAAGTGCCAATTACTTTTTTGTACGTTGATTTTGAATCTTGATACCGCGCTGAATGTCTTGATTTTTTCTAATAGGGGGTCAAGGAGAGCGACGGGTGTGTGAGGAATAGTACCACATCATCCTCGTACAGTGATATTTTGTGCTCTCTGTTAACCATCCAAATTCCATTAACTGTTTAAAGTTGTCTGACTCTTTCATCAAATGGCTCCATACAGAGCGCAAAAAGCAAGGGGGACAGCGGGCACCCTTGGCGAGTCCCCCTTCAGATCACAATCTGGCAGGAAGCTAAACTGTTCACTCTGATTTTTTTTTTTAATATATTTTTATTGCAGACAATAGAAAAGTTACATGTAATCACTTTTTACATTTCCAAGCACAGTGGCTGCTAATTACCAATCTTCCAGAATCTCGTTACACAGCCCGTGAGCCCACATCCCGGAGGTCGGGCGGCGTTAATCACAAGAAAATAAAGGACTCAAAGTAAGAGTCAACCGCAACCATCTAGTGGAAATATCTCAAGTCCGCTTTTCCATTTATGAACAACCCCTCTTCGGGAACCCCCCCCCCCCCCCAACAACTCCCAACTCTATAGCAACTTTAGGAGACAATCATAAGCAATGGAATGCACCTTAGTGCAGCTTGGCATGGCACTCCGCCCCCTAATCTGGCGTGCCCTTCAGAGGGCAGCTATGCCCGACATGAAGCTCCCTACCCTCGTTCAAGTGAAACAACCTTTGTAACACTCCTTGAGAGTGTCCCTTGTCGATCTCATGAGGTCATGTATCGTGTTTTAAGGGTTCCTTCTACAATGTTCATTAGGGGTGTTGTTGTGCAATCTACAGTCCCTTAGTGCTTCCAAAGGGGCTTCCCCACCCCAACTTCCCACCACTTCTGCGTGCCATCATAGTCGGTCTTCTAAAGCTATGTGCCAGGAGCGGTACGTGTTTCTGAATGTGATGTGTCTTGGGTGTGTCGGAGGGGTTCTCCTTCATTATTCTGTTCCTCCTCGCCGTGTGTCTCTAGGTCCCTTAGGGCTTGTGCTAACACCTCCCATGCTGTTGCTGCGTCTAGCGCTTTGTCGTCCTGTCCCCTACGCGCCATCAGATATCTAAGGGAGCTTTCGCACGCAGCCCATTTCAAGAATTCATTCATCCAACGTCTGTACGAAGGACCAGCTCTTGCCTTCCAATGTCGAGTGATTTCGCGTTTGGCTAGAATTAGGCCCATGTCAATAAATGTACTGGTGTTCTTGTGTTTGGGGGTATGAGGGAACCAATGTAGGACACAGATAGCCATGTCAAAATGCAACTGTCTCTGCGTCACCTCGTTCAGCGTGTCTCCTATCGTCTTCCAATAGTCTCCCAGCATTGGACAAGTCCATAGCATGTGGTCCAGTTTGACCGCCTCTCTGGTGCATCTAGGGCATGCGGCCTCATTCGCTCCAAAATACCTACGGATCTTCCCTGGGGTTAAATAAGCTCTATGTAAGATAAAGTGCATTAGTTGGAAGCGTGCATTCCTAGTACTCTTGTGGGCTCTTCGCACTATCTGCGCCCAAGCTGTCTCCGGGATCTCCCTTCCTATATCCGTTTCCCATTTTGGTTTTCAAGCCGGTCAAAGGCGGCAAGTTTTCGCGGAGCATTCTAGCATAGAGACATGGGACCGCTTTGTAAGTACCCGCTGCCATCATGGCATATTGGCAGGCCATAGATGTCGCGGGTTCCAGTAATCCCTCCTGCCAGTGTGTTTTCATGGCTCTAGTAATTGCAGAATGCAATAAGAATCCCCCCCTTGGCAGGTCAAACCTTTCATGGAGCGACTGATAAGGCAGCAGCGCCCCGTCCTCGTACAGATCCCCCACCGCATGTAGTCCCGCCTCTTCCCAGACTTGTAGCTGCGACCAGTCCCCACCATGCGGCAACGCCGTCACCATTCCAATAGGTATTTCCGGCACGTACGGGTGACGCACTCCTGCCAGTCGTTGGGATCTGTTCCAGCAAAGCCGGAACAATTGTTCCTCCATGGTTAGGTCCCGCACGTCTAGCTTCTGTTGAAGTGTTATGTATCCCAATACATGGCGCGGTGTGCCTCCCTCCCTTTCCTGTTCCGGGCCTCTGAACACTCTCGCCACTTCTTGTCTGAAGAGCTGCAATTGGGCTGCCAAGTAGTAGAGTTCGAAGTCGGGGACTGCAAGTCCCCCCTCATCTCTCGGTCGGAGGAGCGGGTTCTGGGCGACCCTGCATCTCCCCGTGCCCCAAAGATACGAGGATATCTGCGATTTTAATGCCTTGAACAGGGAACAATGTATCCACACAGGCAGGGTACGAAAATAGTACAGAAGTCTCGGCAATGCCACCATTTTCAAGAGGGAGACCCGGCCCATCAATGACAGTGGCAGAGTCGACCAAAAGGCCATACTGCCCTTCAGTGCCCGTATACAGCGACCCACATTGCCTTCCAACATGTCCGCCGGAGAGTGGTATATGTAGACGCCGAGATGTTTCAAACAGGTAGGTTCCCATTTTATCAACGGGTGGCCATCAGGCCTAACCTCCCCCTGCCGTACCGGAAACATACACGTCTTGGACCAATTGACTTGAAGGCCTGAGAGCTCTCCAAAACGTTGGAGTAGTCTTTCCGCCCCAGTCAGAGCCGCCTCCGCATTCTCAAGAAATAGTAAGAGGTCATCTGCATAAAGGGATATAAGGTGTCGCCCATCCCTGCCGTCCAGCCCTCTATAATGTCTCCCCGTCCTGATCTCGCTAGCAAGTGGTTCCATAGCGAGGGCAAACAAGAGGGGCGACAACGAGCATCCCTGTCTCGTCCCGCGTGATACCGGGTATTGACGCAAAATCAGCCTCCCCACCCGCACCCTCGCCACCGCCGAGGTATATAATACTCTCGTCCATTGTATATACTCCTCCCCAAGCCCGAAGCGCTTCAATACATTATATAACTAGGTCCAGATCTCAACATCGCTTCTTCAAAAACAGCCTGCCTATTCAACGAACCCTAACGCGGATAGTGTTCTTGGTGGAGTCCCATTTAGGAGAAGGAAGCCCGGGGCTCGACTCAGTAGGCGCCTGCCAGAGGGAGTTAAGTGAATTCCTGCGTCCCCCCCTGGCTGCTGTGGTCGCGAAAGAGAGTGGCCCCCTGACAGACTGGAGGACGGGCCAAACCACGGGTTACCAGGTTGAGATTGGAGACACTGGGGGCCACCAACGCACCAAACTCGAGGAATCTCTTGTCCCGCTGGTGGTTTCCTACGCAGGAGGTGAGCCCATCGAAGCATGCAGTGACGCATGCAGATGGCCGACCGGGCTCGCTTGCCAGTGCTGGGGACCTCTCTCCTGGGAGTGGAGGCCTTGGCCTGCTGCGAAGTAGCCCCAAGTTACCCTAACCTAGCCGCCATCAACCCAAAACCGCCGACAAACTAGCACCCTTGGGAAAAACATCAAATCAAGCAAGGAAGCAAGAACGCCCCCTGGCTCAACGATGACCTTAAGAAATCCAAGAAGCTCTGTCGTTCCCTTGAGAAAACTTGGAAAACAGACCCAAACACTATCACCCATGCCGTATTCAAAAACGCCACCCGCAAACACCACCAACTAATCAGGACAGCCAAGAAATCAGCACTCAAAGACCGACTAGAGAACAACGCCCACAACAGCAAGGAACTTTTCAACATCATCAAAGAATTCACCAACCCCACCGCCAGCTCTAATGACATCACCCCCTCTCAAGTCCTCTGCAACTCCCTCGCCTCATTCTTCCATGACAAAATCGCCGACATTCATAACAGCTTTGACAACCAACCCGTAAACCAGCCCACCCCACTCACCTCCAAACCTGTACCTCCTCCGAATAACCTTTTCGACTGGAACCCACTCACCACAGAAGACACCATTCGCCTGATGAACTCCATCCATTCAGGATCCCCTACAGACCCATGCCCCCATCACATCTTCAACAAAGCAAACTCCATTATCGCACCCCATCTCCGAGATGTCATCAACTGCTCCCTTAGCTCCGCCACATTCCCAGAAAGCTGGAAACACGCCGAACTCGGCGCCCTTCTGAAAAAACCCACAGCTGACCCCACCGAACTCAAAAACTACCGCCCCATCTCGCTCCTCCCATTCCCTGCCAAAGTCATTGAGAAAGCCATCAACAATCAGCTCGCCGCCTTCCTCGAAACCAACAAATCACTCGACTCCTCACAGTCTGGCTTCCGAGCCAAACACAGCACCGAGACCGCCCTCATCGCAGCAACAGACGACATTCGAACACTACTGGACAACGGAGACACAGTCGCCCTCATCCTCCTTGACCTCTCCGCAGCCTTCGACACAGTCTGCCATAGCACCCTGATACAACGACTCAGAAACATCGGAATTCAAGGAAAAGCATTGAACTGGATCATTTCGTTCCTCGCTGGAAGAACTCAGAGAGTCCGCCTCCCCCCTTTTAAGTCGGAGGCCACCGAAGTCATCTGCGGCGTCCCGCAAGGATCATCACTCAGCCCACCCTCTTCAACATCTACATGAGCCCCCTCGCAACCATCGCACGTCAACACAACCTCAACATCATCTCCTACGCTGATGACACTCAGCTGATCCTCTCACTCACCAAAGACCCAACCACCGCCAAAACCAACCTACATGAAGGGATGAAAGAAGTAGCCGAGTGGATGAAGCACAGCCGTCTGAAACTGAACTTGGACAAAAAGGAAGTCCTCATCTTAGGTTCATCCCCTTCCGCCTGGGACGACTCTTGGTGGCCAACGGCCCTAGGAAAAGCCCCCATACCGACTGACCACGCACGGAACATGGGCATCATCCTGGACTCCTCACTCTCGATTACCAGACAAGTCAACGCCGTCTCATCTTCATGCTTCAACATCCTACGCATGTTTAAAAAAACATTTCGCTGGATCCCCACCGAAACAAGAAAAACGGTCACCCACGCACTGGTTACAAGCCGTCTGGACTACGGAAACACCCTTTACGCCGGTTCCACCGCAAAACTGCAGAAACCACTCCAACGCATCCAAAATGCTTCAGCCAGACTCATTCTAGACATCCCCCGCACAGACCACATTTCCGTCCACCTGAAAGACCTTCACTGGCTCCCCATCAACAAGAGAATAACGTTCCGTCTCCTCACCCATGCACACAAAACCCTATACGAACTTGGAGCTGATTGTCTCAACACGCGCCTTTCCTTCTACACCCTCACCCGCCAGCTGCGTTCCTCCAACCAAACCCTCGCCGCTGTTCCACGCATCCACAAAGCCACCATGGGGGGAAGATCCTTCTCCTACTTAGCGGCCAAAACGTGGAATTCCCTTCCCATCCACCTCCGCCTTACTCAAAACCACCTAGCCTTCAGAAAACAACTTAAAACCTGGATATTCGATAAGTAAACCTCCCCCCCCTTCCTCAAGCGCCTTGAGACCCTATGGGTATGTAGTGCGCTATATAAATTCTGACTTGACTTGACTCCTGCCCCTTTGTCATGGGAAAGCAATTGACTCGCGGCAGGCGGTCAGCCTTCTCCCCACTCAGCGCCAGCGCGCTGCACCGACCTCTGCACCCCCAGCAGGCCACACTCCTACCGCCAAGCTATCCGCCGTTACCAGGCTCCACTCCGTCTCGGCCACGCCGCTCCACCTTTCCCGCACACTGCGGGGCGCAGCTCCCTGACTCTCCGCTTGTCTCCTCTGTCGGCCGTCAGCCGCTGCTCCGCCCCTCGAGCTCCGCCACGAAGGGAGGCGGCGCACACCGGGAATTGGCCGTGGATGGGCCGCGTCGCTCTCCCGCCTCGCAGCGCAGCCCGCACTCCTTAAGTATGTGGCGGTCGTGCTCTCCGTTGCTCAATCCTAGCAGAGCCACCGCTCATCCGCCAGGGTCGCCGACTCTGGGAGTCCGATCAGCCCATGGGCGCCATTTTGCCTCTGTGCCGGCCCCAGGCTGCTCCGATCACGCCCCCTCGTTCTCTCGCTTGCTGTGCGCCCTCGCTCACTCCAGACGGTGCCGCCACAGTCCCGGTCCCTGTCCCTGTCGCTGTCTAGGCTGTCGCATCCGAGCGATCAGCCGCTTTAAAATTCAGGATAACAGGGGGATTCGGCGCGGAGCCCTGAGCTCACGCCGCCATTCCCATCGGCGATCAAGCCACGCCCCCCTAAACTGTTCACTCTGATGCGCACTTGTGGCAATCTGTATATGCAATTGACCCATCTACGATAGCGGTCCCCAAGCCCAAACCTACACATGGCGTGTCTTAAGTATGGCCAATGTACACGGTCAAATGCCTTCTCGGTGTCGACCGACAGAAGTAGCGCAGGCTGTTGGGTACGCCGAGTTTTGTCTAATGAGTGGCAAAGGTGTCTCGTCCCATTGCTACAGTTACGTTCGGGCATAAAGCCGGATTGATCTGGATCCACCATGCCTTGCACATGCGGTGTCAGGTGAGCTGCCAATACTCTAGTGAAGTTCTTTAGATCAACACTTAATAAAGAAATCGGGCGGTGCGAAGCGCACTCCAGTGGGTCCTTCCCTGGTTTCGGTATCACCACCACCTCCGCCATAGACATTGTGGGGGTTAACGTTTCAGTTTCACTGAATTCATTAAAAAGACGAACAAGGAGAGGTATTAGTTCAGGGGCAAATGCTTTGTAAAAGTTTACTGGAAAACTGTCCCGTCCTGGTGCATTCCCAACCGTTAACTTCAGTATGGCCCGCAGAACCTCCTCGGGCGGATATCCACGTCCATAGCTTTTGTACCAATCAGGGGGATGGACGCCACCGGCGGTCGACGGACTTAATCGACGGTGGCCGCCTCGACAAGTTGCTCTGCTGTGTATAGTGTGGTATAGAAGGTTTCAAACGGAGCCGCGATGTCCGTGTCACTCTGGAGGAACTCCTCGTAGAGCCCTTATTCCCGCAATGTGGCGTGAATTAGTCTGGGACCTAAGCAGGTGTGCCAGGAGTTTCCCAGATTTGTTACCCCCTTCATAATAGCGCTGCTTAGTACGTAGGAGCGCATCCTCCGTGCGGTCGAGTCCAAGGCCCTCAACCGCTTCCGCACGTTAGTAAGTTGTCTCCTTGTCTTCATCATTCCCATGCGGCGGTGAACCCCTTCTAGCTCCTTGACCTGTGATCAAGTAGCGCCCGCTTGTCCCTTCTGTCTTTATTCAGTCCCGCAGCGATGGATATAAACTGGCCCCGTATGACAGCCTTCAGGGCATCCCACAGCTGGGGGAGTGGAACCGATCCTTTATCATAAATTTTCAAATAATCACAGATCACGGCCCATATGATGGCCATATTGGAATCGTATGTGAGTAGTTTATGATTGACCCTCCACGATTTCTGACGAGGAGGCCCTCCAGGTAAGCGAAGAATCCGTGAAACAGGGGAGTTATCAGACAGCGCCACTGTCACTATCATTATATCTTTGATATAGCCTGTGACCAGGGGAGAGGTCTGGAATAAATCGATGTGCGCATGTTTGATGAGATGCTGAAAAAAAGGTGTATTCCGGAGCAGTCGGGTTGCGGTACCTCCAAGTGTCCATCAGCCCTGCCTCCCCAAGCCTCTAGAGCATCGATTCTGAAAGGGATCCTGAGTTACCCACAGGCGCTACTGACCTATCAAGCTGTGAGTCCGGTACTATGTTAAACCCCCCCCTCCATCACCAAGTCCTCATCTTGCGAGTCTATAATGACAACCTTTGGTTGTCTTCTGGCAGAGGCCCACTAGGCCCTGCTTCCAAGGACATTGCTAGTGAGGTGTGGTGTGTGCACCTGCCTACACTACTTGTTTTCCTACTAGAACCTCTCTAGGAGTTGTAGTCAGGGTGTGCTAAGCTCTTACCACCTACAACTACTAAGTTCAGTAGAAATTATGTATATATAAGACATGATTTATATGTACCAACAGGTACCTTGATATGATCTTTCAGATGATATCTCGAGATTATTTGGTAAAACAATTGCAAGCTCCTATCCCAACCGCTGCACACCAATGTGAGAAGTTATCCTGGCATATGATGTCCACTAGTTCTAGTGGGCACCTTGCACCAGTCTAATCGACCCTTATTGATAGTGGTTGTAAAGTCAACCTTATAGAAAGCTATCCTAGTGGTAGCATGAACCAGCAGTCTTCAGGCTAAGACTTCAGTAGGCGAGTTAAGCAAGTTATTTTACCAATAATAATCCCTTGAGTACCAAATGAAAGGACACCACACAAGGTATATATCAAATATATATGTATTTAATCTAAACACAACCCCTCTGCACTCTTTATGAGATCAGAGGTCAAAATACAATAAAAGTCACACAGTTAATATACGATAAGTTGCACAGTATACGTTATGCCCTAGGGGCCACACAAACCATATACTAAGAAAGGGATATATGTACCACAAGAGAATTAGAAAGCAGGCCTAGGGCCTGTGGAATCGCTGGGGCCACACTAATCGACCAAAGGTTAGGAAGTAGGAGGCCCACGGGAGCCGCGTGCAGTGTCTAAACACAGGCGCGGGTTACCATTGACTTCCTATGGAGTTTGTAAAAGTTACAAATACACAATTTAAGGGCACTTCTGGATGGACTAGGATAGAACCCTTTTAAACTAGGACACTTCGAGAGTCAAGACTCACGGGAGCACCGGAGTACTCGTGTTACCTCACCCAGGGAAGCCGGGTGCATATGTGTCTTTTCGTGTCGGGTTTTGTCGTCGTTTTCTATGGAGAGCTGCCAAGAAGTGCTGCAGGCGCCCAGAGGAAAAGTGCCCAGGTGGATCCAAGGGTGGATCGAAGATCTGAAGAACCTGAAAGCAGAAGGGACAGAGTCTGGGTCACTAGCCAGTAACCAGGAAGGAACCAGGCGATGTCGGGTGATTTCAGGTGAAGTAGTCGAACATGTCTCTGCAGCCAGCAGGTCCATGAGGCATCGACGATGACATGGCGCTGGATTCGAGCTGTGCCACGATGAATCTAGATGACTGTGGTGTCAGTATCCAGATTGGACCCAACAAGCCTTGGCAACCGCAACCCACGCAGGATGTCGAGATTGGCTCTGTTGCAGACCAGCAAGGTCTGTGGCGCTTCTCCTTTTCAGGGAAGCTGGAGCAACCAGTAAAGCAAGTTAAAGTCAAAGAAAGGTCTCCAGGGGGCTCACTAGCCAACGGACTAGGACACCGGAAGACGCATTGAGGTCAAATGCAAAAGCGGGGCCCATGGAACACTCCCGGAGTGTGGGGGCCCGGGCTTCGGTGCAAATGGTGCTCAGGGCTGGGGCTTCAAGCACCCCAAAGCACAACTTCGAGATACCTTGTTAAAGGAGTGTAGCTTGCAAAATGCAGGATGTCCAGGAGATCTGAAAGAGACACGTTAGTGATAGATTCCTTACCTTAGAATATCCCCAGGCGTCAGACTGGATCCGGATATTTTTGCGTAGCAGTACCCTTGCGCGTCAGTAGGCGTCGTCTGCGGCTCCGCGTCCGTCGTCGGCGTCGTGGGCACCGTGATGACGTCGTCGGAGTACTTAGACGCCGCCTCCGCGTGCTGACGTCAGTTCTTCTTTTTTCCGCGCCAGCAGCGCAGATCCGGAAAAAGTGGTACCTTAGTCTTTTTTTTCTAAACTTTTTTGATCGTTTCTTTTCAAGTCTTCGACTCCGGACGGTGCCGATAGGGATGCCAGGTTTTAAACCCTGTGAGGACTGCGGCCGACTGATGTCGGTCACCGACCCTCACCGTCGGTGTCTCCACTGTCTCGGCGTCGCCACGACGACAAGACCTGTTCCGACTGCCGGGCCCTGACTTCGAAAGCTAGGCGGGAGCGGTCCCGCAAGCGACTCGAACTCTGGCAGTCGGCCCCGCGCCAGGAGAGGTCCCGGTCCGTACGGAGGTCTAGGGACCGGTCGCGGGAGCGGAGCAATCGGAGCTCCGGGAGTCGAGATCACTCCTCAGGGTCGAAGTCGTCAGGTAAGCACAAGAAGTCGTAGAGACGTCATCGCTCTTCCGACTCCCCCCGACGCGGCCGGGGGTTTAGGTGGCACTGCCCACGCGGCTCCGTCGCAGGCGTCGCATCCGGCCCCATACCCTCCGGTCCCTGGGCCGCGCGCGACGCCGGAGGAGATCGAGCGGTTCCTCATGGCCATGAGGTTCCTCACTCCCCCCCGACGGGCTCCGCGGTGCCTTCGGGCCCAGCAAACCCGTCTGGGGGCCCTAGCGGGTCGGGGGCTTCGGCCCTGACGCCGTCGGGTGCTTTGGCCCCGACGCCGTCAGGTGCTTTGGCCCCGACGCCACCGGCGCCTTCGGGCCTGCGCCGCAGGGCCCCACTGGATCCGGGTCGTCGCCGGTGGGCTTAACGACCTTCCCGGCGCTGGTCTCTCAGGTGTCACCCCCGGCGCCATCTTCGGGCGGCGCCGTTCCCGATGCCTCCCTCAATCCGGCTCGGAACGGCGCCGCTGGGCGCCGCTTTCGACGCCATTCGGAGAGTTCACTTTCCATGAACCGGCCCCATCATTTGATCCCCCGGAGTACCAGGAGATGGGTAATGAGGAGTATTGGGAGGGGTCTGAGGACCCTCTAACACGGGAGTGTCAGTCCCAGGAGGACTGGACAGGTGGACTTGGGGATGCCAGTGATCTGGACACTTCGCCAGTCACTGATTTTGTCTCCCCTCTTACCGTGGCTACGGAGGAGGGGGCTACCTACAGTGTGGTGCTGACGCGGGCGGCCAAGGCCTTGGGCCTTGAACTCCCCGTCGCGGCCGTGAGGACTAACCTCCTCACTGAGGTCCTTAAACCGCAGTCAAGCTCGGCTGAGCCTCTGCTGCCGTTTAATGAGGCCTTGATTGACGTTCTTGTGGGCACTTGGTCCAGGCCCGCTACAGGTTAGCCTGTAGATAGTAACGTGGCCAGACGCCACCGCCCAGCCCCGGGCGACCCTTGTTTCCTGTCCACCCACCCCACCCCACCCCTGAGGGCCTGGTCATCCAGGCCTCCAATTCCCAGACCGCATTCCCGTCCGCTCCGCCTGACCGGGAATCCAAGAGGTTTGAGCAATACGGCAAGAAGGTATTCTCCTCCCTAAGTCTGGGACTGCGGTCTTCCAACACCGCATGCCTCTTGGGCCGCTACACCCACTCCCTGAGGGATACGGTCGCGGACGTGCTGCCAGAATGCCCGTTGGAGGTACGGGCTAAACTCGGCCAAGCCCTTGTGGAAGGCCGAGATGCGGCACGTTATTCTATCTGGTGTGGACTGGATACCACCGACTCACTAGGTAGAGCGATGGCAACGATGGTGGCGATTCGTCGCCACGCCTGGTTGAGGTCTGCCAACTTCTCGGCTGGTGTCCAGAATACACTCATGGACATGCCTTTTGATGGCCGTCACCTTTTTGGCGACAAGGCAGACCATGCGCTTGAGCGTTTTAAGGACTCCAGGGCTACGGCCAAGTCCTTGGGGTTCTCGGCCCGCGCCAGCAAACGGCTGCTTTTCGCCGCTTTCGTGGCCAAGGAAGGGGTGTTCCCACACGTGCTGCCAGCCACGCGCCGCAGGGTAATACCCAACGTGGTGGCGGCCGTGGAAACCGCCGTAGTGGCGGTCGGGGACAACGGCGAGGACAGTCCACACCTTCCCCCGCAGCATCCGCCTCAAAACCCTCCTAGTCCGTGCTTTCAGGCCCATGTGTTGCCAGTGGGGGGCAGGGTTCGCCATCACCTCCTCCACTGGCGCACTGTCACGTCGGACAGGTGGGTGCTGCAAACCGTCCGAAGGGGCTACTCCCTCCCCTTCGAGGCGACCCCTCCAGCCATGCCACCGCAGAACCACCGTGTATCGGGGGATCATTTGCGACTTCTGCAGGAGGAAGTTACGGCCCTCTTGGCCAAGAGGGCCATCGAGCGCGTTCCTGGGCCAGAAGTAGGGTGTGGTTGCTACTCCCACTACTTTCTGGTACCCAAGAAGGGCGCCCTATCTTGGATCTACGGAACGTCAACAGCTTCTTCCGGAAGGAGAAGTTCAAAATGCTGACACTGGCTCAGGTCTTAGCTGCCCTGGACCCAGGAGACTGGATGGTAGCGTTGGACTTACAGGACGCTTATTTCCACATCCCCGTCCTGCAGGCCCACCGGCGTTACCTGCGGTTCACGGTAGGCCACGAGCACTTTCAGTTTACCGTGCTCCCATTCGGCCTTACCAGCGCCCCACGGGTGTTCACGAAGGTGATGGTGGTGGTCGCAGCTCATTTGCGCAGGTTAGGGGTTTCAGTCTTCCCCTACCTCGACGCCTGGTTGTTAAAGGCGGGCTTGCCCCAAACAGTCGTCAGCCACCTCCAGACGACGGCAAACCTCCTGCACCTGCTGGGGTTTTCCATCAATGTGCCGAAGTCACACCTGTGCCCCTCTAAGAAGCTCCTCTTCATCGGAGCAGTTCTCGACTCGGCGCAGTTTCGGGTTTATCCTCCCGAACAGCGGGTTCGGGACATTCAGGCTCTGATTCCTCTCTTTCAGCCTTTGTCCCGAGTCTCGGTCAGGTTAACGCTGCGGCTTCTGGGGATGAAGGCCTCCTGCATCCTTCTGGTGCATCACGCCCGGTGGGGGATGCGGGCTCTGCAGTGGGACCTGAAGTTTCAGTGGGCCCAGCATCAGGGCAACCTATCCGACCATGTCCTGATCTCGGAGGGCACTGCGAGACAGCTGCAGTGGTGGCTCAGGGACCGCGATTGGGTCAGCGGCAGATCCCTCTCCCTTCCCCAACCGGAGCACGTAGTTGTGACGGAAGCGTCCCTCCAGGGCTTGGGAGGCCACATGGGAGAGGCGGAGATCAGAGGCCTCTGGCGGAGTCCCGGCTCCATATCAACCTTTTGGAGCTGCGGGCGATTCGTCTAGCACTGATGGCATTCCTTTGCCAGGAGGCTCTGTGCCTCTGGCAGTTGCTGGAACATCAGGGCGTGACCCTGGTGGTTCAACACCTGGCAGGTTCTCTGAACGCCAGGGCGGAAAAACTCAGCTGTCGGTGCATGATGGATCACGAATGGCGTCTGAACTTGGACGTGGCGCAAGGCCTCTTTCAGCAGTGGGGAGAGCCTTGGTTAGATCTATTCGCCACCGAAGAGAACGCGCAATGTCATCAGTTCTGCGCGTTGGAGTTTTCAAGGCGGCACTCGCTCGGAGACGCTTTTCGTCGCGAGTGGAGTTGCGTCTATTGTACGCCTTTCCGCCTATACCACTTCTGCCCAGAGTGCTGAAGAAGATCAAGCACGACCGGGCCCAAGTCATCCTTGTGGCTCCGGACTGGGCACGAAGGTACTGGTATCCAGAGCTACTCAGTATGTCAGTCGATCCCCCGGTTCGTCTGCCTCTTCAGGAGGACCTTCTGTCGCAGCAGCAGGGGACGGTCCTCCACCCGAACCTGTCCAGTCTCCACCTCCATGCTTGGAGATTGAGCGGCGACAGTGGAGGCCATTTGACTTGCCTCCTGAAGTCTGTAATGTCATTCTGGCAGCCAGGCGTCCCACCACAAAGTCGGTATACGCCTGCAGGTGGAACAGATTTGTGGCATGGTGCACAGCAAAGGCTGTGGATCCTCTTGTTACCCCTCTTTCTGAGGTTCTTCTCTTCCTTCTTTCTCTTGCCCAGCAGGGCTCTGCTCTGGGCACTATCAAGGGCTATCTTTCTGCCCTTTCAGCCTTCCTAAGGCTGCCTGATCAACCTTCTTTGTTCAAGAACCCTATTGTAAATCGTTTTCTAAAGGCCATCACACACATGTTCCCTCCTGTTCCGTTTGTGATGCCTCAGTGGGACTTGAACCTGGTTCTTACGTTTCTGATGTGCGCTCCCTTTGAGCCACTTCACAACTGTCCTCTCCTTCTTCTTGCTTTGAAGACTGCATTCCTGGTTGCCATCACCTCTGCCAGGAGAGTGAGTGAGCTCCAGGCTCTTTCATGTACACCCCCTTTCCTTTCTGTCCATCCGGACAAGGTTGTGTTGCGTACTAAGCCATCTTTCCTGCCCAAGGTTGTCACGGCCTTCCATATCGGGCAGTCTATCACCTTGCCCACCTTCTTTCCGCCACCGCATCCCTCTAAAGAGGAATAGCGGCTCCACCGTCTGGACCCAAAACGTGCGCTTTCATTCTACTTGGATCGCACACGCCAGTTCTGGGTGGATGACTAACTCTTTGTTGGTTACGTGGGCGCTAAGAAGGGAAAAGCGGTGCACAAGCAGACCATCTCTCGGTGGATAATCTTGTGTATCCAGGCATGTTACTCCTTGGCTAAAAAGGAGCCCCCTGTTGGATTGCGGGCTCATTCCACCCGGGCCATGGCGACTACAACTGAACTGGGCCGGGGAGTGCCCTTGCAGGACATTTGCCAGGCAACTACGTGGGCCTCGCTGCACACGTTTGCAAGACACTACTGCCTGGACAGTCAAGTCCGGAGGGATGGCTTCCAGGACTTTCTGGTGTGATTATTGGTTCGCAGACCCTCCACCGGGGTTGGTATTGCTGGGGTATCTATTCTAAGGTAAGGAATCTATCACCAACGTGTCTCTTTCAGATGCACAAGTTACTACTTGTGTAACGATATATCTGTAAGGGACATTAGTTAGTGATAGATTCCTTACCGACCCACCGATCCTCCCCGTTCTGCGAACTGATATCTAGGGTTAAGGTCATCCCCTTTCAGGGCCCTAGTTTCAATGACACCAGTGTTGGTTTTTAACATGGCTCGGCGCTTCTGGCCGGAAAAGCTGTGTCTAAGAACTGACGTCAGCACGCGGAGGCGGCGTCTAAGTACTCCGACGACGTCATCACGGCGCCCACGACGCCGACGACTGACGCGGTGCCGCAGACGACGCCTACCGATGCGCAAGGGTACTGCTACGCAAAAAATTCTGGTTCTAGTCTAACGCCTGGGTATATTCCAAGGTAAAGAATCTATCACTAACTAATGTCTCTTACGGATATATCGTTACACAAGTAGTAACTTGTGCTTCCGGTCCCACATCTCTCGTGTCCGCCACGGGTCTCAGCTTTGCTGTGGTTGTGGGTCGGGGTCCGAGAAGTCCGGAAGTCCAGTTCCTGTGTCGCAGATTCTTCAGGAGCCTCGAAAATGCAGACCGGGAAAGTTGCTGTTGGTGCCTGTTTGAACAGGGTGGTCACTCCTTGACCACAAGGGAGATATCTTCCAGTCAGAATGGAACATCTAAGGTCCAGGATATGTCTTTCAAAGATTCGTCCAGGTAATCTAAAGTCCTAGGGACACAGCTCCTATACTTGTACTGAGGATGGGGGCTGGACTACCTGGCTAGGTCCCCCCTATGGGTGGACCTGAGAAGGGGGTGGTTACACCCCTTTCCCTTTATCCAGTTTTGAGCCAGAGCTGGGGCTGTGTTCCCCAGCAACCGGTTTGAACTGGGCTATGCATGGAGCACCTTGTGTGCCCCAGGCAGTGTCTATAAGCATTCACTTAATGCAGCCCTCCCTGCCCCAATATACAAACCCCTATCTGGGTAGGTGCCAGCACCTCCCTGGACAGGAAACCTATTGTCCAGGCCTCCCCTGGACAATAGAGAGAGAACAGCTGGGCTGTGGGTCTGATTAGCAGGCCCACAGCCACACTAAAGTCAAACAACCAGAGAATCACAGCAAAAAGTGGGGGTGACCATAGGAAGCAGACCCCCCTCCCACCAAACCACAGGGACATTAAACTAACCTTGACCAGTTGAGTCTTCATGTTCTAAGTGGAAATATCTGGAGAGTCCATCTGCATTGGCATGGTCAGTCCCAGGTCTATGCTCCACTGTAAAGTCCATCCCCTGTAGGGAAATGGACCACCTGAGCAGTTTGGGATTTTACCCTTAATCTGGTTTAGCCACAAGAGGGGCTTATGGTCTGTCTAAATCTTGAAGTGAGTACCAAACAAAGTATGGCCTCAGCTTCTCCAGGGCCCAAACCACTGCAAAGGCCTCCCTCTCAATAGCTGACCAACGTTTCTCTCTAGGGGTCAGCCTTCTGCTAATAAAAGCTACTGGCTGGTCTTGACCATCTTTATTCAGTTGTGAAAGCACAGCACCCACCCCCAACTCAGAAGCATCTGTTTGAAAAATGAATTATTTGGAGTAGTCTGGACTTTGTAGAATTGGTGCAGTGCACATGGCCTGCTTCAGGTCATCAAATGCCTTTTGACAGCTGATTGTCCACTGAACTTTCTTGGCATTTTCTTGGAAGTTAAGTCATTAAGGGGTGTCACTATGGAACTATACCCCTTGACAAATTTCTTGTAGTACCCAGTCAGGCCCAAGAAAGCTCTGAGCTGAGTCTGGGTGGTTGGAGCAGTCCAGTCCATTATGGTCTGGATCTTGCTCTGCAATGGTTGAACCTGGCCTCCACCTACAAGGTGGCCCAGGTATACAACCTGACTCTGCCCTATCTGGCACTTGGTAGCCTTGATAGTTAGGCCTGCCTTTTGCAGGGCCTCCATAACATTCTTCAGCTGGGTCAGGTGATCTTCCCAAGTGGAGCTCAAGACAGCAATATCATCTAGATAAGCTGCACAGTAGTCATCCAGACCTGAGAGGACTTGGTTCACCAACCTTTGGAATGTGGCAGGTGCATTTTTCAGACAAAAGGGCATCACCACAAACTGATAATGCCCACCAGGGTTTGAAAATGCTGTCTTTGCATCATCAGCTAGTCTGATCTTCCAGTAGCCAGCTATCAGGTTAAATGTACTCAAAACTTGGCAGATGCCAATCTGCCAATGAGTTCATCTGCCCTGGGTATTGGATGGGCATCTGTCCTAGTGAGAGCATTGAGACCTCTGTAATCCATGCAAAACCTCATCTCTCTCTTACCATCTTGGGTGTGAGGTTTAGGCACCAGGACTACTGGACTGGCCCAAGGGCTCTCTGAGGGCTCAATGACTCCCAAATCCAACATCCTTTGGACCTCTGTCATGATACAGTCCCTGACATGATCAGGTTGCCTGTAAATCTTACTTTTAACAGGCAGAGTGTCCCCAGTGTCCACTTCATGAGTGCACCAGGTAGTCTGACTTGGAGTCAGTGAAAACATATGTCTGTAGGACTGTAGAACTTGTCTGCAGTCCTGCTGCTGTTGGTGAGTGAGGCTGCCAGCCAAGGCTACAGCATCAACTGAACCATCATCAGGGTTCTGGGAGAACAGGTCTAGGAGAGGTTCACTCTCTTCCTCCTGTCCCTCATCAGTAGCCATGAGCAAGCCCATGTCTGCCCTGTCAACATATGGTTTCAGTCTGTTGACATGAAGCACCCTGTGGGGGCTCCTGGTAGGTCCAAGGTCAACCAAATAGGTGACTTCTCCCTTCTGTTCAACAATAGTGTGGGGTCCACTCCACTTGCCTTGGAAAGCTGCCGAGGCCACAGGCTCCAACACCCACACTTTCTGTTCTGGCTGGTAAACAGTCAGCATAGCCTTTTGGTCATGCCAGGCCTTTTGCAATTCCTGACTACCCTCAAGGTTTTTGGATGCCTTTTTCATGTACTCGGCCATCCTGGAGCAGAGACCAAGTACATAGTCCACAATGTCTTGTTTGGGAGGTTTGAGAGGTAACTCCCATCCCTCCTTCACCAGACAAAGGGGTCCTCTTACAGGATGCCCAAACAGAAGTTCAAAAGGGCTGTAGCCAACCCCCTTCTGTGGGACCTCTCTGTAAGCAAACAAAAGGCAGGGCAGCATGACGTCCCATCTCCGCCTGAGCTTTTCAGGGAGACCCTTAATCATGCCCTTTAAGGTCTTGTTTAATGTCTCAACTAGACCATTGCACTGTGGATGATAGGGTGTGGTGAACTTGTAGTTCACTCCACACTCCTTCCACATTGCAGTCAGATATCCAGATATAACGTTTGCACCTCTGCCTGAGACAACCTCCTTCGGAAAGCCCACTCTTGAGAAAACTCCCAGGAGGGCTCTTGCCACAACAGGTGCTGTTGTGGTCCTTGGGGGAATGGCTTCTGGGTATCTGGTGGCATGATCCACTACCACCAGAATAAATCTGTGCCCAGAGGCTGTTTGGGGATCCATTGGTCCAACAATGTCAATCCCTACACGTTCAAAGGGAACCCCCACCACAGGTAGTGGTAAAAGGGGGACCTTTGTGGTGCCACCTGATTTGCCACTGGCTTGGCAGGTGACACAGGAGCTACAAAACTCCTTGGTATCCTCTGACATATGAGGCCAGTGAAAGTGAGAGACAAGCCTGTCCCAAGTCTTGTTCTGGCCAAGATGTCCTGCAAGGGGAATATCATGGGCTAGTGTGAGAAGGAAGCCCCTGAATGCCAAAGGTATGACCAACCTCCTGGTAGCACCAGGCTTGGGGTCTCTAGCCTTGGATTACAGGAGCCCTTCATCCCAATAAGTCTTATCGGTCCCACTAGTATTCCCCGCAGACTCAGCAGCAACTTGCTGTCTGAGGGGTTCAAGAGAAGGGCAGTCCAACTGTGCCTGCCTCAGATCTGCCCTGGAGGGTCCCCCGTCCCAAGAAACTCAACCTGATCAGGCTCAAGCTCTTCTAGGACAGTTTCCTCCTGGGTCTCACAATCCGCTTCCTCAGAAGGCTGATCCTCTTCCTGAGGCAAGGGGGAAGGCACTGCCTTAACCCTACTGCTTCTCCTCCTGGTAGGCAACTGGTCTATTGTTCCAGAATCCAGTGCCTGTTCAGTGTTGCAATTTCTGACCTGTGACCTAGTCACAGCAACGGCATGTGCTGATATCCCTAACATTTCTTCATGGGTCCTATACTCCACTTCAGCCCAAGGTGAAGTCTCCAGGTCATTTCCAAGCAAACATTCTACACGGAGGTCTGAGCTAACCACAACCTTTTTGAGGCCAGTTACCCCTCCCCAGGAGAAATTAACAATTGCCATACTGTGAGTGGTAGTGACATTGCTAGCATTGGTCACTAGGTAATTTTCACCTAGTATGATCTGTCCAGGGTCCACAAAGCCAGGCGTCACCATTGTGACACTAGCACGTGTCCCTGCGGGGCTGAGCCACTGTGTCGTTAATTAAAGGGGTTTGTCTGTACTTGCCCAAGTTATTGGGACTCACAGTAGAGGACAGAATTGTGTTCCCATCACAGATCAAAACAGCTTGAGTTGGTATTCTGACTAGGCCAGAATCCATCTCAGTTCCCAGGATTAACCCTACTACACCCTTCTGTTGAGAACCACCACTTGGAGCTGAACTAGGGGGATCAGTTACCTTAGGGGCAACTGTGGCTGGAGCCGCCTCCTTCTTGGTGCAATCACTGGTCCAGTGAGTATTTACTTTACAAAACTTGCACCATGGTTTCTTTAGGCCGTCTTTCTTTTTAGATTGTTGGGAACCCCCACAATTAGAAGCTTTTTGGGGACCTTGGGAAGACTTCTGGTCTTTTGCTTTCTCCCCACCCTTTTGGTCTTGCTTCTTCTGATCACCACCTTGGTTCTGTACCTTCTGCTTCACCTTGGTTCTGACCCATTTGTCTGCCTTCTTTCCCAATTTCTTGGGGAGAGGTCAGATCAGAGTCAACCAAGTGCTGATGCAATAACTGTTTTTGATAGTTGTTAAGAATTTGTTCTCTCATAATAAGGTTATACAATCCTGTATAGTCACTTACTTTACTGCCCAGCAACCAGCCTTCCAGAGCCTTAGTAGCACAATCTACAAAATCAGTCCAGTCCTGAGTCTGTGTCTTTTGGGTATCTCTGAACAGCAACCTGTACTGCTCAGTGGTTAGGCAAAACCCATCTATCAGAGCACTCTTCAGGACATAGTAGTTGTCAGCATCCTCTTCTCTTACAGTGAGGAGCTTGCCTCTGCCTGCAAAGGAGAGCCACAAGATTGCTGCCCACTGACTTTGGGGTACCTGCTGTACTTTGCAAGCCCTCTCCAAAGCAGTTATCCATTTGTGGCTGGCATCCCCAATCTGATAAGGATGGACAATGTTGTTCAGGTTTCTATGGCCATGAGCCCTTTCCCTATCTCTGGGAATTATGCTGCCACCAGTGGGCTCTAGCCCCAGCAATTTATTCTCTTTCAAGAGCTAGGGTCTCTTTTGCAAGGGAAACTTCTTGCCTCTTGATCCTCAGCTTGACCTCTTTCATTCTAACTTTGTGCTCTCTCCTCTGAGGGGAAGTCATCCTCCTCAGAGCAGAGGCACTGGACCCTACTGAGGAATCAGAATGATCAGAACCACTGGAAAGTGATCTGCGCCTTCAGTTTCCACTGTTAGGCCTATTTGGAAGGTTAGAGGGAGGCCTACCACGGCCCTCTTGACCTCCAGGTAGTCCTGTGTTGCCCAGGTCAGGTTCATCAACCTCATCCTGGTCAGCATCCCCTTCATCATCAGAGACCACTGGATCCTCTCCAGTATTATCCTCTTCTGTTGAGGGATGGCCCCCCTCTCTACTACCTTGGTTACCTGGGTCTGATGCATTCTCTACATCATGAACCACTAAGATATCTACAAGGTGGTTAAAGGTTGGACTCTGTCCTTGTCTCAGTCTTCTAACCACACACAAGCTTCTCAGTTCCTGAAAAGGGAATGTGTCATACTTAAAAGGCAATCTTTGGTTGTCTTCTGGCAGAGGCCCACTAGGGCCTGCTTCCAAGGACATTGCTAGTGAGGTGTGGTGTGTGCACCTACCTACACTACTTGTTTTCCTACTAGACCCTCTCTAGGAGTTGTAGTCTGGGTGTGCTAAGCCCTTACCACCTACAACTACTAAGTTCAGTAGAACTTATGTATATATAAGACTTGATTTATATGTACCTTGATATGATCTTTCAGATGATATCTCGAGATTATTTGGTAAAACAATTGCAAGCCCCTATCCCAACCGCTGCACACCAATGTGAGAAGTTAGCCTGGCATATGATGTCCACTCGTTCTAGTGGGCACCTTGCACCAGTCAAATCGACCCTTATTGATGGTGGTTGTAAAGTCAACCTTATAGAAAGCTATCCTAGTGGTAGCATGAACCAGCAGTCTTCAGGCTAAGAATTCAGTAGGCGAGTTAAGCAAGTTGTTTTACCAATTATAATCCCTTGAAAATGAAAGTATACCACACAAGGTATATATCAAATATATATGTATTTAATCTAAACACAACCCCTCTGTACTCTTTATGAGGTCCGAGGTCAAAATACAATACAAGTCACACAGTTCATATACGATAAGTTGCACAGTATACATTACGCCCTAGGGGCCTCACAAACCATTTACTAAGAAAGTGGTATAAGTACCACGAGAGAGTTACAAAGCAGGCCTAGGGGGTGTGGAATTGCTGGGGCTACACTAATCGACCAAAGGTTAGGAAGTAGGAGGCCCATGGGAGCCGTGTGCAGTGTCTAAACACAGGCGCTGGTTACCATTGACTTTATATGGAGTTCGTAAAAGTTACAAATATACAATTTAAGGACACTTCGGGATGGACTAGTGTTGCAAGAAGGAATTTCCACAATGAATAGCTGGTTTTCCAAGATAAGTTTATTCCAAGTACAGCTCCACCCAACGCGCGATGCGTCTGATCAGCAGACAGCCCAACGGTGACTGAGGAAACGTTAAAGGCCCTCCACTGAGCGGACACACCGCACAAGAACAATACATTCAAAGGATAACATCATGTACGTGCATCGCGCGGCACCCCACGCGATGCGCAATAACTACTCACTGCCACAACACCTTCCCCTTACAATAACAAACAACAATTGAACAATGAAATACATATATTCCTTAAAATCTCACAAAACCATCAAATTTCTTGGGAACGCTAATGTTCCTGCCACGAGAAGAACACATAGCAACATTTTGCACATTAGAATGAACATTCGGATGAGTCTGAGACACAACAGCTGGAATAGGACCAGTGCGATTCACAGGAGCATCCAGCCAATGACTCCAATCTAAATCCTCATTAGACTCACCCCGCCTGTTCTGCATGATTCCTACTTGTTGTTGGG
Organism: Lissotriton helveticus; assembly: GCF_964261635.1. Classification (NCBI taxonomy): domain Eukaryota; kingdom Metazoa; phylum Chordata; class Amphibia; order Caudata; family Salamandridae; genus Lissotriton; species Lissotriton helveticus. The sequence continues at coordinate 789,299,069 of NC_136072.1, forward strand.
AAACTTTTACTAGATGACGTTTGTTCCACCAACCCTTCCCATCAACAAATGCAACCCCTTTACTGACTTTAAGGACTTGAATTGGTACACAGAATTTTGACTCCCCTTTCTTAACTCTATCAGGTTTTTTTTATTAAGACCCAGTCCCCCCACACTCATAGGACTAGATTTCTTATCAAAAATGTTCTTCATTTGAATTTGTTTGTCCTCCACTTTCTTTCGTATGGCACCCAAGTCAATACTCTTTTCCCTAGACTTATTTCGCAGCCAAACGGGAAACAAATTCGAATGGACTTCCCTGCTCCTTAACAAAGAAAATGGAGGTACGCCTGTAGTACAGTGTGGTGCTGTGTTATAATGCCACACTTTGTCCCTAATAAAATCATCCAAGTTAAGCTTGCATGTTAATGCCGTTTGGATACCTTCCTTTATCACTTTATTCCCTCTCTCCACCAATCCATTGGATGAGGGAGAGTACGAAGCGACTTTTAACTGTTTAATATCCAAATATTTTAAAAATGTTCATATCTTATCAGAAGTAAAATGTGTACCGTTATCAGTAACAATTACACTCGGGGCGCCTTCCACATCAAAAACTTTCCTTAGGAAAGCGATTGTAGAATCAGAATCAAGTGTTTTAACGAACTCATGGTACATCCATTTCGAATAATAGTCAACTAATAAAATTACATACTTGTTCTCTTGATCCAACTCAGAATATGGCCCAGAAAAATCTATACCAACTTTCTCCCAAGCCTTATTGGGAAATTCAGTTGGGTGCAAAGGGGCTTTCAACGTTCGCCAATGCTTGTCTGATAAAAGACATTCAGGACAAGAATCAATCAGCTTACTAACCTGTTCCTCCATAGAGGGCCACCAGTAATGAAGCTTAATTCTCATGACGGTCTTGGTAACGCCTAAATGTCCCTGATGAGCCTTGTTAATGATTGCAGTACGTAATTCGAAAGGAGGAATACATTTGTCTCCTCTGCGGGCTATTCCATTCTCAACAGAGTTCCTCAGACACTTGAGCAAATCTGCGCAACTCACCCTCTAAACTCCTGGGCTCAGTCCAGCAACGTGTTGAATAATCAATTACCTTTTGCATAACCGAATCATTCTCACTAGCAGATTTCCAATCCGACTCAGATATAACTGAACTCATTTCACACACCGCATCAATCACAGCAACACATTCAATATCTTCTTTTGAGTAAATTTCACATTTTTGTTTTTAAGACTTACTGAACAGATAGGATTGTCTTGGCAACAATCTACAGAATTGACCAAGTTAATTCAGCTCTTGGCAGAATCAGACATCACCTTGCTAGTGAGGGTAGAAAGTTCAATACTCAAAGAGAAATCAATTACTTCATCCAACGAAGGTTTCTTGCATCCCAAAATCCGTTCTTTGATCTTCCGAGAAGAACAATTAAAAACAAACTGGTCCCTGATATAGTTATCGGATAACGGGCCAAAATCACATGTTGTTGCTAAAACTCTAAGAGCAGAGATATACTCTTCAACTTTCTCCTCCTCTTTCTGTTTTCTAGCATAAAAATCATGACGTTCCAACATAATGTTTGGTTCTTCTGAGAACTGTTTCTTTAAGCGAGCAACTGCTTCGTGATAAACATTCCAACGTTGATCCCCCAGATTGGGAAGTAGGGGGAGGAATGGGGGTAACACTTTTAAAAATTCTTTGTGCAGCTTGGCCAAGACAACCAAATGAAATTGCAAATTTACGTTCAGGTGAGTAAGCAACAGCATCTATGGCCTCGAGATGATTTTCAAAAAGTGCAAACCACTCCTTCCAGATGATCTCAGGACTCCCAGGTTAATTTAAGAAAGGTGGTGGCTGGGTAATTTGTTGTAATTGCAAATTAGCCATAATCCAAAAAATTAAACTAAGACTCTATGTTTAAATATAATGAAAACCACTTCTATATACATGCAGACGCTAATGTGACATAAGAATAATAATAACACAGTACTAGAAACGATAGTGCCTGACTGCTTGCCTGCCTGCATGAAATTGTAATAGTTAAAAATGTTGAAATATTCTTATGCTAATGACCCAAACGTGCCTGTCGCTGAAGAAAACAAAAAAAAACAGAACAGCAAGAAAAACGTGCATATCGCTGTAGACACGCGCTGTAATATCTTAAACAGCAATCAAATTAAAGCGTGTGTGTCGCTGAAGGAACGCGCAGGTGCTATTCAAAATGTTTAAAACATCTAAAATAGTCATTTAATTAAAGCGTGCGCATCGCTGTAGAGACGCGCTGAAATATCTTTAACAGCGATTAAATTAAAGCATGCGCGCGCTGGTGACACTCAAATCCGGAAGAGATCCTCCTCGGCAAAGGTCACTGCGGCGCACACCCAGGTAGAGAAAGCGTGCGCGTCGCTGCGGTAACGCCGAAGTTGAATCCCAAAACTCCATTTGAGTTGGTTGGTTGAACAAATATCCTGGGACCAATGGTAATGGGGAAATATCAATCCAACATCCAATCACTGGCAATAACGAGTCACAAGCAGACTTCAATGGCCAATCATCTAGCAGACTTCAATCATCTAGTAGACTCCAATGGCCAATTGAAAAATGAAGTCAAAATATCCAGATAAAAGGGCTTCAGTATGGACCAATCACGCCTCATAACTCATTTTAACGTACCTTATCCGAGGAAATGTAAAATACACTGTCAATCCTACCGGAATACTCTTTGAAAAGAAATCAAACGCAAAGAGATTGGAGTGGCCGGTACGTCTTCTCGAAGCACGGAAGTGGTAAAATTTCGAAAAACTCCTGCGTGGGTGTGGTTGGAGACTCCCATCTTCGTCACCAAATGTTGCAAGCAGGAATTTCCACAATGAATAGCTGGTTTTCCAAGATAAGTTTATTCCAAGTACAGCTCTACCCAACGTGCGATGCGTCCGATCAGCAGACAGCCCAACGGTGACTGAGGAAACGTTAAAGGCCCTCCACTGAACGGACACACCGCACGAGAACAATACATTCAAAGGATAACATCATGTACGTGCATCGCGCGGCATCCCACGCGATGCGCAATAACTACTCACTGCCACAACTAGGATGGAACCCTTTTAAACTAGGACACTTCGAGAGGCAAGACCCACGGGAGCACCCGGGTACTTGTGTTACCTCACCCAGGGAAGCCGGGTGCATAGGTGTCTTTTCGTGTCAGGTTTTGTCATCGTTTTCTATGGAGAGCTGCAAAGATGTGCTGCAGGGGCCCAGATGAAAAGTGTCCGGGTGGATCCAAGGGTGGATCGAAGATCTGAAGAACCTGAAAGCAGAAGGGACAGAGTCTGGGTCACTAGCCAGTGACCAGGAAGGAACCAGGCGATGTCGGGTGATTTCAGGTGAAGTAGTCAAACATGTCTCTTCAGCCACGAGGTCCAGGAGGCATCGACGATGGCCAGGCGCTGGATTCGAGCTGTCCCACAATGGATCTAGATGACTGCCGTGTCGGTATCCGGATTGGACCCAACAAGCCTTGGCAACCACAACCCAAGCAGGATGTCGAGATTGGCTCTGTTGCAGACCAGCAAGGCCTGTGGCGGTTCTCCTTTTCAGGGAAGCTGGAGCAAGCCTGGAGCAACCAGGAAAGCAAGTTAAATTCAAAGAAGGGTCTTCAGGGGGCTCACTAGCTAACAGACTAGGAACCGGTAAGACGCGTCTAGCTCAAATGCAAAAGTGGGGCCCACGGAACACTCGTGGAGTGTGGGGGCCTGGGCTTTGGTGAAAATGGTGCTCGGTCTGGGGCTTCAAGCACCACAATGCACAACTTTAAGATACCTCGAGCAAGGAGTGCAGCTTGCAAAATGCAGGATGTCCAGGAGTTCTGGTCCCACGTCTCTCGTGTCCGACACGGGTCTCAGCTTTGCTGTGGATGTGCGTCGGGGTCAGAGAAATCTGGAAGTCCAGTTCCTGTGTCGCAGATTCTTCGGGATCCGGCGGGAGCCTCGAAAATGCAGACCGGCAAGGTTGCTGTTGGTGCCTGTTTGAACAGGGTGCTCACTCCTTGACCACAAGGGAGATATCTTCCGTCTTCCAGTCAGAATGGAACGTCGAAGGTCCAGGATATGTCTTTCAAAGATTCGTTCAGGGTAATCTAAAGTCCTAGGGACACAGCTCCTGTAAATATACAAAGGATGGGGGCTGAACTACCTGGCTAGGTCCCTCCTATGGGTGGACCTGAGAAGGGGGTGGTTACACCCCTTTCTCCAGTTTCACACCAGAGCTGGGGCTGTGTGCCCAAGCAACCAATTTGAACTGGGCTATGCATGGAGCACCTCTTGTGCCCCAGGCAGTGTCTAGAAGCATTCACTGAATGCAGCCCTCCCTGCCCCAATACACAACACCCCTGTCTGGGGAGGTGCCAGCACCTCCCTGGACAGGAAACCTATTGTCCAGGCCTCCCCTCCCTGAGTTTTGTCCAGCAGCAGGAGGTCAGACTCATGTCTGTGGCAGCAGCATCCATTTTGTGATGCTGAGGCTCTGTTTAACTTTAACCGGGTAAAGCAGTAACTACATGTATTCTCCCTTTAGAAGGGTGGAAAATACCCCCGCCGCTAGGATTAGCGGGGGAGGGGGGTAGTATTCCAAAGTGTTTGACACCTTACATGACATGTTTTGATAAAGCCAAACCAAAGTTAGCATTAACCGCGAGGATTATAATGCACTTATAGAGTATATGGTATGGCTATATCATAGAACAGCTATAAGGACATGGTTCCGAAAGTTGCAGAGGGGCTCAGCTCATGCTGGGGCACCCTCTCCCATAAAACCAAGCACTCTGCCTCCAGGATTGTCGAGGCCTACCATAGGAGTGACTTATAGGTGTATATGTGTCACTATGTAAAGGTAGATATAGGGATACTATATCTAAGTAAGGGGTGATTACATCACCTTACCCAGGCTGTGTGAACAGACCTCTGGTGTCAGTTTGGAAGGCAAACCAGGGGTGGCACAATACATGCTGCAGCCCCTGGTAGTCCTAAGGTGCACCTATGACCTGGGTACCTATGGTACACTATACAAGGGCGACCCAGCAACCAATCTGGTATGTACCTAAAGTACATGGTATCAATTTAGAGAGAACAGCTGGGCTGTGGGTCTGATTAGCAGGCCCACCGCCACACTAAAGTCGAAAAACCAGAGAATCACAGTAAAAAGTGGGGTGACCATAGGAAGCAGACCCTACTCTCCTACATCCCGCACAGCTGCTCCAAAAAGCTTGGTAATTGGCTCCTCCAACTGTTCTCCAAGGGTATCCATATCATTTACCTGTGGCTGGGGCCCCTGCTGTTCTGCCTTTTTGGTGCCCGGTTTCTGCAGGAGGTCATTGATCATCTGATCTTTTTTTGTATGGTGCACGGTCATCGCTATAGGGTCAAGTCGCTCTTCTGTCCGCAGTGCCCCCGCTCAATTCAGCCTCCTCGAGGTTCGCAGCCCCATGGGGAATAAGCAGGCCCAGTTGGAATTAATCCTTGTGTTAGCTTATTGTTGGTACCCACTTCGCCTTTTGTCTCAAAGGGTGTTCGGTCGACGCTGCGTCGTCGCCTTCACCTTAGACCTTACCCCTTAGTGTTGAATTGGCTTGCAGTGCTCCAGTGTAGTGAGATCAAGGGTGGTATTCACAAATTCAGGCCAGCGGATGGTTCAACATGCGCTTGTGATCTTTATTAATCACACTCACTTCTTCCAACTGCGGGTTCTCTCAAGGCCCGGTGCCAGCTTCTCGCTCCTGCGCAAAAAAGGAGGGGTTGCCGGGTGGGGAAGGGGGTGTCTTCACCGCACGCTCTTCTCGCCCAGGTTGCTGCAGCTAGCGCCGCCGACCTGCCAGTAGTGCTAGTATCTGGTTCTTGGTGACGGTTGGGGCGTCACCAGGAACCTCTCCTTCCCCCCCGTCCTCAGCTGCCGCCTTTCATTCGCATCGGGCCCAGCCGGGCCCGTCGCCGTCTCAGGCCTCTATCAGCAGCAGCGTCTGCCTCGCGGCTTTCACCTTTTCCACGCCGCTCCCAGGCTCGGTGGCCCTCTGTTACGTCGTTCCCTTGTTGAGGAGTCAGGATGGCGCTACTCGGGGCTGCTTTCTTCTCACTGGTCGCGCTGCAGCGCGGCTCCTTTCCTAGGCTGCAGTTGGAGTAGCCCTTCCCCGATCAGCCGCTGGTCAATAGGTCTCTTTCTGCTCCGCCCAGCCCAGGTGACTCCGAGCACTCGCAGCTGCACAAAAAACCCTCTCAGTCTCTGAAGGGGGCTCCACTCCGTGGCTAAACCAGTGAGCGCACTAGTCTATTAGCGGGGTTCACGGGTCTGCCTCACCCTGCTCCACGTCTCTTCTGCCAGAAAAAAGGCCCAGTGTGTCACCAATGCGGAGCCGACTCAGCAGCTGCCTGTCGGTCTCAGTATTTAGATGCTGCTTCTTCCTCTGAAAACAGGGCACTCTCAGCTATGTGGGTTGTCCAGGATCGCAGTTAGATGCTGATTACCGGCCACAGCGAGCAGACCTCCAAAGGAACGCTGCTACTCTGACGCCATCTTGGCCATGCCCCCGATCTTAGTTTTTTAAATAAAAACTTTGTAGTAGATTGCCATCCTTTGCCTACGATACAAGAGCTATTGTCAATATTGGGAGGTGATAAGTTTTCTTCGTAATATAAGTTCAGAAGCAGTGTATCACCAAGTACCTTTAGAGGTAATGTCACAGTTACTTACGACTTTTATTAATCCTTTTGGGGCTACAAATATTCATGGTTGCTATTTGGTCTAGCTTCAGCAGTCAGTGTATTTCAAAACCTTAAGTGCTATATGTTTAAGGACAGTGGCGTCACTAGGGCTGGTGTCACCCAGTGCGGGTAACTCATGGTGTCACCCCCTCACAACTTACCGGATGGACCATCTCAACCTCTGCCTGCACCATCTCACCCTCTGCCTGCACCATCTCCCCTCTGCCTGCACCATCTCTCCCTTTGTCCGTACCATCTCCCCTCTGCCTGCACCATCTCACCCTCTGCCTGCACCATCTCACCCTCTGCCTGCACCATCTCACCCTCTGCCTGCACCATCTCACCTTCTGCCTGCACCATCTCACCCTCTGCCTGCACCATCTCACCCTCTGTCTGCACCATCTCACCCTCTGCCTGCACCATCTCACCCTCTGCCTGCACCATCTCTCCCTTTTTCCGCACCATCTCCCCTCCGCCTGCACCATCTCCCCCTCTGCCTGCGCCATCTCCCCCTCTGCCTGCGCCATCTCACCCTCAACCTGCACCATCTCCCCTCTGCCTGCACCATCTCTCCCTCTGCCCGCACCATCTCTCCCTCTGCCTGCACCATCTCCCCTCCGCCTGCACCATCTCCCCTTTGCCTGCACCATCTCCCCCTTTGCCTGCACCATCTCCCCCTTTGCCTGCACCATCTCCCCCTTTGCCTGCGCCATCTCCCCCTCTGCCATCTCTCCCTCTGCCTGCGCCAACTCCCTCTGCCTGCGCCAACTCCCTCTGCCTGCGCCATCTCCCCCTGCCTGCGCCATCTCCCCCTGCCAGCACCATCTCCCCTCTGCCTGCACCATCTCCCCTCTGCCTGCACCATCTCCCCTCTGCCTGCACCATCTCTCCCTCTGCCTGCACCATCTCTCCCTCTGCCTGCACCATCTCCCACTCAGCCTGCACCATCTCCCCTTTGCCTGCATCATCTCCCCCATTGCCTGCACCATCTCCCCCTTTGCCTGCACCATCTCCCCTCTGCCTGCATCATCTCCCCTCTGCCTGCATCATCTCCCCTCTGCCTGCATCATCTCCCACTCAGCCTGCACCATCTCCCCTCTGCCTGCACCATCTCACCCTTCCGCCTGCACTATCTCACCCTTCCGCCTGCGCCATCTCACCCTCAACCTGCACCATCTCCCCTCTGCCTGCACATCTCCCCTCTGCCTGCACATCTGCCCTCTGCCTGCGCCATCTCACCCTCTGCCTGCGCCATCTCACCCTCTGCCTGCGCCATCTCACCCTCTGCCTGCGCCATCTCCCCCTCTGCCTGCGCCATCTCCCCTCTGCCTGCACCATCTCCCCTCCGCCTGCACCATCTCCCCTCCGCCTGCACCATCTCCCATCCGCCTGCACCATCTCCCCTCCGCCTGCACCATCTCCCCTCCGCCTGCACCATCTCCCCTCTGCCGGCACCATCTCCCCTCTGCCGGCACCATCTCCCCTCTGCCGGCACCATCTCCCCTCTGCCGGCACCATCTCCCCTCTGCCGGCACCATCTCCCCTCTGCCGGCACCATCTCCCCCCTGCCGGCACCATCTCCCCCTCAGCCTGCACCATCTCCCCTCTGCCTGCACCATCTCCCCTCTCAACCAATAGACCTTTCAAAAACAGCCCTATAGTTACATTAGACCATTCCTGATTTGCTATTTGATTTAATGTGCTTAGACACTCATATCTGCAACTGCATGGTTTATATTTGATGGTTTGAACAGGAAAAAGTAAAGACATGCATGGTTTTGTTACCAATACTTTGTCCTTTACTTTGCATTTTGCTATTCCTGCAAACTCATCCTTAGGCTGGAGGCTTGCTATCCAGCTCCCAACAGCAACTTCTCAGGGTGATATTCTCAATTTAAGGTAGTGGTTGCAGAAATACAGTCGGTGGTGCAGTGCCAGCCATCAAGCAGCTACAGCACGTAGAACAGCCTATAATAATAAGGACTCACCTTACCTTATTCTGTGCATGCCAAACTCTGGCCTTGCGGAGCGTCTGCACAGGTCGCGCCCCAGCCTACTCAACAAATATGTGTAGGACTCTGACGCAGCCGTCGACCCTCCCATTGTGGAGGGGTGGGGGGCATTGAGAGGCCCGAGCAGGTGCTGTGTCGAAAGTTTATCATGACCCCATCAAGTGCAGGCTTTATAATCACAGTCACTGGAGCACATCCTGTGTGCTTAGGATTCTAAAACGGGCCGATAATGTGGCCTGCTAACTCGTGTTCTGCTCTGCTCCCAAATATAAGCCACGGATTTGATAACCTGGCATGCAATGACTAAAATGCACATCATAAGTAACAAAGAAAGATCGGAGTTGTTGCCTAATAATCCTCATGCTTACGGTTTATCTGCTCCTTTCACTTGAGCTGCAACGTCACCAGCTTTGGAAGTTTTGTGACCATTCTGGGCAGGACTGCAGCAGAGGAGCATTTCAATGTATTTTTTGAGTGGGTGCAGAGTCGCATTCAGTTCTCCTTCAGGTGGGTATATTGCTGGAAGGGCAGGCGGCAGCGCCACTAACTGTATTTGAATATTTTAAGTGTGAACAGCAGGCACACTTAACATCGTCATTCCTTTTTTCGCGCTCAATGGCTTTCTGCTCCAGGGAAATACGAGACCAGCGCAGGAAGCACAGCCTCTTTCAATGACTTTCTGAGCAGCCCCGCCCGCGCCGAAGATTCGCAACTATGTTTGTTTCAGGCAGGCTGGGCGGGGCTGACAGTCTGACAGAGGGAGCAGCAGGAAAATACACAATAGATCCGTGGCTGGTACCTGGTAATCAGAACGAGTCCTCCAAGCCCAGCGCAGGCAGGAAGGATTATTTTCTCGAAGGGGGCCCCCTTCAAGTACTGAAGACTGGCGGGCTGCAGGGGTGTTTGTTACGCCCCTGCACAGCGTAACCGTAACCAGATGGTGTCACCCCATGTGAGGGTGTCACCCGGTGCGGTCCCCCCCCCCCGCACCCCCCTAGTGACGCCACTGTTTAAGGATATCCCTGGGGTACAAGCTTTCCAGGGTGACATCCTTATATTCGCAAGGACAGTTAAGGAGCATATTGTATCGTTGTTAGAATACTAAGTGTTCTTAAGAAACATGGGTGCAAAACAGGTGGGACTACTATGGCAAGCAGATTTGGTTTTTGAGTACCCTCTAACCTTTGGGATACAGTTTGGGAGAAACTTCCAGAACAGCTTATACGACACAAATGTTATTCTTTATCTAGACCAGGTTTTTAATCTGGCTACCTTCTCCCTTGAAAATGCCAGTAAATGCTGGTCCTGTGATTCTCCTACTAGTGATTTAATGCAGATGCTGTTTTGGTGCCCTCCCATATTTTCCTTTTGGGAAAGGGTTCGGCATCAAATTAATGCATTTTTTTCATTCTCAATATCCCTTTAAAGTTTTATATCTTTTTCTTGGTAGCTTGATTGACGCCGACGATGCTCCAATTTATCCAAAAACTAAATGTTTGATGTATTAATTGCTGTAGCTTTTCAACAGATTACTTTCAATTGAAAATGTTCTTCTGCCATTTCATTCAAAACTTGATGGTATTGTATTTGTTGTCATCATAGATTGAATAGGTCTTTTACATCCTTTACCAGTTATGAGAATAACAATGGATTATTAGAGATACCTATTACTACATTTCATGTAATAGTAGTAAAAATTATTTAATAAAGAATATAATTTTTTCTTAGAATTTAAAACTACCCTGAACATGCGGGAGTTACTCCATGCTATTGTTCCCCCTTGGCATTCACTTTCCTATTGAAATTGCTTTGAATGCATCTATTTTATTTTTTGATGATCATTTAACTACAATAGGTAGGTTATCATCAGGGCTCCCGGTTTTATGGAATTTATCTTTTTGACATTTCCATCTGAATTTATCCATATTTATTTTCTGCTAATTTTACCTGTATTTATCTATATTTATTTTGGGTTTTGTGGAAAAATGATGCTGAAATTAGTATATTTCAACATTGATTTAACCAGTAAATATGCACTCATGCTTGAATGCCTACTAGGTTTCAATGTTGTAAACCCCACAGAAGATAAATCAATGCACGGATAAGAAAATATGCATATTTCAGTATCAACTTTGTGCATATCTACTGCTGTTAAAGCCTCTTTACTAAAATTCCTATTTTTTTTTGCCCCCCTTACCTATCAATCCACACAGCATTTGGCCTGGCAGTCATGGCAGACAGTATTTAGAATTACTCAAAAAGCAACCCAATTTCTGTTTTTATCCACATTTAAAAATAAATACAGATAAGAAAATAAATGTTTTCTGTCTGTATGTATCTGTAAAAATCAGTAAAAAAAATAACAGAGAGCCTTAGTTATGATCTATTTATATGCTTATATGACACTGAATGTTTGGGTTACCCCCTCTGTTTTTTTCCTCTCTCCCTCTCCTCCCCGTTTCCTTTCCCATACTTAATATTTAAAATGATTAAAACATGATTTTATATATAGCATCAGTTAGTAGTATCTCTTATTTATTGTATAATTTGTTTTTCGCTGTATTTTTCAAGTTTTTATTGTCATATAATCTCTACTAGTTTGATGAAATGTTTGTCATACTACTCTGTTCCTAGTTTTAATAAAGTATTTAAAAAACTTGAAAAAAAAGTGACGAAAGAGTGCATAATTCTGTCAAGACCAGAGGCTGCGGATTATGGTTTCTTTCTTTGCTGTTAACACTTTTTCACAGAATCCAATTAAAATTCACTATTTCAAAAAACTACATTTCCCAAAAACCACTCATGGCGTCATCCTCAGGCACTCAATCAGGTCATGCCTTTATGTTATGTTATGTTATGTTATGTTACATACATTTGTAGCGCGCACAGCTGCCCCAGCTAAGGGGCGTCCTGGCGCGTGTCAGGTAATATGCAACACCTACATGGAAACACAACAGATAAAAAGACACAGATGGCAAGTTTATTAAAACAAAAAGGTCTTTAAAGCTTTACGAAAAGCTGATATAATGTCAGGACCTCATATCTATTCCTCTTTCTTTGCTGCTACACATAAAAAAAAAGTAACATAAAATGTATTCTGTCCTTTACTCTTGCTAACATTTTGCCCACATTGTTTATTTCATTATTATTGGCATTGCGGACGCTTAGCTGCAAGTAGGCGGGAAGCTGAGCGTTTATTGCTCAGACATCTTATCCCATTTCTAGCTCTCCAATCGCACGCTCTGCGAAGCCCTGGTATACTGGGCAGACTGAGCCACACTGCCTCGCATGTAGAGCACTTGCATCTCCATAGCAAGTGATCACCGCAGTGCACAGCAAGCGCTTCCCAATGCCTATGTGGGCAAGGGTAACCGAATATACAGGCTTCATCTGAAGGGCCAGTGTCATTCAAATTTTCCTCCTAGTGGCCTTATTCCCAGTGCCAGAGTCTGGGCTGCCCCCCTGCCCCCACCAAAGTTGCTTATGTCAACCTTCTGACCTTTCTTTGCCTGTGTACCACAACACCACAATTAACTGTCTTATGGCAGTGCACCTGTTTTTTTGAAGATGATTACCAACCTGATATGCAGGATGATTTACCCCTCTACGAAGAGAACTTGGTAGAGACCATCAATGCCTCAGTGACACATATGAACCAGGCCCATACAGCCGCCCTCCAGCCTTTTACCGGTCATCTACAGCAGTATACCCTTAATTCTGTCCCTCATGACCACGCCCACGCAAATAATGACCTGCCATTCAACGACATCGCGATTCTGACCCACATATCCACCAGAGGAGGTAATCAGTGCACTTTCCACCTCATATGACCCAAACGCTTACCCTGCCTCCTCCTCTCACTGACTATTCTACTCCCTCACTGCAGAAACGTCTAAGGGCCCCACAGAACTATTCTCACCCGTCTACTTCTTCACACGCCCCTCCACCCCGAAACCCCCAGGATTTTGATCCAGATTCTATTATCCACACCCGCTCCTCAGCCTCGGTCCCCCTCCCTTCTGTCGCAGACTATGTCAATGAATGTGTCATGCAGAGATTTGACAAAGAGGTGCACAATAGATTGTGCTCGGAGTTGCCCTGGCCTGACATCACAAAGTGACTGACCCACCAGAGATAGCCCCAGATTTAGCTACCTTTTCGAAACGCTAATCCAAAGACCCCAAGAAGGGGATCTACAGGTCGTGGAAAGCCTGTCAAGATAAAGTTCTTGACCTGAATTGCCCCAAAGCAAAACTTTGGAGATAACAGTCTCAGTTAAGGACATGGCCTCTCCTTTCGACCCGCCACATGTTCTGGATGGGCTCAGAGAGCTCAATGCATACTGGGAAACGCTAATTGCGCCTCATTGGCAGAATGCCGTAAAGCCATACTCATCTGCATGGATCCCAAACTAGTGGAAATGGCCAGTGCAGAACCGGGCCCAAAGGCGTAGACAGATTCATGAAAGATCTTGAAAATGTGTGTACAGCCCTTGACAAAGCGCAGTCCTCACTGCACTGCACAAGGTGTTTCACAACCAATGCGTTTTTAGGCGGGCCAGCCGATTCAGAGGTCATTCAACCGGCTATCCGTACACCTCAGGCCCTTCCAGAATCTACCAAGGCAGAGGCCGTACCTACGACGCTGAGGCACACCCCAACTTCTGCCAGAAACCGTGTAGAGCATTATCATTACCACGGAGGTCCCTCCCGAGGACAAGGAACGTTTAACACTTCTTCAGGCAAGCCATATTTTCCCTTCATCTGGGAATCCATCACGTAGGACCCGAGGGGTCTGAAAACTATCTCTGGTTTCAAGCTGGAGTTTTTCGGGACACCCCACCAGCCCCTCATCTCCCTCCTGCTCCTTTTTTTCCCCCTTCAAAATCTATTCTAGACAAACTGACCCAACTACATCAGAAAGGGGTGATTTGCCATTGCCACCCATCTCCCGCTGGGTTTTGCAGCAACATTTTTGTGGTTCCCAAAAAAGGGAAAGGTGCCCGTCTGGTCATCAACTTGAAGGTGTTCTTGGGCCCTTTACCACCATTTCAAAATGGAGGGGATTCATCTCCTCAGAAACATCCTTCAGTACAGAGATTGGATGGTCCATCTCGACCTGAAGAATACATATCTCTCTATTACCATTTCCCCCCCTCATCGCAGGTTCCTCCAATTCATGTGTGGGGGTCAATGGTTCAATTTCATGGTCCTTCCTTTTGGTCTGTCCTCAGCACCATGGTGCTTCACCAAGGTGATGCATCCAGTAGTGGAAAAACTTCACGCTGGAGGGGTTATTCTTATCATTTATCTTGATGACATCCTGGCGCAAGATAAACACAGCTTGCTAACCCACCTTTCATGGAACATTCCACTGCTCCAAGATTTGGGCTTCCTGATCAATCAAAAGAAGTCCATTCTTTCTCCCTCTAAGTGCATAGAGTTCCACAGCTTCCAAACAGACTTAGTGCCAGCGCTCCTTTCCCTTACCGTCCAAAGTTGAAGCTTGTGCAGAAGGAAATTAGCTCCGCCCTTTCCAAAGACCGAGTTTCTCTTAGGGTCCTAGACAGATTTGTGGGGCTATTAGCCTCCTCCATACAGTTATTATCCCCAGCCCCCTTACACTATCAAGCTTTACAACGTCTAAAGATCAGGCACCTTGAAAGGGGTCTTTCCTATTAACAAGATGATCACAGGTAACAGAGCAGAGCTGCAATGGTAGCTCAATCACATGGCTACCTGGAACGACAGGGCACTTTTTTTTGGCTCCCATCCAGATGTGGTAATCGAATTGGATGCCAGCCAGTGGGGTTCGGGGGCCAGACGCGGGAACGTCTCCATGGCCGAGCGATGGACGTCCAACGAATCCACACACCACATAAATTGCTTAGAGCCCTTGGTGGCTTCTTTCACCATCAAAGCTCTTGCCCCCCACTCTTGAAATTGTGTATTACTGAGAATGGACAACGTCTCCACGGCCCAGTACATCAATCAACTGGGCGAAACCAATTGCCAGGGTTCGGTGGAGATTGCCATGGAATTTTGGCATTATTGCCTTCAGCATCACATCCGTGACGGAAGAGTATAGGTCGGGTCAACATAGAAGATATGAGCCACCGCATGCGGCTGCAGTGAGAGTCAAGCTCCACATCACAACACAGCCCTCCACCTTTGGGGAAGAAGGCATGGAGACTGGCTGTCTCCTGACCACATCGTGTCCGATGAATTAAGGAGTGGACAATCACCCCCGACAGCAGCTGCCTGCATGCCGTCGGAACTGTGAGTCTCCCCGCCATGCGGGGGACATGTTATGTTATGTTAATTAAAATTTGTAAAGCGCACATACGCCCATGGGCTTCTTGGCGCTGAGGAGAGATAAAAAAACATAACAAGAGGGATGCCAGCAGGAGTCACTATTTCAAGTAGGCCTGTGTAAATAGGAAGGTATTAAATGCTTTTCTAAAGGTAAGGAGGTCCTTACTCTGTCTAAGGGTTAGAGGCAGAGAGTTCCACAGGGAGGCTGCTAGAAAGTGGAAACAACTGCCTCCCTGTCGCTTTCTCTTAAACCGGGGTACCTCAAGTAGGTCTTTTTAGAAATCACTGTGTGTGCCCTGAAGTCTGGGATCCATCCTCCCATCAAGCCCATTGAAGTCGCGGGAATCCGCCTACGCCTGCCCCTGTACTTGTTCCTCCTCCATTGAGACATCCGATTCCGATTCCATATCTGTGTCGAGCGACCTAAGTCCCAACACCAGTGCCTCCCATGCCGCCTCCAGTGCCCTATCGTTATGGGATCTTTGTGCCTGCTGTAGGCGAACAGAGCCCTCGCTGCCCGCCCACAGGAGGAAAGCTGCCTTCCATCTAGCATAACTAGGGCCGTTCGCCGCCTTCCAGTGCGACGTGATTTCCCTTTTAGCTAGGATGAGATCCAGGTCCATAAATTTGCTAGTCATTTTATTTTTGCTAGTGTGCGGGAACCAGAGAAGCAGACATGCTCCCTTATCCATTTCCACCTGTCGTGCTGTTACTACCAAGGGCCGAAATTACCCCCTTCCAATACGTGCCCACACAAGGGCAGTCCCACAACATGTGGCATAGTTCCGCCGGTTTTGATACTACATTTTGCTGCGCTTAAAGTAAAAGGGGAGGGGACAGCTCCCAGCAATCACCCGAGCCCCGGGAGAGCGTCAACACCCCCGCAATTCTCACAATGTGCCTGCAGCCGCGCCCAGGGGCAGCTTCCACTGGCGCATGGTCCTATGACTCCAACGGGTGGTGATAGAGAGACATTCAGGTGCCCGCCTGCTCCCTCTTACCGCACAGCAGAGGCGCCAGAGAACCCCTGCACACTGACGGCTGCCCAGCATGGAGGTGCACAGCCGAGGCGCCAGAGAACCCCTGCACACTGACGGCTGCTCAGCGTGGAGGTGCCACAGAGGGAAGAAGCATTGACTTGGCGAGAGGCCCTGTGCTGGTCGCTGGCAGCGTGCTCCACCGCCTGCAAGGCTGTGGCAGCCGATAAAAAGAGAGAACCTGCAGACAGCGCCACCTAGCGGGCGCCTGCCTGCGCCACACCGCGGGCTGGAATTACTCGTTCAATCAATCAATCAATCATGCCATTTGTATAGCGCACTACTCACCCGGGAGGGTCTCAAGGCGCTTGGGGGGAGGGGTATGCTACTGCTCGAACAGCCAGGTCTTGAGTTGTTTCCTGAAGGCGAGATGGTCCTGGGTCAGCCGAAGGTGGATGGGGAGGGAGTTCCAAGTCTTGGCAGCCAGGTAAGAGAAGGATCTTCCTCCGGCGGTGGCTCTTTGGATGCGTGGTACGGCTGCGAGGGCGAGGCTGGTGGACCGTAGCTGGCGGGTGGGCGTGTAGAAGGTCAGGCGGTCGTTGAGGTACTTGGGGCCCAGGTCGTGGAGAGACTTGTGTGCGTGGGTGAGGAGCCGGAACGTGATCCTCTTGTCGACGGGGAGCCAGTGCAGGTTCCTCAGGTGGCTGGAGATGTGGCTGCGTCGGGGGACATCCAGGATGAGTCGGGCGGAGGCGTTCTGGATGCGCTGGAGTCTTTTCTGTAGCTTGGCTGTGGTTCCGGCGTAGAGGGCGTTTCCGTAGTCCAGTCGGCTGGTGACGAGTGCCTGGGTGACAGTCTTCCTGGTCTCGGTCGGGATCCAGCGGAAGATCTTGCGAAGCATACGCAGGGTGTTGAAGCACGATGAGGAGACGGCGTTGACTTGTCTGGTCATCGAGAGGGAGGGGTCCAGGATGAAGCCCAGGTTGCGTGCGTGGTCAGTTGGCTTGGTTGCGGTGCCCAGGGCTGGGGGCCACCAGGAGTCGTCCCAGGCACTCGTTCCTAAGTAAAAGCACAAACAGCAGCATGACTACCCACCGGCCAGCACGAGCAATAATGCTGTCCCACTACCACAAGCCAGCTGCTCCACGAAAGGTCCCAACACCTGCTTAAGGAAGCCAGCAAGTCCCTGCACCACGTCTTGCCAAGTCTGATGCGCCTCACAAAAGGCAGAGAGGTAACATCACCCAGTAAGAGACACGTACAGGACACACTGCAAAGGAAGTGGCAGGGGCCCCAGCCCCAATGCCAACACTCCCTGGACTTACAGCACCCAGGGCACACCCAAGAGGGATGTAGACTGCATTGCCCACCGCCAGTAGCCCTCCAGGAGCACACGTCTCTGCATACCTATCACAAGAAGGTACACCTGCCATTGCCACAAGCCAAGACGTCAGCGCCGCCCGATGGCCAGCATTGTTCATCACACCCTCATCTGCACACACGAGAGCGGTGCCACGTGTAGACCGCAACCAGGGCAAGCCACCAGAACGACCGCAGCGCCACCTGTGTTTGGCCAGAGCAGATAACCAGCTGTACCCCACACCCGTCGTACCAAGCAGCAAGGTATGCCGGAAGGGAGGCCTGGTGCACCACTACCCAGCCTGGAAAGGCAGGGAGAAAGCACAAAGGGATCCTGGCAGGAAGATCCCTACGGACATGTCCAGAAAGCAGTCAAGCACGACCAAAGTCAGCAGACGAGAGCAGCAGACCAGTGTGGGTGCACTGCCACCCACAGACCAGCGGCACCAGAGCGCAGTGCTACCCCTCACCAACCAACCAACCAGCCAGCAACAGCAGGCAACACAGGGGTCCCTGAAGCACCACGAAGCCCTGCTAGCGTGAAGCAAAGACAGTCACCAGGTCGGAAAGGCCACACACACCCCACCATTAGGAGAGAGACTGCCTGCCCACGCCTAGTTGCTGAGACAGACTGCACCAGGCACAGCAAGATGCGCCCCCCAGAGAGGAGTGCTCAGAGAGTGCCCCTCTGCACCCTGCAAGCGAAAGCAGCAAGGACACCCACCAAGAATCTGTGAATGCCCTGCCCAGCCAAAGGAGTCGCAGCGGCACAGGAGAGATAGTCAGCAGCCACGCGCCTACTTCTATGTCCACCCCAAAGGCCCCTAGTAGATGTCCAAGACACAGACCAGCCGCTCGAGCCAGACGGCGACACTCACCGCAGTAGGAGCGCTACTGTAGATTCCACGCTGCCACAAGAAGCAAGCAAGCGGAACAGACGGCAACGTCTCAAGGGAGCTGTCCCCCCTCGACAACACAAGAAAAGACTAGTGCAGAGCACGCACCACACGTGGCTGCCCAACGCCACAGTTGGAGCAGAGATCGCGTCATTTGCTCCTCCCCGTGTACAGGCATCACTGCAAACTACACCCCAGGCACACCAAATGCCAGGAGAAAGCATCCCAGAAGAAGACAGAGCTCACTACATCAGGTGGGCGCAGAAGGCAGCGCCAGTGAACCTGACGCATGGACGAGCGCCTAGGAGATAGGGACATCTCCACAAAGAAGCACTGCTGAACGCAGGTGGGAGAGCATCCACATCTCCACCACCCCAGTGAAGCCCCGCAGTGGGCCAAAGGCAACACAGAGTGTCCTCCCTCGCACTGCCCCAGGACGGAGTCTGCAGTGACCCACGACAGGCAGGCTGCCCCAGCAACAGGCGACCTGACAGCACAGCGACACGTGACCAAACATCACTGGATACATTCTAGTGTTCCATCAGGATGTAGCATACACTCTACACGCACCCACCGCAGGCGTCACCAGTCAGGTGATCCTGTCAATAAAAGGGGCCGGGCGCACGTGAGGGCCGACCGACTCGTCCCCGCAGGGGACCCTCCATAAGAGGGCGGCCACTTAGTGCCCCAAGATGGCACTCGAGCCAGCCCAGGGTCGCCCCTTCCGGAGGGCGCGTCACTTCCGGCCAGGAAAGGGGGAGGGCTGCAGTATATATGCTTCCTCCCCCCGTGTTGCGGTCTCTTTGGCCACTTCCCCCACAGATGTTTGTTGTGCCCGAGAGTTTTCCACGCGTTGTCGACTTTCCATGGTGAGTTTCGTGCCCGCTCCCCCCCCTCGTGCCCGCTCCCCCCCCTCGTGCCCGCTCCCCCCCCCTCGTGCCTGCTCCCCCCCATGGGGGTTGCAGCCGGGTCTGGTGGCCTGCTTAGCGCGGGCCGCTGAGGCGGGGGACAAGCTTTTAAGCTATTTGGCGTACGAACATTTGCCGCCCCCTCGTGCCCGCTCCCTCCTCTATGGGGGTTGCAGCATGGTCCGGTGGCTCGCTTAGTTGCGGGCCGCTGAGGGAGGTCATCGTATTGTGGGGGCATTGTTTTTGGGCGTTTGCACATTTTCTGTCTTCATAGTGCCTGCTCGCGCCCGCCATGGTACTGCAGCAGGGCCAGGTGTCTCGTGGAGGGAGCATACTGTTATGTGGGGGGAAGGTCGTCGGTCCCCGGTTTTGCTCTCCCTTGAGTTAGAAGCAGCCCGGGACTCCCGGGATGATGTGCGGCTGCAGTGCACGTCCTTGGTACCCGGGGGGGGGAAGGCGGCTAAGAGCAGGAATCTGAGCAATTGTTCTAGGCTCGAGTCCCGGTCACCTCCGATCGCCGCCCATCCCCCGCATTCCATATTCCTCTTGAGCGGCAGGTCTCCCTCCCCAATCTCGGCCCCACTCCCTTTCTCTGCCGGGGCAACCAGGTACACTAGTTGGGGCGCCTGCAGTGGGTGTATGGCAACCGCGTTGCGCCTCACAAAGCATATATCGTAGGCAGACACACATGTGCGTATCGGGGACTTTAACAGTTCAGACGGGTTGGGAAAGTAACCAGCACTTATCGAGGTATCCCTTGGTATAGTGTCGCCAAGGCGCTGGCATTTCAGGCGCTTATTACTCTGCGTGGCCCCAGTGTCCTCAGGCCATTTTGGCGCGCTGATGGGGGGGCAATCGGCCATTTTGCCTCCCTCGGGCCGTGGCATCCACGATTGCTTGGCAGCGGCCATCTTGCAATCGGCCTCTCACTGTAGCCCCTTCACCTTGTTCGTGTGACTGTTGACATGCATTGTGCTCTCACATTATACTTCAAATGTCGTGGCTCGGCGATGGTGTAGTACGCGATTCGCTATGCCACGCGCTGGTAGCGGTTGGCATTTTGATCAGTTACGAGCAGCCGGCCCGCATCCCAGGGCTCCGGGGTGCTGCGGTGAGCTTTCATTATCAGACTGTGTAACTTCAAGCCGCTTTATTCGGGAGAGGTAGGTCGTGATCCTATTCTATGGTACTTGTTGCTTTCTTTTCTTGTCGGCCCGGAGGCTGCCTCTTGGGGGAGCCCAGGCGGGCCGGAGGGGTAACACCCTCTCGAGCGTATGTTCAACAGAATGCAGGATACAATAGGTATGTTTGTTAGGTGGTTTTCGCACAGGGAGTTCTGAGCCAACAGCGGTTGTTTTCTCATGCACTTTACAGGCGAGCATTGGGCTACATCTTGTGTTATGAAGTAGCTGCAAACACGAGTTATGTATTAGCTCAGCAACATGTGTCATGGGCGACAGCTCAGCCAAAAATAAGGAAGTGCTATGCTTTTATGACGGTATATCTTGTACTAACATATGTGTCCTTTCAGGAGGTGTCCCTCCCATCCAAGGAAGACGTGCCAGGGCACAGGCGGACAATGGGCTCTCTCCCTCAGACCACAACATTTTTTTTAATTTTAAATGTATGAATACACAGCACAAGAGAAGTAAGGGTCTAATTAATTTCATTCATTTCACAGGTGTGAGACACAGCAACCAACGTTAAAGTAAAAGGACGCACGACATTGTCAGCAGACTGAGTTGAAGAGGTATAAGGCAGGGTTAGGGCACGGGTGGACTAAGGTGGGGGATCAGGCCCGATGGGTCACCTGTAATGACAGAGTCACGCCACATAAGAAGTTTCAAGCGCCCTTTAATAGTGTCAATTTTTCCCCCCAGCACACTCTCCTCCTCGCTCGCTGAGGTTCGCCCGCATCGTTGCGCATTTCTCCCATGCTAGGAAAGATACAAGCTTTCTTATGTAAGTATGGAGGGGAGTGGGGGAACGCAGCATCGTGGGAGCGGGCGGATGGATGGCCGAATGTCAATTTTATGTGCTTCCTTGGCTGACCCAGTTTTTTATCCCTAGATTGCCGTGCAGTGTGACAGCAGGAACCTACATAGACAGCCAGGGCTCCCCACCTCTTTTTCCAGATCCTTCACAAGTGGAGGACTCGCTGCCGGGTACCTCGCATGACGCACAATGGGCAGACTTTTTTGAGAGGGCTAAGCTTAAAGGCTTAGCATGGGCATACAGCGTCATGCAGGCCCCCGATACGGAAGATTCAGGAGTCGTGGGTGACTCACCCCCGGCGGACAGCCTGCCCAGTGCTGATGTGGCCCCATCCAGACCTAAGCGCATCCGCAAGCCCACGATCAGGGATTTCCCCCCAGACCCTATCCCACCGCCCAGGAGTAGATCCGCGCCGACACCACGTGAGCAGGGGGCCGCGATGACTGCTCCCCTTCCGCCTTCCCCGGCTACCACGTCGGATAGCCTTGCCGGCCAAGGTAATTATGCCACTAGGGACGATTCTGCAAAAATGTTGGACTCATTGAACTCTTTTATGGGACGCTTTCAAGGAGGAGCCATTTCTTATACCCCGTCAGTGGTGCCTGTTGTTGCTGTTAATCCTAACTCTGTACCAGTAGCGTTGAATGTTTGGTCCACAGGTCAGCAGGACAGCTTGAGTGGGGTTATCACAGCAGCTAGCAGTCAGGCTTCCAGCAGCTTGGGGGAACCAAGTGCAGCACCGGCGCCGTTTACCACTCACTTGGCCCCCGGCCCAGGCTTGCCCTTTGCACCCAGTAACACACGGGTACCCCTTGCAGTCAGTCTGGCACCCATCCCTCCAAGCACAGTAGTGCCTCCCGTCATCCTTTCCCTGGCCCCCGTCTCAGGTTCGCCCGTTGTAAACAGTAACACAGGGGTCCCAGTGTCCCACTTGCAAGTAGTCTGGCGCCCAGCCCTCCCAGCACAGCCGTGCTTCCTGTCACCACTGCCCCGCTCATGTCGGGCCGCTGCTCCCTGTCCTGGCAAGTCCTGCAAGCTGCTAAAGAAGGCATCTGGAGGCGGGACTTCCTGGATATCTTTACTTTGCTCATGCTAGGACAGGAGGGTATGGACGCCAGAAAGTTTGGCGCCAAGGAGGAAGAGAAGAAGGTGAAGTATCAACCTTGGCCAGAAAAGAATATTGAAAACTGGCTTGAAGCATTTTCCATCTTAGCTTCAGTTACCATGGAAAAATTCCCAGAGCAGGGCCCAGAGCTGGTGCAGTATTCCAGAATCATTCATATCGAGGCTATGAAATGGGGAGGTAATGGTTGGAAAAACTATGACAGGGAATTCAGGAGGACGATGTCACAGTGCCCTGATATGAGATGGGATCAAAAAGAAGTGCAGCTCTGGATGGAACACATGGGAGGCAGGGCACTCATGTCTAGCGGGGCACCAGGCACTTCACATGCAGGGCAGCAAGCTCAGGGATGGTCCTTTCAGGCAGGGAACAAGGGCAAACACAGCTTTCGAGGAGGTCGCAGAGGGGGTGGACACAGAGGGGGCTCAAAGAGATCCCCCCCAGGAACTTGCCGCTTGTTTAACAATGGGACCTGCTCCTGGGGTAAGACTTGCAAATTCTTACATGCATGTAACACCTGCGGGGGACCCCACCCTGCAAACCCAAACAGACCGCTAGTACAACTGGCAGAGGGGGGCAGAGTAGCTAACTCCTCCTCGCGTCTGTACTTTGTCCCTCCCCCCCCCCTTTCTATGTCTCTCTGATCAAGTTTTACCTTTGGGAGGGGGGGCTTTCCCTCCCTGTCTGGATTACTTGCCTCCCACTCCATCTACTGCGGCCACAAGCCACGAGGCCTTAGGCTGTTCTCCTATATTACTGGACAACATCACCCCTTTACTCGGACGCTACACACTGGGGAATGATGGCCGCCTGCTGCTGTTTGGTTTCCATCAAGGTTTCAGGATACCATATGTTGGTCCCTGTGAGAGCAGGGAGGCGGGTTATTTGAGATCTGCCAGAGATCAGCCGGAGGTAGTTCGTGCAAAAGTAGAGAAAGAGAGATCATTAGGGCGGGTGGGTGGTCCTTTCACGCTCCCTCCCCCCCTTGGATAACTTCATTGTTTCGCCTCTAGGAGTGGTCCCCAAGAAGGAACCGGGGGCTTTCAGATTAATTCACCACCTGTCTTACCCAGAGGGAGCTTCTGTCAATCACGGTTTGGAGGAGGGTTCATGCTCTTTGTCATTTTGCACGCTGGACGTAGCCTTGGACCTAGTCAGGCGGGCGGGCAAAGGGGCCTGGCTGGTGAAGGCTGACATTGAAGCAGCCTTCCGCCTACTGCCAGTTCACCCGAGCAGCTTTCACCTACTGGGTTTCAAGCTAGACGGACTGTATTATTATGACAAATGCGTGCCCATGGGCTGTGCTGTGTCCTGCCCTTACTTCGAGGCATTCAGTTGTTTTTTACAATGGGCCCTCACAGACACTTTTGGAGTGGAAGGGGTTAATCATTACTTAGACGACTTCCTGTTCATCGGGAAGGACGGGACACAGCAATGTTCACAAGCTCTGGCAGGGGTTCTCCTCGCCCCGGGCAAGACTGTGGGACCAGCACAAGTGTTAACCTTTCTGGGCATTGAAATTGACACCATTGCAGGTGAGTCCAGGCTTCCGAACGACAAAGTGAGAGATCTGGCGAATCTGATTAACTCCCTGGCAGGCTTGGACAGGGTACCTCTGGAATGCATCCAAGGGATACTGGGGAAACTAAACTTTGCAGCTAGAATCATCCCAGCTGGGAGGGTGTTTGCCAGAAGACTCTCTAGGGCCACCGCCAATGTCACCAAGAAACACCACATGGTGAAATTGAGTAGAGGAATGCAGCATGATCTGGCCATGTGGGCTGAGTTTTCGGCTAAGTTCAATGGGGTGGTGATCTGGAGGGCTCCCTGGGCCAGCAGCCAGGATCTATCTCTCTTCACGGATGCTTCAGGCAGGGATTTGGCGCCAGCTTGGACAGGGACTGGTGTGCAGAGAAATGGCCCAACTCCTGGCACAAGAAAAAGGTTACTACAAAGATTACAGTCCTTGAACTTTTTCCCATCGTTGTTGCTTTTCACTTATGGCCAGCAATACTGGCGGCAATCAATTCCCATTCAGCCACCTGCCCCCTGGTTTTGAGCCTCCTTCGGGAGTTGGTGCGAGTGTGTCTTTTTAACAATGTAGAATGCAGGGCTTGACACATTCAAGGTACAAAAAACATTGTGGCTGATGCTCTCTCTCGTTTTCAGTGGCACCGTTTCCGAGAAGCCTGGCCGAGAGCGAGAGAGGAGGCAACGCCTTTCCCACCACACCTCTGGTACCTCGTGAATTGGTAAAGCGGATGAGGGGACTTGTGGAACTGTCTTTAGCAGTCTTTAGCACCCAAGACCGCCAGTAGATACAGGGCATGCATTGGAAAGTTTTGTGCTTTAATGGGAACCTGGGTGGACTGTGCAGCTACGCTGGAAGG
The DNA here is from genome assembly GCF_964261635.1 of Lissotriton helveticus. Lineage (NCBI taxonomy): Eukaryota > Metazoa > Chordata > Amphibia > Caudata > Salamandridae > Lissotriton > Lissotriton helveticus. The sequence goes on from NC_136072.1 coordinate 789,323,796, forward strand.
GAGAGTGCAGTCTTTTATACTGTGGGCAAAGGACAACAAGAACAGCCACTCCTGGGTTTCTAGCCACCTAGCGGCCATCAGCCAACATGCCAAGCTTAGGGGGCAAGCCGATCCTACAAAGGCTTTTGTGATCGGGGCAGCTTTGAAAGGTTGAGCCAGAAGCGAACCCAAGACTCCTGATAGCAGATCTTCCATAGATTTCATAACTTTACAAGGGATGATCAACTGGCTGCCACAGGCTACCAGCTCAGAGTTTGAGGCAGTCACGTTTAGCATGGCCTTTTTCAGAGCGTTTCGAATCTGTGAGCTGGTGGCTAGATCAAAGAATGATACTTCAGGGATTGCACTTAAGTTGCAAGATGTATCTCTTATCGGAAAAACACTGAAGATTTCCTTGCGAAAATCTAAGACTGATCAGCGGGGGGTGTGGGGGGGGGGGAGAAAGTGTTTTTGTTGAACAGCCTAGGAGCTGAAAAGTATTGCCCAGTGTCCCTTTTTTATGCATATTTAGCAGCACACCAAGCAGTTGAGGGATATCTTTTAATCCATGCAGACAACACCCCCCTCACGAAATACCAAGTGGAACATGTCATGCATGCATGTCTGGCGCTGTCAGGCGGTAATGCTCCCGGTAAAAGATTTTGTACACATTCTTTCCGCATAGGCGCAGCCACCACTGCTTTCACTGAAGGTTTGCCGGATGAAGGCATCAAGCAAGTTGTGAGGTGGCAATCCAACTGTTTCAGAAGATACATTAGACCATGAAACAGATAGGGAGGGGCAGGCAGCTCTGCCAATCACGCAGGGGTGAAGGGTCACAGGGTGTTAACGCAAGAATTAATTGTTGACATGTACCCATTTAATTTGCAGTGTTGTTTTAAGTGAAGTGCAGTGTGGTGTGTTGTTGATTTAATAAACTAGTTTCATTCAAACACATCTCTTTAATTACCAGGAAAGAAAGTCTGGGTGATTGGCCACTCGGGTGTCGCAAGAGTAGCACAATGGGCCGAAAGCAGGAAATGGAAACCTGGGTTTTACAATACCGAGATCCGTTGGTTGGGAGTCCCAGGCATGCGTTGGAATGGGTTGTTGGGCACCCTGCAGCAGGAATTGGATAGGACCCCTTCTCCTCCAGACGTGCTAGTAATTCAGCTTGGAGGGAACGACTTACCGGCGTTGGGCAAAAGAATATTGCTGAGGGACATGAAGGAGTCCATGTGCAACTTAAGCAACTTGTTGGGTTTGTGAGAACTGTATTGGTCAGAAATCACGCCACGCTAAGTGTGGCACGGGGCACGATCAGGGTTAGCACTGGAAGTTGTACGCAGGAGGGTTAACTGTGCCATGCGCAAATTCACCGACCAACGGGGTTTTGGCTTTATAAGACATGGGGAATTACATGCCAAATCTACAGGCTGCTTTGACAACGATGGGGCTCACCTTTCCCAGGTGTGGATGGACCTGTTCCTGTTAGACCTAGAGGAAACTCTTGGAATAGCAGGTTGTAAGTAGCTAGGTGAGCTCAGGTGGGGGGCCCTGGTTGTGGCGGTCGCTTCACCCAGGGCTGTGGCGGAGTTACAGGATGATCCAGAGGCGAAAGGGACGTAGGAGTTTGAGTTTGAGTTTAAAGCATTTGTAGAGCGCATGTATACCTGGCGGTTTCATGGCACTGTGCGGAAGCTGAGCTCAGGGGGGCAGGAGGGGCGGGGAGGAGGGGGAAAAAAGGATGATTATGATGGGAAGGCTTGTGAAAAGAGCAAGGTTTTGAGCGCCTTACGAAACTGAGGATATAGAGTGGAAGATCTAAGGTGGGCAGGGAGAGAGTTCCAGAAGTCAGGGGCAAATGTGGAAAATTTCGTGCCCCCCCACTTTTTCCGCCTGAAGCGAGGAACTGTCAACAATTGTTGAGAGGATGAACGTAATTCTCTGGCGGGGGCGTAGGTTTTGATTTCCGAGGCGATGAAGGCAGGGGCTACGCCAGCCCGAGCCTGAAAGGTAATGCATTCTAGCTTGAACTGAACTCTTTCTCGGATAGGGAGCCAGTGCAAGGACTTTAGGAGCGGGGTGACATGATGGAATTTGGCCAAATTGTAAACCAGGCGGGCGGCCTGGTTTTGGACCAGCTGTAGTCGTCGCATACTGTAGGCGGGCATGCCGCAGTATAAAGCGTTGCCGTAATTTAAACGAGAGATTACCATCGCCAGGACGATAAGTTTCAGGGCGGAAAAAGAAAAGAAACGGGAGACTTTGCGGATGGTGTGGAGTGAAAGAAAGGAGGAGGAAACCACAGAGCTAACCTGGGAGTGCAGAGTGAGTTGGTTGTTAAGTTTGATCCCCAGAGTTTTCACAGCGGAGGAGGGAGGGGGGGGGGGGAACCTAGGGAAGGGGGCCAGAAGAGAGGGGTCCAGGGACTGGAGCAACCACCTGTCAGAACCAGCTCGGTTTTGTCTGGGTTTAACTTCAGGTGGTTGTAATTCATCCAGTCCCGGATAAAGGTCATAATGGATTGAAAATTCGCCATGGACTCAGGGGAGGAGGACAAAGAAAAAATAAGCTGGAGATCATCCGCGTAATTGTAGACGGCGACCTCCATTTGCTGAAGGGCAAAAATAAGGGGGGCGATGTACATAATAAATAACAGAGGGGAAAGGGAAGAACCCTGGGGAACCCCGCATTGCACCTTCCGGAAGTCCGCCGAGTAGTCGCCCAAGCGTACAGCTTGGGTGCGGTCCCTCAGGAAGGAGGACAGCCAGACCAAAGCTGAGCCACCGACCCCCGCCGCTCTGACACGAGAAAGTAAGATGGCATGATCAACCGTGTCAAAAGCGGCGGAGAGGTCGAGAAGGACCAGGGCCTGGGGGTGGTTGGTGTCCATACCCTCTTTGAGGTTGTCGAGGACCGATAGCACTACGGACTCCGTGGAGTGTGCGGGGCGAAAACCGGCCTGACGGGGAGCTAACACACCATTTTGCTCCACAAAGGAGCTGAGCGCTCTGGTGACGTGGCGCTCTAGTATCTTCCCTAGAAAGGGCAGGAGTGAGATGGGGCGGTAGTTAACGAGAGAGGAGGGGTCGGCGCCGGGTTTTTTGAGGATAGGGACGATGATGGCCGATTTTAAAGGAGGAATAACCGTGCCCTGGGACAGTGAACTGTTGAGAAATTTAAGGGGGGGCTGCGTACAGACCGAGTAAATGTGTCTCAGGATGTAAGCAGGGCAGGGGTCTAGAGGTGAGCCTGATTTCACCAAAGGGAGAAGAGAAAGAAAGGCCTCCTCTGTCAAGAGAGGGAAGGAGTCAAAGTGTACGCCGGCTGATGGACATTGAGGGTCAACAAAGGAAGGGGGGGAGAAGTAGGGGTACCCTATTCAGGAGCACAAAGGGTGCTGAGGCCTAATATCCCCGGGAGATCTGTGCGGTGGACCCTGGGGGTGCGACGGCGCCCCGTTATCCTAGGGGGGTGTGTGAGCAAGATGGCGGACAGAGTTCACCGGAATTGGGAGGGGCTAGTCCTCTCACCACAACCGCGAAGCACCGTCTGGCCAAGGCCGCGATGATTCAAGGCCCATCAGGTGCTAAGCTGCGAGGGGCAGCTTGCCTTTGGATCATCTGTAAGATAACCCACCTTGTTGGCATTGTTTATGCTAATAAACCTGCAGAACGTTTTTTCCCATCTACAATTTGTTTGGTCTATTTATTTCAGGTTATGTTATTGCTGGGGGGCTGGTGTGCGGGCTGATATGCCCTGGGCCAGTTATTGCACCATACTACCAGCTGTCTGTGTCCGTCCTTTCTCGCCATGTGGGCCTGAGGCCCAACACCACAGAATCCAGTAAATTTGGGGTTCACTCGGTCAGAGGAGCAATGGCCTCCAAATCTTTTTTCCTGGGTCCTCAACTACAGGACATTGAGGGCTGCTGATTGGTCCTCTGATTCTGCTTTTAAAACATTTTATTGCACACTTATTTTAGATGTAGCCTCGGCGGTATTAAATCAGCCTTGAACAGGCATAATCCAAAGCCTCTGATCCTGACATAGAATTTAAAGAAAATCTAGCTAATGCCTAGAATTTTCAATTCCAGTTCAAATATGCAGACAAGAGATTCCTCTCTATTTTGACGGTTGAGTAGTCAGTTGGGTTCGTCATCACTGACAAGAAAGAGGAATAGATATGGTGTTCTGACGTTATATGGCAAAGGCATGCCCTGATTGGGTGCCTTGGGATGATGTGAATGTTTATTCATTTTTGTCCTCGCCTGCGGTCCTGACAATTACAATCTGCTGGTTTGCTATCCCATTTGCGTTAATCTAACAAACGTCACTTGGCAGGGTTGCCTACATGGTTTTTAAAGCAAAAAGATTCCCTGATATAAAGATAATTTTATACAAGGTATTTAAAAACACGGACTAATGGAGGGTCTGAAAAAGGGTAGCAACCCTTACCGAAAGATGGCCTCTAGGGCAACACAGTGACAGGCGGGCTAGCGTGCACCCAGGATGCATCCCGCTGCGTATCAGCACAAGTGGTAAGAGCCCCCAAGTGGTAAGAGCCCACCACCTACGAATTTGGGTGGCACGAGCGTGTAACTAAGCGGTTTATTTTGTGAGCTAGCGCGCATTTATAAACAATAAGGGTGAGCGAACACGCTCAGGATATCACGTGTTGGTATGTTGTTAGGGACGCCAGAGGTCACACTCTGGATTAGCGGTGCATGTGGGATTGGAGCTCAACCTACCGGGTCGGGGGCCTATCACTTCCAGGAGGCGGGAAGGCGGTCACTTCCAGGGCAGCAGAGATGCTTTCTACAGGGCGTGCCTTTCTCTCTTTCTGACCAATTGCAGGCTTTGATTATGTGGACCAGCAAACCAGACCGTACGTGGGCCGTCTCTCTCCCTGTCAGTTATCATGATCTAGCTCACGGATTGGCTCCGCCAGCCTTCGGCTTTTGAGGTAGGTTTGAGTAGAAAGCTGGGTAAAAGAAATCTTGTATCAGAGTCCGAGAACGGGTGCTAAGTAACCAGCTCCTCGCTGGTTCTGGAGGGTTCGCAGCATCACCACTAAAACATCAATTTTCATCGTATTTCTGAAGCTGAGAGGTACGAAAAGTAAAACTATTGATAAAAACCGATACCTTTTCCTAAATGGAGATAGTATTCGCCTAAATTGAGAGTTTTGCCCTGTATAAAGGGCCACTGTCCTTCCCAGTCCTTAATATTTTGAGAATCTTATTTCTGACTTTGGTTATTTCAATAGGTTTGATTGTCGTTATAGGATTACTTCTAATTACAGCAGGAGGACACTTCCATACCAAGTGCTACGTACAAAGCAAAACATTTTCGTTTATAGGCGCTTCTTTTGGGGAAACGTGTGTATTTTTAAAGGAATGCTGTAGAGAAGGAGTTTTCTAGGAGTCAATGTAAGGGTTTACCACTACAATGTTTCCCAGTCCTAGTATTCATGCATGCCAACCCTACCGTTTTAGGCGGGAGACTACTGATTTCAAGGCTAGTTTCATGCCTCCCGGTTCCTGCATGCAGAAACACGATTTGGAGTTTTGTAAAACTGCCAAAAATAAAATGTTGATGCCTGTCATGTACACTCGAACCCCCCCACCCCCAAGAATTACCCCTGATATCAAAGGCTAACGCTTTGTCCTTAATTCTTGAAGGGGGAGATTACAGCATGTGACAGGCCTCGACATTTTATTGTTGGCAGTTTTACAAAGTGCAAACAAAAACAGAGCTTTTGTTTTTGTTTGCCAGAGTTTAGAACTGTTTTTGTTTGCACAATGTTATTAAACTGCAAATAATTAAATGCTGCTTGTCATCATACATACCAATAGCCCTGATTGATACAGATTGCCTCTGCTTCAATATGTCAGTGGGGAATATAATAGATTCTCCTGACTATTATAAAAAAATCTCCCACTTGCCTGTTCTAAAATATTGTCATATATGCTGTTATTGCACTCGGTGTTGGAAAAGATTTTTTTTAGTAGAAACTTTACAGGTAAAGTATAGCTACTTTATCATAATGTGTTGCCCTGACAGTTTTTGTAGGTACGCTTGTTGTATTTGTATACTTTTCATGGAGTGAGTGGAATGTTGAAAATTAACACACGGGAGACCGATTGACTAATCCGAAACCGCAACCATAAATCCTTTTTCCTATAATACTTAATAATTCTTTGATAGTAGGGATCACCCTGCACTTTCACATCTTGAAACGTCTGTTTTTTGTGCCTTCTTAAAAATCTAGTAAATTTGAAATCATTTGATATTAATGCATTAGCCTTACAGTCACACTTTGATGTACAGATATGTATTATTCAACTTTTCACCCTCAGCCTGTTGATAGGCCTCCCTTTCAAATGATTACAGCTGTCTCCTCCCCTCTGTGAATGTACCAACCTTGCTTCTTTTACACATTCTGTAGTACTCTAACAGTATCTCATTTCCCAGCACTTATACAGGTACTGATTACTCTCTTAAATCAGGCACATCGGAGCATTCTTAAAAACTACCAAAGCAATAACGTCTGAACACATTTACCCCTCTATTCTCAGAATATCTTCCCACTTTGTGAACAGCTGTGGTTTCAATTGTTAACCACACACATGGCTTGCAGCCACTTTTTAAGCACCCCACTGTCTCCTGGGACCAACTCCTCATAAATGGTCGAATGTTTTTTTTATGTGCATAGATGTGATATGAAGGGGAAGAGATTTTGCTTGCCTGTGGATTTTCCTGAAAATAAAGCTGGGACTACAGTTCAAAACTTTTTGCTTTGGGTACATATACATTTGTAGGTTTCGCGTAAGACAGTGCATGCACTGTCGGCAAAATCTGTTGTTAAAAAACCCCTTCAAACAGTCTTAAAGCCTGCCCATTACTTACCAATACTTGGCTTCGGTCCAACTCTTGTTTCCTTGCTTCTTATTGGTCACTGCCTCCTACTTTCTCAGAAGCTTCAGTGTGAGTCCCTGCCATGGAGCATGGACCAAATACAACTTCTTCTCTGCACTCTGTCCTTTTACTGGTCACAGCGTCCTGCAGGTACTTTTGTTTTTAACTTTTTCTACACATACCCTCTAAGAGTGCATGTGTCCCTTTCCTACACCAATGCCCGTACTCTGTAAGGATTCAAGAGCAGTTTCCGCAGGAGTTCCAGGAACCGAAGTCTAGCCCAACCCGTCCCCCCTACACCGTCTGTCAAACACTAGAACGCAATGGTGATATGGAGGGAAAGGAGGGAACAAAACAAGGAAAAAGGGGAAGAGACACTGGACTTCTTGGATGGATCTCCCTCTCTGGTGGAAGCTGGCGCTAAAAGGAATGGTTAATTAGTACAACAACAATCAACAAGCATTCATTATATTGTCTACATAGACTATCTATTACCTGATTCATACAAGGTGTGCCTGGGATTTTATGGGTCAATCAGCCTTTCTAAACATTCAATGTGTCTAGATACCACGGAATGCCTGTTGTGAAATAAAGCATGTATCGACAGGGTATTGTAATCACCAATGCATAATGATAGAGATCTGTACCTGTCTTACCCCTGTAGAAACAACGGGCTGAACTGCGTGGCAGAATAGTAGAATTTATAAGGTCACAGTTATAGCGTGTCTGTAAGAGCGGTAAGCACATGCATGAGAACCGACAGAATCTTTACTGAGGAGATACTAAATGATAATAGTGCGCTACAAGCGCATTACCAGGTCTTCTTTCCCCTGCACTGTGACGAATGCCAGCATCCAGGAATTCCAGCAAACACAATATGGTAAAGGAACAACAAAAAAAAGGGAAAGTCGCCGCTAGGCGGATCACAACTCCCACAAGTAGGCACCTAAACCCACACTCCGCAAGGCCGGCCGTTTGACGGGACCCTAGTCCGGCCAAAAGACGGATCCGCAAGAGTCTAGATAAGGTGCCCCCCAAGGAATCAGAGAGAAGACAGCCGGCACTGGGGGAGACAATAAGGGAAACCAAAAAAAGGGCAAAAGACTCGGACTCTTCCGCAAAGAGAAACAGGCGGAACACCGAGAGAAAGCCTCTCACAACGAGACTCTAGGAAGCACTACAGCGCTTCTGGCTTAGTGGAATAGACGGCTAAGGAACAAAGCTGAACAACGCTACGATGTGGATCCTGAATCGAGGTCCACTTCTGGAAACAAAGTGAAAGAGACGAAGATTGGCGAGGCGGAAGTGACACGCCGCAAGGGCAGCGAGAAACTAGAGCGCGAAGCTCAGAGTAGCGGGGAGGTCAGGCTTTAGTTTCCTGCCCGATCCCCTCGCACATGAGCAGTGTCGCGCACCCATCTTGGATTGGCCTCGCGTTATCTGTGTGCTCTCCGAATACCTGGCAGGTGTGACATACTCTTACTAAACCTCCTGCTCTCTGTTGTGTTGATGCTCCATCCCCCCTCCACAGCTCCCTCATATTCCTTGCCCTCTGTTGTGTTGCTGCTCCCTCCCTCCTCCCTCCTCCCCCCTCCCCCCTCCCCCACACCACCTTCATGGTGCTTTCCCTCCTCCCGATGTCTGTTGTGTTGCAGCCCCCCACAGTTCCTCTGCCACCTCCAATCCTTGCCCATTCGCTGCAAAAAAAAACCCATCAAACAAAGCCAAATAGCTTGTGCTGATACAAGTGCCATTTGGTCTTGTAAAAAAGACCTTATTGCACAGCAGGCTGAGCTGCTGTGCAAAATCTCTTTAAGAAAAAAAATTATATGACGCTGTCAATGCTGGCTTTGTGATGACTTTTTTTTCTTTAAGCCAAGTTGCACAGCAGCCCACGCTGCTTTGCAACATATCTAAAAAGAATTAGAATTTGAATTTTTAAGAACTTGTAAAGCGCTCGTATACAATGCAGTTTCATGGCGCTGGAGGAGCTACCTGGGCGGGAGAAAGGAGGAGGATTATAGGCCGAAAGCCTGTTGGAATAAAAGGGTCTTGAGGGCTCTGCGGAACTCCATGTAGGAGGGAGAGGTTCTGATATGGCGTGGGAGGGAGTTCCAGAAAGCAGACGCAAGGACCGTGAATTTCTGGCCTCCAGATCTAGATTTCTTGAAGCGAGGGGTGACTAGTAGCGATTTTGTGGAAGAGCGGAGGTCTCTGGACGGGGAATAGTTAGTGACGGCAGAATTGATAAATGCAGGAGCTGTGGCCATTCGAGCTTGAAAGGTAAGGCAGCCAAGTTTGAATAGGGCCCTTTGTTTGATGGGGAGCCAGTGGAGGGAGAAGAGAAGGGGTGATGAGTGATGAAATTTGGGCAGGCCATGTACCAGGCGAGCAGCCTGGTTCTGCACTAGCTGAAGGCGTTGGAGTGCGTAGGCGGGGGCGCCGTTGTAAATGATGTTCCCATAATCAATTTTGGATAGAACCATGGCCATAACAATTAATTTAAGTGCAGAAAGAGAAAAAAACCGTGAGACTTTTCTAATAGTGCGAAGGGTAAAAAAACAGGAGGATACTACCGAACTAATATGGGAGTGCAAGGTCAGTTGATGATTAAGAATGATACCAAGAGTTTTAACAGATTGGGAGGGGGTGGGAGGAAGACCAAGGGATGGGGCCAGAAAGAGGGTGACCATGGGTTGCCACTGCCTCCGGTCAGAATCAGCTCAGTTTTATCCGGGTTGAGTTTCAAGTGGTTGGCATTCATCCAATCCGGGATAAAAAGCATGACCGACCGGAAGGCAGTGACACCAGAAGAGGGAGAGACAAAATTAAAAATAAGTTGGAGGTCATCAGCGTAATTGTAGACTGTGACCTCCATCTGCTGAAGTGCAAAAATAAGAGGAAAAAATATAAAGATTAAATAAAAGGGGGGAGAGAGAGGAACCTTGGGGGACTCCACATTGCACCCTGCGGGGAGGGGCAGTGAATTCGGCGAGATGGACGGCCTGGGTACGGTCAGCCAGGAAGGAGCCTATCCAGGTCAATGCTTGTCCTTCTATGCCCGCCGCCTCGACACGGGACAAAAGAATGGAATGGTCCACCGTGTCGAAAGCGGCGGACAGGTCAAGGAGGACAAGGGCCTGGGGGGTGTTAGTGTCAAGCCTCTCCCTGAGTTGGTCCATGACCGAAATGACCACCTTCTCGGTGGAATGGCGGGGACGAAAACCCGCCTGGCAGTGTGCAAGTTAGTTACTGTCCTCAATGAAGGTGCTGAGTACCTGGGTGGCATGGGACTCAGCTACCTTACCCAAGTAAGGAAGAAGGGAGATCGGGCGATAGTTTGCCGGGGAGGAGGGATCAGCCCCTGGTTTTTTTAAGATGGGGAGGATTATTGCAGTCTTGAATGTGTCAGGAACGGAGCTGTTCACATAACAATCATTGAGAAGAGTAAGAGCAGGGGAAGGACATTTGAAAAAAATCTCGCGAAGAATGCGGGCCGGGCAGATGTCGGCTGGGGGGCCCGACTTGACGCGACAGAGTAGGGGGGGCAAAGATTCACTGGTAAGGGCAGGGATAGCAGTGAGGGACATTATATTGGGGGTGGGCTGGGGGTGAAGGAAAGTGGGCGGGGGGAAGGGAATGTTGGCTTTAATGCGAACTATTTTATCAATAAAAAATTCGTTAAGTGAGTCGCATAGGGCCTGGGAAGGGGGGATCTTGGAATGAGTTCTGTCGGAGGATGCCAACTCGTGGATGGTAGCAAAGATCTCGCGCGGCTGACTTTCTGCGGCGAGGATGCGTTTCGAGAAATAATCTGATTTGGCTGCCAGAATGGCTTGTTTGTAATCATTAAGAGTAGAAGTGTAGTGTTTTTTTTGGATGGGGCAGTATGTTCTACGCCAAGTTCTTTCAGCCTGGCGAAGCGCAAGTTTCTTGGCTTTAAGGGCTGGGTTAAACCACTTGTTGGCATTGTGAGAGCGGGTGATGGTAATCCGCCTCAAGGGAGCCACTGGGTCGCAGGCTGTAGAGAGCCAGTGATCAAGGGAGGTGGTCTGAGAGTGGGTAGTCAGCCCCGATAGAACCAGACAAGTGGCCACTAGGGAGTTGCACAAAGATGGAATATCAACTCTGTTCCAATTTCTTGCTCGGGTGATCTTCGGGCGAGAGAGGGGAGTTTTTTGACACCGAACTAAGGAAATGGCAAGAATGTAATGGTCTGATCAGGAGCAAGGCGAAATGATAGGAGGGGAGATCGGGATATTTAAAGTCCAGATCTGGTCCAGGGTATGGCCTCGGTTGTGAGTGGGGCCTTGGGCATGCTGGGTAAAATTGAGGCTGAGCAGTAGTTCCGTAAAGTCCTTGGATTTCGTCTCCTCGGCGGGATCAGTGGGCCAGAAGTTGAAGTCCCCCAGCACGAGAAAAGAAGCACTATTAACTACAAGAGTCGCAAGGAAGTCCTGTAGGGTGGAGAGAAAGCTTACGGGTGATTGAGGGGGCCGGTAAATCAATACACAAGTGATAGGGATGTTGAAGGAGGTAGAATGAACTACAAGACAATCGGCTGTAGGTAGCGTAGGCGACGCAAGAGTCTGGAAATGGAGTCCCTTACGAGCAATCAAGGCAACCCCGCCGCCTGCTCTTATCTCAGGGCGATCTGCGTGGAATATAGAGTAGAGAGGGGGGAGGGCCGCCAGGATGCTGGGAAGGGAATTAGGTCTGTACCATGTTTCAGTTAGGAATAGTAAATCCGGGGATTCGGAGTCTAAGAGGTCAAATATTTCGTATTGATGCTTAACAGCTGACCTCGTGTTCAGAAGGAGAGCGGTGGTAGTAGGCAAAGGGGGCGGAGGGCGTGTCGGTGTAGGAAATTTACCTGAGGCTATGCCAAGTTGTTGAGCATAGGAGAGTGTAGCGAAATCCAATGACCAAGAGTTGTTTAAGGCATGAGTTGAGCTGAAGAGTATGTGAGGGATTGAGCATAGTGGCATGCCCCTAGCCCCGGTCGGTCGCGGACGAGCGCAGACGGGCTTGCCTTAGGCGCGCTTTCGGTGCGCAAACGGCGCGCCCGCTGCGCGTCCGGTAAATGCACATTATTAAAGTGAGGGTGTGTGGCCTGAGGAGGGTGGGCGTGGCCTCAGCGTTCCTCGGCAATGGCGGCAATTTAGAAGAGTTACCCACGTCAGCGCTAAAGTCCGCTGCGCGGGGAAAGGCGGGAGGAGTGGCAGGTAAGATTAAAATACACAGTGTCACAATATCACACAAGATTTTTAAAAAAAGCAACAAACAGGTCTCCCGGCTTCCGCCTCAGGAGATAACAATCCTCTGTGCGCGCTCGCAATCAGCGCGCCTTTAATACAGAAAGCGGGGGGCGTGGCCTGAGGATGGTGGGCGTGGCCTCAGCGTTCCTCGGCAATGACGGCAATTTAGAAGAGTTACCCACGTCAGCGCTAAAGTCCGCTGCGCGGGGAAAGGCAGGGGAGTGGCAGGTAAGATATTAAAATACACAGTGTCACAATATCACACAAGATTTTTAAAAAAAGCAACAAACAGGTCTCCCGGCTTCCGCCTCAGGAGATAACAATCCATTGACAAACCTAAAAGATTCAGCATAGGCGAAATCTATAGGCTGTGCCAATGTTTGTTAATTTCTGTTTTAGAACTTGCTTTGGAGTGTATTTCTCTGCAAGTCATATTGTTACTATTTCTTTAAAATATACTTAAAGTGGGCTTTTGCTCCCCCAGAGCAGTATTATTCTCTCACCATATGCTCTCGGCAACTTGGTGTATGAAGTGCTTCCATTGAAATGCATAAAGGACTATTACACACCTAAAAAGTATACTCAGTCATCACACTGTAATATTGTATTTTTTATCTCCTACATGCTTTATATAGAAAGTTATCCTTTTCTTTTTTTTACTCTGTTTTTTTCTGTTGTTGATGCCAACAGGAGAGACTTTAGTGGGATAACTAGCATTTGTGCATGCAACAGCTATGAACTGCATTTGTGGGTGCCTAATGCTTGATTTTTGCATGTGTTGACAATTTAAACCAGACCTATTGGTTCTGCCAATGCTTGTTGTTGTCCTATTTTAATATAGCAATTAAGCCATTCTACACATTAGAGCATTAAACCAAACATTTACCCTACTGTAAAGTAAGGGATTATGAATAGTCCATTAGTCCGAATTTCTTTTATTTTCTGCTAGCATAAAAACAAATGAGAGATGTTACAGAACTTAATACTCCTCAAAGGTCTGTTAAAATTGATAAGATAACCCACATGCTAATAGTCTCTCTTATACCGATGCTCCTGGTTGTCCTTGAGTGTGAATTCTAGGGATAAGGCAACGCATCCAAATGTCGATTAAGGTACTGGCATCCTCCCACCTCTGGTATCTTATCCAACCTTGCTTTTTGACTTTGTTTGGATGGAGATCAGTTTGTAGCCCTTAATGAGCTTGAATGAAAGAAACATATATTTTGCTTGTCGTGCAGATTTTCACTAATTTCTAATAATTTCCTTTCCCCGAGTTATTTACGTAATCTCTTGTCTCACTGTTTTTGTCCCACAGTGTTTGACTTCTGTCTTGACAGATATATTGTAGGTGTCTAAAATTGCATACTTCCGCCATTCATTCATATTTGCCATATTTTTTGTTTCTCAAATAAATACCCTAATAGATGAATGTTTTAGTTACTGTTAGTGGAAGAAAATCCTGGCTCATACTAATAGCAGTTTCCCAAGAATGTCCGCTAGTTCCGTCCAAAGAATATGCCTAGCAACTTCTTTTCTGGTTAGCCTTTTCTATTTCCTATATTTGTTAATTTTTGTGAATGAAGTTGTGCATTTTTTTTTGTTCCTATAAAGCTTTATTTTAAACCGATTTCCTGTGTTCATTTCTTAAGTTCTTCATGCATTGCAAGCTTTGAGCTAGCTGATTCGATTTTAGATTCCTTTTAAGAAATGGGTCTTTATCATAACACAAATTGACTCTATATGACCCTTTCAAGCAAAATGATGGTTCTTTCTGTTTCAAATGGGTTATTTTAGTGAAATAGTAAAAAAAATCAAGGTTACTAATGCAGTCATTTCTGAAAAAAAGTTTGTTAAACCATAATTTAGAAAAAAAGTCATTTCTTAAGCCAGGTCTACATTGGCGAGGGTTTATATCTGTAGAGATGCCATAGATTGTAGTAAAGAAAGGAAAACATCCAGATGAGAGTACTCAAGATGTTTGCATCTCCCACAATACAATGCAATACATGTAACTGAATAGGAAAACATGTCATATGACCGAATAGTGTTTACCTACCTTATGAGGCCCAATAGCTAATTAGTGTGTTCAGTACTTGCCCACAATTCTTCCATAGTGTAATTTGTTCTTTATTATTGGCTATTTACGTAGCCTGCCCAACATACTGAATTGTTTCTGGGCTCTCAGTTGTATGTGTTAATGTCTATATTTTAAGTGATTTAGTTTAGTAATGTGAAAACCATAATAGTCGTTTAAAATAAATATCTTGCATGAAAAGAAATGCATTAAAAATGGATATACAGGATTAAAAGTATTGTTTACTTGGTCCTCAGTGTAAAACATTTTTACTTGGTCTTATGATGTACAAGAAACTGCAATTTCGCTGTTTTGTAGTGGAACTGAAAATTAGATTACAAATATTTTGTATATAAAATATTTGACATTTACATTTTTTGATTGGGTAAAGTTAGAAGAAGCAGTTTGATCACAACAATTGTAATCTCAAGATTTTGCATACAGTGAAGGTGAAGTAAAAATGAACTAAACATGTTAATTGAATCTAGAGAAAAATATATAGTATTAAGTAATGGAAAGATTACCCTGAAGCTAGGAAAAATACAAATGTTCTAGGAATTTTCAGGTTGTCACCTGCTCTATATAGATTTTGCTAATTTTCGTTTTTAAAAGGTGTTTCTTGCTGAGCTTTTCCAGAGAAACATAATTCCATACTCTAAAACAGAAACATAACCCATACTATAAAAGTATGTACATTATACAACCTTTTATGCTTTTTAATCAAAGATCTAACATATTGAAGTAAAACAATTTGCAAAATTATGAGCAAAAGTAAAGAAAAAATTTAAGATTAAGCAACAGTTAAAACTAGAAGTACAGGGAAAAAATCGACAAAAAGGAAAACATTTCCTGCAGCATTCATGCGTTAGGGGATAGGGTGGTTTGTAAGAATTTTCAATCCAAAAATTCGGACAAGTCTCAAGTATTGAATGGAAAAGGAATGCATTTTGCAAACAGCCCCTGCTGCTCAAGGACTTTAATTGCACGTATACAAATGTTAGACTGAATATATTTCAGAGACATTTTGAATAATCTAAATTATTTTTTGAGGAATCAACACAAATGTTGCAGAATTTTGAGGACACATACTTTGCAGTCTCAAACTTTTGAGAATACAGCATCCCCTCTAGTTAGTTATACTGATTACATAATGACAGGTCCCATATGTTCTACACCTCACCTCAGGCAGAGTACATATTCATGCACACTTATCCTGCCTTGCGCCATTCAAGTAAATGTAAATCTTAAAAGCAGACAAAATACAGCAAGTCAAAAAAGAAATTGCACTCTGCTTTGCCCCAAACATCACTTAAGCTTGTGAACAGCACATTCACTCATGGATTGCAAAGTTGTAGCACGTTTTCATGCTGCAGGTAAAGTTGACTTTTATTGAGTTTTTCTGTCACTGGTGCACTTCAGATAAAGATTTAAATGTTTTTGGTTTTACCTGCACGTAGTGGTATTTTCATCTACGCTCTGAGCATATTC
The DNA here is from genome assembly GCF_964261635.1 of Lissotriton helveticus. NCBI lineage: Eukaryota > Metazoa > Chordata > Amphibia > Caudata > Salamandridae > Lissotriton > Lissotriton helveticus. Next base: position 789,339,518 of record NC_136072.1, read on the forward strand.
TTGTTGTGTGGCGTGTTTCGATATAGAACATGTTTATTCCATGGTTTAAAAATGGTGTGTATTGTTTTCATGCATGTGTTTTCATGTAATGAATGCACTTACTGAAGGGTCGTTTTCATTGAACATCGCATAGTTTAGTGTTACATACGTATTTTTTAGAAACATTGTCACAGGATGTTGATTTGATAATGGGATGGTTACTGCAGGTTCTGATTTGTTCTTTTTTTCATACTAGTCTTATCAGATGTGTATGTAACTGTAAAAAAAAAAGTCTTAGTGAGAGGGATGGGGATGTTATTAAATACGTACAAACATTTGGGAAGCACTATCATTTTAAGTATAGCGACCCTGCCCGCCATTGACAACTGGAAGCGCAGCCAGCGTTCTACCTGTGTCTCTTATCTGTGTATTGCTTGGCCGTAATTTAAACTAATAATACTGGCAGCATCTAAGTGTATGTGAATACCTAGATCCTTGACAGAATCGTGGCACCATTCAAGCGGAAATCCACAATCCCAAGGAGTCGTGCTCTCCGTTAGAGGGAAAATTAAAGATTTGTGCCAGTTGATGCCCAACCCTGAAAAGAGGCCGAACCGAAGTATTTCCCTTATGATAGGCTCAAGATTGTCCTGCGGGTGTAGCACATACAAAATGGTGTTCTCTGCATAAAGTGAGACTAACAAGGGTCCTGTGTTAAATTGTTGACCCCGGTGGAGATGTTGCTCCTAGAAATGTCTAATTAGAGGATCCATTGCCAAAATAAATAAAAGGGGGGAGAGAGGACATCCATGTCGCGTGCCACGTTTTAACGAAAAGGGATGTGATAGTGTGCCGTTTATGCGAAGTCTAGCCGTAGGTTTATCATACAAGAAGGCAGTGGTGGCAACAAATCCCACAGGCATCCCCCATTACAGAGAGGAAAAATGGCCATTCTAAAGAATCAAAGGCCTTTTCGGTGTCCAACAGTACAGCGCAGCAGGCACTTTTAGATCAATCCTGTGTATAACAGTAAGGAGGGTCCGAAGATTGAGCAAAGTGGAACGATGCGGAACAAATCCAGATTGTGCGGGGATATAATAAAGTCCATTAATTGAAAAACCCTGCTAGCGATGGCCTTGGCCAAAATTTTATAATTGAGATTTAATACCGATAGGGGCCTATAGGAGCTGCATAGGGAGGGGTCTTTCCCAGGCTTGGGAAGGAGAATAATAACTGCCTCCTGAAGCGTTGGGGGGAGTACTTGCCTCTCAAGCGCCTCCGCATAGACCTCAATCAATTGGGGTGCTAGAATATCTTTGTAAGCCTTATAGAAGTCCCCGGTGAATCAATCTAAACCAGGGGCTGATGAACCATGGAGTGCTTCTATCGCACCCATAACATCCAGATATGGGCTCTGCCAGGAAATCTTACATGTATTTTTCAAGATACACCAGTGCTATTTCAGACAGGTAATCTTCCTGATCAGTGAGATTGCAGCCAATCCTAGAGCTGTATAAGGCCTTGAAATACTACATGAAAGTGTTGCGGGTCTTCAGCGCGGAGGAGACCGGCTGATCTGGGGGGGGAGAAAATCTCTGGCATCTACGCCTTGCTGTAAGGGCGGCGTCGCATTTGCGACAGCACTCTTCCCGGTCTTTCTCCCTCTCCATATCTCCTAGCAGACTAATATTTACCCAAATACAACAGTTACCTATCCGCGGCTTTGCGAAACTCAACCAAAAGTGCCAAACGCTGAGTCACGGCATCTGCCGTGGCTTTGTAAAGTAACTCAGAATCTAGTGTAGATATGTCACGCTCAATGCGGGCCAGAGTGGCACACAAGTCCTTTAGGACGCCAGCACTTTTTGCAATGCAGAGAGCCCGTATGTATGCTTTAAAGCCCTCCCACAGAATCGCCCAAGTATCTACAGATCCAGTATTTATAGTAAAATAATCTTCAATGGCTTCTCGGAACTCCGCTTTAAAAACCTCATCCTGCAGCACCCGGCCTGGAAACCGCCACTGTCGCTCAAATCCCTCAGGACGCGGGACATCCAAGCAAAGTATTACTGGGGAATGGACAGAATATGTCCGTGGCAATATCTCAAGGTCTCGAAACCAGCCTGCAATTTCCGTAGAGACCAACCAATAATCTATCCTGGTCCATGTAGCATGATATCCGGAGTAATGTGTGTGCAGACACCATCACCTCATCAGATCCCCCAAAAGGGCCTCCTTCAAAAACCGCCTAGACCATCGTTTCCCAAACTGTGGTCAGCGGACCCCCAGGGGTCCGTGACACATTCCCAGGGGGTCCGCAGGACTTGAGTGCCTAACGTAAGAGGTGTGAATGTACTTGCCACCTGGGCGTTAAAACTGCAATACAATCTGGCCCCCAGGCTCACAGCACATGAGAGGTGTGAATGTTTCTGGCGCCGGGGCGGCAAGACTGCAATATAATATGGGCAATCACCCTTCAGCTATAGGTGCAAGCTGAAGGGTGATTGCCCTTATATTGTGTTATTCACTTCTGCCCATCACCCGACGCCGAGATTGAAGAGCATTGGAGGCTGTAGCACGTCGAACGGGCAGGAGGGCTCTTCTTGGAACTGAATGTAAGTGTTCAATTTGCGTGTGCGTGTTTGTGTGTGTTTTCCTCGTTTTTGTGCCCTTCTGCCCTCTGTTCCACTCGTTTTATGTGCCCTTCTGCCCTCTGTGCCACTCGTTTTCCCTCATTTGTTGTGCTTTTCTGCCCTCTGTTTCACTCGTTTTTTGTGCCCTTCTGCCCTCTGTGCCACTTGTTTTTCCCCCGTTTTTTGTGCCTTTCTGCCCTCTGTGGCACTCGTTTTTCCCTTGTTTTTTGTGCCTTTCTGCCCTCTGTTCCACTCGTTTTTTGTGCCCTCTGTTCCACTCGTTTTTTTGTGCCCTCTGTGCCACTCGTTTTCCCCTCGTTTTCCCCTCGTTTGTTGTGCTTTTCTGCCCTCTGTGCCACTCGTTTTTTGTGCCCTTCTCCCCTCTGCGCCACTTGTTTTTCCCCCGTTTTTTGTGCCTTTCTTCCCTCTATTCCACTGGTTTTTCCCTTGTTTTTTGTGCTCTTCTGCCTTCTGTTCCACTCGTTTTTTTGTGCCCTTCTGATCTCTGTGCCACTCGTTTCCCTCATTGTATGTGCCTTTCTGCCCTCTGTACCACTCGTTTTTTGCTCGTTTTTTGTGCCCTTCTGCCCTCTGTTCCACTCATTTTTTGGTGCCCATCTGCCCTCTGTGCCACTCATTTTCCCTCTTTTTTTTGTGCCTTTCTGCCCTCTGTTCCACTCGTTTTTTGTGCCTTTCTGCCCTCTGTTCCATTCGTTTTTCCCTCGTTTTTTGTGCCCTTCTGCCCTCTGTGCCACTCGTTTTATGTGCCTTTCTGCCCTCTGTGCCACTCGTTTTTTGTGCCTTTCTGCCCTGTGTGCCACTCGTTTTTTGTGCCTTTCTGCCCTCTGTTCCACTTGTTTTTTTGTGTCTTTCTGCCCTGTTCCACTCGTTTTCCCTTGTTTTTGTGCACTCTGTTCTACTCGTTTTCCCCTCGTTTTTCTGCCCTCTGTTTCACTCGTTTTTTTGTGCCCTTCTGCCCTCTGTTCCACTCGTTTTTTGTGCCCTTTGGCGCCACTCGTTTTCCCCTCGTTTTTTGTGCCTTTCTGCCCTTTGTTCCACTCGTTTTTTGTGCCCTTCTGCCATCTGTGCCACTCGTTTTCCCCCCGTTTTTGTGCCCTTCTGCCCTCTGTTCCACTCGTTTTTTGTGCCCTTCTGCACTCTGTGCCACTTGTTTTTCCTCGTTTTTTGTGCCTTTCTGCCCTTTGTTCCACTTGTTTTTGTGCCCTTCTGCCCCACTTGTTGTTCCTCGTTTTCTGTGCCTTTCTGCCCTTTGTTCCACTCGTTTTTTGTGCCCTTCTGCCCTCTGTGCCACTCGTTTCCCCCCGTTTTTGTGCCTCTCTGCCCTCTGTTCCACTCGCTTTCCCCTCATTTTTTGTGCCCTTCTGCCCTCTGTCCCACTCGTTTTTTTGCCCTTCTGCACACTGTTCCACTCTTTTCTTTGTGCCCTTCTGCGCCACTCGTTTCTTCCTTGTTTGTGTGCCCCTTTTACCTTCTGTTCCACTCGTTTCCCCCGCCGCTTTGCCCCCTGTGGCCTTGCCCCCCTGACTGCCTACTGCCCATTTGCTGCCCCTTATCACGACAACTATAACTTTTTATAGTTATCGTTGGATTGTAGTTGTTTCACTTTTGCATATTTTTCAATATAAAATAATAAAAGTTTTAGTAATGCAAGTATTTGTCTGGTGTGTACTTGTTTGTGTATTTTTTGCGAATTACTGTTTTAATTCTTTGAAATTGTACAAATTGCTTGGGGGTCCCGGCTTCCAGTAGTGATTCAGTGGGGGTCCTCAGGAGTCAAAAGTTTGGGAACCACTGGCCTAGACAACAACACGCACAACAGCAAAGAGCTCTTCAACATCGTGAAGGAACTCTCCAACCCCAGCTTCAACACGAGCGACATCCCACCCTTCCAATACCTGTGCGACTCGCTGGCCACCTTCTTTTACTGCAAGATCGCAGACATCCACAACAGCTTCAACGCCACGACTGCCACTAAGACCTCCGCACCCACGACCACCATCCGCACCAACCACCTGCTCTCCTGTACCAACATCAACAACGACGACACCATCAAGATCATGAACACCATCCACTCCGGATCTCCATCAGACCCATGCCCACACCACATCTTCAACAAAGCCAGCACATTCATCGCACCCCATCTCCGGAAAGTCATTAACACCTCCTTCGAGACAGCAACCTTCCCGGAGAGCTGGAAGCACGCCGAAATCAACGCCTTAATCAAGAAACCCAAGGCGGACCCCAAGGACCTCAAGAACTTCCGGCCAATCTCCCTGCTCCCGTTCCGGGCAAAGGTCATTGAGAAGACCGTCAACGAACAACTGACCCGCTACCTCGAGGCGAACAACATCCTTGACCCTTCCCAGTCCGGGTCCCACAGCCACAGCACCGAGACTGCCCTCATCGCCGCCACCGATGACATCAAGTCCCTGCTGGACAACGAATAAACGGCGGCCCTCATCCTTCTGGGCCTGTCAGCCGTCTTCGACACGGTCTGCCACCACATACTACGAACACGCCTCCTCAACGCCGGGATCCAAGAGAAGGCCCTGGACTGGACCACCTCCTTCCTCTCTGGCAGAACACAGAGCTTCTGCTCCCCCCCCCCCTTCCGCTACGAAGTCACCATGATCATCTGCGGCGTACCCCAGGGCTCATCCCTCAGCCCAACTCTGTTTAACATCTACATGGCACCTCTCGCCCACGTCGCCCGTCGGCACGACCTCAACATCATCTCCTACATCGATGACACCCAGCTGATCCTCTCCCTCACCAAGGACCCCCACACCGCCAAAACCAACCTTCACAAAGGAATGAAGGCCGTCGTTGAATGGATGAGGAACAGCCGACTGACGCTGAACTCGGACAAGTGCGAGGTCCTCATCCTCGGATCCACCCTTTTGGCCTGGGACGACTCCTGGTGGCCGACCGCACCAAGACCCCTACACCGCCAAAACCAACCTTCACAAAGGAATGACGGCCGTCGTTGAATGGATAAGGAACAGCCGACTGAAGCTGAACTCGGACAAGTGCGAAGTCCTCATCCTCAGATCCACCCCTTTGGCCTGGGACGACTGCTGGTGGCCAACCGCACTGGAAACCGCCCGAACACCCACCGACCATGCACGCAACCTAGGGGTCATCCTCGACTCTACCCTCTCCATGACTAAGCAGGTCAACGCCGTTTCCTCCTCCTGCTTCAAAACCCTACGCATGCTCCGCAGGATCTACAAGTGGATTCCCACTGAAACGAGAACGGTCACCCAGGCCCTCGTCAGCAGCAGGTTGGACTAAGGAAACGCCCTCTACGCATGCGCCTTGGCCAAACTCCTGAGACTGCTCCAACGCATCCAGAACGCCTCTGCACGCCTGATCCTCGACATCCCTTGCCGCAGTCACATCACACCCCACCTGAGAGACCTGCACTGGCTCCCAATCAACAAGAGGATAACCTTTAAGCTCCTCATCCACGCACACAAGGCACTCCACAACACCGGACCAACGTACTTCAACAGACAACTCTGCTTCTACACCCCCACCTGCCAGCTCTGCTCCACCGACCTCGCCGCAGTCCCCCGCTTCTGAAGAGCGACCTCTGGCGGCAGATCATTCTCCCACCTCGCCGCCAAGACCTGGAACACCCTCCCCATCCACCTACGGCAGACCCAAGACCTACTGATCTTCAGAAAACTCCTTAAGACCTGGATTTTCGAGCAGTAGCAGCATTCCCCACCCCAACGCCTTGTGACCCTCACGGGTGAGTAGTGCGCTTTACAAATGATTTGATTGATTGATTGATTGGTAGGATTGTGCTTTTTCCATAGGTGTGAGTTGTCTGCATATTTCCTGCAGTGCGAGTCTGGAACGTGGCTTGGAGTCGGGGGACGTTGAGGTGGTGTCTAGACTGGAGTCCAATAGTAAATTGAAGTTCCCTCCCATAATAATCAAACTAGGCTTAAGGTTCATCAAGTGTACGTGTAATGAGTGAAAGAAGTCCTGGGCATCAACGTTTGGGCCATAGACGCCTATTAAGGCTATGAAATGGCCCATGAGTGTGCCTGTGACAATAAGGAACCGGCCCTCGCTCTCCGCTACCACTTTGCCTGAATAAAAAGAGCAACGCCCCTGGCATAGCTACTATAATTGGCAAAGTATCTGTGTGCCCCTCAACTGTCGGACATGTGGGTAGTATTGCCTTTGGGCAAATGTGTTTCCTGTAGACATGCGATATCGACCTTATGTTGCAATAAATAATTGAGCACCTGATGTCGCTTGCGTGGGTTATTGAGGCCTCATACATTCCAGGACATAAGGGACAAACCAGAGGGACAAACCAGAGGGACCAACAGTAATATCCTAGCTGAGCCATAATGAGCACACATCAAAAGACGTGCGCAATTTCCATATAACAAAAAATATCTTGTGTGTGTGACCTTTCGTACCATCATTTAAAATATGTAACCGTTGCAAAGTTCCTCCCCACCTCCCACCACCCAGCCTCACCCAATCCCAAGTAAGGCAGTACCATGTTCCAATAATCAGCAGGAAGTGCCAACTTGTTGTATGAATGCGTAAACAACCATTGTAAAAACACTTCCAAGCACACTGGAACCAACAACAGAAGAAAGTATTCACCTTAAGGGGTGGCAACGCCCCAGCAGCCGAGCAACTAACTTATTGCAAAAATAGAAATATCGTAAGCATTATCCCCTGTTTCAACAGAATCAAATGAACTATCTAGAAATTCCCCTTCAGCCAGTCCCTGTATTAAAAAAAAAGTCCCATACTAGCGTCCAAGCCGCTATGTGGAGGGGAAGGGCCTCCATCTCCAGACCTGGGTCCACTGTTGTTGTTCTTGTATGTGTGACAAAATTCCAGCGCCTCAGTCAGAGTGTCGTAGATACAAGAGCGTCCTCCCGCATCAACATTAAGCCTGGCAGGGTAGAGCAATCCGTATTTCAATCACAAATTTCTGAGGGTTGCCTTCACCCCGTTGAACTTGCGGCAGGCATCTTGGACCATGACAGTATAGTCTGGAAAGAGAGTTTGGAGCCCTGCCACCTCGCTCCCGTGCCAGACGCAAGATCGAGATCTCTGAAGTTCATGATCCTCGCAATTATGGGTCTTGGTGGCAGGGCTGGATTAGGCCTCGGGCTGAGGGAGCGGTGTGCACGTTCTACAACAAAGCCCAGGGAGAAGGCTCACCTGCCAAATAAATCAGATAGCAAGTGTTCCACAAATATATCCATTTTCCTGGTCTTAGCCGTCTCCGGGACGCCTAAAATGCGCACGTTGTTGCGCCTATTGCGCGCTTCCAGGTCCTCGTTCTTAGTTGCGACCTCTTACAAGATGCGTTCCACTCTGTCCAGTCGTTTCAGTGACTGCACCGAGCTGTCTTCAATATCCGATATGCGGGCCTCCGCCACGTCAAGGTGTCGTCATGTGCTTGAACTTTGGCACCCATGTCGGCCAAGCTTTTGTCCAGCTCGTCTAATCTGCCATCAAGAGCCTTGAAGCCCGCTCTCATCTCCTGGAGCATCAATGTAGATAGTGAAGAGAGGTCATCCACGTTGTCCGATCTCTGGGCACTGCTCGCCATGGTGAGGGTCTCTTCAGAGGTGTTGTCCGCCACTTTCTCAAAGGGTAGGGTCCTTTGTTTAGGATCCTTGCAGCTCATTCCGTGGCACAGGATTGTAGTGTGGGGGCAGAGTCACAATAAGGGTCCAGATGCAGTTGGTAAGGGTAGAGCCAGCCAGTTGTCGAGTATGCTGAGTGTAACCGTGTCCTGAGGTGAAATCTGCAGCCCAGCTTCACTACACCACAAGGCAGCGAGTTAGGAGGAAGCTCGGTGGAGCGTGTGCGTATCAGATTGCGCACAATGTCAGTCTCATGCAGGAAGATGTGGAAGGGCGGAAAGGGAGGAGAGGATAGGAAGTGCCATGGCCCCCAGCAAGGTCGATGGAGTACCACAAGCGTTTTGATCAAAGTGCAGCCACAGCAGTGTAATGGGGGCTCTCCTGACCCAAGCCAGTAACGTGCTTGCAGCTCCAATCGCTCCTGCTCGTGGTGCCCTGCCGCCAGCAGTCTCTCAGGACAATGCGCCATGAAACTCGGACGGTGTAGTGCCATCTGCGCAACGTGATGCCTGGGGTTTTAGAAGATAGAGCCCTGACTGTAGCGAAATTGAGCCTCTGGTGGTTTGGCATTTATACGCCGCCCAGAAACAAAGTGTCCGCTGTGTAGGAGGTCCCGGGCCCCTGGAGGCCTATCAGAAAGAGCCCAGGCGTGTCTGTACTGCTGTGTAGCTGGCTTGAAAATCGGCGTAATGCCGGCTGCCTAATCCAGCAGGCAGGCCTCAGATGGGGGGGGAGGGGCGCAGGAGCAGAGTAGCTGCACGGTCTGCCGTGGCGGATTTATCTGTTGACCGAGCTGGCCCCCCCCCCCTGTGCTTTGTGTGCCCTCGCACCCACTCTCAATGGTGAGGTGGGTAGATTGATGGGTCCTGTGCCCAATACGGCCCTCCGGCTGTGTCGCTTGCGTTTATTACCGTGGGTGCAGTAGCGTAGAGATGATCGCATTGTGCGCAGTAGCAAGGCAGGGGGGGCGTCCAAACCGCCCACTCGTCATGGGCCCGGCCGCCACAACTACCGACCCCTGCTTACCTCCATCCAGTGCAGTGCCTCCTCTGCCAGGCGTCGTCCGCGTGCGTCGCTCCTCCACTCTCCGTGGCCGAGAAGCACCACCGCAGGAAATCATGAACAGAGGCCCCTCCGCTCACCAGAGCAGGATCGTCCGGCTCCGATTCTCATCCTGCGTTCAAGTATGCCGTTTATAGGTCGCGGGCATCGGGGCCTTAGGGGGATAATGTAAGAAGTGTTGCAGCGGCTGCCGGAGCTTCAGCATCAAGCGACCATCACGGACGCTTGCGTGGCCACTCCCCCTGTTCTTTTTATTTTTAATTACACCTGATGAAGGGCAATTTGCCCGAAATGCTTTAGGTCAATTTTATTCACATTCAGTCTTAAGGAACAGGGACACCTAGTAACTTTCTGTGACACTGCACCCTTTCCTTGCTTCATGCATTTGCTTTTCTTACTTATGCTACTGCTGGGATATTTTTAAAGAGAAAACATTCAAACAATTATCATTTGCAACAGCAAGACCTCCAAATTTCACTAATTCGAGACCTATTGCATTGCAAATGCCTATTGAGAAGGCAAGTGGGGCTTTTGTATTGCAAGAATCTTCCCTGCAAAAGTCCACAAAGATCAGAGTCTCATAGTCTGCAGTGCTGCTCCAAGTGTGGCTGATGGGAGATTAGATAACCTCAGTGACATCCAGGCTTCAGTGTAGCATACTTCAAGAGCCTTTAATTAAACTGGTGGACTGATACATCAGATACCTACCTGGTTCTAATGTGTTGCCTCCTGTCCATTCTCTGCTCTTTCTAGTGAGCAGTGTTCTTGTGTGAGTGCAGGATAAGCCGCCATGTTTTGCGAGTAGATTTTGAATGGTGTACCTTTGTGAATGCCAGATTAACATTGTCTTATTTGAGTGCAGCATAAGGGGCCCACAAGTTGAAAGTTGTGCCTGTGTGAGTGCAGAGGTAGGCATAGGCTACATGAGTGCAGTGTGAGGGATGTGCCTATGTGATGGCAGCAGTGTGAGTGTGGGGTGCCTGCATGTTATGTCTTTGTGTGCATGCACTTTTTATGGGCTTTTAGAGTTATGGTTTTGAAGTGAAGGAGGTGGAAATACAATAGTGTGTGTATAAGGACGGTAGTGAGTTTAGATATGGAACATGTAGACTATGAAGGAGGTTGAGTAATGTCAGCGTTAGCTGACTGAGATCTCACCATAGTGAGTGGACCCAGGTACTGTGCTTGCACCATGGCAACTTACCTACGCCACTGAACCCCTTGTGGTCTCTGGTGTTAAACGTGTAACACCCCTCACCTCCCTTTAACTATGACTGGTAAATATTAACAACCAGAAGCAACAATAGATAAAGTGTAACACCAAAAACAAACCATTGAGTTAACGGTGGCAGTATGTAGTCTATTAGCAAGACACAAAATAGCCCACATTGCAGAAGAGGTATCAGATATGTCAACAGGTCAGTAGACTGCCCGATAACCCCCACCAGCACTAATTAGGAGCTGCAGGGGCCCAGCCCCGACTGAAAGCAAGTCAAGTCTTATCAATGGAAATGATCTTGCCTACATTCAAAGTCCTAACTTGGCTCATCTTCGAATAGCTCCAGAAGTTTGGCTTTGCTAGTTTCAATCTCAGTCTGCATCCTCAGGAGCCTATCGTGACTACCATCGTCTACTGGCCTTGCTCAGCTAGGTCTTTGTCTTCTGCTAGTGATAGTCCCAGGATCTGTTTAGCCTCCCTAAGGTACCCCGTGGTCCAGAAATTGCCCCAATGAGAAAACAATATGAAATGGAGTTGAGATCCATTGGAAAAAAGTACCTAAGGAAAATTAGCAAAACTTAAATTTTTTTAAACTAGATACCTAGGGGACTCTAGGGTGGGGTGACATGTGCGACTCTCACTGGGTTTTCTTTTTACCCAGAATCCCCTGCAAAACACAAACTTTGACTAAAAAGCACATTTTCCTCATATTTTTGTGATGTAAAGTTCAGGAATCTGTGAGGAGCAACAAACTTCCTTCCAGTCAGAATTCCCCAAAGTCTTCTGCTAAAAATAGTACGTCACTTGTATGGGTAGGCCTAGTGCTTATGACCGTAAAGGACCCAAAACGCAACATGGATACATCACGTTTTTGCACTGAAAATTGACCTTTTTCTTGCAGCGTGAGTAGCTTAGGATTTTGAGCAGTAGCTATGCTGGCCCCTAGGGAAATCTAGCAAGCCTGCACATTTTTTTAAACTAAACAACCAGTGGGTGGGGTCAAGGGATGGGTGACTTTCATGGTTCTCATCATGTCATTTTACCCAGAAGCCTTTGCAAACCTCAAACTTTGACAAAAAATACACAATGTCCTCGTATTTCTATGAGTAAAAGATGTAGAATCAGCTGGAAGCCACACATTTCCTACCATCCAGCATTACCCCAATTCTCCCAATAAAAATGCTACCTCACTTGTATGGGTCAGTCTAGTGCCCCCAACAGGAAAGGGCTCAAAATGCAGCACAGGCGCATCACATTTTTTAACTGAAAATTGACCCTTTTTTTGCAACATGGGTAGCTGTGGGTTTTGGTCCCTAGCTCAACCAAAACACCTAGGGACACCTAGCAAACCTGCACATTTAAGAAAAAATAGACAACCACGGGAGTCCTGGGGTGTGTGATTTGCACTGCTTTTATAGAAGCCCTTGCAGACATCAACGTTTGGTAAAAAAAAAAAAGACACACATTGTCCTCACATTTCTGTGATGGAAAGTTTTGAAATCTGCAGGGAGCCACACATTTCCTACCATGTTCCCATGCATTTCCTGATCTGAACAGTTCCCCACTTGTGTGGATGTGCCAAGAGACCACGACACAGAAGGCTCTAAAGCGCTACATTGAGAGATGAGCAATAGTGGTAGCTGCTGTATTTGTGGCCATGCTGTGGCGCGACCCATGCAAACCTACGACCAACGGGGGGTTTTGAAAACTAGATAACGAGGTGATTCCAGAGTGGTGTGCCTTGCGGGAATCCCATGAGGTTTCTTACCCACAACACGCTGCAAACCTCATACGTTTCCTGAAATTCAGTGCTCCAACCTTTAGCCAATACCTACTGGAGCATGGTAAAAGCTAAAGGTGCAAAGAATGTGGCCCAGACTGATCCAAAACAATTAACACCTCATAATTTGACCCATGGATAACCTGTGGAACATAATCCTTGTGCATCGTAAAAACGAACAAGGTCGGATCAGGACTTATGATACCTAGTGACTTAAACTTGCTTCGAGTCTAAACGTTTAAATGGGTTCAAGTGAAAGAATGTATAAAGGGAAAGAAAATGTCGGATTAAAATTGAAGCAGCAGTGAGGTCCCGAGAAACTGTTTCAACCCAAGCCTAGTTCTCTTGCTGTTCCCATTCATTGCCTCTCTCCCTCTTTCTTGGTTCCCTTCTATTATCCGCTTTTAAAGAGAAACAACATTAAGATTTCACCTGCACATACAAAGCTGATTGGTAATTGGTGGTGTACTCCCTGTGACTGCTATTGTTGTTTTATAGCTGTATTGTAATTTTAAAAAAACTCTCCCAAATATTCTATAAATCCTTCTTTTCCACTACATACATTACTAAGGCTTAACCTGATATGATTTAAGCGCGGTTTTAGCTTTAAGTGTTTGTATTTTTCATCTTACATTTCTGCAATCATTGTGGATCAATGTGTGTTTTTATTTTACTGATGGACAAGTGGCCAACTGTTTGAAGCTTGCTGAATAAACCTGAATTGTGTGCATTGTTTTATTCATTTTTTTTCTTCTTCCAGGACTGTTTGAAGGATCCAAAGTTCATCAAGGAACTGAGCTACCATATTCCTCACCGTCACTTTTCTGTAGAAGTTGGATGTACCTTTTGAACTTTGAGGTGTCTCTTTGCACATGGACACAGTTGTATAGAAGAACCATCCACGGACCCAATGGAAGGCAGGCATTTTCTGCTCAGCTCTCTTGCTTCTATGAAACAAAGCCTAGCTGCCCAACGATAATGGTCAATGACACCTAAGCTGATTAGAAGGAGATAAAGACATGTAATCATTATTGCCGCGTTGATGGCTCTCTGGTAATTTGAAAGCAGCTAGTCCACGGCAGATTTTAAAATCATGTTAGATATGCTGCTCTTCTTTCTAAATGTCACAGCTTCCACTTGAAGAAAGGCCTCTGTACGTGAGGCTACTATGAATGGCCAACGTATCGTACCTATGGAGGTAATGCTCCTTCTCTGGTCTAAGGGTCACTCCCCATGGTGAATCCTGCGTTCTGTAAGTGGAATCCTGTAGTGCAGTGACACAAATATCTTGTGAGTCAGCCTCAGGAGGAGACCGTTGCCATGGATATACATGCCGATGAAAATCATAATGGTAAAGCAGAGGTAAGAGCACCGAGAGAGTTGTCTCAGAAAAAGCCTGATCACTTGCATATGGATGTATGACGTTATAACGCATACTTTTACTCCGCAGACCATTACAACGCGACTTTTACTCCGCATACCGTTACAACGCATAGCGCCTTGGGGCGCTGGATAGTGGTAAGTATAATTTACTATTCTAACTCCAGTCCCCGTGGACCCTAGGGAAGGTGTTGGATAGTAAATTATACTTATTCCCTATCCTAGAGCGCCCCCCAGCGCAATGCGTTGTAATGGTATGAGGAGTAATGGTCGCGTTGTAATGGTAGTGCGGAGTAAAAGATCCGTTGTAACGGGTGTATACCCTTGCATATGGATCTGAATTTTGAGTGGTTCCTCTACAGGCAGAAGCTTTTGGTAGACTTGAATAGTTGAGCTCCTGGCCTTCGACAACAGCTCTAGCTGGTGGTGGTCATTGGGAATGTAGTGAAAAACCACATAGTTGTAACTTTATGGCTTACTGTCATAAAACCAGTAGGGGATTTTGACTATAGCTGTTGTCAAAGGCCAGGAGCTCAACTATTCAACAGCTCTAGCTGGTGGTGGTCATTGGGAATGTAGTGAACAGCCACACAGTTCTAACTTAATGGCTTATCTCAAAATCACTTACTGGCTTCATGAAGTAAGCCACAAAGTTGCAACCTTGCAGCTGTTCTCTACTTTCCCAATGACCACCTCCATCAGATCCCTTGGGGGCGCCAAAGATTATGTAAATTGGTCCAGAAATGTCAAAGGGTTTTGCTAGATAGGATTCTAGATGTTCATAAGTCATGTGGAAGTATCTTTGAAGATGCTCTTATTTCAGCTAAGCTAGATCCTGATTTTACACTGTTCAATCTGGAACATACTTTAAGAAAATGCAAATCTTGAACCCCAATATTTCTCACTAGTATATTTGAGCAAAATCATTTGCACATGAGTGTTTCATTTATACCACATTAAGCTTATTTCCAATCCCCCTTCATCTACCTAAGTAAATTGGGCCTGTCTGCACGTTTTATTTCTTTTTAATTGTGTCGTTGTTGTATAGAACCCCATTATTTTCCTCATTGGTTGTTTCGGCCATACTCTGCTTACTGAACAGTTTTCTTCCGAGTAATTGAATCTGTTTAAGATGGTGTGTGCGTTCTGTCTGTTGTTGGTGAGGGCGGTATGCTGTGATTTAAGCTTTCATTTAATCCAAATGCTCCTTTTTAACAGAAGGATGAGTACCTCACCATCCTATCGCTGCCCAAATAATTCTTTCTATACTGTAAAGTTTAAACTCTGTGCTTTTGTTTTTTTTCCTTCACAGGAGTTCCTCGTAATGAATGATCATTAAGTCCTTAAGGGGTAATTCAGACCTGTTAGGATTGTGACCTTTACCTAATTGCAGGCCTTGCGATCTTGAGGGACGGGTCTCACCACTCCTTTGGAGTGCTCCCTGTGCCATTTATAGGGGTGCCATAATGGCGGCTGGCCAGTGCCATTCAACCCTTATTTGCTTGAGTCACCTACGCACAGTCGTGTGAAGCTTCGGGAAAGAACAGGTTTTAAACGAGGTTAGTGTGTAGCCAAAAAAAGGACATTGCGTCAGTGTTTCTCTCTTCAGAATGTGCGTGCTTAATGAGGTAGGACTGTTATCACAGCCCTCCCTCTCTGTCCTTGGGGGAAAGCGCGGGCTAGTCTAGGAAACCACAGCAACACGCCCGATATGAGAGGAGGCTACAGACTGCATTTCTGTCATTTATAAACACTAATACTTGACTTTGTCTTTTTTTATTGTTATTCAAGGGGATGAAGAACTGCATCCTGGAGTCCAGTCACCCTGAGCACGAATCAGACCTCCTGCCCACTAAAAACGTACCTGTGCGTATATTTATACCTCAAATTGACTGTTTGTAGCTTTTGTTCTGTTGGTCTGTTGGAAAATTTCGATAAAATCCTTGGAAAAATGAGCGTATTTGAGTCCTCTAATTTAAACTTCAGTGTTTGTGGTGATAATAGTTTTTATTTTAAAATAACTTAATTCCACAGTTGGCGTTTCCTGGCGTATCAGAATTAATTCAGTTAACTGCTATACTTTAATTCTGCTTGTTACACTTTCCCAATTTTTATGCAAGTGCTGCACAGTCATGGGTTAAAAATGAGAATGGTGGTGCAGCAGTTCACGCCAAGTCTGTCAGTGCTTAATTGAACAGTAAAGTTGAGAAATTGTCTCCTGCTGGAAGAAGTGATGAGAAAACAGCTATTTTCACTGAGTGCTATCTATGGTAGTGGCGGTGGTCTTGTGTCCTCTTTTAAGCAGTTTACAGGTTAAAAACATGCTTTCGAAGCTAGAGTCTGTAGATGGAAATGTGTTCATTAACGAATATTATTGTACAGCGGATGCCAGCATCTCTCATTTTATAACAAAACGTGGCAGAAAATGACATTTCGGAAGGCCAGTAGAGTTTATCTATTTTTAGGGAATGTACACTG
Organism: Lissotriton helveticus; assembly: GCF_964261635.1. Lineage (NCBI taxonomy): Eukaryota > Metazoa > Chordata > Amphibia > Caudata > Salamandridae > Lissotriton > Lissotriton helveticus. Next base: position 789,355,706 of record NC_136072.1, read on the forward strand.
AGGCTTTTTGCAATTCGGTGTGAAGGGCTGCAGCAAGCCTGTGTATGTTTTAGCAGAAAAACTACCTGTGTATCGTTTGAAATTGTGCAAAAAAAGTGTCTCAATAAATTTTTATTTTTTACAGGTGTAAATGGCGTTCAGTCGTTTTGTCTTGGAAGTTTTCTGTTGATCAGTTTTTCTTGTGTAAATTTTCGCTGTTATTTTTCCATTTCATCCATTCTTTTAATTTTGGTCCATAATTATGTGTTGGTTTACATGTGTGTCTGGTTGTTTTTATCAGGAGACTTGTGTTGCTCCTTTCCCCACAGCCCAGCAGGGGTCTTTTTATGTCTGCTGTGACTTTGCAGCTGCCATCTTACCTTGTGTGACCAACAGAAAAACCTTTAAGCTGACAGGTGGGCTTTGGCTCCACCTGCTCATGTATTTTTTTGGAGTAGACAATTTAATTGGGCAGAAACCGTTTGCTGCCAGTAAAAAAGAGCTCTTATGTTGCCCTTTTTCCGTTTATTGAAAACCATATATTCAATACAGCAGGAGTGATTAATCATGGTGACACGTCTATCGGTGCTATAGTGCTGATCTGTTTGTTATGAAAAGTTTTGACGAAGGCAGTAGGCCTGACCTATTTAGTGTGAAGAGCAAATATTAAAATCAGTAGGCATTTAAGGTGGATTATTACACTGTGCTAAAGCCTGTAAACTTGTCTTTTGTTACATAAAAATCTGACTTCCCTAGTAGGAAAGGGTTTTGGTGTTGGTTACCCTCTGAGATAAAACCTGCAAATAGAAGATTTTTTAGGACCAGTTAGAGAAATTGTAGTTTGTTGTGCCAAATGTAATTTTGTATATATTTGTAATGTAATGACTGTATTCCTGATGTGTAGCTTGTGGAAAGCTTATGCTCAGTAATGTAGGCCTAAAATAGTTTTGGTGACAATCCAATGATAAAGGTGATTCTGATTAGTTCACCAAGACAAGTCCAGCTCTGTTACTTAGGAAAAGTCATAACATGGTTGTAGACCCGGTGTATTTCTTGTGAAAATAATTTGGTAAAGCCAATATGCCTTTAAGGGTGGATTATGACACTGGGTTAAAGCCTGTATTTTGTTTAATGAAATCTCACAGATTACAGCAGTAGGCAAGAGCTTTGGTGTTGGTTAGCCCCTCTAACGAACCCTTTAAGACTAGCCTTGAAAGATTTGCGCTGTTAAAATCCTTAATAGGCTCCCATAAGGGGGGGTTAATATTATTTTGCCAATTGGGAATTTCTGCATATTAATAATTATACGATTGTATGACTGATGATCGTCTTGTGGGAAAGATTATGCTTAATATAGTAGGCCTGAGTTATGATGACTAGCCAAATATACAGGCCTGATGGTTTATTGGTAAAAGCTATGTCTGATACCATATACAGGATCTGTATATATGAAATGAACATATATTAAAGCCAATATAGCCTTTAAAGGTGGATTGTACATGAGGTATTGTGTTACATAGAACCTTGCAGATTCCCTTCGTAGGTAGGAATTTGGGTGTTGATTACTTCCGTTGAAGCCTGCTGGTATTGCAAGATTTGTACTGCAATAATCTGTGCTAGACCATTTTGGCGGGCTCTGACTGGTTTAGTTGTCGCCCAGGCTCATGAAATCAGCCCATTCATTTAAAAAGTCATGTATACATGCATATATAGGCAGGCTTTGCGTCATCCCTTTTTTGCCCCTGGTCTGTTAGTGTCATTCACTCACTGCTTTCATACTTGAAAACATAAAGCATGGAGCAAAGGATCACCCCCTTTTAGCCATTGGCTCAATTTCCTTATGATTGACAGCATTTTGCTTGATGTCAATGCACGCCCAACTGAAAATGTGTGAAGTTCAGTGCCAGGGCTGGTGTCCCAGTCTGTGACTCCTTGTAAAGGCCCTTTTTAATTATTTTTTTTTAATTCTGCTTTTTAACTTTGTTTAATTGTAGAAAATATTCCAGTCCACGTGACAATGCCTCTGGGCCATTTGTTTGCCACTTTTCATCCTAAGTGTGCCACTTCCCACATGACTATTGCTTCTAACCTGAGTGGCCGTCAAGGAATGGTATTGTACATAATGAATCATTGTTTTGCCATTCTAGGATGGCCAACATGTTGCTACTAAATTAGTGGTCATGTTGGGACTTTCAAACAATGATACACTGTGAATGAAGCATTCTGCTCTGCTTAATTTAACTTTCTATTGCAAACATGCCGTGTTTAGGAAGACGCATGATGTATTTTCTCTACTTTTATCCTTTTCAGTTATCTTGAATATGCTTCTTGAATACGTGTGGATCAGTATGTGGGTAAAAGCAAAAATAAGCAAGGAAATGCAAGGGTGAATGGGAGAGTGAATGTATGTTGTTACTGAATGCCTAACTTCGTCCCTAACTGAAAAGGCTCTTTCATTCATAAGCCAGAATCATTGCCACTACCAGTGCTTGTTTGAAAAGTCTTGTGTTTAGCTTCCCCTCGCCTTAAATCAATTCTATTAGTTCCTTTTTCTGTTACACCGTTGTTGGTCTAAATGTATTAAACCTGCGATGATCGTTGTTCACCTTTAAATCTTGTGTTTGACTTTGATATCATTGCCTTCTATTAGTCTTCTTTCTGCTTAGACATGTATTCTTCTTTAACTAGCGGGTTGCTTTTTCCCTCTTTTTATACTTGTTTCTGTGACGAGGCTTCCATAGTACAATAGGCAAACTTAATTACATTGTACCTCGTGTCTGGCAAAACAGTGTCACTAAAGGTTTAGGAGAAATGCTTTTTTGTGTCTTGCTTAGAGATAGTGGTTGTTGTTTTGTCATCCTCATGTGAGCAAACAAATTCATAAGTAAAAAATAAATTGTCTGTATATATTTATATGCAAAAAAAACAATTGATGGACGGAATGCTGGACAATGCAAAGATTCACCCCCAGTCACTAGGATCTGGGTTCAATCCATCATTCTTTTGCTCACCACACCACCCCAGGTTGGACCCAGCCATATGCAAATAAGTCTTGACTCTGTTCCTTGTGGGAACAGTCCAACCTGAACTGCCAAGCCAGGTACTGCCTGGACCAGAAACGAGCATCCTGAGACCAGGTCCCATGCTCTCCATGCCACTGTAGTCAAGCTATCCTGGCTGATGAGGGTTGAAACCCGAAACCAGTCCTAGGATGCTTGTTTCCAGTCCGGGGAGGACCTGGCCTGTCCGTTCAGGCTGGATTGTTCCCATTGGGAGCAGGGTCAAGACTGATTTGCATATGGCTGGGTTCAAACTGGAATGGCATGGTGAGCAAAAAAATAATGGATTTAGGCCCAGATCTCTGTACCGGGGTGAATGTACGGCATTGTTCTGCATTCTGCCCATCAATAATTTTGTGTGTGTGTGTGTGTGTATATAAGCCAAAGGAGTAGAAAACCCACTCAACAATGGCGTTTGCTGTCATTCGTAAAGATGGACTTTTGTAAGTCGCTTTTCATTTCCATTTTGAATGCATCTGCGCATGTGCGAGAATAAGTTAAAATGGCGAGTAATGCTGGTAAATAATCTGTGGCCGAGGAAGCCGTAAGCCGAAAGGCGTTCCGCCCTTTCTGATTAATAATGAATGTAAATCTACACCTGTGAGTGCGGTACCTTCTTTAATGTTTGAAGTGGAAGTCTGAGCTGAATCTAATTCGTGGTCCTGCCGCCACACCACACACCGCACCTACTCCGGAGTGCTGATCGCGCATTCTGGTGGAATCGAAGCATATATATATATATATATATATATATATCTCAAAGAAACGCCGCACTCAGGAACTTTTAAGGTTTATTTAAACAGAGCCTAGTCTGCACACCGACGCGTTTCAGCCTTGCGGCCTTGGTCACGTGAAACGTGTCGGTGTGCAGACTAGGTTCTGTTTAAATAAACCCTAAAAATCTTAAAAGTTTCTGAGTGCGGCGTTTCTTTGATAGAAAATTGCCGTTCCTGGTTGCTGGCTGAGCCGAACGTCCACACCCGCTGTTTGTGCTGCTCCGGTGAATTCAGCCACATTGTTGGGGGGAAAAAAATAAATAAAAAAATGTGTGTGTGTGTGTATATATATATATATATATATATTAATTATGTGACGTCATCAGCAGTGCATTGCGGGGGTGCGAGTTATAGTTAGCTCAACTACCTCTAAAGTCTGAATTTATGTGGTTTTGTATGAGAAAAATGTCCAATTAACTATAACGTCCCTGAAACCGGTGTTTTTTTTCTGTGAATTTCTAAGGTTTTTTTAAATGCTGATTTATAACTATAACATAGTAGTTGCATTTGCAGTGTGGTGCAGAAAGGGGGCTGGGCCTCTGACCAGCACTCAGGAATTCCGCTGCATTGGACTTACAGGAGGTCTTCTCCAAAGTCTCTCAGGAGTAAAGTGGACTTCATCCCCCAACCCATAGTGTGCCAGGAGGCGCATTTGCAGAGTGGTGGATAAAGGGGGGCGTGGCCTTTGAAGACCTCTTAGCAATACCACTGTGTGGGACTTACTGGACGTAACTAGAGGGGTAGGTTGTTCCCAAGGACGTCCTTGGGGGCCAACTACTCCTTCTATTACCTCCAGTAAGTCCCACACAGCAGTGTTTGTAAGTTCTCATAGCAGGCCACGCCCCCTTTGCCCACCATTCTACAAATGCGCTTCCTGGCACGCTTTTGGATGGGGATTCCAGTCCCCTTCGATGCTGGGGGTCCTTAATGGCCAAGTAGCCTACCTGACACCTCCAGTAAGCCCCAGATAGTGGGATTGCTGTGAGGTGCACACAGGCCACGTCCCTTTTCTGCACCACTCTGCAAACGCACCTCCTGGCACACTCTTGGTTAGGAGTGAAGTCACCTTGCCTCCTGAGGGTCTCCGGGGCCCATCTAGCCCTCCTGTTATCTCTAGTAAGCCCCACACAGCTGGATTGCTGAGAGTGGTCCGAGCCCACGCCCCCTTTTTACAGCACTCTGCAAACGCGCATCCTGGCGCACTGCTGCTCGGGGGATGAAGTTCACTTCAGTCCTGAGGTCCTCAGGACACATGGACCTCATCGCCCCACCAGCAGTACTCTAAGAGGCACGTTTGCAGAGTGGTGTCAAAAGGGGCGTGGCATCGGACCACCACTCAACAGTCCCACTGTGTGGGCCTTACTGGAGGTACCTGGTGGGCTAGTTGGCCCCTAAGCACCCTTCAGATTCTAGGGGACTTAATCTCCCAACCCAGGCGTTTTTTTCTCTTTTTTGTGCTTAGAAGGGGGACTTTGTGGCCCCCACTTCTCATAAATATTTTGAGGGCCCTGGGGACCACATCCCCCAGGGCCTTTGACGTTGGTTTTTTTTTTTTTAAATGGGAAGGGGGCAGCGCAGCCCCCCTTCCCGAGGCTGATTTTGGCCCCGGGGACCCCACCCCCCAGGGCTTTGTCCCGTTTTATTTATTTTTACATTTTATTTTAACGGGAGGCGGGTCGCCTGGTCACCCTTCCCTTATCCACTTGTTGCCCCGAGACCCCATCCCCCGGGATCTGGCCTCATGTTGGGGACCGCGGGGGGAGCCCCAATGCCCCCACGGTCCAGCCGGCTCCCCGTCCCCTGCGGGAGCCGGTATTGCTTTTGGACAAGCGGAGCTGCTGACATGCAGCTCCCCTTGTCCAAAAGCAATTCTGCTTTGCTTTGTGGAAGTGAGAGCAGTCTTCCACGAAGCAAAGTAGTGTTTGCTATGGAGTGCGGAAGCAGGAAGCCTCCAGGAGGGGGGCCGCACGGCCCCCCTACCAACATGAAAATAGACCTGGGGAGGTGGTGGCCTCCGTGGCCGGGGGTCCGCAACAAACCCCCACCCTTAATTAAAAATTGCCCGAGTAGGTAGTGGTCCCCGGGGCAGTGTGGGGAGGGGCAGGAGACACCCCCCCACACACTTTCTAATTTTAATTTATGTCCCGAGGAGGTGGCGGTCCCCGGGGCTTGGGGGGGGGGCCCGTGAGGCCCCCCGCCCATAATCAGAAATGCCCTGGGATGTGGCGGTCCCCAGGGCTGCGGGGGTGCCACTGTATAGTATTTGAAAAACACCGTATGCGTATCCCGCTGAAAAAAATAAAAATGCTTTTTTGGGCCGTAGGAGTCCCTGTGGTCAGGGTGTTCAGGGTCTTTCTACCCTACCCGCTAGTTCTTCTTTTTTTTTTAATCGTTTTTTGTACTGTTTTCTTGTGACTCGGTTGAACCGAGTCACAAGATGGCTGCCAACACTTTTTCGTTTGGAGGGTTGGCAGCCAATCAGAATCAAGCTCGTGATAGGGAGGGTTTGCGGATCCACCGCGGTCACCAGATATCGTTCGCATTTTATTTTTGAATTTCTCACAAACTACTGAACGGATTTACACCATTACAAAAAAAAGGTCGCTTTCTGAACTAAGAGCTACCTTTTTGCTAAATTTGGTGTAATTCTGTTCAGCAGTTCGGGCTCCAGCCCGATCCAAAATTTCCTATGGAAATTAACATGAAGAAAACGTGTTTTGGGACCCCCCCTTTTTTCCTCTGCCCTGCTTAATAAATCACGCCGATACTTTCAAGACAAGAGCTGACAGGAGCGCCCCAATAGTTTTGAAAATTTAGCTAAGATTCGTCAAACGGCGCCAAAGATATTGGCAAATCAAATAAAGCTTTTCCTATGGAACCGAAGTCCTAACTATAACTACCTACTAGCGACCGCCAGTAGATAATATTAATATATATATATTTCCTGAAAACCATATATGTATGTGTGTGTGTGTGTATATATATGTGTATATATATATATATATATATATATATATATATATGTGTGTGTATATATATATATATATATGTGTGTATATATATATATATATATATATATATATATATGTATGTATATATATATATATGTATGTATATATATATATATATATATATATATATATATGTATCCACAGTGGTAATTCAATCCGTTTCAACCACAAAGCGAGTGCACTCATGGAAATTGATGGCAAAGTGCATTTAATGTGCAAGCCTCCTCGCACTGACTAAATTTATATTACCTACTGGCGGTCGTAGTTATAGTTAGGAACTAGTTTCCATAGGAAGAACGTTTTTTAGGTCGAGCCTGTCCCATTCCGCAGGAATGGATAGGATCTAATTCAAGTGCTTGATCCGACTCGTGAAACCACTGGCGTTTCTTCACAGTGCATGTGAGGTCACGTGGCCACAAAAGCGGGTCACGTGACCACACAAGCACGCGCATCTCCCTAATCCGCCTCCCACGGCCGTCCTTTCTGCCCACCAGCACTTCAGTTCCGTCCCTCCTCCCCCGAGCAGAGACACCATCTGGCTTTCCTCTCATGCACGCACATCGCTCGCGATCACTTTCACCGCGCGCACCACTCGCAGACTCACTTCCTGCGTGTCCGACTCTTCCAGGTGCAAATATCACAATCCTATTCGATGCTCCTTATAAACATTCCATGATGTGCCGTCTAGCGTTTCCTTTCATTTCTCCTCCCCCTCCCCAGCCCGTAGCAGCACTCCTCCCACACCAGCACCTCCCCCCTCCCACACCAGCACCTCCCCTCTCTCTCCCCGCAAACACCTATCTATGCCTGTCCCTGTCTTACTGTCCCCTTGCTAGAGAGTCTTTACTTATTTTCAGGATCTGCGTGTCCGACTCTTCCAGGTGCAAATATCACAATCCTATTCGATGCTCCTTATAAACATTCCATGATGTGCCGTCTTGCATAGCATGCAAACACCACATCAGTGCATTTAAAAATACATTTGTAGAATTATAAATATGATGAAAACATTGTAGTCACGGGATAATGACTTCTCTGGTATTTACTTAACAGACAAGCCCAGGCTTCCGAGGAAGGGCTGGGCTCACCACTGCTCCCGCGGGGGAGCGTCTCCCCAGGCAAAGAACAGTCCCTTCTGGCCGGGATACACCGAGAGCAGACAGGGCCGCGGCGGGCGAGCGGCCATTCACCCCGCGGACCTTAAACACGGCCATCAATCCACCGGAGACGAGCAGAGGCAGCCCCGACACTGAAAGAGTGCCGCCATGCACACACTGCAGACAGACACGCATGCACGCACCCAGCAGATAAGACATAGCACCACACGCAGCCGATAGACCCCACACATGGCAAACAGACACACACACACACACACACACACCCCCCACAGCAGACAGACACACAGGAGAGATACAGACGCAGGCATATAGCAACAAGCATTGGCATAGCCAAGAGGTCTCGCTTGTGGGACCTTATAAGTATTTTGTTTTGCAGCACAATATCCTTGTAACTAAATACTTATAAGGTCGCACAAGCGAGACCTATTGGCTATGCCAATGCTTGTTTCATTTGACATTAACATTGGCGTTGCTTGAGCTGAGTAAAACCATTAAAGAAAAAGAGGCAGGACGGGGGTCTCACGGGAACACCGCTAGGCCGAAAAAGCAGTTTCTTAAAATACAAAATTCGACGGGATCCGCAGATCATGCCAGAAAAGAAACAAATAAAAACTGAACTGTGGGCTCCCGCGCTTCGTTAATAATCAGCCCCTGGGTGGGCCAGGTTCCGGGTGCATTTGCATAACAAGCATTTGCAATGCAATAGGTCTCGCATTTGCGAGAGTTTAAGCTATTGGCATTGTAATTGACAATGTCTTTTACTTCTATATTTTGATAATTAACACATAAATAAAATAAAAGGCATTGTCATGTACAATGCCAATAGCTCAAACTTTTGTAAATTGGAGACCTATGCAAAGAAGCAGCGCCATCGTCCCGGGATGCTTAGAAAGTGAAATCACGCATGGGGCCCTGAATGTTGCAGGAAGGCATGTCATGCTTGCAGTAGGACAAACTACTTAAAGAAAATAGTGCTTACAGATTAAAAAGGACTCACTGTGTAACAATCTAAGTAAAAGGTCCAGTCCTCATGGCAGGTTGAGAATGAAGACAAGGTGGTACTAAGAAGAGACCGAATCGGAAGCCAGCATTTACGAAGGACAATGACACAAGCCAATGAAAAATATTGGCGGAGAGTTGGCGGGGCTTCTATTTCATACGAGAATACAGCATGGCTCGCAGAGGAGCGTATGCGCTGCCCAGGCTCGACCTAAAAAAGGCTTATTAATGCCCCAGGGACCACCACTTCCACAGGGCTTTTAGGTTTATAAACAGAGGCCTCTCGGACTGCCCGGGGGACAACCACCTCTGCAGACCCACATGTCTTAAAGTAATGGGGGGGCCTTTTGGACCTCCTCGTGCACTGGGGACCACCACCTCCCTGGGGCTTATTGATTTTTTTAGGTGGGAGACCTCTCAGCCACCCCCCTCTTCTCTCCTGGAACCACCACCTCCCAAGGGCCATAATCAATTTGTGTTGGGGGGTCTCAGGGACCCTCCTGGGCCCCGGGGATCTTCCTGTGGCCAAATTCATTTCTAAAGATGGGAAGGGGCTGCGCTGTCCCCCTCCCTGGTGGTTCTTGGCCCCATGGACCGCCACCTTCCTGGGGCAGACCCAACATCAAGAAAGGAGGGGGCGCACACGCGATCCTCCTCCTGGAGCCATTGGTGACCCTAGGGACACCACCACCCCCAAGGCCAGCTCCTGCTATGTTCCTCGTTGCCCACCCCGGTACATAGCTGTTTACTATGGTTTGGAAGGAACTTGACTGCTCCAGCCAAGCTTTAGCAAACGCTCCAGCATAAAAGGCAACGGTCATGACTCCGCGCAGCGAACGCGGTCAGCGGACGCGCCGGATCTACGCCGGAGTCGTGCCAGAGTCCTGCCCGTCTGCGCCCGTCCGCGGTCAGGACGCGGCCGAGGCCAGGTACTCTGTGGAAACCCCATCATCTTGCTTCAAAACATATAGTAAGGAGTCTCTTTTTTCGCTACAACACAAATGTTGTGCTCTCACTGTTTCTCTTCAAAGGGACCTAGCCCTATATTCAGTGTTGGGCATACCTTGTAATATGCTGAATGACACATTGGTCACGTGCCCCTTTGATCAGCCGCCGTCTCAGGCCCCTAAAGACACCAGCAATTTCACTATTAAGGCTGGCCTAATTAATTGTCGCTCCCTGCCTAAACATTCTCTCGATATCGCCCAGTCTCTGATGGACAATAACTGGGATTTACTTTTTTTTACGGAAACATGGCTGGAGGATGAATCTAATCCGTCTTTGTGCCTGGCCATTCCCCTGGAATATAATATCTTATGCGCCAATAGAGCGGGTCGCAACCGGGGAGGTGGGGTAGCTATTATTTATAGATCCCAATGGACTATCTCTTCCTTCCCTTACACACAAATTGAACTGATTTAAGCCCTTCCCTTCTGTATTAAATTAGCTGAACACACCACACTGACAGGGCTACTGGTCTATCGCCCTCCTAAATCTAAGGCTTCCTACTTGGCTATATTTTTGGACTATGTCCTTCAGGCTAGCTTACGCTATGCCAATTTTACCTTACTAGGAGACATAAATTTAAACGCAGAGGACTCTTCTGACAAGCTTTGCCTTAACTTTCTTTCTACTTTAAAAGATGCTGGTTTAAGCCAACTGGTTTCTCAACCAACGCACAAAGCTACTCTTGATCTTGTTTGCTCGAATTTCTCAAACATCCTGATTGAGGATCCCTATCCGGTGATTTGGTCGGACCACTTTTTTATCCCTTTTTCTATTCACTTTTGCCAGCATGTGAGACCTAGAATTCCCCCTAAGGTGGTAGGACGTAATTGGAGTAAGATCTCCCCTGACAGTGTTGCCCTGCATCTTGTAAATACCACTCCCAAAGACGCCCCTGATTTAGATTCACGCCTGAGTAACCTCAACTGCTGGGTCTCCTCTGCTATTGACTCGCTCGCTCCTATGCGACCGATTAAAACCTTTCGAGCAGCTCCCTCCGCCCCATGGTACTCCGACGAGCTTCAGAAATATAAATCTTCTTGCAAGCTGTTGGAGCGCCGGTGGAGGTCATCCTATGCTATTGACACAAAACTTAAATATAAACTGGCCCTCAAAGAATACCGTAGGAAAATAATTGAGCATAAAAACGCTACCTGGAGGAGAAAATTAATAGAGCGCATGGCTCGGCCAGGGAAATTTTTAACACAGTGAAGACTTTCACAGATCCCTTGGCTCTTAAACAGTGTCTTCCAGTCTCTCAGGCCCTTTGCTCCCGCCTCTCTGACTTCTTTGAAGACAAGATCGCGAAGATCTATGACACCTTCCCCAATAATAATGATCTAGGGAGTGATACGTCTCTACCTGACCGCATCAAGTCTTCCTCCACCTTTTCAGACTTTGAGGCAATCTCACTGGAGCACTCACTGATGGAACTGTCTAGATGCCGCTCCGGCTCACCACTTGACCCTTGGCCAGCTAAGCAATATAAATCATTGGCCTCCTTTCTTAATCCCTTCCTCAACTACATCTAGAATGACCCGTTCAAAACCGGAATTTTCCCGGAGTCTTGGAAACATGCCCAACTGGTCCCGATCTTAAAGAAAGCTAATACAGATCCTAATGAGCCGGTGAACTATAGACCCATTTCTCTGCTCCCAGCCCCTGCCAAGGTCCTTGAAAAGCTAGCGCAGCAACAACTAGCAGGTTTTCTTAAATCCCACGGCCTACTTCATGAATCCCAACATGGTTTTAGAAAGTGCCATAGTACTGAGTCGGCCCTTATAGAAATGGCCGACTCCGTATGGTTGAAACTGGATGGGGTTTCCAGAGCGGTGCTGGTGCTGCTCGACTTGTCGGCAGCATTCGACACCGTCTCTCACCCCATCCTGATTGACCGTCTTCGGTCGATGGGTATTCAGGGGAAGGCCCTGGAGTGGCTGACCTCTTTTTTGTCTAATCGTACCCAGGCAGTCTATACTCACCCTTTTACTTCTGTTAGCCGTCCCCTGAAATGGGGTGTCCCTCAGGGCTCGGCTTTGAGCCCACTATTGTTCAATGTCTATTTTTCTCCTCTGGCCGAACTCATTGCTAGGTCGGGCATCATAGCTACTTCCTATGCAGATGATATTCAGCTGCTTTTCTCCTATGAGAGTGCCACGCAGACTACTTTTGATCCTCTGAAGGATTGTCTGCGTGACATTTCAAAATGGATGGACCATAACTGCCTCCGCATGAATGCGGCGAAAACGGAGGTTCTCTTTTTCCATCAACCCTCCCCTCTTGATGCAACTCTATGGTGGCCACAGGAACTCAGCCTGCCCCCTGTCCCTAAGGACTCTGTAAAAAATCTAGGGGTCAAGTGGGACTCAAATCTTTCCTTTAGTAACCAAATACAGACCGTTTCTGCCGCTTGTTTTTCCAAGATTAGGATGATTAGGAAATTCATCACCTATCTCCCCAGTGACACCAGGAAAACCATAGTCCAGGCATTGATTACATCTCACCTGGACTATGCAAACGGCCTGTATTTAGGGTTGCCCGCGGGCCTCCTACATCGGCTCCAGACAGTCCAGAATGCGGCTGTTCGGCTGGTCTGTGGGGTTTCCCTACGCACCCATATTTCGCCACATCGCAGAGCATTACACTGGCTACCAATCCATCAAAGAGCTGAATTCAAAGCCATGACCTTAGCCCATCGAGCAACTAGGGGTAGGGGATCGGCCTACCTCTCTTAGTATCCATCCCTACTGTAACTCTCGGAACCTCAGTTCCAACTCCCAACATCTGCTTTCCATACCAAGATTCAGGAAAGCACGTTCTGGAGGTAAAACCTTCCAGGTCTGTGCCACAACTCTCTGGAACAAACTCCCGATCGCAATTAGGATGATCCAGGAAGAATTACCCTTCCGTAAGGCACTAAAAACTTTCCTCTTTTGTTAACCCCCCCCAGGACTATCACTCTGCTTTCACTCAGAAGCGCCGGGACACCCCGTTGGGGTAGCTGCGCGCTATACAAAATACACAATAATAATAATAATAATAATAATGAGAATCTAGCAAGAAAGAGCATAAACAATGCTCTAACTTGCTAGAAGCCCCCCCATTCACCATTTCAGAAAGGCCAGGCCATGGGGCCCAAAATCCCCCTCACTTAAAACAAAAAAATGTGAAAAAGGTTGGGCCCTGGGTGATGGGGTCCCTGGGCCATGCAGCCACCCTCCCCTAATAAAGGGCACATTTAAAAAAAAAAAAAGCCTGCTGCAAGTCACCAGAGGCCACACCCACTTTTACCAGCATTCTGCAATTGCACCTCCTGGTGCACTGCTAGTTGGGGAATGAAGTCCAATTGACTCCAGAGGGTTATTGGTGGCCAACGACCCCTCCTGTTACCTCCAGTAAGTCCCACATAGCTGGATTTCTGAGAGGTTGTTGGCCACGCCCCCTTATTGAGCCACTCTGCAAACGTGCCTCGTGGCGCACTGCCAGTTGGGGGATGAAGTCCCCATGGCACTTGAGTGTCCTGGGGCATACAACTACTCCTGCTGTTAACTTCAAGTAAGTTCGACACAGCTGGATTGCTGGGAGGTCTTTTGAGGCCACACACCCTTTCTCCATTACTCTCAAAAGCACCTCCTCGCACACTGCTGTTGGGGGATGAAGTTCTCTTGTATGCTGATGGACCATGGGACCAAGAAGCTCTCTTATTAACTCCAGTAAGTCCCTTACTGCGGTACTCCTGAGAGCTAGTAGGAGGCCCCGGCCCCTTTCTCTACCACTCTGCAAACGTGACTAGTATTTAAAAAAAAACATAGAAGTTCACTTAATACACCAAAGGTTTCAGGGACGTTATACTTAGGAAATAGAATTTTATAAACCTTAGATATTCACAAAAAAACTGAGGTTACAGGGACGTTATAGTTTAACTCAGATTTCACTCGTACAAAACCAGTGAAATTAAGCAGCTATAGTTACCTGAGCTAACTATCCCTTATGCCCCTGCAATGCACTGCTTATGACCTCACATTTTTCATTACTCATGACCTGGTCAGTGACATCACATAATTTTTTTAAAGCTCCTGCCAGTTGGCAGTGGATTTTCGTCCAGATTATGAGTTTTGCGATGTGGACCTGGTGCAGCACCACCACCAACCCGTTGTGAGGCTGTCCACCAGATTATGAGTTTAACTGGTGTCTGGCTGGCTTTTTTTGGGGGCGTTCGCACAGCGGTGCCTTTAAAAACAGGCACCGCTGTAGGAACTTCAAAAACAGGCCTGCATGCATGGACTGAAAAGTGCATGCCATGCAGGAACTGGTGTCTATGCACCAGGGGGCCCTGTTGCGCCCCCTTGGTTTCCTCTCTGCCAGGTTTTACATGGAGTAAGAACCTCAATGCAAACTTTGGTGGAGAGGAAACTCGTAATATGCTTGGCGGGACCACGGCGATCCCACCGCGCCACCAGGGAACGGCGGTCCCATGGCGATTGAACAGCCCGACTCGTAATCGGGCTGTTGGGAGACTGCCACTGCCACACCCCCTGCAAGTCTGGCGGTCTGTGGATTGCTAGATTCATAATTGACGCCTTAGTGCAGGGGTCTTCAAACTGTGGGGCGCGACCCCAGGGGGGCCGTGGAGAGATGCAAAGGGGGTCGCGCATTCCCACTGACACTTCTGCTCAGGCCCAAGGGTTTCAGCCCCCCGCTTCCCCCGTCCTGCGTCTCAGCCCGGGCTCTGCAGTGTAACTCGAGCTGATGGGGCCTCAGCTGGGCAGTGTCTGGAGTCTTATCTCCAGCACACCCGTCAGAGTTTTTCACAGGTCTTTAAAGGCTATTAACATATTGACATGCCTTTGTAAACTGGTTACAGAGGCTTAGTGTTTTTTCCTGATTCCAGTACCCCCTGGGTCCTACTCTGCCTATTCCTTACATTTGTATTTCACATTTACTGCCGTAGAGTGAGAATGCATTTCATGAAAAGGAATATAAAGTAGGGTTGCCAAAAGTAAAATGCCTGTGTGTGTTGTTTAAAGAGCATGCAGAGACCTTCTCTTGACACTAAATAGATTTATAAATAAAAAAGTATGTATTCATTCATTATGTGACTTTTCTGTCTTTGTTCAGGCCGCCCTAGAACACAATTAAAAGTGTTTTCTATTTATATTTGCTGTTCGAAGTACGCACATATAAGTGCTTAAAATACAGCTTTAGGTGTCTGCTTATTTTTGTTCCAACTGGGTCATCAAAATAATCTGCTGGCAACCCTAACCATAGGATTGGAAGTTGGTTGCAGCATCAGCCATTATTTATTTCCTCCACCCTCGATCCCCGATTAAAGCCATAAAAGCAATAGTTTAACTTAGATCTTAAACCCCATGCCACCGTCAATAACATGCTGAGTTACTTCAAGTGTCTGGGAATGCACCCTGCATTCAGACAACTCACTCCTCATTCTCGCCCTTCACTTTCACGCTCACCCTGCACTCATAGCGATCACAATGCACTCACACGGATCACCATGCACTCACACCATTCACCTGCTCACCCTGCACTCACAGTGATTACTCGGCACTCCCAATGCACTTGCGCTGTTCATCCTATACCTCACCCTGCAGTCACACAAGCACACTACTCATTCTGCACTCAAGTGACACTTCACTCACCTGTCTCCCTCACTGCTGATATATAACTCACTCAAACAAGCCCAACAGTAATCCTACATTCATTCGTCCTATTCTGAACTTGCACCCGCACCCAAATTCGTATGGCCACCTTACTCACCCTGCAGTCACACCTCTCACCCTACTCTCACACTGTTGCATCACTCACATGGGCACTCTTGTCACCCACACAGTGCAGAGGGTTAATGTGTCTGCTACAAAGAATATGTTCCATGCAGATCACAGAAATGAGTGAGAGTGAACTATGAGTAGCGCTATAAAAAAAATTGAATGTTTGTCAGAAAGGTGCTATAGAGAGAGGAGGTGCATTGTTGGTGAGTGGTAGTGCGGGAATTCATGGAGGAGGAGGAAACGGGGGTGGGGCACCCAAAAATACTTTAGCACCATGTGCAGCCAGTGTTAGGGCCAGCCCTGGCTGGGAGTGTTAGCCCCCCCCTCCCCACCCTCCTCCTCGAAGTTCTGGCCTAGTGGCTTCTTTGCTTCTGTAGTGCGCTACTGTTACCAAAAGATGTCCTGGGGCTAATAACCATTTGCTGCCTGAAGGCAAATGAGAAACAAGGAGAAGGAGAACCAGCCAAATGGGGTAACCTACAGAGCATAGAGAGAGGTTTTTATATCTCCCTAAAGGACACTAGATTCTTGGTGGAGTGAAGCGAAGGAGGGTGCAAGTCCTAAAACTGCGCGGCCTGCACCAAAACAGCGAAACAGACAACTCATGCCTCCTTGAATTAGGGAACAATAAGCAGAGTGGCACAGGCTGAGAGGAGCATACAGGTCCGACCCGTATGCTTGGTGATGAGATGATGAGAGAGGACAGCAAGGGAGTGAGAGAATTTGATTGAAGAGGTCAGGGATGAGGAGAAATGTAAATTGCAGAAGAGAAGTGTGGACACGCAAGAAGTGAGTGTGAGCCAAAGGTGAGGGCTTCTGTTAGAACAAAGGGGAGATGTGAAAGATGAATGGGGGGACTGGAGAGGTGTAAGATACAAATAGACAAAAAGTTGAATGGAGAGATGAGGTGAATGAGAAGTGCTGAAAGGCACGGGAAGTGGCGGGGCCAGAGAGGCCATGAGATAAATGCGAGCGAGACTGTTAGAGATAAGGGCAGTGAAAAGAAAGAATGGAAAGAGGTGATTAAAGGTGAAGTGAGAGGTTGAATGGGGAGAGTTCACAAGTTGTAAAAAGGGGTGAATGAAAATGGCCTGCAAATTGAGAGAGGGGTCCGAGGTTGGGAGAGGAGAGAGGGATGGGATGGAAGGGAGGGGGTGAGAGGAAAGCGGCATGGGTAAATTACTTAACTCTGCACAAGACCGCCAGGGTGTTAAGGGACCCCTGCTGCTCCCGGCCAGGGCCAGGTGAGCTTCTAATGTGGCAGCACGTATTCCTGCGGAGTGGAAGGCCCTTCACCAAGGTTGACTAGAAATCTTTCTGACGTTAATTGTTGTATTTTGGATATAAACAAGTACTGATGGGGTCAAATCTTTCCTCAGTGTTACTGTGTGTAATAAATTAATTTCAAAATAATGAAGCAATGCTAATCCAAAATACGCGGCATCACATAACATAATTTACATTTTCTTCCCACACAATTTAGTCAAGCCTGTCGCTTAATTTGGTCCTCAACTGCCTCATAATTCCAGTAGCCCAGCCTACAGATTTAGAAATTTTTGTCAGGAGGGGGTCCTTACGCCTCAACATGTTGACAGGGGGGTCTCGCCATTCAAAAGTTTTAAGACCTCTGCCTTAGTGTTTGCCTTGACGGAGCTTTAAAATGGCTCCCGCCAAGCGAGAGCAAATACAGTTTTCCCTGCCACGCTCCTGTGCGAGCGCAGAAACCGCTATGCCCTTGGGGTGAGCACCCCGGAACTCAGCAGGAGCCGGCCCTGGGGTAGGGGGTTGTGGAAAGCGTACCCCTGCGCCCTGGATAATACCACTCCTGACCACTAAATCCAAAGTAGTACCGGTAGTCGGATGTAAAACAGAGCAGTTTAATTACGCTTGAGCGGGCACAAAATCCAGCACTGGAAAAGCATGTTAGTATTGTATTGTGATTGCATTTATATAGTGCTTACTACCCCTGCCGAGGTGTCAAAGCTATTTTTCGGTTAGTAGCACGCTACTCCGGAACCCATAAAGGATTAGTGGTGAATTAGTATAGTGAAAATATGAAAGTAGTTTTGATTGGTGGATATGTTAGCCAGTTATTTATAATGAGAAGGATAGTGGAAGGATAGAAGAGGGAAAAGGTTTGCAATTCTATATTGCTTGCTACCCCTAGCGGGGTGTTGAAGTGCTTTTTTCGGTGAGTAGCACGCTACTTCTGAACCCATAAAGGGTTAGTGGTGAATTAGTATAGTCAAAATATGAAAGTAATTTGAGTGGTTGAAAAAAACTGAGGCGCTTGTCCTGTTTTGAAATTATTATTTTACAATGGATTTCGCTGTCAAATAAAAAAAATACAACTTTTTGACGCACCCCGGTGGAACCCCACCACCTGGCCTAGATGGTAAGGGTGTTCCTACCCTGCCCCCTTGAATTTTTAAAAAACTTTTTTTCGTGGGACAAGGCAGAGTCTGATTCCCAAGATGGCTGACACCACTTCCTGGTTAAACTGCTGGTAGAGAATCTGATCTCAGCATGACTTCTGTCGGATCTGTGGAGGTTCCACGTCCCTAGATGTATGTAAATCTTTTTTCTTTAACCTTACTTGTGTGGGTAGGCATAGTGCTCACGACAGGAAATGGCTCAAAACCCAACGTGAACACACCACATTTTCACAATGAACAAGCATTTGCAATGCAATAGGTATCGCATTAGTAAAGTTTGAGCTATTGGTATGGTAAATGACAAATTTTTTATGTATGTGTTTTTTTTTAAAAATAACGTAATTAATAGCTTTGTCATTTACAATGCCAATAGTTATAACTTTCACAAATGTGACACCTATAGCATTGGTAATGCAACATGTTTTGTATTTACGTGACTTACATGTGTTGGTATTACAAATAACAATGGCTTTTATTTCTTTTTAATAATTAATACTTAAAAGTGATTCTAATTTATAATGGCAATAGCTTAAACTTTTGTAAATAACTTTTGTGAACATTATGTTCAGTGTATTTTATTGTGACGAAAATCCAAGAACAGAAGTGAAATATTAACATCTTTTTGTGACATTTGTAATAAAGCTTGAAACATTGAGAGAACATATTTGAACCAGTGATGCTGTGGTGGTGCTGAGTGATGCTGTGGTTGCGCTGAGTGATGCAGTGGTTGCGTGGAAAGTAAAGTGTGCCATACTGCGATTTCTACAATAGTTAATTGTGGATGCGTTAACAATTGATGTGTGCACTGATGGCTGGTGGTGTGTGTGCCTGTAGAAATGGTGCACTGATGGCTGGTGGTGTGTGTGCCTGGTGGAAGTGTGCACTGACAGCTGGTGGTATGTGCCTGGCTAAAGCGTGCACTGACGGCTGGTGGTGTGTGTGCCTGGTGCTCGCTTCAAGTGTGTGCTTTTAACGAGCCCCAAAGAACACTCCGGGGGGAGGGTGGATTACAGGGCCTCAGCAAAATGTAATTCAAATGTACTTTATTAGTCATAGCAAGTCAACTGGGACAATTCCAAGAACACGCACTAGTCAATATTACTTATTTATGTATGCGATTTTATATAGTGCCTGCACTACCAGAGGCATCAGAGCGCTCTAGATTGGAGCGAGGAGTGCTACATGAGAAGGTTTAAAGTAACAAGGTAGTAAGGAACCACATTTATGGCTACTACGGTTATTCGAGGTGAGAGTTACATATTTACAGATTACAAATTTAGGTGGCACGTAGCCTGCCCCAAGGGGAGAACCACCATGACTGACAGACGCCCCTGCTAAGATGCTATTCAGCAACGGAAACCGAGCTTAGTAGAGTTTGGGGTCAATTTGCGGCTAGGCGTAGAGTTAAGTGTGAACTTGATTTAATTTCAGCAAGGCTCGTCAGACTTCAGCGTAAGTGCTCCCAGCCCTCACGTTGATAAGGAAGCGTGGAACTGGAAATTACAGAGATTTGCCCAGTGTCAGACACTTTAGGTGAAGGGGGGGGAGCGCCAGGATTCGGCGGCTGGTGCCCTGGCTCCAAACTTTGAAACTGCAGGGCACCGCACCATCTCTGGAAAGAGATGTGTTTGGAGCGAATCGCGCCCCCCCCTCCCCCCGTTCTTCTTTAATGTTTACTGACGATCCCCCGCTGAGGAGACTGGCATAAGGCGTGTCCCACCCAGTCGACCCGCCATGGGAAGTATGTTTATCAGGCAGTGTCTGTTCAGCGACCAGCACTGGAAGTTCACAGGAGGTGCGGAGGGCGCGGGCGAGCTTTGCCAAGATTCCCTGGAGACTGCCCGAGAAGGAGTGACTGTCAGTGGGCTTGGAGCAGATTTGACATTAGGTTTGGGTGTGCTCCTGTTCCAGTATTTGAAATGGAAATACAGAAGTTTAGGTACTCACTGTCCCAGAATACCCGCGGGATACTGCGAAGTGACGGTAATATTCCCCTGCATCTCTGCTGAGAAGGGCAGGTGCTCCCCCTTCATAAGTAAAGTGCAGAAACTCTGTATCCAACTGTACCTGCCCATTTAAAGTGCACATCGGCTCCGAGCAGGGGGTGCACCCCGTGCGAACCGTGCAGACTTTGGTGCCCCCACCGCCTGACCTAAAAAATACACAGATCCTAAGCTATGAAGAGGAGCAGAGAATAGGACAACTGAAAGGGCAGATCTCGGGTAAATACACCGCAGATATGCCCACAGGAGACAGACCTGAGGTCAGATGCACAGGACAGGGCAACTGCGGCGAGCCGACCGAGAAGGAAGGAGGGCAGCCACATTGGGCATGAGGGCACATACAACGGGAGTGATACAGCATGGTGGCGAGGGCACCCTCATGGTATAGGGAAGAGGGTAGCATCAGGAGTTGCAACAAAAGCTGAAAGGGCACAGGAATGGAAGCATAGAAATCCTATGACAGACCAGGGGGCAGTTTCGGGCGAGGAAAGGGGCAGCCTTGGGCGCCACCCTGAAGTTGCTGCTGATACCATGTGCCGTGCCAGGGCGCCTGCTGCCAGAGAGCTCCCGAGTCACAGGTGAGGAGTTTGCCAACTACGCACACTGTTGCATGCACTGATAGGGAAGGGCTCACCCACGCCACGGGCCTCTACATGAACACTTTCACCCTTAAACTACAGATGCATCCTGTGCCCGTGCACCCCTTAGCTTGGCAGAGGCACAGTTAGCACTGCAGGGGCACTGTTGGCAGTACAGAAGTAGACGACGTCCCATGTCACCGGTTCTCTGCTGCAACAGAGCATCAAGCAAAATCACAACAAGGGGGCTGCCCGCCCCCCAGCACCCAGATCTGTCCCATCCGCAGCTCTCCTTACCTGTGTAAGTCTCGCCTTCCCGCAGTCACAAGTCCCGAGGATCGCAGCGAGCGCCCGCGCCATGGCTGCCGCCGGACTGGCGGCGGCGGGAGTCGCCCCTGCACCCCGTTGTTCCAGCCGCGCGTCCTCCCGATGCTCCGGCTCCCTTCCGGCTGCCCGCGTGCCCCCCCGCACAACTCCTTGCTCCGCCAGCAACTCTTTCCCCGCGCGCTCGTCTCGCGCTCCAGCAGCCTCCAAGCTCAGGCGGCCGCGCCGTTGACGTCAGCCGCGCGCGAGCTCTTCTACCACACCGGGCCACTAGAGGGCGCGTGACTGCAAGAACTGCTGAAGGCTGGGCGGGCTCCCGCTGGATGCAGAGCACGCGCAGCTCTAACTGTACAGGAGGCGCAGGCGCAGCGTTAGGGGAGCCCGGGAGCTTCGTCAGTGTTACAGGGGTGTCGGAACAATGCTCGATTTCCTGTATTCAAGCACAATTTAAAACGAGGCAGAAAGAGCACGGTGAGTGGGAGGTAGGGGGGGGTTGTATCTGTGTAGAGGGCGCGTGACTGCAAGAACTGCTGAAGGCTGGGCGGGCTCCCGCTGGATGCAGAGCGCGCGCAGCTCTAACTGTACAGGAGGCGCAGCGTTAGGGGAGCCCGGGGGCTTCGTCAGTGTTACAGGGGGGTCGGAACAATGCTCGATTTCCTGCAGTTCTGCAAAGCTTCAGAACAGTATTCAAGCACAATTTAAAACAAGGCAGAAAGAGCACGGTGAGTGGGAGGGGGGGGGTTGTATCTGTGTGTGTGCGCGCCCGTGAGTGGTAGGTGTGCGTGCGTGGCTGTGTGTGGGGGGGGCATGTGCGTGTGTGATTGTATGTGCCTGCGTCTGTGTGGGTGCCTGCCTGCGTGTGTGCCTGACTGCGTGTTTAGGTGAGAATCAGAGGCAGGGGATGTGCACGGCGCCGGCTGGGCGTGCGCGCACACGAGGTCCAATCTCCGGCAGGAGAAGCTCGTGACAGTCTGCTGTCTACATTCCCCCGAAAGTGATTACATTAGTTGTCTCGTATAGACAGCAAAAGCTTCGCTTTTGCTTTCGTCTAGCGAGACCTAAAAATGACCCTTTTTTTTGCAAAGTGCCTAGCTATAGTTTTTTTAACCCTAGCTCTGCCGGCACCTAGGGAAACCTAGCACACCTATACATTTTTGAGGACTAGACACTCAGGGGAATCCCGGATGGGGTGACTTGACTGCCTCTCACCAGGTTCTGTTACCCAGAATCCTTGCAAACCTAAGAAATTGTCAACAAAAACACATTTTCCCCACATTTCTGTGGTGGAAAGTTCTGGAATCTGCACGGATCCACACATTTCCTCCCACCCAGCGTTCTCCCAGGTCTCCCGATAAAAATGGTAACTCACTTGCGTGGGTGGGTCAAGGACCAGTGACAGGCAAGGGCCCAAAACCTATTGAGGCGACATCAAAATTACCTATCACAAACCAACCAGGGGGTCCCATGAGTTTTTGGCCTGGGGCTCGGCGGAGATATAGGGAAACCTACCTAACATACACATTTCTGAAAACTAGACACCCTGGGTAGTCCAGCAAGGTATGGCTTGCGTGGGTCCCCCATCATTCTCCTACCCAGAATCCCCTGCAAACCTCAAATTTCGCCCAAAAATTAACTTTTTCTCACATTTCTGTGGTGGAAAGTCCTGAAATCTGTGTGGCTCCACAAATTTCCTCCCACCCAGCGACCAAATGCAGCATCCGAAGCAGAAGCAAATACCTAACATGTCTGCCGGAAATATAGCTGTTGCCATCAAGGGACTAGTAGACCAATATGAAGACATTGATGGCTTCCTTAGCAAACCCATCATAAAAGTAAAAACCAAGAACTTCTTCAACTCTTCCAGATTTGTGGCAGTCCACCAGGTAGCTCTAGAGCGGTGCTTAAGGCTGGCACTGTTGTCCCTCAAAAACTGTTCGGCATACAAATTAGTCTGCTCAACAATCTCTGCCAAAAACACATCTTCCATAAGCAACTGAAAAAAATTTATTGGCAAAACGTTTTCAGTACTCATTCTACACCCTGGAACACCAGTAAAGTCTGGCAATGCTGGCTGCACCATGCCTGGGGCAACCTAGAGGTCACCACTTTCAACCGGAAGCCTTGCAGCCCACATGCCTCTTGCTGTACAACACCAACGGGAAGCCTTGCAGCCCCAGATGCCTCTTGCTGCCGCACTACACCAAGGGGAAGCCTTGCAGCCGCAGGCTTCAGGCCAGATGCCTCTTGCTGCACAACACCAACGGGAAGCCTTGCAGCCCCAGATGCCTCTTGCCGCCGCACTACACCAAGGGGAAGCCTTGCAGCTGCAGGCTGCAGCCCAGATGCCTCTTGACGCACTATCGGCACATCAATGTCCTCCTCTAACACAGGCACTTCATCCGCACTGAGAGAAGCTTCATCATACGATGATTCCATGTGGAGAGAAAACTCACTGCCTGAATCTTCCCCTCCCACCTCTGCCTCAGAATCAGAGTCAGTCTCTAAACCATGGTCAGATGAAGACTCAAAAAGCATACCAACAACCTGCTGAGCAGTAATCCTAAGAAAGGAGACTGCACAAACAAGTCAGCAACAACTAACACTGTGCAAAATAAGTAGTAAACAAAGTGTGGCTTTAGCAAAAGGTCTATATACTCAAAAACATAACTCTTACCAAAGATAGCTACACTCCCCAGCACCTACTCTGCAGAGACACAGCAAAAAGCAACAATATCCCACTAGAAAGGAAAAAAAACCACAATTACTCATAAGACAACAAAGTACACATCGAACACTAATGCAAAACGATTTTGACACTCAAAACACAGAAGCCAAACATACTGCTATTATTACACCATTTGCAAAAAACACATTCATGTAGAGAAATTAAACTAATTTACAGTACATAGCACAAAAAAAATATCTTACCAAGCACAACTACACAAGCTTCAAAACCAGCAGTAACAAAACCGCAACCTGGCACAGTCTAAAGAGCAAAAGCCTTGAACTAGAATAAAATAAAGAAATAAAAAAATACTATTACATTTCGCAAACAATAATACAATTAAAATTACAACGCACAATGTCGCTACCCAAATGGTCAATCTGCCAAATGGGCCTTCAAATAGGGCTGAGAAAAATGGTGATTAGGTGAGGTTTTCTACCAAGCCACTCTATCCCACAGGTGGGGCAGAAAACTGACAGATATTTGCCGCCCCTTGGGAAAAAAAATTAGATCCCTGGTGCCTAGTAGGGTTTTCTGCCTTACCCTCCAAAAATAATGGGGCAGATCTGTTGGAGGGCAGAAAATACACAAACGTATTTTAACCCCCCTGAGAGTGACCCTTGGTCAAGGGGTTGCTTCCATTACCTATAAAAGAAAATTCCTGGTGTCTACTGGGGTTTTCTGCCCACCCCCCCTATCAGGAGACACTAAGGACAAAAAAAGGACCGACTGCCACCTGGGGGGTTGGGCAGAAAAAAAATCCACAAATTCTTTAGAAGCGAACTTTGCCCAAGGGGTCGCTTCCACACACTACAAAACACAATCACTAGGGCCTAGTGGGCCGGGGGGCAGAAAGGCCAAAACAGGCCGATCTGCCCCCAGGGGGGGGCAGAAAAACCTACAGAAAAAAATGCTCCCTTTTGGAAGCGACCCTTGCCCAAGGGGTCGCTTCGATCTAAATTTAAATCCCCCAAAACAAACCCTGGTGGCTAGTGGTGTTTTTTGCCCCCCTGGGGGCAAAACAACCAAAAAAAGGGTCAATTTTCCCTTGGGGGGGGGGAGAAGGGCAGAAAAACATCAACAAACAAATGCGCCACTTTGGAAGCGACCCTTGCCCAAGGGGTCGCTTCCATCTAAATTTAAATGCCCCCAAAAAGAAACTCTGGTGGCTTGAGGCGTTTTCTGCCTGCCTGGGGGCAAAACGGCCGAAAAAGGGGGGGGGCAAAAAACATGAACAAATAAATGTGTATGTATGTATTGTGCACTTATATAGCGCAGACTGTCACCCAAAGGGTATCCTGGCGCTCTGACTAAACATAGCTAAATACATGCATACAGAGATTACGCTGCTCTAGGAAACAAGTAGGTCTTCAGGCTTCTCTTAAAGGCTAGGAATTCACCATGACTCCTCAATAAAAACGGGAGAGAATTCCACAGCTTAGCAGCGGCAAAGCTAAAGGAGCGGCCACCCATCCTTACCCTCTGAAACCTGGGAACTGTCACCAAGCGTGCAGAGTAAGAGCGTAAGGTCTGGGAGGTGGAATACCAGGAAAACAAGTTCTGCAACAGAACTGGACCACGTCCATGCAAGGCTTTAAAAACCAGGCAAGAGGATTTGAAAAGAATCCGTTGATGCACTGGCAGCCAATGCAAGTCGCCCAGCGCAGAGGTGGAAGAAGCCGTGCGCGGCCGGGAGAGGGCCAGTTTGGCTGCCATATTTTGAACGCGCTGCAATTTACCAACCAGCAATTTAGGTGCTTCAAGAAGCAGAGCGTTGCAGTAGTCCAGCCTGCTTAAAATGATCCCACGCACCACTTCTGGTCTGGCCTGTGCTGGGAGTAGCGGCAGGACTTTCCGCAACATCCGCAGCAGCATCATACACATAGCAACGGTTTTGTTGGCAAAGGCATCCAATTGCAAGTTGGGGCCAAACACAACCCCCAAATTGCGAGCAGACTCTGCTGCTGACACTGCCCCTAAGAAGGAGGACGGCCAGAAATCATCTGGTAGAGGGCGAGGAACGCGGTCATTGGAACAGTACAGCACCTCCGTTTTCGAACCGTTAAATTGGAGGGAATTGGAACGCAACCTGTCCGCTGTAGCAGTCATGCAGCGATGGAATGTCTCTAAAGAGACTGCATCTTTACCCTCCAAAGAAAAGATCAGTTGGGTATCGTCAGCGTAATTAAACACTGAGACACCAAAGGACCTTCTCAGTTGGATCAGAGGGCGGAGGTACAAATTGAATAATATTGGGCTGATGGCCGAGCCCTGAGGCACACCCTGCCCTACTTTCCGCACTCCCGACCTAAAAGGCGGCAGTGCCACCACCTGCTGTCTGTTGTTAAGATACGAAACTAACCAGTCCCTCGCCTGCCCTTTCACCCGATCTCCTCTAGTCTCCTGATGAGGGTGGAGTGGCTGACCGTGTCGAACGCGGCCGACATGTCGAGCAGCACTAAAAAGGCTGCCCGACCCATGTCGACCCGCAAACGGAGATTGTCCAACACGACCACCAGCGCGGACTCCGTCCCATGCGCTGGCCGGAATCCAAACTGGGCCACATCCAACCTGATGTTATCTTCTAGGAATCCAGATAGAGATCGGGTAACCAGCTTTTCCATGATCTTTACCGGAAAAGGAAGCAGAGAGATGGGCCTGTAATTTGACAAACAGGTGGGGTCAAGTGTGGATTTCTTCAGGAGGGGTGAAACTACCGCCAATTTCCAGCACTCCGGGACAGTCGCGGTGTTAAAGGACTGAAGACAGATGGAATACAAAGGGTGGAAGAGGTCCTTCTGGAACAGCTTCCAAAATGTATGCGGAAGCGGATCCATCGGAGAACCCGATGACACAGTCAGCGCCAATTTACAGAACCCCTCAAAGTCAGGAAGGGAGAAACAGCTCAGCAGAGGCCGAATAGATGGGTCTTCCGGAATACCCAGACTAGATGACGTGTCCGGGGGGCCCGGGGAAGATGGCCCGGCCTAGCCAGTCCGTTCAGGATGGTAACGATCTTGTCCTCGAAGGCAGCAGCCAGTGAGTCACATAAGGCCTGGGAGGCAGGAATATTATTCGTGGCGCCAATCGGATGAGAGAGGTCATTGACAATCTTAAAAAGTGTCTGCGACTTATTAGTTGCCTGGTTCAATGTATCCTCCAAATAGGCAGCCTTAGCACATTTGATCTGTGTTTTATATTCCTGTAATACTAGTTTAAAACTGACTTTCGCTGTGTCTGAGTAATACTTCCTCCAAGCCCTTTCTGCCCGCTTGCATTTCTGCTTCAGCAGTAGAAGGTCTTTGGAGTACCACGGCATCGCTCGATTTTGTCTATCCCTAGATCTGCGCAACGGCGCAACCGTATCCAAGGAGCTCGAGATTTGCTGGCACAAACTAGTATAGCTTGCATCAACATTGTCACCCAGCACATAGTGACCCTTACCCAAGGGGTAGGTTCCATTGAAAAGAAATCCCTGCTGCTAGTGGGGGCATTTCCGCTGCACGATCGCGACGCTGTACGCGTTTGTGCAGCAGAAATGCCCTGCAAAGAGACATTGGGGGAGAGGAAAATCTCTTTCCTCTCCCTCGATGCATTCTCCAAACCCCCCCAGGAATAAGGAAACCTACCTTGTTTCTCCGACGCCTGGAAGCAAATGGCTTCCAGAGCGTCTGGGACTTCGCGATGATGTCAGCGCGCGCTGACGTCATGGGATTCCCATGGGGGGGGGTCGGGGGTGGCAGAGGAAACTCTTCAGCTACCATCCCCCTTTGTGGGGGCAAGATCGGACACCCGTTGGGGGATCGCCAGTGCTTCCCCATGGGTGCATGTCATGACGAGCTGGACTAGTCATGAGCACACGCCCACTGAGCACCGAAAGGTGTAATAAACCAAAACTACTGAACACAGTTACAACAAACTACAAAAAGCACTCTTTCTGGACCAAGGCCTAGTGTTTGGCAACATTTGATGTAATTCTTTTTAGCGGTTCAGCTGTAGTGGTCAAAATCCCTATGGGAAATTGCATGGGTAAGACATGTTGGGGGGGGGGTGGGGGGGGGAGGGTCTTTTTTTTTTTTTGGACCCCCACTTCGGATTGCCGCTGAGAAGATTGTTGTACTAGTTATGGAAATTTCGGGAACATTAGTCAAACAGCGCCAAAGTTATTAGCAAAACAAATACACTTCGTCTGTGTAAGGTCGGTCCTAACATAACTACCTACTGGAGACCGCAGTAGTGATATATCACACACTCACTCTTAAACTGTTGACAACGTCTCATTTAATACTTGTCTACCCTTCTTAGGTTCAGCATGCCGGACAGCACAGCTGTCTGGTTTCAAAAAAACTTTTTTTTTTTTTAAAGTAAGTAATTTTATTTGGTTCAGACCTCAACTGAGATCAACATTTACAGATATAACATTATTATTATTGAGTTAAAATGATTAAAATAGTAACACTTTTAAGACGCACAGTAGAATGGAAAAGTAATAATGTTTCATTGTCTACTTATACAACATTCAATAAAATAGAAAATAAAAATGTTAAGATTGGGCGCTTTACCTTTAGAACAGCTTCAAGAAACTATTAAAAAACTTAAACAAGTTATGGCATACATATTCATTGACTGGAGAGTTACACAACTTAATTAAATCATGAGCTAAGATCGCATTATACTTTAGTTGAACTGGAGTTATATATCGTTGTCGAGCCTCTACCATACTCGCATTAGGACAGATTAATAAAACGTGAAGCAAATCTGGTCTACCACCTTTGCACAATTCACATATGCCTTTAGTTATTTGTACCGCCCAACTGGATAAGTATGTTGCTAATGGGAGTATACCCAAACGTAAAAGCAGGATACAGCACCTTACCCCGTGCTCAAGCTGAAATCGTGAATAGGGAGCGTAAGTTTTAAAATTTATATTTTCTGCGAACGCTTTACAATGCTTAAATTGAATACAATAATCTTTATCCATTTCATAACTGATTCTAGGGTCCAAATGTTTTAAAAACAGTTTCAAGAACGCTGGAGACCACTCCTATAAAAGTGCAACAGTGCATTGTGAAACCTCAAAGGCTTTTAACATATTCCTATTGAACGTCTACCCAGACGCCTCGTCTCTAAAAGTCTCCAGTTTTAACAAATGCCTTAATGTTTCTGGTGCTGCATGTAAAAGGTTCTACCCCCACCTTATGATATTGGAAATTACTCGAGCAGAAATTCCCGTTGGAGATAGCTCAAGACGAAGAGCTTGGACTGGTATCGACGGTGACACTTTTACCAATTTTCGGCATATGGTTCTCTCCCTTACTTTTATAGATTGCCATGTTTTAATTTGAGTGTATTCCATGGCATATGATAGAATCAGTGGGATTTTCATGCCATAAACTTCCAACATTGGTATAAAATGTCTATTTCCAGTAGAGTGATATAGTCTCTGTAGACCTATTGTGGACTTGAAAATCCGCCCATTGGTAGGCTTCATTGCCACTCATTTGCTTTCTTCGTATTCAATGGCTTTCCTTGTCCCGCTCATCTTTCTTGTGTTTGTCCCATGGCATTTTTACCATTTATCTGATTGGCTGGCTTCTATCTTTCCACTGCTCACTTTTTGGGAACTATTTTTTTTCTTTTTGAATTAGCACTGCATACAGAGTATGTATTTCCCAACTCTCTCCTTCTTGTGCTTCTGAACCCCACCTCCTGCAGTCCCAATACCCACCATGCGCTGATGCCCCCCTTGTGTGCTGGAAGCTCTTTTGTGCTTCTTCCCTCACCTAACTCCCCCATACTCTGCATTGCTTTCTTCCTCATGTGCCGCTTTACCATCCTCCCACCCACTCCACGTTGCTTCCCACCCTCGCCCAATATATATATATATATATATATAGATAGATAGATAGATAGATAGATATATGAAATTTTATAGGAAATCGTCATTCTTAATGACGGCAGTTATTTGATTTCAAATGATAAACATACTGCCCTCTATACTAGAATTCAGAAAATATTACAGGTCATAACCCCTTTCTCAGTCTGTCCCATAAAAAGGAACTATTTAACTGATCCTGCAGAGTGAAAAACTTCTGAAATTAGGGAATCGTGGAAAAGGATCTAAATTGATCTCCATTTTAAACGAATGGCCATCCCACTTTCTCTTTTTGAGAGAGGCTAGGAAAAGGAATTTCTAGGAACTAAGGGGCACATGCATCAAGCAAAGGAATTGCGATTCCTTAATAGCGATTATTAAGGAATCACTATTAAGGAATCGCAATTCCTTATGCATGCAGGTTTCGCAGAAAAAATAGCGATTCCCACACATTCTATATTAGCGAATCACAAATTGCGATTCGCTAATAGGGAATGCTTTCCCATTCATTCCTGTGGACCTAGAGATCTATAGGAATGAATGGGAAAGCATTTGCAATTTGCGATTACCAGATAGGTATTTGAAAATTGCGAATGCAATTCAAGGGTGCAAGGGGGCCAAAAGGCCACCCTGATGCACCCCCAAAAATGGTATTTGTTAGTATATGGCGCACACACAGGCCCTAAGGGCGTGTGTATGCGCCGCATGGCACGTAGAAAAATGCAATTCACAGCATTTTTCTAAGGAATTGCAAATTACCATAAACTTGAAGTTGTTGGTTATTTGCGATTCCTTAATGCAAAGTCTCATTCTGAGAAAGCTTATTGCATTGCATTTAGGGAATCGCAAATTGCGATTCCCTAACTGCATTAGCAAAATAGGTAATCACAAAAATTGTGATTTACCTATTTTGTGAATGCCTTTGAGGTTGATGCATCCCAAAAGGCTATATACCGATCGCAAAGGGGCAGATTCTGCGAATCTGCTAGTTTGCGACCAGTAAACAGCTTGATGCATGTGCCACATAATCAGTCCAAAAAGCACTGATTGGAAAAGTCGAAATGTTTCAAAAAATGCTACTTCTTAAAGCCTTGTTATCTTTACAAATATATTTACCAAACATTAACATTTTAAAATGTGTTCCAGAATCCTACATATTGGCAGAGATTTTTATGTTCATTTTATTGAAGAAACCCTCTGTGTGTGCGATAGAGCTCTTCTCTGCTGATAACCAACTCACTCACCCCAGTCGTTTCACTTTTCATGTAAAATTGTACACCTATTGAGTCCAAGCCTTCATCCTCCTCCTTCCTTTTAGCTTGGAGATTCATGCAAATGCAGATTATTTGGTGTGGCAGCATGTCTCTGATATTTGTTTTTCCCCTAACTAGATTTCAGTTTTGAAACAAAATGGACTTCTGCAGACATTTGTGACAGGAGGACTGGAACAGAAACAGGAAGGTAAGTTTCTTTCTCAATCAATCAATCTGGTTTGCAAAGCGCGTCTACTCACCTGTGAGGGTGTGATGGTGTTTTTGGGGGGGGGGGGGGGGGGTTTATGGTCTGTGGATCCATCTGGGCGTGGAGGTTCATTCGAAGAGCCAGGTCTTGAAATCCTTCCGGAATTGGGTCAGTGACGGGGAATGCCTGAGGTGGAGGGGCAGGCTGCTCCAGGTCTTGGCGTTGAGGTAGGAGAAGGCTCGTCCTCCTGTTCTGGTCTTCCATGGGATGGTGGCCAGGGCAAGTTGGGCAGAGCGAAGTTGTCTGGCGGGTACGTGAAATGAGAGGCGGTGGTTCAGATATGGTGGTCCTGCGTTGTGCTTTGTAGGCATGTGTGAGGAGCTTGAAGGTGATTCTCTTGTTGACTGGGAGACAGTGGAGTTGTCGGATGTGTTGCGTGATATGGCTGCCGCGGGGTATGTCGAGGACCATGCTGGCTGCTGCACTTTGGACGTTCTGTAGTTCCCTGAGCCATTTCTGGGTGATGCTGATGTGTAAAGTGATGCTGGTGATGAGTGTGAGGGTGACCGTCTTTCTGGATTCTGTGGGGATCCATCTTAATGTCTATCGGAGCATGTGTAGCGTCTGGAAACAGGATGAGGATGCAGCGTTGATCTGGCGGTTCATTGTGAGCGAGGAGTCCAGTAGGATACCGAGGTTGTGTGCGTGGTCCGTGGGGGTGGGAGGGGTTCCCAGAGTGGTGGGCCACCAGGAGTAATCCCAGGCTGAAGGGGCGGGTCCTAGGATGAGCATTTCGGTCTTGTCCGAGTTGAGCTTGAGGCAACTGCCTTTCATCTAGGTGGCCACAACATTTATCCCTATGTGGAAGTTGGTTCTGGTGACTGTGGGTTATTTGGTGAGGGAGAGGATCAGCTGGTTGTTGTCAGTGGAGGAGTTGATGTTGAGTCCGTGGTTTCTGATGACGGCTCAAGGGGGGCCATGTAGATGTTGAAGAAGGTGGGGATCAGGGAGTAGACCTGGGGCACTCCGCATCTTATCTCTGTCGGTTCTGAGAGAAACGGGTGTAGTCTGACTCGCTGTGTACAGCTGGTAAGAAAGGAGTAGATTGAGGCCAGGGCCCTTGTGGAGTCTCGTGATTAGGCTGTGGTGGGGCCTGAAGGGGCTGAGAGGTCCAGTACGATGAGGTAGCGGATGTCGGTGGCAGGGAAGAGTGCGGTCTTGGTGCTGTGTTTGCTTTGGAAGCTGGATTGAGAGATGTCCAGGATGTGGTTCTCGTCTTCTCACCGTTACCATATGTGCTCTGACATCGACCCCTCATTGTTGTTCACACAAGGATGGTGACCATTTCCCAGAATGTGTTTTCATTATGCCCCTCATTACGAAAAAATCATCAGCAGTTAAGATGTGTTCACTTCCTGCTTTTTATAGCCTGTTTGTTCTTACTCTGTTTCAACATTTCATCCATACCTGTTTTTTGCTCTTGAAATTACCTTTTGTGAGTAAAGACGGTGAGCGCTAATCATTTTCACATACCCTTTCTAATTCCCTTGTCTATGCTGTCTTAAGCTGCTCTCTGTTGCGGGTGTAGATGCAAATGTAAGAGGTCACATATACCTCGATATGGCATTTATGTTGTAGGTTACGCTAGGTTTTGTAGAATGCATGACACCCATTAGGTCTCTTGGTGCTGGAACCAGAAAAAAGATGATGGCTGGCCATAACGAACGTTACGTTCTGGGGAATGACCAGGTTTTTAACTCTTTTTAAAAGAGAAGAAGCAGTGTCTGAGGCCTCTGATGGAAAGGAAGAAAATTCAAGAGTTTTGCAAATAAAATGAAGAAGGCAAGTCCACTGGCCTTTGTAGTTCGAAATCTATCAATAGCCAACATCCTGGTGGATGACATTTTCGACTTTAAGAGGGTTTGAAGTAAATGGATTTTTGTAGAAGATATTTCAGCCTGCTCATATGAATCGCTTTGAAAACACGGATATGAGATTTTGTGCTGTCTTGTTTAGAGACGAGGTCAAGCATATGGCCATTTGTGTGGGTGCAGTGGCGTTGTAAAATATTGTCTTGTAGTAAAGATTTAACTTGAGAGATGTTTGTCCGATTGTTTCTACTCCAGTGAACGTTGACATTTCCAAGAATTATATATTCTCTTTCAGATACGACCTAAGTCATAAAGTCAATTGGCTCCTTTGCAATGCTCATGCAATAACGAGGTGGTTGGTAGATAATATTAATTCTTGGATTCTTTAAGGAAAGTTTGTCTCAATAGTAACGCACCGGACGGGTGCGAGTTGAGACACTTATTTACCATCTGAGGAATTCTTTTTAAATATGGATGATCCAGTCTACAGATCGTGTGGTTATTTCAAGATGTATAATTTCATAAACAAACCTGTACAATGAGAACAAAAAGAAGCGTTGAGGATGTGGTGAAGAAAATTTCAGTGCATGTGATATTATTTATTGAATTATCTCTAATTAAAGGGACTATGACCGTGGGCTTAGCAATTGCATATATTCTGTTTAGAAGAGTCTCAGCTGTGGTGTTACGCGTTGATAGTTGCAAAAAACTGACTATGGATAATTATTTATAGACTATTGAAACGTACTAGTCTAATTTATTTAGGTGCACCATGGTCTGATAATCATCAAAACTGTTAAAAGCACTGTGGCTTTATTATTCTCTTATACTACCTCCTTTTTGTGGGTCTGGCTTGATAGAGTGCTTAACAATATACATAGAGTAGGTTTTGCTTATTGCCCAGAGGAATATTACTCTCTCACTTCATGCGGTTGACTGGAGTTTAGTTTATCATTCTGCTTCCTAAAGAGTGCTTGAATTGTAATGCAGCGTGAGGGTATGTTTTGCATCTCGAAAGTACACTGAATCGACATGCACTACATTCCTCATCTCGAAGATGCATTGTATCCTGAAAATCATTGTTTTATGTTTTCACTGCAGATGACGTCTTTAATGTTTTAGTTGGGACTCCAAATGCAAGCCACTTCTGTCGACATTATCAATGCTTGTTCTAGATTTGGATGAATTAATGAGGATTTATGGGTTTTGATACACATTGTGACCAGAATCATATGAAGTTAGATAAAGGATTCTAATGAAGTAAGATAAAGGCTACCCATGAGGTATCCTTATCTTTTTTTTATTATTGGAATTCTGTGCAAGACCTGAGTGCACAGAATTAGAGTTGCAGCTCCGAATCAAGAAGTCCTCAACTAAAATGAGTTGACTGAATCCATTGAAAAATACCAACAACCCCCACTATTTGTCTGATGGTTGCACAAACTAATCTCCGTAAACTTCCAGGCAAGTCTGGTCAAATGTTTAGGAATTGAGAAAAATTCTCATCAAAATGTCCAAAAATACATTTTATTTCATTGTTTAAAAATGTGCAAATTAATCTTACCAGGGTTTGAAATGATGTGCTGATTAAATCCCTGAATGGTCATTAATCATAACATGTGAAATTCCATTAATTCCATACGGTAGGCATCTGCTCACAAAACTTGTTGAGATGTTTAAGTCCTCAGTTTGGTCCTGGTATAGTCAATAAAATTGAAATGTAGCAGCAATTCTTTTTAAATTGAATTATGAAGTATATTGTCTGTAAACTGAAATGTTCATGTTCTCTTAAAATGAGTAGTACCATAATAAACAGTTATTGGCAATGCGATTTGCTTTAACATTTCCAACTTAGTATCTGGACTAATATATAAAAAGGGTAGCAAATAGGTGGCAGTACCAGTTGAAAGTCTGCATGCAAGGACGGGTGCACTGCCCATTCCTCTCCCTATCATGTAACTGTTCTTGCTAGTAGGGATGCTTGATCTTCTGCTTCCACTGCTTTAGCTACGTGGTGTGTTATTGTAGTTTGGTTAACACCTTTTCACTTTTCAAACGTGAAAGTGGCATTCTAAACAATCAGATGGAGAGCTCTGTGCAAGTGCTGTGACACAGATGGGTGGAGGTGTGGGCAGAGGCTGCTAAGTAAAAATGAAGGGTACAAGCTTTTTTGCAACCCACGGAAGAGGTACAACAGAGTCAGCAGCAGATGCTTTCCCCACAAATGCAAAGATTTGTACACCACAGGTATCTGCAGTTTTCTTCCCACGTACTTACTAGGCCTGGGGCAGTTTGCGGAGTTCCGCTTCTCAGAACTCTGCGAAGTGACCAAAAAACTCTGCCGCGCTATGCGTAGTTCTGCAAGTGGCAGTGTGTGCTTGGTCACGCCTGTTCGCGTTGATTGTTAGCGCTGGGTGTTTGTCCCGCACTGGAAAATCAACACGAACTGCACCATGCACACCACAAGAGTGTGCTACTTCTTTTCTGTCACTCGAGTAGATTTTCTACTTGAGTGGCAGCTTTCTCAACGTGAACGGAATGTTTCTCGGCGCGAGCAGTCGCAACCACCCGCGTTGAGAAATCCGACCGCTCGCGTTGAGAAATCTCCCTGGTTGGTGGATTTTTCTCGCTTGCAGACGCCAACTTGACGTTGGCGAGTGAGAGCGAGGAAAAATCTCGCCAGAGATTGAGAGCGAGGAAAAATCTCGCCAGAGATGAATTTTCCTCATTTTTCGGAATTCTGCATGCTCCGGGGAGTGCGGAAGACTCATGGAGCGGAGTTCATCACCCAGAGCTAATACTTACTGGTATGAAGCAGGCTGCAGCAGTACAAACTTCGCTAGATCTATGTATAAATAAATACGTGTTGCAGCATTGCAAGTTCCCCGTCCTTGGAGAGGAAGACTGCAGCAACGCTTCAAGAGTCTATTTCATAAACAGAAGAGAAATGTGACAGGAAGCAGCAGTTGACACTTGTTCAAACACACAGGTACTGGTGATCGCAGCAGTAGATGCTTCCTGTATAATAGGTGGAATTTATGTTGGATTATCAGAAAAGCCAGACATGTAGGTCACAAAACAAAGTGCACATTTTTAAGAAGCAGGCAAACCATGCTTCAAGAATCTCCATAATAAGAAAAGGGGGCAGTCCTTAAGAAGCCCCATCAGATTGTCAATCACTTAATCAATTTATCTTTAAATAATTATAGGGCATCTTCCACTCATACTGTGATAATGTCTTCTTTGAGAAGATACAGGGACCGAAACCTGAAGTAGAAAGTGACTTGATAATGAATGAACCGATTGCACTCAATTCAAATAAAATTGCAATAAGCAGACTTAAAATCGGCAAAGCACCAGGAGCAGACTAGATAATATGCCTAAGTATCTCAGTGTCTCACTGTAGCATTTGTTTTCAGATGAGATTGTCTGTGCTCGTTTCTCAGAGTTTCCAAGCAAACAAGCATTGGGTACTGAAATAGATGTTCGAGGCATGTGGGCTGCTGAATTCATATCTTAGCATAGATCGCCGCCTAGTGTTGGGTCCGGATGATTGCATCTTGTTGTCCTGGAAGAGTCTTCGAAGTATCACGAGATAGGTATCTCCTCCCCTGGACTAAAGTGCGCATGGGCATCTTCTCCATCCTTAGATTGTTTTTTCCACCATTGGGTTCGGATGTTATTCCTCTACTCCAACTTCGGAACCGAAACTAAACTACTTTCTAAGGCCAAAAGGCCTTCTACTTCGATGGTATTGTTCTCGTTCGGTACTTCTTGACTCGACCAAAATTTCCATCTCGATCTGGTCGTCGACGCGAGCCGTTGGGCCTTTCGACGCCACGTGGGCCTGCTGTCGATGGAAAGGAGCCCGTTCAAAAGGTGCCCACAATGCCACTCCGTGACCGTCCTGACTGGCTCAGAAGCGGTCGCTCCCTGCACTGGTATCGTAGCGCTCCACTACGTGTGCTCCTCAGACCTCGTAGTGCTTCCCTGCTCTAGAATTGTATTTTTGACCCTTCAGTTATTGCAGCTTGATTACATCGTAGCGCTTCTCTGCTCGTGCATAGAAATATTTAAGTGCAGCTTGATTACATCGTAGCGCTTCTCTGCTCCTAAGTACCCACTCTGCTTAACTTGTTTTAGTAACTGCATTTGATCGTAGCGCTGACTGTAAAGACTTAATTGTTTATTCCTGCATAGCCCTGCTTGTGTTGTTGCTGTTGTTGTTTTCCTGGTCGAGTTTTTGCTGCCACCATTTTGTTGTTCTACCTCTCAGCCCCTCTTCCCACCCCGCCCCCGCCTCCCAGCTGACCCCACCTCGCCCCTCCCCCTTCTCCATCATCCATATAAGTCAAACACCTTAACGCGCAGCGTCTACGCGCAGCGATCGCGCCCCAATGCGCGCCAAAGGTAAGCCCGTCTGCGCCCGTCCGCGTCTGGACCGCGTCCAGCGCCTGTCCCCCTGGTCCCCGCCGCTCCCAACCCTCTAGATTCACTTATGATGCCGCTACTCTCCTCGCCCTCAATCCCGGACGTACACCACTTTTCTGCGAAGCTACTCCTGGACGCACTCACGGCCCTTTCGCCTGCCTTTCCTGCAAGTTCAACTGCGTCAGAACCCTCACCAAATCCACCTCCTCCATACACAACTCCGACTCTAACCGCCTGAAGTGCATCCTGCTTAACACCCGCTCGGTCCACAGACACGCAACGGAACTCTGGGACCTAATCGACACTGCGTCACCTGACATCGCCTTCCTTACTGAAACATGGATGAACACATCATCAGCTCCCGACATCGCCATAGCCATACCGGACAATTACAAGATTATCCGCAAAGACCGCACCAAGCAAACAGGAGGAGGCATCGCCATCATCCACAGGAACACCATCAAAATCACAACCAACTCCGACGACAATCTAGCAACCGCCGAACATCTCCACTTTCAGATCCACACCGACCCCAGGACCACACTGAGAGGCACCCTCATCTACAGGCCTCCAGGCTCCCGCACCCAATTCAGCGATGACGTCACGGACTTCATCGGCCCACACGCCCTAGCCTCCGAGAACTACATTCTTCTAGGAGACCTCAACTACCACCTCGAAAACAAACACGACAGCAACACCAACAACATTCTGGACAACCTGGCCAACCTCGGACTCAAACAACTTGTCGACACCCCCACCCATGTAGCCGGACACACGCTCGACCCTATCTTCACCTCCAGCAAGCACATCTCCTTCGATCACACCACAGCTCTCCATTGGACGGACCACAGCTGTGTTCACTTTAGCTACAAAACCTCCCTTACCCACAATCGCCCTCAACCTATTCCTCGAAGAAACTGGAACAAAATCACCTCCGACCAACTCCTCACATCACTCAACCAAAACCCTCCCACCCTCTCATTGGACCCAAACCAAGCGGCCACCAAACTCAAGCAATGGATCACCCACAGCGCTGACGAATTAGCACCCCTGAAAAAGCGCCAGATCAATTCAACCAGCAAAAAGGCTCCCTGGTTCAATGACGACCTTAAAAAATCCAAGAAGCTATGCCGCACTCTGGAGAAGATATGGAGAAAAAACCCAACCTCCGACAACATGGCCTCCCTCAAGTCAGCCACCCGCAAACACCACCAACTGATTCGATCTGCTAAAAAATCAGCATTCAAGGACCGTCTCGACAACAACACTCATAACAGCAAGGAACTCTTCAACATCGTCAAAGAATTCACCAACCCCACCGCAGCATCTAACGACATCACTCCCTCCCAAGACCTCTGCGACGCGTTATCCTCCTTCTTCTACAACAAAATTGCCGACATCCACAACAGCTTCGAGAACTCTCCCAGCGATCAACCCTCCCCACCTCCCCCAGATCCTACTCCGCCAACTAGCAACCTCAGCGCCTGGAACCCAATTACCACTGAAGACACCATGCGCCTCATGAACTCAATCCACTCTGGCTCGCCCACTGACCCCTGCCCCCACCACATCTTCAACAAAGCTGACTCCATCATCGCACCCCATCTCCGTGAGGTCATCAACTGCTCGTTCAACTCTGCCACCTTTCCAGAAAGCTGGAAACACGCCGAACTCAGCGCCCTTCTGAAGAAACCCACAGCAGACCCCTCTGAACTTAAAAACTACCGACCCATATCCCTCCTCCCATTCCCGGCCAAAGTCATCGAGAAAGCCGTCAACAGCCAGCTCGCCGCCTTCCTTGAATCCAACAACTCCCTCGACCCATCTCAATCTGGATTTCGAGCCAAACACAGCACCGAAACCGCCCTCATTGCAGCGACCGACGACATCCGAACACTCCTGGACAACGGAGAAACAGTAGCCCTCATCCTACTCGACCTATCCGCCGCTTTCGACACAGTCTGCCACAGCACCCTTATACATCGCCTCAGCAGCATCGGCATACAAGGAAAAGCCTTGAACTGGATCACCTCATTCCTCGCTGGGAGAACTCAGAGTCCGACTTCCCCCATTCTACTCAGAGGCCACCGAAGTCATCTGCGGCGTACCACAAGGATCCTCACTCAGTCCCACCCTCTTCAATATCTACATGAGTCCCCTCGCCTCCATCGCGCGTCAACTCAACCTCAACATCATCTCTTACGCTGACGACACCCAGTTAATCCTCTCCCTCACCAAAGACCCCAACACAGCCAAAACAAACCTTCACGAAGGCATGAAAGAAGTAGCCGAATGGATGAAACATAGCCGCTTAAAACTCAACTCAGACAAAACGGAGGTACTCATCCTAGGATCTTCCCCTTCAGCTTGGGACGACTCCTGGTGGCCTTCCGTGCTGGGCACAGCACCCACACCCACTAACCATGCACGTAACCTTGGCTTCATCCTAGACTCCTCTCTCTCGATGTCCAGACAAGTCAACGCCGTCTCGTCCTCCTGCTTCAACGTACTTCGCATTCTCAAAAAGATCTTCCGCTGGATCCCCCTCGAGACAAGAAAGACTGTCACCCACGCACTGGTCACGAGTCGACTGGATTATGGCAACACACTCTACGCCGGAATCACAGCAAAATTACAGAAAAAACTCCAGCGCATCCAAAACGCGTCAGCGAGACTCATATTAGACATCCCACGCCAAAATCACATCACCGAACATCTAAAAAACCTCCACTGGCTCCCCGTTAACAAAAGAATTACTTTCCGCCTTCTCACCCACGCACACAAAGCCCTCTACAATCTAGGACCCGAATGCCTCAACACTCGACTGTCCTTCTACAAACCCACCCGCCAACTCAGATCGTCCAATCACGCCCTCGCCGCAGTCCCGCGCATTCGGAAATCCACCATGGGTGGCAGATCCTTCTCCTTCCTGGCTGCCAAGACCTGGAACTCACTCCCCACCCACCTCCGCCTCACTCAGAACCACATCTCTTTCAGAAAAGAACTCAAAACCTGGCTTTTCGACAAATAATGAACCCCTTCCCATAGCGCCTTGAGACCCTCTGGGTGAGTAGTGCGCTTTACAAATGCTTGAACTTGAACTCCAAATTCCCGCATACTGACAAACATACAGTATGCAACAAGTGCTTATCACCGGAGCACAACGAACAAAAATTGCCCAGCGTGTGCCCAATTCCGTTCGAAGAAGACCATCCGGAATCGACGGGCCGCTAGGCAAGAGATGCAGCGGTCTGCACCGGAACCGGAGAACATCTTCGATGGTTAACACAACCTCCCAGAAGCAGCGGACTTGGATCTAGAAATCGTCACAGCTGAGGACTAGTCGGACTCCGATGACCAGATCACGCCGGGGCAAAAAGTGAGTACCCAGCCCCCAACACCGCTTCTTCCAAAAGATAAGGCTCCGGTCGAAGCATCGCCTAAAGGCCTTAGCCGAGATCGACAAGCTCCTTCAGACGCCCCGCCTTCCGGCTCAGCTCTGAAGCCCAAAACCAGGCCTTCTGATAGCCCAGGACCGAGTACCACTCTCCCCAAGAAGGTTGTCTACCACAAGAGGGTTGAAAGGTCGTCGAACCGAAGAAGGTTGTCAAACCAAAAGTCGTTGAACCGAGGAAGGTTGTCGAACCAAAGGTCGTCGAACTGAAGAAGGTGGTCGAACCAAAGAAAGTCGTCCAACCCAAAAAGGTTCTCGAGCCAAAAGCTATCGAGCCAAAGAAGAGCCTCGAACCAAAACGGTTCGTCGATCCAAAAAGAGCACCCGACCCAAAGGAGGCCGTCGAGCTGAAAAAGTGTCGATCAACAAAAACAGGATCACACTACAAAGCCCGTCGAGCCGAAAAAAGCCATTGACTCGACCAAAAACATTGAGCCGAAAAAGGTAGTCTAGCATAAAAACGTATCGAATCAAAAGCTCTGGTCGATCCGAAACAGGCCGTCGAGCCAAAAAAAGGTCGCCGAACCGAAAAAGACTGTTAAACCAACAAAGGACGTCGAACCGAGAAAGGTTACCGACCCGAAAGCAACAGCCGAGCCGAAAAAAGCACACAACCAAAGGCCCTCGAGCCAAAGACTCATAAACAAGTCACTATGCCAAAAACATCGGCGCCAAAGCCACGGACAGTTGAGGAAGAACTCTTCCATCCTGATCCAGTGAGTGAGGAACAACCTAAACTGTACATAGAGCGTGAAACCGGACACGTTACAGTTTACCATCGGAAAAAGAGACCATTGGACACGGACACTCCTTCCCCTGTTCCTCCAAAGAAAAAAGACTTCGTGACATCTCCCTCAAGGCCTTTTACCCCTCCTCCTTTCTTTCCTAATATGCCATTTGTGCCCTGCTCTCCTACACATTCAGATTATAATGATGGAGATAACATGGGGGTAGATCCTCAGGATAATTTTAATGAACCAGAGGATCCTGATGCACAGCATGACACATGGGATGACCAGAATGATACAACAAATTCGTGGAGGAGGGTCCGAGGGAAAGTTTAACGACCTCACAGGTAAATACCCCCAGTGCAACAACCTAAAGAACAAAAGTACCTGTCAGTCGGGTGATGCCGAGGTGCTCAGAACTCGCGCTGGAAACAAAAGTGCACAGGAAGAAACATACAACAACCAGATAGGTCAAAAGATGCATTGACTATCAACAATTGCTGGTTTGAGTCCTATCAGACCACCCAACTGGCGGAGCCTCATCATGTAGGACACTCAGGCCATGGTTAGTCTGCACATGCCCAGGTGTATATTGGCAATGCATGACTGAGTCATGGTCTGAACACCGCAAAAGTTAATTCAAAGGTGGTACTGATAAGTGCAGTGCAAAAAAATTATAAATATAGTGCAGTGGCTAAAATGGCTGTCAAGGCAAACAAAGACCTTTATTAGTGCTTGCCTGGACGTCAGATTAAAAATAGTGTAATGACAGCGTAAAATAATCACTGTCCAGCTTGCTTGGTGAAAAACAAAAATAAGGCCAACATGTTTCTGCCGTACTGTGTAAGTACACTGGCATTCATCAGGGCCATGCTCTCATATGCTACTGCAGATTACACTACCTAATGTGTAGAAATAAAATAAGAAATAAGATCAAATAACCAAATTATAGGTAAACTAAGAGTGGTCGAACACGACCATCCTACCGCATCTTCTCAAGTTGCTCAGTGGATGCGAATGGTCTTCCCTGTAGTAGAAAGGTCAAAAGACAACCATATATAAATTGTATAACCACGTGGTGCCTATTGAAACATAGACAATCTAGGTTATTTGCATAAGCCCAAAGTACCACGTATTGTTACTGTGCATAACCAGCAATCATTCCAGCAACCTCAGACAGATCAATCACTAACTTATGATGATCCTTCTAGTGGCGCGTGAACACCGTCACCACAAGAACTACTGTATAGAGTTTCAAGAACATAAAAATTATAAAAATTATTTAGCACTTACCCATCAATCTGTGGGAAGTAAGCCTCACCTCACCCGGCAACTGCTCGGAAAGATAAGGCCCCGCTCTAGACGTGTGAATAAAGACAGTGCCTAGGTCAGATCACTGTCAATGCTGTAGTACACTGTAATCTGACGTCCAGGCAAGCACTAAAAAAGGTCTTTGTTTGCCTTGACAGCCATTTTAGCCACTGCACTATATTTATAATTTTTTTGCACTGCACTTATCAGTACCACCTTTGAATTAACTTTTGCGGTGTTCAGACCATGACTCAGTCATGCATTGCCAATATACACCTGGGCATGTGCAGACTAACCATGGCCTGAGTGTCCTACATGATGAGGCTCCGCCAGTTGGGTGGTCTGATAGGACTCAAACCAGCAATTGTTGATAGTCAATGCATCTTTTGACCTATCTGGTTGTTGTATGTTTCTTCCTGTGCACTTTTGTTTCCAGCGCGAGTTCTGAGCACCTCGGCGTCACCCGACTGACAGGTACTTTTGTTCTTTATGACCAGAATGATCAATATGACCCACAACCCATCCCAGACACCTCCCCATACCCTACAAAGCCGTCGCCTACTGACGACACCATTGTTTTTAACCAACTGCTGGATAGAGCAGCAAAATACCACAATGTCGACATGCACACTGACCCAATAGAAGAAGATTTTCTATTTGACACTTTTCCTACTTCTGAGAAAAATGTCAGGACACTTCCTATGTTAAAAGGGGTACTAAACCACGCGCCAGACATATTCAAAGATCCAGCCAGAGCACGTGTACTCAATCTGAGGATTGAGAAGAAATATAAAGCGTCCCCTACAGACCCTACTTATATTAAATCCCAGTTGCCTTTAGACACACTAGTAGTAGCAAACGCTCGAAAGAGAGCTAACTCACAAACCACAGGAGATGCTCCCCCTCCTGACAAAAAGTCTAAGATATTAGAAGCCTCAGGCAAAGAGTAGCCTCACAGGCTGCTAATTCATGGAGGATTGCGAACACACAAGCTCTACTAGCACGCTGTGATAGAGCACATTCTGATCAACTTGAAGGCTTACTGCAACACCTGCCAGAACCTTTTAAAGCTCAGGCTAACAACCTCATACAGGAAGGCAAATTAACCAATGCTTCCATTAAATGTGCTCTTGACGCAGCTGACACATCAGCCAGGTCCATTAATACTAGCGTATTACTACGCAGACACGCGTGGCTAAGCATCTCTGGTTTTAAAAACGAGGTGCAATCCACCATCCTCAACCAACCAGTTAACCAAGACTTCCTGTTTGGCCCTGCAGTAGATACCATCTTAGACAAAATGAAAAAAGATACCGAAACTGCTAAGTCTATGGGCGCACTTCAGTTTCAACAACATAGAGTTTCCTTTTGTCGCTCCTCCTACAGAGGCTCCGCAAGGGGCAACACATCACAAACTTTCTCTTCTTACAAAAGCAACACCCAAAGTTCCTTTAATAAAGTCTCCAACAGAGGAGGTTATAGGGGTAACAATAACAAGGGCAGGGGACGTGGCGGCAATAACACCAGAGCCTCCACTGCTGCCAAACAGTGACTTCATCACACTTCCTCCAGACCATCCAACACCAGTCGGAGGCAGAATCAAACAATTCCTACCAGTCTGGAACTCCATTACCACAGACAGGTGGGTGAGACAAATTATCCAGTATGGTTATTGCCTGGAACTCCCTTCTACTCCTCCCAACATACCACCCAAACACCGTCCTATGTCCAAAGAACACATTACACTGTTACAACAAGAGGTCGCGTCCGTGCTACAAAAGGGAGCAATAGAACCAGTCCCTTTTCAACACCAGGGAACAGGGGTATACTCTCTATACTTCCTAATTCCCAAAAAGGATGGATCCCT
The DNA here is from genome assembly GCF_964261635.1 of Lissotriton helveticus. Taxonomy (NCBI): domain Eukaryota; kingdom Metazoa; phylum Chordata; class Amphibia; order Caudata; family Salamandridae; genus Lissotriton; species Lissotriton helveticus. The sequence goes on from NC_136072.1 coordinate 789,400,502, forward strand.
CAGACCCATACTAGACCTCAGACCGCTAAATCAATACATACTCTCAGAGCATTTCCATATGATTACTCTACAACAAGTATTCCGTTACTCCAGCTAGGCGACTTCCTTGCTACATTAGACCTCAAAGATGCATATTTTCACATACCTATACATCCAGCTCACAGGAAATACCTCAGGTTCACAATAGAAGGTCAACATTATCAATTCAAAGTTCTCCCCTTTGGGGTGACTACAGGCCCAAGAGTTTTCACAAAATGTCTAGCTGTAGTAGCAGCACACCTCAGAAGTCTACACATCCACGTGTTTCCATACCTCGACGATTGGCTCATAAAGGCCAACTCGTACGCGCAGTGTGCAAGCCATACGTCTCAGACACTCCAGCTGCTGCACAGTCTGGGTTTTTCCATAAATTACCCAAAATCACATCTACAGCCCTCCCACATACAGCAATATCTGGGAGCTACAATAGATACCTCAGTAGCAAAGGCATATCGAAATCCAGCCAGGATAGCCAACATGCAGACTCTCATTCAAAAGTTTCAGCCACAACACTCTTTGCCAGCTCGATTGTTCATGCAGCTCATAGGCATGATGGCCTCCTGCATTTTCATTGTCCCTCATTCCCGACTTCAAATGCGTCCATTGCAAGAATGCCTAGCACGGCAGTGGAATCAAGCTCAAGGACAACTAAAAGACCTAGTGTTGGTAGACAGTTGCGCTTACAACTCTCTGCAGTGGTGGAACCCACAAAACCTTTCCAAGGGGCGACTGTTCCAAGAGCCGGTTCCACAAGTAGTACTAACAGCGGACGCATCACTGACAGGTTGGGGAGCCCACTTACTTCAATACACAGTCCAAGGGCTCTGGACAATCAAACAAAAGACACTTCATATCAACCACTTGGAGTTGCTAGCAATATTTCTGGCACTGAAAGCATTGCAGAAATACTTGTACAACAAGGCCGTGTTGATCCGGACGGACAACATGACAGCCATGTATTACATCCAGAAACAAGAAGGGACACACTCTCCACAACTGTCTCACCTAGCACAGAGCATATGGAGTTGGGCAATTCCCAAAAACATTTTTCTACTAGCAGAACACCTGCCAGGGAAAGACAATCAAATAGCAGATCTGTTAAGCAGAAACAGCCAACAGCTACACGAATGGGAGATTCACCCTCAAGTTCTCCAACCATTCTTCCAAGAATGGGGGCATCCAGAGATAGATCTGTTTGCCACAAACGAAAACTCAAAATGCCAGTTCTTTGCCGCCAGGTTCCCACATCCGTTGTCACAGGGCAATGCTATATGGATGAACTGGTAAGGCAGATTTGCGTACGCTTTTCCACCAGCCCCACTAAATCCGCTGGTGGCACGCAAACTACGCCAGCAGTCACTCACAATGATCCTGGTTGCTCCCACATGGGCAAGACAGCCATGGTACACAACGTTCCTACAACTTTCCGTAGTTCCCCACCAAAGACTGCGCCTCTCGCCCCATCTTTTAACTCAGAACCATGGAGAAATCAGGCACCCAGATCCCAATCAGATGAACCTAGAGATCTGGCTCCTGAATTCTTAGAGTTTGGATACCTTAACTTGCCTCCTGATTGCATGAACATTATGAAGGAGGCAAGAAGGCCAACTACTAGAGCATGCTATGCAGCTAAATGGAAAAGATTTGTAATTTATTGCAATAATCAAATCAATCCATTAGATGCTTCCATCCAAAACATTATCTGTTACCTCCTGCATCTTCAAAGATGCAATCTAGCATACTCTTCCATAAGGCTACATCTTGCTGCTATAGCAGCATATCTCCAGAACAGACAACACCTGTCCCTGTTTAGAGTACCCCCAATCAAAGCTTTTATGGAAGGTCTTAAAAGGATAATCCCTCCTAAGCACCCACCTTCACCAGTCTGGAACTTAAATATAGTACTTACCAGACTTTTGGGACCTTCTTTCGAACCACTCAGTCAGTCAGTCAAAATACTTTATTTCGATAAATTAATATCATGTAAAGACAATTGCACAATACATAAATCACCACAAAAAACATAAAAAGAAAAATGTGCTTACTAACATGGTTATTATATACAGGTTAAAAATCATATATCATCAACAGTCCAATATATTTACACAATGAGTACAAAAATATTTTCTATATTAAAAATGGTTAAAAAGTTGAGAGAAAATATCATAAAAGAGGTTATTTAGATCAGTCATCACAATCCTTACATAATAACAAAAACATCAGACGAGTCATTAAGTGAAGTTTTCTATAAAATGATTGATACCATTAGTCATTCATTGCAATGCTATGACAGTAGAATTATTTAACAGAAACCTCTTCTTTATCCTTACAGCGCCCACTAAAAAATTAGCGACATGGAACATAATCCTTGGGGTCTGCAATAGCTGTAAGAACAGAAGTGCTGGTTTAACCTGAATAAACCCTGCCTCCTTTAAAATAGGGATCAGATATTTTGTTCTTGCGGCCGTGTAGTGTTCACAAAACATTAAAAAATGTAATGTGTTTTGAGTCGAAAAATTATCACAACTACACGGCCCTGCATTATCTGGGGTACTCCAGGTTGGAAAGTGACCATGGGTCAAATGGATTAAATTAAGGCGAAAACGCGTTAAAAGGAATCGGTGATAGGGTTTATTTACCGTTGTTAAATACAACTCTGGGCCGGCCTGTGTGCACAAAATGATGCTTGCTCTCACCGTAGGTTTCACAAGTTCCATTTGTTCCCTCTCCAGTCTTAATTGGTCACCCATCATACCCTTAATCGCCCCAATATCCCTAGTTGTTATAGAGGCCGGGGAAGAAAAGAGCTCTGGACGCCCCAGCTTTGCAAGACTATTTTTTATATAGGTTAACCAGGGAATTTTGTTAACTCTGTCTAGCTGCAGGCAATCTTTTAAAATACTGTGGTTTAAAGTAATTTCTTGATTCAGCCAAGTTTTTAGCCAAGTCAAGACGGGTGCCATTTTAATCTGATCCGTAATGTATCCCACTCCTAGTTCATTATGAACTGTGTATGTCGGTGTGGACTGAGGAACTGAGAGAACAGCTCTTAAAAATTTGTTCTCCGTAATCTGGATATTGTCGGGGGAACAATATCCCCAGATTGGGCTCCCATAGGTGGCCACAGCAAGACATTTAGCTTTGTAAATTTTTATCAAAGCTGCTATTGGCCTAGCTCCCAATTTCCTCGCAAAACCATGTAATGCAGAGGCTGATCTAGCGAGAGATATGTTTCTGTTTTTTAGTTGGGGGCCCCAGGTTCCTCTTTCGTCAAATGTTATCCCTAAATACGGAAAGGTGGCTACCCTACATAGTTCTTGCTCACCACAAGTGAATGTTTTAAAAAAATTGTATTTGCTTGCCTTTCCCATTATCATAACTTGGGACTTCCTTACATTTATTTTTAAGTCTAATAGTCCCATAAAATCTTCAAACGAGTCCAGGAGGCGTTGAAGGCCGACACCAGTCCGTGAAAGCAACACAGCGTCGTCCGCGTACAGAAGGACTGGGATTCCCAGTCCTCCCACACGAGGGACGTCGAGTGTAGCCTCCAATAGGGCTGCTTCTAGTCCATTAATGTAGATAGTAAAGAGGAGGGGTGCCAAGATGCACCCCTGCCTCACCCCCCTTTCTGATTTAAAGTGACTCGAGCATCGTCCCTCTGAGGTGACTCTAACTGATGCTATGAGGTCTGTATGTAGATCCGCTAAAAGATTAATAAGTGCTCTATCTAGACCCATCTTGATTAAGATTTGCCACAATTTAGTGCGGTTTACCAAATCAAAGGCAGACAAGAGGTCCATGAACCCCAGGTACATGGACCCCTCCTTAGCCCTAGTATACTTGTCTATCAATAGGTGTAAATTCAGTCCTTGATCTATCGTACTTCTTTTTGGTCTAAAGCTTTACTGAACTACGCCAGTAGTCACTCACAATGATCCTGGTTGCTCCCACATGGGCAAGACAGCCATGGTACACAACGTTCCTAGAACTTTCCGTAGTTCCCCACCAAAGACTGCGCCTCTCGCCCCATCTTTTAACTCAGAACCATGGAGAAATCAGGCACCCAGATCCCAATCAGATGAACCTAGAGATCTGGCTCCTGAATTCTTAGAGTTTGGATACCTTAACTTGCCTCCTGATTGCATGAACATTATGAAAGAGGCAAGAAGGCCAACTACTAGAGCATGCTATGCAGCTAAATGGAAAAGATTTGTAATTTATTGCAATAATAACCAAATCAATCCATTAGATGCTTCCATCCAAAACATTATCTGTTACCTCCTGCATCTTCAAAGATGCAATCTAGCATACTCTTCCATAAGGCTACATCTTGCTGCTATAGCAGCATATCTCCAGAACAGACAACACCTGTCCCTGTTTAGAGTACCCCCAATCAAAGCTTTTATGGAAGGTCTTAAAAGGATAATCCCTCCTAAGCACCCACCTTCACCAGTCTGGAACTTAAATGTCGTACTTACCAGACTTTTGGGACCTTCTTTCGAACCACTCCATTCATGTGAATTACAATTTCTAACATGGAAGGTGGCATTTTTGATTGCCATTACCTCCCTCAGGCGAGTGAGTGAGCTACAGGCACTAACCATTCAAAAACCTTTCATGCAAATACATGCAAATAAGGTAGTACTTCGGACTAACCCTAAGTTCATGCCAAAAGTCATATCCACTTTCCATATCAATCAATCCATAGAATTGCCAGATTTCTTCCAAAACCCACAGTCATTGGCTGAAAGAGCCCTACACACACTAGACTTTCACTAAACACTATTGTGTAGACGTGCAAACAAAGCAGCAAGCTGCTGTAGGCCAAGCTGTCCTTAAAACTCTTTTTCAGACTGCTGCAGCTGGCACAGGTGACCACCGCTAGAGGAGATACTGCTATACAGTCTATGCTAAGATGTGAATTCAGCAGCCCACATGCCTCGAACGGAAAATGTTATTTAACAGTATGCATCTGTTCTTGGCATGTAGGGCTGTTGATATTCATATCACCCACCCTCCTCCCCGGTGACTGTCGCAGCTGCAGGATTCTCTTTTGCATGGCCATCTCTTACTTTACTATACTCCATCTTTGCCACAATGGCGAAAAACAATCTAAGGATGGAGAAGATGCCCATGCGCACTGTAGTCCACGGGAGGAGTCACCTATCTCGTGATACTTCGAAGACTCTTCCAGGACAACAAGGTGCAATCATCCGAACCCAACACTAGGCGGCAGTCTATGCTAAGATATGAATGTCTCATAAACAAAATGGAATCCACTCGGTGGGGTACGGTTGTTACCACAATGGTGGGGAGCAACCAGTGTTGTATAAATACCCCTCACACACCAACAGGCCCCTTGGTGTCATGCTTCATCATCGGGGTCTTCGCAAACCTCTGCGGGATGCGGCGTGCTACGACTCACGGCTACGTAGGAGCACTATCTGTGAACTATGTGTTGGTGTGTGTGGATAAATAATGTGAGTGGTGAGGTGAAAGTGAAAAATTAAAAAATACCTGGCACGTGAGTACTGAAATTTTTTTTAATTAGTCTCCGGCTGGTATCGTTAAAAGAGTGCTAGAGTGGTTGTTATCTACTGGTTAGGGTAAAACAACCATGTTAGTGCGTCGACATGTTTCGGAGTTAAAAAACTCCTTCAGGACGAGGATGTGCACTACTTATCCCCACCTTACTCACATGTATGTAGATATAAAAGTGTGCTCTACAAAAATAAGATTAGGTGAAAATGTACCTATCTGTGTTAAATGTTGTAAGGTCCGTTGCGCCCAATTGGCGGATAAGGACACCTGTAAATAGAAAGGGTCTGGTAAACCATAATGTAATACACTTATTAAACTAGTGCTGTGTAAATACACAGAAGGGTAACCAGGAACAAAAAATGAAAGTCCAGGAACCCTATAAAGAAAAAGAAAAACGAACAACAAAAAGACTGGGACACACATTCATGATCTCTGGTAAGGCCCTTGGAGGAGAAGATATGACACTGATGTATTGCTTACTTATAGTAAAAGGTCAAATGGCCTCATGAGCCAAAACGTTCAGAGGGGGTCCGTTCTACCCGTTATGGCAACCTGTGAGGTATTCAAGGAAATGAGTCAAAGCATTGTAAGTCCTCGATCATAATAAAGGTTTTCACACCATCCATTGTTCCCATACATTCAAACACACTCACGGTTACTTCTAGGGCTGTCTGGCTTCCTACCCCTCCACGCGGCTCCGACGAGTGATTGTTTGGTCAGAGGTGAGCCTTTTTTATAGTCTTCCTTTCTCCCCAATTAACCACTAATTGAAAGTGGAATGAGACCATATCAGGGCCTAACCCTTCGTTTCTATGCCGCATCTGCGCGCATCGGGTAGGGCGTTCCCGTGAAGTGCGCATGTGCGGAAGAGCGGTGACAGCCAACAGCGCCTGTGCATCACGGTGGTGTCTCTCTGAATGCGCCGGCACAGTGTCTGCCGTTAGCGCATGCGCGAGAGAAGTTAGTACCTCGCGTGTGTCGGCCAGGATGTTTTTAAATGGTCATAACCTTGGATATAAGGGCTAGCTGCCAAACAGAATAAGGGCTTGAAATGAGGCTTTAAAAATATAATCATTTTGGGGGAATTATGATCATAAATTTCCTCGTTATTGAAAAGATCTCTTTAAGTAGCAAGAGTAGTTATCACTGCATGGTGATTTTTTGGGATGATATCGATGGCGTTATGATTGGCAGGATTTTTTGACACGGGTCACTTACAATAGGAAAGTGAAGAGAGGAGTTGCCTCATATTGCTCATGGTGGGGAAAAAAAGGTTACAGATGTTCTAGAAAGTGGGATATAATGCAATATCTGAGTGGTTTTGACCATAGGGTATCAGGGGGTTTTCAGTTATTAACGTAGTTGGCTCCATGGAATGGAGTCGTTCAACCCAGTTACATCCACTCAGAACAGAGATGGGTGTTCCGTCTGGGCTCAGATGTAACTGGGTTGAACGACTCCATTCCATGGAGCCAACTACGTTAATAACTGAAAACCCCCTGATACCCTATGGTCAAAACCACTCAGATATTGCATTATATCCCACTTTCTAGAACTTCTGTAACCTTTTTTTCCCCACCATGAGCAATATGAGGCAACTCCTCTCTTCACTTTCCTATTGTAAGTGACCTGTGTCAAAAAATCCTGCCAATCATAACGCCATCGATATCATCCCAAAAAATCACCATGCAGTGATAACTACTCTTGCTACTTAAAGAGATCTATTCAATAACGAGGAAATTTATGATCATAATTCCCCCAAAATGATTATATTTTTAAAAGCCTCATTTCAAGCCCTTATTCTGTTTGGCAGCTAGCCCTTATATCCAAGGTTATGACCATTTAAAAACATCCTGGCCGACACACGCGAGGTACTAACTTCTCTCGCGCATGCGCTAACGGCAGACACTGTGCCGGCGCATTCAGAGAGACACCACCGTGATGCACAGGCGCTGTTGGCTGTCACCGCTCTTCCGCACATGCGCATTTCACGGGAACGCCCTACCCGATGCGCGCAGATGCGGCATAGAAACGAAGGGTTAGGCCCTGATATGGTCTCATTCCACTTTCAATTAGTGGTTAATTGGGGAGAAAGGAAGACTATAAAAAAGGCTCACCTCTGACCAAACAATCACTCGTCGGAGCCGCGTGGAGGGGTAGGAAGCCAGACAACCCTAGAAGTAACCGTGAGTGTGTTTGAATGTATGGGAACAATGGATGGTGTGAAAACCTTTATTATGATCGAGGACTTACAATGCTTTGACTCATTTCCTTGAATACCTCACAGGTTGCCATAACTGGTAGAACGGACCCCCTCTGAACGTTTTGGCTCATGAGGCCATTTGACCTTTTACTATAAGTAAGCAATACATCAGTGTCATATCTTCTCCTCCAAGGGCCTTACCAGAGATCATGAATGTGTGTCCCAGTCTTTTTGTTGTTCGTTTTTCTTTTTCTTTATAGGGTTCCTGGACCTTCATTTTTTGTTCCTTGTTACCCTTCTGTGTATTTACACAGCACTAGTTTAATAAGTGTATTACATTATGGTTTACCAGACCCTTTCTATTTACAGGTGTCCTTATCCGCCAATTGGGCGCAACGGACCTTACAACATTTAACACAGATAGGTACATTTTCACCTAATCTTATTTTTGTAGAGCACACTTTTATATCTACATACATGTGAGTAAGGTGGGGATAAGTAGTGCACATCCTCGTCCTGAAGAAGGAGTTTTTTAACTCCGAAACATGTCGACGCACTAACATGGTTGTTTTACCCTAACCAGTAGATAACAACCACTCTAGCACTCTTTTAACGATACCAGCCGGAGACTAATGAAAAAAAAATTCAGTACGCACGTGCCAGGTATTTTTTAATTTTTCACTTTCACCTCACCACTCACATTATTTATCCACACACACCAACACATAGTTCACAGATAGTGCTCCTACGTAGCCGTGAGTCGTAGCACGCCGCATCCCGCAGAGGTTTGCGAAGACCCCGATGATGAAGCATGACACCAAGGGGCCTGTTGGTGTGTGAGGGGTATTTATACAACACTGGTTGCTCCCCACCATTGTGGTAACAACCGTACCCCACCAAGTGGATTCCATTTTGTTTATGAGTATTGACAGGGGAGACAGAATCCACTATTCCCTCTCCTTCCCCCCTTTTGTTAATTATTATTAAGATATGAATGTCAGCAGCCCTACATGCCAAGAACATATGTATACTGGTAAGTAGCATTTTCCTTTACGTTTGCAAGCAATGCTAGACCACATGCCATGCAAACATCAAACCTATTGGCATTGTCAATGTTTATTTCCATTGTAGGCATGTTTCCTTCAGAGATGGTTAATTATTTAAATGTCATACTAAAGGAGAAATGGAATGATGTGACAGACATGATAACACCATCCCAAAACAAAGACTTAGTTAGAACCGTTAGCATGCACAGGCTAAAATCACAATAAATCTAGAACTTAATGTATGCAAAGATACAGACAAATAGTCTACTTAAATGAATTGATTTAGCGTAAGGTGACTTAATTAAAGGTTGCCTAGCTGGTAACAACACTAAACTCTTTTGCCACTTCATGGAAGTTACAACGTGAGTCACAAATTGAAAAGCTTCAGTATAAATTGATGTGGAAAAAGCACTACATTAAGATCACTGCCCCTTCAGAAATTTGTTATGTTGTGTTATGTACTGAATCACATTTCCATCCATATTGCTCTACCCCTTTGCCTTGCACCCAAGCTAATTGTTAATAATACTACACTTATATTGAGCACTCTACAATATGTTTGACCTCTAGGTGATAGCAGGTGTTCATTATTACCCAACTCAATCAGTGCTACTCTACAATATGTGGTTTAGTTTACTGAGCTATTTTACCCAGAATTCCCTGCAAAACTCAGAAATGGCTAAAGTTAAAGCAAAGATTGATTAGACCCTGATAATTTCCACTCATCTTTATCTCAAATATTACCTTACATAACCCATTATCGTCAAACCCTAGGAATGCATTCATTGTAGTTTAAAACATTTAATTAATACTGAATAGACGATGGATAAACCATGTAAGCTCAATCTGTGGATATTGAATTCTGAAAATAAATCACCAAGCATCCAAGGCTTGAATTGGAATCTCATTTGTATTCACTAAATGGAAAACGTCCTGAAAATTTATTGAAACTTGCTTAAGGACCAACTTCACACATTTAAAGTCTGCATCCTTTCAAAGTATCCAACTTCAATGGGCTTTATAGGAAACGAATTTATTGTCTAATCCTAAACTTTTAAACTACGATTATATTCTTGCGTCATAAAGGATGGCATCCTACCAACTCACCTGCCTTGTGTATCATAACCGAAAGACCATGGCAAAAACATGCAGATGTATTGAGCTCCTTTGGAGGACTAAACTCAGTATTTGGAAATCTGCCAGCAGAACCTTCACGTCTGCCTCATCATCACAAGCCAAAATGTATATCCTAAACAGAACTTATATAAGAGCTCGGCAGGTTTCATAATTTGTGAAAAATCGACAACACATGCTGCTACTGGTAGTAGAACAAGGACGCTAAATCACAAATGTTAGCAGTGTTTAGACCACAATTTAAGATATATGTGCCGTAAATGTCCTAATTACTCCTTTGTTGGTGATTCTTGTTTGCAGCTATGTTGCCCAATATCTTCTAGATAGAAAGGTTACATTATTGATAATATGTTTGGCACCACACCAAAAACCATAGAAAATGTATTGAAACTCTTCGAAGAATTCACAAACCGAAATTGGTGGGCTGTCTATGCTTTGCACCAAGGTATGAGGACATCAGTGGTAAAAGGAGGCTCCAATACAAACCCAGTAAAGGTACTTTGACCTATCATGCCTACGATGACATAATCACACAAGGGTTCACATAAGGATATCACACATCATATTACCTTTCCCATGGCATAACCTTTTATCCCATTACACAGTATTGCCTCAAATAAATGCATACACACAACCTGCTGTGCACTACACATTGTGTCACTGAAAATTCTATACATCTCGCATTATGAGAGACTAGATTGTAACCAAGAACTGACCTAGACATGACTCATCTTGGCAATGCAATCCTGTCATGAATATATTTGTATCTATGCAAAAGTAGTGTAGGAAGATGCCTATTTTTCAGGTAACGTGCCTTCAATGCCATCCCTTTTCTTTGTTTGCTCTCTAATTCGTTTTTCATTACTCTTCTTTTCACTGTATTTTACATTTCAGCTTCTTTCTATTATAGTGTCCCTTTTTGATTCTATACAGTATTACCAAACACACATTGGAGTTAAATAAACCCGAAAAGTGTTTTTGCAGTGCACAGCTGGAATAATTTGGTCATTTAGCCCTGCTCTTCCCCCGTCTGCTGCGATATCAATGATGATAAACTGTATATCGTTCTTATTTTGAATAATGTATTAAATCGTGATACTCTTTCACTTTGAGTAATCCAAGTGTGTCAATGTGCATCAATTTGTATTTACTGGACATGTGCCAGCTTTTCAGGATATACACATAAGATCTACAACTCTACATAAATAATATCCTTTTAAATTAATTGTATATGAATGTTTTTGGATGTATGTCGCTCTCAACGTGCCTTGCAAGGCCTGAAGCACTAGTAGTTGGTTGTCCTGAACATCTTGTTTTGGATCTGAATCCATGTTACTTACCCCCGTTTGTAAGTGGCTTCTTACTGCATCAGTGCCGTTTTCTGATGGGTTTGCAACCTAGTTTCCCACCTCCTGGACAAGATTATTTCCAGACTCTATCTAATTGACTAACCCTTTTCTAACTCTCTTGCCAGAAGTATGTGAGGCAGTGCTCCAAGCAGAGGAAGAATGGGAAGCTGTCGAGATCCTCCAATCAGGTATGTATCTTCAGAGCAGGATTGGCTAGATTCCGAAACAAGTTAATTGTCCAACATGCTCAACCACTTCATGGTTGTTCTCAAGCTCATGTTGCTCCTTGATCCTTGGTTGCTCCTCGTTCTTGGCTGCTTTTATGTTTGGAATGCTTGGGATGCCATTGCTTACTTACACAGTGTAACTGGCTCACTGATTTCACATATGCCTAGGTGTTTAGTAGTCGCCTTAACTACCTGCCTGTTCCCTAATTAGCTTGAATATATGTCTGTTTTCCAGTCTGATAAGTAATAGTTTGTATGCTTGTTACTGCATGAAAAAATGCTAAATGTCCTCCAGCGCTCTAGTTACACTTGGTCTCCCCATCCCCAGTGATTGTGGTCCTATCGCCATTTGCAGGCCAGTTGACCATGCTTTAAATTGTTGTCTTTCATTGTTACAGGTCTGCCAGGCGAAAACACAACAGGTAACTCTTCCAGTTCAGGCAGTTGCAGGCAGCATTTAAGGCTAGGGGAGTGGTGGACAAGAGATTTTATTTTATACCATAGACGAGCCTTCATCACACTTGCAGTATATTATATTTCAGTCAGCTCCTGGTAAAAAATTAATTTCCACTCCTGTTATCAAGTGTCACATAGTGCATAGGATTTGCTTACAGCAGAAGCCTTGTATGTTATTTGTTGAAACTCTGCAACTTACAGCCTGAGCCCTTCTAGTTCTATTTGTTTAGATCTTGTGTTTGCCAAGACCTTTTGATTTTACTAAAATTATATGTGTAATATACATAATTTTAATGGCTTTCAGCCAGCCCTATTGATCCACTGGCTTGAATTGTTTCATTCACATTTACGCCTTCTACAGCATACAGCAGTAGGTCAGCCAACTTCAGCCATTGGCTAACTTCCCTGAGTGACAACAATTCTTCTCTTTTACAAGGAGCACATCCACGCACAAAGTAGTTCCCTTAGGTGCCAGGGACTACTAGGGCAATGTGTTTTTTTTCTTAGACCTAAAAAATATTTTTGGTTTTAAACTATGCATATTGTTTTTAGATAGAAGAATACCTGGCAGCTTCCCCAACAAAAATCATGACAAAATATAACAGGCGTTGACCAAGTGTAAATCTGACAGCCAACCCCAGATATGTTGAATTCGCCTATGCTTGTTTTATTTGTTGTGAACAGTGCGGAGTATATTCAACATTGCCGCTTACAGATTAAATTTACTTTTTCGCTGGAAGCAAACTTTGGAGCAACACAGTATTTGCCACAACGTATACAAATGTAGTTTGTAATCCTTTTTATCGAGACTGCATTTGCTAGTGCTTTTTTTTCCAATCTTTCAATTCAGATTTTGTTGACATAGGCATGAGAGCTCAGTCATCGAGTTATTGAATGGGGCTGAGGAGTATGAGCGGAAAATCAGCTTGTTATGTTTTTGCTCAACTAGTTGGTAATACAATGATCACTGTGAATAAACATTAGACAATGCAGCATACTTCACTTTACAATGGAATATATATATATATATATATATTTTAAAAGACCTTTATTGTACAATCCTATAATGACACAGCATATAGCCTACAACCCTGGGGGCCGGCTGCGTTGTTGACACAAATTGCTCTGGGTTGTCAGGTTAACACAGCCATTTAGCCGACATCCCTGGGGTCCAGCGGCGTATTCAAGTACGGTGTACATAGTTCAATCAGGCCTTGTATCGGGCATCTCCTAGGTCTACAATTTTTTTATTTTTGCTGTGTTTTTCTCATTTTCATTTAACCTGTAAACAAACATGCACGTCAACAATCTGCACGACAATAATGCTATAAGGTGTATGAAGATTACAATGGAATATTTTGATTGACTTTAGATAGAAATGATGCTCTTTCAATTTGCATCAGCTAAGTGTTAAAATATAGTGGATGGGGTTATTGATGTAAAGTAGTTTCTAATCTGCCTAAGAGTACTCGTCTAGAGAATAATAACTTTATTGTTGCGTGACCTGGTTTGGGCGGTGCACTTTAGCCATGTCCCAGCATCAGACGAGATTGGGAGGCAACAAAAGTATTTAAATTCACTTGTTATTTGTGTATATCCCCTACATGGCGGTTTGTTTGCTGCATGGTGCTGCAACCGGGAGGAGGTGGAAGTCTGAACAATGAGGTGCTGGATAAATAACTAATCTATACGCTTTGGGAGGCTGTGGGTGGTTTGGTGCATACTTCATGTCAGTTGTTGTTCCTTCTGTCTAGTGCCAGAGTGTCACCATTGAGTGAGCTCCTGTGCAGTTTATGAAGAAACCAGGTAATGCCTGAGCAACCGTACATATTGACTTGAGAGATTACCGAGTATAAAGCCTTTATAACAACGTTTCGATGACTACGTGTGGATGCATCTGCTTTAATTCTTTTCCCCAACAGTTGGACCTGAAGTTGACATGTAAACTTGAAGTGTGACATTAGTTCAGGCCTCTTTGAATATTAATTGGGGATCAATTGAAGCTTGCCGTATTCTGTTCATAGTGTTGAATGTACCCCTTTGTTTCAAGAACAAACCCACATCAAGACTTTTTCTAGTAAAGTATCCATTCCTGACTCATATCATTAGGATAAATCCTAGTCATGGGACAGAAACCTGTAACATTTTGTTACTAAATGAATGAATCAAGAAACACAAGTGAAGTGAAAATAAAGTCCACTCAGTAAAAAGACTCATTTTCTTTTCGTTTAGAGGCAGTTACTGTTCACACTTCCAGATGGCTGGGAATCAGCATGTTATGTCAGGTTATCTCTCAAAAGTCAGAGGATTCTTGGTGCTAGCAAATACAGAATACTGTAGCAAGGGTCATAAAGAAGTGTTGCGAAATGGAGCAAAACAACTACGGTTTTCAGCTTTTCTTTGTAAAGTAAAATAGTTGAATTACTGAGTCTGGCTGTTCCACAACCAGGTGAGGACAGTGCAATCAATCTGCTTTTTCTGTCATGCAAAATAGATAACGCTTGGCTTGTGATATTGGCTAGAATGCAAGACTTGTGCTGGTGGACAAGGAACCAACTTCACTCTAAAAACTGAGCTGAGAGTCCTGAAAATTGAGCACCTTACATTTTGTTTTTGGGCCATAGAGAGTCAGTGTGAGGACCTTTTCTCAGAGCGTAGGTGAATAAAGTTTAGGCTGTATATAACAACCATTATGAATACATTCCAGCTGGCCTACCAGTTGTTTTGGTAAGCCCGGTTATTAGACATTCCCACATTCTAAGCAGGTACCAATAATCAGATGGGTAGCCCACGCCACCAGTTGTACAAACAAGCATGAATTTACTTGAGAGGCCACCGGTAGTGAAAACATGTGGATGAATTAACGTAACATGAATGGACAGGGGAGAAAGGAATGAAAAACGCTGTTTCTGTTGAAGTCCAAGGATAGTCATAGCTGTAGTTTATTTCTGTTTCTTTTTTGTTCAAGCTGTATAACTGAGCAATGCCTTTCTTTGATTTGATGATTCTTTCCTCTAAAGTGAAGTCATCTGGTACCTTTTTTAGGTCTCGCCTACGACGAACGCGCTGAAAGCGCGTTCTCGCAAGCGAGAACTATAGTCGTCTCAGCAGTCGGAGACCGACGAAGGGAGACAAGACCTGGCCGCGCGCAGCGTTTCCCCATCGGATAACGTTGTGCGCGCGGCCAGGTCTTGTCTCCACAGCATGGCAGGAAAGGATCGGATCGTGTCGCGCGCCTCTCTGGAATGCAGGGGAGTCTACAGAGAGGCGCGCGGCGCTGATAAACAGGCTGGCTGCAGACGCCGTGGTGCGGCACCGATAAACAGGCAGGCATTGCTTCCTCCCGGCCGCTGTCCGTGTCCTGGCCGCTGTCCGTGTCCTGGCCGCTGTCCGTTTGTTCTCTTTATGGTTTGTTTTCCATCAAGACTGCAAGCCGCTGAAGATTCAACTACATGCACTGTATAGGTTACTCACTCCTGAGCCAACCTGAGAACTGTTTAGAGCACACGCGCATTCGATCAGCGTGAGTGCGTGAATAGAATGCACCTGCCCCACTGTGCAGGAAACGGAACCCGAGTGTGGGAAAACGCTTTACTCAGAGTGAACATGCCAGCATTAGACATTTGAAAAACACGTCAGCCTGGGATTTTTGACTTTAAGCTTTGGAATTTTGCACAGTTTTGATATAGAATGTGTCTGCTAGGTTTCCAGTGGAATGTGATGCCCTTAAGAAGTCAAACCCCGTTTATGGCCCAAACAGAGCACAGAGAGGGCCGGATTAAGTGCAAGGAGTAGCTAAGATGTGCCTCTGGCAGCCCGCCTGTCTTTTATTGTGTATGAGGGGCTTTGTTGTAAGCCAAAGGGCTCTCCGTTTCAGTCTTTGCCGGGTGCGTCATACTTTCGACTGCTTTTAATATGACACGTGACTAATGCCCCCTTGGCCGGACTCTGAAGGGAGTTGGTCAGGGCGCGCTGGAGCTGCAGTCTGTGGGGAAGGATGGCGAGTGTTAGCTACTCTTACTCACCCGTTGTGGCCGCCAGGCCGCCCCCTGGCATTCTGAGTCCATGCTGGAGGGACGAGTTTATTTACTTGTTTGTAGCACGTGGAGTCCTGTCGTAGCCTTCCAGTTTTATGCCCGTATAGTCATTGCGTGACTCGTGAGTCTACTTGGGATCACAAAAGTCACATACTACTACTGTTTGTTGCTCCCAGAGCCCGCACCAACCACTGAAGCGTTTCACGAAAACAAAACCGAAACATGACATAAAAGGGAGAGTTCTCTGGTCGGATTATTTTAATGTGGACTCGGAGGGTTCCTTGTTACAGTCTGTGTGCAGTCATTCTCACTGAAGGCCAGGAGACCTTCTGTGAGGTAGAGAATATTCTATAAGGACTCATGGCTTTCAGGCTGGCCTGACCAGCACTGACGCATGTATGTTGCTCTAATAGATTATGGGCAGTACATTAAGGGTCGCTCTCTATCTCCCACCTCACAACAAACGCTCATTCAATCATGATCGGTTTCATTCAACATTCATCAACATCGAGCTGCTTTTCAAATGCTCATGATCCAGCCTTTTATGTTGCACAGTTACTCAATAAACAACAGCGCAATCCAGCACCTCCTTCCTGCCCCAACTATTGGTAGTGCTCAGGGGGGACTACAAGCCCCAGACCACAACGCTGCCGGCGTGCCGCCTACGTGGGTGAAACTTGGTGCCCGGAGGCGCATTTAAACACAGACGGTCTCCCGCAGCGTGGGATGCGTGCGGGCGTGTCCGGGCAAAGCCCTGGCCAAGGGCGGGCCCGTCAAAGCCTGGAGGAGGATGGGCCCAGTCTTTTGGCTTTGGACTCTAGT
This sequence comes from Lissotriton helveticus, assembly GCF_964261635.1. Taxonomy (NCBI): domain Eukaryota; kingdom Metazoa; phylum Chordata; class Amphibia; order Caudata; family Salamandridae; genus Lissotriton; species Lissotriton helveticus. The sequence goes on from NC_136072.1 coordinate 789,417,359, forward strand.
CATATCCTCGCAATCACCTCTAAGAGATCTGGGCTGGAACCCCTAGGAGTAGCCTGAACAGTGAACATCTGCACAAGTAAGTTCTGAAACGACTTAATCATATCATCTCCCTCTTATGCCGGCTGCAGCTTACCGGTTCCTCCCCGCCCCCCCTTCCTCTTTAGAAACAATGGCCAAACTAAAAGCAGTGGGGGGAAGCTCGCACACCCCAAAGTCTCTGCAAAACTCTACACTTGATTGCTTCCTCCTACGGGCTGCAAAAGCCATCGACAAGGAAATTCTGGTAGCAGAGCGACGATTGTCCGTAGAAGGGGGTCTTGTTGTTCTTACTATTGAGGACGTTGCCCACACTGGTCCGTCAAGTGATCCTACCCAGGGTATTGTCGCATAAAATAAAAATCCACCAGTGTTATCTCCCACCATGCATCCCAATCTACAGTTATCGGTAACTCTGCAAAGTGATCCTCCATAGGTCTCTCATTATTACATTTTGAGCTATTGGCATTGATAATAATAATGCAACACCAATAGCTCAAACATTAATAATGCGAGACCTATTGCATTGCAAATGCTTGTTATTCTTTTACTGTGTTGTCTGGTACTTATACATATTTTCCATCAGTAAGAGGTGATGCTTTCATAAATGTCTGCAAGCATAGATCCTGGGTGTTGATAATGATTACAAGATGTTACATGCAGGATACTGCTGTCTGCCCTCTCACACACACTTACGCTCTGTCTCTATTGCACTGCAAAAAAGCCACAGTGCGCACCGACATACAGACTTGGAAGCCCCGTCCTCAGGCTCTGCACTGAAATTCCTGCCCACCGTAGGGGCCCCCCTCCCGCTCAAAGTCTAATTCCGCTGTACCTCACCGAACATCCACTTCAGTTCTAAAAGACAAGGACCATGGTACTTCGGGTCCGAGCACACAAAACCCGAAACAATCTTCAGCTCTTAAATTTTACACTTTTGGAACCCGAAACCCCACCCGAACCAATCTTGATGTTAGGCCGGAAAGGATTGATCTGTGGTAAAAAAAAAAACCTTTGCAGGTTCAGCCTGGAACTAAAAGGATAGTTCTTCACCCTGCAAAGCCACAATCTTCTGAAAGACAGTTGGCTTTCAAAAAGGCTATACACATTTCTTTACAGCCTCTCAAAAAGGAGAAGGACTTTGCTACTAGCCCTTTACATATTCCCATACCTACCTCACCAAAACCACCAACACAACCCCCAGCATCCACTCCACCACATGATTCAACCCAAGAATCTGAAGCAGGAAACATGTCCACTCACTCACCCATCACAGATGAGAATTACAACATAACAGAATACCTACATCCTGGGGATGCTTGTGATATAGAGCCACAGGAGGCTACAGACCCGGACCTTTATCTCACATGCCCATCACCACCAGATGACGCTTCTGCCTATCAAGACCTAATAGCCAGAGTTGCAGCATTTCATCAAGTGGCCTTACATAAAGACCCTATAGAGGATGACATATTTTTCAAAACACTATCTACTGCTCAAAGGGGGTCAGAATATTTACCACTCCTAAACTGAGTGCTATGTCATGAAGACTACATTTTGAAAGACCGTGTAAAGGCAAAAATAATAACATCACAAAATGACAAAAAATATAAAGCTGCACCATCTGATCCTATACATTAGAGGACAGTTAACTCTAGACACCCTAGTAGTGGCTAATGCACGGAAAAGGGCAAACTCCCAAACAACTGAGTACGCACCTCCCCCAGAAAAGGAGTCAAACGTTATTGACGCCTCCGGTAAAAGGATAGCAGCTCGGTCTGCTCATCATTGGCATATTGCCAACAGTCAAGCTCTTTTAGCTCGTTACGACAGGGTTCATTGGGATGAAATGATGGGGCTCCTCCAATATCTCCCAGAAGAACACAGGAAAAGGGGTTAGAGGGGGGAAGTTAATCACCAATAACTCCATAAAATGTGCACTAGAATCCGTCGACACTGCAGCTAGAGGCATAAACACCAGCCTTGACGCAGATTAAGGCAACGCTGTGACTAGCGCTGCTATGTCTTACTCCATATCTATGAGGCCATGCTAAGTAATGTAGGGTGACTATGCACCACCTCATAGGTATGGTTGAGACGCTTGTGCCACCAAAGCGTAAAAAATATGACTCTCTAGCGTTGCAAGCCGCTCATAAATAAGCCTCAAAATATTCAGTATATTCTTTATATGTCCCGTTTCCCAAAAAAGACAGGTCACTTTGACCCATTCTTGATCTCACACCACTCAATCACTATATCCTGTCAGAACACTTCCACATGATCACTCTTCAGGAAGTGATCCCACTATTACAAAACAATGACTTCATAGCTGCTTTAGACCTAAAGGGCACTTACTTCCATATACCCATCTGTACCTCACACCGAAAATACTGACAGTTTGTCTTCCAAGGAAAACACTATAAGGTTCTTCCCTTTGGTGTCACCACCACACCATGGGTATTCACAAAATGCCTAGCAGTAGTGGCAGCACTTCTGTGCAGGCAAATCGTCTGTGAGTTTCCTTATTTGAACGATTGGCTAATAAAAGGAAACAGCTCCTGCCTTTGCAAATTAGATACACAACAGACACTCACCCTACTACATCAGCTAGGGTTTACATCAATCTGCAAAAATCGCACCTACAACCATTCCCAAATCAACAATATTTAAGAGCCATACGTAACGCTCAATTGGGGTTTGCATACCAAAATGCAGACAAGATCCAAAACATTTCGACACTAATCCAACACCTTTGAACTGGGACCCACATCAGTCATACTACTCATACGAATTTTGGGCATGATGGCATTGTGCATCTTAATAGTCCCACATGCCCGGTTACTTAGGAGATCGCTGCAAGAAGTCTCATGTCAGTGGACACAGTCACTGTGTCAACTACACGATCTAGTGTTGGTAGACAGTCTCACACATCACTGCAGTGGTGGTATACACAAAGCCCATACAAAGGGTGGCGTTTCTAGACCCAGTTCCCCAAGCCATTCTCACGGCGGATACGTCCCTCATGGGTTGGGAAGCTCACCTGCAAAATCTTACAGTTCACGGTGTATGGGACTCCAAAAACATAGGTCTCCATATCAATTACCTAGAACTTCAAGCTGTTAACCTAGCATCAAAGCGTTCCTACCTCACCTACTACACAAAGTTGCCCTAGTCCAAACAGACAATATGACAACAATGTATTGCCTACAAAAACAGAGGAGAGTCACTCTCTACAATTATCATGCTTCGCTCAAAGCATATGGCGCTTAGCAATACATCACAACATTCATCTCCTGGCAGAACACGTACCAAGAATAAGCAATCCAGTTGCAGACCCTCTCAGCAGGACGCAGCAACAAATCCACAAATGGAAACTTCACCCCTAAGTTCTCCTACTACACTTTCAGAAATGTGGGTTTCCACAAATAGACCTGTTTGCAACCCCAGAAAACGCAAAGTAACCGAACTTCACATCCAGGTTCCCATACCCCCTATCCAAGGGCAATGCTCTATGGACGAATTGGTCAGGGATATTTGCTTCGCTTTTCCACCTCTCCCACTACTACTGTTAGTGGTCCACAAGCTCATGCAGATCTCCCTCACCCTAGTGCTCATAGCTCCAACATGGTCTCGTCATCCATGGTTTACCACACTACTGGAAGTCTCCCTATTCCCACACGAGAAGCTTCCCCTCAATGCGGACCTTCTCACACAGAACCATGGCGAATGAAGACATCCCAATCCTAATTAAATGAGCCTTGCTATATGGCTCCTGAAGTCATAGAATTTCGGTATTTAAAATTACCACAACAATGCATATTATCAAGCAAGCGCGTAAGCTTACTACTAGACAATGCCGTGCTGCTAAAATGGAAATGATTTCTTCTATACTGTCAGCATCAAAATGTTAACCCATTACAAGCACAAATCTACGCAAGTCTTTATTTGCTGCATTTTCAAACCTTGGGTCTAGCCTACACTTCAATAGGCTTACACCTTGCTGTCAATGCCGCATACTAGCTGAATAGACACCATTTATCTTGTGTTAAAAATACCTATTAGTAAAACATTTATAGGAGGACTTAAAAGGATCATTCCCCCCTAGACTTCCACCTGCACCAGCATTGAATCTAAACAGTGTACTAACAAGGGTCATGGGACCTCCATTTGAGCTATTACATTTTTGTTAAATCCAATATTTGTCTTGGAAAGTTGCCTTTTTTAATCACTATCACTTCCCATAGACGTGTCAGTAAGCTTCAGGCATTAACCTTGGAAGAACCATTCTTCTAACTTCATAGAGACAAAGTAGTGCTCAGAACAAACCCATGATTCCTTCCTAAAATAGTTGCACCTTATCACATTAATCAATGAATCAATAGATTTGCTTGTTTTCTTCCCACAACCTTACTCTATTGCAGAAAGAGCTCTACATACTTTAGAGGTTAAAATGTATTATTCATTGCTTTTCGCCTCCTCACATTGGAAATGCTATTTCTTAAAGTGGGTTTTCAAGATGAATAGCAAAATACATCCAAACTTGCTATGCTAAAGCTAAAAGATGTTTACCTGTTCCCCCCAAAGCTCACTCAACTCGTAAAATAGGGGCTTCTATGGCATTTTTTCGGGAACATTCCTATTGATGACATTTGCAAAGCAGCAACATGGTCTACACCACACACCTTTACAAAACATTACAGTGTGGGTATATTAGCACGTCAACAATCCAGTGTTGGCCTAGCAGTACTACGGACTCTTTTAAACTATTGTAACCCCCACAGGCAAGTCAATGCTTAGGGACTGCTTTACAGTCCATGCACAGCATGTGTATCTACAGCTCATATGCCTCGAACGGATTATGTTCCTTTGCAAGTAAGCATCTGTTCTTGGCAGGTAGTGCTGTAGATTCACATGCCGGGGTGTAGTGACCCCACAGATCAGAAGCCCATTGGCTACTACCCTTCACTCCCCTTAATGCCCCTAGATTCAGTCTTTAGATCGACTCCTACATCAGGAACTCTGATTCTCCTGACTAAAGAAGGAGCAAGAAGAGCCGAAGAAGTGAGAACTGTGCACCAACTGTGGACTTGTTGGCACCAAACCCTGCATGCCTGCTCCTGTTCCTACAATCATGACAACCCGACTTGTCCTGCTGCTCTGCATCCTCCAAAAGCCTCGGGGGCTGCCATAATTTCGCCAACCAGCTAGCATCTCCCTTGAAGTAGAGGAGCCATTTCCCTGCAGGCACCGACCGCAAAGCCTGCTTCACCGTTCTGCTGATCACCAGGTCCACTGGCACAGCAGCCACCCAGAACGAAGGACACTGTGTTCCAGAGGGTCAGATCCATTTTCCCACTAAGTTTGTAAACGACTGGACCTCCAGAAGCCACACTGCACCAATCCCCGGACGCCTTGCAGCAGCCAAGGCTTGTATCTAGACTCTGAGACCCACCAGTCGATGAGGGACATCAGCAACGAGAGTGGCCCAGCTGTCCTGTTTTATCTCCTTCTGCAGGTTTAACCAAGCACCGGGAGCACTGTTGCCACATGGGAACAGCTGACCAAAACCCTCTGTACCTGAGCTCCCTGGCCCAGGTCCACGAGCACCAACCATGTCCCCTGCTCCCAAGACCCTCACAAACTCCTGGATTTTTCCCCAAGTCCCCCTCTGAAGCCTGTTTTTAGGTGCCCCACCACCCCCCTTAGCAAACGGTGTAGTGTGCAAGGCTACCATCTGTCCACGTCTGCACCTGGACTCTCCAGGCCAGGTAAATCCAAAGTGCTGGTGGAGCTTGTGACTTTGAGCCCCAAGAACCTTAAGTCCTAAAGGACCACGTAGCACATTAAGTCCGAAACGGGACATCCAGAATACAGTTGCAAATACTTATATGCATTATATGTTTCTTATTCCATAGGAAACCATTACCGCGTAAAATCTCATTTGTGTGATCTCTTCTTGGGGGCCCAATGGAGAGGCAAGATTGCGCCTGAGGAGCAGACACCCGATGCAGCTCCGCCGGTCTGACCCCTAAGCAGACGTAAAAACTTTGCCATGTAAATTACCTGCTGACACTCTATTGTCTTTGTCTGGATTTATCGCAATGGATGATTGCTGTACTGATTTTCACCCAACGCCTTGACTGGAATGGGTGGCGAGGCTCAATGTTCCTGACAGCGGCTTCACGAATAGGGCGCCGCACGGTTCCAACATCCTCGCCCCGCGCCGTCCTGCGGCGGCTCTCGGCCACGCACGGCCTTGAAGCAATGTTTTCGGCTTTCCATGATTTCCTGATTGCATTGTCTGACACAGAGAGAGGAGTCAGTCACTGCGGCAAGTTTCAGGATACATTGTTTCCTGGACTGCTTCAATACTGAAAAGAAACAAGTAAGGATGACTGGGCGAGGGGGATAAAGCATGAAAGTAAAATTTAATCAGCTGTCCGCCCATGTGATAACTGAAGGGATAACTGTAGCTGTACAGCTAAACAGCCCAGAGAGCTTCGAGACGCCCGGAAACACGGGGTCTGAGAAATAAAGAGCAAGCAAACCGAACGATTTCAGAAGATAAGGTAGAGCAAGTGATTAAGCAAACGAAAAGACACAAGCTAAAAACACTAAGATTGCGGATACTGCCCAAAACCCTAATTCTCAACTTTTTATCCCAAATATGTTTGGCCCATTAGAGATGGCAAGAATTGAATTGGCGGCGGGCGGCCCGCTGAAGGATCAGCTGGTCGTAACCACTTCTCTGGTACCCTTAGTGGACTCCAGGTAGGTCCATTCAGACCCTGTGGCATCTTTAGTAGGATCCCCCGGAATATCGGCCTCAATTTTCTCCGAACCGTCAGCCAATACATAAGCAGTCACTGGGCCAGGCAACATTCTAGGCAGTTTTCCAGGCAACGTGCCAACAAAGAATGCACCCTTAGATGCTCTACTGTCCTTGGATCTACAAGCCTGTGGGAATGATTCTAGCATTAACAAGGATCACATCTTTGTAGACACTGGGGCTACAACACAAGAGAATTTGCTAAATCCAGGGAAATCAACACTTTTAATAAACCCAATGAACAATCAGCCAGAAACCTCTGGCTACTCTGAAGCCTTCGCTATCATAGAAAATCCCTGCCTAGCGACTGATGAATCAGAGCTGTATGAGACTGGCATATCCACATCTAGCGATGGCAACGATAGTGATGACAATGGTGCGAAGCATGTTTGGGGAAGCAGTATGGACTCAGCGACTACATGGCAAAATACAGCACAAAACAAAAAGCAGAAAAAGGGGAAAAAACGACAAAGCGGACATAAAACTTCCGACCAAGGAAGTAATGCTGATCTCAGATGGGATTATTCGTCATCTCAATTTACGACCCCTTCCGATTGTACGGTACGCTCATGGGGAAACTTCTCGGTAATAGGAGAAGTGGGGAGCGAACTCCCCGTAGCAAGGAAGAACCTACCCTCACCGAAGTCCTACACTCAATCAAGGGCTTCCAAGAAGAGGTCTAGCAGGATAACCAAAAAAACCGACAAGCCACACAGAAATTGCAAGGCGCTATCGGGAAAGTGGGCCGAACCTGCACTGAAATCGTTGAGAGACTGTCGTTTGTCGAAGTGCGTACTGAGAACCTGGAGAAAGATGTTTCTGCACTAAAAGTACAGGGAGATGCGCAGGATGCTATTATCAAAGACTTAATGATGAAGATGGAGGAGCAAGATAACAGATCTCGACGCAAAAATCTTCGCATTCTTGGGGTCCCGGAAGGTGTGGATGGGAGTGATTCGAGGGCCTATATCATCTCGCTTTTCAAAGGAGCCATTCCTGAACTGCAATCCTGTGATTGGGACAAGGAGATACAGTGGGCTCACCGATTTCCTTTAACACTTTCTGAACGGCCCTTATCTACTGCGCAATACCCCCATGCCATGCTAGTTAATTTTGGCAACTTTCTTTCACACCAGGCACTTTTTGATCTAGCCAGACCCACAAGCAAGAAGGAATTTAATGCCGTTACCTTTTTTAGCAGGCCAGACTTCGCTCATGCCATGGTGGAGCGTAGATGGAGGTTGCTGCAACTATTTGGCCCTTTTAAACAAATTGGGGCAACTGTATACCTACAAAATCCTGCACTCTTAAAAATTATTTTCCATGGGGTCACCCGCAGCTTTATATCTGAAGTATAGGCCCAAGCCTATTTGCAAGAGATCATGGTGCCTAGAAGAGACAAAACCAAAATGTTTAAATAATCATGGACTCAAGCACGGGCTTAGTGTTGTAAAATTGGTGATATTGTAATGTACTTTGGCACAGATAGAGTGGATAGTTTAGGATAGAGGTGCGGACGGGGGGGCACGGGACCCTGATTGCTCAGTTGTCATCATCCTGGCACTCCAGGAACCAGTTTGCCTCAGTGGGTGGCGATGGGTGGGGGGGCTGGGGGCCCTTCGGGATTGCGCCAGGGTAGGGTGGGGGTTGGCACTAAGTTGGATGACTCAAATGTTTTTTCTTATCCAACATATGGTTTCTGGTATTGGTTTTTAGAATTTTTCTACTTCAAATGAGTAAACTACATATAGCTACAATCAATGTTTGTGGTCTTAATGACCCCAAGAAACAACGCAATACTACGATTGCTCTTCGGCTACTTAAAGCTGACATTTTGTTTTTGCAGGAAACCCATATTGAAAGAACTCCGATCCACCTGTTCGACTCGCTCGGCTATACAGTAGTAGGGGCCACAACACAAGAGGCTAGGACACGGGGGATGACAGTACTTCCGCAAAATGCTCAATTCAATTTATACGAACTCTAGCTGACCAATATGGGAGGTGGGTTATCACTGAATGTCGCAGGGAAAATGGGGATTCACTTACGATATGCACATTATATGGCAGCACTGCAGATGATCCAGCAATTTTTGACGTCATGCAATGGTCTGGGATGCATTAAAAGCAGCAATAGGAGGAGAAACAATGAGCTTCTCATCCTTCTTAAATCGGAAAAAGCGCCAACTACTGGATAATTTACAAACCCGATTAACTGTCGCAGAGGGAAATTTAATAACTGTTAGGGATGGTAAAGACCCCCTGGATGCACTTGCCAAAATATTTTCTGCAAAATCATCTGTTATGGAGCAAATTGCCAAAAAAGTGCAGATAGATTAGCAATTTTGAGGAAGGATGCAGATGAATGCAGCGAGCAGGTCGGGCATCACCTTGCGATTAGGGCAAGGCAAAAAACCACAAGAAACATTATCACAGCTGTTAAAGATCCCACTCAAGCAATAATTTCAGATCCGGAGGGTATTGGCAAAGTGTTTCTTACCTACTATCAAGCTTTATATTATGAAACTAACACAACACATGTAAATGATATCACCACCTATCTTAATTCAATTCCAGCAGTGCAATTATTTCAAGACGACCAGGTCAAACTTGATGAGCCCCCTCAATGGATAGACGTCCTACTTTGTAATAACAGCCTTCCCAATGGTAAAACCACCGGGCTAGATAATATTCCAGCTGAATTTTATAAGAAATTCTCCACTGAACTAAAAGATGCTATGCTTCTTTTACTCGTACATGTGTTTAAGGGGGGAGACCACCTGAATCTTGGTGGCAAGCCAAAATCATAATTCTTTTGAAAAAGCAAAAATCTGCTCTGGAACCAGGCTCTTATCGCCCAATAACGTTGATAAATGTGGATAGCAAAATATATTCTAAAATATTAGCGCTCCGATAAGCTGGTGTAATACATAAAGTAATATCACCTTGGCAACAGGGATTAGAGAGTTATCTCACTGCTCGACGCCACCCATATCTCTAAAGATCCAGTTGCACTTATGTTACTCGACGCCGAGAAGGCATTTGACAGGGTTTCCTGGCTTTTTTTATGGGAGACCCTGTCAAGAGTCGGGATAGGCCAGGGATTTACACAGGCATTCAAGATGCTGTACTTTCAGCCAACTGCAAAATTATTTTTAAATGGTACACTAACTGATACGTTTAAAATAACTAGAAGCACACGCCAAGGATGCCCCAGCTCACCACTTTAGTTTGCTTTATATATAGATCCTTTTTTACGACTTTTGGAAACCAACCAAAAGATTAGCCCTATGACTTTTCATGGCTGGGAAACGAAAGTCTTGGCCTATGCCAATGACATTGACCTGATAACGACAGATCCCGGCATATCTATGGCCGAGGTTGAAACAGAGGCCGAAAGATTAGGTCCTTTATCCGGATACTCCCTTAATAGATTTAAAACGCAAATTATTTGCAAGAATGTTAGTATGGGCAATGACACTCGACAGGTCAAAAAGGCTATGTATCTTGGAGTGGATATTATGGCTAGTGTTGAAGGGATTGTGGATTGCAATATTGACCCCCTGATTAATAGAACAAAATCTGAATTAACTCGACTACATAATTTGCATTTTACAATAATAGGCAGGTGCAATTTGATCAAAATGCTTTTTTTTCCTAAGTTTTTGTATTCAATAAGACCTATCCCACTGGAATTTAGCGCTATTTGGTTGAAAAAGATCGAAGACCTGTTTTCTCGATTTATATGGGCTTATGAAAAACCCCGGAGAGCTTATAAGTTTCTTTCTCTACCCAGGGTAAGAGGCGGCCTGGTTCTTCCTAATATTAAACTTTATTATTGGGCAGCTACTCTTTTGTATAATCTCACCCTTTTTTCTGATAAGTCAACTGATAGTCCACTGGGAAGTATACCTACCCCAATAGAACTTATAATGGGCAGAGATGCATGGGGATGGATCTGGAGATTTTTGAATGGTTCTCATTATAAGAAGGTTTGTTTCAAGACGCTGATTGCTGGGTTCAAAACTATGAAATCGGTTCGTAAAATGTTGGGTCTGGGCCTGAATTGCTACACTCCAATTTACAATAATCCTAACTTGCCAGAAATTTCTAAAGATTTAACAATTAAAAGATGGCCAAAATAAAGGCTTGATGAAACTTGGGGATTTTTATTCTCTATCCAAGATAGTTTCATTTGGAATTCTTAAAAGAAAGATATGATTTGGATTGGAGAGGTTTTTATAAGTATCTGCAAGTCCGTGATTTTTTACGGATAAAATGTGGCAGCCCGTCTGGCTTTATAAGCAACTCTGTAATAGACAATCTTAAAACGTAACATTTAACTATTGGCTTCCTGTATGATTCTCTTAATTCACTAATGTCGGATGATTTCGTAATACGGGCTAGGAAGTGGGAAGAGGAAATAGATATCTCCGAAGACTTATTTCTCCATTCAATCGAGCTTGCACAAAGTCTTTCTAGCGCTGCTTCAAGCCCAATATTATAAATCTTGCTTCTCTCTTTATTACACCCCTAAAAGGATTGCGAAATGGGGGACAGGTAGAGGGACTTTTTGCCCCCGATGTTCTTTGTACCAGGCAGATCTTAACCCCTTCCACGCTCATGACGAGCTCAGCTCGTCATGAGGTACGCCTCTCGTACACTCATGACGAGCTGAGCTCGTCATGTAACGCGGGTTTTAAAAAAAACTCAGCGCACCGCGGTAAATCCTACCGCGGCTAAGGTGTTAATCATATGTTTGCCTCCTGTGACATATAAGTAACTTGAAATTAGAGTTCGCAAACTTTATAAAAGAAGTGTTAGGGAGAGATATCCATCTCTCTTCTTCCCTGATCTGCCTTGGTGTGGATGAAGAGATTCGAGGGAAACCGGGAGAGCAACTTGTTTTCATAGGTATGGCGATATACCGGCTTTGCCTGGCCTCCGCCTGGTTGGATCCAATTCCACCAGGATATCAGCAATGGTTAACACGACTAGTGTCAAACTATAACTTTGAAAAAGCCATCTACGTAAAAAGAGGGTCTCGCTCTAGCTCGAAAGGCTTAAAGATCTGGGCACCTCGGACCAGATGGCTTGAGAGAACTCTTCAGCTTGGATTTTACCCAATGCGAATCACATCTACATTTTTTTCCTTTTCTTCTTTGTGTCCAACCATGGGGTGGGTGGGGTGAAAAATAAATAAAAAAGTGTGCATGAGGTAACTCATGACGAAATGCTGCTGATTTAATATGACCCCTTTTTTATTTTTTTATTTCCCTTTTTTCTCGCATTTGGTTTTCTTTTAAATATTGTACCAGTCTCGCTGGTTTGGGCAAACAGCATCTGTTGATTTCATGTATATATGTCTCTTTCTATGTAAATTGAAATGTTGGAAATTCGCAGCGCTATATTGTAATATTGTAATCATGCACTAATAAAAAATAAAAGAAGTCTGAAACAGAACATCCAGAATACAATTGCAAATACTTATTTGCAGTATGTTTCTTATTCCATAGGAAACCATTACTGCGTAAAATCTCATTTGTGTGACATTGTTGCTATCTGTAAAAATTGTTGACTGGAAAAGGCCTTACCAGATTACAATTTTCTTAGTGTTAAAAATTCTATAAAAATACCCATTATTTTTCTAAATTGGTCTTCAGTTTCTTCTTGTGTATGCCTCATTTATTGACTGTGTGTGTACAACAAACGCTTATCACTACCCTCTGATAAGCCTAAACTGTACATTCACACTACCACAAAAGAGAGTATTTGGGATTATTCATTTAAGCCATGTAAACCAATAAGGGTTGTTTGGGCTTTCTACATAGTGTACCTGATTTAGCTACACTACATCAAAAGACAGCTTCCTGCAACCACCCTTTAGTTTGAAATGAACATCTATTTCAAGGGAGCCCCTGCATAGGTAGACTTATTTTTGATTTGTGAGATGGCTCAAATAACCTTCCTATACAGACTCTGCTTTGCGAATTGATTTCAGAATCCTCTCAAAGTATAATTTGCATGGCTCTATTGCAAATCTTCCTTTTTGGGGCCTCTGCTAATGAGAAAACTAATGGTTTGAAAGCAAAGGAAGTTCATTCATTTGTTTTGGAACACATGAGATCATAGCAGCGTTTTAATTAGATTTGGTCATTTACTGAAGGTGCTTCACAGAGCGTTCAGGCCCTTCGCTGGTAACACTTTAACTAGGGGCCCAGATTAAGGGGAAGAGATGGAGGCTGAGCCGCTCCTGAACTTTCCTCCAAAGCAAATTTCTTCGCAATGTGGCTTTGTCTACATCCAGTACTGCTTATTTTTCTGCTGGGAAAGATGATTGTAAAATATACTTGTAAATAATAATGGATCTTTTCCGACAAGTGTGTATTGGAAAATGTCCCTACGTCACAACGCCTGGTTGATCAAATCTTCCCCAGGATTATCTCCAACTCAGCAGACACTTTCACATGTCCAATTTTATTCTATTGCAGCCGGACGTAGAACTCCTGTTTCAGAAAGTCAATGTTCTACATACAATTTCTGATCGCAAGAGTCGGACCAAAAAGCAACTCCATTTATCACAAATAAGTAACTCAAATTCATATTTAGACAGTGATTCAAAATGATGACTTTACAGATTAGAGTTGTGCTTCTGAAAAAAGACAACCATTTCTTCACTTTGTTTAATTTATTTAGCCTAATTTTACTTTTCGTGGAGATGCACAAAAGACGTGTCTGGTCTTTATCAAAGAGAACACCATTACTGTTCAAGTGACTTGCTTTCTAATTGAAATTTGCCTTATATTTACATACCAAATATTCCTGTATTTCGTTGATTGACTAGTGAACACGTACCTGTCTGTTAGGGAAATGGATCAACACACTTCAGAGTGCAGTCATTCTTCACAGCCTGTATTTCTTTCTGAACTGAGAAAAATCCAAACTTCAGATTTTTACTCCTCACTTGCATGGACTTGACAATGGAGAAATTGTGAAACTGTTAATCGCTGGACAGAAGCTATTCATTACAGAAATTGACTTGGAGGTGTGCTGTTTTGTGAGCACAGAGAAGTTCTATTGCATCTTATTTATAGCTTTTGTTCTGTTTATATCTTCCAATTCCATTGTTTTTAAACGGAAAAAGACATCTGGGTAAAATAAGAAGATGCGTATCTCACAGGGAAGAGCTGACTCAAACAAGTTGTGGCTGAAATGTTAAATTCCCCTACCTTGGAGTGCCCATATGCGAGATCTGTTAACTCGAGCTTGTGGTTGCATTAGGAGTCTTTTCCAAATCAAAATTCTCAAGGCTCTCCAGGCATGGGAAACAGCCATTACAACGAAGCCTTTACAACGAAATCGTTAACCACGCATGCAGTACAACGCATGCGTGGTTAACACGAAAGCCTTTACCACGCATACCTTTACTACGAGGTTTGTAGTAAAGGTATATGTGGTAAAGGTAAAAAGAAAAAAAAGAAACTCACCTGAAGTCACGTCGGGTATCAGCGTCGTTTAAGAGAAAACGGAAAATAAACTTCCGTTTTCTCTTAACGACGTATGACGTCACCACGCTAGTAATTGTGGTAAATGTAATGCGTGGTAAACAAATTCCGTTGTAACGCATGCGTGGTAAAGGCATGCGTTGCAACGGAATTCGTTGTAACGTCATACATTCTCCAGGCATCTACTTGGTATTGAGTGGCAAGCAACACTAACACAGAGGGCAAATACATTCTGCACGTTTTACATATATAGGGACTGAGATCATTGAGCCACACACAATAATTTTAAATGTATGGAACTGCCTTATAGTATGCTCCTCGAGATCCTGTGCCTTGCAAAAGCACACAATTAAAGCCCCCCTTCTTAAGAATTAAGCACAGAGAAGATCACTGATTGTAGCTGCCTCCAGAAATAGCAGAATTTTCTTTGAAGCAATGTAGCTTTGATCACGTATATCTCTCTGCCAAAGGAGAAATGGAAAATGCATTCTCGTCTCATCCTAGGCACCAGAACTAAGACCTCTGTGACATGATTTTGATATGTTGATGCAGGACATTTCTGTAGGCAGCAAAAAGTAGTATGCAACCCTTTTCAAAATCCCTAAACACATAAATGTGCTTTCCCACCAGCTCTTTTATCAGTGCGGTGTTAACAACCTTGAGGAGTGTTTCTACTTAATTTGTAGATTGACTTCATTGCAGACGTCTTATATTTACTTCCACAGGAACTTTCTGTGTCCAGTAATTTTAATTGTGTGTTTGTAAAGTCATTGAATATCTGACAGCATACCCTAAGTCACAATCTATTTTGAGATCACCAATTTGGAAACTGCAATCCCTTTGTTTTTTGGGGCATTAAAGAGTAGGAGATGTCTGGAAAACGTAAAGTATTTTGATTTGTCCCCTTGATGCTGATTGCACTTGTGGCTCTGTGCAAGGTGTTTTCAAACTAGGCAATAGGTTTAAAAATGTGCACTGGGAAATGTATTATTTGATGAAGATAAATTCAGTGCAATGTTGGGGAGAAAGCAGAGTTGTGTCCTTAAAACTATCTTGGTTCTTTAAAGAACATCAGACTCTAAATCGTAAATACTAGTTGACGTAATGGGCACTACAAAATCTTAATGTTTTTTGGAAAGAATAATGTGGGCACTACTAAATAGCTGCAATAGTTACCAGTGGAATGGACAAGAACGAGTAGTGTAATCCAACTTTAGTTACATTTATGCAGTATGGCACAAAACTTAATAATCTTCTCCAAATCTTTTTTAATGTAATCTCTTCTCCTATTTTCCCCTACTTTCCTGACCGTACTGCTGTGTAGTTTTAAAGACGAGGGAATTCTTTGCTGGAGAAGACACATTTATTTACCTGTGTTACCAGTTCTCCAACAAGACTATCTTCCTAAAATTCATGGGTACACTTCTGACCCTAATGTGGCAGCCAAGGGTTATACGTAGGCTGAAAAATTAACTGAGAGGTCCTAGCTGGTGCTCAGAAATTTGGGACTCACCGGCTCTATATAAAACAAGAAACACCTTTCTTCTAAGGACTTTAAATTTATTTTTTTATCTTTAGTTGGATTTATAATTAATCAATGAAAAATATGCAAGTAGTTTTGCTCCAGATTGAAGCCTGGTAATTGCAGTTTTTCTTGGCCAAGTAATCCTTTTCAAAGATTAATTCTAGTTAAGTAACTTTTTGTTTTCACGTTTTATCCGCATAGGTACCCTGGATGATCTTGTGGGACCTGCGCCACTTATCTCTTTTAATGAGGCACTTCAATACTTTCAAACTGCTGATCTCTCTGAGTGCCGGGTAGGTGTAGCATTTTGTGACGTATTGTGACTTTTGGACACAAAATAATTCTCAAGCCATCTCTGGTAATATGCATTTAGCCTGGTTATTTATTTACAGCATGAAAAATGCAGTGTAACTGCAAACCAGCTGAAACTGCTGAGGAGGTGATGTTTCCTTAGTTTCGATCTATATTTTTAGTTTCTGGTTCCAATAGTCATTTGACATGCTGACAGATGGTTGGTATTTAATAAGCTGAAATGTATGGTGTAGAGTGTTCTCTTTTGTTTCACTGATCTTTATCATACCTCTCTCTTTACAGAAAAACATACAGCCAACTGTGCGCAGGACGGGGCTGTCGGCCATCTCCCACTTCCTCTTCGGACCCCCGCGTCTGCATCGTGTTCTACAGGAAGAACGGGACTTGGCTCTTACTATTGCCCAGTGTGAGTCTCTGTTCAAGGTGGCAGACCTTCACTGAGCTCAAGGATCGTGGTCCAGGTCTTAACTATAGTGCTGGCCCACTGTCTCTTTTCTGTATCTTTGATTTCTCTGAGAATATTATTCTTGGATTGTTCAATTGCAGGACAAAGAAAGGTTACTCTTTGGTAGGGTTTCTAAAATGTGTAGGTTTGGGACCCCATGGGCCTCAGGACAGGGCTGCAGTAAGTAGCCTGATGTGTCCAGTTTAACTGTTATAAGTCGTAGCCAGAGCCACACTGGCTACCAGGTGTTTCTTTATAAATAAACCATGCAAAAAACAAATAGTTGCAAACACACTTTATAACCATTTGTTTCCGCATTGTTTATTTAGAGGTATTACAAGTAGGAATATGGCCGGCAGGTCCCCAGCAACAGAACTGACCCCTACCCTGCCACCCAACTGAAAGACCCGTAGAAGGTCAGGCCTGACTGTAAACCAGTTTAGTAATTAAAGTTTGTCAGAGGTTCTCAGCATTTTTTAGAATTCTGTTTGTTATGAGAAATTGGTGTCAGACCGTTTAAAATTGAGAAACCATGTTCTGTGGCGGTCTTATATTTGCTCTGGGTCTTTCCTCCAGATGTAGATTTCAACTTACCTGTACTATGCATATTCTTTGCCTCTTTATAAAGTACAACTACTATTTGCACTGGCGATAGAGCCACTCTCCATCCATCTATGATGCACTAAAGAGCCATGGGGCATCCCCCCAGGGCAGTGGTTCTTAAGCTGTGCGCTGGAGACCCATGAAGCCTACTCAGGGGGTCAGCGACTGCTTAAAAAATTAAATAGAATCAACAGATTGATAAAGAGTGTGTTTGTGTGTGTGTGTGTGTGTGTGTGTGTGTGTGTGTGTGTATATATATATATATATATATATATCTATATATCTATATGAATGAAAAAATCTTACTGAATATTGCACCGACAAGGAGTGGCATCAATTGAATTTAGAAAAGCTCCAACCATTCCCATTAAACTTAAGATTTTTTTTCTTCATTTTTGTTTCTAAATTAAATAAAATATTTCATCATTTGTGTGTTCTTTTTGAATGCGGGTTTCTGAATTTTTGTGTATTGTTTAGCGGTTGAAACCATTGTAAATGCCTAGGCTAAGGTCACCGGCTTCCAGCAAGGACTCGGTAGTGGTCCCTATATTCCAATAATGATTCACTGGAGGTGCCCGGCTCCAGTAAGGATTAAGTGGGGGCCCACAAAAGTCAAGAGGTTAATAACCACTGACCTAGGTATAGCACACAAACAAGATGCTGCTGGATCAGCCTTTTGAAGCCATGTGTCTTTGGAGTACATTGCCCCCATCAGGGATGGGCCTCTTGTTCATGCTTCTTCGCTGGCTTTATTATTTTGTCAGCTTGTCACTGTACCGGACTGTCAGGTTTTAAAGATCCCTAGACTGTTCTGGGTGATAAAGGTTAGAATACTGCTCAAGGCCAGGTAGCAATGGCTACGCTTCGCCTTCCCACAACTGCGGTCCGTTTGGGAGTACCGTACTGTGAGCATTACTTCCCTGCCTCCCAGCTCCAGTGGCTGTGCAGCTGTTTAGAGGGCACCACAACAACTCAGTAGCCTGGGCCCTTAATAGGATATTCTAGTATATTTGCCTGGGAAGTCACTGCTCGTCCTTCTCCTCGCTTGCTCAGGGTGACCTACCAGTGCTATTGCCGAATGTTGCGCCTGATAGCGTGGGCACTACACTACGCACCTGTCATTTTGCTATTGAGCCTGCTCCATTCTCGGCAATGGCATGGCTCTTGCTCTTGCTGCCATGACTCAGTGAGATGCCTTTGACATAGAGTCCTCCGGGGACCTCCCCCAAGAAGGCCTCCTGCTAAACTTTGAGGAGCTTGCTGAATAATATGGGATCCCTCAGGGTAAGTTCCTAACTTATAGTGTAACGCAACTATACCATCACCTCACGAGGTATTACCAACACTACATACCATGGGATCCGGGCATCACTTAATCAAGTGGATGACAAAAGCTCTTACTACACACATGAAATTTCATTTGACTCTATTGAGAGAGAAGTGGAAGGTAGAGCTGGAGGATGCATTCAGAGATGCGGAAAAGGACCATATATTAGCCCCCCTGCCACTGGGTCCAAGAATGCCAGATTCAGGCACATTTGTTTTTTATTTAACACGGAGCATACTCATCCCCTGCAAAACTCAACACATTTTGGGGGTAGCAGATATCTCCTGCCAGAGATGTGGGTCTGCGTTTGCAGATCTGTGTCATATGTTTCGGGAATACCCTGGACTGATGCATGTCTGGGCCGCGGAAAAGCGAATTTGTCTCACTTGTCTGTTCATGGCAATCTGGACATTTGGGAGGTGTGTCCCCAAGGTACATTTAAGCGTTCCAAATCCCCCCCAAAAAATAATCCCTGAACCGCTTTTTTGACTCAGCCCTGGTGATGCATTGTTATATCTCCTACTGCGGCAAGGGCAGTGCCCCTCCATTTGCGACTAAATGGTGCAGCTTAGTTCTTTTCTGGAATCAGTCCCACAGTACGGCTCGGGGCACGAGGAAGCCAGAGGATTTCAGAAACCTCTATTATCACTGGACTGGGATGAGCTGACCTCCATATTTGAGGGCTTTCCTAGAGATAATACCTTACTCCCTGTAGAGGGTGTGTCACAAATCCTATTCGGAGGGGGCACGTCCCACATCTTAGACTTACTGAGTATGCTAGTCTAGGCTCCCAATCATGTTCCTCATTAATCTGTTCCATAAACACCTGCGAACAGCTTAGGCACACCAGACTGTGTGCCTGCGGGCACAACTCCCTCTTTATCAGTTTATGCACTGTGCGCAAGCAACTGGCAGTGACGCGTACCTGAGGTGCACAGTATTATAGCACACTCATGCTTCCACCAATGTTAAGCCCCCACTCCCGCCCTCATTCAGTCCTATTAAGGTCAGTCTCCTGGACAGTGCCACCTACTGATGCCCTCATGTTTTATATGGTTGTAATGTTTTTTCTTACTCTGTGTTGGTGTCTTCACCGACCTGTAACTGATGATCCATTTGTGACCTGACATCACTGCTTACTTGGCTTATGACGGTTTTGCAAATGGAATGATGTTTGTATTGCAAAGTGTATCTAGTCATCGGTCTTTTCTATTTTTGAGAAGCACAAAAATAAACCAATTTTTTTTTAAAGGTTAATGTCCTTTGTTGTTGCGGTGTACCATATTAGCCAACTACTGTTTTTTCTGGCCTTTGTTCTGTGGGATGTTGCTGTATGGCTTGGCACAGTGGGAAATGCCATTGTGAGCTTGGTGATACTCCTCAGCATGACAAATCAGTGCTAACATAGATATGTGTGTGTGATGTATGTAGTGAGGTCTTCATGTTACCTGTAGTTTTTTCAGCATTTTATGTCAGACTTCTACAGTTGAAATATTTGGCTATTTTCTAGAGTGTTGCAAGTAATGTGTTTTGTTTTGTTTTTCGTTAACCGGAGTAAGGAGTGGTGATCATTGTGCCCTGTTAGTTAACTTTTGTATTTTCCTTTATTTTGTTGTATACCGTGCCCTACTACAACTCTTCCAATCATCTTTAACTACCATAAGAGTTTAAATATAATGTTCTACCATAGCAAATGCTAGTAAAATGCAGGAAATTTGGCGGGGCTGTGGTGGCTTAGGGGACTTTCGCCACATTTGGTGGGACTGCTCCGAGATTCTGTCCCATATTAAAGACGTATTGGGCTATCCAATTCCGAATTCCATGGAGTATGTCCTGCTGGGGCTAAGGGATCCTTTACTGGAACATCAAACGAGGGCTGATAAACGCATGGTATGGCTGTGTTTAGGGGCGGCCAAGTTGACGCTAGCGACCGCCTGGAAGAGCCCATCTGCTCCGGCTATTTCATTGTGGCATGCACGGCTGTGGCGCCTTTTGAGTATGGAGAGATTGTCTGATATATTTATGGGGAACTTCAAGAACTTCATATTTACCTGGGGTCCCTTGGTGAGGTTCCTCTCTCGGGGTCTCCCTTCTGCAGTTTGCCCCCCGGCACTTCGTGCACTACACCTATTTCAAGTTTAACCATTCGGTGTGGGTGGTTGTGATGTGTGGATGTTGGTCGCCACCTCCAGGGGAAGGGTGTGGGTGGGGGGGGGGACTGGGGGGACGTTGGGGGGTTGTTGTTACTCTTGTTGCGACATGCTTCTATGTGGGAGTGTCCGAGCGGCGCTCCTATTTGACACCAGCTTGCCTTGGGGACGCCTTCTCGAGCCCGATGGACACTCGTTACGGACTTGCCGCACTCATTGCTTTAGTGACCACGAACATTGATATGTGAGGCAACATATCTTATTTGTATGGGGGGCGCTATGGCCGGGTTCCTGGCATCCCCTATGTGGGAAATGTGGCGTTATGTCGCCTGTTATGTGGTTCATCTCCTTCTTTCTCCCCTTTACTTTCTACCTTTTCTTTCACTCTTGAGCAAAATACCAAAATAAAACTTTTACAAAAAAAAAAATGCAGGAAATATTTTTTGTTATGTTTTCTAGACGTTCAAGCAGTCTGAAACCTGTGAGTGTTTTTGAACGGTTTAACACTTCTGCTAAGCCTAAACTTCTCCTTGCAGGCGCTCTCGACACAAGTCAGAAGGTGCACATGCGAGTTTTGCAGACAGTGTACAAGAAGCTAACCGGTTCAAGATTTGACTGTCCCCGCTTTGGAGCCCACTGGGAGCACCTCGGTTTTCAAGGTGAGTAGTCCCATATTCTGCAGCTGGTCAATTTTGTATAAAACTGACACTTCTGCACTGATTGGCTCTTCTGCAGTTACAGGTTTGTAGACTATCCACTCCCATTGGGGTGATCTGGAATAATGGTCCCTCTGTCTTGTGTGTGAAAATAATACTTGGTGTAAACCAGACACGTCCTGAAACTCACCAAATGCATTATCTTTTCATTCCAGAAGCACACCTGGTAGTGGTGCTTTTTCATATCTGATAGAGAATACTAGCCGCAGACTCCTTAACGTAGAATTATCCCCAGGCGTGAGACTGGATCCGGATTTTTTTTTCACAGCATCCCAGCGCGCCGGGGTAACAGCATCACGCGACTCCGCCCTGGCGTTGTCCGCGTACGTGACATCAGCAAGGTCACATAAGTCTCACCCTGACGCACCTACGTCAGTTTTTTCCTTTTCCGCGTGCAACGCGGATCTGGATCGTGCACCTGGCCTGTTTCGGGCCTTTCCCTTTCGCTTGTTGCCTGTGTGTGAGAACAGTGCGAATGCCTTCGGGCTTTAAGATGTGCTCGTCTTGTGCGCGCCAGATGTCGGCGACGGATCCTCACCCCATCTGCATGTGGTGTTTGGGAGAACACCACAACTCCACTGATTGTGAGGCGTGCCAGCATATAAAACCGAAGTTCCAGCGGGAACGCCGGATGAAACCTCTTTAAGCCTGCATGTCCAGGTAGGCGTCCTCACCACACCCGGCCCCTGCGGAGGGTTTCAGGAATTGCCTCCTCCGCCTCCGTCTTCGACATCGTCCTTCTCCCAGGCCGCAAAACCGTAGCTCACCTGTCGGTAAGTTCGCAGTTTGTCCCCGAGGGCTCGTTCCCGGCCTGTTGGGGGCGCGGGCTCTCCGCGGGTGGTGCGGCCCGCGTGTCGTCCCCCTATCCACCTTTTCCCGGTGTGGGGGCGTCTAGAGCCCAGATGGAGACATATATGCGGCGGCCTTGCAGGCCTCGCTGGCTTCTCCTCCTCCTCCTCCTCCTTCTTCCCCATCTGGGACGTCTGCGGATCGATCCCTTGCCGTGTGCGGGCCATCTGCGGCGTCACCTGTGGCTCCGTCCCCAGCGCCGACTGGCTCGGATCCAGGTTCGGAGGATGTGGTGCCATTGGGGTGCGGCCTTCGGGGGTCCTTCCTTCGGACCACAGCGCCTCTGCTTCGCCGCAAACTCCTGCAGGAGTCCCTGTGGTGTCGCGGGAGGTTGCAGGGGCTCCGGTCACATCCCCGGGACTGGCTCTCGGGACAGGCGGTGGCCTCGTCCAAGGCCAAGGTGACACCTCTTAGGCGCCGGCGGCTGCTGGTCCTGGCGGCGCCACAGGGGCTGGCGAAGGGCCCTTCTTGTCCCGTCATGGGCCGAGGCTGGCGGGGGACCCCTCGCCCCTCCCCAGGTCCCTCTCGCCTCTCCACGCAGGCGTCTGCTTCGTCTGAGGTCGGGTCGACGCCTTTCCGGTGCCGTTCCTTCGCCGCCCCGGTCTCCTGCGCCGTGCGCTGTGGCGGAGGCCGGTCTAGCATATCCCCTAGCGCCGGACGACGATGTCCTGCCTCAGATTGTGGACTCTACGGCGCCAGGCCGACGTCTTGTCGTTGACTCATCTTCGGAAGCCTCCTCTTCTCCAGAGGTTCGGCGCTTGCTTGTTTCCTCCTCGCCGGAGACGGGCTGCTGGGTCGTGGCTTTTTTCTCCGACGTCATCTAAGGACGGCTTCTCGCCGTCAACGCAGCCACGGTCTTCGCCCGAGGCGCCGCAGGTCCCCCACTCCTTGGTCCCTCTTCCTCCTTTCCGGACCTGGCCCTTCCTTCCTCCGGTTGCCTTGGGGGACGGCCGCTTTAGCTTGCAGCCGTCTCCTACTAAGGAGCTGCTATCTCCACTGTGGGGCCCTACGGAGGCAGGTGCTGCCTTTGCTCGTGCTGTTTCCACGGCTGTGGGAATCTTGCGCATGGGTGATCCAGCTGCCCATTTCCCCACGGATTATCCTCTGGAGGTCCTCCATCAGGGTTCTGGTGGTAGGGAGCTGCTGCTTCCCTTCGAGGGTTCGCTCCATTCTTCTCCGCCCCACCACGGGGGACCCAGTGCCCCAACACCTTCTGCACCGCCACCATCCGGCGCAGCAGGATCCTGTGTGTCTTTCCCTCCACCCTTCTACTAGGGACCCTCTTTTGCAGAATGCCTTCCCCTCTCTGCCACCACTGTTGTCTCCCCCGTCGCGGAAGGCCTGCTGGCTTGACTCCTGGGGGTGTAATGTGTTTGCCTTCACCAGTGTGGCTCTGCGGGCTCTTAACACTCTGTGTGTTTTGGCTAGGGCCACTTCTTGCTTGTGGGACTCGGCGGAGTCCCTTATGTCTGCCGCTTCTCTGGAGGGTGCCTGTGTTGATTTGCGGCACCATGTGTTGGCTGGCCGGGAGCTGGCGGCGTTTATTCTTCGCTCCGCTCTGGACATCTCGGAGGTGCTTGGTCATGCCATGGCTTCTTCGATCGCACTTCGTCGACATGCCTGCCTTCGGGACAGTGTGATCCCAGAGAACATTCGAGAACGGCTGGTGGACCTTCCCTTCAATGGCAGGCTTTTGTTCCACACCCTTGCGGACTCTGCCGTTCAGAGGTTCTTGGCGGGGCTTCGGCCTCCTCCTCCTTCTCCCCCTCAGTGACCTGTGAGTTGATGTGGTTTTTCGGGAGGTGTTCTTCCGTTGGTGTGGGTCGCCCCAGTTGTGTGATCTGTGTAATTACTGTGCATTCGAGTCTTTTTTCTCAGACTGTGGTGTTGTTGGCTGCTGGCTGGCCCTTTTTGAATATTTTTTTTTTTTTGGGGCTTTTGCTACGCCGTGTTGGCCCTGAGACTAGGCCTTCTGTTATTCTTATTGACTGATTGGCAAGCCGTCTGCGGGTTCTCCGCAGGTCTTTCTGTTGTCCTCTGCTGCGGAATGTTTTTTCCTAAGAGGGTTCCTATGTCTGTGGGGGAATGGTAGCTATTATATAGCTCTGTCTTGTGCTGGGGAGGTGTGGTCTCCTTTCGGACCTCTGCTCTCCGTGGCATTACGGTATGTTCCAGGTGCAATCCTCTTGCTGATAGTTTTGGATTGGCTTGAGTTGCTCCCCGGGCTGTCTTTCTCCGGGGTCACTGCGTTGTTGGCCTGGTCTGGCCTGCTGTCTGCGGCCTTGCGTCATGGCTCTGCCTAGTTCCTCTTCTTTTTGGGCCGTGTGTGTGGACTCCTCCCTTGGGGATTTATCCGGGCCCTTCTTGGCCTTCCTGGTCTCTGTCTTCGGCTGGCGCCTGGCTTGCCCTGAGTACACCGTTCTGTGGTGTTGTCTGCGTCTGGCCATGCATGCCGGTGCCGACCTACTGTTTAAATGCACCATTGTGCCTTCTGGCACTTTTAGACAGTCCTCCTTGCCTTGTCCGTTTCTTCCAGTGGGCCCTGCCTTCAGTTCTGCCTCTCTTCCCTAGGGGTTGAGCTAGTTCTTGAGTTCCTTGCCCCTCTTCGGTGCAGTCTGTCCCTGCGGGATGCTGGGCGGTTCTCTCTGGGTGTCCTTGGGCTACCCTTTCTGCTTCTGCCTGCCTCATTGTTGAAGGTGCCGTTCTGTCTGGCCTGTTGCCTTCTGGCTGTGTAAGGCTTAGTTGCCCTCTTCACTGGGCGTGTTCCCGGTGGGGGGGGGGGGGGGGGGCTTGCCTTTGCTCTACCTCTTTTCCTTGGAGTCTCTAGGTTGCTCTTTTTCCTAGGTGCTCCTCTTCCTTTTTTGGGCCTTGGGGCTACTGGGGGAGGTTCTTGATATCTTGAATGGGTGTGGGGCGCTCTGGCCTCCTTTCGCCTTGCCCCTGTTTCTCCTGCTGATGGACGGCGGGCTGCCTCTCCTTGTCTTCCCGCATCCCCTCTGGGGTTGGTGGTCTTCTAGATGCAGGGTTTTCCCTTGCCTGGGGGGACAGGGCTCTTTTATCCGTGGGCCTCGTCCCCTGTGGGACCCTCTATTATGTCCAGGCTGGTGTGGTCCTCTTGCAGACCCTCCTTCCCCTTGGGTATGGCTAGGGTATCTATTCTACGTTAAGGAATCTGCGGCTAGTAGTCTCTATCAGATGTACGAGTTACTTACCTTCGGTAACGATGTATCTGGTAGAGACGATTCTAGCCGCATTTTCCTTCACGGCCCGCCCTTCCTCCCCGTTCTGCGAGGACCTTTGGCTTGGTCTTCTGCATTTCCCTCCCTGTGGGTGGCTATGTCTTCAGTGAGTACATTCTGTCGCTCTTTCTGACAGGTTGTTCGTCCTGTTTACTTGTTCCTTTCTTCCCTTTTTGGCACATTGGAGGATAGGTTTATAGGTACTTCTGTGCCCTTGTGCTGTAGTTGGTGCCTACCTTCTACTCCCCCCCCCCCTTCCCCTTTCATTACTAGGGGTTCTGGCTCCCTTTGCTATCTTCTAGGTTGGGGTCTTTTGGCCTGGCCTCTGCCCCTGTTCCTTATTATGGGGCTGTCACATTCTGTGATGGCGCTGTCTTGGAGTCTTTTCGTGCCTTGTTTGTCCCGGACTGGTTCCCCTTCATTGTTATTAGGTGGGGTTGGAGGCCTGCTGCATGTTATCATGACGTTTTTTCATATATTCCTTGTCTCCGGGGGGGCTATCGCCGTACTGGCAGGGTTGCTGTTCAGGGCAGTGCTCTGTTCTTTCTTCTTTCCCTGCCTTTGGGTGCTGCAGTGTCTGGCACTACTCCTTATGGTGTTGTTCCTCACCATTCCTTTTTCTAATTTTTCTGCTCTCTCGCACATTGTTCCTATATTCTCAGTTTTGTCTGATGGCTCCGCGGAAAATTTCTCAGAAGAAAACTGTCGTAGGCGTGCCGGGGTGGGACTTATGTGACCTCGCTGACATCACGTACGCGGACAACGCCAGGGCGGAGTCGCGTGATGTCATCCCCCCGGCGCGCAGGGATGCTGTGGCAAAAAAAATTCCGGATCCTGTCTCATGCCTGGGGATAATTCTACATTAAGGAATCTGCGGCTAGAATCGTCTCTACCAGATACATCGTTACCGACGGTAAGTAACTCGTACTTTTGGAATCAGTGTTTTTTACTTATTGACTGTGACTTGGTTTATTTAACACCTTTTATTTTGAAGAAACGGTGGCTTAAAAATGTTGATACAACCCTCCTCATCAGGGAAACAGAAGTGCTAACAAGATGCCTTGGTTGCATTTGTAATCTGTCAGATCATGCCGCTTCCAGATTCCATAAATGCGACTCTTTCATGCCCGACTAAAGACAATCTAAGGGTTCTCTCTTACTCTTTCCTCACAGTACCTTCCGTGAGGCAAGTTCATTAATTTGAAAAATGCAGGTAACGTTCTTGCTCTTTTAAGAGCTCGAGAGAAGATGGCGCCTCCCACTTCTGGGCTTTGCCCCATTCTCCTAGTAGTTAGCTGGCTCATACTTCCACATCATCAGCATGATGCGCAGAATATTTCCTCTGCTACCGGATTCCTTCAGAAAAACTTTGGTGCAAGCCCTTATATTGAGTCGTATTGACTACTGTAACGGACTGCTCCTTTCTGCTAATGAAGGAGTTCTGGATAGGCTCCAGGTGGTCCAGAATACGGCAGCTCGCCTTGTCCTAAATGCTCCCCCTAGAACAGCATCAAAACCTCTATTACAGAAACTACACTGGTTGAGCATCCGACAAAGAGCCAAGTTTAAGATATGTTGCATTATCCATAAATGCTTAAACGGAAATGGCCCTATATACCTGGAGCAGAAATTTACCCCCTACACTCCCTCCAGATCGTTGAGATCTAGTGAGAATTTTCTGTTGGCAGTACCTCGTGCAAAAAAAACCAGACATGGAGGGAAAGCTCTATCTGTTGCAGGACCCACACTGTGGAACAAACTGCCTCTGGCCCTCAGGCTCTGCACAGACCATTTAAAATTCAGGAAGCAACTGAAAACTCTGCTGTTCATTGATAAAATCTAGACCTTTCCCCTCATCTGCATATTTATTTAGACTCTATTTGGTATCACAGCGCAGAGATACTCCGGTTGGAGTCGATTCCAGCGCTATAGAAACATATAAATAAATAAATAAAGCCAGCTCTTTATATAGTGAACTAAAATGAAGTACACTGTGTAATGATTCCAGGCAACCTTTATTGGTTTACAGAGGAAAAATGTATTATACTAAATGCTGTCTTTTGTGGTAGTATGAGCAAGCAGGTCATGCTTATCAGAGGATAGTACTTAGCATTTGTTGTACTCACAGAGGCAATAAATGTGACACACACTCAAGAATAAATCCGGGGCCAATTTTGGAAAATGTCATATTTTATATAAAGTGTGATACCAAGAGCTTAGTTATCAAGTAAGTACTTTTTTAAATATTGTTTTTTGCAGGTAAGTAAACACTTCACTTCAATGCGTCTTTACGGAGCAGTGCTCCCTTTAGGAGAAAAGGCATATTTTGCATACAGTTATGTTCGAGGCATGTGGGCTGCTGAATTCATATCTGTAGCCTAGATCGCCGCCTAGTGTTGGGTCCGGATGATTGCACATTGTTGTCCTGGAAGAGTCTTCGAAGTATCACGAGTTAGGTGGCTCCTCCCCTGGACTACAGTGCGCATGGGCATCGACTCCATCCCCAGATTGTTTTTTTCCGCCATTGGGTTCGGATGTACTTTCGTTCTCTCCAGTTCGGAATCGACAATATTCTCTAGGCCAAAAGGCCTTTTTCTCCTATCGTCGGTATTGTTTGCGTTCGGTGCCCGGTTCTGTTCGGACTCACATCCCGAGTTTGACATCCAGGGAGTCGCGTGGCTCTTTGGTGATCGAGGCCCAGTCGGCGCAGCAAGACCCTTGACGACGCGACATGGAACGGAGCCCGTTCAAGAAGTGTCCCGTGTGTGGATCGAAGTACCCACACATTGACGTCCACCCGGTGTGCAACAAGTGCCTGTCGCCGGACCACGATGAAGCCAACTGTCTGGCTTGTTAACGGTTTCGTTCGAAGAAAACGATTCTGCTTCGGCGCGTGGCGCGCATGGAGGCCCGGCAGTCGGCACCAGCACCGGTGGACATCTTCGACAGCGAGGAAGCAGACGAACACGACGTTCAACTGCAGATTTCACCTCCAGCAGAAGAAATCGACTACGACTATCAAGTGGATGTCGAAGGCCTACCCGTAGAAGAAGTCGTCGACGAGGTAGGAGACGGTGATGAGGGCTATGAGGCCATGGAAGATAGCTCAGAGGAAGAGCTATGCCCCGTTCGAACTCTTACGAAGGCTCAGGTCGAGGGATCGCCTATTGGCCTTACCCAAGACCTTCTATCAAAATCCCCGGCCCCGCCTCCCGGCCCGGCTACGGACACTTAGACGGAGCCGCCATTACCGAAAACGAAACCGAAAGTGAAACCTTCGGTGTCCACACTACCTAAAGTGGTTCAATCGCTTTCGAAACCGAAACCACCTGCTCCACCGTCCACAGCCTCGTCCTCCGAGGTGTCGGAACAGCCCAGGCCGAAAAAGCCTGTTGACCCGGCGAAGTCTGTAAAATCCGTCCAGCCAAAGCAGACCAAGGGCGTCGAGCATAAGTCCAAAAAGGCCGTCGAGACACAGTCAAGCAAGGGCGTCGAGCCGAAGTCCAAGACGGGCGTCGAGCCGGAGCCAAGCAAAGGCGTAGAGCCAAGGGCCGCAAGAGGCGTCGAGCCGAAGACCAGCAAGGGCATCGAGCCGAAGCCTGGTGCCCCAAAGGCGGTTGCCCAGGCCGCCGACACAATCAAGCCTAGGACCGAACAGCCCAAGGCATCGACGCTCGACTCTTCACACGTGGGTGGACCAAGATCTTCTGTCGTGTCGACGAAGCCGTCCGCTTTCTTCACGAAGCAGGTCCCGGACTCCCTGAAGCGTATCAGGGACAAGGCTTTGGCGGAGGACCCCAAAACACCTTCCGCACCGAAGCAGTCGGTCCCCGCCTCCAAGTCATCGACGCCACTCCTCTTCACGTTGCCGCCGAAGGTGGCACCGAAGGCATTCGCACCACGGGCGGCACCCGAAGCGACCTTGCTGAGTGCTGCGGGGTCCAAGGCCACTCTCCCGGCTGGGGGCTTGATTCATCGACCACCATTAATGGAGGACCAGTCGGAACGTTTCATCGATGCCGACACTGGGAAGCTTACGCTTTACAAGCGGAAAATTACTGCGACAACGCCTTTGGAGTCATACACCATTCCTCTAAAGCGCAAAAAGCCTGCATCAGATTCACCGGTCTTGGTCGAACCACTGACTCCTCGGACTCAAAGGGTTGCCACACCCTCACCAGCTTATTCGGATGCCGAGGATGCTGGGGATCAGGACGAGGAATACAGCTTCCCGGCCCACACAGATCCTGATGAACAACAGGACGCATGGGTGGACACAGGGGACCAGGGGGATCAGCAACCCGCCCTTGATCCTCAGATATACAATGTCAAGACCTCTCCCACTGAGGATTCTGCGGCATTCAATGCCTTAACTGAAAGGGCGGCAAAAAACCACGACGTTGAACTGCATGCTGACCCTGTGGAGGTGGACTTCCTCTTTGACACTTTTTCAACAGCTGAAAAGACTGTAAAAACCCTCCACATGCTAAAAGGGGTCCTCAAACATGCTGCGGACATCTTCAAAGGGCCCACACGGGCAAGGGGTGGTCAACCCTAGAATTGAAAAAAAATACCGACCGGCACCTGGCGACCCCACCTACATCAAAGGCCAGTTGCCATTGGACTCCTTGGTCGTTTCTAATGCCCGCAAAAGGGCGAATTCGCAGACCACTGGTGAAGCTCCTCCCCCAGACAAAGAGTCCAAAGTGCTAGAGGCATCGGGGAAGAGAGTAGCAGCTCAAGCGGCCAATATCTGGCGTATCTCTAACACGTAGGCACTCTTGGCTCGGTACGACAGGGCACACTACGACACACTAGAGACCCTGTTGCAACATCTCCCCGACCAATATAAGGAGGCTGCGGAGATGCTTATCCAGGAAGGGAAGCTCATCTCCAACGCTTCAATTAAGTGTGCACTGGACGTGGCGGACACTGCGGCCAGGGCAATAAACACCAGTGTGATGTTAAGGCGTCAAGCATGGCTCAGAATCTCCGGATTTAAGCCTGAGATCCAAACTACCATCCTCAACCAGCCAGTTAACCCTGACAGATTATTTGGTCCAGAGGTGGATACAACCTTGGAAAAAATAAAAAAGGATACCGAGACTGCGAAGTCCATGGGCGCTCTCCAATCCCAACAGTTTCGGGGGAGCACTTTTCGTCGCTCAGGCAATAGGGGTGTTTCCAGAGGCCAAATGTCCCAGCAAACACAATTCAATAAAGGTGGGGCGCAATCCTCTTACCCCAAGCAAAATAGAGGAGGTTATCGTGGCAACAACACCAAGGGCAGGGGCAACAACAACTCCCGTTCCTCTGCCTCCAACAAACAGTGACGCCCTGTCACTGCCCCCCGACCATTCCACACCTGTCGGGGGGAGACTCCAGCAGTTCCTGCCAGTCTGGAAATCCATCACCACAGACAGGTGGGTCAGGAAACTTATCCAGTACGGTTATTGTTTGGAGCTCACATCCACTCCACCCAACATACCACCAAAACACCGTCCTATGTCCGCAGAGCATTTGCACTTATTGCAGCAGGAAGTTCTTGTCATGCTGCAAAAAGGTGCTATAGAGCTCGTGCCGGTGGAGGAAGAGGGCACAGGAGTGTACTCCCTGTACTTCTTAATCCCGAAAAAGGCCTATTCTCGACCTCCGGCCCCTGAACCAATACATTCTCTCGGAACACTTCCACATGCTTACGCTGCAGCAGGTTCTTCTGTTACTCACTCAGGGGGACTTCCTCGCAACCTTGGACCTCAAGGATGCTTACTTCCACATTCCACTCCATCCATCACACAAAAAATACCTCAGGTTCACCATTCAAAATAGGCATTATCAATTCAAGGTCCTTCCTTTCGGAGTGACCACGGCCCCCAGGGTGTTCACCAAATGTCTGGCGACAGTGGCTGTGCACCTCAGGAGGCAACACATCCATGTCTACCCTTATCTGGACGACTGGCTGGTGCAGGCAAAGTCGGCCCAGCAGTGTGCCGCCGACATGTCCCACACCATTCACCTTCTTCACGGTCTGGGCTTCTCCCTAAACTATCCAAAGTCGCACCTTCAGCTGGCCCATGTGCGGCAATATCTGGGTGCAACAATCAATACTCTGGCAGCCACGGCTCAGCCAACTTTAGCGCGGATCAACAACATCCAGTCGCTAATCCACCAGTTCAGACCGCAACACTCTCTTCCTGCGAGAGTGTTCATGCAGTTGATAGGCATGATGGCCTCCTGCATTTTCATAGTCCCGCACGCGAGGTTACATATGCGTCCGCTCCAGGAATGCTTAGCGCATCAGTGGAATCAGGCTCAGGGGCAGTTGAAAGACCTAGTGTTGATCACCGGTCGGGCATACAACTCTCTACATTGGTGGAATCCACACAACCTTTGCAAGGGCCGACCGTTCCAAGAGCCTGTCCCACAGATCATCCTGACGGCGGACGCGTCTCTCCAGGGATGGGGAGCTCACGTGCTCCACTACACAGTGCAGGGACTATGGACAATACAGCAAAAGAAGATGCACATCAACTACCTAGAACTGATGGCAATCTTCACGGCACTGAAAGCATTCAAAGTACATCTGTGCAGCAAGGTCGTGATGATCCGGACGGACAACATGACAGCCATGTACTACATCCAGAAGCAGGGAGGTACACACTCTCCACAGTTGTCTCATCTGGCTCAGAGCATGTGGAAGTGGGCCATTCAGAGGAACATCTTCCTCATGGCAGAACACCTCCCGGGCACAGAGAATCAAATGGCGGACCTGCTCAGCAGGTACAGCCACCAAATGCACGAGTGGGAGATACATCCATCAGTACTCCGCCCGTACTTCCAGCAGTGGGGTCATCCACAGATAGACCTGTTCGCCACAAGGGAAAACGCAAAATGCCAAAGCTTTGCCGCCAGGTTCCCTCACCCACAGTCGCAAGGCAATGCGATATGGATGAACTGGTCAGGCAGATTTGCGTACGCTTTTCCCCCAGCACCTCTCATACCGCTGGTGGCAAGAAAGCTAAAGCAACACTCGATGACACTCATCCTAGTTGCTCCGACGTGGGCACGCAAGCCATGGTACACCACGTTTCTAGAACTCTCCGTGGTACCGCATCAAAGGCTACACCTCACGCCCAGGCTTTTGACGCAGAGCCGTGGCGACATTCAGCATCCAGATCCGCAACAGCTCAACCTGGCGATCTGGCTCCTGAAGTCTTAGAGTTTGGCTACCTTAACCTGCCCCCTGAATGCATGGATATCATACGGGAGGCGAGGAAGCCCACTACCAGAGCTTGCTATGCAGCAAAATGGAAGGGGTTTGTCATTTACTGTGCAAAACACAACATCAACCCGCTAGATGCATCCACTCCCAAAATCATCTGCTATTTGTTACATCTTTACAGATGCAATCTCGCATACGCTTCCATCAGGATACACTTATCCTCCATAGCGGCTTATCTCCAGAACAGGCAGCATCTCTCCCTTTTCAGAGTGCCTGCCATTAAAGCCTTCCTGGAAGGCCTGAAGCGGGTCATCCCTCCCAGGACCCCGCCAGCTCCTGTATGGAACCTCAATGTGGTCCTCACCAGGTTGATGGGCCCACCTTTTGAGCCTCTACATTCATGTGAGATTCAGTTCTTGACATGGAAAGTGGCTTTTCTCATTGCCATTACGTCTCTGCGACGTGTTAGTGAGCTACAGGCGCTCACTGTACAAGAGCCATTCATTCAAATTCACTCCAACAGGGTGGTGCTGCGCACTAACCCTAAATTTCTTCCTAAAGTGGTTTCGCAGTTCCATGTCAATCAGACCATTGAACTGCCCGCATTCTTTCAGATTCCAGAAACAGTTGCCGAAAGAATGCTCCACACTCTTGATGTCAAACGAGCCCTTAAGTACTACATCGATAGGACCAAACACTTTAGGAAAACACAACAACTCTTTGTTGCCTTCTCAGCCCAGCACAAAGGCAACCCCATTTCCAAAGCAGGTATAGCCAGGTGGATCGTTAAGTGCATTCAGATTTGCTATCACAAGGCTAAGCGCACTTTAACGGTCCCTCCAAGAGCCCACTCCACCCGGAAGTTGGGGGCCTCTATGGCTTTCCTTGGTAATATCCCTTTGGAAGATATTTGTAGAGCAGCCACATGGTCTACACCACACACATTTACTAAACATTACTGTGTAGATGTGCACTCCAAGCAGCAGGCAGCTGTAGGGCAGGCTGTTCTTAAAACACTTTTTCAAACTTCTGCAGCTGGCACAGGCGGCCGCCGTTAATGGAGGGACTGCTATATATTCTATGCTACAGATATGAATTCAGCAGCCCACATGCCTCGAACTGAATATGCTACTTACCAGTATGCATCTGTTCTTGGCATGTAGGGCTGCTGACATTCATATCGCCCGCCCTCCTCCCCGGCGCCTGTAGCGGCTGCAGACTATTTACATTTGCTCTTAGCATGGCCATCGCTTACACTCTTACACTCCATCTTTGCCACAATGGCTAAAAACAATCTGGGGATGGAGTCGATGCCCATGCGCACTGTAGTCCAGGGGAGGAGCCACCTATCTCGTGATACTTCGAAGACTCTTCCAGGACAACAATGTGCAATCATCCGGACCCAACACTAGGCGGCGATCTATGCTACAGATATGAATGTCAGCAGCCCTACATGCCAAGAACAGATGCATACTGGTAAGTAGCATATTCATTACAGTCTGTTTCTGTGGGTCACCTTTCAGACTTAGGGTAATAGGGGGCCACGGTCCAAAGTACCACCAGCAGTTACCTGTTACCTCATTTGGGGTGTCCAAGTGCAGAAGGGAGGGTTAGGTTTGTAGCTGTGTGCATAACGCCAGTGGAAAGAAGGGGGCTACCTGGAAATGAGCTGCAGAGGGGGACTTAGGGACAAGTCAGGAAACTCTGAATGGGGGGGGGGGGGCTGGGTCACATTGGTGCTGGGGATTAGAGGGCACAGCTGGTTCTTCGGTACCCGGGCTGGGGTTTTGGGGACAAGTCAGGAAACTGAATGGGGGGGGGCTGGGTCACATGGGTGCTGGGGATTAGAGGGCACAGCTGGTTCTTCGGTACCCGGGCTGGGGTGCTCAGTTGCAGAGTGGAATTGTCAGCTGGGCTTTATACGTCCTAGGGCCTTGCGATTGTCGGTTTCGCCAGGTGAGGTTGCAAAATCAGGACAGCTGGGCCACTCTGGAGGCGGGCTCAGCGGTGCTGGTGTCCCTCGATGACTGCTTGGTCTCGGTACAGTGGGAATCCTTATTGGACTCACACAAGCTCTGTTTGCTGCAAGAGGTGCGGTACCCCTGGTATTCGTCCTGTTATATTCGTGGGTTAGCGAAGAAGCTTATCTCTCTAATATTGTCCTCACAATAACATTTCAGCTGTGAACCTTTGCACATATTCGCATGTACGACAATGTTGGATTAGTTTCTCTGAAACTACTTTGTTTACAAATCCAGCTTTGAACAACATTATCACGATGTCTTGAACATCCTGTACTAGGCCTCTTTACGCACTATGTACAAATGCCGTCCTATCTTCATCCATGGGGCAACAGAGCTATCTACATATCCATGCCATCGCTAATCTACACAGACCTTGCAAGGCTGCTTTCTTTTATAAATAATGAGCATCCCAATAGATTAGTTGAAACACGTCAACTGTCTCTGCGGGTCCCTACATGCTGAGATTTCACCACACAGCGATCTGACATCTCCGTTGTGATTAAGACGGGCTACTACATTCTCTCTCACCAGAAAATGGGGTTGGCTAGCCCCTGGGGGGATGCTTGGCTTTACACCTACACACAATCTTGGTACAGTAAGAGTAGGGTTCTGCATAATAGGAGTTCACCAGATTACTACCTTGTTATATGCCTGCATATAAACACTGTTTTTGCACTGTGGTAGAACTAGATCTACTATTTACGCTTTTGGTGCTAGTAATCACTTTCATCTGCCTCTATCTACTGATTATTGCAGCACATGTTTTCTATACAAGGATAATTTGTGTTCAATAAATATGTTGAAAAGGTCCCACTGTGTATTCTGTATATTTCTCTAAGAACAAGTGAGCATGAGTGACTTAGCGAAAGATTCCAATCTAGTTCCACGATCCCTGAGGGTTCAGGGTTGTCATGTTTATGTCTTATACAGTGATTGCCAGAAACCATTTCCTCAAGGTTAGGGGGCTTACGGTGGCACTGTGAGCTAGGTGGCCTATAGGCCAATATATTCTGCAGGGGTGTCTGGCATCCGTCAAGGAATCAAGCCCCTAGATTAGGTTGGCAAACCAAATACGCAGATGCTACTAATTAGTAGGAACTACACGACAGTCCCCTGTGGCTCCGGTTGGTTCTGGTGTCCTCTCACACTGAGGCGGGACAGCTCTGACATTCAGGAGCACAGGTACCTTTTCCTGAAGGGCTGCTGTGTCAGGCTGGCCGGGGACTGGCAACTCGGTGAACCAGACTTTGCTTCTTTGGTGCATGCGGACTACAGGGGAGTAGGTCCTCTACTCCAAGGAAGATTGCTGGCAATTTAGGAAGGGCTGTCTATCTCCTGGGGTTCTTGGAAGATCTTCAGCTGCAAGACGAGTCGCTGTGCACGATTGTTGAGACTGGTGCAGGCAGAAAGGGTTTGGTGCATAAAGTCCACAGCAAGTCTTCAGTTCTCACTTTTCTCGCTGCTCTTCTTTGGATTTTTCTTCCAGATCCGTCGAATCCGAGTTCCTTGTGTCAGGGGTGCCACCGAAATATTTAATTTAGGGGTGTTAAGGGGAGTGACAGGTAGTAGCCCATGGGCTACTTACCTTTACAGTGACGACACCCTCTATATGGCC
The DNA here is from genome assembly GCF_964261635.1 of Lissotriton helveticus. NCBI lineage: Eukaryota > Metazoa > Chordata > Amphibia > Caudata > Salamandridae > Lissotriton > Lissotriton helveticus. Next base: position 789,453,755 of record NC_136072.1, read on the forward strand.
ACTTCCTATGGGAAGTGGGCATAACCATGAAACCATGACCTAGAGAGCCTAATTCCGCCAAAGCTAAGATGATGGAATTCTAAAATTCATATTCACATCAGGTAGTCCACCTAATGGCTAGAACTAGCCTGAGGGAGGAACACGTCTCTGGACTAGCTAATTTTCATGCCGGTCCTAGTGCCAAATGGGCCCTGGCAGAGGGTGGCATTTCCCCTGTCTGGGGAAGTCTTTGGTTGCATATCAAAGGTGGCTGAAGCCTTTGAAGCCTCCTGTCTTGATATGTTGATCACTTAGTCATCCTGCTTGGAGCAGGTGACAACACCTCTGGCCGGAGCAGGCACTGTTTCTTCAGGGAACCCTTCTTAGCGTCCTTCTCCTAGATACCAGTCGTACCATTTACTAGGGACTTACAGGGGGTGCTAAATGTATTGGGGGGGAACCATGGTATACTTTTAGGAAAAGAGATCTGGCACTGGGGACTTGTATAGCGGGAACCCAGTGCACTTCTGTCAAAACTGCTTCAGAAACTAGACAAAATGTTGGGGTGACCATTTCAAAAAGGGACACGTTCCTAACTCCCTACCCCCCCCCCCCCCCCCCCCTAATGAAAGAGAATGAGACTAACCATTCCTAAGAGAGGCCCCTATAGTCTACACTAAACCTCAGCTCTGGTTTTCCACCCTTGGAATGAGGTTTTGGGACTTACACATCTGGACTGGCTAATACCGTGCCCAAAAACCATCACGAAAAGGGTCCTAAGAAGAAAAAACCCAATGCCCCCTGGTTCACTCAGACCCTAGCAGATAGTCACCTTTTATGCCGGAGACTAGAAAGATACTGGAGACAAACTTATGACACGGTCTCCAGATCACGCTATGTACAACAGAGGAAATTATATCTCTCTGACATAAAAACAGCAAAAAAGGAATATTACACTAAGCTCGTAACGGAAGCACACCAAAACCAAAAAACTATCTTTACTATAGTTAAGTCATTTACCCATCCGAAAGCCCTTCCCATCAAAATACCCCCCTCAGAGAGCCTATGCAATCAAATTGCAGATTTCTTTGTTGACAAAATTGTCAACATCCAGAAAGATTTCCCTCCTCCTTCGACAACCCCCTTAGAGGTAACAGTCAACTACCCTCCTCTCTCCAGTTTCAAATCGGTCTCCCTGCAACAAACTAGTAAGGCAATTTGGGCCTGTAAATCAGGAGCGCCTACTGACTCCTGCCCTCCCATCATTCTACATCACCTGATTGAGACAGTTAACCCCTACATTAATGCCATCATTAATGAATCTCTTGAATCCGGACTTGTACCGGCTGACTGGAAGAAGGCCACCGTAAAACCCCTGTTGAAAAAGCAGAACAAGTCTCCAACAGATTTGACTAACATGCGCCCCATCTCCTTACTTCCTATCCTCGGCAAACTCACGGAGCACTTAGTACATGAGGAGCTTAAAACTTTCGCAGAAGCCCATAACATCCTGCACCCCCAACAATCAGGTTTTCGCTCCGGTCACTCCACCGAAACAGCTTTGATCGAACTCGCTGACTCCATCAAATTCCTGCAGGATGAGGACAAGCAAGCTGTCCTCATCCTGCTGGATCTTACAGCAGCGTTCGACACTATCTCGCATGTCATCTTAATCAACAGAATGCGCGAGATTGGCGTGACAGACACAGCCTTGGCCTGGATTTCATCATTCCTATCTAATAGGTCCCAGACCGTGTCCCTCGGTCCTCACCTTTCCTGCGAAAAACTCATCACATCTGGAGTGCCCCAGGGGTCCATATTAAGCCCCCTATTTTTTAACATCTACATGGCACCCCTCCTAGCTGTGATAGAATCACATGGGATTCTAGTCACGTCTTACGCTGACGACACCCAATTGGTCGTCACTATTGACAAACAGCGGACTGACGCAGATCTCCGGTTCAAAAACTGTCTCTCGGATGTTTTTAAGTGGCTAAATACTAACCATCTTGGATGCAACAGTGCTAAGACAGAAATCATCCCTCTGGGTAAAAATCTGTCTTTTTGTCCGAAAGACTGGTGGCCCTCAGGATCAGAGGCCCCTCCAAGGGCTGTATCATCAGCCCGGAACCTAGGCGTGCAATTCAATTCATCTCTCTCCTTCGATGACCACGTCAAGATTACTGCCGGTCGCTGCTTTGGACAAATAAAATCCCTAAAGAAATTCTTTGATTTTCTCCCAATTGCAGCCAGAAAGTCAGTCGCGGTAGCTCTCATACTTTCTCGACTCGACTACTGCAATGGTCTTATGGCCGGAGTGAAAAAATCTACTCTCAGAAAGCTGCAGTGCATCCAACATGCTGCAGCCAGACTGGTTTTACAACTCCCCAGAAGGTCATCAGCGTCGGCAGCACTTAATTCGCTGCACTGGATGCCGCTGCACAAAAGAATCCTTTTTAAACTGCTCCTCACAGTTTTTAAAACTATGCAAAATACAGGGCCCCGCTATTTTGCAAATCGTTTCACGCGCTATAATCCCCCGCGCTGCCTGAGATCCTCCGGGACAAATCTGGTCCGAATCCCCAGATTCAAATTCAAGACCAAAGGTGGGAAATCCTTCACTGTTCTGGCAGCCAAGGCCTGGAACAACCTACCTGTCAACCTTAGATGTACAGAAAATGAGAACAATTTTAGAAAACTTCTCAAGACATGGGTCTACCAGCAACCAGACTCCTCTGTCTTGGCTGCTATTTAGCTCCACTCCTTTATCACACTCCACTTCTTTCAGTTATCTGTTCACAGCTTGCTTAGCGCCGTGATGCTCCCTTGGGAGCGAACGTCTGCGCTTTACAAATGCACATAAATATCAAATATCAAGAGGCTCTCAGAGGACTCAATGACTCCCAATTCCATCATCTTGCTGACTTCATTATTCTGCTCTCCCTAACTTGATCAGAATCTCTATATATTTTGTTTTTTGACAGGTGTATTTTCTAGGTAGCCTGACCAATGGTTAGTGAGAAGAGCTCAGCATATTGCTCCAGGACTTGTCTGCAGTCAGCTTGCTGTTGGACATAGAGGGTGCGTGAGAAGACAACTCCATCTACTGACCCATCTTTTGGGCTGCAGGCGAAGAGGTCTGGAGAGGTTCCCTCTCTGCTTCCTGATCCACATCAGTGACTATGAGCATAGTCACATCATCCCTGCCATAGAAAGGCTCCAGGCGCTCAACATGGATGACCCTGTGAGGGCTCCTGCTAGTGTATAGGTCTACCAGATAGGTGACCTCTCCTTTCATTTTAAGGATAGGGTAGGGACCACTTCACTTGTCATGGAAAGCACTTGGTGCCACAGGCTCCAAAATACATACCCTCTGCCCCATTGCAGCCTTTTGGTCATACCAATGCCTCTGGAGCTCTTGCCTTGCCTCTAGGTTTTGGATGCTTTACCCATGTACTCTGCAATTACTTATTTATTTATTTATTTAGCTCAATCATAGCGAAAAAAATAAAAAGCACAGAATAATTTTACTCGTACTAAACACCAGCACTAACATACATGTGCAGAACAAATTTTGTAGCAATTAAAATACATCGAGACAAAGGTCAATCTTAAAATTGCGCATTTCATTGATGTAGAAAACGAGTTAAGAAAAATAATATATCAAAAAGGACAATCTACCTCTTTATCCTACCCTGGGATTTCTACCATAAACTGCCCCCAAATTTTATCAAAGTTCCTAACCACTCACAACGAAGAGCATACCCACTCTGTCTCTTACTTGCTTCATCTTCGCCACTCACCCCGCACACATGGAATCAGCCGCATTGTGTTCCTTTTAAGCAGTAAAGATCTAGCCACTGCCATTGCAACATGTAGCAGGGAGCTAATCGAGCGGGAGGATCATAACCCAAAATCATCCGCCCCGTACTGGGCGCTAAATGTATCTGCCAAACTTTTTTTAAGAACCCCAATATGTTTTTCCAGAATTCTTGGATCGCAGCTCGCGTCCCAATTACGTGGGACCAGTTTACAGCATCCCCCGAACTACATCTATAACAGGGACTTGACCATGTAAGGTTAATTTGGGCAAAAAATTGCAGATTATTCGTAGAGAATGTAATTCTCCGCCAATTGGTTCCCCTTATTACCTTAAAATTCAATATATTAATTTGAGCTCACAACTTCTTAGTTAATTTGAGCCCTTAATACTTCTCCCATTTATTAATTCCCTTTAAACACAGATCGACACCCCGCCTAGACATGAGCAGTCTTTTCCATTCTTCTCCCATTTTAAGATCAGGGGCTTCCACTAACTCTGCTACGAGTTTTTGGCTACTCCATATCTATCCAATCTCCAGATTACTAAATTTACTGGCCAGAATTGTATTAGAGCAGAAAATTACCTTGAACGAATTCTTGGATTTCAGACAAACTCTTCCACTTTTCTGAAATCATGAAATCCGCTACCTTACTAACCCCCATTCTGTTCCAGTTACGGATGATGCTAGGAGCCATCTTGGCCCCTGAATCCCCAGCTGCATTAATGTGGGGAATAGCATCTCTCCTATAAAGATTCCTGTATTTACTAAAAAGCCACCTCAAGATTATATATAACGAACTTTGTTAGGTGAATTTGTTAGTTTTAGCACGTCTCAAGTATCATATTCAATAAAGACAGTCAAATAAGATTGTTCTTAAAAATTCCACCTGATCTCAGTTTCACATTAAATCTTGATATGTATTGTGCAAAATAGTACTCCCTCAAGTTGGGGAGTGCTAAACCACCTTCCTCCAGCCTGTCATACAAAGTGCCAAGTGCTAACATAGCAGTTTTTTTCGTTTGCCAGATAAAAGATGCAAAAAGAGATTCCACTTTGTTAAAAACTGATGTAGTGAATACACATGGTATAGCAGAAAAGAAGAAGCAAAACTGTGGGAGAACCGCCATTTTAATCAGGGCTACCCTCCCAAGAATAGTCAAAGGAAGCGAGCTCCTCCGTGCAAACATAGCTTTAACTTTTAAAAGCAACGGAACAAAATTAAGATTGTACAAATCGTCAATCTTTGAAGAATATCTAATGCCCAGATATCTCTTCAGGTAATCATTTACACAGGAGACTATATCTGGAAGTAATTTGTCCAACTAACAGCTACAAAGAATAACCTAGGCCTGAGGTTGAAGGCCTTATCTGCATCCAATTTGAAAACTGCGGCATGAGTATTATTGACTGATAGATAATCCAGCTTCTCAGCTAAATAGTGTGTATTTGTTCGTATCTGTTGTCCAGCTATAAAACTATTCTGGTCCTGGTGTATTAATTTCACATCTATGGAATTAAATCTGTTTTCTAATAACTTCATTATGATCTCATGGTCTGAATTTAACAATACGATCGGGCCATTAAGAATTTGGATCATCGCCATCCTATAAAAAAAAAAAAAAAACTAACCATGTTTCCCATCTTAAATGAGGTAGGTACAGGGCCATCCTCATGAATGAATGAAGGAAGGAAGATTTTTAAAGCGCGAACTAAGCCCAAGGGCATCAAGGCGCTAGGCAACCACTAATAGATAATCCACTAGTGCCTTCAGGAACGAATTTACAAAATTTGGCCGGGAAGCCATCTGGGCCACATACCTTTCAGTTTGGGGGGCTTTTAACCACCTCAACCATTTCCTCTTTCGAAAAGGGGACGGCTATATTTTCAACAGCCTCCTCGGTAAGAGTGGGAATATTCAGCCCTTCCAGAAATTTTCCTATAGCTTCCTTATCGATTACTTTATTCGAACTATAAATTTGCCTGCAGTTTTCAAGCAAAATTTCACCCAGTTTCCCCTGCAGCCAGCCCCAGAGACTGGGCCCTTCAGAGCATGGATCATATTACTTGTAGCTTGTTCTTGTGCCTGCCAAGCTAAAATCTTCCCGTAAAATTGTTCTCCTCTTGTACCCTCTGCATATAGACCAAATTGGATGCACCGCACTTAGTATGATAGAAGTCCCTTCACGCCGGTTTAGCCTTCTCCAGCTATTTTCTATTTGCTGCAGACAATTGTCTTCAATTTATCGTGCATTTCCTGTCCAGTCTTTTCTAGAATCTGCTTCTGTCCTCTGGCATTTCTGATGTTTGCCACATCCTTTGCTGTCACCAGCCCCCTTACATATGCTCTTAATGCAGCTCACACCACATTTGGTGGGGCGGACCCAGGGTTCCTTATCAGAAATTCCTTAATCTATTATTTACATATCCGAACCCATCGTGTAAATAATGTTTATTAAAAATCTATCTCCTAACCAGTGGAGTGTCTCTCTCCACTAAAATCTCCAAATCTAGAATCGCATGGTCTGAGAAACCATTAGGGAGGGTCTGCTGCCCCTTACAAAATCAGGGCTTTAGAGATCAAGAAAAGAATCAATACACCAAATATGAAACCTTCTTGATAGGCATGTGTGTTCTATTTTTGTTGGAATGGCCTCTCCCAGGGGGTCAGTAAGTGCAAGGGTTTTTTGATAATTCTGCAAAACTTTCACAACTTTAGGCTTTACATTTTACAGAGGAATCTATTCTCGTGTTTTGCAAAAAGTCCCACCGATAATAATCTCCCCTGGGACTTGCAGTAATGATTGAAATATTTATTTGTATGCCCCAGCATTATCTTCCACTGGGGCATACTGACTCACAAAGCTGAACTGCTTAGCAAAAACCAAGCAGTTAACCCAGCACCAATGACCATATATAATTATCTATCTTTCCATCGATCTCTGAGAGATGGAAAGTGCCAGCCAAAGCTTAAAAGTGCATTTGTTCACTGAAGTGCAACCTAACCTGCCTACCCCCTTACTGAGTACTCTCAAACCTCTATTAAAGTGCACACGTGCATGAACCCAAAACAGTTCAGACAGATATTCGGTCAAACCGCTGCCTCCCAACTGGAGCCCTCCACCCCTTTAAATATAGACAACTTCAAAAACATCAGCCAACTAGGCAGGTTCAAGGTAAGCACTCTTTGAATTTTAGGCTCATCACTCTACACTGATGTATTTCTCTTATTTTCGCCATTCAGGGTCTCTGTTTATCAAGCACCATGAACCCCCCCACCCCCCTCCCTTCTGTCCCCAACCTCAAATAGCCCCTCTTTCCTACCCTCCCCAATTCCAACGTGAGTGTCCCGCCTTTCCACCCACTCCCTACATGCAACCCAACCCTCCCGCTTGGGGATATTGGCACCAGGACACAGTGCCTAGGCCTCCAGCTGCTCCCCTCCAGCCCTTCACCTCAGTAGCAAAAATTAAATTTTGCATAGCCCCTTACATTCTCGTATCGACCATAGACTTTAGAAAAAAACAGAATAGCAGCATTAGGCCCACACAACTTCCTAACTCTCAACATTTTGAAGTTTGCATGTCCCCAAAATGCTTCACAGTAAGCCTCATAAATAGCTGCATACCACAATTAAAGCATTGACTCTAGTAACTTAGTGGCTTCTGTCAGATTGCCAAATATTCAAAAAGAACCCTTGTAAAGTACTTTAAGTTTAGAAAACGGAATTATCGAGGCCTGCCCCCCTCCGCTCCCTGAAATTCTGGAATCAAAGTTTAAAATTCCTTTTGTCTCTGGGCAGATTCAACAGTTGTGTCTGAAAAAATTCAGATTCAAGCTTTTCAGCATAGTTATAGGCCTTCTTCTTTATTGCCTTAGTCGAAATATTTTCTTTAATTCTGTAATCTGCAGGTTCTTGGCCTGATTGCCGATGTGAGAAGGAACAAGATAAGCCAGTGTGATTGTTAAATCATGTTCTTTTTCTGGATTTGCACAAGACTGTATTGAATTTTCCATCAATTTTATACATCCACTGGCCTCTTCACTGTGCTCTGTAATACCCGCAATCCGAATGTTGACTCTCCTGACACATTTTTCCATCTGCTCCTGTTGTTCTCTCAGCCATGCTGACTCCTTCTCCAGATACTGATTACCCATTTCCAAGGTAAGTATCTGATCCTCAGAGTCAATCACTCTTTGTTCCATCTCATTTACCCTCTGAAACTAAAGTGGCTTCAGTGTACTCTGGCCTGGTCAGGGCACACCAAGGATCCCATCTGGGGGCTCACCAACCCAGTGTTAGCCGGGGCTGCACTAGAGGAAGGCTTTTTTGGGACAGATAGGGTCTCCAGTTCGGTGCCCATTGGCTTTACAATTCAAGGTCATGTTTTGTTTCCCGGCCCCATCCTTCCTTCTCCACGGCTCTCCCTTGCTGCCTGTTCATGTCGCACTGTGTTCCTGCGCTGATTTAGTCAGTGTAGAATGTTCATGGATCCTGAGGCTTACGATAAAACAAAAGTGGCTCTAAAAAACGGATAAGGTGTAAGGGTGAGGAAATTAAGGAGGCTTGCGCCATAATCCTAAATCGAGGATAAGATTGCAGCTGTAAACAGCCGATTGATCAATGGACTAAGTCCTAAAATATCCTAAAATCAAGGAGAACAAGGGTGAGATGAGAGGAAACCCTGATCCATTGATGAATTAAATTCAAAAGAAGTGAATTACCATGCAACATTGATACCTATACAATTATTGGGAAGGGCTCATGACCCCTTCCCAATGGATGGTAGCATAATAGGGGGTGTACTCACCCCAAGGAAGGGACCCATGGAGTCCAACCTGCACACCTATGTAACGCCCCTAAATGTACTATTTAGGGGCGACCCTGACATTTGCCTCCGCAGATACGAGAAAGAAAGAAGGACCGAAGAGCTGTACTGACCCAGGAAGAAGAGGACACCTACTGCTTTGGCCCCAGCCCTGACTTCAACCTGCCTACAGTGAGAACCCCGGCAAGTCCAGCAGCCAGCATCCCCCAGAGCCCGGAGGACCTGCCCTCATCTGATAGACTCTGTCTCCTGTGAGCTCTGGATTTGCTCAAGCCAAGACTCAACCACAGAATTTGAATCCAGGTGGCTCCATGATTCTGCACCAGATGCCCACAGCCCGAGTTTGAGTTGCCAAACCCCACAAGAAGGTCTTCCCCAGCGTGCCTGACCTGGGATGCGGTGATCCTCCCTCAAGCTCCAATGCACTGCCTGCAGCCTCAACCTGAAGGGTCCCTCCGACCCCGACTGGAGCTGGTAAAAAGAACCAGACGCCATAAGACACCCCTGTTCGAGGCATGTGGGCTGCTAAATTCATATCTATTGAATAGATCGCCGCCTAGTGTTGGGTCCGGATGATTGCACATTGTTGTCCTGGAAGAGTCTTCGAAGTATCACGAGATAGGTGGCTCCTCCCCTGGACTACAGTGCGCATGGGCATCGACTCCATCCCCAGATTGTTTTTTTCCGCCATTGGGTTCGGATGTGATTTCGACGTCTCCTAGTCTGAATCGAATAAAACTACTTCTAAAGCCAAAAGGCCTTTGTTACCTCGTCGGTATTGTTCGCGTTCGGTCTCGTGCTTCATCCGACTCTAGGAGTCGGTCTTCTGCGGAGTCGAGTAACTCTTCGGACATCGAGGCCCTGTCGTCGCAGCAAGACCCCGAAGAAACTACGATGGAACGGAGTCCGTTCAAGTTCTGCCCCGTGTGTGGTTCAAAGTACCCACACATCGACGTGCATCCAGTCTGTAACAAATGCCTCTCGCCGGAACACGACGAGGCCAGCTGTATGGCCTGTTCGAAGTTCAGGTCGAAGAAGACGCTCAAGCTTCGGCGCGCGGCGCGCCTTGAGGCCCGGCGAGCGGCTCCGGCACCCGACGACATCTTCGATGACCCCGAGGCAGAAGGCCCAAGCCATCGTCTGCAGATTTCACCACCATCGACGGAGGTCGAGGCCGATTCCGGAGAACCCGTTGAGGGCCAGGACCTCGAATATGTCGAGGAGGTAGGGGACGACGAAGAAGTTTATGGGGCCGCGGAAGATAGCTCGGAGGAAGAGCTATGCCCCGAAGGTTACATGACTCAGGCTCAGGTCACGGGATCGCCACTCGGCCTTACCCACGACCCTGCACCGCAATCCACGGCCCCGCCTTCTGGCCCGGCCACGGACACATCAGCGGAGCCGCAATTGCGCATATCGAAACCGAAACCTTCGGATTCGACCACAACAAAGATGGCCGACGTACCATCGAAACAGAAGAAGCCTGCTACGTCATCGGCTCCGTCGCCTTCAGTGGCTCCGAAACCGAAGAAGGCTGTCGAGCCGGCACCGCTACATACGGTGGCCAAGGAGCCAACCTCAAAGAAGGTCGTCGAACACGTGTCGAGCACGGTTGCTCCACCAAAGTCCACAAAGACTGTCGATCAACCATCGGACGCGACTGCGCCGCCGACAGGCAAACTCCCGGTCGAAGCGCAGTCGACGAAGGGCCCCGAGCCGAAGTCCGGAGGCCCTACGCAACGGCACAAAGAAGCCGGTCCAAAACCAACGGCATCGGCGCATAAGCCTAGGAAGGAGGCCCGAACCATTGGGGTCGAAGATGCGTCGGAGGCTCCAGTACGCACGGACACCTCGTCGACGCTGGGGTCCTCCGATGGTGACGGGCATGCGCATCGGTAACTAAACCCTCCGCTTCCTTCACGAAGCAAGTCACCGACTCCCTCAAACGGATTCGGGAGAAGACTTTGCCGTCGACGACTCACACACCGTCAGCCAAAAAATTGGTGGACGCACAGAAGAAGACTCCCACGCAGATCCTCTACACTCTGCCGCCGAGGGTGGCACCGAAGGCCTTTGCACCCCGGTCGGTGTCAAAAGACACAGAGGCCTCACAACACTCGATGCTCAGTGGCCATTTGAGTCGACATCAAGCTTCAGAAGAACAATCTGAACATTATATCGACGCCGATACGGGAAAATTGACACTCTATAAGTGAAAGATTACTTCCCAACCATTGGAATCATATGTCATACCTCTGAAGAAGAAAAGGCCAGCACAGGACCTTCCTGCCCTTGTTGAACCTATTCATCCTCAACCAAGGAGGAGCCCATCACCCTCTCCCAATGCTTCAGGGGGAGATGGCGATAACCAGGATGACCAGTACAATTTCCCAGATAACAATGACCCTGATGAGCAACAGGACTCATGGGTGGACACTGGTGACCAGGGAGGCCAACAAGTGGTACAGGGCCCACAGGTTTATGGTGTACGGACATCCCCAACTGAGGATTCAGCGGCATTCAATGCCTTGATTGAACGGGCGGCTGCAAATCATAATGTGGACATGCATGTCGACCCGGTGGAAGAAGATTTTTTGTTTGACACTTTCTCTGCCGCAGAAAAAACTGTTAAAACGCTTCCAATGCTAAAAGGTGTCCTCAAACATGCACCGGAAATCTTTAAGGAACCAACCAGGGCAAGAGTGGTGAACCCACGTATTGAAAAGAAATACAGACCGGCACCTGGAGACCCAGCATATATTCGGGGACAGTTGCCTCTAGACTCTTTGGTGGTCGCCAATGCCCGCAAACGGGCGAACTCCCAGACGACGGGTGAAGCTCCTCCCCCAGACAAAGAGTCGAAAGTGCTAGAGGCGTCTGGTAAAAGGGTGGCTGCACAGCTAGCCAGTATCTGGCGCATATCGAACACACAAGCACTGTTGGCACGATATGATAGGGCGCATTACGACACCCTAGAGCAGCTCCTTCAACACCTTCCAGATGAGTTTAAAGAGGCAGCTGAGATGCTGATACAGGAGGGCAAGCTCATTTCAAACGCTGCAATTAAGTGTGCGCTTGATGTTGCAGATACAGCGGCTAGAGCAATTAACACTAGCGTGATGTTGAGGCGTCGAGCATGGCTTCGCATATCGGGGTTTAAACCTGACATTCAAACAACAATACTCAACCAGCCCGTTAATCCCGACAGACTGTTTGGCCCGGACGTTGACACCACCCTCGAGAAGATTGAAAAAGACAATGAGACAGCTAAATCCATGGGGGCGCTTCAGTCTCAGCAATTCAGGGGGAGCACTTTTCGACGCTCAAGTACCCGTGGTGTTACCAGAGGACACTTGGCACAGTAGACGCATTTCACCAAAGGTGGCGCGCAGTCCTCGTACCCCAAGCAGGATAGAGGGGGTTACAGAGGAAACAGTGCCAAGGGCAGGGGCAGAGGCAACAACAACTCCCGTTCCTCTGCCGCCAACAAACAGTGACTCTCTGTCACTGCCCCCCGACCATCCAACACCTGTCGGGGGGAGACTCCAGCAGTTCCTGCCAGTCTGGACGTCCATCACCACAGACAGGTGGGTGAGAAAACTTATCCGATACGGTTACTGTTTGGAGTTGACATCCACTCCACCCAACATTCCCACAAGACAACGTCCTATGTCGGAAGAGCACTTGCACTTATTGCAGCAGGAAGTTCTTGTGATGCTACAAAAAGGCGCAATAGAGCTCGTACCAGTGGAGGAGGAAGGAACAGGGGTCTATTCCCTGTACTTCCTCATCCCGAAAAAGGACGGATCCTTCAGACCCATTCTGGATCTACGCCCCCTCAACCTGTATATCCTATCAGAACATTTTCATATGCTAACACTGCAGCAAATTCTTCCCCTGCTAAACCAAGGGGACTTCCTAGCAACCTTGGACCTCAAGGATGCTTATTTCCACATACCACTCCACCCCTCCCACAGAAAATACCTCAGGTTCACCATCAAAAACAGGCATTATCAGTTCAAAGTCCTTCCCTTCGGAGTGACCACTGCCCCCAGAGTGTTCACCAAGTGTCTGGCGACAGTAGCGGCGCACCTCAGGAGACAAAATATACATGTCTACCCTTACCTAGACGACTGGCTGGTTCAAGCAAAGTCGGAACAGCAGTGCGCCGCACACATGTCCCACACTATTCACCTCCTTCACAGTCTGGGGTTCTCACTGAACTACCCAAAGTCGCACCTTCAGCCTTCTCATGTGCGGCAGTATCTGGGTGCGACAATAAATACTCTGACTGCTACAGCTCAGCCAAACCAAGCGAGGATCGACAGCATTCAGTCGCTCATCCAAAGGTTCAGACCGCAACACTCCCTACCAGCGAGAGTGTTCATGCAGTTGATAGGCATGATGGCCTCCTGCATCTTCATAGTCCCGCACGCAAGGCTGCATATGCATCCGCTCCAAGAATGCTTGGCACATCAGTGGACTCAGGCTCAAGGACAGTTGAAAGACCTAGTGTTGGTGACCGGTCGGGCATACAACTCTCTGCATTGGTGGACTCCACACAACCTTTGCAAGGGCCGACCGTTCCAAGAGCCTGTGCCACAGATTATCCTAACGACGGACGCATCTCTCCAGGGGTGGGGAGCTCATGTGCTCCACTACACGGTGCAGGGACTGTGGTCAACGCAGCAACAAAAGATGCACATCAACTACCTGGAGTTGATGGCGATCTTCATGGCGCTCAAGTCCTTCAAAGTACATCTGTGCAACAAGGTCGTGTTGATCCGGACGGACAACATGACAGCCAGGTACTACATCCAGAAGCAGGGAGGGACACACTCTCCACAGCTGTCTCATCTGGCTCAGAGCATGTGGAAGTGGGCCATTCAAAGGAACATCTTCCTCATGGCGGAACACCTCCCAGGCAAGGACAATCAGATAGCGGATCTGCTCAGCAGGTACAGCCATCAAATGCACGAGTGGGAGATACATCCATCAGTACTCCACCCGTACTTCCAGCAGTGGGGTCATCCGGAGATAGACCTGTTTGCCACAAGGGAAAACGCAAAATGCCAAAGCTTTGCCGCCAGGTTCCCTCACCCACAATCGCAGGGCAATGCGATATGGATGAACTGGTCAGGCAGATTTGCGTACGCTTTTCCCCCAGCGCCTCTCATTCCGCTGGTGGCGAGAAAGCTAAAGCAACACTCGATGACGCTCATCCTGGTTGCTCCAACGTGGGCACGCCAACCATGGTACACCACGTTTCTGGACCTTTCCGTGGTACCGCATCAAAGACTGCATCTCACTCCCAGGCTATTGACGCAGAACCATGGCGACATTCAGCATCCAGATCCGCAACAGCTCAATCTGGCGATCTGGCTCCTGAGGTCTTAGAATTTGGCTATCTCAACCTGCCTCCTGAATGCATGGACATCATCAGAGAGGCAAGGAAGCCCACTACCCGAGCTTGCTATGCCGCAAAGTGGAAGCGGTTTGTCATTTACTGTACAGAACATCACATTGACCCGCTAGATGCATCCATTCCTAACATCATCTGCTATTTGTTACATCTTTACAAATGCAATCTAGCTTACGCTTCCATTCGGATACACTTATCCGCCATAGCGGCTTATCTCCAGAACAGGCAGCATCTCTCTGTTTTCAGGGTGCCTGCCATTAAAGCCTTCCTGGAGGGACTGAAGAGAGTCATTCCTCCCAGAACACCACCAGCTCCTGTGTGGAACCTCAATGTGGTCCTCACTAGACTGATGGGCCCACCTTTTGAGCCGCTACATTCATGCGAGATTCAGTTCCTGACATGGAAAGTGGCCTTTCTCATTGCTATTACATCTCTCAGGCGTGTTAGTGAGCTGCAAGTGCTCACTATACAAGAGCCATTCATACAAATTCATTCAAACAGGGTACTGCTTCGCACTAACCCCAAGTTCCTTCCGAAGGTGGTGTCACAGTTTCATGTCAACCAAACTATTGAACTGCCCGCATTCTTTCAGAACCCACAAACAGTAGCGGAAAGAATGCTCCATACGTTGGACGTAAAAAGGGCACTCATGTACTACATTGACAGAACACAACAATTTAGAAAGACACAGCAACTTTTTGTTGCCTTCTCAGCCCAGCACAAAGGCAACCCTATTTCCAAGGCAGGAATAGCCAGATGGATCGTTAAGTGCATTCAGATTTGTTATCAAAAAGCTAAACGTACTTTAACGGTCCCCCCAAGAGCGCACTCCACACGCAAGTTGGGGGCCTCCATGGCTTTCCTGGGAAACATTCCTTTGGAAGACATTTGTAGAGCAGCCACGTGGTCTACACCACACACGTTTACAAAACATTACTGTGTTGATGTGCATTCCAAGATGCAGGCAGCTGTAGGTCAGGCTGTTCTCAAAACACTTTTTCAGACTTCTGCAGCTGGCACGGGCAGCCGCCGTTTATGGAGGGACTGCTATGTATTCTATGCAATAGATATGAATTTAGCAGCCCACATGCCTCGAACTGAATATGCTACTTACCAGTATGCATCTGTTCTTGGCATGTAGGGCTGCTAACATTCATATCGCCCACCCTCCTCCCCGGTGCCCGTAGCGGCTGCAGATCCTTCTTGCATTCAATCATTAGCATGGACATCATTTACACTATTTCACTCCATCTCTGCCACAATGGCTAAAAACAATCTGGGGATGGAGTCGATGCCCATGCGCACTGTAGTCCAGGGGAGGAGCCACCTATCTCGTGATACTTCGAAGACTCTTCCAGGACAACAATGTGCAATCATCCGGACCCAACACTAGGCGGCGATCTATGCAATAGATATGAATGTTAGCAGCCCTACATGCCAAGAACAGATGCATACTGGTAAGTAGCATATTCAACACCCGACACCCCAACTAACGGTGTCCAGGCATCTCCCAAGATCCCAACTTAGCCCTTCAGCCGGTGGTCGTCTCCAGAAAGTCTTCTTGCCCTAGCCTGCTGCGTCTTTTTGGAACCGAAGATCTCCTTTGACATCCACTGGGTCCCCAACGTCGCCTTCACACTCTGCACCCTGCCTCCCCTGTGCCGCTGGTGGTGCAGCTCCTGTGCTGATTGTTGGCCCCTGCTGTGTTGATCTTAACCCCAGGAGCTTTGCTCCTAAAGCCCAGTGGCCTGCTCTTGAGCAGCCCCTCACCGAAGGCCCCATTGGCTAACGTTGGGCCCTTGCGCTCTGCATCCAGCCGCCCCAGTGCTGCTGGTGGTGCAACTTGAATGCCGACCTAGACCTTAGGGAACCTTGGTCCTAACTCCCAAAACTCCCACTTGTGAATCGATTACTTACCAGTGAAACCAATAACCATTTTTCTCCCATAGGAACCA
The DNA here is from genome assembly GCF_964261635.1 of Lissotriton helveticus. NCBI lineage: Eukaryota > Metazoa > Chordata > Amphibia > Caudata > Salamandridae > Lissotriton > Lissotriton helveticus. The sequence goes on from NC_136072.1 coordinate 789,469,761, forward strand.
ACAGTATGCATTTTTGTTCCTAAAATGTTCTGTGTTGAACTGTTTTGTATGGAGAAAAAGTAACTACTCTGCAAATATTTTAAAATCTTACTTACCGTGTATTGTGAGAACCCTCGTGGTATCTAGGCATACCCCTCCCCTTGAGGAGTCAATGTAATCCAAAAGTAATTACTGAGTGATTTAAACTGCATTTTGAACCAATACCAACCTGTAACGATGGCAAATTCAACCACAACTGCATTTCTTGTAAAGTATTACATTTGAGAGTATATTTTACTTACCTGCACTGCACCCCTTCCAGCTAGGTTCCAAAAATAAAACCTAAGTATACCTTTTTTATACTTACCTAATTGGTCTGGATTCAGTCTCTGAGTGTGTGCCATCACTCTTGATTGAGTGAGTACACTAAATTGTTAACACAGCCTCTGGATAAGCCTAACTGTTCGGCCACACTACCACAAAGTGAGCTTTTGGTACTTACCAAATTTAGCCTCTTCTATACCGCTGGGGACTCCCTGGACTCTGTGCACACTATACCTTACTTTGGTATAGTATATAGAGAGCCAGCTTCCTACACCCATGGCAAGGTTCCATACTTTGCAGATGTCCTTAAGTTAGGCCAACTTACCCAGGTTGAGCGCCTGGCTATTACCCTCTGCCTCAGACGTGGTATTTGATCAGTTGGGACCTTTTTTAGAAAGTTAGAGAAACATCTGTCAGGCTAAACATTTGCAGTCCTAATTGTCTAGGATACTTTTACAAGTTCCAGTACAAATGGACTGGGGAACTTAACCAATGGTCTTAATAGTTCAAGTTTAGAACGTTTGAAAAAATTGACGACCATAAAAAATATATATTTTTAACGAATGTCATTTGTGGATTCACTTCATGGCGCCACCCGTTGACCAAGTGGTATCAGCAAATGCAAAGTCTTGTATCCCACCGCTGGACCACCAATGTAGGAAAGTGGCTCTTTATATAGTGTACCAAAACGAGGTATACTGTGTACAGAGTAAAACCTTTTGTATCTATCGTGTCTAGAATTTTAAATTCTGTCAAGGATTCGGAGGAGTGGATTTTGATTTACTCTTTACTGTATATTAACAAAAAACCACAGCAGCCATTTAAAATAAAACTACATTTACCAATATCCTTTTGACGTCATTAACAATGCACCAATCATATCAGGACTCTGCCGATAATACTAGACTGACACCATTTCCGTTCCTCTTTCTCTGCCAGCAACGACTAACAGTCCCAACTTGCATTTTTAAACCATGAACCTCGAAACAACCCAACTGTCTTCAACCTCCAAGAGCTCAAACAGAACGAAAACTGGAATGCCTGGAACTGCTGCGAGGGGCCAGGTCACCAAGATGGAATTAGATTATTCTGTTTTCTGGTCAGAACCTGTAATGAAAACAGGCGTGTAACTACAATTTAAGCACACAATTCATAAACTCTGCACAAAACAGCATGATTCAGTTTACAACACAAGCATTACAATGCGTTACATCTACACAGCATCATTAATCATAATCAGCCTTATCAAACCATCTGAAAAAGAACAATAAAACTTTGTCTTAATCTGGCATCAGGGTGGGCAACAATATCATATAGACTTTATTTCTCTTGAAAAAGCGTGGAGGTAGCACCAGGATGAAGTCACACGACAGGCAAATGTAACCTTTATCAAAAATCTTTATTCTTCTTTGTATTTAGGAGATAGGATAACAGCCAACGCGTTTCGTTCCCGTTATGGGAACTTCATCAGGGCGAATAGCATAATGAATAGACCCTATAGAATTTGGTGATTCCAGAGGATAAATTATCAAATCAGATGCGGACAAGTAGAGTCCAAATTCAAAACAGCATCTTTACGGTGTCGCAGGAAATCTATTTTATTGTCCTACACTTATTGGAAGATGGGCATCTCGTATCAATCAACATTGACACACATTCTGCTAGTGTTGTAATTTTTATAAGGACCAAGCTATAATAAGCCACCAACGTTCAAATCGAATCAGCCTGCGTCGTAGACCCCCGACGGAAGTATGCCCGCACCCGTAATAAGGACCAAGCACAGAGTGCTTGGTCCTTATTACGGGTGCGGGCATCCTTCCGTTGGGTCTAAGACGCTGGCTGATTTGATTTGAACGTTGGTGGCTTATTATAGCCCCCTCTATTCTTTTCAATAAACAATGACACACATTCTGCTAGTGTTGTAATTTTTAAAACAGACTTTTTTTGGGCTATTTAACGGACTTGCGCTGTATTATACCGAGGTGGTCCATCGCTGCTATTGGAGTCTGGTCCTTAATAGATTCTACCATGCGGACTCTGTGGAATTTCAATTGGATTTTTTGATGTGGGTCAAAATATGCCCACATCCATTTATTGATCTTAAGTCGATCAACCTGGATTAATTTACTACAGTCCATGAAATAGATTTCCTGCGACACCGTAAAGACGCTGTTTTGAATTTGGACTCCACTTGTCCGCATCTGATTTGATCATTTATCCTCTGGAATCACCAAATTCTATATGGTCTATTCATTTTGCTATTCGCCTTGATGAAGTTCCCACAACGGGAACGAAACGCGTTGGCTGTTGTCCTATCTCCTAAATACAAATAAGAATAAAGATTTTTGATAAAGGTTACATTTGCCTGTCGTGTGACTTCATCCTGGTGCTACCTCCACGCTTTTTGAAGTTTTGTCTCTGGATAGCCAGTGGGACCCAGCCGCACCAGATCTCGGAGGCGTTGTGCACAGAACTTAATACATATGGGACTTTCAGATTGATGTGCTCAATATCTAGTCAGCTGTGGGAACGTTAGCTTTGTACTAAGACTTTATTTCTCTGTCGAATCTAGGGTGGGATAATCCTCGCCTTCGACTCCTTAATAAAAAAAAATTTATTTTATGTCCTGACTGGAGGCTTCTGATTATGCTTGTTTAAAGTCAATCCACCGCTACAGAGGCAACCTAAATATTGGGTTTGCAGTAAAAGGTCTTAAAAGTCGAGTCTGAAGACCAGTCTGCTGCTGTCATGATGTCCTGTAATTGAGAACCTAGAAATTTTTTTTAGAAGCCATAGCGCCTCTAACTGAATGCGCATCGAATCTGGTAATAACCTCCCCTGCTTCCCCCAGAAGCCACTTTACCCATCGCCATAGTAGCAGAAGAGACTGCATTGAACGGTTTCTCAAGGGAGATTAACAACTGACCTCCTATGTACTGTCGGAATTCTCTAGTACAGTCTTGGTACACTATCAAACATAGCACTATGCATAATTTATGATTGTTTGAAAAAATGTGGATATGGTATCTATTTATAACATGTCTTTGTTCGCCTGGACAGGGTAAAATAAACACCATTGGGAGCAAACACTCTACCTGTTAAATCCAGTGCCTTCATATCCGATACTCTCCTGCAAAACACCAAGCAAAGTAGCATGGTCAACTTTGCAGAAAGCTGTTTGCACGAAAGATCAGCATTTGCTATCCACTTCTGAAGATAAGACAATATTAACATCCCACAAACATGAATACCTAGGACGTGGAGGATTACTTAAAAAAATGCCTCTCGTAATACAACTCACCAAAGGATCGGTTTGCCGTTCACCACGTCATGGCCTGCGGAAATGGCGGACCAGTAATTATTCACAGAGGAGTAAGCTAAGCCAGAGGAGGCCAAGCTCGCCAAGAAATTGCTCACAAAGACAATGAGGGCCCCCAGGGGATCGTTCGTTACACCAACCCAGGTATTGTCATCAAGCGGAGGCATACCGATGGTGTTTGGCATCAGACAAGTACCACAGGAGAAACCCCTCAACCTGTTCCAAAAGTCCAGGCATGAGCCACCAGTCCTGGAAATGCGCCACGCCATGAGGTGTAGTTGGGCCCTGGGTTATCAAAGGAAGAGTCCTTCCCGACGGATCCAGAAGAAGGTTGGGAAGGTGAGGGATCTGAGAGGGACAATCGGACAACATTTTCATCAGGACAAGGAACCATGGCTTGGATCTCCAAAATGGAGTGATCAGTATTACTTCTGCTCTCTGGATCTGGACCTGGACTGAAACTCTTACTATCAAGATAAAGGGGGGAAACTCCTACTGGAGATGACCGTGCCAGTCTTGAAGGAAGGCGTTGTTGGCAAAAGCCATTGATTCCTGATGCCAGGAAAAGAACCTCAGAAGCTAGTTGGAGGGACGGGAAGCAAACTGATCAGTCTCGCACGGACCTGCCATAGACTGAAGTACCTGAAATTTCGATAGATGGAGTTTCCATTCACTGGCATCCCAGAGGTATTAGGAAATCCAGTTTGAAACTTGGATGTTTGGACCCGGAAGATACTCTGCAATCACCGAGATGCGGTGTTGTAGGCAGTAATGCTAAAACTCTTTGGCGATTTCCACCAGAACTAGTGACTTGATTGCTCTCAGTTGTTGATGTACTGAACTGTAGAAATATTGCCCATTCGCAGTAATACGCAACAGTTGGAGGAGCGGAACGCTGATGTCTTGATGGCAAAAGCTCCTGCCAAGAGCTCTAAATAATGGATATGAAGGAGAGACTCTTCCAAATTTCATCAGCCTCCCGTAGACATGTTTCCGCATCTGGCTCCCCAGCCCCACTGGCTGGCATTGGACATGATTATAACGTGCGGGCGGGAGCCAAAGATGACCATGCCGTTCCAGGCCATCATGTGTTTGAGCCACCATTGCAATTCTGCCCTAGGGTCCAGAGTGAGACTGATCATCGCAGAGTACAAAAGCTTGCTTTGAAGGTGGCGGATCTTGAGACGTAAAAGGGTCTGTAATGCAAGGTAGCCGTAAATATCGCATGAATGGATGAGGCTAGCAGGCCGACAATCCTTGCAAAAATCCTCAGTGATAAACTGACACTGGACAAATCAGCTAGAATTTCGTTCTGGACCAGCATCGTGTTCAGTTGAGGAAGAGCGAGTATTGCTGAGATTGAGTATCTGGAATATCAGGAATTCTATGCATTGAGTGGGAGAAAGAACCAATTTCTTCTGTTTGATGAGGAAACCCAGGTTTTCGAGCAGCTGAATAGTCCATGACAGGTGGGTCAGAAGCAGTTGTGTGTCTTGCGCAAATAGGAGAATGTCGTCTAGATTTATTGTAAGTCGGACCCCCCACACCCACAGTTGTTCCAACAATGGTCGCATTACCTTGATGAAACACCTCGGCGTGGAGGACAGACCTAAAGGAAGGACTTTAAACTAGAACAACTGACCGCCCACCTGAATTGAAGGAATCTGCAGTGTGGGGGGAAAATGGGAATGGAGAGATATGCGTCCTTCAGATTGAGGCGGTCCATCCAGTCCCTTTCCAGAAGTAGGTCTCTAAGAAGGTGAACCTCCTCCATTTTTAAGTGACATTAAAGAATCCAGGAATTGAATTCCTTCAAATAGATGACCAAGCGTGATCCCTTCCCTTTCTTGGAATCAAGTAAATGTTGCTGCAAAACCCTGAGGGGTCGGGGAAGCAGGGGGCAATTGCTCCCTTCTGCGGGAGCTATATTGCTTTGCTTTGGATAAAAAAACTGATCTTGATAGGAAAAAGGTTGCGGGAGGGAGGTTTGCTGTGGGGTACCAAAGAATTCTATCTTGAATCCCGAGACCATCTCCCAAATCCATGGATCCTGAATGATAGACTCCCAGTTTGAAAGGAATAGCTGAGTCCTGCCCCCCAATCTGAACAGATAGAGGAGGAATAAGGCTTACCTGAAGCATTGGCGTTGAAGTTGCCTTGGCCTCTGGGGCTGCCACGGTTGTATAGATTGCGCCATCCAAGGCCTCTTGAGAGGTAATAGGAGGTGTGCACTTCTGCACCAGATAGACTCTGTAAGGGCCTGAGGAGTATTGCCGGCCGAACGCCCTCTGATTGACCTACCCATCCAAAAAGGTGTTGGGAGCAAAACATTTTCTGCAGGGATGATTGCACCTTGTCCAAGGCAGTAAAGGTTTGGACAAACTTCCCTATGTCCTTGACAATTATTTCTCCAAACAGAAGACCGTTGGCTTTTGTGCCGGTTCTGCATTGGCCAACTCCCCTAGTTTGGGTTTGATTCTGAGAAAACTGACCTACGGCGTTCTGCCGACAGGGTACAGTTTGCCTTCCTCAGAAGGTATAGGGCCCTTTGGGTCCACCACGATAAAATGTCTGGGACAATAGGAGAACCCATATCCTTAGCGGCCACTGCCATCTCTAAAATCTTACTCGGGTGCCCAGTCAGGTCCAGGACCTTATCTTGACAGGCCTTCCACGACCTGTAGATCCCTTTTTTGAGATCCTTGGATGAACGCTTGAGGAAGGTCAACAGGTTGGGGGTCTAGCTCTGGGGTGTATGTGGCATTACCTGAGTTGTCAGGCGAGGGCATTCGACCATAGCCTGTTACGGACCTCATAGTAATAGCGCTTCCGTATACGGTCTGCTACTGGTGGTAATGGGTTTCAGACTGAGGAGTGAGGGAGTACTATATTGTCAGGGTCAAAGTCCAGGCCGGACGATGAGGAAGGTGGTTGAGAGGAGGTAGAGGGATGGGAAAGGACATGCAGGCTTTTGCACGCTTCGGGGGTGGAGAGGCTTGATCATCGTCATCAGAGAATGGTAACGAGGGGGGACTCTGAGCCTGGGTCATGTGAGTAGAAGGGGATCGGGCTACCTCTTCTGGTGGCATGTGCTTGGTGGAGTAGGCAAGGTCGGAGGTGAAAGATCCCGAGCTGTGCATCATAATGGCAGTGTGGGGCCAGTCTATGACCTGCAGTGACTTCCCTACTTGAGAGATTAGGGGAGGGAGCAGCTTTTAGTGCACATCTCTGCATGTGGCTGGTGAAGGGCTGAAGGGCTGCGATGTTCACTGTATGGGCCACTGAGGCATCCATCAGGTGTTCCTCAAAAGGAGTCTGGTCGTCAGGCACATCATAGCCCGCTTTCTCCTCACAGAACTGGCGGCCGGCCATGTTCATGCTTTTCTCAGGGGGTGTGATTGTGAGAGCACTGCATCAAGCAGCGTGGGGCGGCTGGGGGCGGGCAACCCTGGTCAGCAGTAATTCTTGTAGTCCGCTGGATGCACTTTCAAAGCACTCAGCATCTCGGGCACAACCTGTAGATACTTGCCCATGTAAGCGTAGGGTGAATAGTTTCTCTGGACCCCTGATGAGGTGGCATGCAGGGATATGGGTCCTCTACCTGCGTGGCAGTGTGGCTCGCCGTACACGAAGCACTCTAGGGTATCCCACTGCGCATCGGAAAGCACACATGCTGCGTCAAGCTAGAAATGGGATAGAGCCCGAGCAACTATTGCTCTGCTTCTCGCCTCTGCCTCACCCCTGTCTGGTGTGTAATAAGCAGCACATGCCAGTAGGGCGCGCAACAATTTCCAATGTGATACCAACAAAGCATGCAACAATTAAGGTTATGCACAAATAAGTGTAACATGAAATCCGTACTTATCTGCTTAGCGAAGAAGCAAAGAAAGAGTAATGGAAATGACGTTGGTCCAGTATTATTGGCAGTCATGATAGGATTGGTGTACTGTTAATGATTTCAAAGGGATATTGGGAAATGTATTTTAAATTTATTTGGCTGCTGTGATTTTTGGTTAATAAACATCGAAGAAAGAGTAAAGCATAATCTGAAGCCTCCGGTCCTGCCATAGAATCCAGGCAACCGTTATTGGTTTACAGAGGCAAAAATGATAGCACTACATGCTCTCTTTTGTGGTAGTGTGGGTGAGCAGTTTAGGCTTATCAAAAGGTAGAGGCAATACATTATTTACACACTCAAGAATAATTACAAGACCAATTAAAAAAAATAAGTTGTATTTTTATATGCATTTTGATACCAAGAACTTAGTTATCAAGTAAGTACTTTTTAAAATATCTATTTTTGCAGATAAGTAAACAGTTCGCTTCAATGCGTTTGTATGCAGCTGTGCTTCCTTAGGAGACAAAAGGCATATGTTGAATACAGTTATTTACGGTCGGTTTCTTGGGGTCTCCTTCGAGACTTAGGTCGTAGGGGGCCAAAGTCCATAGTACCATCAACAGTTAATCGCTTCCTTACCAGTGATGTCCGGGTGCACAGTTGGGTAGGTAGCTGTGCACCTTAAACCTGTGGTAATAAGGGGGGGCTACTTAAAAACAGGCTGCAGAGGGAGACTTGGGGACTCCTAAGGGATTTGGGTCACAAGGGTCCTTCCCTTGTTCCTGGGGGCACAGCTGGTTGTTCGGTACCTGGGCTGGGGCACTCGGGGACATCCTTCTTGCGGTTGTTGATCTCGCCGGTTGAGGTTGCAAAAACAGAGCATCTGGGCCACTCTGGAGGTGAGTCTTTGCAGTGCTGACGTCCCTCAATGGCTGCACGGTCTTGGTGCTGTGGGAGTTAGTATTGCTGCAATGGCTCATGTACCCTTGGTCCTGTGTGGCTCCGGTTGCTCTGGTGTCCTCTCACTCTGTGTGGGGACAAATCTGACCTTCAGGAGCACATGTACCTTTTTCTGAGGGGCTGCTGCGTCTGGCTGACTGGGGAGTGGCAACTTGGTCACCAGACTTTGCTTCTTTGGTACCTGCAGACTAGAGGGGAGTAGCTCATCTTCTCCAAGGGAGATTGCTGGCAATTTGCGAATTGCTGGAAGTCTCCCAGAGTTCTTCCAAGATGTTCAACGGCAGGACGAGTCGTTGGGCATGATTGTTGAGACTGGTGCAAGCCAACAGGATTTGCACCAACAGTCCACAGCAAGTCTTCAGTTCTCACTTTTCTCGCGACTCCGGTATGTCCTCTTCTTCTGGAACCATCGAAATTGAGTTCCTGGTGTCAGGGGTACTCGATTTAGAGGTGTTAAGGGGAGTAACTGGTAGTAGCCAATAGGCTACTTACTTTTATGGTGACTACACCCTCTATATGACAACTTCCTGTGGGTAGTGGGCATAACCTTGACCCAGAGAGCCTAATTCCTCCAAAACTAAGATGGTGGAATTCTAAAATTCATGTTTACATCAAGTAGCCGACCTTATGGGGGTGGGGGGAGAACTGGTCTGAGGGAGGAAGACGCCTCCTGACTAGCCAATTTTTCGCAGGTCCAGCTGCCAAAAGGGCTTGGGCAAAGGGTGGCATGTCCCCTGTCTGGGGAAGCCTTGGGTCACATATCAAAGGTGGCCAAGGCCTTCTGAAGCCTCCTGCCTTGATATATTGATCACTTAGCCATACTGCTTGGAGGAGATGACAACACCTCTTGCCAGAGCAGGCATTGTTTCTACCCTCAGGCTTTCACCTGCAGGGGGTCAAAAACCGGTTTGTGGTGGCCGGTGGGTCTACACCAGTCAGCCAGTACACTAATAGTTGGTAGGTTTTTGATGGCCACCTCCAAGGTGCCCTCTGAGTGCATGAATCAGTGTGGGTTTATTAATAAGAGTTGTTTGATACCAAACATCTCTAGTTTCAGTGAAGCCATCATGTTGCTGGGAAACTCGTAAACACCAGTATCCAGCACATGGTCTCAAAATGGCTTCCCTGTTCACTTGTAATGTCTAAGAATTGACTTGGACATCACTGGGGTGTATCTGCTCATGCAGATATGCCCGGACATTTAGTATAGAGCACCCTGCCGTAAGACTGTAAGGCCAGTTGTAGAGGTGGCTTACCTATACTGCATGCAGTGTCTGTAGGCATAGCACACAGGAGGTGTGCCAGGTCGTGTCTTCACTTTTCTCTGCCCCATAGCACACAGCCTGGAATGGCAGTTTGCCTGTAGGTGCTGAGGGGTCTTTTAGGGTGGCACAATCCATGAGGCAGCCCTCCGGGACCCTCCTTGATCTAGGTACCAGGGATACCATTTACTGTGGACTTATAGGGGGTGCTAAAGGTATTTCCAGTTGTGAGAACCTTTGTACAGATTTAGGGAGAGAGATCTACGGGCCTGGATAGCTGGAACCCAGTGCACTTCTGTCAAATTTGCATCCAATACCATATCAAAAAGGTCTACTTTCCTACAGCCATCACCTCAGTTTTAATTTCCCTAACAGCTTCACTCAAGCGTATTCCTCTCATAATCAGTAATCCTCATATAGATCAATAGCAAATGGCTTTATTTTCGTCCAATGATACTACATACTCCAAAAGGCTGGACTGACCGAAATTTGCTTGTTTGATCATGCCCTCCCATCAGTCAGGCAACACAAGCCACATGAAGAGAGCTAGAGTTTATTACCATCTTCTTCAGTGGCAAATCATTTTCTTTGCAGCGACTTGAGTTGTTGACTCCATCTCTTAACTACTTTTCAGTCTCACAACCATCAAGTACAACCTAAGGTACTGGTGGCAGAGGTTCGAAGTCTCCTAAAATGCGCAAAAAATATTTTTCAGGAGTGGAAACGACCGGCTTCTTCTAATTTGTCTCACTGGAGATGATGATGAGGATGACTCATCGATTTTATTTTCGAAGTAGTAGCGCTTACTATAGTAGTGCTGGCTATACAATAGTTTAGTTGATTCTGAAACTATTACAGCATGGAGATTGACTGACTGCCTGTGATAAACGAGGAGGATACTTACATTCATATTTCTATCTGGACCTAATACCGCAAGTCCCTAAGTGACGCTAAGAGTGCATTAGCAGCATAAATCTTAGCATTTGGTGTTAACTGTAGTTAATGGTTGTCGGTGCTACTGCATGATTCACATATACCTCTACCTCAACAGATTACTGTATTATGTCCACATGAAACCATTCATCACCAACTTTTTTGGCGATTTTTTTCTACTCCTTTTTCATCAGTGAATGTAAAAAGTTTAATCTGGTGCCATCGCAAAGCAACAATTGAAAATGCCAGGACTAGACACAAGTGTTGGCTGAGTATCTTCACTTATATGAACATCCCAGCCCTTCCCTGTTTTTCATACTGAAATTACCTTTGCTTGTGGCTTTGCAAATTCGCAGTCAAATATCCTTATACAACCTCATTGCGTGAGAAGTTTTCACAAAAATACAACCTTGCTACTGCTTTCCACTTGTTAGGAGGAACCGAACGATTTCCATTCCTACAGAATTCCAAATAGAAAAAAGAAATGTCATGGGTATCTAAAATCCAGTCTTCTTTAGTGTGTTCTTTTTCCACCTTTGCATCTGGTTTGTCGAACATTGATGGGGTGCCACTCTGTGTGGCTCTGTCCTCCATGGGGTGCCACACTGGGTAGCTCTGTACTCCTTGGTTTTTGATCCCTTCAGGATGCAATTCAAATTATAGACAACCTAGATGTAAGAATAATTTTCTTAATCCTAAATGTTTTCCCTTGTATGGCGTGGGGGAGCCATGCAGGGCTGATATATGTATACCATGTGAAGGAAGCTGTCTTTGTATATGGTATGCCCACTAGGTGATTATATCATGCACAGAGTCCAGGGGTTTCCCCAGAAGTGTACAGGGCTCAATGCAAAACCCAAAGTGCTCTACTAGTGGTAGTGTAGGCATAACACAGAGGAGTGTAAGACATTTATTGTGGAACATTGACAAATAATAGACACATGACTCAATAAGGGGATCCACACCAATTTTGGAAAATATACTTCTTTTGTATTTTATTTGAAAACCAAGATCTTCGCAATAAGCTAAGTACGTCAAAGGTCTGCAAGGAGCAAGGGATAGGTGAGTACCAAAACTGCACCAACAGGGGCGGTCAGGTGCAGAGTTCAAAGCCATAGTCTGGCCCAGTGCCTTTCACTGGAGACTAGGGGTGCCTGGAGCCTCACTGCTTGCAGGTAAGTGGATTGTTTGCAGAGGCCAAGCTTTGGTGGTTAGCACAAGCACAGGGGGGGGCCGGGGGGGGGGGGGGGAGGGGCCACAAAGCAGCACCCAACATACACCATCAACGGCACAGGGTGCAAAATCAGCGATGGATGCAAAATCAGCTCCGGCGCCCAATGCTTTTAAATGGAGTTTCTTATTTTGAAAAACAGGCTGCATGCGCCACATCGGAGGTTGCAAGAGGGAGACCCAACAACAACAGGGGTAAGTAGAGATGTACAGGGTCGTAGGGGCACCGTCGGTTCAGCTCACCAAGGTCCAGGGGCTTTGGGTGCAGGGGTGCCTTTTGCCGTTGAAGTTTTCTTACCGGAACCAGTCGCGGTCAGGGGGAGTCTCCAGATTCAGTCTTCTGGCGTCATCGTGAAGGTCAGGAGTTGTCAGCCAGTGCTGGACTCAAGGTCAGGATCCATGAGGAGACTTCACAGGGCAGGTGGGCCACTCCAACTCGGGCCGTGGGCATTGGGGACAGAGAGGGCAGGGATCGCGGTTCCAGTTGGATCCAGAGCCCTTGGAGGCGTTTTCTTTTGGACAGGTCCGATATCCATGCGAGATTAAAGTCTTTTTCGAAGGCAGCAGTCCTCCAAGGGTTTTCCTAGGTCACTGGCTGCAAGACAGGTCGTAGGTTTGCTGAAGCTGGAGAGAGGCCGGTAGGGCTGGGGCCAAGGCAGTCAACGTCTTCATTCTACTCTGCAGGGATGTCTTCTTTCTACTTAGATCGTCTTGGTCTGGGGTAAGGCATCTTAGGGGAGTAGCAGGTAGAGCCAATGGGCACCTAACCTGGGGTGACTACACTCTCTATGTGCCACCCTCCTGTGGGTGGGTGCATAGACCTAGCCCTGATTGGAGGGGGTCTCCCCATCTTCAAGGTCGCAGGGACCGAAAGATGTGCTTCACTTCTCCTCCCCCACCTTAGGGGTGGAGTTGGCAGAGGTGGGTACGCCTCCTATTCTCCTAAATATTCCTGCCGGAGTTCCCACCCAAACTGGGGGTGTAAACCAGGGGCTGCCATCTGCTGCTAGCGGCAGAGGCTGGGGGTCGCATCACAAATGTAGCAGGCCTTTGAAGCTTCCCCTTCGAGCACTGGCCCATCCTAGGTGACGAAGTGTGACACCTCTGCCAAGGATGTGCATTTTTTGTAGTCCCAGAGAGTAGGAGCTCTCCACCCAAGGGTCCAGAAACGTATCTGGTGGTGGCTGCCTGCCTACAGCCGGTCAGAGACCTCACCAGGGTTGACAGGTTTTCAGGGGGCATTTCTGAGGCACCCTTTGAGTACATGGTAGACTAAATCTCACACCGGCATCAGTGTGGATTTAGTGAGAGGAGTAGTTTGGTACCAAATTCTCCTGTGTTTAGTGGAACCATCATGGTGATGTGGAACTAGAGTTGTCGAGTTCAAAGCCCATGTACTCTCTATGGCTTCACTGATATTTACAATATTAAGGAATGGACCCAAATACTGTATGGGCATCTCTGTTTTTGCAGTTAATCCATCACCTGGGATTTAGCGCACCCTACCTTAGGGCTGTAAGGCCTGCTGGAGGGGTGTCTTACCTAGACCTCCAGTTGCAGTGCTGTCTGGCATGGTACCCAGGCAGGGTGCCATGTCGACTTTGTTGTTTTCTGCCTCACAGGTGCATGCAAGCTGCAAGGGCAGTGGCATGATCCCGGTGAGGGTATCCCAGGGGACTCTTCAGTTCACAGGTCCTAGGTACCCATAGTACCACTTACTAGGGACTTGCAGGGGACAGATGTACGAATTGTGGATATGTATCAGGGAAGAAGGCCTGGCACAGGGGACCTGGTTGGCAGGGACCATGTACACTACAATTGAAACCACATCAAAACCAAGCAAAACGTGGGGGCTAACTTTGTAAAAAGAGGCACTTTCTCACACCATGCAGGCAAAATGAATTCTTTGTACAGGCTCAATAGATTGTGACCTGTGTATTTTGGGTGGACCATGCATCTAGATACGTCAAAGTGCATTTTTCAGAAATGGAGGAAACGACTATTAGACTTTTTGCCACTTTACCAAATGGACATCTTCCCAGGTATGTGATGGTCAATCTCTTTGGGGTGAGGAGACAAAAGTGCTTGATTGAAAGTTTGGTGGATGGGTTACTTCATCACAGCTTGACCGATATCTCTTTTGCCTTCTTTCAATTGCCAAAGAATATACTGCACTTGCAATAAAACAGACAAGACATTTATCATATTTGTGGTGGAGTAGTCCACAGGCTAGACTCTCAATCGGGCTCATGTGTCGGCACGGTTTCCTCAACTGGGACTGATCTGAAAAGAACTCCTCAAAGCACACTTTGCAAATGATACTGATGGTTTCTTCAAGCCTCCTTAAAATCTAGGCTTCAGACCTCCCAATGAAATTTCTTCACTGTCTTGTTTCTTGCAGGAAAATATTTCTTTGATGGAGGAGGGTCCGATTGTTCAACTCAACCCTCCATCTCAGGGCTTCAGTGTCTGAAAGTTTAGCCAAAATCAGCTTTTTCTGTTAAAGGAGATTCTAGATCTCATTTAAGAGAGGAAAAAACAAAACAAAAGACAGCAATACAAAAGATTAACGTTAAGAGGCATACGTCCTCAAATACCTCCACAGCACATTCATCAGTGTTTAAAAGCATATTTCCTCTGTCCTCAAAGTTAATATGAGGCCTTTTTTGGCTTTTGTATCAGCTCCTCATTTTACTTGTAAGCTTTGTCTTAAATATGTTGGCTTATGGGTTTTGTGAGTGATGTCCTCGTCTGATATTAAGCTAGGCATTTGCCATTGCATGGTTGCCATAAAACGTGGGGCAAAAAGTTAAGCTTAAAATATTGAGTAAAAAACTGTGCGGTTCTGAAAAATTGTGCAATAGCAAAAGTCAAACGGGCTCCTTTGGATCTTATTTGGTTAGCACTGTCTACTCCATTCATTCTAGATGTTCTTGTGCTGCCTGTACACTTTTTATGTTTCTTGTGCTGTTGTCTTGCTGAGGCTGCGGAAGGATCCACCTTCCTTGTGCCCACTTTAGGCTTGTTCCTCTTCCCAGTACTTCTTAATAATTCACCACGACCTCCGGTATGCCCTCAAAATTCCCTATTCTGCTTTTTTTTTTTCTTTTTTTTTTTAATACCATGGGCCACTCTGCATTTCTTTGTAACGTTCTTTTGTGTCTGACTCATGTAGATTCAGATTAGCTTTATTCGATTCTCAAAGTATAAAATCATAAAAGCCAGAGTACATATATACACACATTTTTTTTTTAAATCATGAATAAGAATTTAACATTTAAAGATAAAAAACAGTATTAAATTAATCGTACAGTAATCGATTGTATAAGAAAAATTAGCTAATCATTAAATTACGTTGTCTCAGAACTCTTTTTAAGAATCCCGTCATGACCATTATACATGTAACATTCCCCAGCTGCTGTAGACTAAGATAAGCAGGCCTACATTGCCGCCAGGCACCATATGACAAGTATTGCTTAATCCATCGATAAAGTTCTCTTTCATAAAATTTGCAAAATAGCACCACATGAAAAGTAGATTGCACTGACCTATTGTCACACGGACAAAGCTCTAGGTTTCTGGACCAATCGTTTTTCGCTGGAAATGTAACAAGGCGGTGAAATAAGTCAAACCTGAACTTGGTTAATAAGAAACGGTCATATCCCCCAGTGCAGAGGGTCCGATAGTGTTGTATGGCATAACAAGACAACAACAGTTGATGTTGGGTTACTGTTTTCTTTGCGAACTCCTCTGCACATCTTAGTAAAACAAAATGGTCCATACAAACCCTTTTTAGTGTTTCCTTTGGGACACCACGGATCAATTCCGGTTTGCTGAATAGCTCTGGCCTTTGCAGGTCGGTTAGTGTTTTCCTGATATATTCGAGCCAACAGATACGTTTGCCATTATCCAGACCCATAACATCTCTAATGATGTCTTGGTTTAAAACAAGAGCTTTTGACACCCACACTCTCTGCCAGAGCAGGATAGGCTGCAATTTAATTAGATCTGAAACATGGTCCATGCCCAATTCTTCATGACAATTAAAAGCAGAAGTTCCCTGGGGAAGAGCCAACAAGTATCTAAAAAATTATTCATGTAACTTATAATTAAATCTGTCTGCAGTCCTCTGCTGTTGTGGCCACCTTGTAGCGTTTAGCTTTTTCTCACTACTTTAAATTTAGTTAAATATCCAAATGTCTTGTTTTAATTTCAATTTGCTATTTTGATTCTCTATCTCCTTGTGGCTTCAGTCTTGTCACAATCAGTGGTGCTACCTTTGGGTAAAAGAAACGCTAATGTTTTGGGAGCTTGTTTCATGGTTTACTGAATTTACTACCCTCTGGCATCTGTCATGTTGCAATCCCTTCTCTTGTCTGATGTTGCTTTTCAATACATCTATATCTTAGTCTTGGGAATCATCAGTTTCATACAACTGAAGAAGTTAGGACAGCAATATAAATGAAGTTACCTTTGTAATTCCTGTATTCTTCGCACTAGGTCCCTAAAATCCTAGAACTTTTAGGGCAGATGTTTTCTTATACGTTCTTACAAGAGGATTTTTATTGGTTTGACTGGAATAGCAAAGACAAATGATACACTACTCTAATGGTGAGTAAATCTTACTTTCTTTCAATGAAGAGAGCAAAGCTGAAGTGACTCCTTTGAGGAACAGCACTTCTTAGCTTGGAGCTCATTGTTTCCATATTTAGCAATCTAAGCGTTAAGAGTTCAGCTGCAATGTAAATGTGAGGTCTGCTTTGAAATCTGCGTTAATGAAAGAATGAATGAAATTAGAACCCTGGACCTGCAAGTAATGGTGACTGTATGTGAATGAATGTTTCACTATGATAGACCTTCTAGATTTTTGGTTGGGTTCGTATTAACCTGGCGCCAGGATGATGTAGTGGATCTTCGGTCATAATTTCACTTCTACCTCTCCTGGTCCTCATTCCTGATCTCTTGTAGGTTTGGACCCTGCCACAGACCTGCGTGCCACTGGACTTTTGGGCTTGATGCACACCCTGTATCTTGTGATGGACACTCGGACCTTACCACTTGCTCGGGAAATCTTCAAGCTGTCCCAGCATGAAACACAGGTGCGGTGTACAACCTATTGCCTACCCATTCCTTTTCAGTTTGTGTCTTGTTTAGTGCCTATCAAATCCCAGATTTGTAGATTTGGCTTCAAGGATTAGGTTGAAATGGTTCAAGAGGATCTTGCTTCAACAGTGTACAGTCAGCACAACCGGGTCTATGCCAAAAACTGGAAAAGCAGGAGCGGTGCCATAAGTAAGGAGGAGGTCCATTTTAAATTGTGGCAATGCTTTTAAAGGAAATTCAGGTTTTCAGTTATTGCTTATTAAACTTGATCAAGTATTCCATGGGACAATCCTGTGTGTCACCTGTATACTAGTCTCATTTCCCGAGGAGGCCACTCCTTTGGGGTTACACATCTCTATCTTTCATTTTGACTTGTTTTTCTAATGCTTCACATAAACTTTCCAGTGTGCTGCAAGTACACAGTATATCTCTCAGATGAACTGTCAAGTATTTGTTGGTTGGCTGATTTTTTTCTCACTGTATATAAATGTTTTTGCCATTTTTAGGCAACATTTGTGGTATTTTGCTTGGGTTAAGCGATGTGAAATCTATAAATGCCTCAGTCCCTTTGAGGGTGTTAATTGCATTTTCTATGCTGATACAGTAGTCTCAGGAAACCGGCCCAGTATTCCAGAGCTATGTATTTATTGTGCATTCTGACAGATTATTGTCTACTTGTCACAGCTTTTCTTTATTCACTGTAGGATATTTTTTGACTCAGTTTATTTTTTGGTATATTTTGTGTTACAACACGTTTTTATTAGCATTTATAAGATACCACAGTACATTATTCAGTACAACAATTGGCGGATGCCTCGAGCAATACTACGAAGCTTTGCGGTCTATATCTCAATGCAGACATTGTTAGCTCAATAGGCCGAATGGACCAAATGTAAGATTATTGCGCATCACAAGAAGTCACAGTATTAGTGGAAGGTAATAACATCGAGTATATAGATCTCTGGCATAAGCATCGTGAAGTTCCAATTGTCTAGCGATAGAGGCTATGTCGCTAGGGCGCAGAGCCATTAGTCATCACTTTAGAACTCGTTTTCCACTGAAGAGGCCTTGATTGCATGATGGCATCACTGTTGTAACTGTTGACAATATATAATTTAACAAGAAAAGAAAACAACCAATAGGGAGGGGAGAAGGACGGGGAGGGAGCAGTAGGGGAAGGGGAGATGGTGTGGCGGGGGGGACGCAGTAGTAACTTAACACTTTTTCCGGGACACCTCACATCGCTGGGGGCGTTGCTGTAGCTATGCCAGTTACTATCTCTAGCGGTGCGTGAGGCGAAGCCAGGAGTGGCTAAAGTGTCGAGAGGTATAAAGTCCAAGTCGCAAAGGATGTCTAAGGGTGCAGCGCGGGGCAATCAGTCAGTGGGCTTCCAAAAAACCCTCTGGATCTGTAGGATGGACCGCATCGTCAAAGAGGCACAGAGCCCGCAGCCTTGGTGGCTGTAGTGTAGCATTCTCCATGTCCCAAATGGTCCACCAGCGGCTTCCACAGCTTCGTGAATTTGGTGTCTCGAAACTGTAGTCGCGCCGTTAGCAGCTCCATTGCCACTGTGTGCCACAGGCGGGTGAACCATATGTTCGTAGAAGGTGTTTCTGCTTTTTCCAAATAGAGGGCGATAGTCTGCTTAGCAGCACCAAGCATATGGAGACTGAGATGCCGATCCCGGCGAGTCATAGCGCGTAGGTTCACCGGCCTGAGGCCCAGAATGATTGTGAGCGGACTTTCAGGCAGCGGGTAGCCTAGTACCTGTTTAAGGTGGCTGAGGCCTTCTTTCCAGTAAGTGGCCAAGAGAGGGTACAACCACCAGATATGCACAAAATCACCTGGTGCATGAGGGCAGCGCCAACAAAGGGGTGATGTGTTGGGGAACATTTTCTGAAGCCTCTGGGGAGTATAGTACCATTGGGTCATTACTGTGTAGGTGGATGCCTGCTAGGGGATGCTATGGAATGTTTTCGGTATATCGCGCCAAAGACGTGCCCACTAAGTGGGGGCAATGTCGGCATCAGATAAAGCCTGCCATTGCTTCTGGTATAGGTGAGGATTAAGAAGTTGTGAGTGTTGGAGGATTTGATATATGCGGGAGATGAATCCCTTGGAATTGTCGAATGTGCGCGCCAGCTGTTCAAGCGGCGTGAAAGGTCGTATGGCCGCCTGTGATAGAGAGGACCCCTGTATCCAGTGCCGAATTTGTATGTATTGGTATCTCTCCTTTTCTGTTAACCGGAGATCCTGCTTGCATTGGGCAAAGGTTTTGAAGCTATCCCCTAGGAAAAGATCGCATATCGTCCTACAGCCCTTGTCTGTGCAGTTTGCCAAGTAAGGTGGGCGACAGGCAGGAAGGAATTGTGGGTTACGAGCAATTGGAGTGTGTGGGGACGGAAAAGAGGTGAGGCCCCTACAGACTTCCAATTTTTCCCAGATCTCTGGTACCGTTTTGGTAGGGACCACTAAGTAAGCGCTGCGGTGACGTGCCTCGTGAGGGAGCCATGCGTGGTCCCAAACAGGGCGACAGGTAACTGACCTTTTCATGTGAAACCATACCTTCTCGCTCTCCCAGGCAGTCCACTCTGGTATAAAGCGAAGATGGGGCGCCCAATAATATTCTATTCAGATTAGGGCATGCAAGTCCACCCTTATTGCGTGGAAGCATTAAGATTTTACTAGAAAATCATGGTTTCTACACCCCCCATATGAAGGTGATTATTTCACGCTGCAGGTTCTGGATTTGGTGTTCTGGGATGGGCGGCGGCAGGGTCTGGAATAAGTATAGTATCTTCGGGTGAATGGACATTTTAATGGTATTAAGATGCCCCAACCAGGAGAGCGGCAAAGATCTCCACGCCCGTAGGTCGGTTACAACAGAGTTTTTATACTCCTGCCAATTAGCCTGCGACCAGGTAGCTATATCGGGTGTCAGGTTGAGCCCAAGATATCTAACAGAACTGGTCGCCCACTGGTAAGGGACGAAGGGTTGCGATCTCGTCAGGCGGAATCGTAAGGTTGAGAGCCCATGACTTCGAATGATTGATTTTAAGCCCTGAGGCTTGTTCGTAGGACTGGAGCAGGGTATGCACTGCTGGCATTGAGTGGATCAGGTCAGTTAAAGTAAGAAGCAAGTCGTCTGCAAAAAGGGCAATCTTGTGTTTGATGCCCCCGAGAGTAAGGCCGTGAATATCGGGTGACTGACGAACCATGATAGCGAGTGACTTTATTACGAGAGCAAACAATAGGGGTGACAAGGGGCAGCCCTGTCTGGTACCCCTAAGGATAGAGATAGGTTGTGTAAGTTGTCCGTTAACTCGCACCCTGGCAAACGGCGAAAGGTAAGGAGCCATAATGCGTGCTATCATCTGTGGGCCCAGTCCTACTTTCTGCAAGACTGCGCGGAGGAACCTCCAGTCCACCCTATCAAACGCTTTTTCAGCATCCAGCGAGAGTAAGCAGGCGGGTATCTTCCAGTGCCTCGCCTTCCCAACCAGGTGTGCAACTCGGCGTCCGTTATCTGCACCTTGGCGTTGTTGAATAAAGCCCACCTGATCCGGTTCTATGATGCTGGGTAGGTGTGTGCTAAGGCGTTTGGAAAGAATTTTGGTGTCGAGTTTGAGATCCGAATTTAGCAGGGCAATGGGGCGAAAGGAAGAGCAAAGCGTGAGGTCTTTCCCGGGCTTCGGGATGAGAGCTATTTCCGCCATCGCCATATCCGTGGAAGTCCCATTTTTATCTGTGAAGGAGTTGAAAAGGCGTAGCATGTACGGTTGAAGTTGTGGTAGGAAAGCACGATAAAACGAGACTGGTAGTCCATCCGGGCCCGGCATTTTGCTGAGGGGGAGCTCCCTAACAGCACTAGTTAATTCCTCTAATGTGATGGGTTCCTCCAAGAGTTTGGAGTGGTACTCGTTCAGGGGGTCCCAGTGACAAGCGTCTAAGGCGGGCGATATTTGACCCGGAGCAGGCGCGTCTCGTGCATAGAGGGATGCATAATAATGTTGAAACGCTTGGAGTTTAGCGGATTCCGTTGTGACCTACGACCTGTCCTCTAGCTTTAGTTTAGCAATGTGTGCTTTGGCTGCGCGTGTCCTCAGACAGCGTGCCAAGATAGTACCCACCCTATCCCCTCCGTCGTAGTAACGCTGTTGTAGCGCAAGAAGAGCGTGTTCGGCCTTGTTAGTTCTGTGTGCCCTAAGCTTTACCTGGAGTATAGCCAAGTGCCTCTTATGCACTGCCAACAGGCGCTCCTGATCTAGTCACTCAAGCGTTTTGATTTCACGTGTGAGTTTGTTCTCGTACAAGTGGGCCTCCCGCGTCCGAACAATGACAATAGAAGTAAGGGTGACGCGAATCGTTGCTTTGAACACGTCCCATAGAACTGGAAGCGGCGACTCCGGGAGGTCGTTGGTTTCAAAATAAGACAAGATAGCGGCCTGGAGCTCCACCCTGTCCACCGGGTCTCTAAGAATGTGAGGTGGAAATCGCCACCTAGTAGGCGTCTTGGTGTGAGAAGTTGGCCTGATGTATGATGTCCACAGTTTGTGGGCACCTTGTATCGGTCCAAACAATCCCTTATGGTGGTGGTTGTAAAGTCAACCTTATAGACAAGCTATCCTAGGGGTAGCATGGACTAAGCCAGCTGTTTTACCATATGCAATCCTGTAATATCAAATGAAAGGACACCACACAAGTTATATATTATAAAAATATATGTAGTTATTACTAGAATAATCCTCTGTACTCTTTGAGTGCAGAAGCACAAGCGTTTAAACAAAAGACCAGTTAAACATACAAAAGTTGCACAATTGTGGATAGGGCCGGTGGCCACTCAAACCATATACTAAATAAGTGGTATAGGTATCACTTTACGAACAATGGTAAGGCCTAGGGCCTTTGGAATCGCTTGGACTACACTGGACTAACAGCAGTTAGGACGGGAGTAGCCCGCGGGAATCGGATGCAGCGCTAAAAGCACACGCATGCACCAATGCAAAGTCAATGGTGCATAAAAGTTACAAAGTTACTGTTTTGGAAGTCTTCCAACTGGAATAGAATAAAGCCACTTTAAACTAGGACACTAGGGTTGTAAACCACTACAGGAGCACCGGTCTTAGATCGTTACCTCACCCACAGGAAGCAGGTGCATAGGTGCCAAAGTGTCGGGTTTTGTCGTGGAGTTCTATGGAGCCTGGAGATGAAGATGCTGCAGATGGCCAGGAGAGAAGAGTCGGTTGGGTCTAAGGGTGGATCGAAGATGTAGAGTACCTGAAAGCAGAGGGGACAGAGTCTGGGTCACTTTGCAGTGACCAGGATGGAACCAGGCAATGTCGGGCGCAATCAGGTGGTTGTCGTGAAGCTGGTCTCCGCTGCCACATGGACTCGGGGGCATCGAGGATGTCCAGGAGTGGTTCACGAGCTGTCCCACGAAGGCTCCCGCTGTCGGCAGTGTCGGCTTCCGGATCGGACTAAACAGGCCTTGGCAAATGCAACCCACACAGGATTTGAAGATCTCTTCTTACTCCGACCAGCAAGGTCAGAGCGGTGGCCCCTTTTCAGGGGAGCAAGGGCCAGTCTGAAGCAACCAGACCAGCTGTGTAAATTCGAAGGTTCGTCGGTACTGGGGCCACTAGCCAACGGGCAAGTGACCGGACCAACGCGTCGAGCAGGAAAATGCAAAAGGGCCCTACGCAGCACTCGGTGAGTGTGGAGGGGTGATCTTCGGTGCACGAGCTGCTCGGGGCTGTGGCTTCTCAAACCCCAATGCACAGCTTCGAGGGTGCCTCGGGAGCTGCACGGTCAGCACTTCGCAGTCTTTTCAAGATGGCCGGCCCCACACTTCACGTTGCCTCCACGGGTCTCAGATTTGCTGGGACTGTGGATCGGGCTCTTAGAAGTCAGGGAAGCTGGGTCTTGTCGATCTCTGTCGCTCGAGTTCCGGCGGGAACTGCAACAAAGCAAACCGTTGGGCGCTGGATGGTGCCTGTTTGCACAGGGTGGTTACTCCTTGACCACAAGGGAGATTCTTCAGTCTTCCACGTCGAGTGGGATGTCGAAGGGTCCAGAGTTTCGTTTCAAAGTTTCAGTCAGGATTATCTGATGTGCATTGGCACAGCTCCTACCTTTATTCCAAATCAAGGGGCTGGATATCCTGCTAGGTCCCTCCTATGGGTGGGACCAGGGAAGGGGGTGGTTACACCCCTTTCCCTTTGTCCAGTTTCGCGCCAGAGCTGGGGCTGGAGTGCCCCAGAACCGGTTTGACTGGATTTTGCCTGGGACACCTTGTGTGCCCAGGCAGTGTCTAGTTTCATTCAGCCCTCCCTGCCCCAATCCACTATCTCCTGTCTGGGGTGGTGTAACACCTCCCTGTGACAGGAAACCCTTTGTCTAAGCCACCCCTGCCGGGTTTCAGTCAGCAGCAGGAGGCCAGACTTGTGTCTGTGGCAGCAGCATCCATTTTGTGATGCTGAGGCTCTGGTTAGGATTAACCGCGTTTTAAGTAAAGTAACATGTCTTCTCCCTCTAGAAGGGTGGAATGCTACCCCTGTCGCCAGAACTGGCGAGGGGGTAGTATTCCAAAGTGTATGACACCTTACACGACATGTTTTGATAAAGCCAAACCAAAGTTAGCAATAACCGCGAGGATTATAATGCCCTTAGGAGTATATGGTATGGCAATACCCTGGAACAGCTATAAGGAAATGGTTCCGAAAGCTGCGCACAGGCTCAGCTCATGCTAGAGCACCAACTCACATAAAACCAAGCACTCTGCCTCCAGGATTGTTAAGGCCTGCCATAGGAGTGACTTATAGGTATATATGTGTCCAGATATAGGTTTAGGTATAGGTATACTATATCTAAGCAAGGGGTGATTATACGACCTTGCCCCAGCTGAGTGATCAGCCAGTTGTGTCGGTTTAAATGGCTAGCCAGGGGTGGCTAAAGATATGCTGCAGCCCCTGGTAGGCCTTGGATGCGCCTATGCCCTGGGTACCTATAGTACACTGTACAGGGGCTGATAAGGTGTCTCCAATACCAAATTGGTGATGTACCTATAGTACATGTATGTGAATTTAGAGAGAGAAAGAACAGCAGGCTGTGGGTCTGATTAGCAGGCCCACAGCCACATTAAGTCGAAAACCAGTGAAGCAAAAAGCAAAAATTGGGGTGACAATAGGAAAGCAGACCCTACTCTCCTACACTTGGGGTGAGAAAAGTGTTCATGGATGAGTTGTTCTACATGTGCGTGGTCCGATGCGGAGACATCCGACATGGTGGCTGATAGTGTATCCTTATCCAGGGAGTGTTATACAAAGAGGTAGTCAATGCGTGAGTAAGAGCGATGTGCATGGGAATAGTAAGAGTAGTCACGGGTCTCGGGGGAGTGATAACGCCAAATATCTATAAGACCCAGAGCAGTGAGGCATTATTTCGTTCATGCCGACATGGCTCCCACCCCATGGAATGAGCCCCCGCTGCGATCTAGGCTTGCGTCCCACACTAGGTTGAGATCTCCCCCCTACTATTAGGTCCGAGTTCACATGCTCTATGTGTTCTCGTAGGATCTCGCACAAGAAAGTGTCCTGACCCTGCTTTGGCGCATAGATGTTGCAAAGGGTGAGTGTGCGTTGCCCCAGCTTGACCACCACTTTAAGTAGTCTGCCCTCAGTGCCACGGGTCACCTTAGAGTCTCCCTGGTGGATGCCCGCCCGGCAGAGGATAGCTACACCCGCTGTTCTAGTGGGCGTCGATACCAAAACTGAAGAAGAAAGGGTGGGTGTGATATGCGCGCTACGTCAGCCCCGAGGAGGTGGGTCTCCTGCAAAAAAACAATGTCAGGGTTTTGCAGTAGCAAGTACCTCCATATTTGGCGCCGCTTGTTGGGGAAATTGAGTCCCTTTACATTAAGGGATATAATCTTCAAGCAGGGTGCAGAGGTCATAGTCCCCTATCGTCAGGCGCAAGCGCTGTCTCATGCAGGTGATCTGAGGGTCACAGTAACCACTGGAGGCGCCTCCGAGTGTCGAAGTGGCCCCCCCGCCTGGTGGATAGGTGGGGAAGGAAAGGAGGGGGAAAGGGATAAGGACATACAAAACAGTTCAGATAGTTTAAGGGCCAACATGGCCAACAAGGCCTATTCCAGTTCAGGGAGTAGCCAGGCGCGCAGGCACAGGCTGTCCCGGAGATGTCACTCTCCCAGAAATAGGAGTGGGGGTCGGTCATCGCGTTGTGTAACAAATCGGTACCTCTGGAGCGTAGCCTAGGGCCACCGCCTCTTTAACATAGGCTAGGCCTTAATTGATGAAGTCTCTGGGGCGATGAAAAAGATGATGGAGCGGATGTAAAGGTATGATTGGGGGTCCACCCCGAAGTTAAAGATGTATGTCCAGTAGATCTACAAGCACAGGGTTGAGCTATTTGTTGGCAGATGTTTGCGAGCCTGGGGGCAACAGGCCTCCCTCCAGAGATCTTATGTGTTGAATAATGTCCTGTTTTTCTTGGGATGAACTGCTGCGCTCTTGGGAGGATGGATGCCTGGCATGATGTACTGTGGTTCGCTGTGGCTTCAATGGGACTCTGGCTTTTGGAGGCATGCGTGTGGGACTCGCCGGGGGAGTGTCAGGGATTTGAAGTAGCTGGGCTGCCTCTCTAGGATCTCAGCCCGCGATGTTTGGACTCCCACTGAAATATGAGGGTGAAGGGGTGCCCCCATTGGTAGCGAATATTAAGCTCCCGGAGCTTGTCTGTGATGGGTCGGAAGTCCCTTCGGCGGCGAAGTGACGTGGGGGCCAGATCTTGGAATAACTGAATAGGCGTGCCCCTGCATAGGATCCCCGGTTTGTCCCTAGCCGCCTTGAGGATGGCCTCCTTTTCGGTAAAAAAAGTGGACCCGAGTCAATTTATCAGGGACAAGACCAGGCCTCCTGGGCGGTCCAGACACTCGGTGTGCGCGATCTAGGGCAGGTGGCGAGGCGTTGTCATCACCTCTAATGTCGTGAAGCAGTTCAGCCACAAAAGTCATTATGTCGGTGCCTTCTGCCCCTATCTGGGAGAGGTGTGGCGCCGCGGCCAGGGCGACTGACGCTGGAATCTGGGGATCAGGGTTCGATCCCCGGATCCGGCGGCAGATTAGCCCAGCACCATGCGACTCTGGGCAATAGCTTGCTTAATCTTCCCGACGGCCCCCAGCGCCTAGAGACCCTAACGGGTGATTGTGCGCTATACAAATGTGGATTATTATCGGAATCCCCCGTAGGCGTATGTTGTTTCGGCACCCCCTATTTTCCAGGTCCTCCTGCTTGATCTGCAGCTCAATATGCTGTTCTTCCAGGGTGGCCAGCCGCTGCCATAGGTGTTCCTGGTCCTCTGTACGGGCGTCAAGAGTCTTCTCGAGGTCATCTACTCGTCCACCCAACTCCCCTACGTCTTTCCGGAGTTCCTTGACACATGCCTGGACCTCAGTATGCAGAGACCCTATTTCAGATTTAAGTTCCTGCCTGAAGAGGGTCATAAAAGATTGTGTAACTGGCTCGGAGGGGCCTCCAGTGTCGCGTCCGTTGCCGGGGCCGATCCTGGCTTGTTCCATAGGGCCATGACCGTAGAACCTTTGGGGATTGTTGAAGGCTCTTTCCTGGACTTAGAAAGGGTCATGTTCAGGGAGTGATGGTGGCTTTTACTGCAGATCACGGAGAATGTGTCGCTCCACCAACCGCTGTCAACCCTCCGCCTGGCAAGCCGAACTGTGGCGTCGCCCCTCTATGGGTGCAGGGCCAATCGGGCCCGGGAGCTCCCCCAGTTGATAAGGAGGTGTTCCCGGGTGGGCTGCAATGCGGTGGCTACTCCGGTGTCAAAAGAAGGGCAATGCAGGGCTGCAACCCCTCCGCCCCAGGGACCAGCTTAGCAAGCGATGGGAGTAGCAGCGCCTGTGACTCCGGTGGTGGAGGTGCACAGAAACTGACTGTGGCTGGCAATGCAGCGCTGGGTTCCACACTGTCTCAATAATATATGCAAGTTGAGGCCCACTCTCGCAGCCCAGCTCCCCTCTATATTATAACAGGTCGCCGGTTCTCTCCAGGAAGAAAGGGTCATGTTGGGCTCTCCGAGTGGCTTACGGTGCCGTCTTTCGCCCAGGGGCTTCCGCCAGCATCTCCCTGTGCTGGGTTGCTACTGTAGGCCCAGGGCTCAGGTGGGGGTGCAGAAAGGAAGAGCCAGTGCGCAAGGGTTCCCAGTTAAAGTCTCCGGTAGTAGAGTCTAAGTGGGGTGCTGTGCTTAGGCGGCCGGCAGTGGACTGGCCCGGTCTGCGTGGCAGTACGGGTAGCGGGGAGCAGTAGGGCAAGGGGCATTGCCGCTGGGGTACGGGCTAGATTTCTAGAAGGCAGCGGGGGGACCGAATCTCAGACGGCCCAAGTCACGAAAGGAGCGCCCCCGTGGCGGCGACGGCATCCCCCGCCCCTGTACCTGTGTGAGTTCTGTGCTTCTGGGTCCCTCTGCAAGCGGCTGATCAGCACTTCCCAGGCGAGTACCACGACCCTCCAACACAGCAAAATGGTGGCAGCGCACTCGCCCTCCGGCGCCAATTTCTCCTCCGTCAATCACCGGCAGGCTGACTGGCAGTCTCGCAGATCAAGGCCCCCTCCGGTGTTTCCACGTCTGTCTATGGCGATCATCTCTTGCGGGTCCCCACCTCAGTGTCTGAGAGAGACTCCAATGCAGTCTTGCGAAAGCCAAGCAGCTAAAATGGCGGGTACCTCTGCGAACGCGTATTCCCGCCTGCCGGCTTGTTCCTCTTCCCCTCGGATCACCACTGGATGGTGTAATGGGTCCACACTCTGAGGTCTCCTCCGGTGTCCTTCTAGCCGCTCCTACTCTCCCGCAGGCGATTACAGCCCACGGGGCCTCGCTCCGACCTCTTCCGGATACCCCCGGCGCAGTCCTGCTCGGGCCAGGCAACCCAGGTGACGGTTACCGCTAGGGGTGCCTTTCTTGGCGCCCAAGCAGGGGCAGCCACCGCTCAGCAGCTGAGGATCACTGCCGAGCCCCGATCTGACATCACAGGACTGTGGAGCTTCTCCGCCGTTCACAATCGTCACCCGAGGCGGCTACTACAAATGCGTGGAGGACGTGCCGGCAGGGTCCATGCCACTCGCCTTATTAAACCCGTTCTTCTGTCGTCTGTCTTCACCACCCTGTTTCTCGCTTGCCAGTGAGTGCCCCAGGTGTTCCGCCAATGGTACCTCCCATGCCGTGAGGCTTTCGGCGCCACTGCCTTGCTGAAAATGTCTTTAGACGGTGGCGGCGGCCCGAAGCTGAGATGGCGTGCGTCTCACTCCATTAGCAGTGAGACCACGCCCCCCTTGGTATATTTTTCTTCTGCTTCTCCTTGGATTTCTTTGTATGTGTGCTTTGATCAACCTAAAGGCTTATGTTGTTGTTTTGTGTGTTGTGAGACATTTCAAATAACTGTCCTGCTCTAAAAGTGTTAGGTCAACAATGAATTAGAAAGTTGAAGGTCAAGCAATACAAGACCGTGATCTGTAAAACGGTGCTGGCTGCCTATGTTCCTTCCCTATGTTGACAGTTCAAAGTTATAACACTACACTGCCATTTTTGCTTTGTTGTTTACCCTGGCCTTTTTATAAAGTCTTTCTAGAAGTGCTGATTCTTTCTTTAGTTGTGTCGGAAATTGATTTTTGTCTTCTTCTTTTTCTTATTCAGAATTTCCCTTTTTGTGTCATGTCCATCAATATCACCCGGATAGTCATCCAAGCCCTGAGGGAGGAATGCCTCTCCAAGTGAGTAGCACATTCCCTATTGAAGGTATGGATTATTGTTTCATATAGAGTAATGCGTACGAAGATTGACACTGTGAAGGAGTGCTACCAATAAGAAGTCTGAAATCAGTAGATAAACGCAAATTAATTTGTGCACAGCAATACATAGAATATTATAGGAAATTTGCACATTAAGGCTACTCTACCACCCAGGCTATTCTACGTCCCTGAGCAGTGATACATATAGAATTAAATAACTTGGAATTGTACAAAATAATCTTTCAGATGGATACTCCTAATAGCGGATTCCTCACCTTCAGAATATCCTCAGGAGCCAAACTGGGTTCTGGAAGATTTAAACAGCTTTGTCCCTGTGTGCCAGTAGGTAGTGTCATGCGGCTCTGTGCTGACTACGTTCCGTCTCTGGAGTGACAAACTGAGCCGCATTTAAGGTTCACTCATGCTCACTGACATCCGTTCTCCTTTCTTTATGTGCTTTCGTATATGGATCTAGAGCTCACTGCCAACTTTTGCCTCGTGGATTGCTGAGTTTTTTTTCTTAATTTATTTTTTCCAGGAAGCAAGAAAAGTATGTCTCCTGCTTAAACTACATGGTTTAAGCCTTGCAGGAACTGTTTTAAACAGATTTCTGTGTCAGATTCCTGCAAAGCCTGTTTCTGGTGTTTGAGTTTGGCACACAACTTGAAATCCTGCAATGAGTGCACACTTATGAACCCAAAGGTGAACCTGGAATGTGAAGTTAAACTGTCTGCAGCCCAATACTGAAAGAAACATCAGAAGTCCTGCTCCTTCTCGAGGAAGAGGGTGTGGGCCTGTTCCTGCCCTTGAGGACGTACCCACAAAAGGTCTACATCGAGATTTAAGTCTTTCGGTAAGTCAAAATTGAAGTAGGATCACTAAAAGACCAAGTGGGATTTGTAATGGTCCTTACACACTCAGCCTAATAAGCTGTCATGGTGCTGGACACTTTGACCTTCCCACTTGAACATAGTGTTCTTGCTCTCGGTCCCCAGCAAAGTCACAAAGAGATTGAGGCCTTTAGGCAAATTTTTGCAATCCTTTGGCTCCCTTTGTTGCACCTTCAGAATCCAAGGATCTGTGGAGACCTCCAGTAGGGATACCTACAGCGGGCATCTGTGCCTCTGGTTTCACTCTGAATCCATTCTAACTTCCCTTCTGGCACCGCAATCCACGCCGGTCTCTGTGATATTAAAGCTGCCACCGGCATTTAAGGACAGCTCTGTTTATGTAGTTCTCTCCACTTCCGAGCTGAATTCTTCTCGACCGAGGTCGTGTCTAGACTCCGTACAGACACATTCTGCCCCATTCCAATATAACTTGATAGAATCATAATACAATTTTATACACCAAGCCTATCTCACCCCGAAAGTATTGAGCAAAATATACAGACTGATCCAGTAGGTGTACCAGAGGCCAGCATGTAGAGGGCTATTTTCTGCACATGGTGTGGACGTGCCCGACAGTGGAAGAATTTGGGGAAAAGGTATTGCAGATTCTTCGGAATGCCTCAGGATGGGCTATACCCAGGGAGGTGAAGTCGATTCTACTGGGTCTTCTCTCGTCACCAAAAAATAGGAAGCTGAGCAGGAAGTTTGTGTTGTTAGGGTTAATAATAGCAAAAAGACACACAGCTATTGAGTGCCGAAAACCGACTCCCCCGAAGTGTGATAGATGGGTAAAAGATGTGTGAGTGGGCAACAAATGAGAGGGTAAGAATGAAACAAGTCCGAAGGGACGGCAAATTTGCGTAAGATCTCCTGGCGTGGCCGGTGATGATAACTGAACTGCAGCCCCCAACAGAGGAACAGTATGGGAGGGGCCGTACACTCCTGACGTATACTGGATAAATATAAATTAAATGAATGAGCAGACCTCAAACTATTGAGTTACATAAGGTAGTCGTCCGATGGCGGGGTGAGGGAAGTTATGAGGAAACAAAGGCAATAACAATCGATATGGGAAAATAAATTAAAAAAGAAAAGGGGTCCAGGGGACAGACTACCACTGAGATTGTTAGAAAAACAAGAAATTTTCCACAAATCTGGTAAGAGTGTATATATTATAACTGTGAACATTCCCTCTGGGTATGACGTCATAGATAACATTCCTGACAACAATATTGTATGTGTGCTATTTTTAAAAATAGCAATAAAGTTGTTTAAAAAACAAACAAAAAACTTGATAGAATCATGCCTTTGCCTTGGAGCACTCCATCAGCTTTAGGTACAGACTCTGATGAGAGCCGCCCTGCATTTAGGGATGACAATGGTGATGAGGTGGCAAGTATTTTCTCCAACATTATGATGATAATTTATATCTGGATTTGCAGGAGGGCAATCGGGTGGACACTTCCCTGGACACTGGGTTGTGTTCTCGCTCTGGACCACCAACGGAAGAGAGTGCCACTTTTGCAGTGGTATTGAGACATGCAGGTGTGGTTTTGGACTTACTGACAACTATGGAAAAATATAATAACAGAAGTCCCTATTGACTGCTCAAGCTTTGGCACCGTTTGAAAGAGATACATAGGCTTCTCTGGAGACATGCAAGCCTCTTCAAGGGACATGCTGTTCGTTGGGTCTCCCCTGGTTGGTGAGAAGGCTGATTCAGCATTGCAACATTTTAAAGAATCCAGGCCAATGTACGCTCTCTAGCCCTTCTAAACGATATCCTCAACAGTTTTGTCCCATTCGAGGCATCTCCAGAGGGTTGGCATCCTGTCCACCACAGCACACCACCTCTGCAACAGGCACCCTAGTCCTTTTGAGTGTGGGGATCAAGCATACAACGCCCAGTCTGTCATTGGCTGCAGACTTCCCAGTCCCACGCCCCTCTGCATTTGCCTCCAGACCACTTTAGTTTAACCTTATTGGCACAAGACCACCCTGTTGGAGGAAGGATCTGATATTTCCTTCAATGGTAGCAAAATGTAATGTCTGGCACATGGTTACTTCAGATCGTTCAATGGAGCTATGCCCTGCCATTTCTTTTCGACCACAGAAGCTTCCATCCACACCAGGCCGTTGTGCAGAGAAACACCTAACTTGCTCCATGAAGTGCAGATTCTTTTGGCCAAAGGAGCCATCAAAACAGTTTCAGCACCAGAAATAGGGCACAGATGTTACTTCAGCTATTTCTTTGTGCCGAAGAAGGACTGAGGCCTCCAACCGAATTTAGATCGCCACCCTTTGAATGCCTTCTTGCGGAAGGACACAATTAAGATGCTCACACTGTCCTAGGTTCAGTCTGCCCTGGATCTTGGTGACTGGATGGTGGATTTCGACCTGCAAGATGCCTACTTTCATGTACCCATTCTGAACTCCCACATACACTACTTGTGGTTCAAGGTGGACCAGGATCATTTTCAATTTGCCAGGGTCTTTCTCAGAGTCAACTGTGCCCCTCGGGTGTTCACTTAAGTAATCATTGTGGTTGGGGATCCCGGTTCCTCCCTATCTTGATGATTGGCAGTTGAAGGCAGGCTCTCCACAGTCAGTCGTAGATCACTTCCAGAAAATGATGAACTTCTTGACTTCGCAAGGGTTCTCAATGAGCTTACCAACATCACACCGGAGTCATTTTCAGAGACTCCCTTTCATTGGAACCATCCAGGATACATGGCAGTTTTGGGCTTTTGCTTCACTAAAACGAGTCCAGGACATTTGGGTGATTCAGACCCAGTCCTGGGTCTCCGTGCGAGTGGCTATGAAGATTCTGGACCTTTTGGCATACTGCTCTTCAACTATGCCAGGTAGCTTATGAGGGCTCTGCAGTGTATCCTGTAATCTCAGTGGGCCCAAAATAAGGAGAATCCATCTGATTCCATCTAGATTTCAGAAGAAACTACAAAACACCTGTAGTGGTGGCTCAATCACAGTTGGACCAGCATCAGACTACTCTCCCAGCCTACTCAGAGCTACTGTGATGACACAGCTGGGATGGGAACGTCTCACAGAACTCTAGTCTCTGGTGAGATCTGTCTCCATATCAACATTTTGGAGTTGCGTTTCCTTCTCCTAGCACTGTAGCCTTCCTACCGTCTGTCAAAGGGATGCTGGTTCAGGTTCTCACAGACCACACCTCTTGCATGTGGTACTATGACCAGCATGGCTGGGTGGTGTACTGGGTCCTGTGCAAGGAGGCACTTCACCCCTGAAGCTGGCTGGATTGTCTGAGCATTTCCCTGGTCATCAACCACCTGGTGGGATCTTTAAACACCAGCACAGACTAGCTCAGTCAGCGGCGACAGGCAGATCACCAGGTCGGACAGACAGAATATAGGCCTGGGCTCCAAAATAAAAGTGGCCTCTTAGTGAATTGGATAGATAATACAGTGGCCCATGCTTGCAAATTGAAGCAGTTTTGAACTTATAAAGACAGACTATATAAGTGTTTTGCAAGGTATGGAAGACTGCATGGATTTGAACGTTCTGCAAGCAATTTTTGTTACAATATCAGGAAAATTAACAGTAAAAACTGACCCACCAGACCATAAAACAGTCCCACGAACAGCCCAAACATTCCCTACATACTGACTTGTCAGACCAGCCCGTCAGGCACTGCCTTTTGCCGTACATACCATTCCAACCATGTTGATCACGAATGGCGCTACTCTCTGAGGTGCACAGGGTATCTTCCAGCAATGGGAAGAATCTTGGGTAAATCTTTCTGCCACCACAGAGAACACGCGTGTCAAAATGTTTATGCATTGTAGTTTCTAAGAATAATGCCTCTCAGAAACATATTATGGATAGAGTGGATTATGGGACTCCTGTATGCTTTTTCAGCAGCTGTCTCTCCTGCCCCGAGTTTTGAAGATCAGGAACATCTGGTCCCAAGTTATCTTAGCGGCTGTGGGTTGTGCAAGGAGCGTGTGGTACCCAGAATTCCTGGGCAGGAGGATCTCTAGTCACAGCAGCAGAGCCAGGTCCTGTGGCCAAGCCTGCACATCTGATCCTCCATGCGTGGAGATTCAGTGATGGCAGTTGGCTCAGTTTGATCTTCTGCTTCAGTTGTGGATGTCATCCTTTCTGCGCTACTCCCATCTACAAAATCTGTCTATGCTGGGCGCTGGGAAAAGTTTGTAGCACCTGCAATACTGATCTATTCCAGGCTAACCCATCAGATGTTTTACTGTTTGTTTTATCTCTCACACAGCAAGTACTTCCTGTGGACACTGTTAAAGGTTTTGTCAGCTTTTTCAGTTTTTTTACGTTTATTGTACCAACCATTCTTCTTCAAATCACCTTTTGTGATGAGCTTTCAAATAGGGTTTGACTAATTTGTTTCCTCACAAATCCTTTGTGATGCCACAGTTATCCTAATTTAGTCCTCACTTTCCTAACGTCCTTGCTATTCAAAGCCATGCACAGCTGTTCACTACATCTCCTGTGTGTGTGTCTCTGATGCAGGGAATTCAGCTAGTTGTATGAGTGAACTCCAAGCTTTCTTGATGTAGCCTCCTTATACCACCTTTTCCCAGACAAAGTGGTACTGCGGACTAGTGCTGCCTTTTTACCCAAAGTTATTTCTGCTTTTCACATTGGACAATCCATCACTCTTCCAACGTTTGTTGTGCCCTCTCATCTCTGGAAAGAGGAGGAGAGACTTTATTGCCTGGATCCTAAAAGAGCATTCAGCTTTTACATTGATCACACCAAAGACCACTGGGTGGATGATCAGCTCTTTCTGGGGTACTCTGAGGCAAACAAAGGCAGTGCAGTTCTAAAAAGGATAGTTATCTGTATCAAGATCTGCTGTGCACCTGCCCTGCCAAGTAACACGCATCAAGCGTTAGACTAACTAATTTTAGTGTGGTGGTCCGTATCACCGCACTAAAATGCAAAGTCACGCATTTGTGCCTCTCTAACTTCACTGGTGCTGACTTACGGCACCGGCAGACCGAGACAATTAGGACGGGAAGCACCACTCAAGCTTTCATGGGCAAACAGCTGCTCTGGCTAGGTGTCGGACTGCACTTCTGTACAAACTCACTGTGCAAAGTAAGTTTTCATGAATGCCAGGTCAGGAGTGTGGTTCACACGGGCTGCAGCATTCATTATTATCACCGCCCCTGCTGAGACTGAGCCCGGGCCAGCCGCGGTGCGTCACTTGAGTGCAACAAATAGTTTAGTGTGTGTCCTTTTGCAACACAGCCTCTCTGAGTGCCAGCCGAGGAGTAATATTGGTGCCTCAACATGCATGCGCGACCGTATTCTTTATTATTGTTGTCCGGTGAGAGGGGACCGCAAAGTCATCGCAGAGGCTGCTTATACATCAGCATTCAATTTTAAGGATTCGTGGTCAGAGAAGTGGGACTTTCGGGACAGGACAGGTGCGGTTACTGCTATGTCCAAGAAGACCGTGCATTAAAAAAGCATGGTGGATGTTCGTACTTTACTTCCTGGAGACGTCCTTCTATCATGGGCACGCAAGGAGAGCGGATCAGTGTCCGGACCTCACAGCTCACTTTTAAAGCCTGCTTCGCAAGTTCGCGTACGTTGTTCTGGTCGGAGCTAGTACGCCTATCTCACCATACATCCAAGACAGGACCCAGTATCAGAAAAGCAACTGAGAGCTAACTTCTGCTGCAGAATCTTGAGCTCTACCTGGAACAGAGTTCCTGTGGAGCTTGACAAAATGTTGGACACTTGCACTTTAGTTAACACCTAATGCCTTGCCTGTCATTGTGGCCTGCAGCACTTTGCATGCTAACAAAACGGCAAGCCCTAAAGTGCAATGTGATACTGGCTTAAAAGTGCCTCTCTGTGTTTTACTCTCTTTCTGGTCCCCCCTCTTTCAGTCTTCCTCTGCCCTCTCCCTGCCTCTCTCTTTCGAACCCACCTTGCTCTTTCACCTACCTGCCATTGTTCCACACAAATCTCCAAAAGTACTCGCGTTTTGAATGGTTACTTAGGTAAATTTATGCCCCATTGTATTGAAGAAATGTGTTTTAGGCACCGACTCATTTCCTAACGTTTCATAATTTGCACCTTATTCAAAACTTCTCTCTCATCATCTATGAGCCGAGCTAGAATTTTAAGCACACAGAGCAGGATTGGTTTCAGTGGGCTGTTGGGCGACAGGTGTGAATTTGTGCCAGCGGCGGCCCATGATATTATTATAAGTAAGCTGGTCCGGGACTTCAACAGTTGTGATAAACACATTTTTCCTTAGCAAAGTACCTCTCGCCTGACATTTGTTCACAATCTATTCTTCTCAGTCTGTAGTGCCTCGTAAGTGGTTTGTAGATGTGAACATTTTCCAAGGTCTCCTTACAAGAACTGCATTTTCATGTTACAAAGCTCGATGTGGACGAGGCAACAAATTGATAGACCGGTACTACAGTGAACTACGCAGTTGCGCTCCGGAGTCAGTCCGTAATAAATTTGTGACTAGTAATTATAATTTATTATCAGGCTGAGGTAGCTGAGATCCGCATGATGGGTCCTTTCTCACATGCTGTTTCAGTTTGGTTAGAGTCCGGTCCCAAAGTGGAGAGCCTCTGTGTCATATTGGTTAATCGCTTTTCAATTTCTGGTGCTTTGCAGCAGTTGTAAGATCTTCTTAGAGCTTCTTGTTGCTCAAATGGCAGGAATTTCTGATATTTATATGGTTCCCTCGTCTTCATTGCTTGATTTTTGCTTGCAAGAAAGTGTCACTCATAGTTGTTGAATGTCACTCACAATTACACTGAAATTATGAATTTCACTCATAAGCAATCTGAAACATTGGCAGCTGTGATGCACTGGCCAACAAACAGCATCCAGAAGGATTGAAAAAGAGCTTTTTCCACCAGGGCCAAGGCTGCTACCACTGGGCAGGCATGTGGAGTGCCTTTACTTGACAGTTCCATGTGGGTGTCAGTAAATTTGTTCACAAAGTACAACTGCCATTACAGCTAAGGCCATTAGGAAGGATATTTCACTTTTTCGGTCCTGCAGGAGTTTTGGATCTGAGCCATTCCAAGGACGGACTACTTTTATTTAGAAGATGAGGAATCTGTGGTTAGAATTATCCATCTGAAGAACAAGTTGCTTACTTTCAGTAATGCTTTTTCTGATGAATACTTTATCGAACCGCAGATTTCTCACGGTCTTTCCACTTCCCTGTTCTCTTCAATGGTATCTTTTCCAATCCAAAAAGGTCCCAGTCTAGCAATCTGCTCACTGGTATCGATGGTTATTATTGGGCTCTGCATGAGAGGGCACAGACCGAGTCAAGAAAGAAGCTGACATCACAGTGCCAGGGTCCAGCTTTCATGCAGCTCCCTTCATCACCGCTGGGATGGATCAGAGTTGGCAAGAAGCTGTACGCCGCCTCCTAAAGATGCATTGGAACTTTGCTGTCCAAATCTTCTGCGTCCAATCTGACACCTGGGGATATATTCTCAATGTAAGCAATCTGGTTAGAGTATCCACCAGAACGAATGTTAACGAAGGTAAGCAACTCAGCCCCACACTTTTCAACATATACATGACAAACATCATCAGATAGAAATTTGTGGCATGCTTCATCATTTGGCTGCTAGACACACCTCCTCGCAGACCAACGCATGAGGTGGAGCAATAGGGTGGGGGAGACGATACAAACATATAGAAAATATCAAAATCATAAAGACAATAAGTGCAGACAAACAATTTAAAAATAACTCAGGAATATCCCATTGTTTATTTTATTCATGGATTCCCTGGACAGAGCCAAAAGGTATCTCAATACCATTGGATGGTGATGAAGCGGGTGGATTATGCCCCATACACCCCTCCACTCTGCAATGGAGTTGATACGTTTTAGCCGGATATTGTGTCTTCCCCAGCCTTCTTAAGGACTGTTAGATCCCGTATTTTACTACCTTTCTTATTTACCTCCATTTGTATACGGATTACTACACCTGTAATTTTACGTAGGTCCTGTAATCACACTCCATACAGTATCGAGTTTCACTGTAGTACGTGCTCGAACTGGCGCAGGAATGAGGGCGAACCCCCCCACCCCCCCCTGTAGTCACACATTCATCAAGGTGGGTTTGTCACTGGCTCAATGTCGACTCCATTGCAGAGGTGAGGGGTGTATGGTGCATAATCCACCCGCTTCACCACCATCCACTGGTATTGAGATACCTTTTAGCTCTGACCAGGGAATCCATTAATAAAATAGACAGTGCGATATTCCTGAGTTAGTTTTAATTTGTTTGTCTGCGCTTATTGTCTTTATGATCCCGATCTTTTCTATGTTTGTATTGTCTCCCCCACCCTATTGCTCCACCTCATGCGTTGGTCTGCGCGGAGGTGTGTCTAGCAGCCCAATGATGAAGTATGTTAAAACATTTTGTGGGTGATGGCAGTTTTTCAAAGAATTGTATTTTGCCAGTTTTACCGCTCTTAATAAAGCGCCCTATACTCTCCTACTTCTCAGTGTGTGACTAGTTATACTCAGAAGAGTTTGGAGTAGGAGATTTGCTCCTCCCCCTTATTTGTGTATGTTTAAACCTCATCTGATGCCACGGAATCAACATCATCTCCTACGTTGACACCCAGTTAATTCTTTTTGCTCTCAGATGACAGCTTCATCACTAAGACAAACTTCAAACAGTTCATGACTAGCATGGCCAATTGGATGAAAGAAAACTGCCTCAAGCTCAACACCGATAAAAGTGAAGAGCTGATCTGCGGGAATAAGAGCTTACCTTAGGACTCCACCTGGTGGTCTGACGATCTTGGACCCACATCCACCCCAACTGACCATGCTAGGAACCTAGGCCTCATCCTGAATTCAAACCTCATCATGAAATCCTAGGTCAATGCCATCACCGCCTCATGCTTCCACATACTCTGTTACGTAAAATCTTCAAGTGGCTTCCACTGGACACCACAAATACCATCACGCAAGCCCTAATCACAAGCCAATTGGACTAGGGCACTCACTCTACACCTGCATCCCAACCTTTCTCCTTCACAGACTTCAAACCATTCAAAACGCCACCGCCAAACTCATCCTAGACCTTGTGCGTCAAACCCACACTTCACCAATCCTCACAGAGTTCCACTGGCTCCTCATCCAATTCGAACTTCTCACACACGCATTCAAGTCATTACATAATATGGGACACACATACCTCAATCGCCTGCTTCACTTCCTCCTACCCACCAGATAACTTCACTCAGCCTCACTCTCACTTGTGCACACTCCCCGCATACACAGAAGCAAGATGAGATGGATCATTCTTCTGCTAAGCCGATAAATCCTGGAACAGCCTCCCCCAACACATCCGGGCCTCCTTCTCACTTTTTGCAAGAAGCTGAAGACCTGGTTATTCAACTAGTCTTCTTGCTGGATCATCGAGACTGCCTGTATTCAGGCCAGGCCTCACCACACACTTACACTCACCTACTCTGCGTCAGCATACCCTCGTGGGTGACTAGCAGCTCTGCAATTCCTCCTGATATTGCATTTGTTTTATCATTAAATTGTTCTTGATCCTGCGGTTTCTTTGGATCTTTCCAGCTGTTGTTGTACATGCTAAATAAGCAATCTAACAAAGACGCTTGTTGCAGAAAAATATGTATTGCAGCATAACTTAGGTTACAAGTATTGGAGTTTGAGGTTTTTCTCTTCTTCACCTATCTGCCATGTTTTCTTGAAGAACTTTATCTCCAATGCATGTTTTGATAGAGATAAACTACTTTCTATTACGACTGCAAATACCATTGAAAAGTGTATTTGTTCAAACTATTAAAATGTAATTTTATTAGCTCTCAGTTGTAGTAGACTTATCATATGATAATTGTCCTATAGATCAATAGTCAGGGCTCCAGCAGGATAATGAATACTTCTTAAACACACTGAAACCTATGTTTTAAACAAAAAAAGAAAATATTTATCAATGTCCTTTTTCTTTTTAACAAAGCTCTGAAAACAGTTTTTCCCCATATGTGTATCACTCCAGTCAACATCCTCCTTTCTGTTTTCATGTTGATCTACTCTAGGAATACTGTTTTGGGTGTGCATTTTGATAAAACCTGCTCTTTTTCAGTTTTGAGTTTTTTTCTGTAGTTACACCTGTTTTGATTAAGAAATGTTCATAATGTTATAGGAAAGTCAGCAATTAGCATGGCAGTTCTAGGTGCCGCTTTTATCTGTTAAGCCACCTAGATGCGGAGAACATTTTTTCTCCCTCACCTTAAACCTGTTCCAGCTCCCTGCCTGTTACACTTGGAAAAAGAGATATCTGATAGAGATTACTAGCCGCAGATTCCTTAACGTAGAATTATCCCCAGGCGTAAGACTGGATCCGGAAAAGTTTCTTTGCTACAGCATCTCTGCGGGCCGGCGGGGGGGCAGTACCACGTGACTCCGCCCTAACGTCGTCCGCGGGCATGACGTCAGCAAGTTCACATAAGCCCCACCCCGTTGTGCCGACGTCAGTTTTCCTCTTTTCGCGTGCAGCGCGGATCCGGATCGTGTCCCTGCAATTTTTTCTGGCCTTCTTTTGACTCTTTGCGTTGAGGAACAGTGTGCAAATGCCTTCGGGCTTCAAGACGTGTACTTCTTGTACATGTCAGATGTCTGCGACGAACCCTCACCCTATCTGTATGTGGTGTTTGGGCGAGCACCATGACTCTACGGACTGTGACTCTTTTCAGCACCTCAAAACGAAGTCCTGGCGGGAGCGCTGGATGAAATTGCTGTCGACCCGCTTGTCCAGGTCGGTGTCGTCCCAGTGTCCGTCCCCTACCTCGGAAGCCAGGAGCCGCCGTTTCCGACTGCGGCATCGTCCTTCGCCACAGCCCCAAGGGCGACGCTCGCCAGCTGGTATGTCTTGCAGCTTGTCTCCGAGGCCCTGTCCTCGTGTGGCGGAGGGCGCAGGTTCCCCTTGGGATGTGCGCCCCCACCGGTCGCCACCCTACCCACCGTTCCCTGGAGTCTGGTGACTAGGGCCCAAATGACAGCCTATGCAGGCTTCTTTGGCCCCTCCTCCACCTCCTGAGACGTCCGTGGATCCCCTGCCTCGCGCGGGGGCCTTCCGCAGAGTCGTCGTCGTCGTCGCCGCCGCCGCCGGCTCCAACCCCGGCGCTGACTGGTTCGACTTCAGGTTGTAGGAGGGTGGTGTCGTCGAGGTGCGGTCCTGCGGGGCTCCCCTCTCCTATCCACAGCATCCCTGCCTCGCTGCAAATCCCTATGGGGATCCCTGTGGCGTCGCAGAACAACGCCGG
Organism: Lissotriton helveticus; assembly: GCF_964261635.1. Taxonomy (NCBI): domain Eukaryota; kingdom Metazoa; phylum Chordata; class Amphibia; order Caudata; family Salamandridae; genus Lissotriton; species Lissotriton helveticus. The sequence goes on from NC_136072.1 coordinate 789,510,743, forward strand.
GACTCAGGGCTCGCCCCTGAGTCCCACTCGATCCTCTGGGCAGGCGGCGGCCTTGCCAGAGGCCAAGCCGGCGCCTTTTTGGCGCGGAAGGCTTTCCCCCACAGTCCTGGTGGTGCCGCGGGTGGAGGCCAGGGCCTGGGGTGCTTTTCCGAGTCCCCCTCGATCCTCTACGCAGGCGACTGCCTCGTGTGAGGTCGAGCCGGCGCCTTTTCTGCGCCATTCCTTTGCCGACCCCGCCCCATTCTGCTAGGGAGCACGTGGTGGTGGAGGTCGACTCGGCGCTGCCGATGCCCACTCTGGCGCCGATCGATATCAAGCCGGCACCTGTGGCGGACTCCACGGCCAGCGTCGGGTCCTCGACTCCTCTCCAGAGGTTCCTTCCTCTCCGGAGGTTGGTAATCTCCTGGTCTCTTCTTCTCCTGAGACGGGACGCCGCGTTGTTGCTTTTTCACCGGCGTCTTCTAGGGAGGGCTCCTCGCCGGCCTCCACCCTTGGACCCTCTCTTCCGCAGCTCGCGGTTGGCTGCTTCGCCGGCTTCTCTGCCTTCCCCGGGGGTCCCTCAGGTCCCCCATTCGTTCGTGGATCCCCCACTATTCAGGGGCTGGCCGTTTATTCCTCCCACTGGCCTTGGGGACGGATGGCGTAGTTTACAGCTGTCTCCCACGGAGTAATTGCTTTCTTCCCAACGGCGCCCTACGGAGGCCTATGTTGCCTTTGTTTGGGTTATTTCCACAGCTGCTGGCATTCTGCGGATGGGTGACCCCGTCACCCCATTCCCTACGGATCACCTGCTGGAAGTTCTCCACCAGGGCTCTGATGGACGGGAGCTGGTTCTTCCATTCGAAGCTTCGCTCCACAACTCTCTCCTGGGGGCTTTGGGGGCCTCCTGCCACGGGTGATCCGGTACCTCAGCCGCTCCTACACCGCCACCATCCTGCTTCGCATGACCCAGTCTGCCTTTCCTTCCACCCTTCTACTCAGAGTCCTCTTCTGCTGACTGCCTTTCCTTCCTTGCCTTTGTTTCCACTGTCCCAGGAGGCCCGGTGGTTGGATTCTTGGGGGCGAAACATCTTCACTTCCTCCAGTGCTTCTTTGCCGGTGCTCAACACCCTTTGTGTGTTGGCCAGGGCTACCTCCAGCCTGTGGGATTCCGTGGAGTCCCTTCTGTCTCGTCTCCCAAGAGGGTGCTTGCGCTGATCTACGGCACCATGTGTTGGACAGCCGGGAGTTGTCCGTGTTTATTCTTCGTGCGGCCTTGGATGTTGCTGGTGCTATCGGTCGTGCTATGGCGACTTCTGTGGCCCTCCGTCGCCATGCTTGGTTGCAGGATGGAGTTTTTCCTGAAAATATTAGGGAGCGTCTGGTTGACCTGCCCTTTGATGGGGTGCTTCTGTTCAATACCCACGCGGACTCCGCCATTTAACGTCTCCTTGTTGGGCTCCGTTCTCCTCCCCCTCCGTAAGCTTGGCTTGTTGATCCTCCGGGGCTTGATGGGAGGCGTTATCCCATCTTTTTCCTGGACTCTGGTGTTTTGATCGGCCCGTTTTTGTTCTGTGTGGTTTGGCGTGCCTTCGAGGTCCCTATTTTGGCCCCTTCTCTCCTGTTGGCTGCTGGTACACCCTTCTCACAATTGTGTATGTTTTGGCTGATTGTTAAGCCGTCTGTGGTTCTACCGCAGGTCCTTATGTTCTTGTTGTCTGATGCAGGATTTTTCCCTAACAGTGGTTCCCATGTTTTCTTTGGGACGTGTCATACCCTAAGTGGGGTACTTGTAGCTATTGTATAGCCATGTTCTACGCTTGGAGGGTGTGGCTCCCCTTGCGGGTTTCTTGCCTTTCTTGGCATCGCTGTATACTGCTGATGCGGTTTCTTTGATCTTTATCTGGGCGTAGCTTGCGCTGCTTGTGCTTCTCCAGGTTCTGTCATTTTCAGTATCCGCTGCATCGCTGGCTCAGCTTTGGCATGCAGTCTGCGGTGTGGTGCTGGTATTTTCCTGCGTTCTGGTTGACGGCTTTAGTCCGTCCTCTGTATTTCTCCTCTTCTTTTTGGCTGGTCCCACTTTTTTCGTGAGTGGGTTCATGTCTGGGATGGTCTTCCTTTAGGGGTTGTTCTGGATTTTCCCGGGCTTGCCTTCGTCTTGCCGGCTGCGCCCGCCTGCTCTTTCTGGTCCACAGCTGGGGGTTTTAGTGTGTGCCCTTGTGCTCCTGCCTCTTGTTCTGCTGGAACCTTGCGAGACTGCGTTTCTTTCTTCTCACGCCTGCCTTTCTTGACTGTGGAGGCATCCCTGCCTTGTCCACTGGCTTGAGGCTGAGGTCGGTTCAGCTGTCCCCTTCGCTGTGGGTGTTCTCCTGTGGAAGGGTCTGTCTCAATTTCTACATTTTCTCCTTGGAGTTTTGGGGTGACTTTTTCCTTCCTCTGTACTCCTCTGATGTTGTCTGTCCCTCTGGGGCTTTCTGGCGGATGCCCCTTGTACCTTGGATGGGCTTGGGGTATCATGGCCTTCCTTCGCCTCTTTTCTCCTGCCTTCTTCTTGGTGCGGGATGGACCGCCCTTCCGTCCGGTCCCAATGACACATCCCCCGTTGAGGCCCTATGTTCTTCCACGCTGGTAGGGCTCTCTCGCAGACCCTCCTCCCCCTTGGGTATGGCTAGGGTATCTATTCTACGTTAAGGAATCTGCAGCTAATAGTCTATCAGATGTGCAAGTTACTTACCTTCGGTAACGATGTATCTGGTAGAGATGATTCTAGACACAGATTCCTTCACGACCCGCTCTTCCTCCCTGTTTTGTGAGGACCTTCAGCTTGGTCTTCTGCACTCGCCTGCCTTTGGGTGGTTTTGCCCTCTGCGAGTGCCTTCTTCCACTTGCTCTCTAGTGAGATACTCGTTCTGTTTCTTTGATCCACTCCTTCCTTTCTGGTGATTGGTTGGTGGGTTCATGGGTGCTTCTGCGTCCCTGCACCTGGTCTTCCTCATGATCTTCTCACTTTTTCATTGCTTGAAATTTTTGCCTCCTCTGCAGTCCTCTGACTTGGGGTCTCTTGTCTGTGGCTCGACCCTTCGCTCCTTACAGAGAATGCGCCTCTCCTTGCTGGTGTTGCTTTGGGTTTAAATTGTCATTGCTTTTCTGTTCTGGTCTTGTTCTCCCCTCACTGTTTATGGCCTGGGATTGCAGGCCTCTTTCGTCTGTTGTGACGTTTTTCACATGCTTTTCTGTCCAGGTATGCTGTCATATTTGCATGCACGGTTGCTTCGCTGTAGCTGTGCTCTGCTCTTCCCCTCTATGACTTACGGTGCCGTAGTGCCTGGCACTCTCCCAGATGGAGCTGCTCCTCACCATTCGTTTTTTCCCTTTCTGTTATCTGATTTTTTTTGCACACTGTTGCCCTATATTCTCATAGTTTTTGTTTTGTGATGGCTCTGCTTTGTGGCGCGGAAAAGTTCCCCAAAGAAAACTGACGTCGGAGCGCCGGGGTGGAGCTTATGTGACCTTGCTGACGACACGCCCACGGACGACGTCCGGGCAGAGTCACGTGGTACCGCCCCCCGGCGAGCAGAGATGCTGTGGCAAAGAAAATGTTCCAGATCCAGTCTTACGCCTGGGGATAATTCTACATTAAGGAATCTGCGGCTAGAATCGTCTCTACCAGATACATCGTTACCGAAGGTAAGTAACTTGTACTGTAGGGAGTTTTTAGACAAGCTGTCATCTAAGAAAATAAAGGTGCTGAATGCAGGATCAAGTGCTTGGGGTCTCTCGTCTGATGGTTTAATTGGCGAATAATGCCAAGCCAAGTCAGTGTTGAGGATCTTCTTGGTGCCAATACTGGAAATTTAATACCATGCCATCACTACACTAGCAATGAAGTTACCAGACAAAACCTTGCAGATACTATTACCATGGAAAGTCATTCCAGGACACTGGAACAAGCATTTTTCACATTTACCTCCTAGAGCATAGGATCATCTGTTGCATGTGTGCTCCACACTGCATTTTCTACTGTTTATACAGCTTTGAATTATTATTTTGAGTTAGAGTGGGCAGGATGAGAAGAGACCATTTACAGGAATGTGTTATACCTTAAAGTGGAAGTGATTTTGCATATTGTGTATTCAGAAGAGATGTGATCCACTGAATTGCAAGAAGGAGGCTGTCTGTCAGTATTTTCTTTGACTTGCACAGTTAGGTTCAATACTCTTGTTTGCTTATGCATTTGTCTGTTTTTGAGGATTGTACAAAGAATCCCTCTGAAAGGTTGTCTCATGCCATTCCTGGTCAGTTCAAGGATTTTTTTAAATGTTTGTACGGTACTTCCACTCACATCACAGAACGTGCAGTCCACAGTTGAATGTGAATAACTACGTTAATCTGTCTTCTGCATAAAACATAGTAGACATAAAGCTCATTGAAATTACATTTATCTTATCATTATTAACAATGCTGTAGAAATAGCACAATCCAGGCTCTCTTTGTTATTCGGTGGCCTGTCATGATTTTCTTAGAAGTAGGTTAGTTTTGCGTATGCCCTCTTGCTGACGTTTGTAGAGCAGCTTTAAGAAGGGCGGTTAATTATGGTTGCATTCATTCTGTTGCTAAATTAGATTCATAGGTTGGGACCTTGTTTTGTTAATATTTGTTTATTTGTCATATTACCCCCTTGGGTTTGGAGTACTGCTTGCTTTACAATTCTAAAGGTGATCGTATAATAAGGAACCTAACGAAGCGACAAATGTTTCTTATCTGTACTTGTAGGTCTTTCATGATGGCCCTCATTATTGATAACCAACCACCAGAGCCTCTAGAGTTGGTGGTGTTGGCTGTCTTGACATACTGCGAGAGCTGCAGCGCTTCTAGTTTTAAACGAGGGAGCAAGCGTTTTGTGAGCATTCAAAGCTGTGATTAAAAAATGGTGTGCTTTGGATAGTTCAGCTGTTTTTCTCATGGAGAGATATAGTGGTTTGTTCTTAAAATAAATAAATATATATATATATATATATATATATATATATATATATATATATATATATATATATATATATATATATATATATATATATATATATATATATATATATATATATATATATATATATATATATATATATATATATATATATATATATATATATTTTTTTTTTTTCACGCAAAGTTCCATAGGAATGATGGCACTCCACTCGGGGAAATTTTTAGAATTTTTATTTCAACAACTGAGATCGAAATAAAAACTCAAAAAATTTCCCCGAGTGGAGTGCCATCATTCCTATGGAACTTTGTGTGAAAATGTTCGATGGGATACTGCCTTGATCCCGACGATGGCATCAGCACAATAGTGCTCCCCCTGCGACGAGGCAAGTTGCGAGGGATATAGATATAGAAACAATCCTGTTCCGTCAGTGCTCGGCGGAACCAAACAGGTATGGACCTCCAACTGTCCTCTTCCAATGTAGCGAGTAGTAATCACAAAAAAAGGAATCACTCCTCAAGTGAGTTGCAGGATGACATATTTATTAAATGAAAAGACGACGCGTTTCACTCCAATCAGGAGCTTGCTCCCGTGAGCAAGCTTTGTAAGAAGCGAAACGCGTTGGGTTTGGTTGGAACAATAAACCGCTGAATACTTAACCAAGACGAGTGAGTGCGTTTTCCTTCTCCCTGCGGGGAACCTGCTGCATATCTAAACGACTGACCCAGTCGTAGAAAAACACGCACCACGCTAAAAATAGAGTGCCGACACCGCAAAGGGTCACAACTGCTTCCTCTCCCGACCTTGTCCGGGTGCAACAGGCTTCCCCGCCCGCCCCGACATTGTGCAGCAGCCCGGGCCTGCCCCGACCCCCGCCTGTCCCGACCCCCGCCTGCCCTGACATGGGTCCCCTTACCTGAGTCGCCGCTCCTCCCGCCTGTCCGCTGCTCGCACCGCCGCTGGCCTGTCCGCTGCTCCTCACGTCACCGCTCCTCCCCCGCGCAATGTCTGCCGCTCCCTTACCTCAGCCGCCGCTCCTCCAGCCTGTCCGCTGCTCGCACTGCCGCTGGCCTGTCCGCTGCTCCTCACGTAACCGCTCCTCCCCCGTGCCATGTCCGCCGCTCCTCGTCGCGCTCCTGGACGCCGCTCCTCCCCGCGCTCCTGACGTGAGCACGCACATCGCGGCCGGCGCTACTTCGGAGGGACTACTTTTTTTTTTACTGTAAATTTTTTAAATCACGTTTTTTTTTGTATTTATATAGCCTATAACCATCTACACACCCTGACGATTCCAACGGTGTATCGGGTGTGTGGATTGGCGCTGTGGTTCCCGAGTTTACCCGCCTCAAAGGCTGAAAGTTCTTCCTTTATTATAGTAGTATAGATAGTATAGTTATGGATCCATCCGGTACCCGTCCCTCTCGCAGGATGATCGGAGTGGTTGAGATCGGAATATACCTCTGTCAGGGCATCATGCCCCTGCTCTATTTTCGACCTGCCTGAAGGACTGACAGTTTGAGGGGGCCCAAGGAGAGACTTTGTTCGAATGAAACAACCCCGCATCAGCATTCATAAACCCAGCTGCTTTTTTCCTCGCCTCCGATTTATTTCACCACTTTGGAACAATCTTTACCCTTCCCCACAACACCGGCCTGGAGTGTATAAACATGTTGCATTCTGGGAGTTGTGGTGCGCAGACATGAGTCGTACTGCAAAGGGTGAGCTTAATCGCATGGGGGAGGAGCGGAGTGGCGCTTTTAACAACGGGCGGCAGGTTGGCTGTTCGAGACTTTGTCAGGTGTTGGGCGCTGAGGAAGGCCAATGCGCCGAAATGCATTCGCCGCCACCAGACTGCTGTTTTCTATTTTAATAAAGCCCCTCCTTACATTTCCCCTCGTGGCTGCTGCTTCTCTTTTCTGTTGGGGAGAGACTTACCTGAATATGTTCTGCGCACAGCCAGAAGCGCATGCAGCAAGCCCCTGTCGTCAAGGGTCCGGATTTCTCTGGTCAGCTCCACAGCGCCGCGCTACAGTTCCAGTTATGGATCCATCCGGTACCCGTCCCTCTCGCAGGATGATCGGAGTGGTTGAGGTCGGAATATACCTCTGTCAGGGCATCATGCCCCTGCTCTATTTTCGACCTGCCTGAAGGACTGACAGTTTGAGGGGGCCCAAGGAGAGACTTTGTTCGAATGAAACAACCCCGCATCAGCATTCATAAACCCAGCTGCTTTTTTCCTCGCCTCCGATTTATTTCATCACTTTGGAACAATCTTTACCCTTCCCCACAACACCGGCCTGGAGTGTATAAACATGTTGCATTCTGGGAGTTGTGGTGCGCAGACATGAGTCGTACTGCAACAGGTGAGCTTAATCGCATGGGGGAGGAGCGGAGTGGCGCTTTTAACAACGGGCGGCAGGTTGGCTGTTCGAGACTTTGTCAGGTGTTGGGCGCTGAGGAAGGCCAATGCGCCGAAATGCATTCGCCGCCACCAGACTGCTGTTTTCTATTTTAATAAAGCCCCTCCTTACATTTCCCCTCGTGGCTGCTGCTTCTCTTTTCTGTTGGGGAGAGACTTACCTGAATATGTTCTGCGCACAGCCAGAAGCGCATGCAGCAAGCCCCTGTCGTCAAGGGTCCGGATTTCTCTGGTCAGCTCCACAGCGCCGCGCTACAGTTCCAGTTATGGATCCATCCGGTACCCGTCCCTCTCGCAGGATGATCGGAGTGGTTGAGGTCGGAATATACCTCTGTCAGGGCATCATGCCCCTGCTCTATTTTCGACCTGCCTGAAGGACTGACAGTTTGAGGGGGCCCAAGGAGAGACTTTGTTCGAATGAAACAACCCCGCATCAGCATTCATAAACCCAGCTGCTTTTTTCCTCGCCTCCGATTTATTTCACCACTTTGGAACAATCTTTACCCTTCCCCACAACACCGGCCTGGAGTGTATAAACATGTTGCATTCTGGGAGTTGTGGTGCGCAGACATGAGTCGTACTGCAACAGGTGAGCTTAATCGCATGGGGGAGGAGCGGAGTGGCGCTTTTAACAACGGGCGGCAGGTTGGCTGTTCGAGACTTTGTCAGGTGTTGGGCGCTGAGGAAGGCCAATGCGCCGAAATGCATTCGCCGCCACCAGACTGCTGTTTTCTATTTTAATAAAGCCCCTCCTTACATTTCCCCTCGTGGCTGCTGCTTCTCTTTTCTGTTGGGGAGAGACTTACCTGAATATGTTCTGCGCACAGCCAGAAGCGCATGCAGCAAGCCCCTGTCGTCAAGGGTCCGGATTTCTCTGGTCAGCTCCACAGCGCCGCGCTACAGTTCCAGTTATGGATCCATCCGGTACCCGTCCCTCTCGCAGGATGATCGGAGTGGTTGAGGTCGGAATATACCTCTGTCAGGGCATCATGCCCCTGCTCTATTTTCGACCTGCCTGAAGGACTGACAGTTTGAGGGGGCCCAAGGAGAGACTTTGTTCGAATGAAACAACCCCGCATCAGCATTCATAAACCCAGCTGCTTTTTTCCTCGCCTCCGATTTATTTCACCACTTTGGAACAATCTTTACCCTTCCCCACAACACCGGCCTGGAGTGTATAAACATGTTGCATTCTGGGAGTTGTGGTGCGCAGACATGAGTCGTACTGCAAAGGGTGAGCTTAATCGCATGGGGGAGGAGCGGAGTGGCGCTTTTAACAACGGGCGGCAGGTTGGCTGTTCGAGACTTTGTCAGGTGTTGGGCGCTGAGGAAGGCCAATGCGCCGAAATGCATTCGCCGCCACCAGACTGCTGTTTTCTATTTTAATAAAGCCCCTCCTTACATTTCCCCTCGTGGCTGCTGCTTCTCTTTTCTGTTGGGGAGAGACTTACCTGAATATGTTCTGCGCACAGCCAGAAGCGCATGCAGCAAGCCCCTGTCGTCAAGGGTCCGGATTTCTCTGGTCAGCTCCACAGCGCCGCGCTACAGTTCCAGTTATGGATCCATCCGGTACCCGTCCCTCTCGCAGGATGATCGGAGTGGTTGAGGTCGGAATATACCTCTGTCAGGGCATCATGCCCCTGCTCTATTTTCGACCTGCCTGAAGGACTGACAGTTTGAGGGGGCCCAAGGAGAGACTTTGTTCGAATGAAACAACCCCGCATCAGCATTCATAAACCCAGCTGCTTTTTTCCTCGCCTCCGATTTATTTCACCACTTTGGAACAATCTTTACCCTTCCCCACAACACCGGCCTGGAGTGTATAAACATGTTGCATTCTGGGAGTTGTGGTGCGCAGACATGAGTCGTACTGCAACAGGTGAGCTTAATCGCATGGGGGAGGAGCGGAGTGGCGCTTTTAACAACAGGCGGCAGGTTGGCTGTTCGAGACTTTGTCAGGTGTTGGGCGCTGAGGAAGGCCAATGCGCCGAAATGCATTCGCCGCCACCAGACTGCTGTTTTCTATTTTAATAAAGCCCCTCCTTACATTTCCCCTCGTGGCTGCTGCTTCTCTTTTCTGTTGGGGAGAGACTTACCTGAATATGTTCTGCGCACAGCCAGAAGCGCATGCAGCAAGCCCCTGTCGTCAAGGGTCCGGATTTCTCTGGTCAGCTCCACAGCGCCGCGCTACAGTTCCAGTTATGGATCCATCCGGTACCCGTCCCTCTCGCAGGATGATCGGAGTGGTTGAGGTCGGAATATACCTCTGTCAGGGCATCATGCCCCTGCTCTATTTTCGACCTGCCTGAAGGACTGACAGTTTGAGGGGGCCCAAGGAGAGACTTTGTTCGAATGAAACAACCCCGCATCAGCATTCATAAACCCAGCTGCTTTTTTCCTCGCCTCCGATTTATTTCACCACTTTAGAACAATCTTTACCCTTCCCCACAACACCGGCCTGGAGTGTATAAACATGTTGCATTCTGGGAGTTGTGGTGCGCAGACATAAGTCGTACTGCAACAGGTGAGCTTAATCGCATGGGGGAGGAGCGGAGTGGCGCTTTTAACAACGGGCGGCAGGTTGGCTGTTCGAGACTTTGTCAGGTGTTGGGCGCTGAGGAAGGCCAATGCGCCGAAATGCATTCGCCGCCACCAGACTGCTGTTTTCTATTTTAATAAAGCCCCTCCTTACATTTCCCCTCGTGGCTGCTGCTTCTCTTTTCTGTTGGGGAGAGACTTACCTGAATATGTTCTGCGCACAGCCAGAAGCGCATGCAGCAAGCCCCTGTCGTCAAGGGTCCGGATTTCTCTGGTCAGCTCCACAGCGCCGCGCTACAGTTCCAGTTATGGATCCATCCGGTACCCGTCCCTCTCGCAGGATGATCGGAGTGGTTGAGGTCGGAATATACCTCTGTCAGGGCATCATGCCCCTGCTCTATTTTCGACCTGCCTGAAGGACTGACAGTTTGAGGGGGCCCAAGGAGAGACTTTGTTCGAATGAAACAACCCCGCATCAGCATTCATAAACCCAGCTGCTTTTTTCCTCGCCTCCGATTTATTTCACCACTTTGGAACAATCTTTACCCTTCCCCACAACACCGGCCTGGAGTGTATAAACATGTTGCATTCTGGGAGTTGTGGTGCGCAGACATGAGTCGTACTGCAACAGGTGAGCTTAATCGCATGGGGGAGGAGCGGAGTGGCGCTTTTAACAACGGGCGGCAGGTTGGCTGTTCGAGACTTTGTCAGGTGTTGGCCGCTGAGGAAGGCCAATGCGCCGAAATGCATTCGCCGCCACCAGACTGCTGTTTTCTATTTTAATAAAGCCCCTCCTTACATTTCCCCTCGTGGCTGCTGCTTCTCTTTTCTGTTGGGGAGAGACTTACCTAGATATATATATATATATATATATATATATATATATATATATATATATATATATATATATATATATATATATATATATATATGTATATACACATAAACACACACACACATATATATATATATCTCCCAGGATCCTGCTGAACCCAAAGAAATTGTTTTAAATATTTTCAATTATGAATATCTCTATAACTGAGAACTACAATTAGGAGAAGAAACCTTTACTTAGTTGTTTAAATGTGTTAACAAGTTCACACTTTACCCATTATTTCTTTTGTATCTTTGACAATTATCATTGTTAAATTGACCAATGATTGAATTCCCTATTTCAGTGACCTGCCGCCTTTTTCAGTTCATTCTTCTGAAGTAATTGTGAGACATTTCCTGGTATTCATGAGACATTTACTAGTATACAGTGGATATTACAAATCCACATTGGTTTATGAAATGAGTTCAATGTTGAATTAAAGGTGTTAACAGTTTGTTTCACAGCTCTACCTTCCATCAAGTTATTAACAAGTGTTGTGAAAACTCTCTTCAGGTTGAAGTCCATTCCCACTGGCAACTACCACCGTGTGCTATGGTGAGGCAAGACTAGGCAGCCACCTACAGCTCTACCAGCAAGGTGCCTCAAAGCACCTTGTATGCCTGAATTGATCAAGAAAGGGGAAGAAAAGTCATTTTACTTTGACTAGCCAAACTTCTTGCGCAAGCCTTATCCACAAGAATCCGTGTATGATACTGTGGTGCTACACTACTGCTTTACCCTCCTGTGCACCACCAGTGGAAAGATCCTATAGATGCGACATTGCAAAGTATTATAATATATATTGATATTACAAATGAATTACAAAAGTAAATGTGAACATCACATTCCAGGAGGGCACGGCTTATTTGCAAACCCTTTCCAGGCAAATGCAAGGAAGGACATGGTTACCTGTTAATGTGCTGTCTTTGTACTTTTGCAGAGAATGTAACCGCAGACAGCAGGTCATCGCCGTTCTGAATGATTTCTATGTTGCCACGTTCCTGCACCTTTATCACATCTGGAAGACACAGAAGAAAACTATTTCTGACTCTGGCTTTGTCCTGAAAGGTATGACTGTGTCACCCCAAGAACTGATTACATGAGCAATTTATTATAAAATGTTAGAATAGTATAGTGGAGGGTCAAGTGCATATAATCGAAGTCTGGAGTTCAAGATAATGAGTATGTTTGCAGTGAACACCGACATCTTTAGAAAACCATAACTTGTATGTATCCCCGAATAATCCCCATTCCTACAGCAGAGCTATTCTATTATTTTTGTTCATAATAAACTATAGCAGCTCCTTATCTAAGGGCCCTATTCACCAGAGTAGATGTTTACTTTATTTTTGCTCTCCTGTTCTCAACTGCTTTCAAATTGCCTTAATGAGTGGCAAAAGTTATTTATTTTTTTATTGTTTTAAAAAAAAAAAACATGTAAAGGCTTTTTTAAGATTGGTTGTGACAAGGTTTGGAAGATTTTTGCTGCTGGCTAACCATGCCATCTTGCGCGCATTATTGAGTTTTTCTGTGCCTGATTAGAGGCTTTTGTGTTAACTATTGAGTAGCATGAATAGATCCTGAACTCCTCAATATATCTTAATATAGCGTCCAACAGACGTTCTTCCAGAGTTTACTGCAATTTTAGCACTTACTGCGCATGGTGCTTGGTGTGCTCCAGGATTTTGTGCGAGTGATCCATAGCCATTTTTTAAAGTAAAATATGCAGATAATGCAGCCCTAGAAAAAAAAACAAGCAAAGGATTTTCCATGATGCCTTCCAGATTTTTCTTTGTTACTCGTGTTTTGCCCACAACATGATTATTAATGTGTTTCAATATCCTTTCTAATCCTTGTTCTTGAATTTCACTTGACACTAGAGATTCTAGTTTCTTTAGCATGGCACAGTGTTATTGGTGTTATCCTCAAGTATAAAAAAAACACTGTTCTGCGCCATATAAATGGTCTGTATTGATGTTTGATCTGGATTAAAAATGTTCACCTATACAGGTAAGACTATGAGTTTTAAGGCCATTTCCTTTTGATTTCAACTTAATCTCTTCACGTATCTTTCTTACGTGCTACCCCATGTTGAGTGTAATCTGTGTGAATACTTGAGTGAGATTTGGAGTGCGTAAACTATAGGTTAGGTTCTGTATTTTACGGTCTTCATGTCTAGTTTTAAAACATTATAATTGCCATGCCCATGGTCAGGATGCCATACCACTTTTTTACTATAAATATAGAAATGTTTTAGTAAATAACAAAAGCTCAAACATTTAAATGCATAATCTTGCATTTCAGATTATTTCACCTAGACTTAGGGAGGCAACCTTCACTGTGCCCATCGAGCCACCCCCTAGTTAGGTGTATGCCAGGGCCCAGTTATGCATGGGGAAAGTAGTTTATGGGACCTGGACTTAAACTGTTAGCAATGCTTAGATAGTGTGTGAATCTATTCACACGGGGTCCCTGGAATAAAAGTAAAGCAGCTTTTGGTGCTTTTCCCTAGAGCTCACTGCATGTAGATACTCTCTCAGCTAGTATTTGCTGCCTTTTTTATGGGTACTGTGTTACCCGGTTATTATCGGGTAGTATCACTGATGGGTTTTGTTCTTTGTTGTAATCAAAAAGAGAGAGGAGAACTAGAGAGGCTAGTCCGCTTCCCCAGTTTATATGTTAGCAATCAATGAGAACTAGCTCTGGTTTAAATTGTTTGTATGTCTGCGGGTGGAGGAAAACCATTAGGTTTTATGAAGGCCCTCACCCACCAACCTAGTTGGTGGCATGCTTTATCATCGGGCCCCACCCGAGGTACCGAGTGTACTTCAGGTGTGCTTCGATGCCAGATTGTTGCGGAGCGGGTTTTTTGGTTCGTGAGGGTCCTGTGAGTGTGCTCTGAGTGAGGTTTTAAATACTGTCCTGGGTGTCCCAAAGACTGTTTTAATGGTGGTCCCCATGGCAGTCAATAACAAGCATTTGCAATGCAATAGGTCTCGCATTATGAAAGTTTGAGCTATTGGTCTTGTAAATGACAATTTTTTTATTTATGTGTTGATTTTGAAAATAGCTAAATTAATAGCTTTGTCATTTTCAATGCCAATAGCTATAACTTTCGCACGGGACGACTATAGCATTTGTAATGCAACATGTTTTGTATTTACGTGACTTAGATGTATTGATATTACAAATAGCAACGGCTTTTAATTTTTTTAAATAATTAATACTTAAATAAAAGTGATTGTAATTTATATTGGCAATAGCTTAAACTTTTGTAAATAATGTTTGTGAAGATTATGTTCAGTGTATTTTTTTCAGAAAGCATCATCAGCGACGAGTCCCTCTAGAGTGCATGAAATGATGCGATGAGCACGGACCAGAGGTGTTCCCATGGATGCGTACATTTCCCCCCTACCGTCAGATTCACCTCCATTAGTACAAAATAAGGAACTAATTAGGGACGTGCAAGTCTGTGCTGGTGAAAAGAAAGGTGCAAGATCCCGGGAATAAGCAAAAAGATGCTCGTCTGTTTGAAATCTAAAATTGACGCGAGGACACCCTCAAAATAGGACACTCTTCATCACAGGCACCTGCAGCAGTAAGGACCCTTGCATGTACAGAGGAGTTCCTTAGTATACTACAGCATTGAGACTCTGCAGATAATGCAGTGAGAGAATACACTTACCAAGGGAAGCACTTATTCAGAAGAGCCGCACAAGTGACAGTGGCAGAGTCCCAATTGTTACAGATTATCATCCATCAGCACTCAAGTGGCAAATTCAGAAAACAAGCGGTGCTGTAATTTCCTTGGGACAAAGAAAATATTTATCGAGTAAGACTGTAAACTTTAGTGTCGACTAGCGGTGCTTCCACAGCTAGACTGCGGCGATGATAGTGGCTGTTTCACTCGCATTGCAACCATGCGTGCATTGCAGACAGTCACTCGCAGGCAAGTCATTGGAGGGCTCGGCCAGGAAGCTGACGACATCCTAAGGCTGAAGTTGCAAGTTCGAACCCAGAGACCATGCACAGCTCTCGCGTCTCCCATCTACATGTGCGAGAACCTCACCCAGTCCAGGTTTCCTTTGTCTTTGACCATGGGTCATCGGATCAAGAAGTCTACAAATCCCAGAATGCATAGCAAAGTCTGAACTAGCCGAGGTACCCGTTAATGGTTTTAGGGGGGGGGGGGGGGGAGGGAAGAGAAGCAGACCACCGAGCGGCCAATGCTCATATTTAACCCTGAGTCAGCTGCCAGTTGCACATTCTGGAACTTGCAATCCCGCTTTGGAAAGTAAAAAGCAAATAGCCAAGCACATGAATTCAGTGATGAAAAATGAATGCACCTCTCAAGCCACATGTATCAAAGAATGGTAATGTATTTGTTTCTAGATGATACTGTCACATCGTAATACGCTAAAGACCCAGCCCCCCCTCCCTCCCACACACATTCGAAAGGAAAAGCAAGAGGTTAGAGGTCAGCAGTGTCACTGGACTATTTATAGAGGAGACGCGGTAGAGGTTATAGTGTCGCGCTGCCCTGTATGAAAGCTGGTGTGTAGAGTAGAACCGCTAGCGGGCAATCGTGACGACGGCCATTCCCTGCCCCTCCCCCTCCCCCGAGGGGTGTATCCTGCCAGAGGACAGATGTTTGTGCACCAACAAAGTAAATAATGCACCCCCTGCCGAAACAGTGTGTGACCTGCAGGACATACTTTTCAATGTCAGCAACATATCTCATTCGGTTAATGCACCTGCTGAAACAAACGTGTGACCTGTGCAGAGTGTGATGGTCCTGAGATGTGCAGTGTGGCGACTCAGATGTGCAGTGCGAGGGTTATCTCCTTGGACTCAGCCCCATTAGCTGCAGTCAGCTTTAAGTTACATAAATATTTACACATGCTTTCCCACCAAGGTGTTGCCTCAAATGTGCTACTTGCATACCTTGAATCTATCTCTGGGGTTAAAGAAACGTGAACGTTTTGAGCTGCTACCCTCAGCAAACCAACAGAGAATTGAAATGTTAAGTAAATTACCTTATTAAAAGCCTCTCCCTTCTGCCAAATTGGAGATTCCTATGCTTAATCCTGCTAGGAATGCATCCTGCCAGTTGACATCATTTCAAGCCTGATGGCAAGGCCTCTGGGATCACAGCTGAAGGCCTCCAGCTCTAATGGCCGGGCTAAATGTACACGCATCACCACCGTGTTGTGGTTTGCAAAAGTCTGAAGATAAAGGCTTGTGTGTGACTCTGCATCTCTTGGACGAGGGCTGATCCTTAAACAGGAGGGGTGACCTTAGTGCACGCACATGCTCTGCGTCCTGCACCGAGGTCAGTTGTTGGCGCCAGTTGGGTAAAGGGGCGGGACTTCGCCATCTCACATTGTCGTACCACGTGTACTAGTGCCCGACTAAAGGGGTGCCATCCGTGTGTAATCCTGAGTAAAACTGCAGAATTCCTACCCTCGTCTTGCCTAAGCGCCTCTCATCTTTATTTTCTTTAAAGCGCATGTGATGTGATGCTTTAATTAATAAGATGGGCTTTATCTCCTTTAAAGACAATATGAAATAAACAAAGAAAGCACGGTATGACAGCAAGGCTAAACATATGTCAGCATGTACTGGCCCTGCAGCAATCCAGGAAGAAAGTGACACGTGAGAAGGAGAAGCAGGGAAAGGATAATACACCTGTGCTCCATAATCTATTAGGGCCAAAAACCAATACCATGGTTGTTATGGTGGCCTTAGTTCTTGGACATTCAGGCAATCAAGGTCTATTAACAAACAGCATGTTTAATGCTAGGAGTTTTAACCTCAAGTGGAAGGGCAATTACATGGCTCTGAATGGAAAACACGGATGATGCCACAGGCGTCTCATCATATTGCATGGGGCCTATGGGCCGATACCCATCACCAACAAAATAAAGAACCAAACCTTCTCCCTCCACTACTAGAATAACAGCTGCAACTCACGTGATGGAGACAGGGGTTTGAGGCAGCAAAACTGAAAGAAAGTGGATTCCCCAGAGCGGTGTTCCCTCGCCAGGTCCCGCTCTCCAGACAGGGATGACGCACTCCCCTCTTGGGAACAGGAGCCCGGTTCTGAGGGTTACACTACTCTGGCCAAAGCTGCGTCAGCCTGCAGACGCCGGCGCTGCTGACGTTTACACCCGAAAACAAAGCCCCTGCAATACGAGCGCTTACTCCTTTCCTATATATTTATTTTCTGTCTGCTCGGCTGGGCAAACCACACCACAGGTAATGCGGGCACTTGTCAGGAAAATGTTTATTAAAGACCGCGCCCACACCAAAATCAGTGCAGGCACACCCCTAAAGCCAGCCCTGTACCTTTAACTTGGCAATGCAGCAGTTAGAAGCTCGCTCGCGGTTTCGTGCGGGAAAGTGCCCAAAACACTGCGCATGCGCAGAGTGTTCTTGGCCGCGTCTCCGGCAAGTGACGTCAGGCGGGCGCACGCACTTCTGCGCAGGCGCAGAGTGTTCTTGGCCGCGTCTCCGGTCACCGCCTGCTAATGACGTACAAGAGGTAATGGACGGCACTGGAGTCCCTGGCCGTTCCTTGCCGCGTCGCCCCCGCCCGCCGTAGCAGCACTCGAGCCCCTGGCCGCATCGCACCCGTCCATCCACTGGGAGCCAGGCAGAAGGAGCCCGCAAGAAAAGAGCCTGGTGAGGTAAGGGGGGGGGGGTGTTTATGCAGTGTGTGTACGCGTGGGTGTGCGTGTGTGTATGCAGTGTGTGTGTGTATGTGCGCGTGGGTCTGCGTGTGTGTATGCAGTGTGTGTATGCCTGTGTATTATGCCTGTGTATTATGCCTGTGTATTATGCCTGTGTATGTGCGCATGCGTGAGTGTAGAGTGTTTGCGCAAGGGAATGTGGACAGGAGAGGGGCACGGCGCCCTGCGCGCTCACGAGGTGAAAACTGAGCTACTCTGCGCTCGTGCACCCTTCCTGTCCACATTCCCAAAAACGGATCACAATAGTTGTCGAAGCAGACTCTGCTATCAATGCTTCGCATTGAAGCAGGTCGTGCTTCGACCTAAAAACAAAGGCTTTCTGACGTGCACGGTAGGCTTATGGCCTCCGACGTCCTGTGCGGTCAACTAGTTTCAGCCAGGCCTTTTCTTCTACTGGCTTTCGTCAGGACCTTATATGTGTAGGGTGTTACAGGGGTTTGTATGAGTTTGTCAGTGCCCTGTTTGTAAAGCACACGCTTCGGTGCTTATATGTGCAAGAGGTGTTTCCTCTCGAGTTGTACACCTGATTTTAGCGAACAACTCAGCATCTAGCTCAGCCGGGGGCCAGGACCATGTGCACTTGCGCGATGTCGCTGGGCCCGCAATGAACCTGTTGTCCGGGCAGAGGCTCTGTGAGTAGAGCCAGTTGTCCTGCCTGAGCTCGCAGAGATCCGTGGATCAAACACCAAGCCTCATAAAATAACAATTGCAGTCCTCCTAATTTATTTATGGAGATCCCATTGTTGCTGTAAGGAAAACACAGCACAAGAGTCTTGAGACTAGCTGAGGACCCAAACGGAATCTCAAAATGTAAATGTTTTAAATATGGGAAAAAACAGTAGGTTGAAACTCACGCATGATTTTCCCAGGATTTCCAAACTTCTTAGGCGTGTATCTCAAATGGTGTAGTGTACTAACTGGATCTTGTGCCCTTGTCATACACTGCTTATGCCTTCACATATTTCTTCAGTCGTGTCATGTTAAATTACATCATTGATGGCAACATTGATTATATTTAATTATCAATATTGTTGAAATTACTAGTCTAAGTTGCATTTATATAGCGCTTACTACCCCTGACGAGGCGTTAAGATAAATCAATGTACAGTGAGGATTGGGCTTTGTTAACTAGGAGTAATACACCAGCCTAGATCAAAGGTTGGGCACATGTGTAAGCTTTCAAAAGGTGAGAAGGCAATTGGATATTTCAAAAGTGAAGCACTTTTGATGGATGTCATTGTCTTTTTACTTGTATTCACTTCTATTGTGTTAGGTGGTCATGGTGCGGTGTGTGCAGGGCCTGGCCACATGCGGAGGCTTGGGCATTGTGGTGTTGTGGGCCTAGCCCCACATGCTACTAAATAACTGCCACAGACACTGTGGGTATAGTTAATTAACTGGGCACAAGCACATGCACCCCGTCCCTTTTATTAGCAGGGCCATGTCACGTGTGACGCCTGTGATGGATGGGTGTGGGGTGCATGTGTGTCCACTCCACGTGGGCCCCGGACTAAGTGCCTGCTGAGTCACTATAACGTGTCCAGCATGACACTACATTCCTCCCAAACTTTATTCAAAATGAAACAAAGTCCAACTTCTGGAAACAAACTATGAATATAGGACACCATACAGTCTCTTGGTCCTGAGAGTCAGGTAACAGGACAATAGTAGGCAGGTGGAGCTGGGAGCACCAGAGCAACTTGGCACACGTCCATAATTTAATCAGCGTCTACTGGGCACGAATGATGCGTCAATGGAGTCCAGATTCCTTGGCAGCCTGTCCGTGAGATCAATGTCCTCTCACACACTGCTGGATGAACTTGTGTGCTCTGGCGGTGATGCTGGTGGTGTCTGTCAACTAAACGATGGTGCATCAGGAGCGTCAGTGGATCTTCACTTGAGGTACCTGGGCATTACGATGACCAGTCTGCCAGGGCTGGAATGGAGTTGATCACATTCACTACGTTATCCTCTGAGGCAGAGGTGCCTCCCGGTACCTTGTCGGTAGATCCACTTCTCGACCATCTTTCATGCGAGAATCCCCAGGTGCAGGAATGTTCTTGAGGCCCTTATGTGGGGCTGCCACGATACTGTGTGAACTGTGCAGGGCTGCTTGTGGGCCGCTGCAGGAACACTGACAGGATCCGGCAACGTTTTTCAGGCAACCGCCCGGGTTGGTGACTTAATGGTCGGTTCGCTTGCCAACAGGACATAGGAGCACATGGACTGTTGGATAGCCCCGGAACACTTGGTCTCTCATTTCGATGGAGGTGCCACAGTCTTGGGGTTGTTCTGCAGGTGCAGGGCTCCACCGCGGTGATGATGTCGCTCCTTGGTTGGATGGGGTGATGCATGTGGCAGTGATGTTGTGGTTGCCATTGAACCTGGGCGACAGGTGGTGACGACTTGCTGGGAGAGAGGATGCCTGGAGGGACTTCGCAGCCACTTATCTTTGTCTTGCTGAGGCGGTTCTTTACCCATGGCATCTGCGGTCAGGAGCAGGGATGCCCCCTGACTTAGACTGCCGACGCTTGGGAATGGACAGTCACACTGGGAAGCGTTGGAGAGAGACACAGTCCGCGCTACCTGCGGCTTACATTTGGTTCTCCCATTGAGCTGTCTCCAGGGATATTGGTCCACCTTGGTGGCTGTTTGGTGTCTCTGGGTGCGCTCTTGTCTTGTGACGGTGCGAGTCCTCGTTCTTCTCCTCTTGTTGGTCTTTCCAGCACACCTGTGTTCGTCAAGTTCTTCATGGTGACGGGATTGTCACTCTTCTTTGTGCGGACCTCTTGCCGTTCTGATCCCTTCCACGGGGTCTTTGCGGTGCTCCTCTACCCGATTGGTGGGTGTGCTTGCGCCTCGAGCCTGTGCCGTTGTGGTGTGCAGGCATGGTTGGAGGGGTCGGTCACTTTGTGTGACGTGCTCCTTGCTTGCTGTGCGATGTGGCATCCGGCCATGTGTCATGTTTTTGGCGCACCTATTGCGGTGGCAGTTTGCCAAGTGGGGTGTGCGACTCCCCGCTTGCCTGTCTTGGGCCACTGGCGTCTCAGTCTTGAGGCAGTGTGAGGAAGGACACTCTTTGCTGGGCTTTGGTGGAACAGTGGAGAAGTGGATGCCCTCCTTGCTGCCTCCAGCATTGCTTCGTCTCTATGGAGATGTTGCTGTCTCCCAGACGCCTGCCCGTACTGTCAAGGTCGCAGGTGTGGCCTTCTGCACACCTCTGACCTCGTGCACTCCGTCATCTCCTTGGGCACCCTCTTCTGGCACTTGGTGTGCCCGTGTTGTAACTTGCGGTGGTGTCCGTTCACCACTAGGGACATGCAGTGCACTCTTGACGCTTGCAGTGGCATCAGACAGCCACGAGGGGGCATGCACAGTGCACGTTCTTCTTGATCCTTTTGTGGGGGTTGCTTTCGATTCCATTACCTTCGCTGGACCTTGCTTGGTCACTTGACGCTTCTCTTAGCTGGTTTTTTGTGTCTTGGGTCTCTGCTGTGGGTACACAGTCTCTCTCTCGGCTGGCGGTCTCTTCTCTTTGGCTAATGCTCCTTGAGCCTTCTCTGATAGACTGCGGCTCGGGCTGCTTTCCTCCTCTTCTCCTTGGAAGTTGCTTTCCTTAGACTTTGCTACGTTTAGTGTCACTACCTTGGCTGCGGTAGCTTTAGACTTTGTAGGGCTCTCTCAGGGGTATAACAGTCTCTTCTCTTTGTCCTGGAGCAGGGCAGTTCAAGCAGGGACATTGCAGGCTGTGCTTTCCTTTACTTTGTCCAGCGCAGCGAAGACTGTCATGCCGTGTGCGCTCTTCATCTGGGACTGTCTTTTTGAAGGGAAGTTTGTTTAACAATTGCTGTGCTTGATTTGCCAGTTACAAAGAATATTGCTTGTACGGGGGCACTTAAGTCACCATTTTATGCAGGCCACGACAGCTCTTCTGAGGCAATGGGGTCTTTCCATTGTAAAGTGCTCCCTTTTCATGGGTGCAGTAGCCACCGATGGCCACTAGGTGGCACTGCAGGTGATTTCTGGGAGGCCGGGCAGTACTCTTCGTGCTGCAGGCATGCTCGACTCTCTCGGGCATTGGAGGCCTAGTTATGGGGGCCGCAAAAGCTCTCTATCACACTGTATGGCCTTGTGGCTCAGGCAGGCACAGTGCAGGAAGGTGTTGGAGTGGCAGGGGGTACACAGCGCTTGTACAGTAGGGCTGTTCGGAACACTTTTACTATGTTCTTTTTTAATTTATTTACATTTTTACAGTCCTTTGTTGATGATGCAGGTGCCTGGTGCGGTGCGGCGAACCAGCCGCTAGCTGGTGCTGCGGTCTTTTCTCCAAGGGTCGTGGCATTCATTCCTCCTGCTGCGGCCTTGGAGATGGCCAGGGCTCAAGTCCTAAAAAAAGAAGTGGGGGGACTCTCCAAGTTAGGTGGTGTCACAGGAAGTGACATCACGGCAGGAAGTGACATCACACCAGGAAGTGACATCACGGCAGGAAGTGACATTGTGGCAGGAAGTGACATCACATGTGCAGCAGATCTATCATTTGCATGTTTCACAAAATTTAACAATTGAAGCTGCTCAGTACTTAGGCCTGTGACTTAAGGTCCCTGTATGGAGGAATTTAGAGCCCAAATGTGGATGAAGTTTGGCGTACAACTACATTAGTCAAGCCATCAAGTGCTGTAAGCGAGGCATACTAAAACATGGAATGCCAAATTTTCAGGATGCTTATGTGTAAGGCTCCCCATTTTCACAGATTTTTTACAGATACAGACAGAAAATGTGTTTTCTGTCTGCATTTATTTTTTTAAATGGATAAATACGAAAAATTGTCCCACTTTTAAGTGACTCTCCGTGCTGTCTTTCATGAATTATAGGCCAGCAGCTGGACAGCATGGAAAATTGTAACACCTCGTATTATTTCTCTTCAGTTCTTCTTTCTCACCTCTCTACATTTACCTCCTCGCTGCATTTCACTCGCCACATTATTTCTAGTCTCACTGGCAGATTTACGAGGCTCTTGCGCCAATATTGCGTCACTTTTCCCATGTTAAAAGTGATGCAAAAGTGGCGCAAGGGTCTTGTAAATCTACACCACAGTTTTTTATTCCTCGCTCCATAAATCTCTTGACTACACCTACCTCCTCGATGAATTTCCCTCCTCTTTTTATTTCCCTCGTCGTTGTATTTCTCCCCCCAACCCCGCTCCTGCCACAGATTCCTTGCTTTCTATTCTTCAGCTCCCTTGGTGGTGGCTCTACCCAGGCTCACGCCCTCTACTTCAGGCCCAGGGTCGGATTGGGATCACAATTCGGCCCGGGCACTCCCAAATAAAGTGGCCCACTTTCCCAGAACGTCCCTTTCATGAATCACCATCTGGTTAGTCTCCTAAGACTTATTTTTTTGAGAAATGTTTGGTAAATTAAATAATTTGATGCTTCTAGAACCATTGAGATTAGCATAACTAGAAGCTCTGCATGCTGGCGAGGAGAAATAAAATAGCCTAGGGCCACAACACTTGATCTGGCTAGGGTTGCCACCTGGATGGTACCAAACAGACGAAAATCACCCAAAGCCGGTATTTTTTCATCTTACAGGTATGAACTTTAAGTAGTAAATGTAAGGCGAAAGCACTTTAAAATGTGTTCTAAATGTGTTCTAAAGATGGCTTAATACTCTGTGACTGATAGTTAAACTAAAAAAGAAAAGCTGAAAAAATGTTACAATGGAATAGGGACTTTTTTTTATAGTTCTATAGTTTTTTTAGTTCTCTTTAATTATCATTGTCCAGCCTTTGCAGAATCTGTCTGTTTGTTTCTTGTTTTTTTTTGTAGTTTTATATAGTGTGAACTTGGCTTGAAATCATTAAAGCAATTTACATGATCGCCAGTTACATCATACAAGATTATGCTAATACATTATACAAGATTAAATTAATTTTTAGGGTCGAGCCTGTGAGAGAATGCCCTAGCTATTGTTCACAAAAAGGACTTGTAGCCCGGGCATTGCTTACTATTTGTACGTTTGATGCCACTCTTCTTTACAGGCTCCCTAATTAGCCAGACCAGGCCACACATTATTTCTGGTCATTTCAGTGAAGTAGGGACAAAGGTACGGATTGATTCAAGCCAATCTATGACTATCTGCTGCTCACGACTGAGTGATATACTTTTTCTCTTCCCCTCCAACTTCCCCTGCCTGCAGCCCCCTCCAAATCGTTTGCACTTTTTTTCTTGCTTTTTAAATTTTCAACATGGTACAAGGCAGAGAGAGTTTTTTTTAAAGTTTCAGTTGCGGCCCTGGGCTTGAAAATATACGAAAACTCTGTAATATTGTTATTCTCAAACAGTGGAAAGAAGTCCACTGACATCTTTCTCTCATGTTTCCCCAGCGGTATAAGCGATATAAGTGAGTACTGCTGGGGCACTCATGTTACTGGTGTAGCAATATCCCTGCCCTGCTCACGGCTGCAGAGAACAGAATCTGAAAATGTGCTGGGAGAAGCCCCCTTCTGTGCCCCAATGTCTTCTTTTTAAATGCAAAGGGCTGATGTGTTATGTATTTGTTTCTAATGTTATCCATGACTGAACGTTCTTGAAACCCGCAATCCTAAAAAAAAATACATTTTTTAAAACTTTGTACCCCACTTTTCAAGAAGTGCAAATTACACAGACCCTTCAAAAGCAACTCTCAGAAAGTCAGGAATACCCCTCCTTTGTTTGCATCAAATATCTTCTAAAAACACAGGGAAGCCTTTTCTGTGGCTGCAGAACACCCTTTCTGTTTGACAGCAGAGAAGTCTCTGATAATTAAATTTAGGAAGCTTGTTTTACAGGAGCTCATGATTTACAGGTGATGCTCTGTTCATGATATAATACTCTATTCATCTTTACTCTATTACCTATAATCAGGGGCCCATCTGGTTTTGCCACATGTGTGCACTTGCTTTGTGTTTCGCTGACATTTTCCTGTACTGCATTGTTCATTTAACTCTTGTTAATGTTAATTTACAGCACTGACACTGTTCCACTCAGTGCTTTCTGTACTTTTATAGACACACATTTTGTGCGGTGCCATATCCAGTCTTTAAGCACCCCCCAACAAGGCCTAAAAGACACTGGGGCTGAGGTTACAACACCTGGCTGCTAGGAAGGCTGCTTCTCTTACCCCCTCCCAGCACACAATAGCCTGAGGTGAGAATGGCACAAAGGCCACAAGTCAACCCCACCCCGCGCGTATTCACACCCTCCTTTATTGCCCCCATAACCTGAACCTTGTGGAGAAGTGTGGCTCACTGGTTAGAGGAGGCAGACCCTGAAGCAGAGGTCAGACCCGGGACCAGGGTTCAATTCCCGACGCGGCAGGGTCTTGAGCCCAAATATCCACGGACTCGATAAATCTCGTTTCGGTGCCTACTCGAATCACAGGTTCACACTCTGCAGCTCTGGGCATTAGCCTGCTTAATCTCCACTATGGCCCCCCGCGGCGGGATGCCTGGCTTTCACCTTGGGGAAGCCAGGACGGGTTCCCAAGGCAAGCGCCGAGATGCCTACGGGTAATCGAGCGCTATATAAGAACGCATAATAATAATAATAATAATAAGACCAAGGCCCAGCAGGGGATGACTCTGCTTCTTGCCAGGCAGGCCCCACGAGGCAGGGGGCAGAGGCAAGAATTCCCCAAAGGGCAGAGCAACACCGGGTCCCCAGCCTCAAAAACAGCAGGTCAGGAGAGAACCGTGATGCTGGCGCCTCATTAGAGAGCCGTGGCATGGCGGGGATTAGGGATGACTGTAAAATTCTCTTGGGCCAGTTT
This sequence comes from Lissotriton helveticus, assembly GCF_964261635.1. Lineage (NCBI taxonomy): Eukaryota > Metazoa > Chordata > Amphibia > Caudata > Salamandridae > Lissotriton > Lissotriton helveticus. The sequence continues at coordinate 789,536,098 of NC_136072.1, forward strand.
GCAGAGGCCCAAATAAAACGGCCCACAGGTGCCACTGTGCCCATCGGCCAATGTCCGAGTGCCTTCCTTCCCAATCCGACCCTGTTCAGGCCTAAATCTCTTCACATGAAATCGGAATATTTTCAAAGGTTTTATTGTTGTGCCGAGGGTCTGCAGCGCAAACAGAAAGCGCCCTTTTTTTTTCAGTTCCAGCAAGGTGACTGCTCCGGGGAATGATGGATTTCCTGCAGCGCTGGCAGTTTATCACCTGTTTATTTAAGCGTCACCGTGTATATCTATGCGATCAGAGAAAGTCGTCTGCAGGGCGCATTCAAGTTTTACATAGCTGTTTGGGTTTTTCCCGTTCCATTCTTTCCTCAAAACGGAGCTTCAAAGTATTGCTAGATATACAGATGCAGGGGCTTTAAGGAGTGAAAAAAAACAACAAAACCTCATTCACAACCAAATGGTCTATTAAAGACCTGTGAAGGGCTCGGGTGCGGCTGTGTGTGCGCCCGCGAAGCTGTCTCCTCCCGGACTGCGCACACGACGGGGAGGGGGGGGGACAAGTAACTCACCATCTTAGATGGTCATGCTTTTGAGCAGGGGGGATGGCATCCCCCCTGTAAAACAAGTGGGGGGACGCCGTCCACCCACGTGGTCCTCCGACTCGAGCCCTGGAGATGGCAGAGCAGCAGGGCAGGGCTCTTGGCGCAGGAGTCTTCGTGCCCGCAGCGGACTCCAGTCATGTTGTCGGGAGCAGCCCAGCAGCGGCGCTGCCGGCTTTGGTACTGTTTGCGCAAGGCTCTGCTCTCTGCCAGGTGCAGCCTCGGCCCTCTTCCTCGCTGACAGGGTGCGCACCACGCTGGCAGGTGGCATCCTTCTCGCTCATGGGGCCAACTGCAGGCGCTGGGTGACGCTGCACGCCAGTGCGGTTGGGCAGCTTGTCTTCTGCTTACCTTAAAACCGGTTGAGGCTGCCACATACACTTAGCCAATAAGTGTTACTTCTTCAATTGAGTGGGCAGTGTCTTACAGTGCGGGCTTATTCTTCCCCCCTTGCTAGTGTAGTGCCACCTTAATTTATCCTCTGCAGACGTTGCGGTATGGCCGTGCCACTGTTTGTTTGTTACTGCCTCGCTGTGTATTGCTGAGAGGCGCTTATTATGCCGGGGTAAACTGGTGTCAGGTGGGGGCTGCTTGCAGATGCCTCATCATGCGGGGGCAATGTGTAGATGGTACCTGGTCATACCTGAAGGGTTAAGCGCGCTCTCCCCGTCAATGGCGCTGCTTCTCACCACATTCTCTTCTCTGCGCTGCCTTCTTCACCCAAAACATCAGCAGGCGGGCAGGAGTAGGGAGGCCAGGGGTCACCTTCTATGTGGGGTGATGTGCTCGCTTTCACAGGGCAGGCTGTGGTGGCAGGCGAGGACTCGATTTCCTCCGGGCAGGCAATAACAGCGGTGCTCTTGCAGAGTTGTCCTCCACAACTTATATCCGCCGATAGCACCGTGTGTGGGGGAGGATAGAAACAGGCTGATTGTTCTCTTTGAGGAACATTAGGGTCTCTTTCCTAGGCCCACATGCTACTAAATAACTAACACAGACACCATGGTTATAGTTAATTAAGTGGGCACGAGTACGTGCAAGTGGGCCCTTTTATTAGTAGGGTCACGTTTCTCGTGACGCCTGTGATGGATGAGAGTGTGGTGCATGTGTGTCTACTCCCACGCGTGGCTAACTCACTAAGTGTCTGCTGAGACACTATAATGTGTTTAGCGCAACACTACAGGTGTAAGGTCTTAACATAGGGCAAGCCCACTGCCCAACCCATATTGTATATTCGATGGTGGGTCTGGTGTGACACCGGACTTTCCAAAGAACCTCAAGTGTGTATGTCTAAAATCTGTGCAAACTGGGGGTTGGCTGCAGACGCTGGCCACAGGCTAAGCCCTGTGTCAGACTTGTCTTAAGTATGACTAAAAATTGTGTCCAGTGGAGGTTTGATGTTTGCTGAGGGTTAGGTGCAAGGCCATGTTGGAATCTAAGGACTGAGTCCAAGTCCTGATTGGATGCAGGAACTGGCCAGGAGCTATTACTGAGATGTCAGCTCCTCTCTGAACCCCACCGTCTTCAACGTCTACATGACCCCACTCGCAGCCATCCTCAGGAATTATGGACTCAACATCGTCTCCTAAGCCAACGATGCCCAGCTGATCCTCTCCAATGAACCCACAGCCACCAGAATCAACTTCCACTGCAGAATGACGGTCGTCAACACCTGGATGAAAGACAGTTGCCTCAAACTCAACTAGGACAAGACTGAAGTCCTCATCCTGGAACCCACCCTTTCAACGTGGGACAAATCCTGGTGGCCGGCTGCACTAGGACCCCCTCTACACCCACGGACCACTCACGAAACCTCAGCATCATACCGGACCCCTCACTCACAATGAAGGGCCAGCTCAATGCCACCTTCTCATCGTGCTTCCACACGCTTCACCTGTTTCGAAAGACTTTCAGATGGATCCCCACTGAATCCAGAAATATGGTCACCCATGCGCTATTTAGCAGCAGACTTGACTACAGCAATGCACTCTACGCTGGCGTCATCAAGTAACTCCTCAGGAAACTACAGAACGTTCAACACGCCTTAGTCAGACTGGTCCTCCACATCCCCCGCCTCTGCCACTCCACCAAACACCTTCAAGAACTCCACTGGCTCCCAGTGAACAAAAGAATCCCTTTCCAGCTCCTCACACGCCTACAAAGCCCTCCACGATACAGGACTTGCATATCTGCCCACTGCCTCTCATTCCATGTACACACCAGACACCTCCGCTCCGCCCAACTGACCCTGGCCACTATCCCACAGATCTGCAAGACCAGAACCGGAGGAAGATTCTTCTCCTACCTTGCCGCCAAGACCTGGATCACCCTGCCTCTCCACCTCAGTCAATCCCCATTGCTGACGCAATTCAGGAAGGATCTCAAGACCTGGCTCTTTGACTGAACCCTGGCACCCAAATGGGTAAGCAAGATAGCACCTCTTTTGCCTTATCCAGAAGATTTAAGGCATAATGTGAACAATAATTTCTATACTCCTGCAAGTATATACATGTTAAAATGCTGTACTTAGGCAGGCCTCCTTACAAATACCTTGTACCTCAAATCTAATGGGTTAGGCAAAAGAGTGGCCAGCCGATGCACAGAGATAAATTAACGAATAAATCCCGACCACCATACCTCTTAAGATGCGATAGAAGAGGAAGTAATGGAAACACCTATGGCTGACTTGTTCACAGGAGAAAAATTAACTGCTATAAGAATTGAAGGTCATACTGGGTAGTAATAACCACTAGGTTTCAATTATAGAAGGTGGATTTGGGATCTGAAATGGACAGTTGGACAGCACGAGGCAGGCCTTGAGAAACTAGAGTAATAATAGGCAAATGTGCAGACTACTATTTATTTTAAGCTGTGCCATCCCACTATAGTTAGACTAAAGATGATGGTTGAAATGTATGACCGCTCTCGATAGCCTTGCGTTTGAGACTTCTGGAGCTCCCCAAATTACAAGGATGGGAAATATTAGAGTAGTGTTCCAACACCTCTTGTTGTCTCTAATTAGGGGAGATGAAGATGCAACCTGACTGGAAGTTTGTAAAACATCATGTCTTCCGATGGAGGGTCTGAAGGGAAAATCTGGAATCTGGAACTGTTCTGGTCGAACTGGGATCTTTGAACTAGAAGGAAGATTTCTCTGTAAGGATTATACGGTATTGATATTCCTGACCTAACCAGAACCACTCAACCCAAGGGGGCAGATCAAAAATGTAAAAAAAAAAGAGTTGCTGACAGTGGGCAGAGCTACATCCCTCTGATATCTGGTGCAACTTTGCAAACACAGAAACCGCCTAAATTACACTTACATTAACTCTCAAGTGGCAAAAGAATTTTTGGCAGATAAAAAATTAAATTTTGACATCGAGTAGTTGACTGGGGAACTAGAGCTGATCCTGAAAGAAACCATGATCAGTGTCCGGAAGACTTGGCCTGATACCCAAGAGAATGCTGGGCATTCATAACAGTGAATTTGTCGATGTTGATTGTTCCCCTTCCCCAATCTTTTTATCTTTGCTGTACTGTATATCTCGCAGAGCACGTTGGTTCTAATAGAATAATAGCTAGATCTTTAACGGTTGAGATGTTCTATTATTCAACAAGTAATGTAATATGTGGTCATACTTTAAGAGATTGATCTGTCGACACTCAGTCTTTTCTACTTGAGATTAAAGCCATAAAGCTGATTTATAAACATATTTATTGTATTTTCTGTCAAGTGTCCCTTTATCATGGGTGTCACATGGGTGATTCCTTTTGGGTATGCTGTCTTTAATTAAGCGTTGATTCTATCCCACTTACCCTGTCAAATTCTGTTTTTATTTCATTTTAATTTCTGGAATGCTGGAGGTCAAGTGATATTATCTGTATGTAAGAAACCAAATCCTTGCTTGGCCCTATAACAGCTTTTCTTCTAAGCATTGCTTATGGTCCTGTGCTGGATGAAAGAACACACAGGGAGTTTATGCTCATGTAAATATCATATTATTTTTCACTCTTTCCAGAGGTGGAGATGTTTGCCAAGAGGAACCCTAAACAATTGCTACGGCGCCTGGAAACTCACTTGAACCAGCATCCGAATGGAATGGTATGGACGGTCGATGGCTGGCCGCAGCACCCATCACCCTCCTCAGGTGCACGCAGCCCTAGTCTGAACACTAATGGCAGGAACATCAAGCAGCTGGACTTCACTGGGGTTTGTGACTTACAGGTGGATCTTGAAGGAGAAGACCGGCTTGTCTAGAGGAAGAAAAGGGAAATCTCTGACCCCGTTCTGAAGAGTTCAGGGAGGTCTGATCCACAAAGATGTTTCCCTCACCCCATTTGTTGGACTGTCTTTGCACATGGGTTGCATCTTTCTGGAAGCAGCATGGTGCTGCTTGTGAAGTGAGAAGACACCTGCCATGTTCCAGGCAGGAGAGCAGATAGACATGAATAGGGCTAGAGACAGTTTCAAGGCACTATGATAAAAGGGCATTCTTACCTTGATTTTGCACTTCGCCACACAGGACCTTTGCAGTGTGTGGTTATTAGGCTTACTGAGAAAAGGGTTAACTTGAGGGACAACTGTGCAGTGGAATGGGTCATTTAGTGATTCCTGTCAGTCTGTATTTAACAAGGAGACCGTAGTAGCTTCAATTGTAGGCAGAGCTCAAGTGAAAATATGAACATTGGGCCACACTTTGCTAGGTACATCGAACCCCCAGGTTACTGCATTTTTGGTAGTTTTCACCGCAACCGCAATCATCTTGGAAGTAACCTTGACACGCATCTTCTCCCCTTTAGTCATCCTGCAACACTTATGAGAATTTTGCCGTAAACACTTCATTAATTTAAATCTTCTAAATGCTCTTCCGTTAGCAGTCAGTGTTTCTCCTCACTGGTTCTCCAGTCATACAGAAATGACACAAGACTTACTGACTATATAGAATTTTGTTACAACAATATACAGAAATACTAATTTATTGTACTTGCAAACAATAGCTTTTGTTCTGTGTGACAAATTGTGATAAACGTGCGCAATAGATGCCAATGAGGGAACGGCATATAGAGCTCTCAGAACTCTTAGCAGGTGCTACATGGTGGTGTTTTCAGAATTAGATCATTTGCACATTCATTGTTCGGTATCCTGCATGACATTCACTGCAACAATGTTGCTGTCGGCAAGCTTTGTAGATGTCTTTGCAGATAGGGCAGTGATGAAATGCTTGTAGACACTATCACCCACATAAGTGAGCCAAATGTAGCGAGAGGCAAAGATTGGGGAAGGGCATACGTCCTAAAATCCCGTACTGTTGTGAGAGGTGATCAGAAGCAAAGAATGGATGGAGACTTTACCGCTGTACGTAATGCCAACATGGAGAGACCTCAACTCAAATTTCACTCCTGAATTAAATCCTCCAGACATGCCAAAGATGGGCACAGGCTTAGAGATTTTTTTTTTCTTATTCTGAGTTAATGCTATATCTTTGGAAGGTGCATTGCTGTTGACCATACCATGGGTACAATGTAGGCCGCCCACTTTATGAATTAACGCTTATAAACCAACCCTTTACTTGAAATATCAGTCTTCTAGTTAATTCACGTTCAGAGGACGGCTTTGGTGGTTAAGAACTGTGCTGTCCTGCAATATTCAACAGCCGAGTTGTTTTAGGAATTGCCTGCTGCCCACCACTTGTCTGTGCGGAGGAATCAAGAGACTGAATAGGATTTTAATCCGAAAAATATGAAACTGAGTGTGTACTAAGCTAAAGGAAAATTTTGTGAAGCTAAAATGAGACCGAGAAATAAAGCAAATAAATACGTAAAATTATGCCGCTCGTACCATTGTGCTGTATTCTTTTTTTTTTTATTTATCTTTTTATTAATGAAAAACAAAGAAAACCAACAGTGGGTGCCGCACAGTATGAAACAAAAGAGATGTACATACATATATTGCAAGGTAGACGGATAACTACAAAGGATAGAGCGGAGCCATGGATTTTAACAAGCGTGCAGCCAGGAAGAGCGCAGTACACAATCAAAGCCCAGGTAATCCGATACAGCCCACAAACCCCTCTACCCAGAGAAACCAGGATCGTCATGAAGATAAGCAATTTCGAGTGGCGGGAGAAATGAGCTGCAACAAACATCGGGGCTGAAACAATGGCCGCAGCCAGCACGCAACAATGAGACGCAACACCTTACAAAGTTCATCTCATACAGTAATCCGTCCACCCACCAAACAGGATTGCTCGTTAGTACAGCCCCCAATATCAGGATTCGAACAGGATCTTGGAATAAAAAAAAACAAAAAAAACCACCTACTCTACATAAACCCCTTCCCCCCATCCTGCACCCCTGCATGTAGCTTTCGCCAGTCCCCAACTAGCAGTGTGCCTGTCGCCCCATCTAACTATGATAACTAAAAATAGTAAATGGAGGAGGACTGCCGTCTTATGGGCCCCTGGTCCCCCCTAACCCCCGCCAGATCCAAGCCTTCCCCCGTATCCCGAACCATCTATCTATGAAAGAACCTCGTGCAAAACAGGGGAAGCATTAAACACCGCCCACCCTCCCATAATCACAATGGTAGCATTGTGCTGTATTCTTAATAAAGATTCATGAATGCCACTTTTAAAATGCTCATTACATGAATGATTTTTTTTGGGGCACAAAACAGCTTCATGTTACCTTTCTGGACTGCAGTCTCACCTTTTCTTATAATGTTCAGTTAGCAAAAGCAGATCATGTCTACTCTAGGAAAATTATTGCAATTGAAAATTCCCAAATGTATATTTAAAGAAAGTGGTTGTATGAAACATAACATTACAATAATTTACCATACAGTAACTAAAAATGGGAATCGCCTCTTGATTTTAAAAGAACTTCAAAGCTGCAAGTTCTTAGTTTATTCCAGTCACTAGACTTCTGATTAACATAGGTATATGTGTGCAAGGCGTTTTGGCTTTTGGTTTTATACATTACATAAAACCAGTGATGAATTATAGACATACTCCATCTCGATCTTTTTGCTGTAAATTTTGGTAATGAATGAATATAAAAGCATTGATTTTGCCTACATTTTCTTTAAAGGCAAGTGGAATTTAGTTCTTCCTGTACTCTACCATGGGATTGTTATAAACACTACATATCTCCACCAAAGCCTTGGATCATAGTACACTACAAAAGAAAATCGTGTTTTCTCTCTTGACCACGAGTCTATTCAAAAGCTTTTTTAATTTATTTTTTATTTTTATAAAAGCCAATGAAACCATAACAAATATTTATTAAGAAGCAAGTCTCAAACGTTTAATTCCGGACTTAAAAAAGGTAAACATTTCACAGAAAGTAGGCAAATATAGGGGGTATAGGCTCACTGAGCGAAAAGCTGCACTGTCTGGAAGTCCGACAGGCTGACCTATTCCAGAGTGCACTGCCTTGCCGGGTAAAATGCAGTTCATTCTATCTTTCCATGAATGAAATGAAATGAAAGTGGGATTATTATTGCGCGACTTAGCCCGGAGGCATCAAGGCGCGTGGAATTAGAATTAGAGTGGGAGAACGAGACATTTCTTTTTTCAAAATTCAATCCGCCTGTATTTAAAAACACCACCATTTAACACATTTGAGTGTTGGCCATTTTCTCAACAGTTTTTTCCTCGAAGGTCTCAGATTTTACTGGAGTTTTTGACACAAGTTCTTTATTTTGTCATGGTTTTTAGATTTTACTTACTTTGAAAAGATGAAGTCAGAAGTACACATGCATTCTCTGTAGCATATAACTTTCCAACAGTGACTTTGTGAAAGACTGACCTTACTGTGTCTAAAGAGGTATTAAAAGTTGTAGGGAGTCTGCATCATAGGCAGAAAATGTGCCTTCTAAGCCCACGTTTGAATCATCGTCACGTCGTACTAATTAAAGTCTCCAAAAAAATGTATAGGAAAAGTTGGAGACCACTGCTTTTTTTCTTGTCTATTGTCCAGAGGAGCCACAAAGCTGAACGTACCTTTTCATCACTTTCAAACCAGGCCATTGATAATATTCAGAACCTTACAGCACAGACCTCCACCTAGGGCTCTGATACCTTTGGTTGCAGACTTGCTGCAGGCAACAAGGGAAGTATTACTGACCACATCTCTTAGCCCAATTTAAAAACTACAAGCGAGGACATACATTTTCTCAGAATGAGTTGTCTAGTGAACTTGATAGTGTCTGTGGTAAAGAAAAGCTACTAAAGAGGTACTTCTTCATTCTTAACAGATGATATAGCTGAAAGATGAATTCATCAAGGCTGCTAATTCCACAGCTTGGGGAATTGTGATGGTTCTTTATTGGAATTCGTACAAGGATTTGTTAAAGATCTGCCTAAAGACATGAGGCAAAACTTCATGGATATTGTTAGTATAGGCTTAGGGGTTTCAGCCTACAGTTTCTGTATTTCGATAGGTGTGCAGCAGATGACATAAACCTATTGATATGTGCTAGGATCCCCATGAAGCGTTCTTTGTGACGGAGTCTAAACGGTCTCAAGCAAAAGGCACTGTAGCAAATTATGAATCTGCCATTCAGAAATGATGCAGTTCACAGCATGAAAACACAAGCTGATTCTCTGAATGCAGTGGGCCTGGAGAGAAGAAAGCAGTACAAAGCTTTAGTTCTTCAGAAAAACGTTTTGCTGCTGGTGTAATCAGTAGTTCTCCTGGCAGCATCTTCACAGCAACAACGACACCAAAAGTCTCACTCTTATCAAAGACCATCTAGAGGCAGTAGCGGGTAACAGCTGCTGGCCTCAGCATTGAAGACCTCGGCTTCAAATATGACTTGCCCATGTAGCCCTCTTTGTTAACCATTCTGGAAGGTGGGAAGTATGTTAAGCCATCTAGAAGTGTGTAAAAAGAAAATGGCAAAATGTGAATTAACTATTGCAACAAGTGGTTATATGCTGCATTTCAAATCACCTTCTTAGAACAATTTTCTCACAAGATCCACCCAAATTTGTCTTGAGAAGGTTGTGCGAACTTTGCTTTCATCAGCAAAAGCTGTTGATTAGATAAGAACCCAAGTCTCACAAGAACAAAGTCATTAACTCAGTGTACTTTGCTATGGAAGAGTTCCTAAGAAGGTTTGCAACCCAAGAACAGCAAACAAGTGGAGGAACAAAGATGCATTCAAGATGCTCGCTTTTGCCCCTATTCTAGCAGTAATAGGTAGGCTGGAATTATGCAACATATTTACAAGACACTCTTCACACCCAGTTCCTCAGAAGGAACAAACTTTTTTAGGCATGCGGTTAAAGACCACTAGTAATAGTTAAAGATCCTACCGTTTGACCTGAAATCAGGGCTAAATATTTCACAAGTACATGGCTAGGACGTACCTTGGAAGCAAAATAATTTTGGTCTACCCTTGTCCGGATGACTGCTGTGGAAATCAAACCTCTCTCAGCAGCATACTCCATGATTTTCAGATTTCAAATGGCCACCATGCAGAGGTTGGGCTGTACATTCATTTTGTTTTGTGTGGCAGTTCTTTATTGCAGTACCAACCGATGTGCAACAATTAGACTGCACCAGCCATCAGAATTGGAACAACAATGCAGAACTCAACACTTAAGACAGCATTGTTGGAAAGTGGTTTATTGGAAGGGGAAAGTATGCACCTACCACTAGCAACAAGGCCACTAACACGGTATAGGGTCCAGTAAAGGTCTCAGTAAATTAGCCTTTTGATCAAACATTTGTAGCGGACATCGAGCAGTCAGGCCTAACTTAGGAGACAGAAATATAAACACCAATATATCAAATAAGTAAGACTCAACACACAAAAATCCCACGCCAATTTATAAAAAAAAAAAGGAAATATTGTTAGGAACATATAGTCTTGAAAATGACAAAAATCCAATTTAGGGAACCGGAGATATAATGTTTTAAAGATTAACCGCTTTATAGTGCTTAAAAACCTATAGCACTGGGACATCTGGTCGTGCTTGACCAGGTTTGAGTCCAACCGCGATGAAGCCCTGGTTGGATACACTCAGCGGGGTGCCCAGTCAAAACTTTACCTCCACTCTTCAAAACTTTTCTGGAGCTTTTTCTTTCGACGTTGCTCGACCCTCCACAACAGGCAGGATTTGGAGAGGGTTCGCCAGCTTGACTTTCAGCGAGGCCTTGGTCAAATCCTTGAAGCCTGGAGCTCCAGAGCTTTTAGCAGGACGAACCTGAAATCCTGTCTGGGTCGAGGTTGAAAGTAGTCAGCTAGACTTGAGTTCAGGTTGGTCACCTCATCGAGCTTTTTCACAAAAGTTCTCCAAACATTAGGATGTGCTTCCTGAAGGTCTCCTTGTAGGTTCAAACTGTCCAAATCACCAATCCATAGGTCTGAAATCTCCTAGATGGTCCCTGGGATGTCTGGACCACAATTCTCACAATGCACCTGGTCAAATCCTTGAAAGTCCACTGGATGTACTCCAGTATGGAGACTCTTGGTAGAGATGATGCAGGTAGGATCTGTTAACCTGTATTTTGCAGGGAGTCCACTCCTTAATCCTTCTTGAAGGATGGCAGAGTCTCCAGGGCTGTAGTACCAGATTGTGCAACAGGCGCAGTCAGAGTGTAGGCCTTTGGATGCAAATCCAGATTACAGCAGGGCAGTCATTCTTTTCTTTGTAGTTTCAGGCAGAAGATCTGAGAGACTATGCAGCTCTCGTATATTTATTCAGCGTTCTGTGGTGACAAGCAGGGGACACCTTTGTTCAATTACATGCAGGGTACCACCCAACAGCAGGACAACTTCCTCCAGAGTGCCATCTTCTTGTCCCACAAAGCACTGCACTTCCAAATTCCAACATGGATGATTTCTCTCCAGAGGAGTAAGAGCTAACTAACCAACCCATGGTGTGGCTCATTTCCATAATTTCTCCTCCCCCTGACATCTGCAAATTCCTGTCTTCTGTCTGCTATATCGCTGGAGCACAGGATGTGGGGGTAGGTACTCTGGCATTCCTTACTTATCTGCTCTCTCTTTGAGCTCAGTTTGATTTACCCAGCCCCCTCTTCTGGACCCCTCCTCCTCTGCTTCAGAGCTCTCGTCATCTGATAACCTCTGCTCCAACCAGGCCACTTATCACATAATCAAAGCAGCCTGCCTAAGCCAGTTAAGGCTGACCAATTAGCAGAGACCACTGGAAAGCTGGATTTTTTCGCTTTCAGAAGAAATATCTTTTAAAAGGCCCCTGCTTATAGGTATGTGCCCTCCCACTCGTTGGACTCCTAAATGGAGACCCCGAGGGTACCTAATATGTAACAATAAGATAGAGTATCACTTTTAAAGTGCCCATACTACCAAAGTCGAGTTTGCACACAATTTTACTTTAAAAGACAGTCTGCAAGGCCTGGCTACCTTTAAAATGACAGCAGGCACACAACAGCGCACATATGCAAGTGCAAGAAATCTGCTGGGCCTCTAAACATTCCTGCCCCATTACATACTAGTAATAATAATAATCTTTATTGCATGATTAATTAAAATCTTTGCAATTTCTCAGTAAAACAAGAAGAAAGGAGTAGTATAAATATAATGATTTTGCAAGCAATTAAAAACACTTTTGGAAAAAAAAAAAGAAAGAAAAAAAAAAAAGGAAACCATGCAGCTAATACAATGCTGTCCATTAGTAGAAAAGGTCCTTTGCAGTCAGTAGTGACTTTAGTTATCTGAAGAAAATGGTCTTAGAATGCGAAAATAAGTCGCAATAGTTCAATTTTAGTTAGTGGCCTCTGGATTTAGGGCCATGTTGGCTATTTTCATAAAGCGCACTAGCCTGCTGGTTAATTGAATATCTTCTCCCTTGAAGCTCATCAGCAGAGCTTGTCTGCAAGTGCGCACACGTCTTTGATTCCAAAGCTGTGTTAGTAGGTTTTTCCGGGCACTATCTAGAGCTTTACAGCTACACAGCAGGTGCAGAACGTCCTCCTTTGCGTTATCACAGAGCCTACACTTGGGGTTACAGTCCAATCGCTTCCAAGGGGGAAGATGTACTTTGGATGGTATTACCCCCATCCTCAACCGTAAAAAGTCTTCCTTCGCTTTCCTTGAAAAGCCGGTGCTGAGATATGGCTGTGATGAGGCGCTGATGTAGCCTTGAATTACAAACCACCCATGGGACCTCTTGGTTAGTGCTGCTTTGTCCTCTTCCAACGAGATTGTTTTAATAGATTTGTTGACAAGGCGCTTGAAGCAATTGTGTGTGCAACTCGAGACCCAAAGATCTTTTAGCACAAGGGAGTTAATAGCTGCTTGGAGGTACACCATTGCGGGGGAGTCCTTGTTTGTTTCCATCTCTTTCCAGAGATGAGCATTCAGGGAGTCTATTTCAGAGTTCTTTACTTTGTACCAGCATTTTACGTAAGCGCCTTTACGTGCAATTTGCTGCTTCTGTAGGCCAAACTCAAGCCTTAGCTGTGCTGGGGAGGTGTATGGCGGGAGCGTGAATAGTATTCGCAACGTTTTGCTGACCACGTTGTCTAAGATAATCTCGTCCTTCCCTCTCATACATTCACTACCATAAGTTATTGACGGCAGCAATTTCGCACGAAATAAGTCTAGCAAGGGGGTTAAGTTTGGGCCCGTTATTTTGTTTTTGATGCTTTTTAATGCAATGGCCAGTGAAATCCCTCTGTTCCTTATTGCTGTTTCTTGTCGCTTGAAGGAGCCATTTGAATAAAAAATTATGCCCAAATACTTGTATTCTTGAACTATTTCCATTTTGTTGTCCTGAAGAGACCATTGAAATACTTGCTTTTTTGATTTTTGGTTTAGTACCATCACCTTCGATTTTTCCGTGTTTACACATAGCCCGTTCTTTCCGGCAAATTTGCTTGTGGTGTTAATGAGGTGTTGCAAGCCTACTGGAGTTTGACTGATTAGTATCAGGTCATCTGCATCTAGCAGGTTGGACAGCGTAAAACTCCCTAGCTTTGGGGCATGGTGGTTGCAGTTATCCAGATCTTTGGAGAGGTCGGACATAAAAAGGTTGAACAGGGTCGGTGCGAGAACGCACCCCTGTTTCAGACCTTTAGTAGTTGTAATTTCTTTGAACAGACAGTTGCCGGCCCCAAGTTTTACTTGGATCCATGTATCTGTGTGTAGCAGCATCAGTAGTTTCAGCAATTTGTGGTCCACTCCCCACCTTGAGAGTTTTGCCCATAGTTTTCCTCTGTCAACGCTGTCAAATGCAGCTGAAAAGTCGATATAGCACACATATAGTGGCTTTTTCTGTTTGATAGTAGCATCTGTCAACAAGGAAAGGGCTAAGATATTTGTCGTGGTGCCCAGATTTGTTTGAAAGCCAGTCTGATTGATGGGGATCAGTTTTTTGCGTGACGCCCATGCTGTTAATTCTTCCAAGAGAAGCCCCGAGAAGTATTTAGCGTCTATATCTATAAGGGCTATGAGCCTATAGTTCTTTGCCTCGTTCTTGTTACCCTTTTTGTAGATTGGGGCAATTATTGAACCCCTCCAGGAGGATGGGAGTTGTTCGGTCCTCCAGGTTTCCACAAAAAGGGGGAGCAGTTGTTCAGCCCAGTAAGTTGGATCTTGCTTGTAGAGGATGGGAGGAATTCCATTTGGACCTGGTGCTCCCGCCTTCCGACCTTTCGCAATTCGACCCTTTAACTGGGCGATTGAGCCTGGGAAGTTAGACTCTTCGACTAGAGGCTTTGGGGCCATCAGGTTTGCTTGACAGAATTTTGGGCTTTGTTGGTTTTTGCATTGCCCTTCGTCATTGAAGTGTTTAAAGAGAAAATCTGCCCATGTGTCCTCAGTAATGTAGGAGTTCACGCCGCGGGCATTCGGATTCTCTATTATATTGATAGTTTTCCAAAATCTTGCGCTGTTGTTTTTTGAATCATACAGCAGTTTGGCCCAAGTTTGTTCAGTGGACTCCTGCTTGATTCGCCACAGGATTTTGTTCTTTTGACACTTTAATGATCTCAGGTTGGTCAATAGGTTGGTATCACTCCAAGGGTTCCGCAGCTCACGGAGTGTTCTATTTATGGCCGTTTTTATTGCCCTTAAATTAAGGAACAGAAGAGTCTGAGATTGTGTTTTTGAGTCACTACTGGTACGGGTAATTGTTTGTTGGCCTGTCCGTATGTCGTTTTCTCGAGAGAGATTGGACTTAACATTCAAACAGCTGAAGGTTTTCAAGAAGGTCTCCCAGGCAGTAATATGACCAACATTCGAGTCTGCAACACTTTCCCAGCACAGCTTTGCTTCTTTTGCTAGTCGCTCCGGGTCATTGATATTGCACTTAATTCTTTTACATTTTGTTGTGGTCAGTAACTTTGGGCCATTGGTGGGAAATGTTAGAGCTGTCCCTTGAGCCCTTAGTATCAATTCTTGCGGGAGATGGTCGCTGCAGTCGAGTGTGCCTATTTTGAAGGCTTGAACTAATGTAAACATTGCAAAAGATAGGAAGGTGTAGTCGATCGCCGAGCTGGCAGACGTGTTGTGAAAAGTTGCCGCTTGTGGTCTGTCCCCCGGCGATCGGCCATTTATCGAAATCAGGCCCAGGTTTGATAAATCTTCCATTAATCTTTTTGATAGATTTGTCAAACTGCCCCATGGACACACTTCCAGTGTGGGAATCCCCCTGGACAGCAGATGTTCTTCCATTGGCGGATTCTTACCAGTTGACTTCGAAAGGAACATATTAAAGTCTCCTGAGACAATAAGGTTTGAGTTTTCCGCTTCTGTTATTAATTTAGTCGATTCTGTCACCAGGTGTTTCGCCCCACTTTTTTTGCCTTTTGGGTGCAGGTAGATGTTAACCAGGGTTAGTTCCTGCCTAATGGTTCCTGATGTTTTTTTTTCCAGCTGGACTGCAATGATCCCGTTTTCTATCCCCGAAGTGTTTTTATTGAGAAGTTCTTTTGCATTATTTATTGTTTGTATCGAGGTGAATATCATTAAGCCACCTTTCTCGTGGCCAAACTTTGAAATTCTCCTTGCTGGGAGATGAAATGTTTTGTAGCCTTGAAGATGAAATGGTTTTGCTAACCAGGTTTCCTGTAACAAAATTAGATCATACTGCTGGAAATATAACAGTAGATCTTTATTTGACGTTTTTGATCCTAATCCGTTTATGTTCCAGGAACACAGTTTTAGTAACGGCTTTGTGTTTGAGGTGCAGCTGTTTCTCTCGTCAAATTGTCAATGAACAGACGGTCTGATGTTGATTGTTTTTGCAATCCAGTCCCATTCTTGATATGGGATCCTGTTTTTTTCCGGAGGGGGTGCTCCGGTCTTTCGTTCAACTGAGCTTCCGCGTGCTCCTCTCAATATAGATTTTCTGAGTATGTCTGGCTGGCGTTTGCTCGTGGTTGAATTAACTTTTTCTTGGAGATTGCGGAGTAGTGGAACCGGATATCCCGGGGTGAGGTATGGTTTAATTCGAATCCCCCATACTTCTAGTTGATTTTCTTCCTTTAGGATTTTTTTCCCCAGTTCTCCTGTGTTCCAAATTGTTTTTGTTATTTCCTGCTCAGATAGATGTTTGATTGTGGTAAATTCAACAGTTTCCAGGTTTTGGGTAGTGAGTGTGCTTAAGGATGCAATCGAGTTCAACACTCGAAGGATATTGCTCCGGTTTAGAATATCCTCACGGCCTTTAGATCTGTAGTCAGGAATGAAGAGTATTGTTTTATACTCGTCATCGGTGGTAGCCTCCTGTTGTTGTTCATGGTTTATAGAGAGAGAGAGTACTCCCAGTTGATTTTAGGTCCAGAGGGGGGAGAGACAAACCAAGCAAAAAATACAAAAACCTCAAATATGGACCTATATTCCTTTTGACATTGAATAAATCTACAAGGTTCTTGGAAGCGGATGCCAAAGAGAGAAACTTCACCGTGTTATCAAAACATATACATTTATTTATTAATTTTTTTATTTTATAAAGTTATTTCTTTAAAAGGAACATTAGTACATCTATGCATATCAAATCATTTTGTCATCTATAAGAGATTCATAATTTTCACAAACATAGTTGTTTCACAAAAACTCAATGAAAATATAGTGCTAAAATTTTGCCCCCTAGTAATAACTATTCTCACCACTCATACATGCATACTAATATGTCAATCATACCAATCCTATTTGTGTAAAAAGACAAACTATCAACATAAGCACAGAGACCAAATATAACAAAACATATAACATAAATGACAGCTCTAAGGTGTACTAAGTGGAAAGCTCAAAGAGCCTGGATGGTAACATTTCTGCTGGTGTTGATGGGATTAACCAGTTTATATCCACAACAGGTAGATGTTAGGCCTAACATCTACCTGTTGTGGATATAAACTGGTAACATTTCTGCTGGTGTTGATGGGATTAACCAGTTTATATCCACAACAGGTAGATGTTAGGCCTAACATCTACCTGTTGTGGATATAAACTGGTTAATCCCATCAACACCAGCAGAAATGTTACCATCCAGGCTCTTTGAGCTTTCCACTTAGTACACCTTAGAGCTGTCATTTATGTTATATGTTTTGTTATATTTGGTCTCTGTGCTTATGTTGATAGTTTGTCTTTTTACACAAATAGGATTGGTATGATTGACATATTAGTATGCATGTATGAGTGGTGAGAATAGTTATTACTAGGGGGCAAAATTTTAGCACTATATTTTCATTGAGTTTTTGTGAAACAACTATGTTTGTGAAAATTATGAATCTCTTATAGATGACAAAATGATTTGATATGCATAGATGTACTAATGTTCCTTTTAAAGAAATAACTTTATAAAATAAAAAAATTAATAAATAAATTTATATGTTTTGATAACACGGTGAAGTTTCTCTCTTTGGCATCCGCTTCCAAGAACCTTGTAGATTTATTCAATGTCAAAAGGAATATAGGTCCATATTTGAGGTTTTTGTATTTTTTGCTTGGTTGTTCATGGTTTATTACACCTTCCAAACTTTGATGTCTATCATAAGCTTGTAAACCCTGCTCTCTCTCATTTGATGGGCCCAAATTAGCTGTTGAGTCGCAGGGATCATATTTGTGATTCTCCAGTGATGGTCCAGGTTTTGTCATGTGAGCTATGTTTTTGACTGGTCCGGAGACTTGTGCTCTCCCGATCAGTGATTCCGTGTCAAACTTTACATTGGGTTCTTTTTTACTGACTGTTGAAAAAATGCTGGTAGCCGGATTCCAGGGGTTAGATCCTTCAATAGGTTGGGCGACCAAATTGTGAGGTGATGGTGGACCCACCATCTGGGGAAGTATGGGGGGTTTTGCACTTTTATTCGTCGCCCTCGAGTCATCGCATTTTCGATCTTCTTCGTCTGACCCCTTTATGGTCTGTGCTTCTGTATCCTTGCTCTTTGGGGAGGTTGCCTCTGGACCTATGAGAGCGGGAGCGGACTGGGTATTCACCCCAACCCTGGGGCTTGTATTGACCTTCATACTTCCTTGATCCTTCTCTAGTTCTGACAATGATTTGTTTACTTCTAGAAAATAATTTTTAATGGAGCCTGTCTTGTTTCTCCCTTTTCTCTTAATTTTCCTTCTTTGTTTAGCCGACATTAGTCTGGTACCCGGTTGATCCTTGCTTTCGACGATTGTGGGTGGCTCTCTAATCTTGATCTGCTGGAGTTCTTCTTGCCGGTGGGCGGGTGGGCATCCTGCTTGTTGAAGTCTCAATTCATTTGAGTCCTTGAGTTGGCCATTTGATTTGTTTAGGACCATACTAGAGTTGAGAGTGGACACGACCTCCGATTTTTTCCTTGCTTCAGAGTCTGGCGTTTTCCTCTCCTTGCCTGCTGTTACCCACGCTTACATACTAGGGATTTATAGTTAAATGTAAATCCAGTATTTGTAAAGCGCACAGCTACCCGGAGGCATCCCGGCGCTGGGGACCCTTGGGAAGATTAAGCGAGCTATTGCCCAGAGTCACATGGTGCTGGGCAGACCCATGCCGCCGGAGCCTGGGATCGAACCGTGAGCCCCAGTGTCTGTTGTCAGTCGCCCTGGCCGCGGCGCCACAACTCTTCCCTAGTATAGAAGTTAGATTGCAACCCCTGGCTCTGTTATCTACTAGGGACTTACAGGGTCTATCATTGCTAATTGTTAGTGTACCCTACTACATGTACCTTTTTACACACAGCAGTGGCCCTGGGCCTGGTTAGCAGAGCCCAGGGCACAGCCAGACTTAGTTAACACCAGTATCATGTATTATTAAGCAAGAAAATGGGGGTGAACAGGGCAAAATAATGTCTTTCTAACAAGCATCTACAGGTAGAAAAGGAAAGCACATCTTTCTCATGAAACCAGAAAAACAAATTAGAGCAGGAACCGAAACATAATCGTAATCAGGGTAGTTTGACATGGGGTAATGTCACATCAAAGACTGCAGTAACCTCCCCCCCACTAAAAGATAAATGTGGTACAGAACGAAGACCACCAAAAAGGTAATGCCATCAAACGGATACCTAAAGGACACAGCCATCCCTACAAGCACTACCAAAGGGGATGATGGACGGAGCATTTGAGCAAATCAAACACCCACAGTCAACTGATCTGGGTTTAATCCATCATCATTCTTTAGCTCACTCCACCACCCCAGTTCAGACATGGCCATATGCAAATCAGTCTGACCCTGTGCCTCATGGGAACAGTCCAGCCCGAACTGCCAAACCATGTCTTCCCTGGACCGGAAACGAGCATCCCTGGACAGGTTTCGGGTTCATAACCCTCATCAGCCAGGCTATCTTGAATCCAGTGGCAAAGTGAGCAAGGGACCCACGCCTGGGCATACCCTGCCAACTTAGCGCGAACAAAGCGATACCAAAGGGGAAGATGGACGGAGCATTTGAGCGAATCAAACACTCACCCCCAGTCAACTGAACTGGGTTTAATCCATCATCATTCTTTAGCTCACTCTACCACCCCAGTTCAGACATGGCCATATGCAAATCAGTCTGACCCTGTGCCTCATGGGAGCAGTCTAGCCTGAACTGCCAAGCCATGTCTTCCCTGGACCGGAAACAAGCTTCCTGGGACCGGTTTCTGGCTAATCAGCCGTCATCAGCCAGGCTAGCTTGAATCCAGTGGCAAAGTGAGCAAGGGACTCATGTCTGGGCATACCCTGCCAACTTAGGGCAAACAAAGCGATACCAAAGGGGATGATGGACGGAGCGTTTGAGTAAATCAAACACTCAACCCCAGTCAACGGATCTGGGGTTAATCCATCATCATTCTTTAGCTCACTCCACCACCCCAGTTCAGACATGGCCATATGCAAATCAGTCTGACCCTGTGCCTCATGGGAACAGTCCAGCCCGAAACTGCCAAGCCATGTCTTCCCTGGGCTGGAAACACGCATCCTGGGACCGGTTTCTGGCTAATCAGCCGTCATCAGCCAGGCTAGCTTGAATCCAGTGGCAAAGTGAGTAAGGGACCCACGTCTGGGCATACCCTGCCAACTTAGGGTGAACAAAGCGATACCAAAGGGGAGGATGGACGGAGCGTTTGAGTAAATCAAACACTCGTCCCCAGTCAACGGATCTGGGGTTAATCCATCATCATTCTTTAGCTCACTCCACCACCCCAGTTCAGACATGGCCATATGCAAATCAGTCTGACCCTGTGCCTCATGGGAACAGTCCAGCCCGAAACTGCCAAGCCATGTCTTTCCTGGGCTGGAAACACGCATCCTGGGACCGATTTCTGGCTAATCAGACGTCATCAGTCAGGCTAGCTTGAATCCAGTGGCAAAGTGAGTAAGGGACCCAAGTCTGGGCATACCCTGCCAACTTAGGGTGAACAAAGCATTACCAAAGGGGTGAGTGTTTGATTCGCTCAAACGCTCCGTCCATCATCCCCTTTAGTTTCACTTTGTTCACCCAAAGTTGGCAGGGTATGCCCAGACGTGGGTCCCTTGCTCACTTTCCCACTGGATTCAAGATAGCGTGGCTGATGAGGGTTATGAACCCGAAACCAGTCCCAGGATGCTTGTTTCTGGTCCAGGGAAGACATGGTTTGGCAGTTCGGGCTGGACTGTTCCCATGAGGCACAGGGTCAGACTGATTTGAATATGGCCATGTCTGAACTGGGGTGGTGTAGTGAGCTAAAGAATCATGATTTATTAAACCCAGATCATTTGACTGGGGGTGAGTGTTTGATTAGCTCTAAGTCCATCATCCCCTTTGGTATCGCTTTGTTCATCCCTACAAGCAAGCAAGCAAGCAATGAACCGGGGAAGAGGAGGTAAGTGGGGTAAGGTGAGAGGGTGGATGAGGTGAAAGGGGAAGGATCTCTTCCAAGGATAGTTTGGATAAGAAGCCAAAATGTCCCGTAGTTCCCTTTGCAACAGCATATGTCCATGTTTGTCACTTGGTGGGGTCCTATCAGTTAGGAAAGGTTCCCAATCATGAAGGAAAGTGTCGTCTTTATCTTTCACTCTGTAAATAAGACTCTTGAATATGACTGTTTTATGTATTTCGACAACCATTCATCGTGTCGGTCTTTAGGACTCTCTCCAGTGGCATAGGACACAGATCTTTGCCAGAGTGAGCCCTGTGGCCAGAATGCGTCACCTATGGATCAAGTTTAGGAGGTCTGACCTGTTATGAAGTAAGACCAGTGGTTCAGTGAAGAGTACTAGGATCTGTACTGTCTCAATAAGTGATGTCTGGATGTAAGACCAGTGAATGTTAAGTTCTGGGCATTGATAGAGAATATGGGTTAGGTTGCAATGGTCATAGGTACACCTCCAGCAGGACTGATGGTGCAGTAGACCCGCCTACCTCAGCTGGAAATGAACCAGTCCTTAAGTATTTTGAAATGGGGGAAATTTCATTCTGTATTCCCAGACCCCCTTGTCCAGGTTTTCAGCAAGTTCCGCCCATTCATCCTCTTAGTAGTGCACATGTTGCAGCCGCTACCAGTGTAGCTGTGTTGGCGCAACATGCTTTGGGGGTGTAGGTGCCACGTCAGTAGGTTGTAAAGTCCCCAAACCAACCCCTTAAACTGTCCCCACAGAGTAAGGTATTGCAAAATCGGGGATGCTTAAATTGCCCAAGGTGGTTGACCAAGGGGGCCAGAGAGGCAGTATTTCAGTTGCCAGAAGTGCCATAGTTGGGAGTTGGGCAGGCAGAATGGAGTGAGCAGTGTCTCGAAGATTTTGAGCTGGGTATTGTGAATCAAATTGTCATTGGTTAGAATGTCAGCCTGCTTCCAAAGGGTCCAGGAGATGGGCTGTTTGACGGAGACATTACACCATAGTGGTGCGCATTTGTGCATGCCTGCATCGCAACTTTGCATTTTATGGGCACGTGTCCTTGCTTTGAGCATAGCCTGAATTATAGGGTTGTCAGCACAGCACTGATGGGGCCTCGAAGCATACAGTATTTGGAGACCTGGGCCAGAGCCCATAAGAAGGTGTTTTATAGGACCCAGAGTGGGGCCTCCAGCCGAGCCAGGGTGAAATACACCAGTTGAGAGATTGAGCCCGATGTAGTAATGTTCCAGGCTCTGTATGCTCAAGCCCCCAAGGCGCCAATGGGCGAAGTTTCTAGATTTTCAGTCGCGGTCTCATGTTCTTCCCCCCTTACAAAGATTTAATACCTCTGTCTATATCCCATAGTATGGACATCTGAACAACAAATGGCTGCATTCCCAGGACAGACCAGCAGCGCATGGCAATCGGCATATTGACCACCTGTGTCCTCCCCCAGAGAGAGAGATTAAGGTGGGCCCATTTCGCATTCTCTCGTTTGGTAGCAGCTATTAGTGGGCCTAAGTTGTCCGAGACTTTATTTTCGAGACCGCAGATAACATACACCCAAAGTATGCCACGTGGTGTGCCTTCCATTGGCAGTTATAATCTGCTATGACTGGTTTTGTCGTGACCCAAGAGAGTGGTAGAGCTTCACTTTTGCTTCAGTTTATCGAATAGCCTGTGTATTCTAGAAATCAGACATGAGAACTGGTAGGTACGTCTGTCATGGTGAGCAAATTATATGCGTACAACAGAATTTTTAAAACTCTTGATGAGAGGATGTCGCTAGATCATCACCGCCAGAGTCTCCAAGGCGATGAGGACCAGTAGCAGGGAGCGAGGACAGCCCCCCTTAATTGGAAATGGTTTTGAGACAAAATCCAGCAGTTGACCTGTTCCGTCAATGCCTCATACAGCCATCGGACCTTAGAAATAGTATTTTCCGAGTCTGAAGCGCCGTAGAGTCCGGAAGAGGTAGGGTCACTCAATGCTGTCAAACGCCTTTTCAGCATCTAGAGAGGGGGTGATTCTTTCCTGCCTGATATCCTTGGAGAGCCACAGGATGTGTGAAAAGGTATGGAGATGGTGTTGGAATGTCCTACAGGGCACAAAGCCCACCTGGGAGTAGTGAATCACGGTTGGGAAACACCCCTTTAATGAAGGCCACCGATATCTCTCAGTATTTTCATGTAAGCATTAAGCAGTGATAGAGGGCGGTGGCTGCTACACTGCAACTGGTCTTTTCCAGGTTTAGAGAGGACTGTTATAAGTGCCTGATCGGAGTTGTGGAGAAGTGTGGCTCAGCGATTAGAGCGGCAGACCCTGAGGCAGAGGTCTGGCCCGGGACCAGGGTTCAATTCCCGACGCGGCAGGGTCTTGGGCTCAGTGTCCACGGACTCGATAATTCTCTTATACGTGCCTAATCTAATCATGGGTCCCACTCTGCAACTCTGGGCAATAGCTTGCTTAATCTCCACAACCGCCCCGAAAGCGCTAGGTTGCCTGACCTCACCTTGGAGGTGCCCAGTAAGGGGCATCTCACAGGGAAAGCCAGGAAGGGTTCCACAGCGGTATACAGCGCCAAGATACCTTCTAGGTGATAGTGCGCTTTACAAGTATACACACATTTACATTTACATTTACATAAGCTGCCATTTGCCTGCCTCCTTTAATGCATTGTACGGGGAGTCAACCACTATCAGTTGCATCCACCTATATAACTTCTCCAGGAAGCCATCTTCTCCCGGCGCTTTGTTATAAGGGAGACCGGTAATAGTCTGCAATATTTCCTCTTTCGTTATTTCTCCCCTAAGAAGGGCCCTACCTTGGTCATTGAGGGACAGTAGTAGATTGTCCTCAAAGAAACCAGCTTCCCCACTGATTCACCCCCAACCTCTGAACTATAGAGATCTGTGTAGTAGGCCGCAAAGGTGGCAGAAATCTCTTGTGGGCTGTTACCAGCGTTACTCTATTTTTTTTTTTTAAACTTTATTTATAGATTTTAAAACATACAAACTACAGCATGCTGTGCCAACCGGAAATGGTGCTGAAGATGTACACAAAAGCAAGTGGTTGCAGATAGACATTCAAGTATACAGTGGTAAAGGCGGATCAGTTGATAAGCCAACAGATCTTACAGGGCTTCGTAATCTGCATAGTGTCTGCCAGTGCTTAGGGCAGTCCGGAGGGCTGCAGCCATTAGTCAACGGAAAGGGGAGGTGATCCAAAAATAGAGGCGAAGAGGAGAAAAGAGAAAAGAAAGTGGGGTGAGTGGTCAGCTTGGGGTGAGTAGGGGGGAGAAAGGAGGCAGGAAGATGTGTCTCTCTGGTCCGATTGGAGAGAGGGGTGTGCCATTGCGCAGGGCAGCTCCCCCTGTGTCACAGGCATACTTGTAGACGCCTATGCTTCTGCTGTGCAGGCCTCTGCGCGGTCAGTTGGCTATGTATGTAGGAAACTTAGCAGTGGTTCCCAGATATTGCGGGGACGGGAATGTGCAGGCATTAGTTCCCAAAATTCAGACGGTTGTGGCAAAAAGCAGCATCCCTCAGCCATGCGTCCCTGCGCGGCTTACGCTTACGGCCCCAACAGATAGCCACAGGCCTTTTGGCCAGTAGCAGCATCATCACTGCCAATCTTCTGACTTCTGCCGAGAGTTCCTTAACATAACCTGGTAGAGCAATTAGCGGTGATCGCTTCAGCTTGCACTCCAGCATTTCATCTAGCGCTCACACTGTCCCAATATCTCACAACATCCATACAGTCCCATGCCAGATGCATGATGGAGGCCTCAGATGCTCCGCAGCGTATACATCTCGCATCCGTGCTCAGCCCAACTTGCACAGGAATACAGGAGTCCTATATAGTCTGTGGAGGTATTTGAAATGAATAAGCCTCAATCTACAGTTGGGTGACATATCTCTTGACTGCGTGCAGCAGTATGCCCATACTCCCTCCTCAAACGGGGTTCCCAAATTGTCCTCCCATTCACGCTGGGCAGGGGGTACGTTTCATCGGAGACTTGGTCTGCATGCCAGAGTAGAGGGGTGTTATGAGTTTGCGGGGTGAGGGATTGGTCAGGAATGCCCCAGTATGTGTTAAGTTGGGGGCATGACTGGGAACTAAGCATATTGTGCCCGCAGCGCTGCCTGCAGCTGGAAGTACGTCATTCTGTCAAGGAGGCCGGTTTGTTCCTCTCCAAGGGCGGCATTTAGTCCAGTGAAGAAGCCGTCCAGAAAAGCTCTCCCAAGCGTATGTAGTTGGAGTGTGCGTAGGCTCTGATAGACCCCCACATCCTCCATGAAAGGCAATGCCAGGTGTCTAGTGAGCGGCACCGACGGTGCAAACAGGGTATACAGATGTACTCTACGACGAAGCTGCCGCCACCCCCAGACGTGCAACCTATTGTGTCAATTCCAGACCGCGGGCGGCCCTTCGAACGGAACAGAACCATATGCAGCGGGGTTGGGTCCGCTTGGTCACTTTCAGGGGCAGTGTGAGCCATAAACTGAGTCGGATAGATCTGGTGGAACCCGAATTGGGCCTGCGCACAGCTACAATAAACCTCCATGTCAGGCGCTCCTAGGCCACCCTGCTCAAATGGAAGTGCGAGGGTTTTCCAGGCGGTTCGAGGTTGCCTGCCCACCTAAGTAAGAGATATCAAATTTGAGCAGAGCTTCTTCTTTAACTCAGATGTGAGAGGAAGCGGGAGGTTTATAAAAAAATATTAAAATGTGGGTAATATTACCATTTTAGCAATGGCGATTTGACCACCCAAAGAGAGGGGAAGCGCTTTCCAGTGGGTTAGTCGACTCTCTAGCCAGTCCATGAGCCTGCCATAATTGCATCTCCACAGCTCCTCGTGATCCCTGCTGATCCAGATTCCCAGGTACTTCACTGGGGAGTCCACCCATTTAAGCGGGTTTTTTGACTGAAACGTGTCCGTGGCAGCAGTGAGTGGAAAAACCACAGATTTCGCCCAATTGATAAATGTGCTGTGCTTCAATTAGATAAACACATTAACAACTTCAACCTTCTTGACCCCTTGCAATCCGGCTTCAGAAAAGGCTGCAGCACAGAAACCGGCATGCTAAATATAATATACGACATTCACGCTTCCCTTTACAAATGTGGATTCTGCATTCTCATTCTCCTTGACCTCTCAGCTGCCTTTGATACAGTCAACCACAACTCCCTTCTCAACTCACGCAAGTCCCGCTTTGGCCTTAACGGTAAGGTCCTTAAATGGTTCACCATCACAGAACACAACAAGTCAAAATTAGCGACTGTCTATCCAACACCTCTCCGGTTTCCCTAGCCGTCCCCCAAGGTTCTATTCTCTCCCCTTAACTCTTGAAACTCTTTATGGAACCTCTTACCCTTATTCTGAAACAAGCAGGAATCAACTACCACCTCTATGCCGACGACACACAACTGTACTATAAGATTAGGTCCCACACTGATGTACTTCATCTTAACCATACCTTAAACAAGATCCAACACTGGTTCCACTCCAACCAAATTCAAACTCAATCCCAAGAAAACTTAAATCATCCTCTTCTCCCCTAAAAACAATGGACTCCTCGTCCAAACCTGGATCTCTGTCCTCAATGCACTCAACTGCTCGCTCTCTTTGTCCAACTCCGAGGAAATCTCTTGGTTTTACCATTGACAAAAATCTAACCCTCACCGACCACATAAAAAACTCTGCCAAAGGAGCGCTCTTCACTGTCCGTCACCTGAAGAAAATCAAACCCTTCATCCAACCGGAAGACTTCAAATGGGTTGTCCAATCCCTGGTACTCTCAAAAATCGACTATGGGAGCGCTATCCTCACAGGAA
The DNA here is from genome assembly GCF_964261635.1 of Lissotriton helveticus. Taxonomy (NCBI): domain Eukaryota; kingdom Metazoa; phylum Chordata; class Amphibia; order Caudata; family Salamandridae; genus Lissotriton; species Lissotriton helveticus. The sequence goes on from NC_136072.1 coordinate 789,562,802, forward strand.
CCCCCAAAGTCCACCTAGCCCCACTCAAATCTATGCTCCACCTAGCAGCCAGGCTCATCACTGGCTACAAACGCTTTGATCACATCTCCCCTGCCCTGAAGGATCTCAATTTTCTGCCCGTTGATGGTAGATCCTCCTACAAGACAGCATGCATCACACACACAGCCCTATGCCCCGCTGTACCTCACAAACAAACTTTAAAAAGAGGGCAGCTCCAGAACGATGAGGAGCACAAACACATTTCTCCTCATCCCCACTTATTCAAAAAGAAAACCACTCAATCTCGCTCCTTCTCTGGAAATGTGCTGATCGTCTGGAATGCCCTCCCTAAGGAATTGCGCTGCAGCCCCTCCTACATTGCCTTAAAAAAAGACCTTAAACTGCACCTCCTCTGCAAATACTGGGGTCCTTAAATCATACCTCTGACGACCCTATCCTCCTCTACTTCATTCCCTCCCCTCCCTTTCCCTCACCTCTTCCCTCCCCACCCCTTCTATCACCCCCATCCTATGTAAAAATTTATGTAAATGTATCTGCTCTTGCTATGTCTCCGTTTATTAGACCTCAATGGAACGTTTGTTTTTATTTATTGTTTCATACAGTGCTTTTTTGAGCAACTCCTGTAATCTTGTTTTTCACACATGTAAAGCGCTCTGTTACCCCCGGGTCTAGCCAGCGCTATATAAACCTTTCAAATAAATAAATTAATGCTCGAAAGGCCACCAAATCTGGTGATTTCACGTATAAGGGGATCGATATTGGTCGCCTGCTGATTGACATATAGAGTAATATCATCTGCATACATGGATTTTAAAATTACCCTGGGTGTAAAATCAAGCCCTCTCCAAGCGTGGTGTTGCCGTAGTCTTGCCGCCAGCGGCTCCATGGCAATGGCAAACAGGAGGGGGGAGAGTGGACACCCCTGCCTTGTGCCGCGAGCCACACCAATCTGGGGAGAGATCACTCCGTTAGTCTGCAGTCGGGGAGGTATAAGGTAATGCTATCTTTTTGAGTAACCTTATGAACACGGAAGGCTTGGGTCTGTGCTCTATCTGGACTAGATCACTCTTAAATTGTACTAACAAACACAGTGTCCAGATAGACCGTTTCTTAATTAAACATACAAGACTTCAGCGCGTTGTTCTAAAGCCCGTGTGTTTTTTTATATCTGAAAGAAACACGTAGTGATAGATTCCTTACCTTAGAATTACCCCCAGGCGTCAGACTGGATCCCAAAAGTTTTTGTCAGCGGTACCCCTGCGTGTCGGAAGGTGGCGTCATGCGGCTCTGCGTCCGTCGTTGGCGGCGTGGTTGCTGAGATGACATCGCGGCAGCTACTTAGATGCCGCCCTCACGCGCTGACATCAGTTCTTTCTTTTTCCGCGCCAGCAAGTGCAGATCCGGACAGAGCGGTACCCCCAGTCACTTTTTGACTGAGTTTTTCAAGGCCTTTTTGTCTCTTTTCAATGAGTCGATCGACTCCTGGTGCCATAGGGATGCCCGGTTTCAAGTCCTGCGGGGACTGTAATTGCATGATGTCGGTGATGGGCCCGCACTGCGTGTGTCTCTATTACTTGGGGCGCGACCACGACCCCAAGTCGTGCCCCGACTGCTGGGCCATGGTGCCGAAGACTTTGTGGGAGTGGTCCCGAAAGTTGCTGGAAGTCCGTCAGTCGCCTTTGCGCCGTTCAAGGTCCTGGTCCCATGGGAGGTCGAGGGACCGGTTGCGGAGCCATCACCATTGTTCGTCGGGATCGAAGTCTTCGCACTCGGGGTCAGGTAAGGCGAAGCATCACAAGAAGTCGAAGATGCGCCATAGCTCTCCGACTCCCCCCGCCCGTCGCAGCTGAGGGTGCGGGTGGTGCCACCCCTGCGGCTCCGGTGGGGCCTACCTAGTCGCCGTCGGCCTATCCGCCCTTCCTGGGTCCGCCAGCGACTCCGGCCTGCCTCTTTGGGCCGTTGGGCCTTCCGGTGTACCTTCAGGCCCCTCGGGTCCGACTGGGGGCCCTCTCTCCCTGTAGACGCTGGTTGATCTCTTGACACCTCCACCATGTCGACCCCACCGGCACCACTTCCGACATCGACCGTGCCCCTGGACGACGGCGGCCCTGGTTTTAGCCCTGATGTGGACACAGCGCCGTATCGGCGTCTCTCGACACCGATTCCGACGCCGATGGGGCCTTTCTACCCCTATGTTCAGGCTCCTTAGTTTTGGCCTGTTCATCAGACTTCGGAGGAAGGGGAGGACTGGGAGGGGTCTGAGGGCCCTCTCACAGCACAGTGTGAATTTGACCCAGACTGGGCAGAGGAATTGGGGGATGCCAGTGGTCTTGATACCTCTAATGACCTTGGCATGCTATCTCCTCCTACCATGGCTACAGAAGAGGGTGTGAGTTACTCTGTGGTGTTGTGTAGGGCGGCCGAGGCTCTGCACCTCCAACTCCCTACAGTAGCCCTCAGGACTAACCTCCTGACAGAAGTGCTTCAGCCGGCAGCTACCTCTGCGGAGCCACTGCTACGGCCAAGTCTTGGGTTTTTACGCCACGCGCCCTCCTCTACCTTCTGCTTTTCGCTCTTTTTGTGGCCATGGAAGGGGCGCCCGACACGATCGCTTCAGCGCCACAGGCCTGCACAGCAACAATCTCAGCGCGGCAGAGGATGTGGAAGCAGCTGGGCGGGTCAGGGGGCCAGCGGGCGGGTGAGTCCACCTCCACCCTGGCTACCACTGCCTCCAAACCTTCCTATTCCGGTCTTTCAGGCCCCTCAAATGCCAGTGTGAGGCAGGATTCACCATCACCTCCCTCACTGGTGCACCATCACTTCGGCCAGGTGGATTTTACAAATAGTCCGGAGGGGCTACTCCCTCCCCTTCAAGACTACCCCTCCAGCCATGCCACCCCAGTACCACCGCATGTCGGGGATCACTTGGCACTTCTTCATCAGGAAGTCGCGGCCCTCTTGGCCAAGGGGGCCATCGGACGCGTTCCTGTGCCAGAAGTAGGACGTGGTTGTTATTCCTACTACTTTCTGGTGCCCAAGAAGGACAAGGGCCTGCGTCCTATCTTGGACCTCAGGGACGTCAATCGCTTCCTCCGGAAGGAGAAGTTCAAAATGTTAACTCTGGCTCAGGTCTTGTCTGCCCTCGACCCTGGAGACTGGATGGTAGCGTCGGACCTGCAGGACGCATATTTCCACATTCCCGTCCTGCCTGCCCACCGGCGTGACCTGCGCTTCACTGGTAGGCCACAAGCACTTTCAGTTTACAGTGCTACCCTTTGGATTTACCATCTCCCCTCAGGTGTTCACAAAAGTGATGGCGGTGGTCTCAGCTCATCTGCGCAGATCAGGGGTTTCAGTCTTCCCCTATCTCGACAACTGGCTGTTGAAGGCGGGCTCGCCCCAGACAGTCGTCTCCCACCTCCAGACTACGGCTGACCTGCATTTGCTGCAGTTCTCCATAAATGTGCAGAAGTCGCACCTGATTCCCTCTTAGAAGCTCCTCTTCATCGGAACGGTTCTGGATACAACACACTTTCGGGCCTTTCCTCCTGCACTGTGAGTTGAGAATATTCAGGCTATGATTCCGATCTTTCAGCCTCTATCCTGGATTTCGGTCAGGATGACCCTGAGGCTGATGTGCCTCATGGCCTCCTGCATCCTGCTGGTCACCCATGCCAGATGGCATATGTGGGCTCTGCAGTGGGACCTGAAGTTCTAGTGGGCGCAGCGTCAGGGGAATCGGTTCGATTACGTCCAGGTCTCGGAGGGCACTGCTCAACAGCTGCAGTGGTGACTCACAAACCAGCATTGGGTCAATGGCAGATCCCTCTCCCTTCCCCAGCCGGAGCACACAGTGGTGACGGATGCGTCCATCCTGGGATGGGGGCCACACGGGAGAGGCGGAGATCTAAGGCCTTTGGTCTCCGGCGGAGTCCAGGCTCCATATCAACCTTCTGGAGCTTCAGGCGATCCGACTTGCACTCAAGGCATTCCTTCCCTCTGTCAAGGGGAGAGTAGTGCAGGTGTTCACGGACAACACCACCGCCATGTGGTACTGCAACAAACACGGCGTGTGAGGTTGTGGACCCTATATCAGGAGGCTCTGCGCCTCAGCAGGCCATTTCCCTGGTGGTTCAACACCTGGCAGGTTCACTGAAAGCCAGGGCGGACGAACTCAGCTGCAGGTGCATGATGGATCACGAATGGCGTCTTCACTCGGACGTGGCGCAAAGTCTCTTTCTACAGTGAAGAGAGCCTCGGTTAGATCTATTCGCCACCGAAGAGAAAGCACAATGTCAGCAGTTCTGTGCGATGGAATTTCCAAAGCGGCACTCTCTAGGCGACACTTTTCATCGCGAGTGGAGTTGCGGTCTGTTGTGCGCCTTTCCGCCTATACCACTTCTACCCAGAGCGCTGAAGAAGATCAACCGCGACCCGGGCCAAGTTATTCTTGTGGCTCCGGACTGGGCTCGAAGAGTTTGGTATCCAGAGCTACTCAGTATGACAATCGATCCTTCGATCCAACAGCCTCTTCGGGAGGATCTTCTGTTGCAGCAGCAGGGGACGGTCCTCCACCAGAACCGGTCCAGTCTCCACCTCTTTGCGTGGAGATTGAGCGGCGGCAGTAGATTCCTTTCGACTTGCCTCCTGAAGTCTGTGATGTCATTCTGGCAGCCAAGCATTCCTCCACTAAGTTGGTTTACGCCTGCAGGTGGAACAAATTTGTGGCATGGTGCACAGCAAAGGCTGTGGATCCCCTTTCTGCCCCTCTTTCAGAAGTCCCACTGTTCCTCCTTTCTTTGGCCCCTTTGAACTCTGCTCTGGGCACTATCAAGGGCTACCTTTCTGCTATTTCGGCCTTTCTCAGGCTTCCCGATCAGCCCTCTCTTTTCTAAGTCCCCTGTTGTAAATAGATTCCTCTAAGGCATTACTCATTTTTTTCCTCCTATTCCCTTCGTAATGCCACAGTGGGACTTGAATCTGGTTCTCACAGATTTAATGTGCGCTCCCTTTGAGCCTCTTCACAACTGTCCTTTGTTTGTTGATTTTGAAGACTGCTTTCCTGGTTGCCATCACTTCTTCTAGGAGAGTGAGTGAGCTCCAGGCTCTTTCTTGTAAACCTTCTTTTCGATCTGTCCATCCGGACAAGGTTGTGCTGAGAACGCGTCCATCCTTTCTGCCAAAGTTGTCACTGCCTTTCACATCGGGCAGACCATCACTTTGCCCACCTTCTTTCCGCATCCTTCCAGAGAGGAAGAGAGACTCCACCGTCTGGACCTAAAACGTGCGCTCTCATTTTACCTAAATTGCACACAACAGTTCCGGATGGATGACCAGCTCTTTGTTGGCTACATTGGCGCCAAGAAAGGCCGGGCCGTACACAAGTGGACTATCTCCAGATAGGTTGTCTTGTGTATTAAAGCCTGTTATTCTCTGGCAAAGAAGGAGCCTCCGGTGGGGCTGCGCGCCCATTCCACTAGGGCAACGGTTGCCACTATGGCATTGGGATGTGGTGTCCCCTTACAAGACATCTGTCAGGCAGCTATGTGGGCCTTGCTGCACACTTTTACTAAGCACTACTGCCAAGTCCGTAGAGAATGCTTCTTCGGCTGTTCTGTTCGCCGAGACTTCCTGGTGTGATCTTGGTTCGCAGACCCACCACCGGGGTTGTTATTGCTGCGGTATCTATTCTAAGGTAAGGAATCTATCACTACGTATTTCTTTCCGATGAACAAGTTACTTACCTTCGGTAACTATAGATCTGTAAGAAACATTAGTTAGTGATAGATTCCTTCCTAAACCCTCCCACCCTCCCCGTTTCTGCAAACTGATTTCTAGGGTTAAGGTCATCCCTTTCAGGGCCCTAGTTTCAATGCACCAGCGGTCAGTATCTTGCATGGCTCTGCGTTCCTGGCGCGGAAAGTCGTGTACAGAACTGACGTCAGCGCCCCAGGGTGGCATCTAAGTAGCTGCCGTGACGTCATTTTGGCGATCACGACGCCAACGATGGACGCGGAGCCATACAACCACCTTCTGACGCGCAGGGGTACTGATGACGAAAACTTTCCGGATCCAGTCTGATGCTGGAGGTAATTCTAAGATAAGGAATCTATCACTAACTAATGTTTCTTACAGATATATCGTTTCCGAAGTTAAGTAACTTGTTCTTTACTTCTCTTTCTACTTTCTTCAAACAAGATTAGACCATTATTCTCATGTCATCTTGTCGGGCCACACATATTTTTCAAAGAAATATTAAACATTCAAAACAATAACACCACAAAATGCAAAACTAAATTCACTAGCACATTACATAGAACATTACATAAACAGTACAAGTGCAAGTAACCAGGCTTTGATTTTCAAATACACCTGGCGGACCTTCAGAGATAATTGAGAAGACTCCTGTCTTTTGTCCTGCCTGTGTGTAACGCTCAGGGAATACTTATTTCAAAGGGTGTTGTCTATAGGGGACAAACAAGATGTATGCATTCCCTCGTGGCACACCCAGCTGTTTATGTCGTGAGCACAAGCCAAAGCATTTAGAACACTGTCCTGCTTGGGGGTTCTCCTCGGGACTCAGACTTGGTGGTCTTGGTAAACCAAAAATGAAAACCAAAGAATGTGTCTTCTAGTCTTGTGTCTTGTCAATATCGATCATTGATAGAGGCCTATAGGAATCGGAAAGCCGTGGGTCCTTGTCCGTCTTGAGAATAGTCACTATAAGTGCCTTGCGGAGGGAGGGGGGGAAGAATGACCGCTCAAGCAAGTCCTCATACATGTTGAGGAGGTGAGGCGCAAGAAGCGGCGCATATTCCTTATAAAATGCGGCAGTGAATCCATCCAGCGCTGGCGCCTTGTTCCCTGGCCGGCCCCAAATTACCCTAATCACCTCTTCCTCTGTATATGGGTCATCCAGATATTTGCGGTGGGCTTAGCTGAGCCATACTAATTCAATTAAATCAAATAAGGGAATCAGATCTGGGAGTGCCTCCAGAATCCAAGCAGCGTATAATGAGGAATAATACCCAATCATTTTGGCCAGAAGTGCGTCCTGCCCAATCGCAACTGTGTCCTCGTCCGTGCGCAGCTCACTTATATATTCATTCGCCCATGGTTTTTTCAAGTAGACACGCAAGGGTTTTACCAGCATGGTCACCTTCGCCGTATTGGCGGGCGCAAGCTTCCCGACCCAAGTAGTAAGTTTCCCTGTGCGCTGCCTCCTCGAATTCTACTATACTAGCTTTAATCTGCCCAAGGGTTGCGAGTTGGTTAGTCTAAAAAGAATTCCGCTTCAAGTTAGCTAATTTCCTTCTCCAGCCGCCTCAAATCATTCCTCAGCGAGTGCAGAACACCAGTTTGTTTGGCAATGCGCTTGCCCCTAATGACTGTTTTAAATGCCTCCCATAGCGTGGATGGGAAGTCCACAAAACCAGTGTTGGTTTCAAAATATTCCACTATGGCGGCCCGATTTCTTCCCGAAATACCTGGTCCCAAAGGGCACTGGCAGGAAGTCTCAAGCTGAAGGCCCGACTCGGCGCATCCGGCAGAGTGAACTCCAGCAGTACTGGAGCATGATCCGATAGAGTTTCGGCGAGATAGGCACAGTGTTTAACCCAAGTATCCCCATCACGTGAGATGAGCCAACAATCAATTCTCTACCAGGTGGGGCCCGCAGTGGAGATGCAAGTTCCCTCTCAACTACGTTGATGTTTGCGCCGCCAGACATCTAACAGGCCATAGTCTTCCATGAGGGCCTGGAGCAGCTCTGCCGCTCGGGGTGTGGTCAACAGGAACCGCTCAATCTGTCATAGTCAGGGTTGAGAACCACATTTAAGTCCCATCCCCAGAGCGCCTCCCCAGGACCTAAAGAGTGTGCTAACCGCCTCACCTTGCTGAAGAACTGGGGATCATCTGTATTGGGGCCATATACTCATATGAGTCTGACTGGACGACCTTCACGTAACCCTGCCACAATTACATATCGCCCAAGGGGGGGTCGCATATTGCAGTGCGTACGTGCCAATGGAGACCCTTTCTAAGAATAATGGCTGTGCCCCTGGCGCAGTTGGAATATCCCGCTATGAATTTTTCACTCATCCATCCTGCTCGCAAGTGCGAACAGTTGGCTTCCGTCAAATGCAGCTCCTGCAAAAAGCAGATGTCCGCCCCATATTGGTTAAGAATCGCTGCCACGAGCCACACCTTCCTGCCATCATGCAAACCTCGTACATTCCAGGTCACTGCTTTTAAAGAGTGTGTCTTGTTACCAGTTTCAGCCATGCCTGAATACCCCTGTATCCATTCGCGTCAAGGGGGGGCAAAGATTAGAAGCTGCAGGCTCAAGACCAGAGAGGGGAAGAGAAAGGAGGAAGAGGGAGAAGATTCATAGAGAGGAGAATATTTCAACCCAGGTAACTCACCCACCACCACCCGACAATCCCACCCCCTACCCACTGCAGCCACCCAACCTGGCTGGAGAGCTTCTACCCTGCCCAAACAAGGCCATAGGAGGCCAGCAACAAAATGCAATATGGGACTCATCCCAGGGGTTAGCGCCAGAGGGCTCTGCATTGCCCAACATTGGATGTTGGGTGACTGGACATAAAGCGCCTGAAGGGCCATACAGTTAGTCAGTCAGGCGCCCCAGCTCAGCACCCTCTATCCCAGGAGCTCATAGGGTCACCAATGACAGGAGGCCCAGGGTGTGGGCCAGATCAGCCATGCGTTAGTCCCCCCCTACTCGCCGTGCTCCAAAGAGCTACATCAGATTGGTTGAGTCAATTTCGTGGAGGGAGTCTCCTGCAATTTGTGCATTGTCCACAGAATCCACCCATCTCCTACAATTGGGGCTGCGTGCAAGTTTGGTGGTTGACTGGAAGGTGGCATTGAAGGGCATCCCGCCAGTGCAGAGAATCCGGGGCCACACAGGGTGTACCAGGGATTGTTTTGGAGTCCGGGTACTGCAGCGTTCTTCAAACCTGTTGTTGGGTGCTGGACCAAAAGAACACGGAAAGAGCGTGCCGTCATTTAGATGAGCAATCGAGTTCAGCATTTGCCTGACCCATGTGTGCAATAGAGAACAGTTTCAGGATGCACAGAGAGAGGTCCGAGCTCTCCAAGCACGGGAACCCCTAATGTCCTGCTCGTCCCGTTTTTCAGTCATTTTCGTTAAGCGGGTCCTCTGCCATCTGCTCTTTGTTCACAGGGTCTGTCGGTCTAGAGCGTTTGAGGCTGTGTGCGAATTTGTCGGCGAATTTGGGATCCGTGAAAAAGAGGTCTTGCCGGAATGAAAAATGCAAAGCTTCGCTGGGGAGAGCAAGGAGTACTCGATTCACATTTGCTGCAACAATCTTGTAACCAGCACAAATTCTCGACAGGCAGCTTGGACAGACTGGGTGAAATCAGGGAAAAGGGAGATTGGGTTGCCCTGGAAACTGGTTTCTTGCAGTTCACTGGCCTTGCGTAGCACAGCGTCACAATCCCTGTAGTTTAAAAGTTTAGCAATAATGGGCTGGGCCGGGGCTTCTGTGGGGGGGTGCGAGGGCCGAGGGATCTGTGGGCCCACTCCGCAATACACACTGCAGATAGAGCCTTGCCAAACAGTGATCGGAGCATGTCTTCCACGTAGTCCTCCACTCGGGTCATCGCTGTGGTCTCACGTGTTCCAAGAATACGCAGGTTGTTGCGTCGGTATCTAGCTTTGAGATCCTCATTCTTATTTCTTATGACCTCCAGCACCTTTTCCATACGGAGCAGTTTCTCGCGGGTCTTCGTGCCTTCATCCTCGAGCACAGAGGTCCGCTGTTCGACCTCTGCGATGCGCTCGTCATGGTTTGAAACTTTATCTTTGAGCCGGTCCAGATGATCTGACATCGAGTCTATTTTCAAGTCAAAGGCCGACAAGGAGTGCTTCAGGTCTCTGAAGATCTTGTGAATATTTGGCTCGGGGGTCAATGTGGTCGTCATGTTTGCTACGGTTTGTTCTTCCTCCAAGGGGGTCCCTCCCCTCGGGGTTTTACACTGTTCAAATGAGATCTTCGGTTGTCTTGTGTCAGCCTTGGCCATGGCGCACCACCTGGTCATCCAGCCAGGGACTGCCCCCTCCAAAGCAGGTCCAACCGCGTCCAGCCAACCCAAGCACAGTCCTGCAACGGTGTCTATACTTTCAAGGCCTGCATGCATGGGGGACAGCACCCACCCCTCCGCAGTGTCTGGGCTCGTTAGGGATTGTCACGATTGGTGGTGGCTCAGTAGATCCCATCCACTACACACATCGATGATTGTCGGCAGCCTCTGAACAGCGTGTTACTGGGACAGATCTCGCCCACCTGCCTGTGGACTCCGTTCACTGCGGTGACCTCCCCCAGGTGGGGTTGTCTCAGCCTGCGCACAGGGACCAGCTCAAGCTCTCAGCAGCTCCAAGGGGGGCCCACGCACAGGGACTGGTGCAGGTTCTCAGCCACTCAGATGGGGCCCCTATCTGAAAGAAACAGGTTAGTATTAGATTCCTTACCTTAGAATATCCCCAGGCGTCAGTCTGGATCCGGAAACTTTTGCGTAGCAGTACCCCTGCGCGTCGGTAGGCGTCATCTGCAGGCGTCCCCTGCGGGTCCGTCGTCGGCGTCGTCCGCCGTGATGACGTCGCTGGAGTATATAGACGCCGCCTCCGCGCGCTGACGTCAGTTCTTCTTTTTTCCGCGCCAGTTAGCGCAGATCCGAAGAGCAGTACTCCGGTCTTTTGACCAAAGTTTTTTGATAACTCTAACTCTTAAGGTGCCGGTAGGATGCCCGGTTTTAAGAACTGTGACGGGTGTGATCGCACGATGTCGGTCACCGACCACCATCGACTCTGCCTCCGGTGCCTGGGCGCGGACCACGACGTGGAGTCCTGCGTCGACTGCCGGGCCTTGACGAGTAAGGCTAGACGGGAGCGGTCCCGCAAGCTACTCGAGCTCCGGGTGTCGGCCCCGCGTCGAGAGCGGTCCCGGTCCGGCCGGAGGTCGAGGGAGCGGTCGAGAGAGCGGTCGCGGAGCCGCCACGAGCGCTCCGGAAGTCGTCACCATTCCTCCGGTTCCTCAGGTAAGAAACACAAGAAGTCGGGGCGTCGTCATCGCACCCCCAACTCCCCCCGACGCTCGCGCGATGCGGCCGGGGGTTCGGGTAGCCCCACCCCCGCGGCCCCGCCGACGCTGCCTGCTCCATACCCGTCGGTCCCTGGGCAAGGCGCGTCGCGCGAGGAGATAGAGGAGTTCCTCATGGCCATGAGGGCGCTGTCTCCTCCGGCGGGGCCTACGGCGCCTGCGAGCCCGGTGGTCCCGTCCGGGGGCCCGAGCGGTTCGGGTGCTCCGACGCCGTCGGGTGCTCCGGCCCCGACGCCGCCGACGGCTCCTGCCCCGGCGCCGCTGGGTCCTTCAGGGTCGACGCCGGCTGGTCCGCCGGCCTCTCCGGCACCGATTCCATCGGGGCAACCCATGGTGTCGCCTCCGCGCCGCGACTCCGTCGCCGGCTGCGGCCAGCGTCGGGGCTCCGGCACCCCCATTCCCTCTCCTACTCCGGACGCGGAGTCGGACCGGCGTCGCCCGACGCCGAGTCTGGCGCCGATGGGTCCCATTGGCCCCGAGGAGCCGGTCTACATCGTTGACTCAGAATATGGTGAGGATGAAGATTATGGAGAGGGTTGGGAGGGGTCTGAGGACCCTCTGTCACGCGAGTGTCAGTACGACGTGGACTGGACAGGTGACTTGGGTGAGGCCAGTGGTCTGGACGATTCTCCTAACCCTGGTTTTGTCTCGCCTCCTACTGTGGCTTCGGAGGCTGGGGCTGCTTATTCAGTGGTGTTGATGAGGGCTGCCAAGGCTTTACGCCTTGAGCTCCCCGTCGCTAAAGTGAGGCCTAACATCCTCACCGAGGTCTTCAAACCGCAGTCATGCCCACAGGAGCCTCTGCTGCCGTTCAATGAAGCCTTGACAGACGTTCTTTTGGGCACGTGGTCCAGGCCCGCTTCAGGTTCGCCTGTTGATAGGAACGTGGCCAGACGCCACCGTCCGTGTCCGGACGACCCTAAGTTCCTGTCCACCCATCCCACCCCTGAGAGTCTGGTGATCCAGGCCTCAACTTCCCAAACCGCATTTCCGTCGGCCCCGCCCGACCGGGAATCAAAGAGGTACGACCAGTATGGAAAGAAGGTCTTCTCGTCCCTGAGTCTGGGACTGCGGTCTTGCAACACCGCATGCCTCTTGGGCCGCTACACCCTCTCTCTGTGGGATACGGTCGCGGAGTGTCTGCCGCAATGCCCGCAGGAGGTACGGGACAAGCTCGGCCAGGCTATGATTGAAGGCCGAGACGCGGCGAGATAATCCATCAGGTGTGGTCTTGATACGACCGACTCGCTGGGCAGAGCGATGTCCACGACGGTGGCGATTCGTCGCCACGCCTGGCTGAGATCCGCCAACTTTTCGACGGATGTCCAAAATACTTTGATGGACATGCCGTTCGATGGCAGTCGCCTGTTTGGCGACAAAGCGGACCACGCGCTTGAGCGCTTCAAGGACTCAAGGGTCACGGCCAAGTCCTTGGGTCTCTCGACCCAGCACCAGCAAACGGGTTCGTTTCGCTCCTTTCGTGGCCAAGGAAGGGGCGGTCCCACACGTGCTGCCAGCCACGCACCGCAGAACACTTCTCAACGCGGTGGCGGCCGTGGATTCCGCCGTGGAGGCGGTCGGGGACAACGGCGCGGTCAGGCCACACCTCCCCCCGCAGCATCAGCCTCCAAATCCTCCTAGTCCGAGCTTTCAGGCCCATGTGACGCCAGTGGGTGGCAGGGTTCGCCATCACCACTCCCGCTGGCGCACTATCACATCGGACAGGTGGGTGCTGCAGCTCGTCCGAAGGGGCTACTCCCTCCCCTTCGAGACCACTCCTCCAGCCATGCCACCGCAGAACCACCGTGTGTCGGGGGACCACTTGACACTTCTGCAGGAGGAAGTTACGGCCCTCTTGGCCAAGGGGGCCATCAAGCGCGTTCCTGGGCCAGAAGTAGGGTGTGGTTGCTATTCCCACTACTTTCTGGTACCCAAGAAGAACAAGGGGGGCCTGCGTCCTATCTTGGATCTACGGAACGTCAACGGCTTCCTCCGGAAGGAGAAGTTCAAGATGTTGACTTTGGCTCAGGTCTTGGCTGCTCTAGACCCGCAAGACTGGATGGTGGCGTTGGACTTGCAGGATGCGTATTTTCACATCCCCGTCCTGCCGGCCCACCGGCGTTACCTGCGGTTCACGGTAGGCCACGAGCACTTTCAGTTTATCGTGCTCCCATTCGGCCTTACCAGCGCCCCACGGGTGTTCACGAAAGTGATGGCGGTGGTCGCAGCTCATCTGCGCCGGTTAGGGGTTTCAGTCTTCCCCTACCTCGACGACTGGTTGTTGAAGGCGGGCTCGCCCCAGACAGTCGTCCACCACCTTCAGATGACGGCAGACCTCCTGCACGAGCTGGGGTTTTCCATCAATGTGCCGAAATCACACCTGTGTCCCTCTCAAAAGCTCCTTTTCATCGGAGCGGTTCTCGACTCGGCGCAGTTTCGGGTTTATCCTCCGGAACGGCGGGTCCGGGATATACAGGCTTTGATTCCCATCTTTCAGCCGTTATCCCGGGTTTCGGTCAGGTTGACGCTGCGGCTGCTGGGGCTGATGGCTTCCTGCATCCTTCTGGTGCATCACGCCCGGTGGCGGATGCGGGCTCTGCAGTGGGACCTGAAGTTTCAGTGGGCCCAGCATCAAGGCAACCTATCCGACCATGTCCTGATCTCGGAGGGCACTGCGAGACAGTTGCAGTGGTGGCTTACGGACCGCGATTGGGTCAGAGGCAGATCCCTCTCCCTTCCCCAACCGGAGCACGTAGTTGTGACGGACGCGTCCCTCCAGGGCTGGGGAGGCCACTTGGGAGAGGCGGAGATCAGAGGCATCTGGTCTCCGGCGAAGTCCCGGCTCCATATCAACATGTTGGAGCTGCGGGCGATTCGCCTAGCACTGAAGGCATTCCTCCCCTTTGTCAACGGGAGTGTAGTGCAGGTGTTCACGGACAACACCACTGCCATGTGGTACTGCAACAAGCAGGGCGGAGTGGGGTCGTGGACCCTTTGCCAGGAGGCCCTGCGTCTCTGGCAATGGCTGGAACGTCAGGGCGTGACTCTGACGGTTCAACACCTGGCAGGTTCTCTGAACGCCAGGGCGGACGAACTCAGCCGTCGGTGCTCGGTGGATCACGAATGGCGTCTGAACTTGGACGTGGCGAAAGGCCTCTTTCTGCAATGGGGAGAGCCTTGGTTAGATCTATTCGCCACGGAAGAGAACGCGCAATGTCATCAGTTCTGCGCGTTGGAGTTTCCAAGACGGCACTCGCACGGCGACGCCTTTCGGCGCGAGTGGAGTTGCGGTCTGTTGTACGCCTTTCCGCCTATACCACTTCTGCCCAGAGTGCTGAAGAAGATCAGGCGCGACCGGGCCCAAGTTATCCTTGTGGCTCCGGACTGGGCTCGAAGGTACTGGTATCCCGAGCTACTCAGCATGTCAGTCGGTCCCTCGATCTGCCTGCCCCTTCAGGAGGACCTTCTGTCGCAGCAGCAGGGGACGGTCCTCCACCCGAACCTGTCCAGTCTCCACCTCCATGCGTGGAGATTGAGCGGCGACAGTTGAGGCCATTTGACTTGCCTCCTGAAGTCTGTGATGTGATTCTGGCAGCCAGGCGTCCCTCCACAAAGTCGGTATACGCCTGCCGGTGGAACAGATTTGTGGCATGGTGCACAGCAAAGGCTGTGGATCCCCTTTCTGCCCCTCTCTCCGAGGTTCTCCTCTTTCTTCTCTCTCTTGCCCAGCAGGGCTCTGCTCTGGGCACTATCAAGGGCTACCTTTCTGCCCTTTCCGCCTTCTTAAGGCTACCTGATCAGCCATCTTTGTTCAAGTCCCCTATTGTAACGAGATTCTTGAAGCGCATCACGCACATGTATCCACCTGTTCCGTTAGTGATGCCTCAGTGGGACTTGAACCTGGTTCTGACTTTCTTGATGTGCGCTCCCTTTGAGCCGCTTCATTCCTGTCCTCTCCGTCTCCTGACTTTGAAGACGGCCTTCCTGGTTGCCATCACCTCTGCCAGGAGAGTGAGTGAGCTCCAGGCTCTTTCTGTCAAACCTCCTTTCATGTCCATTCATCCAGACAAGGTGGTTCTGAGAACTAGACCTTCTTTCCTGCCCAAAGTAGTTTCTGCTTTTCACATCGGGCAGTCCATCACCTTACCCTCCTTCTTCCCGCCTCCGCATCCTTCAAAAGATGAAGAGCGGCTCCATCGTCTGGACCCAAAACGTGCGCTTTCATTTTATATGGATCGCACACGCCAGTTCCGGGTGGATGACCAACTGTTTGTTGGCTACGTGGGTGAGAAGAAGGGAAGGGCGGTACAGAAACGGACCATCTCTCGGTGGGTCGTCCTGGGCATCAAAGCGTGCTACTCTTTGGCTCGGAAGGAGCCTCCTGTTGGGCTGAGAGCCCATTCCACTCGGGCCACGGCGGCTACTACTGCCCTGGGCCGGGGAGTCCCCTTGCAGGACATTTGCTAGGCGGCTACGTGGGCCTCGCTGCACACCTTTGCGAGGCACTACTGCCTGGACAGTCAAGTCCGGAGGGATGGCTTCTTTGGCCGTTCGGTCCTCCAGGACTTTCTGGTGTAGGATTGTATTTGTTCGCAGACCCACCACCGGGGTTGGTATTGCTGGGGTATCTATTCTAAGGTAAGGAATCTAATACTAACCTGTTTCTTTCAGATGAACAAGTTACTTACCTTCGGTAACGATATATCTGTAAGAAACAGTAGTTAGTATTAGATTCCTTACCGCCCCACCCATCCTCCCCGTTCTGCGAACTGATACCTAGGGTTAAGGACATCCCTTTCAGGGCCCTAGTTTCAAATGGCACCAGTGTTGGTTCTCACATGGCTCTGCGTGTTCTGGCGCGGAAAAGCTGTGTGCAAAGAACTGACGTCAGCGCGCGGAGGCGGCGTCTATATACTCCAGCGACGTCATCACGGCGCACGACGCCGACGACGGACGCGGAGCCGCAGGGGACGCCTGCAGACGACGCCTACCGACGCGCAGGGGTACTGCTACGCAAAAGTTTCCGGATCCAGACTGACGCCTGGGGATATTCTAAGGTAAGGAATCTAATACTAACTACTGTTTCTTACAGATATATCGTTACCGAAGGTAAGTAACTTGTTCGTCAGGGCTCGCACTGCACATCCGCTGGCTTCTCAGACAAGTCACTCTGCGGGGCGGCCATACGCTGATGGAGTTCCAAGGGCAGTCCTGCGAGGCCCTCCGTCACGGGGAAGGTAAGTAGGATCCCCAGTGTTCTAGGCCTGTTCTCCCCGCCGTCTCACCGAGATGGGGTGTGACACCACAGAGAGGTCGGTGTCCTGGCTATTCTAATGTGGTCCGATCGGCCCAGGAGGGCTCAGCCAGGAATGGGCTTAGCAGGCCCAGCCGCGGCCCGCAGTGGTCTGATGTCGCTGTGTCCTGCAGGCTGCTTCTTAGCCGCTGCCACAATTACCCCCCTGGGGGACCTCCCGGCCGAAGGCCCTCCCTCCGATGGTGTCCCCGCTAACCTCAAGCTTCAGCGGACTGAGGCTCTGCCGGCAAATCCCTCCTCCACGCGCCACTCCAGGGTTCCAGAGCAAGGCCCGCCGGCCAGCGGCCCCGCGCCAATCTTCGTCGCTCACGGGTTCCAGGCCACAAGTACCACGGCTCCTGTCATCCCGGCTGCACCTCCGTCCAGCAGTCGGGGCTGTCACACACCTCCAGCTGCAGGTCGAGTCCGGCGCCTCAGTCCCGGTGCAGCCTAGGCAAAGGCCACCAATTTACCATCTCGGGCAGTCTCGGCGGTCACACGCCGCCAACGTCTCCGGAGCAACCAAACTGGATAATTCTATGCTCAACAGCAGCAGAAGTTATTTCCCTTTCAAGAACTGTCTGATGGTCTGACATAACTGTTTGCAAGGGCTGAGTCTCTCATAATGTGGCCTTAGCCGTGGCTAAGAATGTGTGAGGGGACACAACTGAGCCCCTGTTGTCAGTCATGTAGGTAGAAAGGTGAGATTTCAAGTGTGCTCCGATACCCTCAGGTCTGGCCAGCGCTATATAAAACTTCAAAATAAATTATTATTTAAATCCTCCATTGCAAATAGATTCCTTAAAGGACTTGTACATATGATCCCACCTACCCCTTTAATTATGCCTCATTGGGAACTTAATTTAGTTCGTTCATTGCTGATGCGCTCCATTTGAACCTCTGCACAATTGCCCCCTCTGGCTGCTTACCATCAAAACAGCCTTATCTAAATGAGAATATTAGTTATAGATTCGTTACCTTAGAATTACCCACAGGGGTCAGACTGGATCCAGAGATTTTTTCTCAGCAGTACCCCTGCGCGTCGGTAGGTGGCGTCGGTTGACTCCGCATTCGTTGTTGGCGTCATGATCGGCGGAATGACGTTGCAGTATCTACTTAGACGCCGCTCCTGCTCGCTGACGTCAGTTCTTTCTTTTTCCGTGCCAGCCAGCGCAGATCCGGAGAGAGCGGTACCCTTAGTCTTTTTTTGACTTGCACTTGTTCAACTTTCGTCGACATCTTTTTCGAGTTGTTCGAGTCATGGTGCACGTAGCGATGCATTGGGACTGACTAATTGGGACCCCAACTTTCATACTAACCAATGCTGTTTTGTGGAACTAGCATGAAATTCAATTGTTTAATATTGAAAAAAGAATTTTTGAAGAAAAAAGAATACATTTGATTTACTGATCACATATGGTTTAAAGCGTTTTGAATGGGATCACTTCACTCATCTGGTGAATAAAGCTGTGTACTGAGGGGACTTCTCCCCTAGGGGGATGCTTTAATGGCACGTAGGGGTGTCCCATTGGTGTACCGGCTTCAAGCCTTGTGACTCCTGTCACAAATTGATGTCGCTCACGGACCCACAACTTTTGTGCCTCTGGTGCCCGGAGCAGGACCATGACCCGAAGTCGTGCTCCAACTGAGCGGTGCCAAAAGCTTCTGGAGAGCGGGCAGTCAGGTGCCGATCGAGAGGCAGGTTGCAGAATCGGTTGCGGAGTCACCACCATCAAGGCGAAGCACAAGAAGAAGGCGAAGAAGCACCGTTGCCCTTTGCCTTCAACCCGTCCGTCGGCTGACGCGGGACGCAGAAGGTCATCGTCTCTCGGCTCCGCCTGTTGAGCTTGCTGGGACGGCTCCGAGCCTCCCTCCCTTACCGGGAGCTGGAGCATCCCCTGCCCAGCTTCATGCATTTTACAAAGCCCTCCACTCCATCTTTGGGCAGCCCGACTCCGCCTTTGCGCCCTGCGGACTCGGCTGGGGACCTAGGACTTTAATGCCAGCAGCTCTGGCCTCTGCGCCACATGGCCCCCAGGCCTGGATCCGGATTGGCACCTGACCTCACAACACCTCCTCGAGTGCCGATTCCTCTGACGCCGCCTCTGGCACCTCCGACGCCGGTTGTATCCTTGACCGGCATCAATCCCGGCCTCCCCTTCGGCTCCCCCCTCAACTTGGACACAGAGCCAGACAGGCGTCGACTGACGCTGGTACAGACCGATACTTGTGTACCACTGTCCTATCCTAGTGTTCCTTTTCGCCCTGAGTGGCAGCCAGAGGAGGGTGAGGAGGACTGGGAGTGGTCTGTTGACCCTCTGACAGACCAGCTGGAAGAGCCGGACTGGAGAGAGGAGTTGGGTGAGGCCAGTGGTCCAGATACCTCACCAGACCTTGGTATGCTTTCTCCCCCTACCTCAGCCATGGAGGAGGGAGCCTCCTACGCTGTGGTGTTGCATATGGTGGCTGAGGCCTTGGGTCTTGAGCTTCCTACGGTGGCAGTCAGGAGGTTAGTCCTGAGGTGTGTCAGCCGGCAGCAGCCTCTTCGGAGCCCCTGCTGACGTTCAATGAGGCCCTCACAGACATCCTTCTGGGCACCTGGTCCAAGCCCAGCAAAGGGGCTCCTGTGGATAGGATGATTGCCCAAAGCCACCGTCCGGCCCAGGGCGACCCAATTCTCCTCTCCCAACACCCTACCCCTGAGAGCTTGATGGTCCAAGCCTCAACATCCAAAGGTGCGTTCCCTACTGCTCCACTGAATAGGGAATCTTGGGAAGAAGATGTTTTCCTCTGCCAGCTTAGGCCGCTAAGTGGCCGCTACACCCACTCTGTGTGGGACATGGTTGCCCAAGTGCTGCCATAGTGCTCGGAGAAGGCCCGGGCTGTACTCTTCTGTTTGGTCGCAGAGGGTAGAGACGCAGCGAAGATCGCCATTCGGTGTGGTTACTGCTGACTCGTTAGGTAGAACGATTTCTACGCCAATAGCCTTGAGACGCTACGGCTGGCTGAGGTCTACGGCTTTTCCGGGATGTTCAATCGACCCTTTTGGACATGCCCTTTGATGGCTGCTGCCTGTTTGGCGACAAGGCGGACAATGTGCTTGAGCCCTTAAAGGACTATAGGGCTATGGCCAGATGCTTGGGCCTCTCTGCCATCTCTCGCCCCATTCAGTCCGCCTTTCGCCCCTTTCGTGGCAAAGTAGGGGGTGCCCTACCACGTTACACCCAGGGCCACAGGCCGGCGCAAACTGCTCAACCTATGCGCGGCTGGGGATGTGGGACCTATTGCCGTCGGTCCGGGGGACAGTGGGCGGGCCAGTTTACAAGTGCCCCCTCTACATCAGCTTCCAAGCCCTCCTAGTCCGACCTTTCAGGGCCACTAATTGCCAGTGAAGACCGTATCTGCCATCACCTCCCCTTCTGGCACAACATCACGTTGGATAGGTGGGTTTTGCAGATGATCTGAAGACTACCTCTCCATTGGAGATGTTCTGTAAACAGTTCAGTTTCAGGCCTATCCCGAGCGCCGAGTCCAGGATATTCAAGCTGCGATAGTGATGTTTCAGCCTCTATCCTGTATTTTGGTAAGGTTGAACCTGAGGGTGTTGGGCCTCATGGCCTCCTGTGTCCTGTTTGTGATACTTGCCTATTGGCATGTGCGTGCTCTGCAGTGGGACCCGAAGTCCCAGTAGGCGCAGCATCAGGGTAATCTCTCTGCCTTGGTCCAGATCGCCGAGGCAACTGAAAAGATCTGCAGTGGTGGCTGACGAACCACAATTGGGTCCCTTCCTCAACCAGAATTGATTGTAGCAACAGATGTCACTCCTGTTTCCAGTCCATGGAGGACCTGGCCTGGCAAGTCGGCCTTGACTGTTCCCATGGAGAGCAGGGTCAAGACTGATTTGCATATGGCTGGGTCCAAATGGGAATGGCATGCTGAGCAAAAGATTGATGGATTTAGATCCAGATCTCTGCACTGGGGGTGAATGTTTTACATTGTTAAGCATTCCGTCCATCAATTGTTTTTTGCATTTGTCACTGCGAGTGGGAGGAGTATGCAAAGACGTGGGTTCTGTGCTCGCCATGTCACTGGAGTCAATCTTGCCTGGCTGATGAGGGGTGATCCACAAAACCGGTCCCAGGATGCTTGTTTCCGGTCCAGGGCGGACCTTGGCTGGCAGTTCGGGCTGAGCTGTTCCCGTGGGGAGCAGGGTCAAGACTGATTTGCATATTACTGGGTCCAAACTGGAATGGCATGGTGAGCATAACATTGATGGATTTAGGCCCAGATCTCTGTAGACAATCAGCTTTTTTTGCAATTGAAATAATTAAGCATACTGAAACTAGAGGATCTTAGAACCATCTCCACAGATGACCAAGATTTGAAACCAATTAGAATGACAGCACGTACATGTTACTGGCCTGTGCTCTGATAACATAGAGCCCATGTAAAGCATCACTTGTGCGATGGAAAAGTTCAGGCAATCCCCATTGGGTTTTTTTAAAGCTTGGTTGGAGGTCTCAACTTTTGGGCTAGGTATTTGATTTCCCAGTCCAGATTGATTTACCTAGAATTTGCCTTAGTTTTGAAGCAGTACAGCGTGCAGGAATAGGGCAGGCACAGGGCAGGCACGGAGAGGGTTTGAACCTCAGTGTTTGAAAATCTGGAAAAGAGCTCCAGAAATATATTATTCTAAAACCGACCGTCGCAGAATGAAGAGAGCTTCCACCCAAAGTCTAGTCTAAACTGAATATTTTTCGGTGCTAAAGGTTAGATCTGAAACTATATATATTTAACAAATGGATCAGATAAACAGGGAGGGTATGTATTGGCACAGTTCATTAACGACCAATTAAGGGTCGAACTCACCTGAAATTAAAAAATACTGCATTGGGGCTGATGTTTAGCTAGTTTTTAGAATACATCACCTCGGAGCATCAGAGGTTCCAGGTAATTATTTTTAAACCTGCATGTTTTATGGTAATGGTGATCAGTTGGCGGGAGCATTCAGTGGACCATGTTGATTCCACTGTATCCTCCAGGTCATTGGCTGGAGCTGTAACTAAACTTTAGGGTCCCTGCCCAACCAGGACTTTGAACTGGGTTAGCCCTAGAACTCAAGGAGCTACAGAGACAATTTAAATGGTTATATAGGAGGGTGGAGTGGTTCTACCCAATCTAATACTACCATGAGGACTGAGTGACAGAAGACAACCTAAGTATTCCTCTGAGTTGGAAAGGGGATGATATTGTCTCCTCCAAGGCATTGCTGTTACTAGGTGGTAATAACTCAGGCTCCACCACACTTGCAGTCCTTTAATTATCTCTGAAAGAACTTGATTCTCTGGTCATGCAACTGATTCTTTCATTTGACTCGTGGCAGCTGGGGTGCAAGGTCCTCGTGGGTACTCGATGACTCGCTCCCTGAAGGCAGCTTCCATGCATAGTTGTGGTGCTACACTTTTATTGTCCCTTTTTGGTCAGGAGAATGCCCTTCTACACACTGGACAGTATGTGTGAATTTTATGTCATATTTTATTAGATATTTTTTTATGAGATTGTATTTATTGAGATTTGATGTGTTTAAGGACTAATTGGTCCAAATAAACTTTTGTTTGAACTGAACACTGGACAGTAGTACATCTTCCGAGTCTCCTTAGCAGAGTGTCTTTCCACATTATAGGTCTATTAGAGGATATGGGAAAAGCAGCAGCAAACTGTGTACTGTTGGTAGTAAGTGTCTCTCTGGACAGTCTCCTTCCGAGTAAAAACTAAATATCAGAATTTATCATCGACTGTTGGGAAACTAGGGAACACAAAAACAATCTTTCTTTTTAACGATTAAAATTTCTTTCAATCCGAGTCCGCTCCCCAGGTGTTCCTCTCAAGCTTCCTTGAGCTTTTGGGTAGGGTGAACAGATGAATAAATGAGGATTAGCTTTGATTTTGACTAAAACCAGACTCTCTCAGCCAAGGTCTAGCACAAAGTAGTGATGGGGCTGATTCCTAGGGTCAGCAACATGCATGCAATCACATTCCCAGGGAAAGCTTAAGACCACCATCTATACTGGAAACAGTCTTCTAGCCAAACAACAAACGTAACATTGCATACACAATGCATTACACACTAATGGGTATGGTAAACACTGCAGTTATGAGGGATTTTAAGCATTTTCCAAGGGATAATCAAAAGGGTGCATCTCGCAAGGGCTAGGAAGAAGACCTTTGTCCATGGCTTTAAAACCAGCTACCATCAGTCTCCCCTTAGTTTGGTATGAAGGAGATAGCCATCCTCAACTATTGGGGTGGGTCCAACCCCGGCCAAGAAAGATGGTGATGTTTGAGGTGATAGATATCTGAAGGAGAGGAGACTTTTAAGTAGAGATGTGTATCATCAGCATATCGGTGAGTCTTGATGCTCTTTTTTGTGAGTAGTGTATGAAGTGGCTTCATTTAGAGGGTATACATGACGGGACAGTATTGAACCCTAGGGGACTCTGCAAGTGACAGAGATCTTGTGGGACCTGGAGGTGCCCATGTGAACAAATAGTCTTAGTTAGAAAGGTAGGAGATCAACCAGTGAAGAACATTGCTGATGAATAATAGTCGAGACTCGGGCGCACGTGAGGGTGGGATGGTTGACTGTGTCAAAGGCAGCTAAGAGGTCCATCAATATCTGGAAACATGAATAATTTTTATCTGTGATCAGGAAAGCACTGTCTAAGATGTGTAAGGTATTGGCTGCAGCATGATCTGATGCCACACGTGTAGTCGTGCATGAGGTGGTTAGTATTAATGTGATCTTGGAGTTGAACACAGAATGCTTTTTCTGTGATTTTGCCAATGAATTGTGGGTGAGTGATGAGCCGGTAGTTGGCGAGGTCCACAGGGTCTAGCCCAGGTTTCTTTAGAGGTTGGAGGTTCAGACCTGCCTCTTAAGCTTCTGGGACGATGCCTTGAGTGAGGAAAGCATTGACGATGGTTAGTGGGAGTTAGAGAGCATTCCAGAGAGTATCTTTGATAAAAGATCAGGGTAAGACATCATCTTGATTAAAAGTGGGCTTGACCTGATTGAGCATGTCTGTATTGATTCAGTGTTAAAAGATAGGGGACATGTTGTACTGGATTGGCTGTAATGACGTATTTAAAAAACAAGGCCCGTTTTTCTATGTATACAAATTAAGCAATACATCAACAGGGATACAATTTATAATGTTGATAGTGTCCGACATGCAGTTGTAAGCCACTTTTTTTCTACTTTAAAGTGTTAGTATGGAACGAAAAATTGTAAGAAATATTTGAAAAACTGATGATGGAAATTTGTTTGAAAGAGGTGATGAACTGTTATTGGTATAGGCTCTAAATTCTGCTGCTGGTATCTTTAGTGTATTGTAAGTTTGCCATTTTGTTCTTGAGGTGGTCTTGTTTCTGTTTTTGTGTTGAGCTCATTGGAGACAGCATCACAGAAGGCTTGAGAGTGTGGCATACAGGGGGAACTGCACCCTGGGTTGTGGAATTGTGTAAGAATTGTGTGAACTTTTTTCGAGGGACATTCTGCTGTGGCTCTACCTGTCGAGTAGTGTAGTTTCTTAGCCACTCTTTGTTTTGTATGCTGCGTTGTGACGTATTTGAGTCAAACTTGTCGGATGGCCATAATAAAGAGCCTTGACCCTTTGGAACCTCAAATTAATTGTAAACTGCTGAAATTTCTGACACTGCATGGCAAACTACTCAAATAATGCTAGGTGTCCCTGGAAGGTTTTTTTTGTGGCACTTTAACAGCTAAGAACCCAGATCATTTTCTTAATCGAATGATATGTATTTATCTATTCATAGAACTTGAACTTTTAGCAGCTGGAGGCATGAAATTAACAAGATATTTTATATTAAACGAGGCAAGGAAATTAATTTTACTTTTGTACTTACACTTTTAGATTGCCTGGGCCTGTCGCAGTGTGAACATTAACCAGTATTTTATGAAATTGTTGAAAATGGTAACTTCAGTACAACCAACAACTTACCAGCCTAATTTTATATGTTCGTGTTTATCTACAGTAACACTGTGATGGGTATTGTTAACTTAAAACAATAAACAATTCATTTAATTTCATTTGTATTAGGGGATGTTATTGTTATTGGGATGTCCTCCATTTTGTTAGTATGGAGACAATTCAGTTTTCAGCCTCTTTACCTTTCCATTGATTTGTGGCACCTTTCTTGCGTATAGTTCCTGAGGAAGCCTTCAGTGTTAGTGCATGAAATGAAAATATGAAAGTGCAGGTACCCACTACCACAGAACACCTGTTTGCCACTTAGAAAGTGCAGGTACTGTTCTATTACAAGCATTATACCGTTTCTAAGAAGCGTGAGCGCACTGCCATTGATGTTAAAGAAGGGCAGGCATCTTGTACCTTGTAGTACGTGTCCATTTATAGTACTGACGCTTCGGTGAGGTGTGAGGCCACCGATGAAAGGTCTATTTTTCCCCACTGCCTATATCTGCTGATTGTATGTGGTATTTTCTAATGATGTATTTTTACCTGGGTGGCTAATACTGAATGAGAAGAAATGATGGTCTCTGTAATGGAAGAGGTGTCTGTTATCGTAGCGAGATGTTGGAAGGTGGTGAATACTGCGTCCAAGGTGCGTCCTGCTCAGGGTCGGAATGGTAAGGCGGGCACTCAGGCAATGGGCCGGTGTCTTGGTTGCTGCTATGGGACGCATTTTTTTTAAATCTCAATGAAGTTAGGAAAATATGTCTCTTTTAGACAAAGCCACCCCTAGTCCCTCACCCCACCCCCTTTTCATACTTCTTAAAACACTGAAGCAGTGTATTGCGAAAAGGCACTGCCGCTCCCCCCCCCCCCCCTTTTTTAAAGGTGCCTGTGCCTATTTTTTTATCCCAATCCAACCCTGGTCCTGTTGCACGAGTTGATTCCTTGTTGTGAAGGGCAACAAGAGGTGAAATGTTAGTGCTCAACCAAACATCATCATTATGAAAATGAAATAATAAATGCACGTGGCAATAATGTTCATATATGACACCACCATTATTATTTTACACATTCGATAACCGAAGTAAGCGCTGTTTAGGCCGTTGATCTTGCAGTAGCCACTGTGTGTCGCTGTAATACCACTCTTGCCAGAAGAGCTGCCCGACTACTTCAATCTTCCATTCACACTGTTTATCCTTCAACACCTAAACGAATTATGCGGATGCGTTTTTAAGGATAAAGAATACAAACATATCAATCAACAAATGCATTTCTCCAAATAGGTATGATGCTGATTTTAGCCATGATAATCTCTACGATTGCTATAAATGCCTTAATGTACCTCCAAAACACGGAAGAGGCACGAAATCACGCTGAAGTACTAAAAAAATCACGTTCAACTTGAATAAACCACTTTTTGCGAAGAAGCGGGCAGCATTTTCTCCATCCAGCGCTATTTGCAAAATTGCATAGGAATGCCAAAAATGATTCCTCAAACCGCGCCGCTGGCTGCGTAAATTAGCATGCCACGAACACGTCTTTGACACAGCACGTGTACATGCACATTTAAAATTGTACGTTTTTATGATGTGAATAACGAGGCGTTGAAAACTCAAAGCACAACACATATTAGGAGGTCACAACTCATCACGAGAAGAAGGCATCACGAGCGTATCCGCGTCTAAATCAGGAATCTCGTGCAACTTCACGTGAGGCTGCTTCGTGTTATGCTCCGTTACGGGAGGGCCTCAACCTAGAAATGAATGTTAGTCAACACGTGGTAAAATCACACACAGCCCGCCCCTACTAAGTATTTTCAATAAGTACACAACGTTTTCAAGTTGTGTGATCTGCTCATACTACGTGCAAAGTATCCCTTTTATTTTTTTTTGAAAATTGAAACAAATTACGAATTTGACAGCATCGTTTTCACTGCATATGCCCGCTAAATACATAGACGGGCAAAGGAGGCCTATGCCCTATCTTGGACCTACGGACCGTCAACGGCTTCTTCCGGAAGGAGAAGTTCAAAATGCTGACTTTGGCTCAGGTCCTAGCTGCCCTTGACCCAGAAGACTGGATGGTAGCGTGGACTTGCAGGACGCGTATTTCCACATCCCCGTCCTGCCAGCCCACCGGCGTTACCTGCGGTTCACGTTAAGGCCACGAGCACTTTCAGTTTACCATGCTCCCCTTCGGCCTTACCAGCGCCCCACGGGTGTTCACGAAAGTGATGGCGGTGGTCGCAGCTCATCTGCGCAGATTAGGGGTTTCAGTCTTCCCCTATCTCGACGATTGGTTGTTGAAGGCGGGCTCGCCCCAGTCAGTCGTCTCCCACCTCGAGACTACGGCCGACCTCCTGCACTCGCTGGGGTTCTCCTTCAACGTGCCGAAGTCACACCTGTGCCCCTGTCAGTAGCTCCTTTTCATCGGAGTGGTTCTGGACAGTTTCGGGTTTATCCCCTCGAACAGCGGGTTCGGGATATTCAGGCTCTGATTCCGATCTTTCAGCCTTTATCCCGAGTTTCAGTCAGGTTGACACTGTGCCTCCTGGGGCTGATGGCTTCCTGCATCCTTCTGGTGCATCACGCCAGGTGGCGGATGCGGGCTCTGCAGTGGGACCTAAAGTTTCAGTGGGCACAGCATCAGGGCAACCTGTCTGACCACTTCCGGATCTTGTAGGGCACTGTAAGACCGTTGCAGTGGTGGCTCACGAACCGAGATTGGGTCAGCGGCAGATCTCTCTCCCTACCCCAACCGGAGCACGTAGTGGTGACGGATACGTCCCTCCTGGGATGGGGGGGCTACATGAGAGATCGGGAGATCAGGGGTCTCTGGTCTCCGGCGGAGTCCCGGCTCCACATCAACCTTCTGGAGCTGCGGGCGATCCGGCTTGCACTGAAGGTAGTGCAGGTGTTCACGGACAACACCACCACCATGTGGTACTGCAACAAACAGGGCGGGGAGGGGTGGGGTTGTGGCCCCTTTGTCAGGAGGCTCTGCGCCTCTGGACATGGCTGGAACACCAGGGCGTCACCCTGGTGGTTCAACACCTGGCAGGTTCCCTGAACGCCAGGGCGGACTAACTCAGCTGCCGGTGCATGATGGATCACGAATGGTGTCTGAACTCCCACATGGCGCAAGGCCTCTTTCAACAATTGGATGAGCCTTGGTTAGATCTATTTGCCACCGAAGAGAATGCGCAATGTCATCAGTTCTGCGCGTTGGAATTTACAAGGCGGCACTCGCTCGGAGACGTTTTTCGTCACGAGTGGAGCTGCGTTCTGTTGTACGCCTTTCCGCCTATACCACTTCTGCCCAGAGTGCTGAAGAAAATTAGTCGCAACCGGGCCCAAGTCATCCTTGTGGCTCCGGACTGGGCACGAAGATACTGGTATCCCGAGCTCCTCAGCATGTCAGTCGATCCTCCGATTCGTCTGCCTCTTCAGGGGGACCTTCTGTCGCAGCAGCAGGGGACGGTCCTCCACCCAAACCTGTCCAGCCTCTACCTCCATGTGTGGAGATTGAGCGACGGCAGTTGAGGCCATTTGACTTGCCTCCTGAAGTGAGTGATGTGATTCTGGCAGCCAGGCGTCCCTCCACAAAATCGGTATACGCCTCTTCCTTCTTTCTCTTGTCCAGCAGGGCTCTGCTCTGGGCACTATTAAGGGCTACCTCTCAGCCATTTCTGCCTTCGTGAGGCTTTCTGATCAGCCTTCACTTTTCAAGTCCCCTGTTGTAAATAGGTTCTTGAAAGGCATCACGCACATGTTTCCTCCTGTTCCTTTCGTGATGCCTCAGTGGGACTTGAACCTTGTTCTAACCTATTTGATGTGCGCTCCCTTCGATCCACTTCACAATTGCCCTCTACGCCTTCTGACTCTTAAGACTGCATTCCTGGTTGCCATCACCTTTGCCAGGAGAGTGAGTGAGCTCCAGGCTCTGTCTTCTAAGCATCCTTTCCTTTCTGTCCATCCTGACAAAGTTGTCTTGAAAACTCGTCCTTCTTTCCTGCCCAAAGTGGTTACAGCCTTTCATATCAGGCAGTCCATCAACATGCCCACCTTCTTTCTGCCTCCGCATCCCTCGAAGGAGGAAGAGAGGCTCCACCGTCTGGACCCAAAACGTGCGCTCTCCTTTTATCTAGACCGCACACGCCATTTACGGGTGGAAGACCAGCTCTTTGTTGGTTACGTGGGCACGGAGAAGGGACGGGCGGTGCACAAACAGACCATCTCTCGGTGGGTCGTGTTGTACATCAAGGTCTGTTACTCCTTGGCGAAAAAGGAGCCTCCAGTTGGGCTGCGGGCCCATTCCACTCGGGCCATGGTGGCTACTACTGCCCTTGGTCGGGGAGTCCCCTTGCAGGACATCTGTCAGGCAGCTACGTGGGCCTCGTTGCACACGCTTGCTAGGCACTACTGCTTGAACAGCCAAGTCTGGAGAGATGGCTTTTTTGGCCGTTCTGTTCTCCAGGACTTTCTGGTGTGATCTTGGTTCGCAGACCCATCACCGGGGTTGGTATTGCTGGGGTATCTATTCTAAGGTAAGGAATCTAACACTAACCTGTTTCTTTCAGATGCACAAGTTACTTGCCTTCGGTAACAATATATCTGTAAGAAACAGTAGTTAGTGTTAGATTCCTTACCGCCCCACCCATCCTTCCCGTTCTGCGAAGCGATATCTAGGGTTAAGGACATCCTTTTCAGGTCTCTAGTATCATGGCACCAGTGTCGGTCTCTGACATGGCTCTGCGTTCCTGGCGCGGAGAGCTATGAACAAGAACTGACGTCAGCGCGCGAGAGCAGCGTCTAAGTACTCAACGACGTCAACCCGGCGATCATGACGCCGATGACGGATGCTGAGCCGCAGACGACGCCTACCGACGTGCAGGGGTACTGCTACGCAAAACTTTCCAGATCCAGTCTGACGCCTGGGGATATTCTAAGGTAAGGATTCTAACACGGACTACTGTTTCTTAGAGATATATCGTTACCAAAGGTAAGTAACTTGTGCAGCCGGTCACACACCAGCAGGGAGCAGGTTGCACAAAGCAGGGAGCAAGGCACACAAAGCAGGGAGCAAGGCACACAAAGCAGGGAGCACGGCACACGAAGCAGGGAGCACGGGACACATAGCAGGGAGCAGGCACACAAAGCAGGGAGCAGGCACACAAAGCAGGAAGCAGGATTCACAAGGCAGGGAGCAGGGCACACAAAGCAGGGAGAAGGGTGCTGGGCACAGAAAACAGGGTGCTGGGCACAGAAAATAGGGTGCGTGCACACACCAGCCTGGAGCAATGTGCGCAAAGCAGGGCACACAAAACAGGGAGCAGGACACACACCAGCTGGGAGTGGGCACACACCAGCATGGAGGAGGCTGCACAAAGCAGGAAGCAGGACACACAGAACAGGGAGCGGGGCACACACCAGAAGGGAGCACACTCTGGCAAGGAGCAATCACACTGCAGCAGGAAGCAAGGTACACCTCAGTAGGGCACACATACACAGGGCACACATCTGCAGGGAGCAGGACACACGCCAGCAGTGGGCATAGCACACATCAGCAGGGCGCACAGTTGTCTGCAGCCTCACTGCACCTCCCCTCTGCGTTTGCTGACATTGCATTCCTCAAACTTTGTGAAACAGTCTTGGAACCTCTTTCGCCCGTGCACACACGCACACGGCAAAGCACGGGCCTGTCCATATGTTCCCAGCTCATGCATGTCATGTTAGAAGCGGTTTTCCTTAACTGATCTGAACACGACGATGCAGCAAACCAGGACGCTTCTGAGGTACAGCCGCGGCTCTATGGTGTCTGAGGAGTGGCGGGGTTCTGCTCCGGCCCAGATAAAGACATGACGATGGCAGGTCTGGGATCCTGTGAGGTGCGCCACTGCCTTCTCATGGGGCTATGCACAAGGGAGGTCGGCCGGGCTGGCGCGCAGTGTGCGCGTGCATGGTAGCGTGCTTTCACTTTAAACTGCGTTCAAAGTAAAAGCACGCCGTGTTTAAAGTGAAAGCACGTCGCCTCGAGCGCGCATGTGCACATCTGTTGAAGGAGCCAGCGTTGAAGGAAGCCGGCATGTTTAACAAGATGGCGGCGGACTGTCCACTGTCCTTACATGCACGCGCATGCTGTTAGGTTTGGACAAATGGCGAGAGCAGCCATCTTTGTCCATCCCTACGTGTGCATGTAAGGCTTTGGGAGAATCAATTGCAAAAGGTCCTCTCCATGGCGAGAGCAGCGCATGTGCTGCTTTCGCCAGGCGAGACCTAAAAATGGTATAAAAATGGAACATAATTCAACTTATTAACAAAATGTAAACAAGCATCTGCAATGCAATAGGTTTTGCATTTACACGAGTTTGAGCTATTGGCATTGTAAATGACAATACCTTTTATTTTAGTTTTGGTTTTTAAACCATAAATAAAAGGCATTGTTATTACTTGCCATGGGCAACAAGCTCATGGCAAGTGATAACAAGCCTCTGCATTGCAAAGTGTCTTGCATTTACACGAGTCTGAGCTATTGGTATTGTAAATGAAAAAAACATTTTATTTATGTTTCGGTTTTTAAAACATAAATAAAAGGCATTGTCATTTACAATGCCAATAGCTTAAACTCTTGCAAATGCAAGGCCTATTACAGAATGTACATCATGCACCTTTGACCTCCCTAAAGGCATCACTGAGTTGCCCCCTTCTGTCTCACATGGTCCTTGAAGAGCTCCCAGTTTGCTAAGAGTTAATCAAGCCGGTGGTCACAACTGCAAATGAGAGACCCTTCCTGCCCTCTGGCAGTAAGAGAAACTCATTAGAGAAAATAGTGCTTGCAGACTAAAGACGACGTACGGTCTAACAACCAAAGTAATAGGGCCAGTCATCATTGGAGGTTACAAATGAAGACAAGGTGGTACTAATGTGGGACTAAGAAGCCTATGACAAACCAGAAGCCAGCATTTACGAAGGACAATGACACAAACTAATGGTAAATATGGGCGGAGAGTGGGCGGGGCTTCAACTACATACTCCAATACAGCATGGCTCGCAGTGCATGCGCTGCCCAGGCGAGACCTAAAAACCATACCTTTGATTAAGTGATGCTAAGCTTTTTTTACTGTCAGCATAGACTACTCAGTTTGTCATCTCTACAAAAATTAACTACTTCCATCTTCAGGAGAGAAATAACAATATTAGTAAGCAGGTTCTGGATAATAATTTCACCTGAAGGTAGGAATCCTGTAGATTATCCTTGAATCTTCCCGTCGGAATCAGTAAGCAAACAAGCATTTGCAATGCAATAGGTCTTGCATTTGCGAGTGTTTGAGCTATTGGCGTAAATAAGAATGCCTATTGTTTATGTGTTTTGAAAACTTGCAAGCTGTGCGTAAACATGCACTATGTAGGTTTTCTGAACAGAAATAAAATGCATTGTCATATACAATGTCAATAGCTCAAACTGTTGCAAATGCGAGACCTGTTGCATTGCAAATGCTTGTTATGCAAAGGCATGAGGTACCTGACTAACTCACAATTGTAACAGCGTTTTTGTGGAGCTGTCCTGGAGGCTTTATGCTGTGTTCCGCAATGATCCAGTCCCAATCATAGCATTCAAGTCAGCCCTTTCATCCTTGTATGCCTTTCTTGCTACTGTAAAAGCAACTGTGAATGTGTATAAAACCTGCAGTTTGAGTCCCAGATATCGGCGCCAGAGGAAGAGAAACGATTACTCATGGTGTCCGGCACAAGAATATAGGAGCTGAGCTGATGCTTCCATCTGTTTACAGTTCGCGGCCTTTACAGAAGCTCAAGGAGACAGCAATGTGACCTGGAAACCAAGGGTGACCGTGGGTGCCTGCATGCCCTTGGGGTGAAAGAAAAGCTTTTCAGGCTGCTCACAGTTGTAGTTTACGGAAGGAAAAGCTTTTATATTTACCTTAGAAAACCCCCAGCAGAAAATAGTAGAGTTGAGTATACAAGTCACTTACATTGGCGCGCCTATCCTTGCGCGCCAACAAGATGTTTAGGTTTACAAAGCAGATCGCCCTTCCATTTCGAAGCGACGCTCCTGTAATAACCAGCATCTCTACAAACTTTACTTGGTTGCAAGCCTGTGGACTTCTCCTGTCTCGACGCTAGATGGCGATCTTCCCCGCGCAAAGGGGGCGGCCATAGCTGCCAGTCTGGAGATGGAAGTTCCCCCTTCCCGGCTCCTTCAAGGGGCACCCCGTCAGCTTTATTCCAATTAATAACTGTGAGATATCGGATATTGAGGGGCCACTATTCACACTCAGCAGCAGGCCGTGCCCGATTAATTTTGTTACTCCAGGGCGTCTCATGCCCTTATAACTAACGTCTACATTTGCATATCGCTGGCTTAATGTAAATCCGAGATGCTGCTGGCCAACTGACATTAGAAATTATTAATAATAATTGATAGCAAAGGTAATCCAGTTCGAAATATTTTGGGCAATTTCAGTTTGAAAATATGTTATTCCTCTGTGCACCACAGATGTTTGGAGTTTACACAATCTGAAATAAGTCCTCCTAGTGTAAATTTCAAACATTTTAGGATGGCGCACGAGAGCCATCGCACGGATTACAAAATGTCTAGGGGACATCTCCCAAAAAAATTCCATTTTCCAGGGATGCCTAACGAAATCTCTCAACGCGCTTTTCCACCACATGTTTTTTTTCTAATTAGGCACCTGCTGTGGACATCATCGCCTATTCGGTTCATTTGCTGCCTTCCAAGTTAACCTTCCCTTGCAGCTTTAACATGAGGGTGTTTTATTAAGCGACTTCTTTAGAACTCATTGCATCGACGTCAGTGTGAGGAAGAGCTGGATTGGCTCTGCCCACAGGCCGCACATACGCATGCGAGTCCGACGAGGTGTCAGAGAATAGTGAGCTCCAGCAAAAGTATCTTTAACCAAAACGCTCAATGAATTGCGGCGACAAACTGGTAGCTTCCAAACTCCCGAGTGTAGCAAAGCTACAACATAAGCAAGCACTGAACTGTTTGTCACTATGACGTGTTGGAAAGCTATTTTAAAACAACTACAATATTCTCAAAACAGTGAAAAACTTACAGTTCGGCGTCCAAAAACGAATCAGAGCGCACCCTCGACCCCTCGCAAAGCCTCACTTAATGGAGAGAAGTAAAAAAAAAAACCAGTCTTGCAGCACCAACCATCGCATCACGGGGGTGTCCCGGGCCGGCAGCCAATCACAGCACGGCCCGGGACAAAGGGGCGGGACTTAAAAAAAGCCTGAGAAATGCCCCAGAATTGCGTTTTCCCCGAGAAAGCGTGATTGACAGCCTCTGTCTCCCAATGGCTAGCCTCCATTTATGGAGCTAGCCAATGAGAGACAGAGGCAGGTCATCGATCCCACATACAACTCAAAAGGTTTTTTAGCGCATGCGCACTACGTGCGCACTTGCAGGCAAAACCTAAAAAAGATCTATAGGTGAAACATCCAGTTCATAATACATAATTTCACTCAACCTATTTTTTATAATCTCTTTATCTGCTTTCATTTTTCACCCTCTTTCATTTTCAATCTTGCTCTTTCTAAGGGTATTCTTAGTCGCATCTCATGGCTGAGTATTTGCTTGGAAGGGGTGGGGGTAGAACAATAAAAAAATAGTAAGATTTTGCAGTGTGAGGCAGCACAGCATAGATGCACTGATTACATAGGCTGCTACAGCAGTGCTGTCACACAGGTAGCAGAGACCTTACACACTCTGCTCAGTCAGGAAACACCAATCTTAGAGCCAGAGTTTCAGCCTGTGGTAGCGATTATTACTCAAGCATCTGCTTTAAATATATTTTTGGAAATGCAATAATCGTGTTCCCAAACACCAGCTTGTAAGTTTATAAAAATACTCATGTTTTGATATTAAGTTCAAGTTCTTTGTTTTGGAAAAAGAGTCTAAATGTTCTAAACAAAATCATGTGTTTTCCTTGAAGAAACAAATGCTGTCCTGAAATAGGAGATTGCCCCCTTTTGTGAATTTACGTTTGTGTATTTCAATCCGTTATTTTCATCAAGTACTCACATTTAGTGCTGCCAAATATGGGTAGATTCAGCCCTCTGTGCCTATGTATCATATTCTCATGCCATTGATTCCTATAATATGGCAAGAGTTACCGTTATAATGCTGGGGTTAGCACTTTATCAAGGGTCCTGCATTATCATGCCATGGAGGTTCACTATAGACTAGGAAACACCACCATTATGAGTGACTACAACATGCCAAGCATTGCCAGCATAATGCCAGGGAAAGCATTATAAGATGGGTGGACATTACAGTGCCATGGATGTTCACATTATGTCAAGAAATACCACCATTACATCAGGTCCAGCAATACACCAGTAGTTTGCATGACCTTACAGTGGATGCCCTCAATTTACCAAGAATTCCCATCATTATTCTGGGCCCACAATATCAAGGATGTGCATCATAATGCTATGGATACTGACAAGAAGCCAGTAATTACCACAATTCTGCTAAAGATGGGCACCATCCTCCCACAGATGACACAGTATGCAGGGAATTACCACCATTGTGCCAACGTAAGCATTACACCCCAAGTTCACCATCATGCCACAAGTGTCAGAAATAGGCCCGGAATTACCATCATTATGCCAAGGCCAACATTGGATCTGGTGACCATCCCATATCATGCCATGGAGGTCCATAATAGGCAAATAATTACAAGAAGACTCCATAGCCAGCACAATCACCTGCAGGTAAACACATACACACTTATTAATGCGCATGCACATGAACATAGGTACTAAGAGCATTTAAGAATTTGTTCCCTGACGTTCTGCTGCCTGGCTGCATGGGTTCTGTACCTGCTGTTTTTCCCCTCTGTCGGCCGCACAATCCTTGGTTTGGCACATATACACTTTTCATGTCATCGTAGTCTGGTGAAAAACTTAAAATGTGTTTGACAGGTCATGGCCTAATTGGGCCCTGTGCTGTTAATAACACCTTAAGTGTGATGAAGGGCCTGTTGTAAAAGTGTGATTACATGCTACACCCCTCTAGAAAACTGTTGGTCCTGTTTACAGGTCCCTCCTATAACAGAGCACTGCACACCAGTGTTCTAGACAGACAAACAGCTCATGTCAGCTTGCCTTAGTATGGACTACAGTTTATGTGCACACCCTGCAACATACCCACACCAACCACTCTTCACTTCCTGCTTTCTCCCACCTACATATATAACCACATCTGGCCTCCTGCCACCCTCCCACACCACCCTCTGCAGCTTCCCTCCCCTCCCTCTGCCAGCCCAGAGTAGTGGTGCCTGCCCTTCAAAATGTTCAGTGCTCTAAGGGAAAGGCAGACACTGACCTCCTCCTCGATAATGGAATTATGGAGCTTGAGTTGGAGGCATTTCTCCAACATTTCTATTTAGTGTAATGCTGGAGAAACATTCCCAAGAATCTTTATTTGTGTGTTGCCAAGACAAGACTGCGGCTGTACCACACTGAATTGAATACACATCCTGACGATGACCAGTTCTGATTGGTCTGACCTATGTGTAGCTGCACTTAGATCCCTTGATGACCTGGACAGGAGGAGGATTTAAAATTTTGCATAAAGCTGAACTTTAGTTGGCCCGGCTCACTAATAGAGTCCCTAAAGTCAAGTTTCGGATTGAGTCGTGGATTCACTGTGTAGCCCAGTCACCCCTTATTCTCTCTAGAGGTGTTGAACACACACACATTTCAGCTGAGAAAGGGGGGAAATGAGGAAGGGGTAGAGAAAACCTTCTTCCATGCAAGATCAAGGAGATATACGACAGCTTCGCAACCCAAGACCCTTCCACCCCAGCCTTTACCACTGCACCCAATGGCTTCAGACCCCAGCGGACCTTGCCCTACTAGACCACCTTCACCTCTGATGAAACCCCCCGGATCATGAAGAGCATCCACTCTGGAGCACACTCGGAACCCTGCTCCCACCATATCTTCAACAGAGCCGGCACCTCCATCACACCCAAACTCTGCCACACCATTAACTGCTCCATTGAGTCTGCCACCTTCCCTTAAGACTGGAGGCCCGCAGAGATCAACCCCCTGCTGAAGAAACCTTCTGCCGACTCGACGGACCTCAAGAACTACAGACCCATGTCTCTATTCCCCTTCCCAGCCAAAATCATAGAGAAAGCCATCAACACCCAACTCTCCGAGTTCATTGAAACTAACCAAATAATGGACCTCTTCCAATCGAGCTTCAGAAACAGCCACAGCAGAGAAAACGCTCTCCTCACCGCTCAGACGACTTCTGCACCTTCCTCAACTGAGGCGAAACTGCTACCCTCATCCTCCTAGACCTCTCAGCCGCCTTAGACACCTTCTCCCACCACACCCTCTGTGCAAGTCTCCACGACACCGGCATCTGCAACAAAGTCCTGGAATGGATCCGCTCCTTCCTCACCAGCCGAACACAGAGAGTCAGACTTCCACTGTTCAACTCAGAACCCACAGAGATCAGCTGTGGAGTGCCTCAAAGATCCTCCCTGAGCCCCACCCTCTGCTTTAACCTCTACATGGCCCGCTTGCAGCCATCGACAGAAGCCACAGACTCAACATCGTCTTCTACGCCTATGACACCCAGCTGCTTCTCTTCCTCACAGACGAACCCACAACCACCAAGAACAACTTCCACAATGGGGTGAAGGCAGTCGCCACCTGGAAGAAGGACAGCTGCCTCAAGCTTAACTCAGACAAGACCGAAATTGGGCGGCTCCAACCCTCTGCCTGGGATGACTTTTGGTGGTACGCAGGCCTCAGAACCCTCCCCCTCCCAACCACCCACGGATCAAGCACGAAACCTCAGGTTCACCCTGGACTCCTCACTTGCAATGAACTGCCAAATCAATGCTGTTTCGTCCTCCTGCTTCCACACGCTCCACCTGCTTTGTAAGATCTTCAAGTGGATTCCCACAGAGTCCAGGAAAATTGTCACCCATGCGCCCATCAGCAGCAGACTTGACTATGGCAAGGCACTCTACATTGGCACCACCTAGAAACTCCTAAACAAACTGCAAAAAATCCAAAACGTCTCCGCCAGACTCATCCTGAACATCCCATGCCAAAACCATATCAAAGAGATCTTCACTGGCTACCTATCAACAAAAGAATAACCTTTAAGCTCCTTACGCGTACCTACAAAGCCATCCAAAACGCCAGATCTGCATACCTCAACTACCTTCTCTCCTTCTACACTCCCGCCAGACATCTCCACTCTGCCCAACTGGCCCTGGCCACCATCCCACGAATTCACAAGACCACGGCTGGAGGATGAGCCTTCTCCTACCTTGCTGCAAAGACCTAGAGCTCCCTGCCTCTGCACCTCAGGCAAATCACCATTGCTGGCGCAATTCAGGAAGGACCTCAACACCTGGCTCTTCGACTGAACTGCAAATCACCCCACTCAATGCCTTGAGAACCTTACGGGTGAGTAGTCACGCTTTATAAGAAACCTGATTGATTGATTGATTGAGTAGCACTTGCTGTTCCAGTATGGTGTTGGTAAAAACCCATTTCGGACTGGTGTTGGCTTCCAGACTGGGATGCTGCTTGCATTTAATGCCCAGTGGTGGAGTGAATTTTGAATAGGGAGGGTAAGTATCTGAAAAAGGGAACTAGGAGGGTATAAGATACTATAACACCTTTCAAAATATTACAATAATTATCTTAATGCTGCACATGGAAGGAGGGAGTGGTTTTGGGAACAGACGTTGACCAGGTTAACAGTACTGATCCCCTAGATGCTAGAGAGAAAGGAGACTTCAGCAGCAACAAGTAGACACACAATAATGATAAAGAATACAAAGAATAGAGGCGAAGCCTCAAGCAAAAGAGCAAGGATAAGATAGACAGGAAACCAAGAAGGAAGAACACAAAAAAATTTGGGATGCAAGGCCAAGAGACTGAACTGTATGGTTGCGGAGATCCAGTGCAACGAGTGGATGTTGCCAGGCCCACAGCCATATGTGCAGCAGTGATAATTATGCTCCGATAACCCGTAAGTGACTCGCTACGGTTCAGTCCTCTATAGCCTCAAACGCAACCCTGTCCTGCCTATATCAGGTAATTCTATTATTCTGTTGGGAAATAATACAATATCTAGTTTAACCAGCACCTCACCTATGCGAAGCGCCTCGTTACCTCTTTGCTAATCACTTCTGTAATCCTGATAGGTCAGTTTCAGATCAGTAGCTTGTATCTATGTTAGCCTTCAAGGAGACCAATCAGGTCAGTGCTTGACAGATGTTGGCCAGGGATGCCTTTGTGATGGTTATCCTGTCAGAACTTGAGGCCAAGGCTGGAAGTGGATCTAAAGAAGCTGCTTCCTTTGCATGAAAAACCCCAACATGAGTAAATGCACCTAAGACCCATAAGATGTATGAATCCCTGCTGGCCTGCACATAGACAAATACTGAACAGGATCTGGGTCCTGCAGCTGCAGCAGCACTCTTCCTCTCATCTCTGGTAAACCTGTCCCACTCCCCCACACACACCTGGGATACCTAAATCTGATCCTTGGAGTCCCCTAGTCAATTAGAGGCTCCTGTTTTCCCTATAGGCACATGGTTAGCTCCTGATGGTTGCGGCCGGTCATGCTGATTACAGAACTATTTCAGCGAACTTTCAAGCTGCTATAGAACTGGCATAAATGCAATTTGTACTCAACTTAACACTTAGCCCAAAGTACTGCTCCTTGTTGATACTGGTAAGGTCTCTGGATTCAGTGGGTGTTCCACGTATCGGAGATGCTTCCTCCACCTACAGTTTTGATGGTGACTGGCCCTTTTAATGATAATGGCTTCTAAAGTTTGATCTGTCCCTGGCACTTTACACAGAGCGCTGGCCTGCTATTGTAAGAACTAAGAGGCAGGTTGAGTTAATGACTGGGTTCTGCCAAGCTGGCAGTCATTTCTAAAGCATTGGCAGGAAGAGCTGTCACCTTCTGCCTCTTCTCCCATGGCAAGTGGATTATTTAGCAGTTTTTACTGCCCTTTATCTCCAGGGTTTTCCTGAAGGTGACGGGCAGCGAAAACTGACCTTTAATTCCACCCATCTAAATCAGGTGGGCAGAATAGAGGTCTGCCTCCAACGGCCCTTACTCCATAGGTCCGACGGAGGGATTTGATCACGGCAGAGACGGAGTAGTCTCTGCACGATTAATGCCATGGTCCGCCCGCATTTAAATCGGGTGGGGGGGGAACACCATCGCAGTTGCAATGGAGTTCCCTCTCGACCTACATATACATTGGGCCCTTTGTCTCTTAAACAAATTCCGATTTTCTTTGAAGCTATTGCGCTGGTTGACTGTTAAATTTCTAATATGCTATTTCCTGTGTGATGCTGGATTTGAATTCTTAATCCCATACCATCTCCTAGAGTAAGCCTTGACTATTTGACTCTGCTATCCCTGGAGCTGAAGTGCCTAAAAGCGCTTTGTTACTTTGCCATCCTGCTTTGTGGTATATGTGTGTCTGTCATCCATTGTTGTTAATCCATGGTACTGGGGTCATGTCAATAGGTCTTGGAATGTTTTTTAAATACCCCTTTTTCTTGGTAATTGCAATGCACTCTTGGACTGTGAATGCTTGTCTATTGTATCATTCCAGATTAGACCCTTATAGCTTTAGATGTAGGCTGGCATACTTGTTTCTTGAATATACCTATTTGCTGGTTTACAATCTCGTTATTTAATGCACCAGCACACCAGAGGCCCTATTATGTAAAGAGCGCACTTTCCCTGTTTGCGCTGAGTACTACTTAAAACAGGTGCGCCGGGTGTAAACAGGAAAAGTGCGCACTGTTATATGGAAAAGCGCTTCCCCCATGGCAGCGCATTTGTGTGAAAAACGGAGCAGCTGCTTTGAAGTTTTGACAGTGCAGTTGGAAACCCACCTTCACTTTTAAAGGGGATTAGAGAGCCCCTTGAAGGCGGGTGCAGTCAATGACTGCACCCACTTGCAAGGGGATGTCGGGAGGATCCATAGCACCTCCTTTCCCCCTTCAGAGTGCGCACTGACAGTGCCCCACCTCTTAGATGAAGCCCTGTCATTGCACCTCCTGAGAGCTTCTATGCCTTTGCTCCCACGTCTGTAATACGTCTGGGCGCAGAGACAAAGGGATTCCCTCATTTGCATGGGGCATAGCCCCATAGCCCCATGCAAATGAGGGAACGCTCCCTGAAGATAGTGCTGGCGCTTTATGTGCACTAGCGCTATCGAGACTACAGAAGGGGTGCACAAGTGTCAGTGGCCCCTTCTGTAATACCGAAGTGCTTCCGGGGCGCGCGAACAACAGATGCGCCCCCGGGACACTTGTGTAATACGGCCCCAGTTATCCAAGTGGAGAGCAATAGTACTGGTGTTCTAAGGGCAACAGGAGTAACCAACAGTACTCGTACAGGATGCTACTCTTGATATCTTACTGCCCCAGGGCTCAGAAAAAAGGCTTAGATTGGAGGACAAGTAGTGGATTTACCAGTTAAAGACTTCAGATGATTGCTACATTAATGGGAAGAGGCAAGTTAAGGTGGCTGATACCTGGATATGGGAGGAGCGGGCAATAAAAAGAGTGACATTCAGTGATCTAAAGGAGATCTACTGAGTCAGTGGCATAACTCTACACCCACCCATAAAGAGCAGTTCATTGCAGTCAAACTGGCCCTCTAGTTTAGTGGGATGGGTCATGTGTGCCAGGGACTAGTGGTAGTTCTGCCACTTTAGAAGATAATGTCTATTGATAATCCACGTATGGCACCTTCTTGCCACATACCCAAACCATCCACTCTCCAATTCCTCCTTTCCTCCACCAAAATAAAAATTAAAATACCTGGTTACCTGTCACCCAGCTTCCCCCCCCCCTCCCACCCCAAGATGGTGTCTCTTCTCTCCAACGAATCAGAGAACCATTGACATGCTGATAAGCTCTCTTAGAGACCTGTCTCGGCAGGCTGCAATTCCCTGTGCCATCACAAAAGTAGAAAACAACTTTTGTTTTCCACTGCTATGCCAAAATAGCAGTGAATAACTTGATTTAGGATGCAGTATTCAAGCCACTAGCTCTCAGTCTGAGCGATACGTAACAGTTCTTATAAAACCTAGTTGTACAACTCGAAATGTGTTCAGAGTACAAGAGACAACATCTTTCTTACCTCTCATGTCTAATCCAAAGATGTTGGCAGAGGCATCTCGCATGTTCAGGCAACAGGGTAGGTGAAGAGAGACAAAGCAGCAGAGGACCGACACAGGTCAACACATGGACCGCCAATAGCGTAGCCCAAAATAAAAAGGTTCACTGTATCTAGGATACATGGGGAATGGGGCAAGGACACTGCCTTCCCTGGGAAGGGCAGTGACTGCTTTAGGTGTAGAAAGAAGTTAATAATAAAATAAACACAAATCACTAGTAGAGGGTCTTGGGGGCATCTTTTCAGACCTTGCATGGACACAGCCCCCAACAGAATACTTAGCAAACAACAGGTGCCCATGGGTCTAAAATGAAAAAACCTTAATATGACATGAACCTTCAAAATAAACCCAGCGTGAAAATATTTAGGGTGTAATTACAAAGACAAGATACTCCCTGGTAATAAAGGATACCCATCAGTAGCTGTCCGGTATCGCCCTATTCATCATTTGGGCTTCCTCATACCATGTGACTTACAAGTTCACCCATAAGGGCTAGATGTATATGTCCCATGTCTTAGAGTGAACAGGGTTGAGTGAGATCCGGGTAGCAGATGATTTGTAGCTACTGATTTGCAGTGCAAGAAGAAGATAGGAAAATACGTGTGGTTAAAATTGGAGAAAATGGGAGAAATTAACAAGTTTAATGGTGTCCCTCAGTTGTCCAAAATTTAAAAACAGTGCAAGAAATAGCAGTTTAAACAAATATCTACTACTGGAAGTTATATGGTCAACATGTTTCAGCAGAATAATGGACACGAGTGTCCTCTGCCTTCGTCAGGACCTTGAGAAATATTTCTGCTACTGCAAAAAGGTGAAAAAATAAAGAAAATTAATCAAGAACCATTTCACCTGGATTCCTAGGTGTTTCTGGTATCACCTCCTCTCAGTGGATCACTATTGAGCAGGAGGGTGTGGCTTCACCTCACCTGGCTGCGGCTCAGGCGAATGGAGCACCGCTCTCTCTGTCGGTACTCCTGGCTTCGAACTGAACTGTCTTGGGTTCATGTCATATTAAGGCTTTTTCATTTTAGACCCATGGGCACCTGTTGGTTGCTAAGTAGCAAGAAGTTAAACATCAACACTGTCCCGACAAGGTCCACTCGTCAAATTCATTTCCCCAGTTCAGCAACCTCATCTTTCATGTAAAAGAGGACAGACAAGGGGACCTATGCTACTGGCTGTGGTATCACTGGGCACATGGAAGGCATATCATTACTTTCTTTCAGTGGTACCCCCGAAATTCACCAGTACCTCTGCAGGGCATCTATGGATGGGGAAAGGGCCACTTCCCATCATTTACCGACCCCTTAAAATATCATCATGCGAGCCTGAGGTACAGACTGCCCAGTGAAAGGGCCACCATTTTCCCCTTCACTGAGTTTGACGTGCAGACTGAGCGCCGCAGTGAAACACATGAGGTGAATGTCAGAGATGACCACAACATGGACTGTTTGGTGGATAACAATCTGGGTGCAACTGACAATGACTCTTTCTCAGTCCGCTCAACTCAAGCAAAGTCTAGTGGAGGAGACTGTCATAGAAGGCATCCCTCAGAGAGCAAGAGCAAGAACCAAGTCCTGCAGAGATTCAACAGGTATAATAGTGTTGAGGAAAGAGGGCCCTGCTTCTACCAGACATCAGTATGAGCACTATGCAGGGGATCAAGTGTGGTGTCTGGGAGCCTATCGAAGCAGCAGAATGCATTTGCTTATGGAAGCCCCACTGCAGACAAGTTCACTTGGCAAGTCTGCATAGGGGAGCTGGCAATAAGCCAAAAATGAATCTGGTGGACACTTCAAGGTGGCATCTGAAGATGGGCTGGTTTACAATAAGTCTGTTGATCAAGAGACTGGTTCTATAAAGAGGCTAGTTGATCCTCAGTACACAGGAACCCCCTGATTCAGTTGGTCACAGGACGTGCTTGGCAGGGCAGTTTGACATAAGGAAAATAAAGGAACATTTGTATTCTGTGTTTCAGTGTTATAGCTTGTAGATAGCAATTTAACCAAACCTGCTGGACTCGCCAGCTGAGTACAAAAATTAAGAAGGATGGCAGAGTTTCCCTTGTACTACTGTATGTCCTTCTGTGAGTGTAGGTTTAGACTTTGTGTACCCGTAGGAAACTTTATAACCTCAAGCAACAAGCATATACTCATGGACTATGCCACAAGATACTCATGAGTTGTGCCACTAAGTTAGTTGGGATCTTTTCTCATGTTGCATTTTCCATGACTGTGATCTTTAAACGATGAAGTAACTTCATATCCGTGGTCAGAAAGGCTGTGTGGGGCGAATGGGTTGTGAGCAAGCACACCCTACCATTCCCAGAACAACATACTAAATGAAACGTTTAATAAAACCTTTAAGAGCAGCATGAGCACATTTGTGGAGCCCTTCAAGGCCATGTTGCCAGGCGGTGCCTCAGAAAAGAGTAGGGTGCATACCATTGGAACTCATTTTTTGAACACTTAATCCATGGCCCTTTGACTTTGGTGTGAGAGAGTTGCAATGGATTCCAGAAGACCCATATTCATGATGTAAGATCTGTATGCTGGGTCTCACGAAGATATCAGACTCATGCACAAGGCAAAGGCTCAACATCATGTTAGCCAATAGTTAGCAAAGGAGTGGTTCGACCTGAAGGAAACCTGTAGTAATATCAGGAGGTCTAGGTCCTGATACGGATCTGCCCTCTAGTCTAGCTTTTGAAGGGCAAGTGATCTGGTTGCTTTATATTATTGAATAAGATCAGTGACCTCAGCTACGTAT
This sequence comes from Lissotriton helveticus, assembly GCF_964261635.1. Taxonomy (NCBI): domain Eukaryota; kingdom Metazoa; phylum Chordata; class Amphibia; order Caudata; family Salamandridae; genus Lissotriton; species Lissotriton helveticus. The sequence goes on from NC_136072.1 coordinate 789,607,244, forward strand.
TTTATATTGGAGCATTCCTTCTGCCACACAGGAGCCACAATGTGAACAGAATCGAGCCCTACCTCCTTGGAGACGGAGTGGCAGCTGTATTTGCAGCTGCAGATCAGTTGAGAAAGAGTGAGGACTCGTCCCTGGTCTGCAACATAGAAGAGAAGTTAGGTCATAGGCGGAGGGGAACCTTCATCCAAGTTGACCCTTGAGCAAGATAGTGGGTGCAGAACAGTACTGACCAGCGTTGTCCATCCATTTTATTGACACCAGGGACAATCTGTCTGTTCCAAACAAAACATACAGGATATTGGAGAAGGTCACAAAATGTATCAAGGCATAGGTGGCCAAGATGCTAAGCAAAATATTGATTGAGTGGTTCTATAGCTCAGTGGTGGTGGTACCCTAGCAAATATCTATGGACCTGCACTTCTGCATGGACTATGAGGGTTTCCGTACAGCAACTAAGACAGATGGTCATCCCATTCCTCGAGCTGATGATCCTTTGGATAATTTAAGTGCAGCAGGATACCTCTGTAAATTGATTGAAACAATGGCTATTGGCAAATTGTCCTGTACATAGCACCCAAAGAGAAGATGGTGTTTTCGATGTGTGAGGCCCTCTACTGTTTTAGTGTTTATGGCCATTGCCTTAAACAATGTCCTATCTACATTTTTAGATTGGTTGTATGTGGAAAAACATTAGCCTAGTAGGAAACTTCACTGGGTTGAGCAAAAGCTGGAAAGTGTAATAGGGCCCCCTCCAAAAGGTGTAAAATGTATTATAGTAGGCCAAACAGACAATAGAGAGAGGTGAGTGTCAGATTGTACATCCTTCTCTAGTCTATCTTTGGTGCCAGGTGGGTTGTGGTCGAAAGCCAAAGTCCAGATTGTGCTTGACTAGACTGTTCCCTTAGCCCAGTTACAAGCGAGAAGCTTTCTAGGTCTCATAGAGTATAACTTCAGTTTTGTGGCCAGCTTTGTTACCACAGGTGAGCATTGACAGTCTTGATATTCATGTAGCACCGCAAGGCAGATATCTTGATGTTGGCTGCCGAACGACATTTGAAATCCTTAAACTTGCATTGTGCTAAATACCTATACTAGAGATGCAAGACAATAGTAGAGTTTATAGTAAAGAAGGATGTGCCGGACAAGGGAGTTGAAGCTTTCCTACGTTCAACCCAAGAAGAAGGGTAGAGACCTTTATCAGTGGCACGTTAATTTCCCAGAGAGCAGCTCAGGACTGCCATGGAAAAGTAGTGTTAGGTGATTGCCAAGGTTTAACACCAATTTAGGTCTTACCTTTTTGATACAAAATTTACAATTGAGGAGAACCATAAACCTCTCAAGCGGCTGATGGTTATGCGGGAAGAGAGCCACAAGATACTAGAGGAGTCTGTTTTCTTGCTGAAGCTGTACTTCAGTGTGGAACATAAGGTGACGATGTGTCATTGGAGTGCTGGAGCTTTTTCCGTGTGTTTTCTCTGGGAGAAAATAGAGAATTTCTTGGACATGAGTAAACCTAGTACAGTCAGATCTCAGTGATCTGGCAGGCATGTCTCATGGGACTGCAGATGTTTTTTTCAAAGACTTAACCAACCGAATGATCAAGAATCCCCATGACATGAGTAAACTCAGATCGGTCTTAACTGAAAGGGGCATGGTGTAGATACAGAACCCCTCTGCACTGCTTGTCTTTGTAAAGCTCTACTGTTCAGTCATATTTGTTTTCCTTTGACCTACACTACTTTTCCAATGAGAACTTTACAATCACATCGCCCACTAGAAGTGGTTCAATTTTAAGAAGCGTTTCTTCAACAGTGGCTAGCTGTGTCGCAAACATCTACACTCATAAATAGATCTCCAGTCCGAGGTGCTACGGCCAACACACACACCGGGCTATGAGGTAATACGCTGCAGAGCCAGCTGGATTCTAGTCCCTCAATGCAAGCCTTTTCACTTGCACCTTGTAGGGAGACTTCCTTCAGTTCCCAGTAGTTCAGAACATGTCAGCCAACTGACCCATGGAGTCACTAGATTAGCCAGGGATGAAGGGAGCAGATTCAGTCTTCATTCTCAGAAAGCAGGGCAGACCTCAAGTAGCAGGACAGTCCTCTGAAGGACAAGGCAGGCCTCAAGCAGCAGGACAATCCTCTGGTAGCAACAGAGCAGTCTGCCTGGGAACAAAGCAGTCCTTCTGCTGTCCACAAGTTAAGTAGGGTACTGAAGAGTTGATCTGAAGGTCCAATAGTTATACCTGGTGCCAGCCTTTGAAATGAGAGAAACTTCCAGGCTATCCCCCATCTGATTCTGGAACTTCCCTTCCTTCCCTGCCCAGGCTCCAAGAGGTCTAGGGAGGCTGGTGTCAAGTTCCTCCATTGTGAGTGTGCTGCAGGCAGCCTTTGAAATGTTAGTAGGGCAGGGAACAGCTCCGCCCCATCCACCCTGGCAGGATGGCCCACCCTGCCAGTACCTAGTCCCCTGTTTGTTTCACTGTCTGGGAGGAACACACTGCCAACTATTCAGTCATGTGACACACTACACAGGCACCAAATGGTTAGAACAAGAAACTGCTAACTTTCTAAAAGTAACAATATGCTAAGAAACCCCCACCCCATAAATTCATCATTAGTTTCAAAGGCCATGTAATTTCTCCGAGCCTACACCTTCAACAATGCATTTCATATTATTTAAAGAGTTAATTTGGTATAATCGAACGCCTTTACAAAGAACAACAATTTACTAAAGACATGTATTTGTAAACACAACAAAAATGACAAATCAGAGACGAAAACATTATGAAAATCTATAGGTAGAAAACATTACTTTGAATTCTTTTTGGGACATGTAGCACATGCACAAGATACCTAATTCTCGTACATCATCACAGAATACTTTTCTGATCACAGAACGATTGCAATATCTTCACATAAATACTTACCATAGTCAGGAGAGAAAACAAACATTTAACTTCAATCCACAGAAGTGATATTTATGTTATACACATATATCAATATGAGAAACATAAGTGTCCAAATTAAACTGCATCAACAGAGGAGATACAAACTTGTCCTCCTTATCTTTGTCACAAGTCCAAAACTGACCCTATGGGGTTGGGGCACAATGTTCTCCCCTTAACCATGACTGTAGGTGGTTTCAATGTTCATAAATCCAGTCATCAGGCTTCTATTATCCTTTGTGTGTGTGCACCCTCAACCTCACTGAACCACGCCAACGTCTTTTGACCTATGGATCTAGCAACTATTTGTGAAGGTCTTCCTAAGTGCTCTCAAAATTTCATAGCGAACACTACATGCAAACAAAAAAGAAATGGAACTATATGTCACATCTCTGAGAACAATCCTCATTGTTTAAAACACTTAATAGTGTAGGGGAAGCCCAAAAAGCCTTGGATTTTACATACCAGTCTTGCAGTGGTGAGGAGAGTATGTGCCACAAGGTTATTATTGCAGTGATCTGTCCTCACAAGGGTATGGTCGATCGGTAGTGATAATCATGGGTCAACTCAACAAAGTACTTTCAAACGTTGCGTGTTTTTTCAGTCTTATATAGCGCGAAGTAGACCTGAGCGCTTTACATGAGCACCAGTTTCGTTACAGACGAAACTGGGCAAAAAACCCATAAATGAGGCCCTTATTGTTTTGCTGTGGGTTCCTGAACACTTTAAATGTGGTGACTAAAGTGAGTAAGTTCAAAGTTGTACTTCAGTTCTTTCAAGTACTACATGTAACTAATCCAAAAACGTACTAAAAGCAACATGACAGTTTGAGTGTGACAGCTTCTGACTGGTAATAGGGTTACAGGGGGAAAATTCCTTCTTGGTATTTCCAACAAGGGATGTGGGATCAGTTGATTTTTCCCTATGAAGTATCATCCAGCGTGCCTCATGCGACGGGCCTACATTGAGAAAATAATGTACTTCCCTAGAATAAGTTAAAAAAGAGACAGCGTAGACTGTTCTCTGTCAATTTGCAGGACTTACTCGTCAGCTCACACCACACATAACATGTAAGTGAAATGAAGAGTTCTGGATACATTTGTATGTTGGCTTCTATGACCTGCCAGATGGAGAGAGCATCATGGAAATAACTGATATGTACTCCCAATCCACAGCCACTTAGTGGAGTAGTGTGGCTCACTGGTTAGAGGCAGCAGACCCGAGAGCAGAAGTTGGCCTGGGACCAGGGTTCGATACCCGACGCGGCAGGGTCGTGGACCTTGGTCAGCGGACTCGATAATTCTCGCTTCGGTGCTTACTCTAATCAGGGATCACACTCGGCAACTCTGGGCATTAGCTCTAATCTCCACAACGGCCCCACCAATTCCGGGGATGCCTGGCTCCACCATGGGGACTCCCAGCAGGGACCATCCCACAGGGAAAGCCAGGACAGGTTCCCCAGAGTTATACAGCGCCGGGACGCCCCGTTGCTGGGGCAGCTGTGCGCTTTACAAGTATACTACATTTACATTTTACATTTACATTTACATTTCACTGAGACCATGTGCAGCATATTTGCTATCTCGTACAAAGATTAGCTACCCACTCAACCACAGAGTTAATGATAATGGACCCAGTTTCAAGGAAGTGACTTCAGGAGGTATCCAGTGCAGTTGACATTTGTCAACTCAGAGTCATCTCATTCCAGGCCCCAAAACAGGGGTGAGACCCTTATAAGAGCAATACAAAAAAGGCTTAGCAGTATGCAGACTTCTCCAAAGAGCGCTGAAAAGCAGCTCCCTTGTCTACTTGGTGTTTCCTTACTGCAATGATCTATGTCAGAGACAGATGGCAGCCCCATTCCCACAAGCCCCATGACCAAGTTCAGAATGAGAACAGACTGAAATTGAGGAACAAGCCAAAGAGAGGGTCTCGCTCTTCTGACATCCAAGATGAGGATGGACTATTCACCCAAAACATCATCGGAGAACCAAGTTCTGAATGCCTTTTGAAACAAAAACCAATTGCAGTGATAATACAAAACTGGACTATGGTGACCCCCACTCTGGGAGGGATATTGATCACCAGGAATATTGAGGTACAAAAAAGATCACAGGGCGTGCCCTAGAAGGCTTCAGATGCACCTCACTACTCCAAGAACACTAGTCAGCAGAAGACACTAAGGAAGCCTTGAACGGAGAGTATGCAGTAGGAGTCCTACCACTTTTGGTGTCTGACAAATGTCCCCCAAAAGCAGACATATCATTCACCACTGTGAAAGTTACTAACACCCAGCTGAGAAGTGAAACACCTTTTCCACACAGGACCTCTTTTTGACTCTATGGGCGCCCAATCCATTATCATCACATGCCAAATGTACAAATGTTACCTCAAAACAAGAATTGTGACCCACTAAAATTGACTTGCCCTTTAGACAGCTCTTATAGTTTTTTAGCTTAACGATAAGCTGGCCAGACTCCAGACATCAGCTCATTTAGGGCATCAGGGTGCACTCACATATGCTGTTCTCTGGGCTCCACTCCTGTGTCTGGAAATACCAATGAAAGAAGCTTCTGGGCACAAACGGCCATGTGAATTAGCAGTGCACAGATATGAAAACTCATATATGGTCACTCATCTGACCCATATTCTGAAGGACGGTTCAGAGTCAGAAAAGCCCTGTAAAGCCCAACTATCTCAACGCCTCTGAAAAATGACTTTGATCAAGTGCTATAAAAACAAATGAAAGTGATCCTTGCAGCTGGTACCACTAACAACCATGATGACCAATCACTGCAGCTATCCTCTCTGTTTGTTAAACCAATATCGAGTTAGCTGCCTTGTCCGTGAAGAAAAACACCATGGACCTCAGTAGGGGTATCCATTGAAATCAGCTACTACCCTTGGCAGGCCCTGTGAAACCCCTGGAATGGCTCCTGCTGTATGTGATCTCATGGGGAATCGAGGAAATCCTGTTTATTTTCTGTACTTTCTAAAAGAGCTGTCTCCTGGATCTCATCAGAAAACAGGAGGGCATTAATGGACTAGTGATGGAACAAATTATGAACCCTACGATGTCATAAGTGATCAAAGGTTGAGTTAGGAATTCCTCTTCCTCTTGCCTTTTTGTGAATCAATGCCTATGAATAGCAGGCAATCCCTATAGATTGTACCTGCTGATTGAGCCACCATCTCTTCACAAGAACACGTGTAAGAAATCTCCACTATTTCTCTAGAACCCTACGTAAATCCATACAGTTGCACTTCCACAAGTGTCTGTACTGCTCAGCACCTTCTCCTTCTCTCTAAAATCAATGCAAATGAAATCCCTGGGCTCTCAGTCACCAAACTCCCTCCCCTAGCCTTTATGAATCAACACAGGAGATCCCTCACTGCTCCACTTTTTATGAAGACCGTGCCTTACAGATCCTTCTCTGTCAATGCTTCCAAACCAGAGCACTCTCCTTGCCCCACTTTTCATTTAAAAATCATTTCAGAGGAACTGATCCTTGGGAAACATCTCCACCCGGCTCCTTAATCTCATTATTCTTATACACAATATCAGTGCAACCCCTTGCTTGTTTGGCTCCCTCTCCTGTGTGGGCGTAGCCTCCGGATATTCTTCTCCCGTCCTCTATTAACTGTTTTCACACTCTATAATGTAGGTTACTCTGTCTGCCAATATGCCATCATATCTCTTCGCAACTGAGAGTGAATCCAAGGCTTGAGCCTCTGAACTGTCTTTTCATTGCCCATACCATACCCTTTTCACCGCATCTTGGTTATAGACCTTTATAATAATATTGTTAACCTATACTTGTACTGTCATTTAGTGTCCTGCTTTTTCACTAGCCTGATCAGTATAATAATATATATATAGAATTATAAATGGGCAACAGTGAGTTATGGGGACGTGTATCCCTGAGGGGTTCTGAGTGCCATAAAATAAACGAGAGCTAAAGTCAAGTTGTCCATGATGCCACTCAAAACTCCAAGGTGAAAAACATCTCAGTAAATTACTCTTTATCCATCTATATGTTATGTTATGTATGGCCCTCAGCATCATCTGCCTCTGCTTTCAACTGCTACACAGGGGTAGAGGAGAAATGGGGGACTTATACATAAAAAAACATATCTAACACCCACCCCACCACTCTCTGGGGCTTATTTACAAGATCCTTGCACCCATTGGTGTAACAAAGGGGGGGGCTCTCAGCACAGTACTCTGGTGTGACAGCTCCTGACTGAGTCCGGAGGGGGGGCCTCAATGTAGTTTGCAGGGGCCCCCCCATGTTTCGTTACGCTAATGCTTGCACCCCCGGTGAGTCACTTTTAATAAGGCAAAAAGTGACGTGCACAATAAAAAAGTCCATATGTGCCTTACCTTCCCGCCACTCTCATTCAGGAACTGTACTCCCTGCTTTCCATCACTGCTCTCACGGGCTCTCAGGGAGACCAGCCAGAGGAGCATGGAGTTCCTTTATGACTTAGCAACAGTGGTTAAAAGTTATGTTAAGAGTGAATTACTGGATTCGGATCCAGTAGTTAAAACTAATGACTCTTGAGAGCCATGTATAACAAATGTAATCACCAAAAGTTATCTTAAATATGTACCTTGATAGTTCAGTCCCCTGTAAACGTGCCACAATCTAAGACTCCCATTTCGGGCGGTCCTATAATTCCGTTGTGTGCAGTTACTGGTGTTTCAGCACCTATCAGAATTATGCAGATTTGATCACACCTGATAAATAGCGGGTGTGATAAAATCCGGTAAACAACCTTTACAACGCAACTTTTACCACGCAGTGCCTTTACGACGCAACTTTTACAACGCAAACCATTACAACGCATTGCGCTGGGGGGCGCTCTAGGATAGGGAATGTGTTTAATGTACTATCCAACACCTTCCCTACTATCCACGGGGACTGGAGTTGGAATAGTAAATTAAACAATTCACTATCCAGCGCCTAAAAGCACTATGCGTTGTAATGGTATGCGTTGTAAAAACCGCGTTGTAAAAGCATGCGATGTAAAAGCATGCGTTGTAATGTCATACATCCATAAAATCCACATCCCAGGATACATTTAGAAGTATGCAAATTTGATCACACCTGATAAATAGTGGGTGCGATAAAATCCACATCCCAGGATACATCTAGAATTATGCAAATTTGATCACACCTGATAAATAGCGGGTGCGATAAAATCCACATCCCAGGATACATTTAGAATTATGCAGATTTGATCACACCTGATAAATAGCGGGTGTGATAAAATCCGGTAAACAACCTTTACAACGCAACTTTTACCACGCAGTGCCTTTACGATGCAACTTTTACAACGCAAACCATTACAACGCATTGCGCTGGGGGGCGCTCTAGGATAGGGAATGTGTTTAATGTACTATCCAACACCTTCCCTACTATCCACGGGGACTGGAGTTGGAATAGTAAATTAAACAATTCACTATCCAGCGCCTAAAAGCACTATGCGTTGTAATGGTATGCGTTGTAAAAACTGCGTTGTAAAAGCATGCGTTGTAATGTCATACATCCATAAAATCCACATCCCAGGATACATTTAGAAGTATGCAAATTTGATCACACCTGATAAATAGTGGGTGCGATAAAATCCACATCCCAGGATACATCTAGAATTATGCAAATTTGATCACACCTGATAAATAGCGGGTGCGATAAAATCCACATCCCAGGATACATTTAGAATTATGCAGATTTGATCACACCTGATAAATAGCGGGTGTGATAAAATCCACATCCCAGGATACATTTTCCCAGATCAAACCTGCTGATTTGTACCCCGGGGAAAAAAGGCAGGAAAATATAGGAACATGTAGATTTTGGTCACGTAAGCACAATAATCTACATGTTATGCCCCATTTTGTGTAGAAAACTTGTAATGAGTAACAATTATCACACACAACAAATAGGAACACCTTGGTGTCAAATTTTATCTTATGCTATAATTATCACGTAGGAAACTGAACCGTGTTATTCAGCGGTCTGATACACGCCTCAGGTGTACTTTGCGCTGCATATCTTAATAAAAAGTAACAGTAACCCGCGTGTAATAAACATGGCAACCATGGTGAATGACTTTGAAAATATAAAAAGCAGGTAGAAAAACCCATTCTTTTTTAGATTTCTGTGTCCCAAAGTCTTCAAGTTGCAGCTTCTACTGTCCAATCATTAACAACCCTTTTTGTCTTCTTTGCAATGGTGTAATATCATCTACTAATGAAGGTGTCACTCTCTGAATTGTGCACGTTACTATGTTTTTTTATGTCTAGACTTACAAAACACCAATTGTAAATTTACCGAGAGCTAATCTGGGTTTATAGCCCACCCACTGCTTCCCACTGGTTGGCTTTATTGTCACTTTCATTTGCTTACTTCTTTTACAATGGCTTTTCATGCAGCAGCTTGTCAATCTTGTATTTGTCCCTCCTCTGGAGCATAGCCTCTTTACCATCACTCTGATTGGCTGTCCTTTACACCATCCACTGCTACCTTTTAGCAAACTATTTTTTTTTAGGTTAAGTATTTCATATTAGTGCATGTGCTTTCCAGCTGTCTCCCATGTGTGTTTATCACTCTTCACCCGCTTTTCATGTTGTTCTCTGTCACTCATATGTTTTTCTAACCTCTGCACTCCATGTTTCTCTCCCTCGCTCGAGTGCTTCTCTCCCCCACCTAAGTTCATCTTGCTGTCTCCTGCCCGTGTTCTTCTCCCTCATGTGCTCTCCATATCCTCTGCGTTCCTTCCTGCTCCCTTCATCCTCTCCTCCATTGAAAGATTGAAAAAAATGTTTTCGCTCTACTTTTTTTAATTTAATGATCCATCTCAGATCAGTAGATAACAAGCATTTGCAATGCAATAGGTCTCGCATTTACCAGAGTTTGAGCTATTGGCATTGTAAATGACAATGCCTTTTGTGAGAAGTTGGCCTGATATATGATGTTTCCAATTCTGGAACCACCTTGTATCAGTCCAAGCTATCCCTTATGGTGTCTGGTTGTAAGTCAACCTTGTAGACAAGCTATCTTAATGGTAGCATAGACTAAGCAGCCTTGAAGGCTTAACTCAAGAGGTCGTGTTAAGCGAGCTGTTTTACCAATCACAGTCCTGTAATATCAAATGAAAGGACACCACACAAGTATATATTATAAAAATATATGTATTTATTACTAAAAACAATCCCCAGTATTCTTTATGAACAAAGGGGCACAAGCGTTAAATCAAAAGCACAGTATAACATACAAAGTTGCACAATTATGGATGAGGGCGGGGGGCCACTCAGACCATATACTAAAAAAGTGGTATAAGAGATACCAATCGATCAGTGGTTAGGCCCAGGGCCTAGGGAATCGCTGGGAGCAGTCGGGACAAGCAATGCTGAAGTCGGGAAAAGCCCGCGGGATTCGGGTGCAGTGCTTAAAGCACACGCATGCACCAATGTTAAGTCAATGGTGCGTAAAAGTTACACAAATAGAGTTTTAAGACACTTCCGCTGAACCTAGAAGAACAAAACTTTAGACACAGACCCTAGAGGTGTGTACCAGTGTGGGAACACCGGCGTTGCTATGTTACCTCACCCACAGGAAGCGGGTGCATAGGGTCGAAGTCGCGTCGGGTTTCGTCGTGCAGGTTCTGGGTGCTTGAAGCTGAAGAGGCTGCAGGCGATGTGAAGGAGAAGTGTCCGGTGTGATCCAAGGGTGGATCAGAGTCGAAAAGTACCTGAAAGCAGAGGGGACAGAGTCTGGGTCACTCAGCAGTGACCAGGGTGGAACCAGGACGGAACCAGGCAATGTTGGGCGCAATCAGGTGGTTGTTGAGGAGCTTCTCTCCGCTGTCACGTGGGCTCTGGGGCATCTGCGACGTCCAGGAGCAAGTCAGGATTGGTCCCGAGTTGGCTCTCACCGTCGGCGCTGTCGGCTTCAAGATTGGAGCAAACAACACTTGGCAAGAGCAATCCACGCGGAACTGGAAGATTGCCTCTCACTCGGACCAGGAGGGTCAGAGTGGATACTCCTTTTCAGGGGAGCGGGTGCAAATCTGGAGCAACCAGAATCACAAGTCGTATTTCGGTTTTTGTCGGCACAGGGGCCACAAGCCAGCTGGCAAGTGACCGGGCCAACGCGTTGAGCCAAAAGAAGCAGAAGGGCCCCACGCAGCACTCGTCAAGTGTAGAGGGGTGAACTTCGGTGCAAGAGTGGCTCAGGGTTGGGGCTTCTCAAACCCCGGTGTACAGCTTCGAGGGTCACTCGTGGGCTGCACGGTCAGCGTCTCGTGGTCTTTTCAAGATGGCGTGCCCCACGCTTCCGGTCGCCTCCACGCGTCTCAGCTCTGCAGGGACTGTGGATCGGGCTGTAAGAAGGCAGGCAAGCTTGATCTCGTCGATCTCTGTCGCTCGAGTTCCGGCGAGAACTGCAACAAAGCAGATGTTGAGGTGCTGGATGGTGCCTGTTTGCACAGGGTGGTCACTCCTTGACCACAAGGGAGATTCTTCAGTCTTCTACGTTGAGTAGGATGTCGAAGGGTCCAGAGTTTCGTTTCTTATGTTTCATCAGGATAATCTGAAGTGCATTGGCACTGCTCCCATTCTTATACCAATCTAGGGGGGCTGGATTTCCTGCTAGGTCCCCTCCTATGGTTGGGACCCAGGAAGGGGGTGGGTACACCCCTTTCCTTTGATCCAGGCCGCGCTGGGACGGGGGCTGGTGTGCCCCAGAACCGGTTTGGCCGGATTATGCAAGGGGCAGCCTTGTGCGCCCCAAGCAGTGTCTGGTTTCTTTCAAACCTCCCTGCTACAATCCACTATCTCCTGTCTGGGGTGGTGTGACACCTCCCTGCGACAGGAAACCCTTTGTCCAGGCCCCCTTGGCTGAGTTTCGGTCAGCTACAGGGGGTCAGACCCGTGTCTGTGGCAGAAGCATCCATTTTGTGGATCTGAGGCTCTTTTAAAAATCAACCGCATTTCAGTAAAGTAACATGTCTTCTCCCTCTAGAGGGGTGGAATGCTATCCCCGTCGCCAGAATTGGCGAGGGGATAGTATTCCAAATCGTATGACACCTTACACTACATGTTTTGATAAAGCCAAACCAAACTTGCTATATAACCGCGAGGATTATAAGGCACTTAAGAGTATATGGTATGGCATTATCCCGGAACAGCTTAGGGAGTTGTTCCCGACAGCTGCAGACAGGCTCAGCTCATGCTAGAGCTCCATCTTACATTAAACCACGCACTCTGCCTCCAGGATTGATGAGGCCTTCCATAGGAGTGGCTCACAGGTTTATATGTGTCCAGATATAGGTTTAGATATAGGTATACTATATCTAAGCAAGAGGTGATTACACCATCTTGCCCCGGCTGAGTGATCAGCCAGTTGTGTCAATTTAAGAACCAGCCAGGGGTGGCAAAAGATATGCTGCAGCCCCTGGTAGGCCTTGGTGGCACCTATACCCTGAGCACCTATAGTGCATGGTACAGGGGCTGACAAGGAGTCCATTTCCAATTGTGGTATGTACCTATAGCACATGTATTTAATTTAGAGAGAGAACAGCAGGCTGGGGGTCTGATTAGCAGGCCCACAGCCTCAGTAAGTCGAAAACCAGTGAAGCAAAAAGCAAAAATTTGGGGTGACCATAGGATAGCAGACCCTACTCTCCTACACCTTTTATTTATGTGTTGATTTTTAAAACATAAATAAAAGGCATTTAACAATGCCAATAGCTTAAACTCTCGCAAATGCGTGACCTATTGCATCTCAAAAGCTTGTTTAACTTTGACGCTGTAGGATCTTGGAATAACTGTACAAATACAAAGTAACATTTTTAAAACAACATCTTGAATGTAGTCAAACTTATCTTTATCTTTGTGGGACTTAACACAAGTGTAATTGCGGTTCAGTTACCGACATCGGGAATGAGGGAGTCCTGCATCACAGCTGCTACCCAGGGCTCTTTGGTGTTTACTGCAAGATTGATTAAGAAACTAGTGGGCATAATATAAGAATAGTGATGGGGTGGTCCTATGACTCACCGTGCTACCATAAAGAGTACCATCAGCTACAAGAGGAGAGAGCAGGCACACAGCTCAGTAGCCCACTGCTGGCTGGTCTACATAGGGCCAAGCGGAGGAACCACGTCAGACTGAATTGGTAAGTAGGAACTGGGACCAAGACAAAGCAGGCCGTATACAAACCATGCGACTAAAGAGGGCTCCGTTGCATCCCATGTGCCTTAGGCTATGGCGGGAAGTAAACGCGGGGGCTTCGTTAAAAACAGGAAGCGCTACAGGCTCTACCGCATTACAGCCACAACAGAAACACAACGAGGCTAAGAGCCCACAAGCCCGTGAGAAGGAGGTCACGAGAGGAGGAGCAGTGATTGACACTGACAGCGCACACGCCTGTTTAGAAGCACCAGGGCTTACAGTGACAGCACACATCGCACATGATAGCAACTCCATGGCTAAAATACTAAAGGGTAACTAAAGCAGCCTTCCTATGAAGCCTACAGTCAGGTAGAGCCAGTGCAGGAAGCAGATCAGCACATAGCTCTCGTCCACATGGGCACTCGCAGTCAAGCAGGATGGTTTGAGCATGGTTGGCATCAAGGACTAACTTTACCCTCCACAGCAGATTAAATGGACCAATGAGAAGGAGCTGCCGATAGGCTAGGCTGACCCTGAAGGAGCGAGGAGCACTAAGCTGTACACAGGGTGCAGCCTCTAAAAGCTTTCATAGTATTAAGAGGTTGGATCACCAAGCAGATCCTCTTGGGATGTATTGCTCCCGCACAGATTGGTGCTCGAGGGGTTGGGTGGAGTGCACAGGTATGTCCCCAAACCCAAGCACCAATCAAAATAACAGCAGTTATTGTGACGTCAGCACGCTGCACATGACAGTAAGAAAAAGAACAAAAAAATACATACTCTAACGCGAGGAAAGGTCTCTTATGTCCTGTTTAAAAATAAAGAAAGAAAGTAAATCCTTCTGACGCTTACAGCAGAAGGACTTTCTTGTGCATGGCGGTGGACGAACCGTTCACATTCGCCGCAGTGAGACTGTACTGCTGGGGACACAACCAGTATAAACAGTTAGTCCACTGAAGCCACAGGGTTAAGAACTGTGTCAGTAAGTATAGTGTGCGAGGTGCCAATAAGAATTGTGTGCGAGGTGCCAGTAAGGATTGTGTGCGAGGTGCCAGTAAGGATTATGTGCGAGGTGCCTTAAACCAACAAGCACTGAAACACAAGCGCCGCTAGAAATCCTGTGGTGCGCGCGCGGACGCAAAAGTGAAAGCAGCAAATCCTAAAGCGCCCCGCGATGGGTGCACGCGCCGCTGCAAGATTGAAAGCAGCAAATCCTAAAGAGTCCCGCCAGTGGTGCGCGCGCAGCGGCAGAAGTGAAAGCAGCTGGCGGCAAAAGTGGCAGTCTGCTGTTTTTGGAAGCACTGCACTCAGGCTTGTGGCGCACCCCTGCTCGCTCCCGCAAGCTGGATGACTCCACAAGCACGAGTGTGTGCTTCCAAAAACAGCAGAGCGATAGCTAAAGGTCCTCCTATGTAGCGCATGTGCGCTGCGTAGGCGAGACCTAAAAAAAGACAGCTGCGCCATTTTGAAGCGGGCACGAGCATGTAGATGTATTACATACAAAATAGCGCACCTGTGTCATTGCATCTTTATCTTTTTCTACCTTTTGGCAATGCTGCACTGCATCAGGGATGCTGTACAGCGCAGCTAAAAATCATTGGCAAAGCCAACCGGTCCCAAAGGCTGGTTTTGAATTGTACCTGAAAATGTAGACACTTCACAAGCTATGTTTACAATAACAAAATTTCTATGATTACCTCAATATTTTTATGGCGCAAAAAGCACGCTCACAGCTAGCTCACTATCATTTCTTCCAGGCATAACAATAAGGCAACAAAACACAGTACCCTCCCCCAGGTTCAACACTGGAAAGTGTTTTCACAAAAAGCACGCATGCAGGCTTATTGGGCCCTGCTCCTTAAGCTGTTGGAAAGTTTCACCTCCCTCAGTGCTTGTCAGCTGGGCAGAGAGCCACAAGCACACCAGGTCGCTCTGTGAACAAGTCCTGCATGATGACGTGGAGAAGGCGGGGTCTGGCTCGCTGCTGCCTGGGGTGTTTTATTTGGACTGCCGAGCCTCCGGGCAAGGCTAAGGCTGTTGGAGGGGATGCAAGGACTCCGATAAGGCACGCATTCTTTCCAATTACAGCTGTGTGGCTCCATATTGGGGTGACTGCCCTGATAAGATGTGGAATGTGTCACAATCCCAGAGCTCTTGCTTTTACTTCACTGCATCAAGTGCCGCCAGCAGTGCTACATTTGTAGAAAATAAGTGCAGGGCCCCCAGTTTCTTTGAACCCTGCTGCAAATTATGCTGAATCCTGGGGTCGCTGAATGCTAAGCAAGCCTACTTAATTTTCATTCCACGTCATCCTTCTATCAGCCTACACTTCCTGTCTCTTCATCTCACACTTGCAGGCTGTTTTTCATCAATGCTACTTCAGATTTCCAGAGGACATTCATATGGGAAAGGCAGATTTACACACGCCTACTTTTCGAACTGTTCTCCTAATGTTAGCCATGAGACACCTGCTCTGTTCTTTACAGGCAGGGCCAGACTGGCCATAGCGGGCACTGGGTGTTTCCCCAGTTGGCCGCCAGGGTGGGGGCTGGTTTTGGAGCATAGCTGCAATATAGGCCATCTGCAACAAAAGCGGCAGCGGTGAGACAGGTTTCGGTTCCCAGTACAGTCCTGTTTACAGGCTAAAAAGGCAACATCAAAGTGTGAGTCAAAGCTGAAGGAAGGACATAGGCATTGAAAAGAGGCCTGGAGATTAAGGATTATAGTCAAGCCACTTGAATTACGTGGCAGGGGAGGCTCAAATTATGCGGCGGATGTGAGTAAATTATGCATCCCGAAAGGGAACATTATGCAGCATAACACGGCACATTTTGTGATAGTATTACTTCATTATTTTGACGTTTTTACACTTGTTTATTCTGTCTGGGTATTGGTAGCACCTCATTAGTACCAGTTTAACACCTAAATATAAGCAATTAGCAACTGAAAGGTGACCAGTTAACCTTTGCAAAGGGCCTTTCACTGCGCACAAACATGTAACTACGTTTTAATAACTTTTGAACATTTGAGCTAGAAACAATTTTTTTGTTAAAATCTGCAGATTATGCAATGGGAGATGGATTATGTGGCAAATGCAGGCAATCTATAATTATGCGACTGTAGTGTCGTCCTGCCTGACCTCTGTATGGGACAGGACAGGCGGCAGGAAAAGGAAGTGAGTCATAGGGAGGAGTTTAGTCTGTAAGCCAGTGTGAGGCTGGCAGGGAATAAAGCAAGACGTATACTTCCTACCTCTGCCTCGGTGTGTTAATTTGCAAGGAGCGCAAGCGCTGCGACAATGGCGACGAGGGTGGGATGGTTCTAAACCCCACAAGCAGCTCGCTCAGCCACCCAACGTGGCCGACCACCGAATCCTGCGGCAGAGAGGAAACCCGCCGAAGGCCGAGAAACACTCGACTGCAGCCGGTGAGAAGTGCTCGCCGATACAGCCCTGGGAGGAGAGGCGCGAAGAATCCAGAGCGCGGGTGCTCAGAAAACACCCCAGACACCCGACTGCCGCACTAGGAGGTAGGCGCGTATGCCAGAGCGCGACCTCCGCGTGTGCCAGAAGTGAGCAGCCGAGCGTGGAGCGCTGGAGAGCAGCACCCGATTCCAGGCGCGAGCAAGGAGAGAAGAACCAGAACGGGACACAGCGTGAGGAGCGCCGGTGAGTTCAAACCCGACCGCTCCCTTCACGTGTGCTGTCTGCCGGGTCCTGGGACAGAGACACGAGGTCTACTGTCCCGCGCGGCGGCCATTTTAAAGTCAGGCGCCGCCTCTTAACAGACCCACACGCTCTCCCTGGCGGCCATCTTAAAGTCAGGCGCTTTTACTAAAGAGACATTACCAGTCCACAGAGGCGCCTGAGGAACAACATTGCTCCATAAGAGAATATGAGATAATACATGAACATTGCGTGCAACTCATAAGCACCGGATAAACGTTTCTACAGGGCGCAGATGTCCAATCCGGGCCCCGACCGCTCATCAGACACTGCCACCGCAGCATCGAGTGCATCAAGCACAGCAAGCTCAGGAAGCCCAGCTCCCAGCACCAGAGGCCCTGCTCCCACTGCACCGGCAATGGCGAACAACCCAGTGGGTGCCTCCTTCATGCGCCAACCTCAGCCTCTACCGCTGACGCCAGGCAACACCATGGGCCCCTCGTGGAAAACATGGAGTGAAGACTTCGAGGACTATATGGTCGGATCCCTAGTACAAGACGATAAGCAGAAACTTGTGGCTCTGAGGAATCTGATTGGTCCGGACATTGCACAAATCATCAAAGAGCTACCCAATGCTGCAACAGCCACCTATGATGAAACCAAAGCTGCACTCGACAGGCGCTTCCTCCACAAACGCAATGTGGATTATGAGCGACACACGTTCAACCTCGCCACGCAGGAGAAAGACGAATGTATGAGTGATTTCATCATGCGCATACGGAGACTCGCACGATACTGCGACTTTGATAACTTCAAAACGGAAGATGCCCTGAGGCTTCGCATCATTGACGGCTGCTCGTCTGAAGCCCTGCGCCGGAGGCTCCTAAAGAAACCATACACATTAGAGGAAATCGAGGAACTGACA
Organism: Lissotriton helveticus; assembly: GCF_964261635.1. Lineage (NCBI taxonomy): Eukaryota > Metazoa > Chordata > Amphibia > Caudata > Salamandridae > Lissotriton > Lissotriton helveticus. The sequence goes on from NC_136072.1 coordinate 789,624,963, forward strand.
AGAATCAATGACCAGGCAGAGGACTATGCGAAGCGGATGGGGACGCAGAAACCATCGGATCACAAAGACCACGCCTTGCGCATTCGCGCACACCAGTCTTCCAAGTCCGTCAAGCCCACCTCCAAGTCCTACAGGTCTCAACCGTCACGTCGAAGCTCGCGACACGCAAGACCCTCAAAAGCATCGCCCACCTGCTACAGGTGCGGTCAGGACTACCCACACTCAGGACAGTGCCCAGCCATCGGGCAACGATGCCACCGCTGTGGAAGAGACAATCACTTCGAGGTCGCATGCCAAGCCAAGCAACCTAGTCACCGGTCATCGACCAAGGGGCATGAGTCACGCCATCATGCCCGAGCCATAAAAGACAAAGGACACAGGTCCTCCAGCTCATCCGACTCTAGTGTCCAGTCAGCATACTCACAACAGTCAAGAGGTCGTTCCGGAAGCAGCCATCGCTCTAGACGCCATGTGACGGACTCCCATCGGTCCCGCAGAAACACGTCCAGTGAGTCACCATCGCGCACCCTCACGTCACAAGACAGTGATGAATACCTATGCAGGGTAACTACGCTGGAACGTGACGAGTACATATGCATGGTCGCTGATCCAGATCGTCTGAAGCGATATCCAAAGCTCGACATCCTGATAGGCGACCATCCAGCCAAATTCGTCCTGGACTCTGGAGCTTCTTTAAACTACATCTGTGCGCTAGAACACCAATCCATGAAACACAAGCCTAAACTGGAACCTGCTGCTGTCCGTGTCTTCACATGGATGTCACGCAAACCACTGCCTTGTCTAGGCCGCTTCCGTACCACTCTCACATTCAAAGACCGGACAATTGATGCCTACATTCATGTTGTGGAGGGACCAGATCTAGCGGATTGTCTCCTCAGTCTCCCCACAGCAGAAAGACTCAAACTAGTAGAACTCCTCTACATGACGGAGGACACTCCTGACATCGTTGCCAAATTTCCCAACTTATTCAAAGGGCTCGGGAAACTCAATCATTTCAAAGTAAAGCTCCACATCAATGAGAACGTGACACCGATTGCCCAACACCATAGGAAGGTGCCATTCCATCTGCAAAAGGCCGTTGATGATGAGCTCCAAGATCTCCTTCGCACAGACATCATTGAACGTACGACGGGTCCCACTCCGTGGGTATCGCCAGTTGTAGTAGTTCCGAAACGAGGAGAAGACAACAAGGTCAGGCTGTGCGTTGACATGCGCGCGCTCAACACTGCCATCGAGCGGGAACGCCATCCTGGGCCACATATCAGTGACATGATTACCAAGCTGAATGGTGCCACAGTATTCTCCAAGCTCGACCTTAATAAAGGCTATCACCAGCTGGAGCTCCATGACAAATCGAGGTATATCACAACTTTCACCACTCACCAAGGCCTGTTTCGTTACAAACGCCTGAACTTTGGCATCTCTTCGGCTGCCGAGATATTCCAGGAAGCCATCAGACGTGTCATCCAAGGCATCCCTAATGCCTTCAACTACAGTGACGACCTGCTGGTGTTTGGGAAGGACAGAACAGAACACGACACGGCCCTGGACAGGGTCTGCCATGCGCTGATGTCGGCAAATCTCACACTCAACGCGAGCAAGTGTGAATTCCACAAAGACACCCTAAAGTTCTACGGACACATTTTCTCAAAGGAGGGCATGAGACCAGACCATGAGAAAGTGGCAGCCCTGGCCGACACTCAGAAACCCCGTGATGTCACTGACCTCCGCTCGTTCCTTGGCATGGCAAGCTACTGCGCGAGGTACATCCGCGACTACGCCACGATCAGCTACCCCTTGCGAGAACTCACCCGCCAAGGTCAGCCTTTCGACTGGACGGAAGCGTGTCAACATGCTTTCTCTATCATCAAACATGCCGTGGGGTCTGCCATCAATCTGGCGTACTTCGACACGAAAAAGAAAACTGAAATCACTGTGGATGCCAGTCCTGTGGGCCTGGGTGCCATTTTGGCCCAATACCGAGAGGACTCAGATCAGCGTCACATCATCGCCTACGCTAGTCGCAGTCTGACTGATACAGAAAAAGCATACTCCCAGCCGGAGAAGGAAAGCCTGGCCGTGGTATGGGCCTGCGAACACTTCCACCTATTCGTGTATGGCAAACATTTCACGATCATCACGGACCATCAGGCACTCATTACCATCTTTGGCAACCCCAATGCGAAAATGCCACCACGCATTGAACGGTGGGGCCTACGCCTCCAAGACTACGTCTTCTCCATCATCCATAAGCCTGGGAAAGCTGAAAACCCAGCTGATTTCATGTCACGACACCCACTGGCCGGTGCCAGTTCCGCGCTCTCTGTGGCTGACGAATATCTCCATTTTGTTGTTGACGCTGCGTGCCCTCCCACAGTTCCCCTCGAAGCCATCCAAGAGGCGTCTGCACTCGACCCCCTTGTCCAAGCAGTGATGGCCCGAATCCGCTCCAACTCCTGGAGGGACACGAAGCAGTCTTCCCCCGAGTCTGCTCAACTCCAACAGGACCTGACCGCATTCCAACGAGTGCGTGAAGAACTCTCAATCAGTGACAATGGTCTCCTTTTGAGAGGGGGGAGGATTGTAATTCCCCTCAAATTACGCCAAGGAGTTATCAACTTGGCACATGAAGGACACAGAGGCATCAATGCAACTAAGAAAGCCCTGAGGGAACGTGTTTGGTTCCCCACCCTTGACCACATGGTCGAGACAACTCTGAAGGACTGTGTCACGTGCCAAGTAGTCAGTAAGGAAGAACCACCGGCACCATTACAAATGTCAGAGCTACCAGACGGAGTATGGCAACAGATAGCGGTCGACTTTTTTGGCCCACTACAATCAGGACAGTATATCATTGTTGCCATGGATGAATACTCCCGTTTTCCCTTTGCACAATTGATATCATCAACTCGAGCAACGACAGTAATCCCAGTACTTGATGAGATATTCGCAGCCTGGGGCATCCCACTGCGAGTAAAAACAGACAATGGACCTCCTTTCAACGGTCATGATTTCACGAACTTTGCGACTCACCTCAACTTCAAGCACCAGAAAATTACCCCGCTATGGCCACAGGCCAATGGCATGGTGGAACGTTTTATGGGGACACTGAAAAGAGCAATCCAGCAGGCAGAACTGACCCACCGAGACGTCCAGCAGACACTAAATGAAGTATTGAGAGCTTATCGGAATACGCCGCACAACACTACAGCCCAGTGCCCAGCAACCGTAATGCTAGGAAGGACACCCAGGACAAGACTGCCCATGGTAAACGACGGTCTACAACAACGGACAGTCACCGTTGATCACAACACCCTTGTGGACATTGATCATACCCGGAAACATCAAATGAAAACATATGCCGATCAACGTAGACATGCCAAAGACTCCAACATACAAGAAGGAGACTGGGTAATAGTGCGAAGTGATCAGCGATCCAAAGCGGATAGTCGATACCTCGACATTCCCATGCAGGTCACCAAGAAGAAAGGGACCATGGTCACAGCCAAAGCTGACCACAAACAAGTGACACGAAACATCTCGCACTTCAGGAAATATAATCGACGTGGCGGCCATTATGCCACGCCAAACCCGTTCTCAAGTGACTCGTCCAACCAGAGTGACAACAGTGACCCAAACCATCACAGCCCCATGCGAATGGTGGAAACTACACATCAACACAGCCCTCATAGCCACGGTCCTGTAACAAGACACAGAGAACGACCGCAACGTTTAATCAGGAAGCCTCGACGTTTGGTCGAAGAGATATAGACGGAGTTAGACTCTGCAAAACAGGGGAGATGTAGTGTCGTCCTGCCTGACCTCTGTATGGGACAGGACAGGCGGCAGGAAAAGGAAGTGAGTCATAGGGAGGAGTTTAGTCTGTAAGCCAGTGTGAGGCTGGCAGGGAATAAAGCAAGACGTATACTTCCTACCTCTGCCTCGGTGTGTTAATTTGCAAGGAGCGCAAGCGCTGCGACAGCGACAAACGCCGCAGCCGGTCATTCGCATAATTCCAGTGGCCCTAACTACAGGTGTTTCTTAGTACCAGTCCACGCTGAGAATCATATCCTTTTCAATGCTAGTGGAAATGGATTCTACAATGTAGGCCAATTGGCTGTTAGGCAGATCTCTCAAGTGGGAACAAGACCTTAGAAAGTCTTTAGAAAGTCAATGACTCCGCTTTAGTTCAGACCTCAGAGGAAGGGGGCTGAGTTAACAAATGCTACAAAATGCAGGAGACTCTTCAAGAGAAAATGATGCTAAATAAAGTTATCATACTGGGAATACAACAATGAAATCGGCAGAATCCCCCCCCCTCTTACCTCTAAGGTAAACTCTGTAGAAAGTCCGAACACTTTTCACATTCTAATGAAAAAAATGTCCATCCTTCGCATGGAGGCAAGGAAACAGGACTGTATGTTCGATCTACTGAACTGAACTGACTGTATGTTCAATCTACTGAACTGAACTGAACTGACTGTATGTTGAATCTTCTGAACTGAACTGAACTGACTGTATGTTCAATCTTCTGGTTACTTAATTTGTAAATCTGAAACCTGAAATTATCGAAGTTCTAGTTAGCAAATGTCTTTTTACTGTACTATTGGATACAAGGAAAAACAGCTCGGAGGGACGTCAGTGCACCGGCCAACAGTCTGGACATCAGTTCTCGCATCATTCAAACTTCATATTCTGAGTGGAGTAACACGTGCTCAAGCGCCGAAGTTAGCTCTAGTTTTACTTCCCATATGAGTTTGTTAATGTTTTTTTGACATATTCCAAGACGGGTTTTAATTAAACCTTCAGGTTGGTGGCTTTTTGAATTACAGAAGAGGTCTGGAACTTCTGCCAATTATGTATACAAAATTTACAACTATCTAAAGTCTCTACTCCAGAGATCCATCAATGACTCTAGGAGGGCAGGCCTCAGAGGACTGTACCTGCTGGAGGGAGAGGGCATTGACGGACAGGAACTACTTTGAGTGAAGGCAAATTGCCAAAATAATGGACTGGTCACGCCAACCTCAAGAAAATCAGCACAGAATAACAGACAAAGAACAATCCAGTCACCAAGCCAAAGGAGCAAAACCTGAAACGGGGACCACAGCAACGTTTGAATGCAAAGCCCAGTATGCAGCAGCACACAGACAAAAAGGATGGATATCTATGTCAGAGATGAACCAGCAACATGTTCAGAATGAGCTTAAATTAAGGTTGTATGTGTACATACGACCTAAGGAGGATAGACAATGGCACAACGCCTGAATGGCTGACACCACAACACTGGAAAACACATACACTGATGGAGTGCTTAAAAGTAAAAAAGTAGTTCCCTAAAAGTGTGCAGTGGTAGGACACAAGTCGGCCATTCAAGAGGATGGTAAAGAGGCAATGCTCCAGAGGAGGGACTAACGCAAGATAGAAAAGTAAAGCCCTCAAATAAGAATGAAGAAAATTAGAGGGACAATAAAGTCAACGAATGGTAAGCAATGATTAAACCCACATAAGGTCTATTGCAAACAGACAACTTCTGCTGTTTGGCAGGCTAGAGCTAAAAAGGCAGATGAGAGCAGCTCTCGCACTCTACACAGTGTCTGAAATGGATTAAGGGGTGGGGACTAACATCGAGGATTCCATCAAGGTGTAAACCTTAAACAACAAAAACCCTCAAAGGCATGATGTAAACAATGGCTTCCGACAGCTTCTACAGGTGGCTCATCTACACAGCAAAGCCCCAACTCATCGGAAGGGATTCCACAAATGCAGCTCCTATCTCAATCCCTGAAAAAAGGGTATTACCAGGAAGAGCGGAGGGTAGAGCATGAGGCGACTCAAAAAACCCAGAAGGTGACTGCTCCCATTTTGTCTAACACAAAAACACAAGCCCTTTTACTTGTACACTGTGAACAGTGTTTGGACTGCAGCTCACATTCAGCTGAATTCCTCCCACCACGACCCAAGACATATATAATACGTATCATGGAGACCCAGATAGGTGCAACTGATGGGTACCCCATACGGCAAAAACCTTTTGAAACAGACGTATTCTGATAAACAAAGAATAAAGACACCAGCTTGGTTTCAGTATGTGGACAAATGACACTGTATGCTGAACCTACCTCTCCACAGCACTTTGAAGACAAAACAAATATAATACAAAGAAATAGAAGCTAGCTTGCGACAGAGGGGCCTCCGGTTTCAAGCTGTGGAATAATATATTTCATTAGCATAGGAATAACTTGCATCAACCATGTTTTCTGCTCAAGCTAAGAAATGCCTAAAGGAAGTGTCTGTCTCTGAAGTTTCACGCCTCTTCTTCACTGGCTCTTGATACAAAACAGTGTTGATTAGCTTGTTCAGCCGAAATGTTTAGAATTGGTACTGGTAGCCGTATTTTTATTTTGGCCCTGGTGTAACACTATTCTAAGCGTATTTTAGATGTCTAGACCTGTCCATGACCATGTGACGTGCTGTATCTGCCCTATAACTTGCACTAAGTGTGCCCTTGTTTTAGGCAGAGGACTGATGTCCTGGGTTTAGCACATAAAGTGATGGTGGCAGAATACTGTGTTTGGGAAGGATACATAGTGTGACTAGATCTTTTTATCTGTGTCAGTGGGAATAAGGCCTACTGGCTCCACTTGCATAAAGATCTGCTATTATGTGTATGCCCAGAACCTTGTTCTGGTATCCCGTGTGTATGACAAGTGCTTGTGTAGTGATCGTGACACGTGTGGTGATAAGCTAGTGAGTGAGCCTGAGTAATGGGGCCAATGGGATCCATTATGGATACCTCTGACCTAGCCTATCACAAAATGGACTGTGAGGATATTTCTACCAGATAATGAAAGTGTGTTGCTTGCATTTCTGTGGTGGATGGTAGGGGTGAGGGGCAGGGTTTCGGGCTCTTTTTTGTGAGATAAGGATATTTTTAGGGCGTGCTGCCCTTTTGTCTGTCCCCAGTTGCTCCTCCAGTTGGGATAATGTCAGTCAGAAGAAGAAACCTCACACCTTATTGTGCCTGTGTTGTAGAAGGCCCAGTTCGTAGACAGCCGTAGTGCTACCTGCTATGTGAGGCGTCAGTTCACTCAAAGGCTGTGTCTGAAGAACAGCCTGAGGATGACAGTTAATAAACAGAATCTCCCTAAAACAGTTCAGAAGATCGAGACAGTGGATCCACACACCTTGTCTGGAAAATATGTATAAAAGTGGAACCCAAACCACCCCACTTTATTCCAATTCTGGTTGATGATAAGGCCTTAGAGCGTTGTGAGGAGTTAGCTAGTTTTTTTCCCACTAAAGTTCATAACATCTACTCTAGTTTTCAGGAAAAGTGTTTAGATACAAATATTTTATTGGCTCCACCACAAGCTATGTTGGAAGAATTTCCTCCGCTTACCCTGTCTCTACTGCAGGATCTTTTGAAGCGACTGAAATCAGGATCTCCTGCAGACCCTGCCCTCAGCCATTCTGAATTCGGTCTCAGAGATAATTTGTCCAGTTATGCAGGACGTAATAACCGCTTCTCTTTTAATAGGCCAGGTTCCCTGTCTTTGGAAACAGGCAAGAGTTGGGGCCCTCCTAAAAAAGAGCAATGTAGACGCGGAGAATTGGGCTAGTTATCGCCCCATCTCTTTACTGCCAGGAATTAGTAAATTAGCAGAAAAATATGTGAATTCCTTATTGACCGCTCATCTTGAGGAAAATGACTACCTTCGCCCTACTCAGACTGGCTTTAGGCGTCATCAGGGCACAGAGACCGCCCTTCTTGCCGTGGTTGAAGAATCAAGAAAGATCTTGGACAATGGAGGCTGTGCTGCTATTGTTTTATTAGACGTCAGCGTAGCCTTCGATACCGTGAACCATCATATCCTGATTCAAAGACTCAGGGAGGTGGGAGTTGCACTGCCTTAAAATGGCTACAGTCTTTGACTGACAGTGATTTTTTGCTGTCTTCGAAGAAGGAGCCATTTGAAGCAAAGACCTTTGCAGTATGGAGTTCCCCAGGGATCGTCACTGAGTCCTACCATGTTTAACATCTACATGAGGCCTTTGGCAGAGGTGGTACTTCCCTGGGGAATCCATGCTGTTACTTATGCTGATGACACCTAATTGGTGGTGTCTCTCAGTCAGCAAGATAAATCTGAGCCGGGTTTAGCTGTCTGCCTTGCAAAGGTATCTAAATGGATGGACCTGTCCATTCTTAAGTTAAATGGGGCCAAGACAGAAATTATAATCTTTTGTCCATGCATCCCCCAACAATTTAGATCTCATGTGGCCCAGCTGTCTTGGTTCTCCACCTGCCCCAAAGAAACAAATTAAAAGTCTGGGTGTTTGGTTGGATTGCAGCCTGAATCTTATTGCGCAAGCATGTAAAGTTGCTGGGTCCTGCTATGGTCTTCTTAGGCGGATACATAAGATCCTTCCTCTGCTCCCATTTGATGCCAGGCGGATGTTGGTTCAAGCCCTCATTTTGTCTCGGCTGGACTACACGAATGCAAGCTACTTGGGTGCGCCACAGGGAACTATTAAGAGATTACAGATTGCCCAGAATTTCGCGGCTCGTCTTTTTTTTGAACATCCCTAAACGTAATTCTGTTAAGTTGGCGCTTGGTCGGTTGCATTGGCTTCCTGTTCAAGAAAGAATCCGGTTCAAGGCCATGTGTATTGTCCACAAGTCCATCTCTGGAATCGGTCCCTCTTTGATTCAGCCCATGGTGCAACTATATCGCACCAAGAGGACATTAAGATTCAATAATAAACGACTGCTAGCAGTCGCTAGGATCAAACGGGCACGGACTGGAGGCTGGCGGTTTCCTATAATGCAGTCAAATCTTAGAACCAGCTCTCTGATTTCATTTGTCTTGAATCAGACCATCTTAGATTCAGGAAGCAGCTCAAGACTTTTCTCTTTCCATGATCAGTGGTGATTGATTGGTGTCACAGGAAGCGCTGGGATGCCCTTGGGTAGCCATGCGCTACACAAGTGCGTATTCATTCATTCATTTATCCATTCATTCATTCATACATTCATTCATTCATTCATTCATGTGTTCAGTTGGGCCTGTACCTACTTCCAGCCTGAGTGGGGCTGCAACTGCCATCACCACCATTGTCCTATTCGCCAATTGTATTGGCCCCGTTGGGGCAGCAGCACCACAATTACTACCAGATCTGTGCTTGTGCCAAAGCCACTGTCACAGCATTGGAAGACTGAACTGTGTGGACACAGTCAGGTGTAGCATGTGCCTGGCTTATCCCGTGGACTTTTGAACTTCCTGCTTACCACCGCCTCCCACATCAGATGCACAGAGGGACACTCTGGTTAACACATTTGAGCCTACCAGCTCCTGAAAGGCAGGCAGTCACATAGATAACATACAAGTAAGCAGAGGCAGTATCTTAGATGAACTAGACCATGCATTCCCCTAAAGGCTTAAGGGACAAGTGATATTTTACAACAACTTGATCCCAAGGTTTCCCTCCAGGCAAAGATTGTTTTGAAACCGTCTAAGCTACCATGAAAAGCCCAGTTCCGGATGAACTTTTCCATGCTAGCTATCACTACAACTGTACAGCAAAGGCATAACAACAGACACAGAAGGTTAAAATAGTTATACCCTATCCTTAAAAAACTTGTCAGGCCCGCTTCCAGCAAGCCCCCAAATTCCACTGCAGCCAGAATAATAATAATAATAATAATAATAATAATAATCCAGATTTGTAAAGCGCAGAATCACCCGTAAGGGTCTCTAGGCGCTGGGGGCCGTCGGGAAGATTAAACAAGCTATTGCCCAGAGTCACATGGTGCTGGGCTAATCTGCCACCAGTGCCGAGGATCGAACCGTGATGCCCAGATTCCGGAGTCCGTCGCCCTTGCCGCGGTGCCACACCTCTTCCAGAAAAGTGTTCCAGACCGATGTAGCCTCCATAATCCCTTCCAAACAAGAAGAGAGAGAAGGACTCTACACAGCAAGGTCTGTACAGAATCATCCTTCAAATTCTGGAAAAGAGGTTCTCTGCAACACAGGTGGGAATCTCCACAGCAAGGTCCAGTGGGACAATCCCCCCCCCCCCCGATTCTTTAAACAGGGTTCTGGCAAAAAGGTATTAGGGGAGGGGGATGAGGCATTGACCCTACACATTAAGGTCTGACACCCTATTTGTTTGCCTATTGTTTACTTGAAACAGCAATTCTGATAGGGACTCTAAGCGTGTCCAAGCCTGGAGTTATCACGCCCCTAAACTCAGCAGACAATAATTCTGCAACCCAGACATTGGACCTGTCAGACACTGTATGGGCTGAGGGCTGCAGACCAGCCCAGTCAGTCACCACCCGACCCCTGCAGCTGCGCCACCCGCACCCCACCCACACCGGTCCTCCCACTGACACTTTCTGCCAGCTCGGAGCAGCAGGAAGAATAGGGTGTTGGGGGACAGCAGAGCGGAGGGAGGTCTGTCCCCCGGGGGTATTGGGAAAAGGCTGGGCTTGCTTTGGCTACATTCAGTAGAGAATGTAGCCCAAGGGTGTATAGTCCGACATTTTGGGGCTGCCCTCCACCATTTTGTTGGTAGGTGGTTTATAGGCAATCTATAGGAAAGCTGGTTGTGGCAGGTGCATAGGGGCTGTTTTCTTGTATTGGTTGTCGCTTGACACAGGTGCAGAGTTAGGCGTTAGGCCCACAAGGTTGCAGGCCTTCACTTAGGGTTAATTTGATTAAGAAAGGATAAGCAGGCAGAAATTGAGGGCCTCAACAAATCCACACTGGAAGTCCTGGAGTTAAACTGTTACATCCCAAGAATAGCAAGTTGAGCATAGGTTAATTAGTCACTTTATATAAGGGGGAGTTTAAAAGGAAAAGAGCAGACATGTAAATAGGTCATATGTCAAATTTTATAGGTTATGTATATTGGGGAGGGAGAGGTTATGGGTGGGGGTTAGGAAAGGTAGGTGATTAGATGTATAATGAGGATTTAGTTTTGTATGGCTTTAGGCCAAGGAAGTTTTATGTGATGCACACCTGTTTCAATAAAGCCGCTTTTTTTCACACATAACAAGACTCAGTGGAATGTAAGTGCCTCCCCCTTTTTATCCAAAATGGCAGCGGTTTTCTCTCCAGAAGGCAAAATGCATGTTAAAAGGCTCAATATCGCTGGGTCCATACTGTAAATCCCCATTATGGGAGATATCTTGTAATCAGCGGATTTTGTTGTGGGAATAGCACCTGAAATCTGGAATATCCACTCACCTGTAACCCTGTATTAATATCAGCTGGGCGCGTAATGAGGTCCAGTGTGTCGTTAGGAGTCGGAGGCCAGATTCACAGAGACATTTTTACATATACATTTTACTCACCCTTGCAAACTGCTGTATTTCCCATTGCAAGGGATTTCCAGAAAAGAACTTTGCATTCTGGAATCCTCCAACTCATGCATACTGTTACTCCACGACTGGGCAGTAAATCCCACACAGGTGTTGGGAGCGGATTTTTCAAGACGTAGTTCACCTTCTGTAATTAGCCACCAACATGAAAGTTTACAACACCTTTTCCACTGTGGAAGTGGTTGTAAATTTACTCCAGCCAAGGGCAGGAGTAAATCTCTTTTCTGCGTGAGAATGATGGCTTAATGTAGGAGACAGGATCACTCTCGATAAAGAAATAATTTCCTGTGAAGATTTAAAAAAGAAAGAAAAGAAAATGTGCTATTGATCAGGTTGCTGGAATCAAGCTTGGGTAAATGCACACCATGTACAAAGTCAGCAGAATTTCGCTGCAGAGGCATAGCGTGAAGTCACAAAACGTTTCCAGAAATATACTTGGAAAGCCGCTATTGGCGTAGCTTTCCATTCGTTAGCTCAAAAATGTTTGTGAATACCATGAAGTTTTAATAACCAAGCGAGGAGCAACTTGGACCTAGATCAATTGACCAGTGGCTTGCAGATTTTTTTTTATCAGTTACACGCCAGGGCAAAGCATGATCCCACCCTGCTATAATATGATAAATTCAGCCAATTGCACAATTTACTGGCAGATGCATCAACGTAGCCTTTTGCTATTCCTAAATAGCGATTTTTAAGGAATCGCTAATTAGGAATAGCAAAAGCCTATGCATGTAGGAATCGCTATTAAAATAGCGATTCCTAAACATTCTTTAATTGCTAGTCGCAAATTGCTAGTCGCAATTAAGGAATGCTGTGCCACTCATTCCTATGGGCCTACAGGCCCATAGGAATGAATTGGAGATTGCATGAGCAATTTGCGAGTACCAGTAGGTACTCGCAAATTGCTGTTGCAATTTCAAGGGTGCAAGGGTGTCAAAATGACACCCTGTTGCACCCCTGAAATTGACCTCTGCACATATGTTGCACACACACATGCCCTGAGGGCATGTGTGTGCGCAACATGAAACTTTGAAAAATGCACAAAAGTGCTTTTTTCAAAGTTTTAGCAAATTACCATGAAGTTCAACTTCATGGTAATTTGCTACTCCTATTAGCGAATTCGCCATTTTTTTACTTTCATGCATTGCATTTAAGGAATCTTAATTTGGGATTCCTTAAATGCAATCGCAATTTAAGGAATCTCAATTTAGAGATTCCTTAAATTGCGATTTTTGCATTTGGGAAGATGCATCCCAAATGCAAAAATACCAGTCGCAAAGGGGCAGATTCTGAGAATCTGCCCATTTGCGACTGGTATTTACTTTGATGCATATGCCTGTTAATTGCTTTCAATAAGGACTTAGGGCCATATGTATCATGCAAATTCGCATTCGCAAAGGCCGAAATTCGCAGAGTTTCGGCCTTTGCGAATGCGAATTTGCTAAATGGAATGTATTAAGCAAAACTGGTGCAAAAGAAGGAATCGCAAAATTTGCGATTCCTTATTTTGCAATTGCATTTAAGGAATCGCAAATTTTTCAATTCCTTAAATGCAATGTATTTAGCAAAATGCCCTTAAGGAATCGCAAATTACTACCAACTTCTAGTTGGTGGTAAGTTGCAAATTCCTTGAAAAATGCACATTTTTGCATTTTTCAAAGTGCCATGTGGCGCACATACATGCCCTTAGGCATGCATATTTCAGGGGTGCAACAGGGCGTCCTCGCAAATTGAGAATAACTTCCCATTCATTCCTATGGGCCTCCTGGCCCATAGAAATGAATGGGAAAGTGTTCCTTAATTGCGATTCGCAATTTGCTAATCGCATTTAAGGAATTCTAAGAAATCGCAAAAAAAAATCGATTTTGTACATACATACCCATTTGCAATTCTCAAATAGTGATTTCTTAAAAATCGCTATTTGGGAATCGCAAATGGGTATCTTGATACATATGGCCCTGATAGAGGTAACAAAACTGATCGCCCCTTAGCATGGCTGGGTCGTAGAGAGGAAGAGGCTAGATTGGTAGGTGGGTACAGCTACAATCAACTCTGTGATTGCGCATGAATTGCTATTTACTATAAGACACTCTTCTCAGGCCGGGGGATCAGTAGCGAAGACGAAATTGAGGCATTCTTGGGTAATCTCCAGATCCTGAGATTGGGTAAAGAATATAAAGATTCTCTTGAGGAGAATCTCTGAATTGATGAAATAACGGAAGTCCAAATGCAAAGCTGGAAGACAACGGGAGCCAATGGTTTCACTTGAATTGAAGGGGATGCTACTGCCAGACCTCCTACACACAGTCATCTCTGTTATATGCAAAAAGGCCAAACCTAGAAGCAAGTGTACCTTGTATAGACCCCTCTCACTGTTAAATACAGAAACCATGAGGTCATGAAGCTAGTTAGAGTCATAACTGTAATACAGGAAAATCAGTCTGGATTTATGTCAGGGCATGCGACTAGGCACAATCTCAGAAGGCTGAATAATTAGTTGGATAAAATCGGACACGTGCGGGATCCACTGGCCATCCAGTCTCTGGAGGCCGTCATGGATTTTGATTCTATCAATTGGACCTATCGCCTACATGCTATGAAAAAAACGGATTTGGGACACATTTTTGTGGCTAGGTGGCCTTGCTGTGTAAATCACCAACGCCGTTGGTGAGAGTCAAAGGGCCAAGTCTGACTTCTTCCCCTGGAGAAAGGCTCCAGGCAGGAGTGCCTGCTCTTGCCCCTGCTGTCCGCCATTCATATAGAGCTGCTGGTGTGCTGGATCAGATGAAGAGTGCATGTGACGGGTATCCCTGAGGTGTGGGTGAACCAAAGAAGATTCTATTATATGCAATGTCCTGCTGCACCTAAAGGACCCAGGGGTGTGGGGTTAATCCTGCTCTCAATTATTCAGGAATTCAAAGGATATGCTGATGAAAATATAAACTGTAGTAAGTAGGTGTTGTACAAAATGAATGAGTGAGAATGAGGAAGTGCTGTACTCTGCAACATTGTAGTAACAGACAAGGGGTTTGGATACCTGGGCATATGTGCTACACTGGATCTTATGAGTTTCCTGGTGGTGAATCTGGAGGTAATCCTACAGTACTTTCAGACGTACAACGATGGTGAATGCTTCTGCTCACCATATTAGGGAGGGCATCAATCTTCAGATGATCACATTACAGAAGCTGTTATATACAATGTAAAATACCCCTTTCGGAATCCCAGACTCTTTCTTTACGTGGCTGGATAAAACATTGTGCACCTTATTGTTGGATGGAGACACATCCATTATAGAGGTTCAGACCCTGTATAGATCACTGCTCAGTGGGGTATTGTGTTCCTAGAAATTCAAGCTTATTATTGAGCCTCTCAACTTCAGGTCATCAATGATTGGGAGTTTGCATATTGGGTACAGCCAGCTACAAGACTAGAGAGATTATTGGAGAAAAATAGCTACCTACACTATATCTACAGGAAAACGAGAAGAAAAGAGCTTCAGGGGGCTAAACAGGTGACACTGGCTTCCTGGGACAAGGCTACGAGAGCTTCGAATGGCAGGGTAGAGAGACCCCATTATAGAGGGTGGAGATGCAGTAAGAAGTGGCCAAGTTGTCAGGTTTCCAAAAATAGGAGTTAATACGCATATCCAAGGTGGCTGACATAGTAAGTAAGGGAGGAGTTAAAACATTCCACAAATTGAAAGAATTTGCATTGTCAAACACGCAGATCTAAAAATACACTGAGCTTAGACACGCCCTTGAGGCGGGATTGGTGGACTGGCAAGAGCTGCCAGAGTTTCTCACTTGAAAATAGAATACTTAAGCAGTGTAGCTGACCTATCAAACTCTCATAGAAAGCACACTGGATAACCTGCCGAGGTTGAGGGCCACCTGGGAGAGAGATGTGGGTCCCTCAGAGGACATTGATTTGGAAGCATCGCTCATGCACCCAAGAGAGGTGCCCATAAAGCCTCCACTCAACATTGGTCATACTACAACAGAGACAGAGTCTACAAAATGGGTAGAGTCAACATCCCACATGTTTAATATGTAATCTAGAAAAAAGGACGTTTATGTACATAGGAGCTGTTCTAAAATACAAGCTTACTAGAGTGACGTAATATTGGGAATGGGGGCTGTCCTGTGCGAGGATACAGCTTGTACCCATCAAATTGTTTTATTGAGAATCTCTAGCGATGTTGATTTAAGAAGAGCCCATTTGATGTATTGCGTGCTGGGGTTTGTTATTGCAAAGAGAAACATTCCTAAAGAATGGGGTAGAACACAGATCCCGGCCAGACAGAAGTGGTTTATATGTGTATGAGAGCGGAAAGAATGGTCTATGTGGGAAGGGGTGTCTGAAGAAATTCAAAAAGTTCTGGGGTTGATGCAGCGTCGGCTCCAGAAATTCTCTGTAAAACCATCACCTCATCCCAGAGAGCTATTCATACATTACTCATCAGTGGGGCCCACAACACTGCGAGTCACTCATACACACATTTACCCTGCTCCAAGGATTGAGTGAAGACCAAAGGAGAGCTGCTGGATTATAGCGGCGTGTCTAAATTAATACTAAGCTTTGTACATTATATACATCTGCAGTTAAGTTCTATTACCATGGTTTTAATTTAAGAAATATTTAAACACACCACCATTATTTGTCAATGGATCTGGTAGTAAAAATTAACTAAAGGACAACAAGACCAGCTTAATTCTCCATTTATTTAATTTTTATTTTAGAGACTAAATCTCCTAGCATGACCTCTTTTTTATTATTTCAAATTTTATAGTCATTTAAACATCAATAGCCTCTAAAAGGAAAGAAGTTAAATTCAAAACATTTATATTTATTAGCGCAATAGTTTAGAAAATAAAGATAAATTCATATTACCAATATTTCAGGACACGGACATCAGCATAAGGACAGAATAGTTCCCAAAGAAAACACCTCTCTTTTCTCACTCGATGTTCACCTCCCATAAGGACTCCGCACCCATTCAAAAGTTAAAGTTCAGAAAAATTTCAAAGTCCTTGCGCCATAGAAAAAGGAATTAGCAGTCCGGCAGCATGTCGGGGTGCAAAGATAAAATCGGAAAGCAAGCTTGTTTCATACTTCAAATCGTCCTCTTTTATAGTCTTTTTCACTAACTTATCTATCTAAAAGTTGTAACTTTTGGGGTCTTAGGCTGTTCTGATTGGTCAAATCGAGGGGTGGATGAGCATAACCTCATCACCTTATTGTTCACATTTCCGCCAAGTCATCATTATGTTTGAAAAAATAAAGTCTCCATTCTCCTTAGTGGTGTTCTTCCGCTTTTGTCCTTTAAGCGGATATTCGGGATGATTTTCCCATGTTCACAATGCTGACATTCAAATTTGTTGGCACTCGTTCGGGTAGCCAGGCCACACTGTCCTTGACCCATTCTGCACAGGCACAGGCTGCTCGTGCTCTTCTCGAGTTCAGTCACGCATGAGTACTTCATCACAAACTTGGAGTCGCAGACAGCGTCCATTTTAAAATAGGCCGCATAGGCCATAATGGGAACTATTATAGAAACAAACACAAATAAACATTAATTTTCTAAATATAACCCTTCTGTTTACCTCCCCCTATTCTAAGGTAACCCAATTAGTTATTACCTAGCAATTCAGCAACACATAAGCATGGTTTGCTCACCATTCACCATAATTTATGCCACAATTAGACAGACATAAAGCATATCCATGCAAATTTTGGTTAGATTATGACAAATGCGCACAAATTAAACAAGACAACTTCACTTAATTAGTAGATTATGGTTTCCAACATAAGCTAATTAGTATCCCATGTGTGTTTGTGTGTGTGCATTCTATTCTATGTTGGTTAATTTCAAAACCACACGATTAATTTATGTTACTGTTATAGGGAAGTAACTTCCCGAGTGGTATATAAAAGTTTTTGTTTCCAACCTCTCTCCATCAGGGTAAATGGCAACCATACTATGGTATCTATGAGGATGAAGAACCATCCACGGAAAGCAAAAACATTACTTCGATGCCCAGCACTGAACAAGAGAGAGTATTGAGCTGGCTGGGTAGGAGGACACTATGAATACAGAATTTGTGTATCTCTATGATGACCTCATATATGTGCTCGCTGTGCATTTTTCTGAAGTGATTTGCATTTTTATAGCCTTAACCACCATTGTTATAGCATTGTAGTGTATTGTCTACCTGGACACACTTTGTGTGCCTCTGGAAAGGCCATTGATTGGACTGAAGGAAGCATCGTTTCATAGTGTCTTTTGTTTAGATGGTATTTGTGTGTGGTTAGTAGAGAATCTGTACACGGTTTACCTCTGAAATAATTTTGGTTAGTTAATGTGGCAATAAATTTAGTTTGAAGATATTTGTGTTGTTTTATGTCTATAGGTGATTGTGCATAGGGACTTTCTGTTTATCTGTCGATTGGTGGGATCAGTTATCCTTTGCATAGCTAGACCATAGCGCCTTTTGAACAAGAATCACAAGCCAGACCGTTGTCTACTCTTATGGTGCTATGGTGCTACCTTGTGTTTTTGAGCGTTTGTTATGTTTGAGTGTTTCTAGGTAGCTTGTAAACTATAGTTATCCTAACTGGATTTCAAATCTTTTCCCATAAGGGCTGAAACATATACGAAAATGTTAAAGGTAGTAGGATTATATTATTTGCAAATGCTGTTCAGGAAACTGCAATGCACAAACTAGCAATTGTTACCAGTATTACGTTTTACCCTCTATTTTCTCCCTGCATCTTGTCACTTTTTCGATCACAACATGACTTGTCTCTGTAAGTATCAAGGGGCAATATGATACTTTGTGCTCAAGAAGAACATATATAGGTGTGTCTATTCACAAATGTACATATACTTACTACTACACCGAAGCGTAACTTTACACTTTGTGTTATTCACCATTTCCAAGTGCAGCTTTAGACCTAGGTATAGACTTACATGCATCACCGTCTCAAATCAGGGGGTAAATCCTCCTACAACAGGATTTACAAGTGTAAAGTGTCTACTAGTAAATTTGCATACATGGGTGACGAACTCCAACAGCGAGGCAGAGATCTCCCTATGGGAATGTATAGGGAAATGTATTAAAGTGTATCATTCTTTAAAATAAATAAACTATTTTAATGTATTATAATAATGTTTTAAAACTCCCATCTCACTAACATTTTAGTTTTTATTCACTTTGTAGTAAATGTTGTTATATATTGAATCACTTTAAATTATTTTTATTTTTAATAAAAGTTTAATGTTTAATTATGTGAATTCATTTTTAAAATATTCAGTATGAATTATTATTTATAAAACACACATATACATATTTATCTTTATATATATATGCATATATATATATTTTTTTCAATGAAAACACAAAGGTTAAGTTGGAGTTATACATAAGCACGGTAGTAAGATATAATTTACGTTGTCTCACACCGCTGTCTGTTTAATAGCATTTTAAACTGAAAAAAGCACTGATTTTCATCAGTTATACGTAACTGACCTAAATATAACATGAACACATATATGTATGTGTGTGTATATATATATATATATATATATATATGGCAGCTTCAATCGTTCTCCCCTTCGCTCACAGACGATAACGCACTCACGGGGGTAAATGCAACGGGTGTTTAATTCAGCTACGGACAGACGGACAGACAAACAGACGCGTTTCGGACCAGGTGTCCTTCGTCAGTGTTTACATCCCAGTGCTTTCCTTGCACAATATATACAAACATCACTTCCTGTTAACGTAATGAAAGCAAAAAAGGACATTCCTCAAACAACAAATGTGGCGGCCATTTCTTAATGTTACAATTTGTTTAAGAAGTGCCTCAAACAGATTAATTCTGTGTTCTTGTCGGTGTGTCAAAACAAAATCTTGCCGTGTATCGGCCTTTCACCGACAATTTTAAACCACAATTATCGGTGATCATCATTCTACTCAAATCGATGCTTTGAGTTGTTACGGCCCATACTGCTTAGATACCTAACAAAAGAGTGTGCAGTTTCGATCAATCACATGGGATTAAATGTTGGTTTTTCATTTAGGTGATTCTAACCCCTAAATGGGAATTATATCCCTGTCGGTGAGAAGTAAGATGATCTTGCCGTGTATCGGCACCTCACCGACTAATGTGATGATAGTGGAAACTGCCACATTTTACCCTTTACACCCAAAACACCTTAAAGAACAAAATCAAATTCATAATCATAAACCTCTTAACTCGTATATATTGATCCATAATGGACCTCCAACTAGGGGTAATTGCAGACTACTCGTCAGTTATATCCGAGAGCGTCACTTCAGCCATATTATGAAAAGGGCTAATAATATGGAAAGGTGAGATGGAAGTACAAGAGAGGATAGAGTTTGATTTTGCAAAAATAGAAAAGGTGAAAAATGAGATCAAAGGGGAGAGAGGGATAAGTGGGAGAGAAAACGGAAAAAGGAAACAGAAAAAGGAAAAAGGAAAAAGATGAAAGAGAATATACACATAGGGATAGAGAGCGAGTAAGAGACACAGATCATTTATATACACATCTAATCATATACAGTTCCAAGGCTCATTTTTGAGATAAGTTCAAACTGCTGACAGATTCCAACGGTCGAGTCCCATTCCTGTTGATCACATCCATACGACATTACATGTTCAAAAACCAATGAAGTTATTATACAATTGCCTTATCTTCCCAAATGTACAGTCAGTTCTTCACCCATGTTCAGCCCGCCAGGCTGTTTTGTCTGTAAATCTATTATGTAGCGTGACTCCAGTCTGCGGAGACATAGAAGTCTATCTCCCCCTCTCGGGTTGGGTGACACATGGTCTAGGCCAAAGTATTGGAGTAACTGGCGGTTACTGTTGTGTTCCTGCGCGAAGTGCCGTGCTACGGGGTAGGATGCATCCTTGTTCATAATGGCCCGTTGATGTTCAAGCACTCGCATCTTAACGTTGTTGATTGTGCTTCCCACGTATTTGAGGCCGCAGGGACAAATCAAGCAGTATACCACATAAGATGTTGTGCATGTGATAAACTTCTTGATTTTCTTGGGTTGGGCTAGACCTGGAATCTGATAAGAGAGGACCCTTTTACTGTTCTCACATGCTCGGCACTTCCCACATGGGAAGAAGCCTGCCATGTCCTTAACCGTACTCCGTGCTGGAGTTTTGTTCGTGGCTAAATGGCTATAGACAATCATGTCTTTTAGTGATCTAGATTTGCGGAAAGTAATCAGGGGTCTCGCAGGTACATCACATCCAATAACAGGATCTGTACGCAGAATATGCCAGCTTTTTGTAATCATGCCTCTAAGAGCATTGGCTGCCTCTGAATAGGTAGTGATCATCCTGAATTTATTGTTTATTTCAGTTTCATCCTTCCTTTTCTGATCACAGTCTAGTAGTTATCTTCTAGGGATTCTGGCTACTTTTTCAAAGGTTCTATTCAAAAGTTCATGATCATACCCTCTCAGCAGAAACCTCTGTATGCTTTCATTGGCAGCTGACATAAAGTCGATATCACGTGAGCAATTCCTGCGTAATCTAAGTAGCTCACCATATGGTATACTCCGTATAAGACTAGGAGGGTGGCTGCTCTCGGCGTGAAGAATACTATTTCCTGCAGTAGATTTCCTATAAAGGGCAGTCTGTAGCTTATCATCACTCACAAATACTTTGAGATCTAGGTAATGTACCTGTTCCCTGTTGATATCCGCTGTAAATTTCAGATGTAAGTCATTGTTGTTAAGGTCCATAATGAAGTCACTGGCATCAGTGGAGGAGCCCCGCCACACTACGAACAAGTCGTCAATGTAACGACACCATTCCACAATATATCCTGCCCACTTTGCATTGTGCCCGACAAGGGCCACCTGCTCCTCCCACCAGCCCACGAAAAGGTTCGCGTAGCTGGGGGCGAAGCAGGTTCCCATCGCCGTCCCTGAGGTCTGTTTGTATAGTATGTCCTGAAATAGGAAGATATTATTCCGTAAACAGAATTCCAACATCTCCGTTAACATTAAACCATGTTCTTGATATTTGGCCGGTCTCTTGTCCAAGAAGTATTTTACGGCCTCAACTCCTCTATCGTGCTGTATGCACGTATAAAGGCTCGTGATGTCTAGGGTGATGAGCAGGTAAGAGGAATCCCATGTTATACGTTCGATCTTTTCAATGAAATGTTTGGTGTCTCTTACATACGACTTTAATTCCACTACAAATTTTGCCAGGAATGAGTCGATATAGATCGATAGATTTTCAGTTAGTCCTCCCTTGGACGAGACAATAGGTCTCCCGGGGGGGTTGACCAGGTCTTTGTGAACCTTCGGGAGTTGGTAAAAGGTTGGTATGGATGGTTCAGGATTCCGTAGAAACATGAACTCGTTCATGTCCAGCATTGATTTATTTCTCCATCTGATCAGCAGGTCATGGTATGATCGTCTGCTTTGTTCGTATTCCCCAGTTTTAGCGACAACGTAATTGCAACGATCTTCTAATTGTCGCAAGGATTCCTGGCAATATTGCTCTCTGGTCAACAAAACAATGTTCCCTCCCTTATCGGAAGGTTTTACGACAATTTTGTTGTTCTTTTGTAAGTTCTGCAGAACTGTTGTTTGTTCTTTAGTTAGATTCTTATTGTTTTTGTTGATTCTTATCTTTATGTTTGTCGGTGCTGGTTCTATATTTGATAAGATCCTGTACGACAGCATCTGAGAAGGAATCTATTACATCATAGGGCATTTGGGGATTAAATTGCGAGGGTGCCCGGAAATTTGTTGGTAATGATTCCTGTTGTATAGCAGCCGAGTACCCCTGAGTTTGCGTTTGTTCCGCTCTTAAGTCTTTCAACGTCTGAACAGCAATTAAATCTGTGACGGTCAGTGCGTCAGTGGGTTGCGTAGGCGTCTTTTTCTTTGTTTTACGAGAATCCATAATATTAGGCTTCATTTTATGGAATTTGTGTAGTTTCATTTTTCTCGTAAGTTTAAAAAGATCTATCCTCGTTTGAGTGCATTCCAACTTGTCTCTGGGGCAAAAGGTGAGGCCTAATTGTAAGGTCTTTTCTTCGACTTCTGTTAAATTTTGATCCGTTAGGTTGATGATGGTCAAGTTATCACTCGGATCTACCATCTGTTGTTCCTTTTCCGGGTATTGTAGCTCGACCCCTTGCCTTTGCCTCTTCCTCTTGCCCTGCCAGCCCCCTCGTCGGGTTTGTCGTCGTCCTGTGGTATATAAATAAATAATACCGGATCTAGGTTTGACTAGGCATAGCAATAACAGATAGCTCAATAAATAAGAGTCAAGATTCGAGGTAGTAGGAGTTTGCAGGTTTAATACAGCATAAAGGACAGGAACAGGACAACCTGCACAGGAATGGGATGGCAGCGCTGCCGGGGCTAGGATCAGAATCGGCGTAACATTTAATAACAGTGCACAAATATATATACTAAAACACTTACATTACAATGAATTACAGTAGGCGGAGCAGTGGGTGTGGTCAATAGCAGTCGCGAAAGATAAGGGTGAAAATGGGTGTAACAGGGGCGTATACATGGACATGTGATGTAAACGTAACAGAATATGTCATAAATGGGGCGGAAACATGGAGGGGGCTACCTAAGGAGCCGGGACCTCTAACCTAATGGTGCGCGCAAACTGACAATGACGTGTTACTAGGAGAAGCTGGGGGCTATGAACTCTGTGCTAGAAGCAGAGACTGAAGTCTGGAGAGTCAGGGCGACATGTACCTAAACCCTATCTAGTATCTGATGTTTAGAGAACATGTTGATATAAACTAAGAGTCAGGAGGGGAGAGGCTAACGGACTCTAAGACTGGAGCATGCATTATTCTACATGTAGTGCGTGATGAAGCATATTAAATGACCATTAAATGCAGTATTTCTCTTACATGGAGACGTAAAGGCTAGACAATGACGGAAACTATTGATGCGATTCAGTAGCTTAGGAATGCAGAGAAGGAGGGCTGGACTGATGACTAGAATCATAACATACTCTTGGCAGACTCAGAGGCAGAGCCAGGCTGAGCCGGGCACTGTGAGGCAGGAAGTAAGTGAAGGGTCGGGAACACAGGTGGGGGCTGTATCGCTCCTCAGCGAGGGCTCAGGAGACAGGAGCTGAATCTGGTGTCCGGGCCCTTTTGAGGCCTAGAAACGGGGACTTTACAATGAAATAACGTGCACACTGAGAAACGTGGCAACGTGACTTTACATAGGCCTAATACTCGTAGCTTTCACGAGAACTGGAAACTGGCATACTAGTAATGGACACAACTGTAATTGCGTCTTTAATCGAACACGGGGAATACATATGCATATTAATCATGCACACATAACATATGATGGAGGACGCGTAGGGACACAGAACATGGCAAAATTTACTTTTCCACATTCCCTCCTTGTCACTACGTTTCCATCAGGAAACATCAATATTCATGATACCATCTATCATTTCATACAGTATCATTTGCTCGTCTTGAAGTTTCTTGGAACGGGATTTAGGACGGGACTTGGGACTAGGAATACAAGAGGTAGCACAAATGCCGCAAATCGCAGGGCCACATTGTATACAGAGGCAGCAGCTGAATATGATCGCTACTGCAATACCTAGAAAGGACATTACTTTCCATCCCCAGGCGGAAATTATATTCCAGAACCAACCGGACCATGTCCAGGTGCCTGGATCTTGGTGTAACAGATGGGCAATTTTATGGAGTCTGGTTATAGCTGAATAAACAGACGGCGCGTTATTTGGAATGAAAATGCAGCAACTAGATCCGATGACTCTACAGGCCCCGCCCCTATCGGCCAGTATGACGTCAAGGACGAGACGATTCTGGAGCACGACAAATCTCATAGCAGATTGCTCTTCGGTTAAATTACCTAGGGCAGAGGCAGTCTCATTCACTACTGCTTCAAGGGTTCTGGTTAACCTACGGATTAGCTTACTGTTCTGGATAGGTCCTATAAAGAAGAAGAAACCTCTATTGAAATCTGTATATTGTTCTAGAGCAGTTTCAGTATAATCGACAATCGGGGACTCCCTTCTATGTCTAACGTGTACTAGATGTGTGTTTCTATGATAGTCAGATGGGGCTAGGAAAACTGGTGGCAGTAGGAAGGCAATGTAACAGGTTCCCTCCCAATCGAGGGGCAGACGAACATATGCGGTTTGACCACAAATAAAATAAGAATGACGTGAAGCTTTGAAAATAGATTTCCCACTGTCACTATACTTGACAATAGTAGTACAATCACTATGTCCTACATGTACGGAACCATTATTTCGGACACATAATTCGCCTTTAACTGGTAGTACTGACATAGCAGGTAAGTCTGGAGTAGTATCAGACTGAACATTCAGGACCATGAAATTCGAAGAATAATTACCCAAGTTGTAAACTTCATTTTCTAGATCTAACCCTGTTCTGTGGGGAAGACCTTGCTTGTCTGGGAAACATGTACTGTTAAGAAAAGACATATCTGTTGAGGATGACGTTAACGTGGACCATGCTCCACACGAACCATGATGTGAAAATGGATAAGGAAAGAGTGGCAGAACTCCCTTCGGTGTCTGGAAAGGGGGGAGTCGACCACACACCCAACAATTAGTGGCATTGCTGGTCTGGTGTGAATAATGTAACATGCGGACAAAAGAATTATTACGCATAGCAAGACGATATGAGAGTTCATGAGGAGGCAGATCACTAAACGTGTGCTCTACTGTAACATTGGCAGACTTATTTACATGAGAAACTGGAAAATACAAATAAAATGCATAACTGGTGCAGGAAATCATAATGCTGAAATATAGCAGAAAACATAAAATAATAGTGCAACTTCTAGAGTTCTCACTAACTCTCTCTCTGTGGGGGTCTATTTTATACATGTAGGAAACCGGTCTAACCGTTTCACCTAGGGGAGGACTTAGACAATCAAACTGGCTGACTTATTTTACTAGACCTTAACTTTTTCTTATACTCCTGTTGCGGAGTTGTCTCTAACAGGGAAGGGTTCGTAGCAATGTCTTTTGCGGGACAGTCCTTAAGAATAGTACTTTGGCAGTCTTTTAAATGCTCGCAAAATGTTCTTTGAAACTGGCTTCAATCCATAAAATTTTTTGATGTGCGAAAGATGCACCCAGCCTTTTCGTCCCTCCAACTTCACGGCTGTACGGGTGGCCAAGAGGACCTGTCGGGGCTCCTTCCAGCGAGGCTCCAGCGGACTTGAACGATCAAAATTTCGCACTAGGACCATGGATCCAGGAACGATTTCATGCGGTGCCACCTCGGTATTGTCTGGAAATGCGGCAGCAACCTGTGAACGACAAGAGTTGAGGGCAGACATCAAGGAAGCTAGGTAATCTGTCAGCATATTACTTGAAACATCGGTAATACTTCGAGGTCTAGGTGTACCCCACATGTTAGGGGGGCGGCCGAATACGACTTCATACGGGGACAGACCTGATCTGGAATGTGCGACCATGCGCATGTAAAATAAGGCAACTGGCAGAGCTACTAGCCAGTCTACACCTTTCTCTTGACATACTTTTGCAATGCGGATTTTCAAAGTCTGGTTATGTCTCTCTACGAGACCGGCTGCTTCTGGATGGCGTACACAATGAAACTTCCACTGGTACCCTAACAACAGGGAAATATGTTTCATAAGCTCAGATGAGAATGGCTGGCCGTTATCTGAATATACGACTCTTGGGAGTCCGTAGCGGGGGAAGAATTCACGAACCAACTGCTTGGCAGTGGTCGTGGCTGTGTAATCTGGGACTGGATATGCTTCTGTCCACCTGGACAAAGCGCATACCACTACAAGGACATACTTGAAACCTCGACATCGCTCCATCTGAATATAATCCATCTGGAGGACTTCAAAAGGGTGGTCAGGGGGCTGGAATCCACCTTGTTCCACCGGGACACTTTTACCTGGATTAAACTGGCAACATATCATACAGGTACGGACTTTCTGCTTGGCTGCAGCTCGTAAATGCTTGTTGAACCAAATGTTCTGGATACTGTCTAACATAGCTTTTTCTCCTAAATGTGCTGGACTATGTGCGGTATTGATAATGACTTGAACCATAGAGTCGGGGAGAAACCATGTGGCTTTACCCTTCGTTACCCATCCCTGGTCTGTCTGGACCCCTCCTTGTTCGGACCATTTCTTGATTTCTTCGGGAGTAGCATGTAACTGGATATCTATGACATCTTGAGTAGGGTCCTTAACTGTCAAACAGGTAGTCAGATCTGGAGTGTATGTCGGTGTCTTATTAACTGGAATGTCTGGTGTCTGTGCTGTAAGCTTGGCTGTGCGATCTGCTAGATCATTACCTTGAGAAATAATGTCGCTAACTTTCGTATGTGCTTTGCATTTCATGATAGCAATAGATGTCGGTAAGTGTATGGCATCTAACAGAGCTTGAATAAGGAGACCATGCTGAATCTTGAGTCCATGAGAAGTCATGAAACCTCTCTCCTGCCAGAGCACTCCAAAGTCGTGTACAACTCCGAATGCGTAGCGTGAATCTGTGTAAACATTAACTTTCAGGTTCTTAGCGTGTATGCAGGCTTGTGTCAGAGCAACTAGCTCTGCTGCTTGAGCAGACAGGGTGTCAATACGGTGTGTTTCTATAACTTCAGTGTCAGTAGTCACTGCATACGCGGCTACTAGTTCTCCTGCATTTGTTCTCATACATGAACCATCCACATAAAGTGTCAGGTCGGGATCTGGTAATGGAATATCTGTCAGATCTTGTCTTGGCTTAGTCATAATATTAACTACTTCCACACAGTCGTGTGTGGCAGGATTCGAATTAACTGACGGTAACAGTGTAGCAGGATTTAGAACGTTGCAGCGTCTGATTTCTATGTGTGGCTGGAACAGTGTCAGTTCATAACCTGTTAAACGTGCAATTGTCAAGTGCTGAGTCTGTGTTCGGTTTAAAAGAACTTCCACGGAGTGTGGGACTTGTACTGTCAAGGAATGTCCTAATACTATGGAATCACTTTGTCTGATAGCTAGTGCTGTGGCTGCAACTGACTTGAGGCACGCAGGCAGAGCCTGGGCTACTGGATCTAATGTGCTCGAAAAATAAGCACAAGGCTTGTATTGTCCGGCTTGATCTTGTGTGAGAACAGATAATGCTGTACCTTCGCGTTCAGTGACAAAAAGTGTAAAAGGCTTACTGTAGTTCGGTGTAGCTAGAACTGGAGCTTGGCATAGAGCTTTCTTTAACTCATTAAAACTAAGTGTATGTTCAGATGTCCAAGGGAGGACAGTCGATACGGCTGCCTCCTGTGTCGTTAACTGTATCAATGGCTTGGCTAGAAATGCATACTGAGGAATCCATTGTCTGCAATAAGAAGTAAGGCCGATAAAAGCACGTACCTCCTTCTGTGTCTTGGGCTGAGGAAGACTCGCTATTAACTGGATACGGTCTGGTGTCAACTGCCTACCCCACTTGGACAGTAAGTGGCCTAAGTAGATCACTTGCTGGACACAGAATTGAAGCTTAGAAGGGGACACCTTGTGCCCCATCTCGGCTAGGAAATACAAGACTGTAAGGGATGCTCGCTCGCAAGCACGTTCAGAACGGGCTGTGATCAGTAGATCATCGACATACTGGAGCAGGGCAGTGTCAGTTGGCATGTGAATATTGTCTAGTTGTCTCTTAAGTGCTTGACTGTAAATACTAGGACTTTCTGTGAAACCTTGAGGAGCGCGTGTGAACATATAGCTCCTTCCATTTAAACAAAATCCGAAAAGAAACTGGCTGTCTGGATGAATGGGGACACTGAAAAATGCGTTCTTGAGGTCTATGACTGAAAAAAATGAGGCTTCAGAATCAATGGCTGTCAATAGGGAAGAGATATCTGGGACAACTGGGTACTGGGGAATAATACATTTGTTAAGTTCCCGAAGGTCAATCACTAATCGATATACTGGGGGTGCATTTGGATCAGTACGTTTTATGACTGGAATGATCGGAGAATTACATACATTGGAGTCAGTTTCTACAACTACTCCTTGAGCCATGAGCTCGTCAATAATTTTGGATAAGGCTGCTACAGCCTCAGGTGGCAATCTGTACTGTCTGATTCGTGGTAACACTACACCTGGTTTGAGAGTCACACGATGGGGTGTGATTTGCATATAACCAACATCAGTTGGACCTTGCGCCCATAGATGCTGCGGAACATTAGACAATCTCGGATCAAAATCTCGTAATACATAGTGACCCTTGAAGTCACGTAGGAACAATCGTATTCCCTCGGGGGAGCAGCAAATAACTGCACCTAATTCTTTCAGTGTTTTAATGCCTAATAAATTTTCTGGACATGACTTTGTAAGTAACAGATCAGTAGTGCGGGACAACGGACCTACTTCTAGAGTAACCGGCTTAGATATCTCGTTTACAATAGGCTTTCCTGAAAATCCAAGGGAAACATTTCTAGAGCCTGAGAGCGGAGCCCCTGGAACTTCGGCGTGACTAATGGTGGTCCTACTTGCCCCTGTATCAATCAAAAACTTTCTGTCCTTCCCTAATACTTGACTATGAACATAGGGACCCTCTTGATCTACAGGTATCTCGATGAGAGGCAAGCCTACCTCCCTCTCTAGGCTGTTTCATGAATATGGCTGATACTCTGGATACTCGGACTGTGCATACTGGTACATTTGCTGTGTAACATGCTGTGTTGCAGCAATAGGCTGCGGTGCTGTAGCTGTCTGTTGTGCATTCTGTGGCTGAGAAGTCTGTGAAACTTGTTCTTGTCTAGGCGGACGTGGTCTTTCTTTAGTCTTACCGGTAGCTATATTGTGTTTCAGAACTGCACACTCGTTTATAAAATGACCTGGCTGTTTACAATAATTGCAGGTCCCTTTAACGGGAACTGCAGGATGACTGGCTTGATTCGTACCCCTCTTCTGACTGTCTTGTGGAATAGATTGTGCAACCAGCACTTTCATTTTCGTGTCTTTCATACGTTTTCTTTCATGATCTTGTTCTTCTCTGATTCTATTCTGGTGGTATTGGAGCATCTGCAACATCTGGGACGGGGTATTAGCTTGCCAGGTACTTTCGACTTTCAAAACTCGATTCTTAACTTGTGGACTTGAATTCTCGACTAATTTAGTAACAAAAAGATGAGGGTATGACTCGCTACTCGTCTTGAGGCCACTGTTTATACTAAAACATTTCTCGAATCTAGAATAAAAATCACTAGTGTCTTCATCTTGTTTCTGTTTACAGGCTGAGATTGCATCCCAGTCTTCCTTTTTAGTTACTAATAATCTTGGCAAAACTTGTATTAACAGTTCTGGTAATTCTTTACATTTTTCTCCTAGACCGGTACCTGGTACTCGTATCTTATCTTCAGCTTCTAGAACTGCCCAATCGATCTTTTTCTCTCCCACCTCCCAATCTTTTTCCTTGAGTTTTTCATATACCCCTGCGGGCAATAAGACTTTTAACATTTTAATTATATCTGGATACGTGTATTCTCCCATACGGAGCATGTCTTTTAATTCTCGGTGGAACCCTGCTGGATCTTTATCATGACAGGGAATTAACTTTTTCATCTCTAAGAGTTCCATCTTTGTAATCGGGGTGTAAACAAACACTCGTTGCATTTCACCATCTGTTGTCCTGACTGGGTGTACTTCTCGTAACGGATTCTGTCTGTCTATGTAAAAGGGTTTACTTTCTGGAGGTGAGACATGAACAAAATGCGGGTTCAAAAACGTTCCATATTTGTGGCGCTGTTCTAGAATGACACTAATTAAATCGGTACCTAAACCTTTCCATTTATACTGGAGTAACTCGTTCAGGACATCATGTAACGGACCTGGATCAGAATGTTGACCCTCATACAAAGTAATGAGGTGCTGAATCATATACATACCCACCAGTCGTTGCTCGGCTGGGGGCAATTTCAGAAACATTTGTGCCACTATTTCGTCTGGAAAAGTGGTAGAATCAGTAATCCATCGGATTGCTGATCGAGCTAGTTCTTGTTCATGCATAGTGCTTAACTCACTATAACCGATTCGTGACTTCAGAATGTGATCGGTAGCTTGAAATACTTGTTCTAGAGAACCTTGTTCTGGTGCTGGATGGTGGAAAGTTGGCTTGTGTTCTAGGCGTAAATGGAGATCTGGAAATCTAGATTTTCCTACATACGCTATTCTGGCGGAATTCTCGTCCTCTACCTCTTCAGTAGAAGAGTCATTTTCTTTCTCGCTTACTTGTGCTGCTTTACGTTGTTCGTGTAACTTTATTATTTCTTTACGGATTTTCTTGTACATACTCTCTATACTACTGATAGTCTTGTGTTTACCCTCGGCTATATTATCACTCCACCTTGTCAGGATTTTCATTTCGGCCTGATCTTTAGTCGGGGAATCTTGTTCTCTTATTAGACAATTAATCAAGAACTTTAATAACATGAGCTGGATCTCAACTTTCCTTTGAGACATGACGTCACTAATACTTTCTGGATCATCCCCTGTACGGATGAAACGATATATTCTGTCTAGATCTTCTTTCATATCTGGTAGGGTGACTAGATACTCGGTCACCTTTCTTACGCGTAATGAATATAAAACCATATTATCCTCGCCTGGGACTGGGTCATAGCCACATTCGGTAAGGGCTTTTCTTATTTCTGCAACAGACTGATGTCTGGGCGTACGCTGTGACGCTTGTGCATGTAATTCGACTAACGTTAAACGCTTGTGTGGCGGCGGGGTTCCTGGAGGACCCCCCCCTGCGGCCCCTAAACTAGAATCGTCAACTGATGCTCTTCGTCCTGGCAGAGTGGGAAATGGAAATGCAGGCTGGACTTGTATGGCGGGCTGGACCGGGGGTACCGTAACAGGTACTCCGGTGTCTGGAGGAGCAGGAATTGCCTGATTTACAGGGACCGGCGGAACAGGATTTGCATATTCCGGGACTGTGTCGTCCAAATAGGACGAGATGAAAATATCAGCTGCGGTCGGTTTGTGACGTAGCTTAGTCGGAACTAATGGTGGCGGAAAATTACTGGATGCCTCCGGGGTCGCTTTTGGCAAGCCCTCGGCAAGAAGAGGATACATACCCTTGATGAGGGCATGCCTCTGTCTGTCTGACTGTTCTGTTTTAACTCGTTCACCTATCTCGATTAGTTCCCTTTCTTGGGCTCGTTCCAAAGATTCTCTACTTAGTTCTGACTTTCTGATTTCTTTTTCGGTTCTTTTATGAGATTCTTTGCGCCATAACTCGATGGCATCTTTCTGTGACTGTCTGGCTTTCTTTTTCCATAATGCTTCTTCTACTCGCATGATGCACTCGGCATCCCATGTACCCGATACGGGCCATCTATACTTTTCTTCTAACTGTTTGGTATACTCTACCCATAAATCTAGATATAATATGGCACTTATGCCATGCTTCTGATACATAAAATGACCTGGACTGTCCCTAGGCGGGACAGGAACTGCTGCTTCTAGCAGACCTTTTCTGGTTTTTAGCTGACGTAATTTCGAGAATAAGGGCATGACTGAACTGTAATCTAGACACAATACAATACACAATGAACACGATAATTACTTCACATTCATACCACGACATTAAAATACATGAAGAACATTGTGAATAATAGTTCGAACAGAATACCACCTGGAATACGGAAAACAGAATACATGAATTTTCTCGAGAACAGAACTGACTAGAACAGGAACTAGATGCACTGCTGAAACAGTACGAAACTTACCGGTCTCATAAAGAGACACGTCAGGACCCGCATCCACCGAAGTGGACACTTCGTTTGTGGGTCTGTGTACCACCAACCCACGGACCAGAGTCAATTAGATTGACCCTGTCTAGATACTACCCCAGCAATGGTACTCACCGGGCAGCAAGAACGGAAGGACTCGGACTGGACTGG
Organism: Lissotriton helveticus; assembly: GCF_964261635.1. Taxonomy (NCBI): domain Eukaryota; kingdom Metazoa; phylum Chordata; class Amphibia; order Caudata; family Salamandridae; genus Lissotriton; species Lissotriton helveticus. The sequence goes on from NC_136072.1 coordinate 789,657,359, forward strand.
ACTGCTTCGACGCCGGACGGACGAACTTCGGACTTCTGTTACGGGTGGGCCTCCGGATACCTCGGACCTTGGACTCTCGGCTTGGGCTCTGGTCGGGACTCGCCGCGTTCCTCCACCGCCTCGTCTGGATGCTGGACCGCCACCTCCGTCTCCTCCGTGGGCCTGAGGGATACTTGAAGCAGAAATATCTGCACGTGCACGGTATGGTTCCGTCACGGCTGCAGAGGGTCAGGGGGCCGGCGTGGCTTCACCGGCGCGTGGGGAAAGGGCAAGTCCCTATTCGGGCGCCATTATGTGGTATATAAATAAATAATACCGGATCTAGGTTTGACTAGGCATAGCAATAACAGATAGCTCAATAAATAAGAGTCAAGATTCGAGGTAGTAGGAGTTTGCAGGTTTAATACAGCATAAAGGACAGGAACAGGACAACCTGCACAGGAATGGGATGGCAGCGCTGCCGGGGCTAGGATCAGAATCGGCGTAACATTTAATAACAGTGCACAAATATATATACTAAAACAGTTACATTACAATGAATTACAGTAGGCGGAGCAGTGGGTGTGGTCAATAGCAGTCGCGAAAGATAAGGGTGAAAATGGGTGTAACAGGGGCGTATACATGGACATGTGATGTAAACGTAACAGAATATGTCATAAATGGGGCGGAAACATGGAGGGGGCTACCTAAGGAGCCGGGACCTCTAACCTAATGGTGCGCGCAAACTGACAATGACGTGTTACTAGGAGAAGCTGGGGGCTATGAACTCTGTGCTAGGAGCAGAGACTGAAGTCTGGAGAGTCAGGGCGACATGTACCTAAACCCTATCTAGTATCTGATGTTTAGAGAACATGTTGATATAAACTAAGAGTCAGGAGGGGAGAGGCTAACGGACTCTAAGACTGGAGCATGCATTATTCTACATGTAGTGCGTGATGAAGCATATTAAATGACCATTAAATGCAGTATTTCTCTTACATGGAGACGTAAAGGCTAGACAATGACGGAAACTATTGATGCGATTCAGTAGCTTAGGAATGCAGAGAAGGAGGGCTGGACTGATGACTAGAATCATAACATACTCTTGGCAGACTCAGAGGCAGAGCCAGGCTGAGCCGGGCACTGTGAGGCAGGAAGTAAGTGAAGGGTCGGGAACACAGGTGGGGGCTGTATCGCTCCTCAGCGAGGGCTCAGGAGACAGGAGCTGAATCTGGTGTCCGGGCCCTTTTGAGGCCTAGAAACGGGGACTTTACAATGAAATAACGTGCACACTGAGAAACGTGGCAACGTGACTTTACATAGGCCTAATACTCGTAGCTTTCACGAGAACTGGAAACTGGCATACTAGTAATGGACACAACTGTAATTGCGTCTTTAATCGAACACGGGGAATACATATGCATATTAATCATGCACACATAACATATGATGGAGGACGCGTAGGGACACAGAACATGGCAAAATTTACTTTTCCACAGTCCTCCGGGGGTTTGGTTTTCCTCCCCTGAGCCAAGTTGTTCGGATTAGATCGAATTCCGAATGAAAAGGGCTCTTCCGTGTTTCATTCTTATCCTTATTCCTTTTGGAGGATCCTTCGTCCCCAGATCGTTCTTCATCTGTGACGCTAGATTCAGATGTTGCCAACTCCACCACTGGCCCTGCCATTTGTTTCTTTTTCAGTGCCGCTCTAGGACCATCAAACTTTTTGGAAAATGTTAATACCCTACCAAGGGCATAATCCTGTTCGTCGCGTTCGAACTTCTCTTGTTTCCTGGACCTATATATGCACCAAGGCCGTCTCACACTCGAAGCCGGACAGCAATCACGGACACAAAATCTGCTGCAGTAAACCTCCGTTTATTTCATTCGGTCTAATGGCAAGTAGCACTCTATATATATATATATATATATATAAATGTATATCCATGTATTCACCAGTTATATGTAACTGACCTAATTATAACAGGAACGTATATATATATATATATATATATATATATATATATATATATATATATATATATATATATATATATATATATATTATATATATATATATTTATATATATATATATATATATTTATATTTATATATACATTTTTAATACAAATTGCGCTGCACATAGAATTTCGTTTCTCTTAATTTATTGGCACAGATCCTAAGTCTAACACACCAACGCGTTTCGGCCTGGCGACCTTTCTCATGGTAAGTGGCACTACTTTTACCATCTGTATTTAAAGCAGTCACATGACATTACATTCTCCCATAGAATTCTGGGAGTTGTAGTTTTGATATTATGAACGTACAAAGCACCTTTGTGATAGATTCTGGGAGTTGTAGTTTTGATATTATGAACTTACAAAGCACCTTTGTGATAGATTTTTGTAATACTATGTCTTACCCATAATGGGTTGCACATAACTGAGATGCCATTGGTATTTATACATAATAGTTGTGCAGTATATGTTTCATATTTTATGCTTCACAATTGCGTGTTGATTTTAGAGTTTGTTAAGATCAGGGGTATAGTACCCAAGTATTTTACACTAACAATTTACACAGTCATGTTTGGACACACCAATGTGTTGTATATGCCACCTATAAGCATGGTGTTCCCTCATTTTTTGTTTTCGTTACCAGATTTTGTGGCCAATGCCAGTTTATGTAATTAGTTCTCATCAGTCTGCTTGTTCATATTCACAAGTGGACATAAAGTTCTTCATCCAAATTAATCCCTCTCGAGTGTTTGGTCCTCATGCGGATAATGTATTTGGATTCTAATTGTCTCTGTTTCTTTTTACGGTCTCCCATTCTTTCATTTGGTTCAACAGTATCGATGGCAAAGAAACTTATTTTGCGCCAATCACCACCTTGGCACTTTAGGATGTGTTTCACCGTTGCGTATGATAGGTCTTTGTTTTTCACTGCTCTTATATGCTCTAAGATAAGTTTTTTCAGCATACAGATTGTGCTGCCTATGTACATCATTTCACAATTGCATTGTATCACATACACCACATACTGGGGGGTGCGGGTTATTTTTGAGTTGATTTGGATCAGCCTTCCTTCTGGATCTTTTATGCATTTTTTGTTCATCCCGATTTTACAGACTTTGCAGCTGTTGCACTTGTTGAAGCCCACTTTTTGTTTCTCAAGTCAATTCAATGTTGTTTTCTTTTTAGATTGGAAATGACTCTTTACTAGTGAGTCTTGGATAGATGGTATTTTCTTAAAAGTTATTTTTGGTTCTGGACTGATTATATCCCTCAAGTCATGATCTTGTTGTAGGGATACTTCTTATCAGCGGCTTCGGATGGAAGCTTTCGGCATGTAAAATTCTGTTTGTGGCCGTCTTTTTTCTGTATAATGTAGTTTGGATCTTTCCGTTGTCAATATATACTGAGATGTCTAAAAAGTCTATTTTTGGGCGACTCTTGGTGCAAGTAAAAGACAGACCAATCTCATTGTTGTTTAGCGTGTTGAAGTACTCCGTGAATTCCTGTTTAGTGCCGTTCCAAATCAGGAACAGATCATCAATGTATCGCGACCATAACATTATTATTTTCTCTAATGCATGTTGTTTTGTGGTCCCCAAGCTATCTCCTTCTCCCACCATCCCATAGTGAGGTTGGCATAATTGGGGGAAAAGGAGATGCCCATGGCACAGCCGCACTGTTGGTGATAGATATCATGATTGAAAAAGAAGATGTTATTATTTAGACATATCTGTATCATGGTCAGTAACATTGCCGAGTGTTCTAGTTTGTTGATGTTCCTTTGTTTCAGGAAGTATGCACAGGCATTTAGTCCAATTCTGTGCTCAATGGAGGTGTAGAGAGAGACTACATCAATCGTGATCATCAGGTGTGCTGGATTCCAAGCTATATCCGCTAATGTTCTGAGATAGTCTCCTGTATCTTGGATGTATGAATTTAGATTCTTTACCATTGGGGCGAGACAATGATCAACAAATGATGAAATATTCTCATATAGGGAATCACATGACGTTACGATTGGTCTGCCAGGTGGATTGATTATTGTTTTGTGCACCTTTGGCAGAAAATAAATCGTGAGGATTGTCGGATTCTCTTTGAAAAGAAATTTGTATTCATTTTCATCCAATAGGTTATGGTTATACCAGTTATCTAGATGTTTTTTGATTTCCTGGATCATTTTATTGATTGGATTTGCGGCAAGTTTTTTATATTTCTCCATGTCATTTAACTGTCGTTGTGCTTCATTAATGTAGTCACTGGTATTTAGTATAACAATATTTCCCCCCTGTCCGCTTGTTTTATTGTTATGGCCTGATTATTGGCCAAGCTTTGAATGGCCTGATTTTCTTATATATACAAAACGACCCTTTCCCCTCTGAAACGGACAAGGGGACGCAGCAAGAGCTTAGTCAATTCAGTTTTAATAAATCAACGGCATGACGCGTTTCGACAAGAGTGTCTTTCTCAAATGCCTAAAAACTGGAGCTTCACATTGCTTTGAATTTAAAAGTATTTTTCGTGCTCACATTGGAGGAAGCACACCTGACCAAAATCCACCAACAAACGCATTTGCAGCTCGTCTTCCCAAAACTTTAACTCCCATCATGCATCCTATATACTGGCAGGAAGAATGTCTTTTCTTTTAGCCCCATATATATATATTTTCTTTTCAAGTCCAAAATGAAAGAGCAGCACTCCGTAGCCTGTCTTTTCTTAACTATTTTTTTTATGTCAAGTGGCAAGTAAAATGAAGTCACCATTACATTTCGACTGATTCTGGTCTTCTTCATGGCATTCATGGCAAGTCAAACGGGCCCACTATGGGACAGCCCTCCCACCGTGGAATTAATAGAAAGAAATTAAGCAACTCCCAATATACAGGAGGATTGGTTCATGAACAATGATACATTTATTTTTTAAATAAAACCCTAATGCTCATTGAAATCTATCATGAATAAATGGACATAAGAAAATGTATTTTTTTTTGGGAGAAAAAAGTTTATTTTAATTTAACTCTGTTGAAAAGAAGATGATGTTGTGTGTAAAGCATGGGAACTACGTCTTCCACCATGCTCTATTTATTTTTGCATAATTTTGGAAAATGTTTGAGAAACATCATTGTAATGCATGGGTACTAAATTTCTATAATGCTGTGAGTCACTAAGGTTGATATAAACAGTAAAAGGGAGAAAGGACTAGCCATGAAGGACGTGAACAAGACCGTGATTGGTCAAAAAGCATTGGCGGTTTCTTTTTATTTGCCGTTTTCATATAAAGGTAATAAAGATTTAGAAAAAGACACAAATGGGAGAGTTGATTGTTCATTTTCGACTAGAAACTTTAAGAGTAGAGCCCGACCTTAGGGCAAGCATGCCGGAATCTGGGCCAAAATATCTGCATATCTTCATCTATTTATGTGTGTGTATGTGTGTGTATATATATATATATATATATATATATATATTTATTTATTTCGATCAAATATATGATCATTTACATCATAAAAATCAAAACACATCATATGAATAAAACAGTTAAGATTACAGTACAATACATCAAAGACCAAATATATGACATTTAATCCATATAACTCACACAAAGGTAAAACAATGCTACAAAGTCGGGCCCTGGAGCAGGTTAGGGCATTTGACTACCTAGGTGTACGTATCAGTGATAAGCTGACTTGGGCTCCACAAATTGAAAAAAGCACCTTGGCCCTCCAACATGCCGATTGTGCTACAGTGCGAAGGGCTAGAGCTTCCCCGTTCCGGCCAATCTCCCCCATTTTAGAACTCCACAGGGCAAAAGGCTTAGGTGCAGCCCTTTATGGGGCGGAGCTATGGGGGCTGGAAAATTTGAAAGATATGGACCTCGCTGAAAATAAATTCATTAGGGCAACACTGAACCTGCCTGTAAACACTCCCCTCCTGCCACTTAGACTCGATCTTGGCCTTAGACCTATCAGCCATTTTGCTATTCTTAGGGCACTTCTGTTTTGGGTAAGGATTTGGACTGGTGACCCAATTAATTGCTATGCAAAGCTAATCAGGTCGCATTAAATGGCTCTATATGATTAAGGATTGGTTCTTAAGGCTAGAATTGGGGCCCTTATGGGAGGACCCAGGGTCCATTGGAAAATCAATGGCTCCTCTACTTAAAAAAAGGTTCTGGAAGTTTATAGATTGTCAAAGTATAGAAAGTTGCACGCATGGTATTTTAACCTCTAGTTTTCTTGATTTTAAAGGATGTGTTGATTTTGAGCCATTTATGGATGTCATTGAACCACTCCAGGCAAGAGCCTTATATATACAATTTAGGTATGGTTCATTGCCTCTAAATTCAAGAAGAAGTACCTGGGAAAATGCATCCATATTGCCAGTATGTCCCACCTGTCTAGCTTCCCCGGAGACCCTTATACATTTTCTATTTTTTTGCCCGTCCTATGTTGATCATCGGAAAAAGTGGATTTTGCCTGTATGCCGCTCTTTAAGCTTCACACGGCCAAATGATGCACTAAGAATCTTTTTGTCTGACACTACTAGTTGGTTGGTTTTTGCTATCTCAAGATACCTTTTGTTTGCTTGTTAGAAAAGATCCAAACTAACCAAAAATGCATCCGTGATTAACCTACAACTATGAGTAACAAATGATCTCTATTAAATTGCCCTATGAATTGTTTTTAATATGGCAACATATTCACTGTTTTTAAAAAACCTATAATGCTGCTATCTATGTTACGGGATGTTTCAAACCAATTCTATTTTAAAATGATGTATTGTACTGTAATCTTAAATATATATATATATATATATATATATATATATATATATATATATATATATATATATATATATATATATATATATATATATACATATATATATATATATATATATATATATATATATATATAATTCACCAGTTATAGTTATCTCAAGCAACTATAACTCATGTCCTAAGGTATTATAACTTGCACCCCCCATGCACAGTTTTCTCATCAATAGTTTAATTGCAAATGTTGCAGTGATATTATCAGTGATCTTATAGAAGATGTCATGAGTGATGTAATATGTGGGGTAATTAGCAGTGGATGGCGAGGGTGCAAGTTATAGGTACCTTAGGGCACGAGTCATTAGATACATGAGATAACTCAAACTGGTGAATTTCTGTGTTTTTTTATTTAAAAAAAGTTATGTTGTTACTGAACATTTTACCTAACTATAACGTTCCTAGAACCTTTGTTTTTTTGTGTGAATTTCTAGGGTTTTTATTAACGGAAAGTAATAATTTATTACCAGACATAAATCCAACCTCCCCACAGGCATCTTTGCAACTGAGCATAGGGAGACTGGCCACAAGGCCTTGCTTGTGTTCAGGTCCTGTGGCTAACACCCCCAAAGGCAGCCAACCCCATGCTGCTCAAGGTCTTCAGCTGCGCGTGGGTGTTGGCCACAGAGCCTGGCCGCCAACCCAACACGGCTTACACCTTTCGGCCAATCCCCCAAAGGTAGCCAACCCCACATTTTAAAACATTTTTACACACCATATGAATTATAACTCGTCCTTTCAACATGCAGTGGTTATACTATTTTATATAGCATTATCTCTGATAGGCTAGTTTGCAAATTTTTTTTTACACTTATTAAAGCTTTAATGACACTATGTATAACAATTATCTGCATGTAGATTGGTGAGATAGTTCAAGTGGTGTGGAACGATGTTTGTAAGCACTGTATGGTGAGGTTTTAAATGTATACTTTTGTTTGGGCATGGTAGAGAGGAAATGTGTAGTTATAACTTTAACTGTGCAATATGTAATGTTTGTTTATTTCAAATTTGGTTTTTGTAGTTATAATAAATAATGCATTCCTAACTATAACTAAGCTTTAACCTTTGCTTTGTTTCATTTAATTTCAATGGCTTTTTAATGTGTAATGCACATGTATGTATTTTAAGGTATTTACACGTATACAGCAATATTTTGGTGATTTACAAATAAATGTTATAGTTTTTCCTGCAGTTACCACAATGTCTGTGGTTTGTGATTAATGCAGTACAATTGGGCTGTGATTATAGCTCAATGTTTATTACTTTCTAGCACCATTCCCGGAGTCTGTTGTTAGAGGATATTGTCCCTGAACTTTGGGCTACATTTGGGCTATGGTTGTAGCCCACTCACAGTTATAGGTTAAACGTGTTTGTTTTTATTGTTTAATGTATTTAATTTGAAAACAACACACAAAGACCATTGAAACAGTGAGCCTAGTATATGTTAAAAGTAATTTATCCTTAATACTAAACACTTTGATACATGCCTGGTGTATTGCTGTACTGTACAGTATAAGTAATCTGTTGTATTTCCTATATAAATACAGAACACAGTCAAACCTTGTCATGATCAAGATTGCTGCCTTTTCATTTTGAAATAGCTTTCATTAACCAATTATTTTGTATTTAGTCATCGCCATGTACGGTATGACAACAGACATCACTCCGTGTTTCTGCCTTATAACTTAACTACTACGGAACCAATCACATAAAACACCAAAAAGGATCATCTACACACCCTAATCTATGTTCCTAAAAGAGTTTCATTAAAATGCATTCAGCCATTTTGGCGCTAAGCGTGAGTACTAACAGCCTGATTCATCAAGCCGAAATCGGCTCGCAAAGGGCCAGATTCTGAGAATCTGGCCCTTTGCGAGCGCTATTTTTGCATTTGGGATTCATCATCCCAAATGCAAAAATCGGTAATAGCGATTTTGCTATTTTGCGAGGAATTACATTTAAGGAATCTCTATTTGAGATTCCTTAAATGCAATTCATCATCCATTTAAAAATTGCGAATTCGCAATTTCGGCCCGCTATTTACCGCGAGGTCAAACCTCGTGGTAAATAGCGAAAACTTAGAAAAATGCTTTTAAAAGCATTTTTCTAAGTTGCATGTTGCACACACACATGTCCTTTGGACATGTGTGTGCGCAACACCTGTTTCAATTTGCATTTAAGGGGTGCTACAGGGTGTCCTTTGGACACCCCTGGCACCCTTTAAATCGCTATCTTATTTGCGATTAGCTAATTGCTAATTGCAAATAAGTAATATACTCCCCATTCATTCCTATGGGCCTTTTGGCCCATAGGAATGAATGGGGAGTTATTCCTTATTTGCGATTAGCAATTTGCTAATCGCAAATAAGGAATGTGTAGGAATCGCAATTCTTTATGCAATTTCTACATGAATCCCGTTTTGCAAGTCCTTAATAGCGATTCCTTATGAATCGCTATTAGGGGCTCGCAAAACGGGAGATTGATGAATCAGGCTGAAAGTCTATGGAAATGCATTAGTGCCCCACCTGTTTTGGGACCCCCTTTTTCCTTTGCACGTTCTTGACCAATCAACTTGAAACTTTGCATCCTCCGTCAATGTAGAACAAGGAATAGGCTACAAAGTTACATCAGGATTTGTTAAACAAAAGCAAAATTTAACAGTAAAAATCTGAAGAATTTCTGTGTCTGGAATTCCTAGCTATAACTGCAGAGTGATATTCATTCCTCTGGGGTGATATTTTATCTCCCTGCCTCCTCTGTTTCTATGGGAATGTGCTGCACTATCTCCAGGGCTGTAGTAACTTTAGAAGTGTATTTTTGTGAATAGTAATGTTTTTTGCTTTTGTGCTATCTGTTTGTATTAAAATGTCCCTCCCTAAACCATTCCCTAAATTTCTCTAAACCCCTCCCATTTAGTTGGAAGTATTCTCCATGTTTCCACACCTCTGCTCCCTCCCACCTTTACCACAAAAATGTATACCTATGTGAGTGAAGATCTTGGCACTATGGCGGAGATCTCCAGGAGTATGAAGGAAATATCTCCACATAAAAGATAGAAGAGTTCTCCAGCCGTAGGTCTGTGAATAGCATTTTATAGTCCGCGAGTAGTACTACTTCATATACTACAAATTACAGTTTGTGAATAGGCCTCTTTAAGTTGCAACTCAGCAGTAAAGTTCTTTTTGAGACTATCACCCTTCCATTTGACTAACAAACTGCAAAGTGCTCGTGTTTTCCTTATGTGACTCCTTAGTTCAACTATAGAGCATCGTTAAGAAACGTTTTACTACTGTTACTTTCCATAAAAAGGCTCTTGAAGCAGGATCAAATTGGTCACAAATGGCACATTGCTCATATTAGTCGTGGATTGGCACAAAACATAAGCTTGTCTCACACTGCTGCAGAGTCTCTGAATGTGTTTACACATGTTTAATTGAGTATATTTGGACCAGAAAGCATGGAAAAGACAGGAAAAAAAGCTTGGGCACGACTTTTACTGTTGTGCTTTTATCCTTGTTGGACTTCAATAACAACTGTGTTCTGTACCCTCTGTTCTTCAGTAACTGTGGAAACAGATAATTTGTTGCATTCCACATAAAAAAATCTACACTCTTCAAACAATCCCCTATTAGTTCTGATCAGGGCCGGAAAACCGGCCCCCACCCTTGCGGCGCACCGGGGCATTGCCCGGTGCCAGCAACGTCCAGTCCGGACCTGGTTCTGATTCAAGTCACCCTCCCCTCACCTGTACGCACCCCCGCCCTCAAGTCTGATAAGAAAGGCATATACCGGAACCATATGTATATTACCTTTGCTATACCCGTTATATTCTAAACGATTACCTCATGTAACTGTGAAGCGCTCTGATATCCATGGGTCTTATTCGAGCTATATAAAACTCTATAAATAAATAAAAAATAAAATAAAGTCACCCTCACCTTCTTTTACGTCTACCCACCCGTTGACTCGACGTCTCAAGTCCTCAAGGCACCATCACCTCCCTTTACCTCCACCCACCCCTGACTTGAGGGCTTGGAGATGAAGAGAGGTAAAAGGAGGTGAGGGTGACTATTAGTTCTGCGGTTTCCTAATGCGATAGCAGGGTACACATTATTTGGCTTTACGGGATCCGAGACCTCAGATCTTTACCCACCTACAGAGAGGACCAAATGTTAAAAGGGGTCTATAGCCTCCCCCAATTTAATCCGCTCTCAATGTATGACCGCCCAAAGACCGCCCAGTTCACCACCAACCCGTACCAGGGTTGGCAGCTCAGAAACCCTTTGCGCGCCGTCTATCATATAATTCCAAATGCTTCTTGAAGCGCTATTCCCTACATTCGACACATATACCATATATAGTGTAAAATAAGCAGGACTCAGTGGACATGGGCAAGGTCTGCCATGAATGCAGAGCTTGCACTCTAGTCTCAGCACTGACATACTTGAATCATGGGAGTAACATGGGCCGCCCAGCCCTAATGACACAGCTAGGGCACGCCTCATGGAGGAACGCACTGACCTAAGACCTCTGTGTTTCATTATATTTGCCTGATGGAGAGGAATGACTATGTAGGGGCCCAGGCCACATTTAGTAGGGGATTTTTTCATTTTGCCCAAATGCCGCTTTTGTGTCTGGAGAAGAGATTCTGGAACCAGGGGTTGTATTTGTGGTCTAAAAGTTGGTCAATTCAGGTGTAATGCGGCAAAGTATTTCTTTGTAGTACAGGTGATGGACATAAGAGCTCATCAAAAGTAAGCCAAAGTAACAGGTACATGTGAAGTATCTCATCTGCTATGTTTGGAGATTGCTATAGCGCTAGAAGGCCAAGAGTCCAAAATTCCGTACGCTTCCCCACTTGTCATGCGCTGGAATAGGAACAATGACGTGATACCTTGAATTGATCACCTCAGACTGGACAGCAGAAACATGCCTGATCAGTAAACAATTCCCAGAGTTGATGAAGCTTAAGATTTTTTGACAGGAAGTAAATGGTTTTCTGTTTCACACCTCAGATGTCTACTTCCATTGATGCTCAAAAACAAATGTGTGGGGGGTCTAGGGGAATAATTTAATGACCTGTCAGCTCATGCCCCAATACTAGATACAAAACACAGAAGAGGAGACCAGGTCAATTGGTGGTGTGCTGTCTTGAATGGAGGGCAGGATTCGCAGGAACCCCCGTGTTGATAACTGTGTTGGGTCACTCTGGACAGAAAAAGTCCCATCAGACCACCCACTCGGCGGCATATCATCATTTGGGGATGGGCAGTTTTTCAATTTACCGCCCAATATAGATGTGCTTCGCCTCATTAACGATATGGATGGGAGAGAGGACATCGATCTTCTCCTGACACTTGACGTGGAAGCACTTTACACGAACATCCCCCAACAAGCAACACTGGAGTCCGTGGAAACACTCCTCCGACAAGAGGAGTGGGTCTCACCAACACCGATTTCCCTCATTATGGAGTTGGCTCATTTGGCACTAACTGAAAACTTTTTCAAGTATGAGTCGTCCCTGTACCATCAGATACGCGGTACATCTATGGGCTCGACCTTTGCGCCGAGCCTAGCCTGCATATACATGGCATCGTTCGAGGAAAGGTGCATCTACCCCCCGGATCGAAACCCATTCCGTGAGAACATCACCTGCTGGCGTCGTTACATCGACGACATTCTGGTATTCTGGAAAGGTGACCGGATGACCTGTGAGAGGTTTTGTGTTTGGATTAACCAACAGGACCCGTTCCTCAAATTTACGGGCACCGTGTCAAGTGAAAATATCCCTTATCTTGACCTCACCATTGTGCTGGAACCCACGACAATAAGCACCACCCTCTACAAGAAAGAGACGGACAGGAACAGCCTGCTACCATATAGCAGCCACCATACTAAGTCCCTGAGGGATAACCTACCATTTGGTCAGTTTCTCCGCCTTCGGAGAAACTGTAGTTCTACTGATGACTATAAACGACAGGCACGCTCCCTCCAAACCAAACTCCTGGACCGGGGTTACCCCACCCGCCTCCTGAAAGATTCCACTAAAAGAGCTCTCAATAACAATAGAGAGGCCCTTCTCGAGGTGCACCCTAAGGTACCAGACGATAAGATCACTTGTGTGACCTCATTCACCAGGAACTCAATATTTATCAAAAAAACTGTCAATGCCCATTGGGGTATCCTGAACTCTGCAGGACTGGAGATGCCACGTCCACGTTTCGCCTTGAAGAGGACGGCAAACCTCAAAGATACTCTTGTACATACACGCCCCAAGAAGACTACTGTTCAAACTACCAAGACTTTGTGGGATCTCCCGCCTGTAACTGGACACTATCGGTGTGGCACATGCGTAGTATGTCCACAGACCATCCAGGGCAAGTCCATTACCCTGAACAACAATTTCACATGGACTTACAGCAAGCATACGAACTGCAACAGCTCTAGGTGCATATATGTCCTAATTTGCCCTTGCAACTGTCTATATATAGGGATGACCATGCGCCCTGTCAAGCAAAGGATAATGGAACATAACAGTAACATTCGTTGTCATAAATCTCACACCAAACTGTATGACCATTGCAAGGATAAGGAACACCCCCCTGAGAGCATTCGATGGACTGTGATTGAATCCCTACCACACCTTAATCAACAAGCACTCTTCATGCATGAACAAAGATGGATACATCGCTTGCAGTGTGATACGTTGGGTTTAAATGACGGGGTGCCCTGGACGACTCTCGCCAGATAGTCATGATTCTGGACACATTGTCCACGGTTATTTCCATAACTGTGCATCCGTTTGACTTTAACACATCTAACTCCGTTCCAAGATGGCGCTCACACTAACGCGCCCGAGGTGTGCAGTTCTTCACCGTCTTCCTTGTCAGCTAGGCTTTCCGTCGCTAAGCAACGTGACGGACACACCCTGGCTGTGCGCGCGCTACCTCCCTCTTTTAAACCCGGAAACGTTCTGTTCAACCATGCCGGCTGTCCAGACCTTGGTTTCCTGTGGGAGGGGTAGGTGCAGAGCAGCTTGCTTGCAGCGACGCTAGAGGTAAGGTGTGGGGCGGGTTCGTTACCGGCTGGTTGTTTTGACGGTTTGCCGACCTCTCAGTATATCCGTAGCAACCTTGATCGGTGTTCATATCCTTCCCCACTGGGCACCTGCCCCGTTGTCTTCTTCCTTCGTAGGGCTCCCTCATCTCGCTGCTGGCCCCCCTTGGACGGCCCGTGAGGTTTCAAGAAGGAAACATTAGGGGTAAGTGCGCCGATTGGTGCACAGAACAATTATTCCCCACAGAGTGTCAAACTACGTTCGTCTTCGGTTTTCACTGTGTGGCTCTCTCATTTAAGTATAAAGAGTCGAACCTCTCACGGTTGGCTGACCAGTGTCACCCACCACCGCATCTCCTCGAGGGGTTTGATTGCACACGCGCCTGGTCACTAGATACAGGCGGCAGTGTTCATTTGACGACATGGTTCAATGTAAAAGCAGCACGCAAACCACTGTTTAGTGCGAGCACCTTCCACGCACTGATCAGAATCAAGTGGATTCTGTTTCTCTCTCTCTCCCGCACGGTAAATACTTGATGCTTCTAATATCTAGGCAAAGCCATTCACTGGGCACGCATGTTTGGGATAGCATGCACACAAACACAGAAAATAAGTCACCAGTAACTTACAGTAAAGGAGTCATTATCTGTGTTGATACTTTTGTTTCTCTTTTCTTTTTCAGTTCCAGAAGGTCCCCTCAGTGGAACCATTATGATACGACACTACCTCAGGTCGTATACTGGTGTCCTGACAAATTTTTAAAGGAACCAAGTAATTTATGAGCACTCAGGTCCTGATGAATCGCCCTTAGGGCGTGAAACATGTTGACCACTTCTTGCACATAAAGGGTTGAATAAGGGTTGGTTCCATTTCTTGCCACCCCTTAGTACCCCTTTTCTTTTTATTGAAGCAGGGAGCCTGACCAATAAAACATTCACCAACAGGACTCCCCTGACTTCTTTTAACTTCACTACCACGCTCACGATTACACTCCCTTAGGCCCCTCACACGCACACACCCGCTGGCCCAGAATTAAAGATCTCCACCAAAAGTGCAGCTTTCACCGCTGCCCGACGGGCATTGCACCGCCAGCCTGCCGAAGGAGCAGGGTACCGATGATGAGGCTGGACAACTATCGACTGGGGCTACAGCTGTGGTCCTGTCGATAGCCTGTGTGAGGTACCTTTTCATTCTGGAATATGGGTCTACACTGCACACTTGAGACCCTTTCTTCACCCCTTGTCTAGATATCACGAGAGAGAATTATAGGTTGAGCCAAATTTCTTGAGCTCTCCCGGGGGAACTCTGTACACCATTTGTTGTTGATTGTTGTTAGGACAAGTACATTGGACCCCCTTAAAAATTGTCCTACCTCCTTTCCCCCTTTTTGATATCATAGCGCTAGAAGGCCAAGAGTCCAAAATTCCGTACGCTTCCCCACTTGTCATGCGCTGGAATAGGAACAATGACGTGATACCTTGAATTGATCACCTCAGACTGGACAGCAGAAACATGCCTGATCAGTAAACAATTCCCAGAGTTGATGAAGCTTAAGATTTTTTGACAGGAAGTAAATGGTTTTCTGTTTCACACCTCAGATGTCTACTTCCATTGATGCTCAAAAACAAATGTGTGGGGGGTCTAGGGGAATAATTTAATGACCTGTCAGCTCATGCCCCAATACTAGATACAAAACACAGAAGAGGAGACCAGGTCAATTGGTGGTGTGCTGTCAAAAGGGTGTACACAATATGAAAAAGCAGAAGTTGCCTCAAAATGTTTTACAAAGAAAAATGTCACCCAAGATTTGGAACCTCTATGTCCTCAGGAGACAGGAAAAGGACGTTCTACCTGTCAAGGAAAACACAAGACACCATATATATGTTACCCCACTGGTGTTCACATAACCCCACATCCTCCAACAAGACAGTGCCACACCTGCATGAACATTTTACGTTCTGCATAACAAACAAGCTTATTAACTTTATCACAAAGAGGCATTTCCTCACAGTGATACTTACCCAACTTTGTGTGGGTGAAAAACCTCAC
Organism: Lissotriton helveticus; assembly: GCF_964261635.1. NCBI lineage: Eukaryota > Metazoa > Chordata > Amphibia > Caudata > Salamandridae > Lissotriton > Lissotriton helveticus. Next base: position 789,673,289 of record NC_136072.1, read on the forward strand.
CTTGCCCGGCAACCGCTCGGGGAATTGAGGCCCCGCTCTGATGTGTAAAAGAAGAGGACACACTTAATACATAGTTAAAAGGTGTCCAGCCTAATCGCTATACACAGTAACCCAATAAACGTGTGGTAGACTCCTGACTACTCAAAGAACACCCAGCTCTGCCACTGAGCCCTTAATGATTGTTTGCACTCAGTAAGTAAGAACCTCTCAACCTAGGATAATAATAGGAGTGCCAATGGCGACAAATATCGCCCCTTCACCCATGTTGTGTACAGGACTAATGAGTATCAGCAAGGAAATGCTGCGTTTAGAAACCTGACCTAGCAACCTATTAAGGCTACTCTGTTCAATCAGCTCTCACTGAACTAACCTGTCCGTCGGTGCCTGTGCTCGGGATCGAGCGGAAGGGAAGGCGCCGGCGGAACTGTCCGTTCGATTTTAAATATCGAAGCTTCCTGCTTGGGCGGCCAATAGCGGCCGTTACTGGGACCAAGAGGTAGGTAATCTCACCTGCGTAAATGAGGAAGGAAGCCCGGGACCGTCAGGTCTGAAACGCCCGGTATTGGTATCACCGCGCATGCGCAGAAGTGCTCAAGTCCAAGCTAGGGAGCACTATGTTTTCGCGCATGCGCGGTGCTGACGAATAAGTGCCCGGCCTGTTGGTGATAACAACCTAGCCGCAGGAGGCTATTTTCGTGTAAAAACTGAAAAAACCTTGTTTTGGAAAAATATCTACGTGCTTAGATAGAAAAATTAAATAAATAAAGGGTCAGGCTTACGGCAGGGGAGAGCGTGTGGGCAGTCGGAGTCATACATAATTAAATTGGGTGAGCTAATATGATACAAACATCAAATGGGTTTGCATCTGGAACAAAGACCCGCAACAAAAAGTTGCTCATAATACTCAAAAACAAATGTGTGGGGGGTCTAGGGGAATAATTTAATGACCTGTCAGCTCATGCCCCAATACTAGATACAAAACACAGAAGAGGAGACCAGGTCAATTGGTGGTGTGCTGTCTTGAATGGAGGGCAGGATTCGCAGGAACCCCCGTGTTGATAACTGTGTTGGGTCACTCTGGACAGAAAAAGTCCCATCAGACCACCCACTCGGCAGCATATCATCATTTGGGGATGGGCAGTTTTTCAATTTACCGCCCAATATAGTGATGCGGAAAAGGAGTGCCCAAAATGAAATAAAGTGCAGTGCTATGAAAAGTGATGGTTACTTAAAAATGACTACCTAGACTAAGGCATTGGCTTATCGTAGTAAGTATGGGTGTCATCATTAAAAGCACGCCTAGTAGTAGATCGGTGAAACTACATTATGGCGCTGCGTGAGATGGTCGACTAGTTTCAGCTAGATGGAAAAGTGTTCCAGCTTTCATCAGGACCTTGGATATAATACGCTACTGCAACATAATCAAAAGGGTGTACAAAATATGAAAAAGCAGAAGTTGCCTCAAAATGTTTTACAAAGAAAAATGTCACCCAAGATTTGGAACCTCTATGTCCTCAGGAGACAGGAAAAGGACGTTCTACCTGACAAGGAAAACACAAGACACCATATATATGTTACCCCACTGGTGTTCACATAACCCCACATCCTCCAACAAGACAGTGCCACACCTGCATGAACATTTTACGTTCTGCATAACAAACAAGCTTATTAACTTTATCACAAAGAGGCATTTCCTCACAGTGATACTTACCCAACTTTGTGTGGGTGAAAAACCTCACCTTGCCCGGCAACCGCTCGGGGAATTGAGGCCCCGCTCTGATGTGTAAAAGAAGAGGACACACTTAATACATAGTTAAAAGGTGTCCAGCCTAATCGTTATACACAGTAACCCAATAAACGTGTGGTAGACTCCTGACTACTCAAAGAACACCCAGCTCTGCCACTGAGCCCTTAATGATTGTTTGCACTCAGTAAGTAAGAACCTCTCAACCTAGGATAATAATAGTAGTGCCAATGGCGACAAATATCGCACCTTCACCCATGTTGTGTACAGGACTAATGAATATCAGCAAGGAAATGCTGCGTTTAGAAACCTGACCTAGCAACCTATTAAGGCTACTCTGTTCAATCAGCTCTCACTGAACTAACCTGTCCGTCGGTGCCTGTGCTCGGGATCGAGCGGAAGGGAAAGCGCCGGCGGAACTGTCCGTTCGATTTTAAATATCGAAGCTTCCTGCTTGGGCGGCCAATAGCGGCCGTTACTGGGACCAAGAGGTAGGTAATCTCACCTGCGTAAATGAGGAAGGAAGCCCGGGACCGTCAGGTCTGAAACGCCCGGTATTGGTATCACCGCGCATGCGCAGAAGTGCTCAAGTCCAAGCTAGGGAGCACTATGTTTTCGCGCATGCGCGGTGCTGACGAATAAGTGCCCGGCCTGTTGGTGATAACAACCTAGCCGCAGGAGGCTATTTTCGTGTAAAAACTGAAAAAACCTTGTTTTGGAAAAATATCTACGTGCTTAGATAGAAAAATTAAATAAATAAAGGGTCAGGCTTACGGCAGGGGAGAGCGTGTGGGCAGTCGGAGTCATACATAATTAAATTGGGTGAGCTAATATGATACAAACATCAAATGGGTTTGCATCTGGAACAAAGACCCGCAACAAAAAGTTGCTCATAATACTCAAAAACAAATGTGTGGGGGGTCTAGGGGAATAATTTAATGACCTGTCAGCTCATGCCCCAATACTAGATACAAAACACAGAAGAGGAGACCAGGTCAATTGGTGGTGTGCTGTCTTGAATGGAGGGCAGGATTCGCAGGAACCCCCGTGTTGATAACTGTGTTGGGTCACTCTGGACAGAAAAAGTCCCATCAGACCACCCACTCGGCGGCATATCATCATTTGGGGATGGGCAGTTTTTCAATTTACCGCCCAATATAGTGATGCGGAAAAGGAGTGCCCAAAATGAAATAAAGTGCAGTGCTATGAAAAGTGATGGTTACTTAAAAATGACTACCTAGACTAAGGCATTGGCTTATCGTAGTAAGTATAGGTGTCATCATTAAAAGCACGCCTAGTAGTAGATCGGTGAAACTACATTATGGCGCTGCGTGAGATGGTCGACTAGTTTCAGCTAGATGGAAAAGTGTTCCAGCTTTCATCAGGACCTTGGATATAATACGCTACTGCAACATAATCAAAAGGGTGTACAAAATATGAAAAAGCAGAAGTTGCCTCAAAATGTTTTACAAAGAAAAATGTCACCCAAGATTTGGAACCTCTATGTCCTCAGGAGACAGGAAAAGGACGTTCTACCTGTCAAGGAAAACACAAGACACCATATATATGTTACCCCACTGGTGTTCACATAACCCCACATCCTCCAACAAGACAGTGCCACACCTGCATGAACATTTTACGTTCTGCATAACAAACAAGCTTATTAACTTTATCACAAAGAGGCATTTCCTCACAGTGATACTTACCCAACTTTGTGTGGGTGAAAAACCTCACCTTGCCCGGCAACCGCTCAGGGAATTGAGGCCCCGCTCTGATGTGTAAAAGAAGAGGACACACTTAATACATAGTTAAAAGGTGTCCAGCCTAATCGCTATACACAGTAACCCAATAAACGTGTGGTAGACTCCTGACTACTCAAAGAACACCCAGCTCTGCCACTGAGCCCTTAATGATTGTTTGCACTCAGTAAGTAAGAACCTCTCAACCTAGGATAATAATAGTAGTGCCAATGGCGACAAATATCGCACCTTCACCCATGTTGTGTACAGGACTAATGAGTATCAGCAAGGAAATGCTGCGTTTAGAAACCTGACCTAGCAACCTATTAAGGCTACTCTGTTCAATCAGCTCTCACTGAACTAACCTGTCCGTCGGTGCCTGTGCTCGGGATCGAGCGGAAGGGAAGGCGCCGGCGGAACTGTCCGTTCGATTTTAAATATCGAAGCTTCCTGCTTGGGCGGCCAATAGCGGCCGTTACTGGGACCAAGAGGTAGGTAATCTCACCTGCGTAAATGAGGAAGGAAGCCCGGGACCGTCAGGTCTGAAACGCCCGGTATTGGTATCACCGCGCATGCGCAGAAGTGCTCAAGTCCAAGCTAGGGAGCACTATTTTTTCGCGCATGCGCGGTGCTGACGAATAAGTGCCCGGCCTGTTGGTGATAACAACCTAGCCGCAGGAGGCTATTTTCGTGTAAAAACTGAAAAAACCTTGTTTTGGAAAAATATCTACGTGCTTAGATAGAAAAATTAAATAAATAAAGGGTCAGGCTTACGGCAGGGGAGAGCGTGTGGGCAGTCGGAGTCATACATAATTAAATTGGGTGAGCTAATATGATACAAACATCAAATGGGTTTGCATCTGGAACAAAGACCCGCAACAAAAAGTTGCTCATAATACTCAAAAACAAATGTGTGGGGGGTCTAGGGGAATAATTTAATGACCTGTCAGCTCATGCCCCAATACTAGATACAAAACACAGAAGAGGAGACCAGGTCAATTGGTGGTGTGCTGTCTTGAATGGAGGGCAGGATTCGCAGGAACCCCCGTGTTGATAACTGTGTTGGGTCACTCTGGACAGAAAAAGTCCCATCAGACCACCCACTCGGCGGCATATCATCATTTGGGGATGGGCAGTTTTTCAATTTACCGCCCAATATAGTGATGCGGAAAAGGAGTGCCCAAAATGAAATAAAGTGCAGTGCTATGAAAAGTGATGGTTACTTAAAAATGACTACCTAGACTAAGGCATTGGCTTATCGTAGTAAGTATAGGTGTCATCATTAAAAGCACGCTTAGTAGTAGATCGGTGAAACTACATTATGGCGCTGCGTGAGATGGTCGACTAGTTTCAGCTAGATGGAAAAGTGTTCCAGCTTTCATCAGGACCTTGGATATAATACGCTACTGCAACATAATCAAAAGGGTGTACAAAATATGAAAAAGCAGAAGTTGCCTCAAAATGTTTTACAAAGAAAAATGTCACCCAAGATTTGGAACCTCTATGTCCTCAGGAGACAGGAAAAGGACGTTCTACCTGTCAAGGAAAACACAAGACACCATATATATGTTACCCCACTGGTGTTCCCATAACCCCACATCCTCCAACAAGACAGTGCCACACCTGCATGAACATTTTACGTTCTGTATAACAAACAAGCTTATTAACTTTATCACAAAGAGGCATTTCCTCACAGTGATACTTACCCAACTTTGTGTGGGTGAAAAACCTCACCTTGCCCGGCAACCGCTCGGGGAATTGAGGCCCCGCTCTGATGTGTAAAAGAAGAGGACACACTTAATACATAGTTAAAAGGTGTCCAGCCTAATCGCTATACACAGTAACCCAATAAACGTGTGGTAGACTCCTGACTACTCAAAGAAAACCCAGCTCTGCCACTGAGCCCTTAATGATTGTTTGCACTCAGTAAGTAAGAACCTCTCAACCTAGGATAATAATAGTAGTGCCAATGGCGACAAATATCGCACCTTCACCCATGTTGTGTACAGGACTAATGAGTATCAGCAAGGAAATGCTGCGTTTAGAAACCTGACCTAGCAACCTATTAAGGCTACTCTGTTCAATCAGCTCTCACTGAACTAACCGAACCGACCATCTCACGCAGCGCCATAATGTAGTTTCACCGATCTACTACTAGGCGTGCTTTTAATGATGACACCTATACTTACTACGATAAGCCAATGCCTTAGTCTAGGTAGTCATTTTTAAGTAACCATCACTTTTCATAGCACTGCACTTTATTTCATTTTGGGCACTCCTTTTCCGCATCACTATATTGGGCGGTAAATTGAAAAACTGCCCATCCCCAAATGATGATATGCCGCCGAGTGGGTGGTCTGATGGGACTTTTTCTGTCCAGAGTGACCCAACACAGTTATCAACACGGGGGTTCCTGCGAATCCTGCCCTCCATTCAAGACAGCACACCACCAATTGACCTGGTCTCCTCTTCTGTGTTTTGTATCTAGTATTGGGGCATGAGCTGACAGGTCATTAAATTATTCCCCTAGACCCCCCACACATTTGTTTTTGAGTATTATGAGCAACTTTTTGTTGCGGGTCTTTGTTCCAGATGCAAACCCATTTGATGTTTGTATCATATTAGCTCACCCAATTTAATTATGTATGACTCCGACTGCCCACACGCTCTCCCCTGCCGTAAGCCTGACCCTTTATTTATTTAATTTTTCTATCTAAGCACGTAGATATTTTTCCAAAACAAGGTTTTTTCAGTTTTTACACGAAAATAGCCTCCTGCGGCTAGGTTGTTATCACCAACAGGCCGGGCACTTATTCGTCAGCACCGCGCATGCGCGAAAAAATAGTGCTCCCTAGCTTGGACTTGAGCACTTCTGCGCATGCGCGGTGATACCAATACCGGGCGTTTCAGACCTGACGGTCCCGGGCTTCCTTCCTCATTTACGCAGGTGAGATTACCTACCTCTTGGTCCCAGTAACGGCCGCTATTGGCCGCCCAAGCAGGAAGCTTCGATATTTAAAATCGAACGGACAGTTCCGCCGGCGCCTTCCCTTCCGCTCGATCCCGAGCACAGGCACCGACGGACAGGTTAGTTCAGTGAGAGCTGATTGAACAGAGTAGCCTTAATAGGTTGCTAGGTCAGGTTTCTAAACGCAGCATTTCCTTGCTGATACTCATTAGTCCTGTACACAACATGGGTGAAGGTGCGATATTTGTCGCCATTGGCACTACTATTATTATCCTAGGTTGAGAGGTTCTTACTTACTGAGTGCAAACAATCATTAAGGGCTCAGTGGCAGAGCTGGGTGTTCTTTGAGTAGTCAGGAGTCTACCACACGTTTATTGGGTTACTGTGTATAGCGATTAGGCTGGACACCTTTTAACTATGTATTAAGTGTGTCCTCTTCTTTTACACATCAGAGCGGGGCCTCAATTCCCCGAGCGGTTGCCGGGCAAGGTGAGGTTTTTCACCCACACAAAGTTGGGTAAGTATCACTGTGAGGAAATGCCTCTTTGTGATAAAGTTAATAAGCTTGTTTGTTATACAGAACGTAAAATGTTCATGCAGGTGTGGCACTGTCTTGTTGGAGGATGTGGGGTTATGTGAACACCAGTGGGGTAACATATATATGGTGTCTTGTGTTTTCCTTGACAGGTAGAACGTCCTTTTCCTGTCTCCTGAGGACATAGAGGTTCCAAATCTTGGGTGACATTTTTCTTTGTAAAACATTTTGAGGCAACTTCTGCTTTTTCATATTTTGTACACCCTTTTGATTATGTTGCAGTAGCGTATTATATCCAAGGTCCTGATGAAAGCTGGAACACTTTTCCATCTAGCTGAAACTAGTCGACCATCTCACGCAGCGCCATAATGTAGTTTCACCGATCTACTACTAGGCGTGCTTTTAATGATGACACCTATACTTACTACGATAAGCCAATGCCTTAGTCTAGGTAGTCATTTTTAAGTAACCATCACTTTTCATAGCACTGCACTTTATTTCATTTTGGGCACTCCTTTTCCGCATCACTATATTGGGTGGTAAATTGAAAAACTGCCCATCCCCAAATGATGATATGCCGCCGAGTGGGTGGTCTGATGGGACTTTTTCTGTCCAGAGTGACCCAACACAGTTATCAACACGGGGGTTCCTGCGAATCCTGCCCTCCATTCAAGACAGCACACCACCAATTGACCTGGTCTCCTCTTCTGTGTTTTGTATCTAGTATTGGGGCATGAGCTGACAGGTCATTAAATTATTCCCCTAGACCCCCCACACATTTGTTTTTGAGTATTATGAGCAACTTTTTGTTGCGGGTCTTTGTTCCAGATGCAAACCCATTTGATGTTTGTATCATATTAGCTCACCCAATTTAATTATGTATGACTCCGACTGCCCACACGCTCTCCCCTGCCGTAAGCCTGACCCTTTATTTATTTAATTTTTCTATCTAAGCACGTAGATATTTTTCCAAAACAAGGTTTTTTCAGTTTTTACACGAAAATAGCCTCCTGCGGCTAGGTTGTTATCACCAACAGGCCGGGCACTTATTCGTCAGCACCGCGCATGCGCGAAAACATAGTGCTCCCTAGCTTGGACTTGAGCACTTCTGCGCATGCGCGGTGATACCAATACCGGGCGTTTCAGACCTGACGGTCCCGGGCTTCCTTCCTCATTTACGCAGGTGAGATTACCTACCTCTTGGTCCCAGTAACGGCCACTATTGGCCGCCCAAGCAGGAAGCTTCGATATTTAAAATCGAACGGACAGTTCCGCCGGCGCTTTCCCTTCCGCTCGATCCCGAGCACAGGCACCGACGGACAGGTTAGTTCAGTGAGAGCTGATTGAACAGAGTAGCCTTAATAGGTTGCTAGGTCAGGTTTCTAAACGCAGCATTTCCTTGCTGATATTCATTAGTCCTGTACACAACATGGGTGAAGGTGCGATATTTGTCGCCATTGGCACTACTATTATTATCCTAGGTTGAGAGGTTCTTACTTACTGAGTGCAAACAATCATTAAGGGCTCAGTGGCAGAGCTGGGTGTTCTTTGAGTAGTCAGGAGTCTACCACACGTTTATTGGGTTACTGTGTATAGCGATTAGGCTGGACACCTTTTAACTATGTATTAAGTGTGTCCTCTTCTTTTACACATCAGAGCGGGGCCTCAATTCCCCGAGCGGTTGCCGGGCAAGGTGAGGTTTTTCACCCACACAAAGTTGGTTAAGTATCACTGTGAGGAAATGCCTCTTTGTGATAAAGTTAATAAGCTTGTTTGTTATGCAGAACGTAAAATGTTCATGCAGGTGTGGCACTGTCTTGTTGGAGGATGTGGGGTTATGTGAACACCAGTGGGGTAACATATATATGGTGTCTTGTGTTTTCCTTGACAGGTAGAACGTCCTTTTCCTGTCTCCTGAGGACATAGAGGTTCCAAATCTTGGGTGACATTTTTCTTTGTAAAACATTTTGAGGCAACTTCTGCTTTTTCATATTTTGTACACCCTTTTGATTATGTTGCAGTAGCGTATTATATCCAAGGTCCTGATGAAAGCTGGAACACTTTTCCATCTAGCTGAAACTAGTCGACCATCTCACGCAGCGCCATAATGTAGTTTCACCGATCTACTACTAGGCGTGCTTTTAATGATGACACCTATACTTACTACGATAAGCCAATGCCTTAGTCTAGGTAGTCATTTTTAAGTAACCATCACTTTTCATAGCACTGCACTTTATTTCATTTTGGGCACTCCTTTTCCGCATCACTATATTGGGCGGTAAATTGAAAAACTGCCCATCCCCAAATGATGATATGCCGCCGAGTGGGTGGTCTGATGGGACTTTTTCTGTCCAGAGTGACCCAACACAGTTATCAACACGGGGGTTCCTGCGAATCCTGCCCTCCATTCAAGACAGCACACCACCAATTGACCTGGTCTCCTCTTCTGTGTTTTGTATCTAGTATTGGGGCATGAGCTGACAGGTCATTAAATTATTCCCCTAGACCCCCCACACATTTGTTTTTGAGTATTATGAGCAACTTTTTGTTGCGGGTCTTTGTTCCAGATGCAAACCCATTTGATGTTTGTATCTTATTAGCTCACCCAATTTAATTATGTATGACTCCGACTGCCCACACGCTCTCCCCTGCCGTAAGCCTGACCCTTTATTTATTTAATTTTTCTATCTAAGCACGTAGATATTTTTCCAAAACAAGGTTTTTTCAGTTTTTACACGAAAATAGCCTCCTGCGGCTAGGTTGTTATCACCAACAGGCCGGGCACTTATTCGTCAGCACCGCGCATGCGCGAAAACATAGTGCTCCCTAGCTTGGACTTGAGCACTTCTGCGCATGCGCGGTGATACCAATACCGGGCGTTTCAGACCTGACGGTCCCGGGCTTCCTTCCTCATTTACGCAGGTGAGATTACCTACCTCTTGGTCCCAGTAACGGCCGCTATTGGCCGCCCAAGCAGGAAGCTTCGATATTTAAAATCGAACGGACAGTTCCGCCGGCGCCTTCCCTTCCGCTCGATCCCGAGCACAGGCACCGACGGACAGGTTAGTTCAGTGAGAGCTGATTGAACAGAGTAGCCTTAATAGGTTGCTAGGTCAGGTTTCTAAACGCAGCATTTCCTTGCTGATACTCATTAGTCCTGTACACAATATGGGTGAAGGTGCGATATTTGTCGCCATTGGCACTACTATTATTATCCTAGGTTGAGAGGTTCTTACTTACTGAGTGCAAACAATCATTAAGGGCTCAGTGGCAGAGCTGGGTGTTCTTTGAGTAATCAGGAGTCTACCACACGTTTATTGGGTTACTGTGTATAGCGATTAGGCTGGACACCTTTTAACTATGTATTAAGTGTGTCCTCTTCTTTTACACATCAGAGCGGGGCCTCAATTCCCCGAGCGGTTGCCGGGCAAGGTGAGGTTTTTCACCCACACAAAGTTGGGTAAGTATCACTGTGAGGAAATGCCTCTTTGTGATAAAGTTAATAAGCTTGTTTGTTATGCAGAACGTAAAATGTTCATGCAGGTGTGGCACTGTCTTGTTGGAGGATGTGGGGTTATGTGAACACCAGTGGGGTAACATATATATGGTGTCTTGTGTTTTCCTTGACAGGTAGAACGTCCTTTTCCTGTCTCCTGAGGACATAGAGGTTCCAAATCTTGGGTGACATTTTTCTTTGTAAATATTTTTAGGCAACTTCTGCTTTTTCATATTTTGTACACCCTTTTGATTATGTTGCAGTAGCGTATTATATCCAAGGTCCTGATGAAAGCTGGAACACTTTTCCATCTAGCTGAAACTAGTCGACCATCTCACGCAGCGCCATAATGTAGTTTCACCGATCTACTACTAGGCGTGCTTTTAATGATGACACCTATACTTACTACGATAAGCCAATGCCTTAGTCTAGGTAGTCATTTTTAAGTAACCATCACTTTTCATAGCACTGCACTTTATTTCATTTTGGGCACTCCTTTTCCGCATCACTATATTGGGCGGTAAATTGAAAAACTGCCCATCCCCAAATGATGATATGCCGTCGAGTGGGTGGTCTGATGGGACTTTTTCTGTCCAGAGTGACCCAACACAGTTATCAACACGGGGGTTCCTGCGAATCCTGCCCTCCATTCAAGACAGCACACCACCAATTGACCTGGTCTCCTCTTCTGTGTTTTGTATCTAGTATTGGGGCATGAGCTGAGAGGTCATTAAATTATTCCCCTAGACCCCCCACACATTTGTTTTTGAGTATTATGAGCAACTTTTTGTTGCGGGTCTTTGTTCCAGATGCAAACCCATTTGATGTTTGTATCATATTAGCTCACCCAATTTAATTATGTATGACTCCGACTGCCCACACGCTCTCCCCTGCCGTAAGCCTGACCCTTTATTTATTTAATTTTTCTATCTAAGCACGTAGATATTTTTCCAAAACAAGGTTTTTTCAATTTTTACACGAAAATAGCCTCCTGCGGCTAGGTTGTTATCACCAACAGGCCGGGCACTTATTCGTCAGCACCGCGCATGCGCGAAAACATAGTGCTCCCTAGCTTGGACTTGAGCACTTCTGCGCATGCGCGGTGATACCAATACCGGGCGTTTCAGACCTGACGGTCCCGGGCTTCCTTCCTCATTTACGCAGGTGAGATTACCTACCTCTTGGTCCCAGTAACGGCCGCTATTGGCCGCCCAAGCAGGAAGCTTCGATATTTAAAATCGAACGGACAGTTCCGCCGGCGCCTTCCCTTCCGCTCGATCCCGAGCACAGGCACCGACGGACAGGTTAGTTCAGTGAGAGCTGATTGAACAGAGTAGCCTTAATAGGTTGCTAGGTCAGGTTTCTAAACGCAGCATTTCCTTGCTGATACTCATTAGTCCTGTACACAACATGGGTGAAGGTGCGATATTTGTCGCCATTGGCACTACTATTATTATCCTAGGTTGAGAGGTTCTTACTTACTGAGTGCAAACAATCATTAAGGGCTCAGTGGCAGAGCTGGGTGTTCTTTGAGTAGTCAGGAGTCTACCACACGTTTATTGGGTTACTGTGTATAGCGATTAGGCTGGACACCTTTTAACTATGTATTAAGTGTGTCCTCTTCTTTTACACATCAGAGCGGGGCCTCAATTCCCCGAGCGGTTGCCGGGCAAGGTGAGGTTTTTCACCCACACAAAGTTGGGTAAGTATCACTGTGAGGAAATGCCTCTTTGTGATAAAGTTAATAAGCTTGTTTGTTATGCAGAACGTAAAATGTTCATGCAGGTGTGGCACTGTCTTGTTGGAGGATGTGGGGTTATGTGAACACCAGTGGGGTAACATATATATGGTGTCTTGTGTTTTCCTTGACAGGTAGAACGTCCTTTTCCTGTCTCCTGAGGACATAGAGGTTCCAAATCTTGGGTGACATTTTTCTTTGTAAAACATTTTGAGGCAACTTCTGCTTTTTCATATTTTGTACACCCTTTTGATTATGTTGCAGTAGCGTATTATATCCAAGGTCCTGATGAAAGCTGGAACACTTTTCCATCTAGCTGAAACTAGTCGACCATCTCACGCAGCGCCATAATGTAGTTTCACCGATCTACTACTAGGCGTGCTTTTAATGATGACACCTATACTTACTACGATAAGCCAATGCCTTAGTCTAGGTAGTCATTTTTAAGTAACCATCACTTTTTATAGCACTGCACTTTATTTCATTTTGGGCACTCCTTTTCCGCATCACTATATTGGGCGGTAAATTGAAAAACTGCCCATCCCCAAATGATGATATGCCGTCGAGTGGGTGGTCTGATGGGACTTTTTCTGTCCAGAGTGACCCAACACAGTTATCAACACGGGGGTTCCTGCGAATCCTGCCCTCCATTCAAGACAGCACACCACCAATTGACCTGGTCTCCTCTTCTGTGTTTTGTACTTCCATTGATGACCACGAACACTGTGATCCCTCTGTGTGTCTACCTGAGAGGACCTTCATATGAGCAGAACGATGAATTATGCGAAATTACAGTAGGCGGGGCTAGTGACACCAGCTTTCCCTCGCTCTTCTTTGCAATCTCAGGTTCTCTGCAGTGTGCACCTTGAGTTTCAGAGGGGGGGCTGTTCGGAAGGAGGGGTCAAGTCACAGGGTGCAACACCATGTTAGTGGCCAACTGAGACGATGAAGAGACATAGTTGAACTTTCCAGGCACAAACTATTCATTTTGTCATACTTCAGTGACTGTATGTGATTTATGCTTTTCTGTCTATTAAGATATGAGTTGACTGAAGAGGTTAATAGAAGCCTATCTGAACATATCCATACCGTTGCTGTATTAAAATAAGCCACCGAGCAGACAGAAGCTATTACAATGAACACACTGTTAATGCAATGTTCCAAGGAACACGTGTCAAGTGAACAATTTAGAATGAAGCCTGGAGCCTCAAAAGAGGCAGGTGGCAGAGTCCAGGGAACAGAATGAGAGCAACAAATGCATAATTAATGGAGAGGATGGATTGGGAGGGCACAGGAGAAAATGTAATGGTACTTTTCATTTGTATGAATTGCTTCTCTTTATAGTGTGTTCTTACAGGTGCTGTAGCCTTATTCGATTTGTTGCAATCCGGAAAATGCCTGGTCTGTCCCAGGAAAAGCAGAGAGGCAGCAATTTTGGAGAAGGGAGCAAGAGGCTTGGAGCTTAAAGGATAAAAGTGGATGAGGGAACAATAATGAGAAGAGGAGAAACCCCTGGAATGCATGGATCTCAAGGGTTAATGAGGATAATAGAGTGAGAATGTAGGGAGAGTGGCAACTATTCAAAAGAACAGAAAGAGATGAGGTAGGAGAGACAGTCAGAGTTTGGAAGAGGGCGAGAGGTCATATTTGAGGCCTTCTATTCTCTGGTCAGGTACTCATCCCATGGGCATGTTGCTAATTTCTGCTGCACTTTTAAGACAGAGCTAGATGTTCCATCAGCGTTTCTATTACTCATTATTTCAATTTATAAAGTAATTCGATTCATAATTTTGCGGCCTGTGTCTTAGAATACCAACACCTTTCTGTAAATATTCACTGTTCTGCTGCACTCCATCTTATATGTAATTTCCAGTGGTGTCAGCATTCATCTGCAGGATCAAAGGTACATCGGTACCTCTTGTAGCACATACAAAACAAACCTAGAATGATCCAACAATCCATATGTACAATATAATAATACAAAACGGAAAACAACACATTGAGTGTAGTATAAAAATGGAGGTAGACCTCATGAGAGATTCAGACTTTGATTTCTTAAAACTAGAGAAATCTTATGCCATTTCTGTTAATGAGATGCAGAAGTAACGAAGAACAGTACACAAGTTTCAATATCTAGTAAACGTCTGCTCAGGTCCCTCACCCATGTTGATGTAAGGAGATTCTTGGAGAGAATTGAATCTTGAAGGCTTTCATCCCAATTGTTTCCTGGAATCCCAAAATTATTTCTTCAGAAGCTGATGGACTGCCAGACTCTCTCAAATGTTTTCGGGTTTAAAGAAGATTTCTGCTGATCTGCTCCTCTTGAACGACACTCTTCTGACCAAAAGAGTTACTGTTTCCTCTCCTGTGAAAGGGGTGACATAATTCCCTTTCATCTCTTCTTCTGACACAATGGCAATTTAGCTTAGTGTTGGAAAGACACTCCCAGCCCTTTTATCTCTCTTTTGCATGTTCCTCCTTTCTCTCTTGGTGATCTTTTTTTTCCATCTTTCTCTTCCTCCACCTTTCCCCTATGTATGTTTCTCCTTCTCCTGCAAATGTCTGATGTGGAAAAAGGTGCCGGTGGGCTCCGCGAGCAATCACTGGCTCAAACTAAGCACAGCATTTACTACTGAGAACCATGATAGTTTTGTGTGTAAGGCGTCTTACAAGGAGATTATTTTCGGGAAGCTAGTAGCAAGGAGAATTGTGATAATCTGCTGTGTAAAATGACTACTCAGGAGAACCTTCGCAGTCTGCTGTACAAGGCTTTGACCATGGACAGTTGTGGCAGTCTACTCTGTAAGGCATCTACAAAGGATAGCCATGTCGGTTTAGCAGTATAAGATGTCTACCAGAGGTGAAACGTGACAGTCTGCCGTGCAAGGTGTCTACCAAGGAGTACCATGACAGTCTGCTGTGTAAGGAATCTACAAGGTGAATCTTCACAGTCTGCTGTGTAAAGTGTCTACCAAGGTTAACCGTGACAGTCTGCTGTGTAAGGTGTCTACCAAGGAGCGCTATGATAATCTGCTGTCTAAGGTGTTTACCAAAGGTGAACCATGACAGTCTGCAGTGTAAGGTGTCTACCAAGGAGTGCAATGTCAGTCTGCTGTGTAAGGAATCTACCAAAGGTGAACCATGACAGTCTGCTGTGTAAGAAATCTACCTAAGGTGAACCAAGACAGTCTGCTGTGTAAGAAATCCACCCAAGGTGAACCATGTCAGTCTGCTGTGCAAGGTATCTACCAAGGAGCACCATGACAGTCTGCATGTGAGGTGTCTAACAAGGAGTGCAATGACACTCTGCTGTGTAAGAAATCTACCCAAGGTGAACCATGTCAGTCTGCTGTGTAAGGTGTCTACCAAGGAGCACCATTACAGTCTGCTGTGCAAGGTATCTACCAAGGAGCGCCATGACAGTCTGCCGTGTAAGGTGTCTATTAAATGTGAAACCTGACAGTATGCTGTGTAAGAAATCTACCAAGGTGAATCGTGACAGTCTGTCGTGTAAGAAATTTATCAAGGTGAATCGTGATAGTCTGCCGTGTAAGGAATTTATCAAGGTGAATCGTGCCAGTCTGCTGTATAAGAAATCTACCAAGGTGAATAGTAACATTCGGCCGTGTAAGGAATCTATCAAGGTGAATCGTGACAGGCTGCGGTGTAAAGTGTCTACCAAGGTGAATCATGACAGTCTGTTGTATAAGGTGTCTACCAAGGAGCGTCATTACAGTCTGCTGTGTAAGGTGTCTACCAAGGTGAATCATGACAGTCTGCCGTGTAAAGAATTTATCAAGGTGAATCGTGACAGTCTGCAGTGTAAGGTGTCTACCAAGGTGAATCATGACAGTCTGCCGTGTAAGGAATTTATCAAGGTGAATCGTGACAGTCTGCCGTGTAAAGAATTTATCAAGGTGAATCGTGACAGTCTGCAGTGTAAGGTGTCTACCAAGGTGAATCATGACAGTCTGCCGTGTAAGGAATTTATCAAGGTGAATCATGACAGTCTGCCGTGTAAAGAATTTATCAAGGTGAATCGTGACAGTCTGCCGTGTAAGGTGTCTACCAAGGTGAATCATGACAGTCTGCTGTGTAAGGTGTCTACCAAGGTGAATCATGACAGTCTGCCGTGTAAAGAATTTATCAAGGTGAATTGTGACAGTCTGCAGTGTAAGGTGTCTACCAAGGTGAATCATGACAGTCTGCCGTGTAAGGAATTTATCAAGGTGAATCATGACAGCCTGCCGTGTAAGGAATTTATCAAGGTGAATCGTGACAGTCTGCCGTGTAAGGAATTTATCAAGGTGAATCGTGACAGTCTGCTGAGTAAGGTGTCTACCAAGGAGCGTCATTACAGTCTGCTGTGTGAGGTGTGCACCAACGAGAACCACAATAGTTTGCTAAGTAAGATATCACCCAAGGACAGCTGTGACATTCTTTTGTGTAAGGTGTTACCAGTGTAAAGCCCGACTGTCTGTTATGTAATATGTCTACCAAGGAGCGCCATGACAGTAAGTGAAGATTGTTTCCACTGGTAGCTTGCAGGCACGGTGCCGAACAAGGAGAACTGTGATACTTTTGTATGTAAGGTGTCTAGCATGGAAAACTCTGAGTCTGCTGTGTAAGGCATCTACCAAGCACATGCTAATGGTTCTCCAGTGCATCGCCTCTACCTAACAAAGCTGTGGCAATCTGTTATGTAATGGAGAAAGAAAGCAATGCCAACTTGCCAGGCTGGGCCTGAAGTTTAAGACAGAACCGTGTTAGCCTGCCACACTTCTCATCTCCCTGGCACTTCCAAATCTCCTGGGCACCAACCAATGCTGTAAACCCTTGCCAGCCTTCTACTATGCCTCACACTGTCAGGGGCATGACTACCATTAGCACAGAAGGGGCTGAGGCACTGGAATGGGGGGTGCGGTGGGTCCGTGCGACCCCCCCACCCCCGTGTCATCCCTGAGGGGGGTGACAAAATGGTAAAATTCCGTTCCCCCAGCTCTCACTTGCTGCCTTCAGTGTGGCAACGTCGCGGGACAGCAACCGTGGATTCGCAATCGCCAGCACCCCTTTCAAGGAGTCGCGCCGCGGGGCGGCAAGCGCAGGTACCGCCCCGGGCTGTCTCAGGTCTAGCTACGCCACTGTGTGGTGCGAGATGCCTACTGCACCCTGGTAGCTGCCATTTACTACACAGCCCTGGGGCACCCTTGCCACTCCACTGCACACCGTGCTGCGGATCTAAACATGCTCACTTCTTCTGCCTGTCCTAAACAAGACTGATGACTCCATTTTACAACTGCTCATATGGGGCCTATAAGTGTAACTATTTTTAGTTTTGTTTCTTTCCCTGCCAGTGAGGCCCTCTGTGTTCCTAAACGTAAAGTTATTGCTGCTTTTCCAGCTCATAAACTTTCCGCGGTGCTTCATGTTCCGTCCTCGTGTACTGTCAATGAAGTAAGAGACCTGCTTTAGATTAAGACCTCATAGCGTTTACAGGTCAAGGAGAGCCCTTTCTCTACAAAGGGAGCCTTAAGTGTGGCAGGAGGGAGATGGTGGGTGAGGCAGCATTAAGGGGTGCATTTTTCCCGGTGACTTACTTTCATTTCAAAGGAATTTCATTTAATGCCAAGCTATAAGCACAAATCTAGTTAGTGTTCGCCCTACTGTTATCACACCTTTCCCGGATGAAGGCATGGAACCAGGTATCAGAGAACACTGTTAAAAAATCTTACCTTCTCCAGCCTCCCTCCAAACAAGCATTGGCAAAGCCAATCCATTTCGCCTCTGCAAAATCTATTGGTTTTGTCAATGTATGTTTAGAAATGTTCCACAACAGCATGAGCTGCTGTGTAACATGGCTTAAAGTTTTTTTTTAAAGCACAGTGCAGTGGAATATGTCTTAAAAGTAAGATTTAGCTCTAGGACACGGCCAGTCTTGGCCATGTCAGAGTGCTTTGCTTTTTTTACTTGAACATGATACATTGAGTTGCATCCAGTGGCGGCTCCTCCGCTAAGGCCAGAAGCATCGCCCCACTGCTTTTTAGCAGTGAAATAAAGGAAAAATAAAATGATAATAACTCTAGGTTATTATCATTTCATTTGTTCCTGGTTCTGCAGCTTTGCGGGTCTGGGCAGGGCTGGGCTGATCCGATGACAGAGGAGCAGGAAGAGGCGTGGTTTGCCCACTCCAAGTGCGCATGAATGTTTGGCTGACAGCCTTGGGCCGGCCAATCATTCATGCAAACTTTGCATGTTCTCCACCCAGGCGGCATTACAGCCTGGGTGGAGAACATGCCCAGGCTCCCATTCCCTGGCTGAGCACCGAACCACAACACTCAGACTAATCACAACGCTGCACTGCAGCGTTGTGATTGGTCAGGGGTACCTGGGTGCTTCCTGTTCCATTCCCAACACGAGGAGGGACGGAGGAGAGATGCAGCCATAAGGTAGGTGTGTTTTTTCTTATTATTTTTTAGCCATATTAATTAATTAATGTTGCTCCAGAGTTAGAAACAACTCGAAGCACATCATAAACACAGCCAGGAGAAAAAAAGCAGAATGAGCAATCCGAAAACGGCAGCAAGGCAGGAGGGGGTGGGGGACGGGCAAGCAATGAGGAGGTAAGGAAAAAGCAATAATGAGGACACAATAGTGAGTGAGGAAAAGTGCTTGGAACCATGTGGGGAGAGCACCGGGAAGGAGAGGAGATGGTCTGCAGATGCACTCATATGGAGAGATAGATAGCAATCTCTTTAAAGTACCTTCTGAAGTGCATAGCCAGTAGAAGGACACTGGCCACTAGGCACTGGCCAGTGACCAAAACTTGTACTTGAGTCATGCTCCACGGCATGGACAGGCAGGCAGGAAGAGCAAGAAGGCTTGCAAAGTGAAAGCAGACAATGTGCTGGCCAATCAGAAGCATGGAAATTAGAGCAACATTGATTCCAAAGAATGGTAATTAAAGGTAAGTAATGGGTGGGTTCTAAGCCCCTTTTAAGATTATTTTTTTTAATGCAAGAGATTTTGCAAGCACAGCGCAAGTGCTGTGCAGGTAAAACCTAAGAACCTGAGTTCCTAGTGCGCTTGCACTGTCATGGTATCTTGCATCTGTCAAATGTGTGGCCAAATTCACAAAGCCATTTTTGACTGACAAACCTGTGATTATCAAAATCACGGAGTTTGGGACAGCAAAACAACCTTTCAGTATGTATTAACCCCATTCTGAAAGCTGGAAAAACAGTTCCGGCTTGCAAAATGGGTTTGCTGACGTATACCTAATCGCAGTTAGGAAGGCTGTGATAGGTCGTTGGACACGTCAAAAGAGTAACTGACTTGCAAACAGGAAGGTGTGTCTGAGAATTGTGTCACCTGCCTTGGGCAGAAAGGGGGAGTAAACAGTGGTCCAAGGGAGCACTATATGCTCCCCATGATTTTTTCTCAAATGGGAAGCATATTATTATTTTTTTAACGCAGCACCGGTTCCTTTAAGGAACATGGGCTGCCTTATATTTTTTTTTATGTCTTTGGGAAAGTAATCGCGGGTAGGCCACCAACCCTGCATTTGTAGCCCATTACAGGGGTTACAAATAGTGTCCTGCCTAATTATTATTTTAGAAAATTGGATTATTAGTTGAGGTGGGTGATTGTCCACTTTAAGGAATAGTCACAGCCCTTGTCAGTGTGAACGCTCTAAGTCAAAAAATTAACCGAAGCCCATGCCCCTAGTAGCTATGGCACAGACCAGACAGGGCAATGTGTAAATTGTTTATGCAGTGCCAAAACAGTGAAAAATGGCAAACAATAAAAACACCAAACTGAACTAAAAAATAGAGTAAACTTTGATAAACAAAATGCCACATAATGACAAAAATCCCCCAGCCAAAAAGAAATGGGAAATATTAATTTTTAAAGTTTTAAGTAGCAATACCTTCAAAAAGCTCTAGGGCCAAGGATTATCTATGGTCGCAGTCGACTAGGACCAAGGCACAATTTTAAGATGACTGCATGGAGTGTGGGTCATAATCACCAACCAATTACATCCCGGTCAAAGATGTTACCTTCTTTTAAGTCCCAATCTACCATCAAAGTACACGTCAAAGGCCCCAAGACCTCAGGGGATGCACTTAGAGGCTCACAAGGAGTCAGGCAGAAGCCAAGAGCAAGGTCCTATTCAGGTCCAGTTGCCACTGGTTAGCTATGTACTTCCATGGAAAGGCGTCTTGCAGCTTTATTATTATTATTATTATTAAATTAAATTTTAAGGCGCAACAGCTACCCAAAAAGGGTTTCCCTGCCCTAGCCAGACCAAGGAATAGTTAACAACTTAATGATTACTGATTAAAAAGCCAGGTTTTTAAGGATTTGTGAAATTGGACACACACCTTTTCATTCGGAATTGAGATCAGAAGTGAGTTCCATAGGGAGGGACCAAGGTATGCAAACGATCGACTGCCCATCCGGGCCAAGTTAACTCTGGGCACAGAGAACTTCTCTTGGGTGGATGAGTGAAGGCAAGTAAGGGCGGACCAGAGACTTGAAATACTGAGGGGCCGCACCTATTTCGATTTTGAACAGGGCTCAGGGCTTTGAACTTAATACAGTTCTCAACCCTGAGCCAATGCAGGTCCCGTAGGTGACCGGAGACAGAGATGGTTCTAGGAACCCGAAAAAGCAATCTTGCAGCTGAGTTCTGAACCATCTGCAGCCTGCGGGTCACCTCTTTATTGGTCCCCAGATAAAGAATGTAACTGTAATCCAGTCTCGAGGTGACAAGCGCCTGGGGTACTGTTCTGGGGCTGAGCTCCGGCAGCATCCAGATGATTTTTTTAGCCATTTCAGGATAGCGAAGCATGTGACGGCTACCTTGACAACTTGATATTGCATAGTAAGTGAATCATCAATGATGACACCCAAGTTACGAACATGTTGGGAGGGCAGAGGAAGTACACCCATCTCTCTAGGCCAATGTTGGGGGCCCCAGAGGTCCTTATTTTTCCCCAAGGCCAGAACCTCGGTCTTCTCTCCATTGAGCTTAAGGTAATTAGCCTGCATCCAAGAGGCAACTCTACCCAAGCCCAATTGGAGGGGGGAAATCTCAGCCGCACTCTCTACTGACAGAGAGAAGATGATCTGGGAATCGTCCGCGTAAGAGAACAGGGACAACCCAGCATCATCAGCAACATCGGCCAAAGGCCTGACATACAGATTGAACAGTAAGGGGCTAAGGATGGAGCCCTGAGGTAAGGTGAAAAAAGGGTATCGGAGCTTGCTATTGGGGAGAAGACTTGGAAGGTCCAATTGGCAAGAAAAGAAATGAGCCAATCGAGGGCTGAGCCACCAATGCCTAAAGATCTTAAGGTTTTCACCAGCACAGTGTGAGACACTGTGTCGAATGCTGCGCTTAAGTCAAGCAATATAAGGGCCACTGTGTCTCCCGCATCCAGATGACGACGCAATCTTTCTGTTACCCCAAGAAGCGTTGTTTCAGTTAAAAAGCCAGCTCTGAAGCCTGATTGGGATGGGTGAACGAGTTTTTGAGACTCTACAAAATTGAATAGCAGTGCGTGAATATGTTTTTCTAAACTCTTGGAAAAGGCTGGTAGCAAAGAAATAGGCCGGTAGTTTGAGGGCAATTCGGGGTCTGCAATGGCCTTTTTCAGAAGTGGGAGCACCATAGCATGCTTCCACTCTGATGGGACTATAGCTTCCTGTAGGGAGGCATTCAGAAGGTTCATAATTACAAGCAGAGATGATGGCTCAAGCTGCTTGAGCACAGAGATGGGAAGAGGGTCCCTAGGCGATCCTGATTTGACGCTATCTAGAAGACCTTTAAACAAGTCTATGTTTAAAAGAGGCCATGAAACCAGTTTGTAAGGAAGTATGCAAGGCATCTTTGCCTTATCAAGGTGCATATTGATGACTGAGGGCAGTTCAAATGCTAGCTGTGGGGAATTTGTATCATGCAATGCCGGGTGGCTGCTGTGCTGCAAGCTCACTATTTCCGAGTATATGCTCTCTACTTTTTTGTCTCCCTGTAGCCACACAGGCCAGCCAACTGACCCTTGGAATCCACTTCTTTGTCCTGGGTACAGCAGGGAGCAGGTCCAGTTCTTCAGGGCTCATCAGAGGTGGCAGGTCCAATCTTCTTTAGATTATCTGCAAGTCCAGAAAGTGTTCTGAAGTGGGTACCTGAAGATGGCACATGTATGCTTACCTCCAGCTAGTGGATGGTAGTGACTCCTGGGCACTCCCTAACTAATGGGGTCAAAGTTCCCAGGGCCATCTCTACCCACTTTTTCATTAGTTCATTGTGCTTCATTGCAAAAAAAACAAAATGTGATGTGGCAGGGCATTCCCAGGATGGCAAACGTCTTCAGCCACACTAAACTTAGGTTCTGAGGGTTGGGTGCGTGTGGGGGTTGCACTATAGCAGCCCTAGAGTCCTCCAACATCTAACACTAAAATCAATTTTTAAGTAGGTACTGTACTCGCAGCAAAGTCAGAGACAGACATGTGTTAGGGCGAAAACAGTGTCCTTCAGCAACTAGATAGAGGATCTACAAAACTTGTCTTGGCATCCTGTTCTCTCCCTTTCAAGTATGTCCAAAGTATTACAGTTGGCTCAGCAGGCCTGTCAAGCACGTTTCGACTCTGTGCTGTCCAAAGGCGGCCCATAGCCCACACACTGCATCTTCTGTTGAGCCCTGAGGAGTCATCTCTGCCCATTTAGGCCAGCCGACAGTTAGATCCTAGCAGTATTTCCCCAATTATGCTCCGGTGGGTGAGATGGGCAAATCCCTTTCTTTTGTGTGACTATTGTTTGCCCCTGGGTGGCCAGGCTAGCTTCAATCCAGTGGCACAGTGAGCAAGGGACCCATGTCTGGGCATACCCATCCAACTTAGGGCAAAAAGTGCTACGCACACAAATGATGGACGGAATGCTGACTAAATCATACATTCACTCCCAGTCAAGAGATCTGGGTTAAATCCATTGTCCTCTTGTTCACCATGCCACCCAAGTTTAGACCCAGCCGTATGCAAATCAGTCTTGACCCTGCTCCTCATGGGAACAGTCCAGCCCTAATTGCCAAGCCACATCCTCACTAGACCGCATATAAGCATCCTGGAACCAGTTTCGGGGTATTACCCCACATCAGCCAGGCTAGCTTGAATCTATTGTCCTAGTAAGCAAGGGACCCACGTCTGGGCATACCCATCCCACTTCAGGCAAAAAGTGCTTCGCAAACAAATGATGGACAGAATGCTGAATACATCTTACAGTCACCTCCAGTCAAGAGATCTGGGTTAAATCCATAGTTCTTTTGGTCACCATGCCGCCCCAGTTTAGACCCAGCCATATTCTAATCAGACGTGGGTCCCTTGCTCACTGTGCCACTGGATTCAAGCTAGTTTTGTTGATGAGGGGTGTTACCTCGAAACCGGTCCCAGGATGCTTATTTCCGGTCCAGGGAGGACCCCACTTGGCAGTTCGGGCTGGACTGTTCCCATGGGGAGCAGGGTAAAGACTTATTTGCATGTGGCTGGGTCTAAACTGGGGTGGTGTATTGAGCAAAAGAACAATCAATTTAACCCAGATCTCTTGACTGGGGGTGAATGTTTGATTCATTTAGCATTCTGTCCATCATTTGTTGCTGCAGCACTAGAATTTTTTTTTCAGCAAAAATGAAGAGTCCAGTAAAATGCAAAAGATCCGGTGTGACCATGCAGAAAAGGTGGATTTCCTACAACAATCTTTAGGCAGGTGTTTTCTGCGATCCCATGCAAGAGGTCAATTTGCAATGCTACCTATAAGGACATAGATTGCATCACAAAACTAAAGTAACAAAAAGTAGGTGAGCAATTTTTGACTACTTTTTAAAATCAGTCTTTTAGTGGAACTGGCCATTGTCTCTGTAGCTAATGATGGCAAACATTGAACATGTCATCACTGCGCCTCGTATCAATGCTTACATGAGATATGTAATACTAGCTTGTACGATGGTGCCATGTTGAAGGCAGAACCCAGGTCAACAGCAAATACAATATTAGATGAAATAAGTAGTTATTGTTATGGTATAACATGGGGCTAAACACAATAAGAAATGATTAGCAAAAAGAGGTCACAAAATACACTTTTCTGCAAATGGACTCATATTTTGCAAACGATCTATTAACTAATAATTCGGTTAGCAAAATAAGGAATCGTAGTCACATACTGTCCAGCCTAATGAATAGTCATTATGCAGGTAACAATTTGCAACTCACTACAATTGGTCTGAGACACAGGGATGGTTGCCTGCAATGGTCAGCAGACCACCATTCCTGTGATTGCTTTTTAAAGATTTTTTTTTAACTATCTGATTTCCTTAAAGGAAACTAGACCGCTTTAAGAAAAAAAGTTTTTTCTTGTAAAGTTTCAGTGGACCACTGCCTACTTCCTCTGAAACTTGTACCACAATTCACAATGGGCAAGGGGTTCAAAGGGGACCCTTTCCCTTTTGTGAATTCCACAGCTAGGGAGTCAATAACTTATCAATGTTTTGCGATCGGAATTCCAGTCAACAGAATTACTGCATAGGGTACCATATCGCTGTTTGGAAGGGACACTAAAAGCAAACCCCTTTCAAATAGTGATTCATAAATTATTTTTAAACCTGTTTTCGTAATCAGTAAAACTTAAACCTGTTTTCGTAATCAGTAAAACTTTACTGGTCCTACAAAGAGTTTAGTACATAGGGCTAAGCGTGTTAGCAATCACAATCCCAAAACTTTTGCAAATTGCAGGGTTTGCAATAGATCAGAGGTTTTACACTTCTGACCCTCAGTTCTCTGCCTTCTTGTTCTCTAACTTTTTTGCTTCCATTGTGCTGGTGGATAGACCTTGACTCACAGTCATGGACTCCATTTCTGTTGATTTGAAGGTGTTGGACCGGCAATGTGCTTTAGACCTCAGCATCCTTGCACATCTTTGTATATCCTCACTGGAGCGTGGATCCTATGAGTCCATTGTAAGGCAAACCCTTTGCCTCTCCATCACCATCCCAGGATCCCCTCCTTTTTTCCCACCATAGAGGTGTCTCTCCCACACTCTGAGATGTCCCTTCTAACCACCAGTGTGTATGGACCTCTGTCTCCATTTCCTGCCTTGTTTAGCTTTTTAACCAGAAGGACACCACGCCCTCGCGAAGAAAAATTTGTGACTGCATTTGTCTAGCAGAGCACTCATGTAACACCACAAGATTCAACAAATGCAAAGACCAGACCCTGCTTAGTAGATTTGCACCTATTGAGTATTGTTGGTGCCATCGGTGCTTTAAGTGGGATGAAAAAAGTGAGACATCTCTAAAAAGGGAAGGCCAAAGAAACAGCAAATGTGCTGGATTAAAGCAGGTGAACTAAAACCCCGTGCCTCACACAGCATGCTGCCTGACCAGTGCTAGGATGCCCCTCAGCAAGTTGTTTGCCATGGCACCCAGACTCATCACACAACAACGAATATATGGCTAAAACAAGCCAGGCCTATTGATGTATGTGCCAATCTGGCTTGAGAGGATTTATGATTTTTTTTTTTTTTTAAATAATTTTTATTGTAAGCATACCTGTACAGGCCTTTACATATAGAAACAGCGTCATAAAAGCGAGCAGGTATACAGTGCGGCACGTCAACCAGTACACAGCCGTTATGCCCACAACCCGGGGGTTGGGCGGCGATGATGTCTCCGCTCTTTCATGCCTGACGGTCTAGATAGAGGAGTGGCTGTCAAACGGATCACGTGCATGCTTACTTTTATAGTCCTACCCAACTGTGCGCTAATACCCCCAACTCCCACCCCCTGCGCTATTCCTACACCTCCCCCCCCCCATGCCCCTCCCCCCCCACCACCTCCCAACTAAGGCGTCTCTAACGGACATGTCTGGGGTACTGGTAAGAGCCCCCCTGCATTACTGCTGCTACTGGGCGCTCAACTGGCCTCTACCACCCTGTCTACGTCGGGGGCCTCCTCTTCTTCGTTAGCCTCAGTATCCCTGAGTGCTTGAACCATCACTTCCCATGAGGTCGCAGTGTCTGCTGCAGTTTGGGTAGGGGTCCTGCGCGCCAGCTGGTACCTATGTGTGCTGTCAGCCGCAGCCCATTTTAGAAATTCCTGCCGCCACCTCCGTGGAGTTGGTCCCACCCTCGCCTTCCAGTTCCTAGTGATCTCCCTCTTAGCCACCATCAACCCCATATCGATGAATTTGCTCGTGAGTTTGGTCTTGGGGGTATGGGGGAACCAATGCAAGAGACATTCCGCCGGTCCATAGTCTCTGGTCCTATCTGTCACCTCATTCAATACTTCCCCTATTTCCTGCCAGTAATCCCGAAGGGCCGGGCACGCCCATAGCATATGCACTAATTCCGCCCCTTCCTCCGGGCACCGGGGACAAGTTGCTGTTACCGCCCCGAAATACCGCCTGATCCTCCCCGGGGTCATGTACGCCCTGTGTAATGTGTAATAGTGGATTAATTGGAAGCGAGCGTTTCTCGTGCTGTTGCGAGCCCTACGGATTAGCTGTGCCCACGTTATGTCGGGTATGTCCCTACCCAGGTCCGCCTCCCACTTGGTTTTTAGGGCTGGAAGGGGGGGAGCAGCCTCTCTAACCATTCGGTTGTATAGGCACGTTACCGCCTTGATCGTGCCCGCCGCCATCATAGTGTACTGGCACGCTGCCGCCGTCCCAGGTTCCTCAAGGCCTGCCCCCCATTGGGCCTGTATTGCTCTGGTCACCGCCGCATGAAGCAAGAATCCCCCTCTCGGGACATCAAAGCGGTCCATGAACTCCTGGAACGGGAGCAGCGCGCCATTTTCGTAGAGGTCCCCGACCACCTGTACTCCCGCCTCTTCCCACCCCTGAAGCTGCGACCAGTCGCCCCCATGTGGCAAAGCCGTGAGCATGCCCAGAGGGATCTCCGGCGCGTATGGGCGCCGAACCCCTGCCCTCCTCTGCACTCTGTTCCAGCATTGTCGGTACGTGCGCTGTTCCAGCGATAAATCCCGACTGTCCAGCCGCTGCTGGAGGGTAATATACGCTAGGATGTGTCTGGGTGTTCCCCGCAAGCTGT
The DNA here is from genome assembly GCF_964261635.1 of Lissotriton helveticus. Taxonomy (NCBI): domain Eukaryota; kingdom Metazoa; phylum Chordata; class Amphibia; order Caudata; family Salamandridae; genus Lissotriton; species Lissotriton helveticus. The sequence continues at coordinate 789,700,609 of NC_136072.1, forward strand.
CGTCCTCCGGGCCCCGATATACTCTCGCCACCTCTTGCGTGAAGATCTGTAGTTGGGCTGCAAGATAATAAAGTTCAAAGTCTGGCACCGCCAGTCCCCCCTCATCTTTCGGGCGAGAAAGCGTGGCGAGCGCCACTCTGCAGCGCCCCGCTCCCCAAATAAACGTTGTTACCAGAGATTTAAGCAGCCGAAAGAAGGAGCTGGGTAGCCAGATCGGGAGCGTCCGGAAGTAATATAACAGTCTCGGCAGGGCAACCATCTTTAGCAAAGAGATTCGGCCCGCCACCGATAGTGGCAGCGTGGCCCAAAAGGCCATGCAGCCCCGCAGTCCTCGCACGCATCTTCCCAGGTTGCCCTCAAACAGGGCCTCCGCCGTGTGGTAAATGTGGACCCCCAGGTACTTGATGCAGGCGGGTTCCCAGGCCGCCTCCGACCGGTGTCGTGGCTGGGCCGCGCCCTCCTGCAGCGGGAAAAGACTCGTCTTGGGCCAGTTGACCCTCAGGCCCGACAGTTCTCCAAAGCGTCCTAGCAACGCTTCCGCTCCCTGCAGGTCCTCATCGCCGTCGCGGAGGAATAGCAGTAAATCGTCGGCATACAGCGAAATAAAATGCTGTCCGTCTCTAGCTCGCACTCCCCGGAAATGCCGCCCCGTCCGGGCCTCAGCCGCCAATGGCTCTATGGCCAACGCAAATAAAAGCGGCGATAGGGAACAGCCCTGCCGAGTACCACGTTCTACCGGGTAGCGGAGGGACACCGTCGCCCCTACTCTCACCCTCGCTAATGCCTCCGCATACAGGACTTTCGTCCAATGAATATAGCCCGGACCCAGCCCAAACCGCTCCATCACAGCATAGAGGTAGTCCCACTCCAGGCTGTCGAAGGCTTTCTCAATGTCGACCGAGAGGACCAGCTCCGTCCCAGCCCCGCCGACCAGCCCGTCCATGAGGCGGACAAGCCTCCTGATGTTTATGGTGGTGTTGCGCGTCGGTATAAAACCGTTCTGGTCCTCATGTACCAGGCTCGTCATGTGAGGTAGGAGCCTCGCCGCTAGTATGGAGCTCAGGATCTTATAATCTGCGGTGAGCATGGAAAGTGGGCGATAGGACGCGGGGTCGCCACCCTCTCTGCCAGGCTTCAGCAGTGGGACCACTAACGCCTCCCGCATTGACTGAGGCAGCCGGCCCGCGTCCTTGGCCTCTTTATACACGATCAGTAGTCGTGGTGCCAGAACGTCTAGGTACTTACTATAGAACTCTATGGGGAGCCCGTCGATACCCGGCGATTTATTCCGTGCCATGCGCCGCACCGCCGCCTTGATCTCTGCTAGCGCGACGTCCGAGCCCAGATCCTTTGCCTGTTCCGCCTCCAGCCGTGGGAGGGGCAATCCAGATAAGAAGGGTTCCGCCAGCTCCATCCTGTCGCCTGGGGAGCTCCTGTAGAGGCCCTCGTAATACGTCTGGAAGCCGTCGACTATGCCCAGCTGAGTGTGTTGCACCGTGCCCGCCGCATCCCTTAGTTGGAGTATGGGGGAGCATCTTCGAGTGGGGTTCGAGAGCCACGCTAGGAGGGTGCCCGCCTTATCGCCCTCCACGTGGGAGCGCAGTACATAGCGCTTATGGTCGAAGGCTCGGAGCCGCTCCACTTCAACGGCTACTGCCTCCCTGGCCGTGCAGAGCGTCTCCTGGAGCTCAGGGCGCCCTGGCCGCTCCTTCTCCACCTCCCTCAGCCTGGTATCCGCCTTGGCCAAATCGCCCAACAACACCTTCCTCACGCCCACATAATCCCTAATGCAGATGCCCCTGACTACTACTTTAAAGGCGTCCCACTCCGTCGCCCTAGTGGATGCCGTACCTTCATTCTCCGCGAAGTATTGAGCCACCCCCTCCGCTAGGGCCGCTCCGAAGAGGGGGTCCTCTAGGGTCTCAGGCCGCAGTTTCCAGGTAGGGACCCTGGGTGGTTCTGCCACCCACGCTAGCCGGATCAATAGCGGATTATGGTCTGAAATCGTTCTCGTCAGGTACTCAGACCCCGTAACGTGCGGCAACACCCCTCTGGAGCAGAGTATCGTGTCCAGCCGGACATGTAAGTCGTGGAGCCCGGAGAAAAAGGAATAGTCCCGGTCAGTCGGGTGCTGTCCGCGCCAGACATCCACTAGTTCCCAACTTTCCTGCCACTCCCTTCTGCCCTTAGATAGCCTGTGGACCGGGGAATCGCGCAAGGGGGGGTGGGACCTATCCAAAGAGGGGTCCGCAATGGAGTTAAAGTCGCCCCCCAGAAGGATCGGGCCCACCAGGGAGTGAGCCAGTCGCCCCGAAAGCGACGTGAAGAAGGCCAGCTGGTCCACATTTGGGGCATATATACTAGCCAGGGTAACCTCTCTACCTTCCAGCTTCCCTTCCACCACCACATACCTCCCTTCCTGGTCTATCCACTGGCGCGTTAGCTGGAAAGGTGTGCCTGCTCTAATCCATATTAGTACCCCCCTAGCATAGGCTGAATAGCTGGTGTGGTAAACCTGCCCCCGCCATCTCCTCTGTAGCGCCGCCCCCTCCTGCCGTGTGAGATGTGTCTCCTGAAGCATCGCGATGTGCACTCCCCGTCGTACTAAATAGGCATGCACCTTGTGTCTGCGCTGCATAGTATGTAGGCCCCGCACATTCCAGGTAATACAGTTCAACTTTTGCACATTAGCCATTGTCCCAGTGATCTGGTCGAAATCTTCCCTCCCGTCCGCGCCCGTCGGTGGTGGTGGTGCCCCCCCTGAACAAAACAAAACATCCCAACAGTCCTACCCACGGTGTACCCAGGGTCAACACCTGCAAGAAGAACAAACAATCCCCAACTGTGGAACCCCCCCCCACCCCCAGAATAGGCCCCAATATCATGATACTAGTTCCCATCCAAACTCCCACACCTGAGTGACCCAGGTCTCGACTACACAGCCGCAGCCGTGGGTGCCTTAAGGGCCTACGGAGCGCGGACTCAGCCCGAGGGGTGCTGCGCCACCCAACTCCCTGCCCCCTCCCCAGTTCCACATGTCCTCCCCGCTTTGAGCCCTCTGGCGTGCCCCGGTCCCCGCTATACTCGTGGGCATGGGTCCACTTCCCAGCACCCAAACTTTACCCATCGTGTCCTGCCAGTGTTTCAGACATTCAGGATCTCGTCCGCCGTTTGCGGTGTCACCAGCGGCCCTCCAGTCCGAAGAATCCCAGAAAGGTCCGATTCTGAGCCCGAGGCCGATGCAAGAGTGTCCGAGTCCGTGGCCCCTCTGGAGTCGGGGCCTTCCGCCCGAGCCTGCTTCTCCACTTCCTGTAATGCAGCCCGCCGTTCCGTTTCAGTCTGGGAGGCCGTCGGTCCTAGCTTCCCCCTCCCTCGCTTCCTCAGCCTCTGTGATTTCCGCAGCCGTGCCGGTGAGCGTTCTCGCTCCTTCTCCCGTTCCTCTCGCGCCTTGGCTCCGTCGGTGCCAGCTTTGTATGTCTCCCACCAGTCCCAGGCCTCTGCCGACGTGCTAAAGAAGACCGCCTTGTCGTCCACCACGACTCGCAGCCTGGCAGGGAAAAGTAAGGAGTAGGCAATCCCTTCAGTCCGCAGCTCTTTTTTGATTGTGAGGAAGGAGGCCCGCTGTTTCTGTGTCTCAAAAGTGAAATCCGGAAAAAGTGTAACTCTGCTGTTCGCAATTTGAAAGGGGCCATCCTCCCGAGCCCTCCGCAGGAGAAGATCTCTGTCCCTGTGGTGGAGCACCTTGGCTATTATCGGTCTGGGCGGAAGCCCGGGCTTGGGAGGACCCGAGGGGACCCTGTGGGCCCGCTCCAGAGTGAAAAATGGCGAAAGTCCCTCCGGTGCCACCACTGTTTTTAGCCATTCCTCCATGTAGGCAACCATGTCCATTGCTCCCTCCGTCTCCGGCACACCTACGACTCGCACATTGCCGCGCCGGCTCCTATTTTCAGCGTCTTCCGCCCGCCGTTCCAGGGTGCGTATGCGATCCAGGGCCTCCAGTAGCTGTCTCTCGGTCGCCTTATGGGCCGGCGCTAGCTCCTTGATCACCGTCTCGGCCTCCTTGACCCTGTCTTTTAGCTTGTCGTGGTCCGCCCGGAGCAAGCCCAGCCCCGATGCCACCTGCGCTATATCATTGTGGAGTGCTTCTCGGGTGGCCGTTATGGCCTCCAGTATTCGATCTTGCAACCGCTGCAGGTCTGTCTGCTCGGTGGGGCCCCCCTCCGCCGCCCCAGAAGTTGCCGCCTCCTCCGCCTTGGTTTTTGGCTTCCCCATCGCAGTAGGCCTCGCCACTACCGACCTCCCCTGCAGTCCGCTGTGCTCCGGGCCCCTGCCACGTGTCCCTCTCCTGTGCGCTATGGGGTGGCTCTGCGCCGAGGTCGTGCACCAGAGGACCGTCCGCCTCGTGGCTCGTCCCCCGGGGCCTGTGGTTGCCCGCTCCTACCCCCCTGGGCTAGTGCGCTTGGTGTATGTCGCCACAGGGGATCAGCACCGCCGAGGATCCTCCACTAGGTTTTGGGCACCCCCGCTATGCCCCTGCACACCTCCACAGCATCCGCAGCGAGGCGAGGGGGGGGGGGGGAGGGGGGCCCCCAGTAATCCGCTCTGTGCACCGTTGCTCGTGGTGCACTGCTCAAAGTAGCCCCCCCTCACCTGCTGATGTGTCCTGGGCCCAGAGCTGGGGCGCCGGTCTACTGCCCGTCCTTGCCGCGGTGGGGGCCGTCTGCTCGCACCACCCGCTCCGGCTTCCTCGGGCGGATCTGCGCCTCCCGCGGTCGCGGTCTCCGCGCTCAGCTGCCGAGGGTGAAGGATCGGCCGCCACAGCAGGGGGATCGCCGCCCGGGGCCCCGAGCCGGCGATCGCGCTCAGCGCTCCAGCTCCGGCAGCGCGGATCCCCGCTTGTCCCCCGGAGTCCTAGATCTGCACCGCGGCCGCCATCTTTTGCGGCGCTCTCGGTCACTCCGCCCAGGTGGTCGCCGCAATCGGCGGTCTGTCTGCCCACTGCGTAGCCGTTAGCCGGTCAGATGCCGCCCAGCCAGTCTCCGTGAAGGGTCAGTGCGGCGCCGGGGCACACCTTGGCTCTGCGGCCCCTTTTACAGGATGAATGTAGGGAATAGGCACGGAGCTCCGGGCTCACGCCGCCATTTCCCTCGGCGCTCAAGCCACGCCCCCCCTTGAGAGGATTTATGATTATTTAGAATTATAAAGTCACATTCTAAATTCAGATGATATCCAGATAGTATAGTTATTATTTAGCTCTTTCAGATACACCCTGAAGCATTTTGTGTCCTCTAACCATTTTGTTACCTCCTCTGCGTGTGGCTCTTTAATCCTCATTCTGTGTTTGCGGGGAGACTGGATGCTCAGGTACAGGTCTCATTATCTACAATTGAAGACCTAAAGGTAGTCGTGGTGCTGCAGTTGTGCTGCTTCACGCCTGAAGACAAAGTCATAAGGTTCTTTTGGGGCGTGTATTTGAATATTACTGTCTTGGTGGACCTGCTGTTGTTCCTCAGTGGTTTCTGAGCATCCACTTGAGTTCATCGGCATGTAGTCACATTTCTTTTGAGCAGTCGCTACGTTGATGATGCTCGGTGGGAAGTCAGCTTGAGGGACAACCCTGCAGGGGAGGTCATTAATGGCAGCGACACACCAACTCTCTTTTTTTTTTAAACAATCTTTATTGAGTTTTTACATTATTGAGGCAACCCGTCCCCCCACCCCCCACCCCACCCTAAGACAGGCATTATAGTTAAACAAATATATAAACATAAACATTAACATAGGTCAGAATAAGCGGATAATTATACAAAAATTATAATTGAACAAATTAAAATATAATGACATCATATACATCCTTGATTAATCAGTATGTTCCATCCATTGTGCTAAGGGCTCCCAAATTCCTAACCCTTTCTTTTTCTTATTCCGACCATTCCGACTGTATATAGCAATTTCCAAACTATAGGTTGCTAACAAACGGGTTTGCCACTGTTGAAATGTAGGTGAGTATAGGTCAAGCCAGGCAGACATATTCTAAATACTGCCATTGCAACAAATATCAATCCCCTTGTGTGCGTCGGTCGTGTATCACCGTCTACCCCCAATACTATTTCAGCAATAGTTATCTCTATATTAGTTTTCAAAATTCTAGAAAGAAAAGTGGATATTTCCTGTTTTATAATATAGAGTTCTTTACAAGTGGCAAACATATGTATTATATTGACTTCCGGTAGTGAACATCTAGGACATTGAGTCTCCTTGCCTGTACTCCACTTAGCTATTCTTTTAGGCGTATAATATAGTTGAAAACAAGTCTTATAGTATTGTGACTGTAGTTTAGTTGATATTAAGAGTGATTGAAAATAATCAAATCCTATCTGAATTGAGGTTTCTGGTATATCTAATAGGTTCTGCCAAATTTGAATATGTTTGTCTAAATCGTCAGGCAACATGGTAATCAGATTATTGTATATTTCCCCAATTTTAATTGTGTTATTTTGGGTAATCGTTTCAATTAATTGTATTTTCCGAAATGCAGGGTTGCCGCCACCCATTTTTACTATAAAATCTCTAATTTGTAAGTATTTAAAATAGTCGCGATGATCCAGACCAAATTTATTTTTTAATAAATCAAATGTACTAAACCCTGTTGAATTATAAAATGAACCAAGTCTAGTGATACCCAGCCTAACCCCCCGTTCCATACATGAATCTGAGAAAATCTCAGGGAGATTTTGATTTTGATATATAGTTGTATAGTGCGAAAATCTACCAATCCCAAGAATTTTACGTATATTGCCCCATGCAATATAAATACCCTTTAAAGTTTTAAAGCGAACCTTTTTAAAGTGACAATCATAAGTGAAGCGCCAAAGATGATTTCCTGTCTCTTCGCCAAAAATAAGTTCATGTGGAGTCAGGACCCCACTCCCTCGATCTAATTGCGAGTTTGGGGTTAAGAGTGCTCTGCTATAATTGAGAATAGTCGCCCACCAATAAACTTTAAAATTTGGAAGGGCAAGTCCTCCTCTATCTTTAGGTAGATTAATGAATTTTATGGCTCTACGAGATCTACTATACCCCTAAATAAAGCGAGAAAACATACAATCAATTTCTTTAAAAATGTGTTGGTCGAACATTAGACAGATAGTTCTGAAAAAATATAAAAATTTGGGGAAAAATACCATTTTAATAAGGTTACATCTACCGATAATAGTTAGGTGTAGATTATGCAGTTTCTTCAAAGCTTGGTCCGTTTGTTTCAATAGTAGATTAAGATTGAGTTTAACCAAATTGTCAAGATTTGAAGTGATATTAACTCCTAGATAAACTGCATTTTTTACTACCCTGATATCACAATAAATTAATTTGGTTATTAATTATGATTTGAGTTTTATTTGGATTTAATTTATAACCCGAAACCACTCCAAAATCCCCAGCCTCTTGTTCAATTAGTTTTATGGCCTCCTTTGGGTTAGTTGTTGTTATAGCAATATCATCGGCATATGCCAATGTTTTGGTGGCTCCATTGGGGGTCGTTATTGGTCTTATGGCTAGATTGGATTCTAGTCTCCGAATAAACAGATCTATAAATAGAGCAAATAATAGGGGGGAGCAAGGACAACCCTGCCTTGTCCCTCTTGTCACTTTAAAATTGTCCGATGTCTCCCCATTTATCATGACCGTTGCTTCCGGTTTAACATACAACATACGTATTGCCCTGATGAAAGTTTCCCCTATCCCACTCCTTGACATAGTCGTCCATAAATATTGCCAGGAGACCCTATCGAACACTTTTTCAGCGTCTAGCAGTATAAGTGCCATAGGGTCCCCTGCAATTTCGGCTATGTCAAAGAGTGTGATAACCCTCTGAATGTGATCGGTGGTTGATCGGCCCGGAACAAATCCATGTTGCCTGGCTGAAATAATTTTATGAACTATTGGAGCAAGCAGGCTGGCCAGTAATTTGGAATAGATTTTAGAGTCATTATTGATTAAGGTGATCGGACGGTAGGCCCCTAGCTCGGTGGGGTCTTTATTCTTCTTGGGGAATACAATAATCTTTGCCTGTGCCCAGGATCCTGGCGGTTGACCACCCTGAAACACATGGGTCAATAGCTTGGTAAGAATCCCTTTCAGTTGTTTACTAAATCTGGCATAGAATTCTGATGGAATTCCATCGAGTCCAGCTGCTTTACCAGGTGAGAGGCTATTAATTGAGAGCAGTATCTCGACCCATTGTGGTTCCTCGGCCAAAATATCTTGATCAATTTGGGAAAGTACTGTCCATGTTACCAAATCCAGACACACCAACTCTCAATGATAATCACAAGAGGGTGAGTGTGCATGCCCTCAGGGTGAAATATGACATTTGTAGTCAAGAACTGGCCTTATGGGAATGATGCTGAAAGTGCAACAAGGTCCACACACAACAGTCAACAAACAAACAATATGGAGGTTTTTGGAAGAGAACCTCCAGCAAGCCTCTTGCAGTTAAGTGGATCACTTTGAGGGACTCGTGAACTCTCTTCTCCCATCCCACTCTCCAACCCCACTTAATGGAACTCTGCTCTCATGGTTTTTGGGTCCTGACCTGGGTGCAGCTTGCAATTTTGAGATGGTTTCAATGCCCACGACCCGGGTCCGCCGTTTTGTGGAATCTTGTTCTTTCCTTTGGTCCATTGGATTCCATCCTGCCGACCTTCAGACATTTCTCTTTTGCTGTACTGCCTTATCTCTTTCTCCCCCTCAGGACCCCCTCTCTCCTCTCACCAATCTCAGCCTCCGACTCTTCTCCCCCACCTACCGCTCTCTACCCCTTTTGATTTTTTTGATTTTTTATTTTTTATTTCCCCGTTAACTCTGTAAATATGTGATATATACTTGTCCAAGCCTAATCGCTGGTAAAATGTAATCCTGAGCAAATCTACTATTTGTATATATATGTATATAGAGATAATTCTAACCACTAGTATATGTAGTAGACCCTTGTACTCACTACCATTCCTATGTGATTCTTAGAGTTATCCATTTGTATCTCTTCCTCGAGTGACTTTACAACTTGTATATTTGCAATTTTCTCTGTTTGTATCTCTTCTTTGTGTGACTTTACAACTTGTACATTTGCAATTTTTTTCTGTTTGTATCTTTTATGTAACTCATGTAATCCTAAATCCTTATTTATCGCAACTGGTTCTTTTGTAAAGCGCTCTGACACCTTCGGGTAATGTTTGCGCTGTATAAAATCGCGTTAAATAAAAAAAAAAAAAAATTTGCTTCGGTCCCTCTGAAGATGTCAGGGAGAGCTCCTCCTTTTTCATCAGCATCTTGGGTTTGGGTTGTGCAACGGCCTCTGATTTTGACATCACTTTGGGCAGTGGATCTCACGGCAGATCAAAGGAGGTAGGCCTTAGTTCTTTGAGTTGGTGATGCAGGTTCTAAGTATGCTGTGCAGCCTGTGGCCTTCTCCCATCCAGTACATACCAATGCCATCTTTTGTGGAGTCCTTAACGTCTAGTCTAGACTTGATCAGGAAGAGAACCAAGCTGTCATTTGCTGATGCAATCATTCTCTGATTTGGTGCAGAGCTTCCGTGGGAATCAGAGGTTAAGACCCTTCACTGTCTCACAGGGCCTCCCTATACGCTTTAAGGGACTCCACTTATGGTAGACTGCATGGATTTGCCTGGCAAGGCATTATACAGCTTTCCTACGGTAGGGGTGGTGTGAAGTTAAAAAAGGCCTATACAGTAAGACCTTATAATCAGCTACCACCAACTAATAACTTGATATGTCATAACTTGAATGCACTTGTTCATGGTATCTGTGGAATAATCAGTATCCTTGACTTGGGGCATTACCATCATTACAAATGTCAATGGACCAAGGGTACTATTATTGGGAAATTCTGTGTATCCATATGAGCCAGACAAATCCAACAGAAAAGTCCTCTGAATTTTTAAGGCATCTCAGTAGGTTTAACGGCAGTTATAGCTTTTATGGCACAAGAATTCACAACTGTTCAAATGAACTGCAATGAAAAAAGTTTCCTTGATAAAAGAGAATTTTGGTATTTTGTGGTTAGATTTGGTCTGTGTTCCCTGATATCCTGAGGTTTCCCTTGCTTGCAGTTTTCTTGCTGCGGCTACCAGTAGACAAAAGCAATAACTCAAAACTTAGTAATTACAGTCAGGTTTTTCTACTGCCCCTGAGGTACATGGCTGTAATGATGCATGTAATGCTTTGGTATAGTGGGTGGTCTTGTAACTGATAGATTGCGGTTAAAATCTTTTTGGTGCCATAGTGCATCCCCAGAGCCTAGGCTTTAAATGTCTATGTCGTGGGATCTGCCTGTCAAAGTTAGAAAATTATTTTACTTTGGGGTCTCCAAGGGCCTGGTGTTCCTTACAGGCAAGACTAGGGGGCTCCGAATGGGGCCTTGTTCCACTAAGTGTGGCGTGGAGAAGTGTGGCTCAATGGTTAGAGCGGCAGACCCTGATGCAGAGGTCTAGCCCGGGACCAGGGTTCAATTCCCTGCCTCAGCGGGTCTTGGGCTCAAAAATTTCATGGACCTGATAATTCTCGCCTCGGTGCCTATTCCAATCATGGAGTCCCAACCTGCAACTCTGGGCAATAGCTTGCTTAATATCCACAACGGCCCCCACAACACTAAGGATGCCTGGCCTCCACCTTGGGGGTGCCCAGGAGTGGACACCTCACAGGGAAGGGAAACATCCTTTACAACGCAACTTTTACCACGCAGTGCCTTTACGACGCAACTTTTACAACGCAAACCATTACAACGCATTGCGCTGGGGGGCGCTCTAGGATAGGGAATAGGTTTAATTTACTGTCCAACACCTTTCCTACTATCCACGGGGACTGGAGTTGGAATAGTAAATGAAACTATTCACTATCCAGCGCCCCAAAGCACTATGCGTTGTAATGGTATGCGTTGTAAAAACCGTGTTGTAAAAGCATGCGATGTAAAAGCATGCGTTGTAATGTCATACATCCCACAGGGAAAGCCAGGATGGGTTCCACAGCGGTATTCGTACAAGCGCCTTGAGACCCTTGCGGGTGAGTAGTGCGCTATACAAGTATCAATTTTAAGAGACAAAATAATTTCACAGCAAGTGCACCTCCACAGAATTAGATGTGCTAAGCAACAAAACTTGGTACACTTCCTTTCCTCAAACATGTTTATGTGTAGAATTTACAATGTGATGGTAGGATGGGACAAACCAAGGGGTAAGGCATACAAGGGGGGGCGGGCACAATGGCAGGGAGGGTGGCACAATGCAACTTTGCCTAGGGTGACTAAAATAATTGTAACAGCCTTGTTGGCAAAGGACCAATTCAGAACAGGCTCAGAGTCCACCAGACTGAGCACTTCTCATCCTCCCCCTCGGCTCTTGCTGGCTCTGATGAAACTTGAGTTCCCCACGTGCATAATTGGGAAATGAAACATCTGTTTCATTTTTCTGCTCTTCGCCGAAAGGGATGAGTTTTTTCCCTCTTATTTTTCTTCAAAGGGAAGATGAAGGCTGCTCACACAGCCAGGCCCCGAACATTTAGGGATGGCAGCGAGCCAGAACCAGTTTATCAGCGTTACAGGATGTCAGTGTCAGGCTACCTCAAAATAATGCCAACTGAAAAATTGTAAAAATAAAATCAACTAAAATGTGTCCCAGAAAATGTTCAACCTCCAATAACATTCGCAGCCAGCATAGCCTTGTCAGTGGTAATCAAGAGATTTTTAAACCAGAATCCAGCAATAAAGGATATGCGAAGTTTTCCCTCGCAAACTTCCTGTAAGAATCACGAACATTACGATTATTCTGGGAGTGGGTCAGATGCATTTCACTGTCTGAGATGTCTGTGATTGTTGATCATCTTTGAAAGACGTCTTGTTTGGTAGCAGTGACATTTTGGAACTATATTAGCTTTAGATTATGTTTTAATTCTGAGCTTTTGCTAGGAATCAGTGAAGTTAAGAGGTAGGTGCTTCCTAATGAAATTGCACATGCCCACAGCTTCTGTAAGGATTTTTGGGCCCCACCCCTCCACAGGGTCAGAGGCGACAGCCTAATAGCTTTGTGGACCTGTGAACCAGCAGCTGGTTGTGCCTTGGTTCATGGGTGCAGCCATTCTCAAAGTGGCGGCAAGAGGGCATTGTTTTGTGCTGGCTGTTAGGTGCAAAGAGGTATTTCTACTTCCTGATGGCTTTGTTAGCATCTTACTTCCTTCTGGGTAGGATAGTCCTTTTTTGATTTAACTGGCTTATCTCATTTCTTGCCTGACTTACCGTTTTCCATGGTAAACTGGCAAAATCATGACCTCTATCCAGATAGGGCCTTGTTTAGAATGATTTAGTGTATAATGTCAGAGACTTCGAAGAAGGGGTCCAGGTGGCTGTCCCCTGGCAGTGAAGGAGGTTCTGTTGTTTTGCCAAGGGTAGGTTGTCTTGGTCAGCAACGCTGCACTAAGTTTAAGTAGAACAGAGCAGGGATCTACACCCTTCTTGAACCTGTTCAAAGAAATCATGAGGCTTTGCTAGAGGGCTTTGGGTTTCAGGCCATTGTTGTGGCAGTCAGTACATAAACAGCCGTAGACACTATCTGGTGCCAGGGTCTGGGACTTAAGATCCTGTTTTTCTCTGGTCATGCCCAAGGTTCCCTTTCGCTCTGTAATCCCGGCTGCAGGTAGTCAGAATCTCTACCTTGCCCTACTGCTGGTCTCTGTTCATTCTTTCATTGTCCTCTATGGGTGCCGGCTGCTGTTGCTCTCACTCTATGCCGCTTTATGGTGGTCCCTATACTTTTGATATCCAGCGCCATGATCCTCTAACTTGGTCCGGGGGGGCTGTTTTTTGTCTCCATTTACTCCTGGCAAGTTGTCCGTCCCCCCTCTCTGCTCCTGTATCACCCTAGTCTGTTGTCCCTCTCCCTCTGTGTATCTGGGTGGTGGCCCGCACTCTCAGGTTCCATAGCAGGGCTTGTTACTGGTTCTAGGCTTTGCATCCTCTGTGTTCCGGCCAGGCTTAATTTGAGCCAGTGGTTTAGGTGCTCAGCATCAGCACATAATTGTCAACACTGACGCTTGTGACAGCCTGCCACAAGGTGGTGCTGTCTGGTCAGTGCTTAATTTGTAAAATATTAAGTGCCAGGGCTCTGATCAGGATACCACTACAACTTGCACCACCCATCGCCCATGTCATCGCTGTCAAAACAACTACTAACCATCTCTCTCGCATGCACGTAAATGCGACCGTTTATATTATTCCAGGCCCCCAAAGCTAAAGGAATGGCTGGGGAGGCAGGTATTAGCAATTTTTTATGTATATTGTTTTCCCAAACAACTGTTACACTGCTCATATCAAAATTACATGAGCAGTACCACCTTGTGGCAGACTGTCCCAAGTGTGGAGTTGACAATTAGATGCTGGTGCCGAGCTCCGGAAACCAATTAAGTGCCGGTGCTCAGCACCAGAAAGCACCGGCTCAAATTAAGCACTGTGTCTGGTGCATCTAAAGATGACCACAACAGTTCATTATTTATTAAATGTACATTCACAGTGACTATTGCCTGCTGCCCAAGCCATTCTCATAGCTTTGGGGGTTTGAAAAAGTCTGAATTGTCACACTTGTAGGACAGTAGGAGTGTGATGGTTAGTAGTTGTCTTGTTATCAGCATTGGCAGCATGGCAGGGGCAATGCATGGTGCAAGCAGCAGTGGCCTCCTGGCGAGAGCCCTGGCACTTATTCTTTTACAAACTTGGTTCTTACATCTCTGCTGTCGTGTGGGGTCTTCCTTATGACCTGATCTTGGCTGTTAGTGTCTTTTCTTCCTTTGTCCTGGGTGCAATCTCTTTCCTTGTTTGATGCTAGATTTTGTGTTCCGTTTGCCTGCGTTGTTTTGATTCTATGGCCTGCTATTTTTCGCCAGGAAGTTCTTTAGTCATTGTAAAATGTGTCATTTATATTCATATTTTTGCTTGTACAGTCTGTGTTTTAGATTGTGTGCCTTATGCCTGCGTCGCTTTGATTCTATGGCATGCTATTTTTATTTGTTTTATTCCTGTAACAGTTCTCTCGTGTAACGTAACTGGTTCTATTGTGCAGTGCTCTGACACCTTCGGGTAAAGTCCGCGCTTTATAAGAATACATTAAATAAAAAAAATAAAAAAATAAAGTTGGGGATAAAGATGGGGGTTCCTTTCCGCTATGGTACACGATGCTGGTCCTAGGTTGCGGAGCTTTTTCCTGCTCTCTATATCCTGGTTGTGGTTGTCATGCGTTGTTGTCTCTGCAGTGCCGGTGGTCCGTTGCAGAGCTTCTATGAACTTTTCGTTGTACTTCCCGATAGATGTGTGTTTTTTTCACCACGTGCTGCTCCCCAAGAGGCCCGACCCTGACTCAGACATTCACAGTCTCAGCTACGAGTCAGTTTTACAAAACTTTCCACTCTCTGATGAGAACCACATTTCACGCTCCGATCCCGACGGTGCGCGTGCCCCCGCCGCCTGGCGCCGGTCCAGCCGGGCTCGGCGGAGCTCTGCAACCCTGGGCCGGTGCCAGGCGAGGCCTGGGCCTAGGTCACGTGACCCGCGGAGAGCGGAAGCCGAGGGAGAGGGATGAGAGCGAGCAGGGGGTGAGGGATGGAAAGTTACCCGAGCAGGGACGGACAGGCTCTGTGACTGAGAGCCATGGATGGAGAGCGGAGAGAGCGCACGCAGAGAGGGATACAGAAACTGTGAGCCACAGGCAGTGCTTTAAATGGGCAGGTGCTGTCCGGTACTGAGTAACTCCACTTCTATCATTCGAAATGGGGAGTACCTGCACTTCTCAGCACTGATGCAATACATGTAATAGGTATAATACCTGCACTTCTCAGCACTGATACAATACATTTAATGGGTATAGTACTGGCACTTCTCAGCACTGATGCAATACATTTAATGGGCATAGTACCGGCACTTCTCAGCACTGTCGCAATACATTTAATGGGTATAGTATCTGCACTTCTCAGCACTGATGCAATACATTTAATGGGAATAGTACCTGCACTTCTCAGCACTGTCCCAATACATTTAATGGGTATAGTATCTGCACTTCTCAGCACTGATGCAATACATTTAATGGGAATAGTACCTGCACTTCTCAGCACTGATACAATACATTTAATGGGTATAGTACCGGCACTTCTCAGCACTGTCGCAATACATTTAATGGGAATAGTACCTGCACTTCTCAGCACTGTCCCAATACATTTAATGGGTATAGTATCTGCACTTCTCAGCACTGATGCAATACATTTAATGGGTATAGTACCTGCACTTCTCAGCACTGATACAATACATTTAATGGGTATAGTACCGGCACTTCTCAGCACTGATGCAATACATTTAATGGGTATAGTATCTGCACTTCTCAGCACTGATGCAATAAATTTAATGGGTATAGTACCAGCACTTCTCAGCACTGATGCAATACATTTAATGGGTATAGTATCTGGACTTCTCAGCACTACAATTAATGGGTATAGTACCGGCACTTCTCAGCACTGATGCAATACATTTAATGGGTATAGTATCAGCACTTCTCAGCAGCAAACCTGCCTGCTGCACTTCTATATTAAAGCACAGGTGACATGGAATGAGGGCTAGAAAGGGTCCTCCTAATCTGTAGTTGGGGTTGGAGAAGTGCTCTGAGAGACAAGTAGGGAGGAATGGGGAATTACTGTAAGCGAAGGAAGGAGGGGCTGGGCGATGGTGAGCAGAGAGTGGGCGCAGAGAGAGGGATAAGGGGCAATGAGTGAGGAATGGAGAGCTAATGCTAGGGAGGGATGACGGGCTGGGCAAGGGTGACTGTCGCGTGAAGGTTAGGGAAGTACAGATTTACATTTCTCAACTCCACATCTTCTTACCTTGGTGATGTGTTGGAAGTTCAAACAGTGAAGTGGGTTTAAGAGTAGGTTGATATTTAAACATAAAAGTTATAGTAGAATTCCCAAAATACATTACACAAACTTGCTGTGTACATGTTAGCCATGATTTAGATATCAACGGTGTGACAGGAGGCCTTTACCGGTTGCTTAAGCCTACTTTAGGTTTTTAACCTGCACTTTGATGCTGTCTGGTAGAGACAGTAAGCGAGTAGTATTGTTGGGCACGTGTAAAGTCAGCATGTAGTATTGCTGTGCACGTGTAGTCAGCATGTATTATTGCTGTGCTTGTGTAAAGTCAGCATGTAGTATTGCTGTGCTTGTGTAAAGTCAGCATGTAGTATAGCTGTGTTTGTGTAAAGTCAGCATGTAGTATTGCTGTGCACGTGTAGTCAGCATGTAGTATTGCTGTGCTTGTGTAAAGTCAGCATGTAGTATTGCTGTGCTTGTGTAAAGTCAGCATGTAGTATAGCTGTGTTTGTGTAAAGTCAGCATGTAGTATTGCTGTGCACGTGTAGTCAGCATGTAGTATTGCTGTGCTTGTGTAAAGTCAGCATGTAGTATTGCTGTGCTTGTGTAAAGTCAGCATGTAGTATAGCTGTGCTTGTGTAAAGTCAGCATGTAGTATTGCTGTGCACGTTCAAAGTCAGCATGCAGTATTGCTGTGCATGTGTAAAGACAGCATGTAGTATTGTTGGGCATGTGTAAACTGTGTTGGACGTATGTGGTGGTCTGTAAAACGTGTGTTCTTGACGTTTGTGATCTGTGTTCTTGTGAAGTTCTGATAATTCAGTGTGTTTGTGATACGGATGTCTCTCAAGTTGTTGGTGCTGCTGATGCCCATAGCAGGAGGACTAGAGTTGGCACGGGGTTGCACAGTTTGCAAGATTGCATTATCTTGAGCACTGGTGAAAATCCAGAGAATGACGTCGGTGGTTGACATTCATTGTATTCTGACATAGATTAAAGGTATCCAACCCCTATTGCCACATTGTAGACAACCAGCCACTCAGCCTGCCCCTGTGGGCATTCATCTTTGCACCCTCAGGCCGTGGATTAAAACCCAAATGAAAGTTTACAGCGGATGCAATAAAGGCATCTGTTTGACTTTGGACTCAACCAGCTTCCAAAGTGGGCGTGGCAGAATGATCATGTGCAATAGAAAAGAAAGTGAGGCTCTTCTCCTAATCTCGCACGCTTGACCCATAACACTTGCTATAACCCCTATCTACTTCCCCATATGCCCCATATCATGTACCTATCTACTCTCTTGTACAAAACTTGCAAAAAACTCGGGTATGTTCCCTCAACAATTAATGTATAGCATAGAATAAGCAACAATCAACTTTTAAAACTGCTGTCTTCCAGGCAAGTACATCACATAAGCTTGGAAAGCCCTGATGCTACAGCTATGACAATACACCATGTCATACCCTACCATCTTGTTCCATCCTTCTCTTACTCCATTTCCCTCTGTCCCGCTCATGTTCGATCCTTCCTTCTCCACCTGCAGTGCTTTGAAGTAACCGTTCGATGGCATAAGCATTAAACAAGGACCCAGCATTATATAATTGACTAGTTTGATAAGGATGATTTATTTCACAAGATGGCGGCAGAGTTGGGCAGATGCATGCTGAAGGACATTCCAAGACATTCAAAGACTCAATAAAACACTAAGGGAAGTGCAACGTTGGTTGTCAAGCTACCACTTAAAACTGAACCCTGACAAAACCAAACTACTCCTTATCGCGAACAAAGAAGAGAATCCACAAATGGTCGAGTGGTTAAAAGAGATCAATGCGCTCAACGGGAACCTCACCCTGGCCGACTCTGTTAAATCATTAGGCATCACGCTAGACTCGAAACTGGACATGACCAAACACATTAAGATTTTGGCTAAGAGCGCCTTCCTTAACCTGAAGCTACTAATCAAAATAAAACCTTTCATTCCACCCAAAGATCTCAAACAAGCCACTCAAGCATTGGTGCTGTCAAGACTGGACTATGGAAATGCAGTCCTTTCGGGAATAGCTAAAACACACCTTGCTCCGCTGAAAACAACTCTCAAAGCGGCTGCCAGAATGGTCACTGGAATAAAGAAATTTGACCACATCTCTCCTGCACTCATAGAACTCAATTGGCTACCAATAGAAAAGCGGGCGAACTTCAGAACTGCCTGCCTCACCCACAAAGCCCTCCACACAGGCAAACCCGAATATCTGGCGTCCAAACTCAAACAAGCATTGGCATAGCCAATAGGTCTCGCCTTTGGGACCTTGTAAGTAAAAAAAGAAAAACTGAAGTGTAAGACTTCACGTTTACATTTACTGCATCCTAAATACGAAGTAAATGTAAACGTGAAGTCTTATACCTCAGTTTTTTTTACTTAAATAGTCCCAAAGGCGCGACCTTTTGGCTATGCCAATGCTTGTTTATTGTATAGTTACGATTTTTTGCTACTGACGCTCGTAGTTCTTTGCTCCCATCACTGAAATATGCCTGCATTGTTCCTGGTGTCTGGCTGCATCTGTTTTTTTTGTTTCAAAACTCCAAATAGAAAAAAAGAACTTTTCAGAATCACATCAGTTTAATCACTTATTTTCTTTACGGTTAAATGTTCTTTGCTGGGCTTTCATAGCACTGCTGCGACATACTGGCATCCACAAAACGGCATACTTTAGAGGCCCCGATCCTTACTTGTGCTACTGAGATCGCCTAACGTTAAATGCATTCCCAATTTTACGTTTCAATCTGATTTTTACAGATCAGGATACAAGTGCATTATTAGAGATATGTACGTCTAGGGACTGGCATAATAAAGGTCAGATTATTGTAGGGCATGGGGCCTGAAGTATTCTCCATACAAAGTCAAAGGACAAGATGCCAACAATGAGAGGTAGGGTGTCACAAAAACCCAAGCACTAGTCTTTATAGAGAGTCAGTACGGTAGTAGATGGTGCACGCAAGGAGACTAACGGGAAGAGTGGGGATCTGTTTCCAGGATCGGGTGCAACTCTCACCTGGTCCTCCTCCATCACATCAATAACAAGTTAAGCTATTTTAAGAACAACAACTACGAGGCAGGTATCAGATGTTTCGTCGATATATTTTTTTTCTGAATACACATTGATCTCTGAATCAGCTGCCTCAACACCTCAAATCAGCTTAAAATACTATCTGTGATCAGTCTATTTTATCCCGTGTTCCGTCATTATGGATTTCATGGGGTCAGAGTTTCTAAATAATGCCTCGTGTTGCTTCCTATAACAGCATGACTGGGTCGTCCCGGCGCTTCAGAACGATGCCGGGTTTAGTGACAACAAAGGCGCGCTGCTCAGGAGGAGCTGTGATCCCATGTTCTCAGCCCAGGCTCGCCCGTTTAGCTCCTCTCCGCAGCAACAATGTATGTACTAGGCTGCGAATTATAATGACCCAAAGCCATAAATCCAGACGATAATAAAAACACAAGTGGGAAAAAGGGCGCCCAGCCTGGAAGGTCCCGACGGCCAAGCCGCTGAATGTAGCACCAAATCCATGGAAGATCAGCAGAAGGAGAAAGACTGTCAAAAATTATAATGTTTACTAGAAATACGCCACAGTGACACCAAGGCGGTGTACAGCACTTGATAGGAAGCCTGGGGTAGGGGAGGGCGGGAGTGAAAAATCAACCCAGGGGCACATGTCGGAAATTTGCATTCCAGAAAGACATCTTCAGAGCCTTGATGTTGAGCTAATGACAGGCGATAAGCTGCTATCCCAACAAGAAAAGCGCTCGCGCGGCAGCAGGGGGGAGGGATTCACTCGAGGGAGCGATAATTGCGACCAGATGGGCCGCACGCTCCCGCGAGTGGATCTCCTCACGTTCACGCGTTGCCATTGAAGGCAATGGCAACGCGTGCACGTGCTTGGCTGAAAAGCCTAACCGCTCGGAAGAGGTTGTTTTCCTTTGCAGCGCATGCGCTGCGAAGGCTCAACCTAAAAAGCAGGTCAGAACAGGAACCTCAGAAGCTCTAATACTTTACTTCTTATCCCGCTAAAATCACGAAAGCAAAAAACCGCTGCCAGGTCCTTCGCCGGAAATGCGTCCAAAATATGGAACTCTATTCCTCCCCAAATCAGAACTATTCCCGCCTTCGCTAAATTTAAAAGTCAGCTCAAAATCCTTTTCCTCGATCGATCCATAGCGAACAGATAGGAGCAGTCGGGGGGAACATCCTTTTCAACGCGGATGTTACCCCGCAGTGCTTTTACGACGCGTCCTTTACAACGCAAGTCGTAACCACGACTAGCGCTGGAGGGCGCTAAAGGATAAAGAATAGTATATTTACTATTCCAACAACTTCCCTACTATCCACGGGGACTGGTGTTAGAATAGTAAATTATACTATTCACTATCCGCGCCCAACAGCGCAAGTCGTTGTAACGACTTGCGTTGTTAAAGACGCGTTGTAAAGGCACGCGTAGAAACGGTACGCGTTGTACCGTCATACATCCACAGTCGGAGTGCTGAAAGTGACACTGAACCTCTCCCGGATGGGGATTATCAAGACCTTGTAATGGAACTCTTCAACATTCTCTTTACTACGACTCTCATCCGGAATGTGTCGCTGTATTGTAATATGTTCTGCTCTCTTTTGCTCGCTTTATTGTAATATGTTCTGCTCTCTTTTGCTCTGCTCTGTAACTGTTGTGAAGCGCTCCGATACCCTCCGGTCAGGCTAGCGCTATATAAACTTCTTAAATAAATTTAAAAAAAATAACAAGGTGCGGGTATACCACCTGGTGTTTCTGATGCCAGATATTTACATGCCTGTACCCAGATTTCAAGTTTCACACATTGAATGGGGTATAACATGGGGAAAATGGTTTTACTGTATTGTTCTTCACATGCTTGTCACAAATCCCAGAACATTTAGTAGTCATATTTCCACCTGCTTTTTGCAAGTGGACATGTGCCCAGAAGTACAGGGACATTTATAATCCTGTTTCAGTCCAAAACTGGTGCTTTTAGCCGAAAGAGGTTTACCGACCCTTTTGAAATCTGGCTTTCGTGTCAGCCATAAAGAGAAACCACCTGGCAGACCTGAGATAGGAAAAAACTTAAAAACACTATAAGAGCCACCAAAGGCATGCTAGCGGGGAAGTTGGTGGGTGGAGAGGGAGGATCTTAAAACGGTTTTGGACTAATGAGTCCCACTTTTCTGAGCCTTCGGCTGGAAACTTGCACTGTGGAAGAACAAAAGAAGTTATAAGCTGAAAACTTTGGAACCATCTTTTGGAGGGAGGGCGGGAGGCCCACTTATATCATTCATGGTGTCAATAAACTATAAGGAAAAAAAAGAATCTTGATGGGTCAAAGGATGCTTGTCCATTTTTTTTCCTCCAAAGAGAGCTTTGAAATGCATCTAAGGAGATCTGTCCATTAAAAAAATGAGCGATACATGAAGCTATCTTTCTCTGCCAGGATTTGGAATTCTCTTCTACCAATGCTTGATGGTTACCATTCTCTCTGTTGTAACTTTTAAAAAGGGACAAAAAACCATCACATACCAAAAACACTTAGGCTGTGAATTGTCGCTGCTCCTCCTTCTTGGAACACTTGTATGCCGTTTAGCCCCCATGGACACCTTTCCAGCTTGCCACCAAGCCCTCTCAGCATGCACGTCGTGTTTAACGCCCTTTGAGGTCATTACTGTTATCTGTCTCTTTTGAGACGTTTAGGGCTCAATTATGAGTCTGGCAGTCTACGTACTGCCTCACTTGCGGGGGCGTGGCAGTGTCCGTCTTCCGACCGCCCCATTACAATTAGGGTGGTCGGACCGCCATCGCCCCGCTGCAGCCACCAGGGAACTGCTATTCCTTGGCGGTGTTGTGGCGGTCTTGAGGCAACAATATGCTTGACGGGACGTCTGCGGCCCCACCAAGCATAGTATGGCTTTCGTCTCCGCCACGATTTTCATGGTGGTTCCTCTCCATGAAAATCGTGGCAATGAGGAAACAAAGAGGGCCCTATGGGCTCCCCTTGTGCCTCAGGGCCATTGGGTGCATGTAGGGGGTCACAACATGTGCTCCCCTGTTTGCATGCAACCCAGTTCCTGTGCGGCAGGGACTACAGTCCATGCCATGCAGGAACTGTTTTGGCGTTCCCATTGCAGCGCCCATTTTCTGAGGCACCACCGTGGGAACGTCAAAAAAAGGCTGCCCGACATGAGAAACACTTGTTATCTGGCAGGCGGCCGGACCACGGGTTTGGTGGTGCGGTGGCGGGGCAGGACCGGCGCCGCACCGCCAGACTCATAATTAAATCCATAGTATTTTTATGTTTATTAACTATATCGTTTTCTTTTACCTTGTTCCTTGAAGTACATACTGATCATATTTATCATGATCTGTAACACAATTTGTTCCTTTGTTAAACGTTCTTTAGGCAAACTTATATAAAACTGCATAAATAAAATAAAATTAAAATAAAAAAGGAGTCATGCAGACATCTTTAGCGAGAGGAAATAAGGAAAAAATATTGTTTTCACAAAAATGTAGTCACTTTGGAGATCAAACAGCATAATTTTTGAGTGGGCATATAGATGAAGAACCTTCTTGCTTCCTTACAAAAGACACCCTAAACAGAGTGATGCGGAAAAGGATATGGATTAAACCAGGGGCCTGTGAAGCTGACAAATTTCACCTCAGCTAAAGGTGGGAGATGTTTCTTACAACGTTGCTGACTTCAAAAAAATCTCAAAAATTGTGAAATTTGAATGAACAAGAAAGTGGAAATCTTGTAAGCAGGTTTTGCGAAAGAAAAACAATGTGCAAGACCTTACTTTAGCAAAAGAGCTATTCTGCCCCAAAAACGCTTTGTGTAAAAAATACTATACAATTTTTTTTCAGAAACGTCACATGAAAGTGAAGCTGTGTGAAGTTTGCTAACTTAACAACTTGACTACGTTTCTACTTTGTTGGTAATGGAAAATCCTCTTATTTCTGGAGCAAGTACTAAACCTGGAGGTGAATCCATTGGTGGGATTTCCTCCTCTTAACTGTTCCTAAGGGTTGGACTGAGCACCCCACTGCTGGATTTTTCTCTAGAAGTAGCCCTTCCTCCATAAATCAGAGGATTTCCAGTGCCATCAAAGGGCTCAATCATGACTGGAGTCCATTTCTAATCAATTATTTGCTAGCTCATTACATGGTTGCTGGTAATTCAGACGGGACAGTAACAAGAGTTAACAAAAGGTCATAGTGCCATTGGAATTCAAATGTCTGAGGTAATTCTGCGGGCCAATTGTTTAGGTCAAGCATGGGCAGCGCATGCTGTATTAGAGTATGGACTTGAAGCCTGCCTACTTTCTGCCCATATTTTTCATTGGCTTGTGTCATTGTCTTTCATAAATGCTGGCTTCTGATTCGTTATTAGGCTTGTTAGTCCCTCCTTAGTATTGCCTTGTCTTCATTCGTAACCACCCATGAGGACACCCCCTTTTACATGTGTTGTTGCTCAGTAGGCTTTAATTACAGCCTCCAAGCACTGTTTTGTTTAGTGGTTTTCTCCTGCATGTGACACGCTCTCTAGGATAGCTTTATTTTATGTTTTTTACATAGCACGGCACACCACACTGATAGTGGTGGCTGTGCCTTTACTTAACGTGCTACGCCAAACGCAGCCGCATGTTTTTAAAAAATATTTATTTAATTCTTTTTTTTAAATTGCCCCGGACCATACCAACACTTTAATGCTTGCCGCTCCCTTTTCCATAGACGAGCCGTGTCTAAAGAAAGGGGTGTGGCCGCCATTAAAGTGAAAGTCCGGTATGGGGCGCTTTCATACAAAAAAGCACCACATACCCTGCTTTCACTTTAATGGCGGCCACGCCCCTTTCTATGGACACTGCTCATCTGAAGAAAGGGGCGCAGCCGACATTAAAGTGTAATTGCCGCCTTGGGCGTTTTTACAAACTAGCATTTGTAATGCAATAGGTGTCGCATTTACAAAACTCTCGTAAATGCGAGAACTATTGCATTGCAAATGCTTGTTTTCACCTGGAACCCGCAGCAGCTTAAAACTGAACAGACGCTGAGAGTTAACCTTGTAGATCCCCTGTATCAGTAATTGTGGAGGTGGGCGGAGGTGCCACACCAAAATGCACCTTATAATGAGACCCTTTGTGTTTTTTTCTGTTGTGCATAGGCATTGCATGACTGAAATTGTCATTATTACAAGTTCTGAAGTAATCCCGGACACATACATATTTGTTAAAAACAAGTGGATTTGTGATCGAAAATTTTTCCTCTTTCTGTGCATTACAACTTCTGATAAACGAGGTCAGTGCCAATGCACTGCCTTTATCAACAGTTTATGAAAAAACATTTGGCTCGGCCTTCGAATCACCTGCCTACTATCCTAAAAGTCGGGATGGCCTGCTTTTGGAGTCTCAGGCACTCAAAGAATATATCTCCTTACATGAGAGAACACTGAAAACATGCATATGTTATTCTGTAGCTAAACTCCAGCTTGCTTCGAGTAGGCATTTAAAAAAAATAATTCTGTCTAAATTGTAATCCTTTTTGCCTACTAATTAGGTCGAGCCTAGAGGCAGCACACATGCGCTGCTCTGCAAGACTTGTAGTCGAGTATGGAATAGAAAGAAGCCCACCCAATCTCAGTCCATATTTTTCATTGGCTTGTGTCATTGTCCTTCGTAAATGCTGGTGTCTGATTCTTTAGTAGGCTTGTTAGTCCCTCCTTAGTATTGCCTTGTCTTCATTTGTAACCCCCCATAGCGACTAGCCCTTTTACTTTGCGCCTGCCCGAGGCCACGCAGTGGCCATAAGGAGGGCGGGCCCCTAGTCACGGAGGGCTGTCCCGCCCCGCATGACGCAGTTGTTTCCTCACCTGAGGCAGTCTCCCCTGGTTGGTGGAGACTGGTAAGTGATGCACGTCCGGGGCGGCTGGGAGGAGCCGTCTGGAGTACTTTAGACCGCTGCCCCACTGGGGAGGCCTCTTTGCCGCTCCGGACGTCGCAGTTCCATGTTGGGACACTCTTTTGCTCCCGGTTGCCGTTGGATCACCCTTGTGACGCGTTGTACCGGGTCTGGCGGCGGTTTTATTCCGGTGAGTGTGGGCGTGGTAGCCGTTGGTTTCCTCTCCCCTATCCCGCTTCTGGCTCCGTGTGGGAGTCGGGTCGTTTGTGTTTTGTTGAGCAGGAGTTGGGGTCGGCGTGGTCCGCGAAACCTCCACTTGAGGGGGTGGTGCTGCGCTGCAGAGAATGGAGTGGCATCGAGCCTGGGACGTTTGTGTAGCGCGGGCACTGCCGTTTGTTAGGAGCATGGTGGCGGAGTGTGTCCCCCCCCCCGCCCCCTGGCCATGTTGAGGAGGCCCGTCGAAGTTCAAAGGCAGTTGCGCGAAGCTGTTGTACCGCCAGGGCTGGGTCATGGCATTCTCGAGCGGGTTGGTGAATTAACGTTGTATGCTTATTTGTTCCGGTTCGTGTACTACTATTCGAGTGGTGGGGGTTGGGGTTGCCGTGTCCAAAGCCTGCCTGTGACCGCTGCGTTTCCCTTACGGTCCAGACCGGAGTTAGGCTGAAGAATACTAATGGGGTTTGACGTGCGCATTCTACTCTAGGTTTGGTTTCCGCTCTTTCTACTAGAACGGGTACATAGCTGCCGTAGGTCTATCTTCCGAGTTCGCAATCTCTAGGGTGTGTCGCGTGTTTCGTGCCGCGCGATGCTTGCAGTCTCTTGGGTGTGCCTACGCCATCTGTTAGGATGCCTCCTCGGGTATCTGTTAATATGGCTCCTCGGGTATCCGCCACGCGTGGGACCCCGCAAGGCAATTAATTTATCTTGAAGTTCATTAATTGATCAGCATAGAGCGTTCAGCCGGTGGAGCTTTCCTTGAGGGACCAAATTGATATTTGAGCAAACGGAAAATTCATTTACTAAGTGGGGGCCTGGCTGCGTCTCCCGCTGCATAGCGTGTTATTTCATTGGAGTTGTTGCTTCTCCTGGGTAAGGTTTCTGGAAGGATGAGGCGTCCATCGGTCGTTTCTGAATTACTGACCAACTGGTAAGAACGGTCGCACACTTGGGAGTTTAATTAAGACGGCATGTTCGAAGTGTGCATTTGCATTGTGGTGATTGTACGGAATCTCTGGCGCCTGTATTTAGACTCGCTGCAGGCTGATTATGTTTATACTAACTGACTATGTATGTCTCCTGGGCTTGTTTGCTAGTTGGTATATCTTCGGGCTGCTGGTACCATATCTGCTTGCGGACAATTATAGGGGCGGCAGGTCCCATTAGCTCCGGCGCACGTGGGTAATGGCGTTCGGGTCCGGCTATCCCCAGGGGCATTAGATCGCGTGAGGTTCCGCCCATGTGGGTTTAGCGCCTGGTGCATACAGTATCTTTGGCATGGGTATTGCAAGGGGTTTGTTTCCTTTGTGAAGGAGGAGGACCTTAGTGTTTGTATGGCTCGGGGGTAGAGGTACACCTTCGCAGGGTGCGTGTTCTTAAAGGTCGCCTCTGGTCGCCATCTTGGCCACAGGGGCGGGAACTGTCTGGCCCGCCCCAGGAACAGCGTAGTGCAATGTGGCAGATTGGACTTACCGATCGTACTCGGGCCTTTTATGGAGTAGACCTTTGCTAAGCAATGCTTGCTGGCCCGTACAGCGGTACGCCAGGCAAGCGCCCAGTACTGTGAAAACTAGCTATGAGGTATGCGTGCCACTTATGAAGTTGACCTCTATTATGCATTACCTGCCGGTCCGTACAGCGGGACATCATTCAAGCGCCCGGCACAGGGTAGCTACCTAGGAGGTATGCGCAGTTGTATGTACGCGCCATTTAGGAAGTAAACCTCTATTAGCACTGCTTGCTGGCCTGTACAGCAGTTCACTATTCTAGCGCCCAGGAGCCTATGAGGTATGCGCTGTTTTATGTTCGGCGAAGTAAAGAAATGCCAGCGTGCTCCGCGACGTGTACCCTAGGCAGTTGGTCGGATCTCACGTAGGGTCAAGTCTTGAGGGGACTCCACGCTGTCCCGCCCCGTGCCAAAAATTGGTTTTGGACTAGGCGCCAAGGGTAGCAGTTCGATTATCGGTATTGTAATAACGCGAGGAACGGCGGCTGGGGAGTCTTCTTCCTGTATTTGGTCTCGACAAGAGGCATTGTAAGTATTGGTGCGCGAAGATGGAGATTGTTTTCGCGACCTAATAGCCCTTGCACAAACTACAAAACATGTGCCAACGTTTAAGTTATACACTGTCGGGTTTTCGTGTGAAACTTTTGAGACTTCCCTGATATTTGAAAATACTACATTATTTCCATCATTATGACATTAATCTTCCCTGGCGATTGTCGAGTGTAGGGGAGGCTACGCTGCACTGTAGCAGTGTGCAAGTGTCTGCCAGCATTAGTGCAATCGCAATCGAAGGGAAACTGAGAATGTGGTCGCCCCAATGCTTCGTAGGAAATGCTGTGCGCACATATGTATAAAGTGGCTGTAGTTACACCTACCCTGTTCAGTACTTGAATCCAACCAGCGAGTTACTCAAAGCTGCATTGTTTGCTTGCATTTGGTGTGTGTCTACCAAGAACTTTGTTATTCATTGTGTTAGATCACTGTCCAATATAGTCTGTGATTTCGCATATTACTAAAACATGTCTTTCTGGTGATTAGCAAATCTGAAGCTATGTTTCCTGCAGATTATAACAGTTGGTTATACTTAGTTTTTATACATGCAGTGCAGAGGCCTTAGGTCTCTCCTAGGCTGCACTTGCGCTGTCTCATCGAGGCATGATGCAGGCACGATAAGGGCATGATGCCCCGCCCGCTTTCTGCCCATCATTTTATCGGATCTTTCATTTAAGGTTTCTAGCACGAGTTGCCGAAGAGATCCAATTATGACCTGCTCATTCGTACTAGGAACAGAAGTTGAATGGCTGATTTTGCCACTTGTAAATTCTGGAAGCGGCAGTGACATTGCTCGTCATATCGTACATGTATCGGGTTTTCTTTTACAGCTTTATACTATAGCCATAACTCTACTCTAATGTAGCCCCGGTACTCCCTTATCAAGCTATAGATCAGCATGGCAGGTGGTTATCTACAATGGTGTGGGTGGGAGTATGTCATCAGCATAGCATGTGATAGAATTGGTCTGATAATATTATAGCTGGATGCTGGACAGGAATTGAGAATAAACCATACTCCTGTTTCTTATATGAAGAAACTCCCTCACTGAGACAGGCATAAACAAGAGCGTAGCTGCAGCGGGTGCAGTGGCACCCAGGACATTTGAATCCTCCTTACTGCTGTAGTTGATCTTGGCTGCAATTTTACCATTCTATCACCATCCTGGGGCCTAGATTCTTCTTTTAACAGTGCCTATGACACACCAACTACTCTATTAGGCATGCACCGCGCACCCAAACCTTGCGATCCCTGCTCAAAGAAAACAAGGCAAAATGCAGCTATAGATAAGGTTCCCTGAGGCAGCAATGTGAAAAAAGCCTTGCGTTGCCTCTGCTAGAGAATATCCCTGGGCCCGTATCTTCCCAGTGTTGTAATTTGGTATTGCGTGACTCTAAGTTCAGAGACATTAACTGTACCCATCTTTCCTTTTAAATTGTTCATTTGGTCAAGAAGTCACTGGTGTCTCTAAGTTAAGTTGAATGTTCGTGCAGAAATGACTGGACGGCCGGGTGGTGGGAAATTGTTCCCTTCGGCAGCAATGTGCAAAAGTCTGGTTATACCGTCGCTAGGAAAATACTCTAGTGCCCTTATCATCCCAGTGTATCTCTCTGGGACCTAGTAACACTAAGTCTGGAGACATGAACGGCACCTGTCTCTCCATTCTAAATTGATAATTTGTCTAGAAGTCGCTGGTCTTCTTTAAGTTGTCTGTGGTACAGATATGTCTGGACGGCCAGGGGGTGTTTTCAATCGTGGCGGGGGCCCGCTATGCTTCCATCACGATCTTAAACCTTCAGTGCAGTGCCCTCCTCCTTTCCATAGCCCTTCTCTCAAAGGTTTTATTTGTTTGGGGTTTCCTCTCTTATATGTGGGGTCACGGGGCTCTGCCCCCCACAGGTGGGGGTAGACACTTCCTATCGGTGCTTCCTGTACAGTCACTGGAGTATTAGGATACCCTGTACCTCTTTTAAAGTCCACCAGTTTGGGCCGCTGTGTCGAGCTAGGGCCTGACCTGTTTCCCAGAGTTACATCAGGGTGAGTTTATGGGCCCTTACAAGCGGAAAGGGTCTGGTATGCATGCTACAAGAGTATATGATGTGCAGGTAATGGGGTGTTTATTGACCCAAGCTCAGAGAGAAGGTAACATGCTGCTTAACATGTTGTGGGGGCAGACTTGCATCCCATTAGTACGCCTTGGAAGGACCTCCGGAGCCAGGGGAAGTGATTATCCTACATTCGTTGCTCCTTTCAGTCCAGAGCTGGGGCATGTTTTTCGGGAGAAAAGGAACAAGGCAGCAGTCTTCCTGTCCTACCCTACAATATGTAATTTAGTCTCCCCTTGCCCCTCTTTTGCGAATGTGGTGGTCGACCGGCTTTTAGTCTCTGTCATCAGACTTGACCTTGTTGTGTGCGGCATTTAGGGCCTTGTCCCTCCTCAGGATCATATACTTGTAGTTGGGGAGGATTGGCAATAGGGAGCGTGGTCGGGACTCCAATTAACGTTATCCCATTTAAGATAGTGTTGTGACGGGCAGAACAGCAGGTATGTAAATCTCTGCAGCGGGGAATCAGTGTACATTAGGTGCTAATTCCTAGTAACTTGACATGTGTTCTGCGTATTTTGGTCTGTCAAACACGGTAGAATAGGCACGGCATAAATTCTCACGTCCTGTGTGCTTGGGGGGGAAGCCCCGAGCCACGTCCTGTGAACCTTCATTGGCTGTGTGGATATTTGTGTTGGCACCTTAACTTCATTCACATCAGTTTGCCGCTGTTCCTTATCCTGTGTAGCTCGATTGGGTAGGACCCCCATACCTGGGGTTTTTATCTGCCTGTCTGGCTAGGTTTGGCTACACGGTTGACAGGCGTGGATGTGCCAAATTAGGATTGTTAGCAAGCTCCAGGCCCAGCCCTAAACTATGGGATTATCCCCTGGCGCATTTCACCTCCTGGGGGCCTGAACCAAGAAGTTCAGCTAGTCCTGTTACCTGTCCACCCCGGGGACCATTACATGGGCTATTCTTTCTTGGGGTAGGGAAGGTCTCATGTCTAGAGCCATTTCTCCCCTCCTTTAGGGCCTTGTGAGCTGTCCGTTCACCCAAGGCTCGGGTATCCGTAGGCAGCCCACCTGCAGTGTAACACTCTAGTCAGGTGTCATTAGAGCAAGTGTGGCTCCCACAGATTGAGCCTGGACTGCCAATAATCCCTAAGAGGTGGGCCCCTAGAAACCTTATATAGAACCATCTAGCTATCATGTTTCGTTTGGAGGGGCTCCCTTGGCCAGCATTGAACAGCGCGGGTAGGAACCTGAGTGGTTAGGTCCCTACCAAAGTGAGAAGCTGGCCTGACGCTTGATGTCGCCAACCTGGGTCCCCCCCCCCCTCCGTTTCCGTTTCGTATCCCTTAGGGGGGGGTCTTAAGTTACCTTAAGACAAGCTAAATCCCCGTGTTAGCATAGACTTGCAGTCGTCAGGCTAAACTTGGGGGCATGTGATTCCGGCTGGCTCAGTGGCATTCCGGTATTTTACATACAAGTCCACGTCGCAAGTTTCCACCAATATATGCATTTGCGCCCTGCAGTAGTCTTCTGTACCCTTTGGGGTTTTATTTATTTATTTATTTTTAGTTTCACAAGCGTGAGCTTACAGTTAGAATGGAGTTTTGTGAACTACGCTTGTATGTTTAGGGGGGATGTCAGCAAGGGAGGCCCTCCTCATCTCCAGGTCCCTTGCCCGGGATAGTCTACACTATTGCTGTAGAGGGATTGTCCCCGGGTGGCTATGCCGATTGGTGTCGAAGTGGCGTTGGTTTCTACAGGCAGGTCTCTGCGCAGGTCAGGAGCTTAGGGGGCGCTGGGTTGCAGTCTCAGCTGTCCCTGGAGATGGTCGTAAGTCGTCTTACAGACTAGCTAACCTAATGGTAGCATGGCCTAAGCCGCTCCCAGCCTAAATCCCTAGAGGGCAGGTGAGGCCGGCTGTAATTCCTGAAGACCCTGTATTTAGCATATCTGGGACCCGTCCAAGTTATATACTACATGTATTGTGCCCTCCAATTACCCGGTCCTCTTGTGAGGTTAGCAGCACTAGCGTCTTGCAAGCACACTTGCTCGAGGTTTGTGCAGAAGACTGCGTTGCAGCAGTGGCTGTGGCTTCACCTTTGTTTGGTTTTCTGACGCTCAGTGTGAGGGGTAGGTTGGCAATACAGCGGCATGTGCTGGACAGCCTACTTCATGATCAAAAGGGCATTCAGTAGTAGGGGCCCCTCCTATCCCTTTGGCTTCTCTGATTTGGTGAAAGGACCCGGGGGGACCTGCAGATCAGTGGCAGAAGGGGCCTTTCCTTCCTTCAGGCATGTAAGATCATGTCAGGGGCCTTGGTCTCTTCAAGGTGGATAGGGTCCCCAGGTTTATTGGTGGCGGATGGTGTCTTCCCACGCCTATGGTAGTTGCCCTGTTCCTCCTGTATCTGAAGGAAGCAATTCTAGGTGAAGGTTGCAGGTAAAGCGCAGTAGCATTGGTGGGGGGGCCCGTGCGGCAGCGGGAACCACCGCACGGGCTGTGGCGGAGTTACTGGGCGATCTGGAAGAAGAGAGGTGCAAACGCTGGACGTCAGCGGGCACATAGGGGTGCCAGAGCATAACCTCAGAGCCTAACCTGTAACCTCATGGGAGGTTCAGGAATTCGTGTCGGCGCCCCAGTAGTCCTTCGGCGGTTGTGGGCCTGTGCAACCGGGGGTTTGCCTAGTCACGCCCAGCAATGGGCGTGTCAGTATAATTATGGTAATTGTGCAACAGTTGGGTGGTTCACCACTGTGTTGTTTGGCTCAACAGGCGGGCAGGTGGCGAGAATGCGGCCTGCCCTAGGATCGCCCGTAAGTTAACCCACCGTCATTACATATGTTGTATGTAATAAACCTGCAGCAATTTTTCCCAAACCTAACACTTGTGTCTTTGTGTTATTTGCGGGTTTGGGCATTTGTGGGGCGGGGGTTCTTGTGGCCCTGATGTGACTATGCGCCTGCCCGAGGCCACGCAGTGGCCATAAGGAGGGCGGGCCCCTAGTCACGGAGGGCTGTCCCGCCCCGCATGACGCAGTTGTTTCCTCACCTGAGGCAGTCTCCCCTGGTTGGTGGAGACTGGTAAGTGATGCACGTCCGGGGCGGCTGGGAGGAGCCGTCTGGAGTACTTTAGACCGCTGCCCCACTGGGGAGGCCTCTTTGCCGCTCCGGACGTCGCAGTTCCATGTTGGGACACTCTTTTCCCGCCCTTCCTCTAACCCAGAGTGGCTGCTTGAGGGGGCTCCGGGGGGAGCTTTTAATGTGTTTCTTTTTTCGTTGCAGCGGAGTTACTGGGCGATCCGGAAGAAGAGAGGTGCAAACGCTGGACGTCAGCGGGCACATAGGGGTGCCAGAGCATAACCTCAGAGCCTAACCTGTAACCTCATGGGAGGTGCAGGAATTTGTGTCGGCGCCCCAGTAGTCCTTCGGGCGGTTGTGGGCCTGTGCAACCGGGGGTTTGCCTAGTCACGCCCAGCAATGGGCGTGTCAGTATAATTATGGTAATTGTGCAACAGTTGGGTGGTTCGCCACTGTGTTGTTTGGCTCAACAGGCGGGCAGGTGGCGAGAATGCGGCCTGCCCTAGGATCGCCCGTAAGTTAACCCACCGTCATTACATATGTTGTATGTAATAAACCTGCAGCAATTTTTCCCAAACCTAACACTTGTGTCTTTGTGTTATTTGCGGGTTTGGGCATTTGTGGGGCGGGGGTTCTTGTGGCCCTGATGTGACTATGGTTGTATGCGCCTTCTTTAGGCTGTGAGCACTATTTTTATGAATGAGTTTCTCTTACTGCAGGCAGCGTGGGTGTCCGCTTTCAATAACAACACGGGTGCCCGCTTTCACTTTAACCCGGACGTCCGGGATTATCTCAATCCCCCACCCACCCCATTGCTGCTTAATCTCCCTCTGTCGACCTCGTGTCTGTTTCTCCCCCCCACCATCCAAACCTAAAGCCCGCCTCCTCCATGAGGCCGTCTACGTTGCTGATATCCTTACTTGTTATCTGAGCTCAGAGAGGGTTTCATTGCCAAATGTTACTTATCTGTTCTATTTTATGTCTTATATTAATCTGGCATTCCTATATAAAATTTAGATAAGAAATAACAGATTGATTAAGGAGGCGCGCCCCTTGCTGCCAGCGTTGCTATTTAATCACAGTATTTATTCCTAAATTAGTACTAGAGCGTAAGGAATCTGCATCCGTGAAATGACATTTCGTGTGTCTAATAGACTGCGCAGAAATCGAAGGACATGTTGGATTAAATATAGTGCTAAGAGGCCATAATAGTGATATGTATAATAGAGCATACTAAGTAAGTTGTGTGTTGAAAATATGTTTCCTAAATCATATTTTTGGATACGTTCTTTATTTAAGTACTGGTTTTGCGAGGGGCCTAAGAGCTGCAGAGGCCTATCTCTCAGTGTGCAGCAGGTGCAGTGGCACCGGCGCCCAGAGTTGTGAAGGGCCCACTGCACCTCAGTTATGGATATTTTTGCCTCCCAATAGGGGATAGCAGGGACCGTTACTCTTACTACCATCAGGGCCCGTGGCACTCTTGCTTGGCCTTTGCAGACCTGGAGGCATCAAAGTGATCTATGTTAAATGAGAAGAGAAATCGGTGGGGAGGGACTGCCTTGACAAATAACCAACAAGTGTTAAAAACCAAGCATTTGCAATGCAATAGGTCTCGCAATTGCAAGGTTTTGAGTTCTTGGCATTGTAAATGACAATGCCTTTTATTTATGTGTTTAAAAAATCTGCAATAATAAAAGGCATTGTCATTTACAAACCAATAGGTCAAAGTCTCTAAAATGCGAAACATATTGCACTGCAAAGGCTTGTTTTTATCTTGCTGCAGCGCACTGAAGTGGATAGCAGTCATGTGGTGCTGCCCCTTAACTTAATAACACGCGTTCCCCCGATTTGTGTCCCAAGCAGTCAGTCCTGGGGTCTGGAGGTGGGGGAGGTGGTGGGGCCGCTGAAGGACGGATTCGTTTGGACAAAGTCCAGCTGCAGGCGCCGTCCAGAGCGTGTTCTCCTTTTGCCAGAAATAATTAATTTTAATCAGCTTCAGAATTTTATCAGACAAGAAAACAACAAACTTTGAACAAAAACACCGTGCTTCATTTGGAAATGTTTCCCACTGATGGAATCTTGTGACTTGGCCGAGATTCGGGGACACATTTTTTATGTGGTAAACATCTTTCAGTCCGCGTTGCGAGCTTCTAGAAGCGTCCAGCACATGCAGCTGCCTCGCGCTCGGTCACGTCATAACCCAGGCGTGAGTTACTCAACCTCACCATAGCACCTTCCTGAAATTATTTACTGGTAATCTTCATATGCAGACCATAGTTGCTCTGTCTATAAAAACTGTGGGGCATATTTACCATTATATAGCGGTGCGTGACAGGTAAAGGGCAGGAATGCGCCATATTTAACATAATATGGCGCATTCAGGGCCAGGCTGAGAACAGAAACCGGCCCTGTCAAACTTCTCAGCTGGCCCCCCCTGGGGTTAGGGGGAGTGCAGCTGAGCAGTTTGCGACGGCCGGTTTCGGCCGATTTTGTTACCGGGGCCGACATTGCTGACCCCCGGTAACAAAAACGGCCCCCCAGGGACCCAAAACCGGCTGCCCACCCTAGCGGCCTACCGGGGAAACGCCCGGTGCCCGCTATGGCCAGTCCGGCCCTGGGCACATTCCTGCCTTTTGCCAGCGCTGGCGCACAATGTGCTGCGTATCGTCACGCAGTCACTCTTGCACCATGGTGCAAGGGTGCCTGTGTTATAAGCAGGATTGTTTTTGTGCAGGAAGGGACACCTTCCTGCATATAAACAACCCCCTGATACATTTTCCTCAGAGGAAAAAACTAGTAGAAATAAACATATTTCTCCTCATTACGCCTCACCTAGGGAGACGTAGCAGTTTTGGTGCATTCCTAAGTCTACCACTTATGGTACATTTTTGAATGTGTCAAGATCCATGAGTTTTGAGTGGGAACTCCCACGCACAACCCATGGAATGCCTCCCTGGTGCAGAGTTACGCAACGCAGCAATTTATGCTGCGTTGCATTAGTTTGGATTTATCAAACCGCTCAGGGCCAAGCAATGTGGTCGTGTGTGGCTTGATAAATTACATTTAAGGATTTTATCACACATGCACCCCATTGCATAGTGCAAAGCAACTCAACCCTTCCATAAATATGGACCTGAGTCCTGAACCTCAGTCAGGGCACGTAGGACTGTGAAGAGAAAGAGGGCCTCGGAGTAACGAAGATTACTGGTAAGTAATCTGAGCTTTTATACCTCCCCTTGTCTTCCTCATCCATGTCCTTACTAATGAGGTTGTATCCAAGCCACATTCCACAAATATGGCTACCTGTCTCTTCATCCTAGCAAAGACATTTGCCTTTCTTGTTAAAATGCAAGAACCAGTGTTTATTTTAAACGAAAATATCAAACTATTCATTCATTAACTTCCAAAAGTACTCCTGTACCAAAAGATGTAGAAACAGGTCACCCCAACCACAAGTTTAAATGAGAGACAAAGGTATTGGGTGAAGATCAAAAAGCAATGTTACATATGTATTTTGACAAAAACTCATCTGCAACCACCCAGAAATCCGCCATTCCTCTGGTAAATGTTCCCTGGCTGCGTTGTCAAAAGAAGTCAGTTTTACTTAGTAGCAAAAAACAACAGTTCAATCCCTTTCCTAGAGTTCCAAATCTCAGAAACAAAAATCGGACCTGTCTGTAATCTGCTGTTCTAGCACCAAGCAGATGATGCTTTACCTACATCTAAAAGGCGCATCTCCTCCTGCCCCTTTGAGGTTGGAGGAGGAAAAAAACCTGAAAAAAAATCTCTTTGTGCAATTAAGAAGATAAACTACCTGACAAAAGAAGTCAGCAGTGGTCCTAAGCCTAACTTTATCTTGAAGAAATTTAAGATACAGGTC
Source organism: Lissotriton helveticus (assembly GCF_964261635.1). Classification (NCBI taxonomy): domain Eukaryota; kingdom Metazoa; phylum Chordata; class Amphibia; order Caudata; family Salamandridae; genus Lissotriton; species Lissotriton helveticus. The sequence continues at coordinate 789,736,765 of NC_136072.1, forward strand.
TTATTACTACAACTTCTAATTCTCCCAAAAACCACCTAGAGGTAATAGCCACTGAGAAGAAAATACTTAAATGATAAACATTTGAGACATTGACTCAAGGGATACAAAGTGAGCATCCTGCAAAGCCCCTAACACTAGTGGTACATTCTAAGATGGAACAGACATGAAGCACTAGTTACTTAGTGAAAGAAAATATCCGTAAGAATCTGGAAACGAATCGATTTCGATTCTGAACCTCCTTTACGCTAAAAGCTTAGTGTGCAGCCAATTGACTGCGTATTGTAGAAGCAGGCTACTCCACTGAAACCCATCCCTGAATAAAAAAAAAAGAGTAATGTGAATCGATGCTGACACCAATTACTAAAATTCTTCCAGTACCCAGAACATATCTCCAGCATAGCTGTTCTAAAAGATTCTTTAATTACCACTTTTTTGAACACCACTGTTAAATAATTCTCAGGTTTTCAACCACCACCCTCCAACTAAAGTCTCAGTAGAAATAACTGTGGTAAAAGAGGTACTCACTGAAGAGGTGGTACAGTTGATAAAAAACAATGGATTCATTTTGGATAGACTCTAAATCAAAGTATACCATGGTCTCCTTTGCCAGGATGGGGCTACTAGAAGCATTGATTCCGCACCTTTATGAACTTTCTTAGCACTCTGCAAAAGAGAGGAATCAGGGAGATACAGTAATTGTTAGTGGCTTGGAATGGCCATAGCAACTTGAACTCATGACTTCCGAGATGGGATCACAGGCCAGAATCAAGGAAGTTATCCATTTTGTCCCATCACACCGATTGAGCAATAGAAGGCAAAACCTGTGGATTACTTCCAGAAAGACCAAAGGACTCAGGCACAGGAATGTTGAGAAAGGAAAAACACTGTGAAGATGGTCGGCTTGCCCATCCCCCTTCTAAAGAAGATGAATCTATTCCTATGAAAAAAATGTCGGCCACTCAGAAAACCATCTCCTCGGCCAACACAGCCAGACTAGGAACCCTCGTTCCCCTGTCTTGATATTTGCTCTTCATTGCAAATTTTTACTACTTCATCCTGCATAAATGAATCAAAATTCAGAAGGACTTAAAAAACTGCCACCAATTCCCTCCAACTTGAAGAAATTCTGGCCTCTCTTTGATTCAGCAACCCCTGGACGGAATGAGGATCAACCCATCACCCCTACTCTTGATGCCCAGGATGCTGGAATCCACTGTCACCTCTTTTGGAACTAGTAGATTTTGAGACGCATTCTTTTAAAAACGTTCTCAATTCAACCACCAACCAAGTAGGATTCCATTTGTCTAGCAAATGCTGAACCAAGGGATGGAGATACAGATAGGATCTTGGCCAATGGCTAGGCAGGTCAGTATCTCTCCCTGCACCCACAGCTATTTTTAGTATGTCGCACTGGTCTTGTCCAGCAACATGGAAAGCCTTTCCCTCAGTTTCATCCCCATCAGGCCTAGAAGGAAATCTTTGCCCACATCTGTTCTCATCAGTGCTCCTTTGTACAGAAGCATCTGAGAAGGATTTAACGGAGCTTCTTAGGATTTCAATTAAATCTAGGCATCTGCAGGGCTGGCATACTGCCACAACATATTCTTGAGCTTTGGAAAAGGAAGAGTAAGTAATTAAAAAAACACCCAGGTAAGGAAACTGCTGAATTTTAAGTTACCCAGCAAAGGAGCTCTTACTTTGGCGAATACTCCTGGGGAAGCGAACGGTCAAATTGCAACACTCTGAACTAGTAATGTTGATTCCAGAAATGCAGCTATTTTTGCCAGATGAATGAGAATATACAGGTAAGCATTCAACAAATCCAGGGACTCCATGAAATCGACCTGACAAATCAATAAAATAATTGATTGCGGTGTCACCATCTTGAAGAGTTGGCGCTGTAGATAGTGATTCAGTGTCTTTAGATCCAGAATTGGACTGAACTGACTGGATGGTTTCTATACAATAAACATTAGGGAATAGCATCCCTTCTCCTTTTCTGGTTCTGGCACAAATACTACAGATTTCGCTAGCAAATCCTAAACCCCATGTAGAATCGCCTGTTTATTTAAGGGATTTCTCTGGTGATCTTGCAATCTACTAGAATGCCAAGAACCCAGGCATCTGAAACTAAATTGGCAGTTTCCATGTTTGTAGAACAACAGTAGCAGCTGCCCCCCTAATGGATTGGGATAATCATGACGTATGGGCAAGTTACTTTGGTCTAGACTGGGCTTTTGAAGAGGATTGTCCACCTACTTCTACCTCATGTCCTAGAAGGTGCCATCAACTTTGCAGTCGTGGCCGGCATGACTCGCGGTTGGAGGGGCGGGTGTGGGAGGGGGAGGGGGTGTGTGCGGGTGCGAGATAGCGCAATTAAAAACAAAATATTTTTTTTAAAAAAAATTACGCACTCACCATACCGCCGTTCCCACCAAGGCGTCTCTGATCCTTACTCCTGCTCTCTCCTCGTGGCATGGGACAGGAAGCCAGGAACAACAGCAAGGCTCCCTTGACCAATCACAACACTGCGCTTGCAGCGTTGTGATTGGTAAGCACTCAGGCTCCCCTAACCAATCACAATGCTGCAGTGCAGCATTGTGATTAGTAAGCACCCAGGCTCCCCTGACTAATCACAACGCTGTAATGCAGCGTTGTGATTGGTTTTGAGCGTCCGAGTTGGACGTTCATCCAGGAAATGGGAGACTGGGCGTGGTCTCCATGCAGGCTGTAATGCAGCCTGCATGGAGAAGGGGAAAGTGCGCATGACTGTTTTGGGCGGCCAGAGAGGGCCAACCAGTCATTGGGCACTTGGGAGTAGGCAAATCACTCCTTCCCTGCCCTGCTCCGTAAGCAGAGCAGAGCATCCCCGCCCACTCGCCCGCAAAGGAAGGAACCATAAAATGATAATATCTAAAAGTTTTTCTCATTTTATATTCCCTTTCCTTTCCACTGCTGAAAGCAGTGGGGCGACGCTCCTCCGCCATAGCGGAGGAGCCACCACTGCAACTTTGTCTTCAGTTGAGTTCTTTACAAGGTCTTTCAACTATGCACAAAAAGGCTTTGTTCCAATGAATGGCAGAGGAAATAGCATTGATTTCTGCACTGTATTTGCCTTCCCGGAGAGTATGCCTACAAGTCTTCTCCCCTACATAGATGACCCGGAAGGTGAAGCTGAGACCCACAGAAAGTCAAAGGATACATTCAGTAAAAATCTAACTTGTTCCATTAGCAATAACATTGATCATCTCCTTCCTGAATCTCTTCTGCCAGATTCTGAATATCCCGAAATAATGATTATAATGCATATGAAGAGTAAGAACAAGTCCTCATTGAATAATCTGAAGCAGCACCTGTTATATCTATTGGATCATCAGGAGCATCCTCCTCCAATGTAATTGATCACTGCGATGCCAAGTCATCCAATGAACGAATCTTCCTTAACAGTAGCAGGAGACACTCCCAGCAGGCACATTTGTGAACTTATTTGTAATGGAACAGACTTTTAATCAAACACATGGCTATGGAGGTAGGACTTGAACACTTAACCTTCTCACTGAGAGTCGAACCCCTAGAGCACTAAAGCACTAGACTCCAAGTGACTCTTTTAATTGCACAATGAGCAGGCAGATAACTATATCCAAACTACTTGTTTCGAACGTAAGTGCTCCACCCTGTATCCAGGCAGCAACGTCTATTTCAAGAAACCCCCTTGCATAGAAGTCTAGTATATCATTCGGGTTGGACCTCTGCCTTAATAATCAGACCAAAAGTCTTACATTGTAACCCTTCATCTCCACAGAAATCTTCAGTAAAAGGTGAAAGATGCATTCATTCAGCCTCCTCCAGGTCACCTCTATTTATATTGGGCTCTTGCCCCCACATGCATCATTGTGACATTTTGCACTTCTTAATTTGCAAAAAATAAGGAATCGCAAATTAAGAAGTGCAAAATGCTATGCATCATTATTTTCGGTATTCATTTGTGATTCGGTAAAAATCGCAATTTTTACCGAATCCCAAATAAATACCGAATTCTTAAGTACATTTTCGCAATTCCCATTGATTCCTATGGGCCAAAAGGCCCATAGGAGTCAATGGGAAGGCAGTAGTAAATTGCGAGTGGCACTTTGAAAATTTCATGGGTGCAAGGGGGGTCCAAAGGACCCCCCCATGCACCCCTGAAATGTATTTTTTGCATCATGTTTCACACACACATGTCCTAAGGACATGTGTGTGTGAAACATGAATGTTGAAAAAAAAACATTTTCAGCATTTAAAACACTTTTTCCAAATTTACCGAGTGGTTCAACCACTCGGTAAATTTGACACCCTAATTGCGATTTTGCACTTTTAAAATTAATGATGCATTGCTTTTAAGAAATCGCACATCTGCGACTTCTTAAAAGCAACCACAATTTTAGAACTCGCAAAAATGCTACGAATTCTAAAATTGCTTCATGCATCCCAAAAAGCACTTTTGGAATCGCAAACGGCCGATTTTAAGGAATCGCACCGTTTGCGACTCCAAAAATGCTTGATGCATGTGGGGGTTGGTTCTTTAAAGCTGCAGTCACAGTTTAGGTAATCATATCCCGTAGAGCAGGATTCATCCTAGTTATTGCTTTGTTACGCAGCGGACTCCTCAGTATAGCTTCTCTTTAATTATCTCTCGCCATGCCGCTGTCCATTGAACTATAAATACGACGACCCCACGCTTCTTTAGCTTCTTTAGCTATTTTCAGGGTCGAGCCTGCGAGAGCATCTGCTAGCTCATGCGTTTCGCTTGTGAAACACTGTTGTTAACAACAAGCATTTGCAATGCAATAGGTCTCGCATTGGGAAAGTTTGAGCTATTGGGATTGTAAATGACAAATTTTGTATTCATGTTTTGTTTTTGAAAATAGCGAAATTAATAGCTTTGTCATTTACAATGCCAATAGTTATAACTTTCGCAAATGTGACACCTATAGCATTTGTAATTCAATATGTGTTGTATTTACGTGACTTACATGTATTGATATTACAAATAACAATGGCTTTTAATTTTTTTTTAATAATGAATACTTAAATAAAAGTTGTTGTAATTTATAATGGCAATAGCTTAAACTTTTGTAAATAACTTTTGTGAAGATTATGTTCAGTGTATTTTATTGTGACGAAAATCCAAGAACAGAAGTGAAATATTAACATCTTTTTGTTACATTTGTAATAAAGCTTGAAACATTGAGACAACATATTTGAACCAGTTGTTGTTGAATGGTTGCACAGATTGATGCTGTGGGGGCGCTGAGTGATGTGATGGGGACGAGTGATGCTGTGGCGTTCAGTGATGCTGTGGTAGCGCATAGTGAGGTTGTGGTGCCCCTGACTGATGCTGTGGTGGTGCTGAGTGATGCTGTATGCTATGTTTTGTTTTGCTATCCTGTGTTTTGTTTTGTTATGCTATGCTATGTTTTGCTATCCTATACTTTGATTTGCTATGCTATGCTATGCTGTGTTTTGTTATGCTATGCTATGTTTTGTTATGCTATGCTATGTTTTGCTATGCTATGCTTTGTTATGCTATGTTATGTTTTGTTCTGATATGCTATGTTTTGTTGTGTTTTAATATGTTATGCTTTGTTTTGCTATGCTATGTTTTGTTATGCTATGCTATGCTATGCTTTGTTGTGTTTGGTATGCTAAGTTTTGCTAAGCTAATTTATGTTTTGTTTGCTATGCTATGTTTTATTGTGTTTTGTTAAGCTATGCTATGTTTTGTTGTCTTTTGCTATTTTTTTGTTATGCTATGTTTTGTTTTGCTATCCTATGCTTTGTTTTGTTATGCTATGCTATGTTTAGTTTTGCTATCCTATGCTTTGTTTTGTTATGTTATGCTATGTTTTGTTGTGTTTTGTTATGCTATGCTATGTTTTGTTGTGTTTTATTATGCTATGCTTTGTTTTGCTATGCTATGTTTTGTTATGCTATGCTATGCTTTGTTTTGTTATGCTATGCTAAGCTTTGTTTTGCTATGCCATACTATGTTGTGTTTTGTTATGCTATGCTATGTTTTGTTGTGATTTGTTATGCTATGCTATGTTTTGTTATGCTTTGCTATGTTTTGTTGTGTTTTGTTATGCTATGCTATGTTTTGTTGTGTTTTGCTATGTTTTGTTATGCTGTTATGCTATGCTTTGTTTTGTTATGTTATGCTATGTTTTGTTATCTTATGCTATGTTTTGTTGTGTTTTGTTATGCTATGCTATGTTTTGTTGTGTTTTGCTATGTGTTGTTATGCTGTTATGCTATGCTTTGTTTTGTTATGTTATGCTATGTTTTGTTATCTTATGCTATGTTTTGTTATGTTTAGTTATGCTATGCTATGTTTTGTTATACTATGCTATGCTGTGTTTTGTTTTGCTATCCTATGCTTTATTTTGTTATGCTATGCTATGTTTAGTTTTGCTATCCTATGCTTTGTTTTGTTATGCTATGCTATGTTTTGTTGTGTTTTGTTATGCTGTGCTATGTTTTGTTGTGTTTTATTATGCTATGCTTTGCATTGCTATGCTATGTTTTGTTATGCTATGCTAGGCTTTGTTTTGTTATGCTAGGCTAAGCTTTGTTTTGTTATGCTATACTATGTTGTGTTTTGTTATGCTATGTTTTGTTGTCTTTTGTTATGCTATGCTATGTTTTGCTATGCTTTGCTATGTTTTGTTGTGTTTTGTTATGCTATGCTATGTTTTGTTGTGTTTTGCTATGTTTTGTTATGCTGTTATGCTATGCTTTGTTTTGTTTTGCTATGCTTTGTTATGTTATGCTATGCTTTGTTTTGTTATGCTATGTTTTGTTATGCTATGATATGTTTTGTTGTATTTTGTTATGCTATGCTATGCTTTGTTGTGTTTTGCTATGCTATGTTTTGTTTTGTTATGCTATGCTATGTTTTGCTATCCTATTCTTTTTTTTGTTATGCTATGCTGTGTTTTCTTATGCTATGCTATGTTTTGTTATGCTATGCTGGTGAGGGTGTGTGAGGGTGAGTGAGGGTGAGTGAGGGTGAGTGAGGGTGAGGGTGTGTGAGGGTGAGGTTGTGTGATGGTGAGAGGGTTGTGAGGGTGAGGGGGTGTGAGGGTGAGGGTGAATGAGGGTATGTGAGAGTGAGGGCGAGGGGGTGTGAGGGTGAGTTTGTGAATGTGAGGGGGTGTGAGGGTGACGGGGTGTGAGGGTGAGGGTGTGTGAGGGTGAGGGTGTGAGGGTGAGTGAGGGTGTGTGCGGGTGAGGGGGGTGAGGGGGTGTGAGGGTGAGGGTGTGTGAGGGTGAGGGGGTGTGAGGGTGAGTGAGGGTGAGAGAGTTGTGGGGGTGTGAGGGTGAAGGTGAGTGAGGGTGTGTGAGGGGGTGTGAGGGTGAGGGGGTGTGAGGGTAAGTGAGGGTGAGTGGGTGTGAGGGTGAGGGTGTGTGAGGGTGAGGGGGTGTGAGGGTGAGGGTGAGAAGGAGTGAGAGTGAAGGTGGGGGGTGTGAGGGTGAGGGTGTGTTAGGGTGTGGAGGTGTGAGGGTGAGGGGGTGTGAAGGTGAGGGTGTGTGAGGGCGAGGGGGTGTGAGGGTGAGGTTGTGGGGTTGTGGGGTTGTGAGGGTGAGAGGGTGAGTGGGTGTGAGGGTGAGGGGGTGTGAGGCTGAGGGTGTGAGGGTGAGGGGGTGTGAGGGTGAGGGGGTGTGTGAGGGTGAGGGGGTGTGGGGGTGTGAGGGTGAGGGGTGTGAAGGTGAGGGGGTGTGAGGGTGAGGGGGTGTGAGGGGGTGGGGTTGTGAGGGTGAGGGGTGTGAGGGTGAGGGTGTGAGTGTGAGGGGGTATGAGGGTTAGGGTGTGAGGGGGTGTGAGGGTGAGGGTGACGGGGGTGAGGGTGACAGGGTGAGAGTGTGTTAGGGTATGAGGGTGTGGGGGTGTGAGGGTGAGGGTGTGTGAGGGTGAGAGGGTGTGTGAGGGTGTGAGAGGGTGTGAGGGTGAGGGGGTGTGAGGGTGAGGGTGTGAGAGTGAGGGGGTGTGAGGCTGAGGGTGAGGGTGTGTGAGGGTGAGAGGGTGAGTGAGGGTGAGGGTGAGTGAGGGTGAGGGGTGTGAGGGTGAGGGTGTGTGAGAGTGAGGGGGTGTGAGGGTGAGGGTGTGTGTGAGGGTGGGGGTGAGGGGTGTGAGGATGAGGGGGTGTGGGGCTGTGAGGGGGTTTGGTGAGGTGGTGAGGGTGTGTGAGGGGGTGAGGGGGTGTGATGGTGAGGGGGTGTGAGGGTGTGTGAGGGTGAGAGGGTGTGTGAGGGTGTCTGAGGGTGATGGGGTGTGTGAGGGTGAGGGGGTGTGAGGGTGAGGGGATGTGAAGGTGAGGGTGTGAGGGAGGGTGAGGGACAGGCATTGGACATTGAGGGACACAAGCACGGAGCACTGAGAGGAGCAGGCACGGGGCAGTGAAGGACACTGGTTTGGGGCAGTGTGGGTCGTGCTCTTTTAGTACTGAGACCCACGCATGGTGCATTTGGAAACATACTCATGTTCACAACAAGAACTGCTATTGAGCCCATCCTTTTACAACTGAAAATGATTTACATCTCATTAGTTTCTATTTCTTCAGGCTCACACAGTCACAAAATAGGTCCCTTAATTCTTAAGCACCTAAGAGCTCAAGGCAAAAAATTAGAAATACTAAATATTAGGTGTAGAAGTTCTATCTTGTAGTTGTTACTGCTGACTCTTAATTTCTTTTGAACTTCAGACAACCCCAATTTGATTGGACAGCAAGGCCCTAGTTACTTTTCAAGCAGAGGACAGGCTAATGTACCACACTTTTGGTTCTTTCTTAAACTCTTTGGCGCAATTTAAGCAGCAGAGCTCCACATTGCTCAAGATGTGAATGGCACAGGGGTTTGGGAGATAAGCAAGCTGGAAGCAATCTCGGTATCGGCCTTCCTGACCGGATGACCCATGTATCCCCAGATGGATTGATGAGGGGAGAACAGTTTCTAAGATTGCAAACCCGTACAAAGAACATTGGCGCCTCTTTTTCTTTATTTTGACAAGAAACTATAAGAACAGGAAATAACACGCATTGGCAAAGCTATTAGGGTTCACCTTTAGCTTTGCAAACGTATTAGCTTTTCCAATACCTTTTTTTGACAATGCCATTCAGCATCAGCAATACCAAAAAATGGTTATTGCCGATGCTGAACAGTGTTTGCAAATTTGAAAAAGTGCAATGGTGCATATGCGCACGTGTCACCACGCATGCATGCCTCATGTTGGTCGGGCGAGCCCAGCATTATCAACCATGTGTCTTGATAAAGTAGCCACCTTGTTTTTTGTTTACCATTCCAAAATGGAACACTTATTTTGAAACCGTGAACAAGAAAAAACATGAAAAAAGTATTTTTGCTAGAACGGTGCAGCCCACCAAAAAACTGCTGGGTCCAAAAAAAGTTTTAAAAAAATGAGACAGCTAAAGATGAGCAACAGTGGAATGGATGTAATGAGCAACAGGATCAGTAGGGGGCAGTAACAGAGGAGCTTCGATGGTGAAATTAAAAATATTTAAAAGAAATTGAAACAAGTTTGAATGCAGTTAAAGGGTGCAATTTCGAAAAATGCTTGCGTTCTTGTTGGGGAAAGACAGGTTTATGTTTTATGTTTAGGACCTGCAATACAAACAGAGGGCACACACAATTTGAACTGGGGTGGGATGTCGGGCACCGGTTGAAGCTGAGCAGAGGAAAGGCAGCGCTGGGAGGAGTGCTGGGCAACCATGCCAGCATTCCGATTTGCGAGCAGATGGTCCTGTTTATGACCTGCGGAGCGCGTGAAGTGGCTGGTGGCAAATGGAATCAAAGCGGCCACGGTCGCTTTGATGTTCTTGTCTTGTCTTGCTTTGTGGGAGGGGTAGGGGGAGCGAATTCCTGTGTACGCGCCTGGCTCACATGAACTGTACGTGATCCGCAGTGGGTAGACTTTTTAGGTCTCCTTACTATAAATCTCACCTACCATCCCTTTGGGATGGAATAGACGAGACCTAAAAAGGGCTTGGAGCCCACCCCTTGCTTACTATTTGTTGGCTTGCGTGGCACTCTTCTTTACAGTGTCATAATTCATCATGGCAGCCCTAACATCTTTTCCATTCCTCTCTGTGGAGTTGAGACTTAGCACTGATTGATTCATCTTAATCAGTGCCCGTCTGCTGATTCTGGCGTGATTGAGGTTATGTTGTCCTGTTTAACTTTTAGTGCCCTCCAAACAGAAGGTCTGTGACTAGCAAAAATTTGCCCAGCAGGACAAACAAAACTGCAAAGATTTATTTTCTTTAGTTAACTTTCTTTCATTTTGCCAAGTCTTCTTTTCTCACTTTACACTTAGGTTTTTATTTGATTTTGCTTGTGGGCGCTATTCTCAAAAGATGAGTATTATCTTATTCCAAAGTGACATTGTTTCTTTCTTATGTGTAATTTCTGAAATGATGCTTTAACACATAATCGCGCTGTAAACCCCAATCGACCCCACTTCAATCTGCCCCATTCCAATCCATGAAACTCCAATTCGCCCCGCCCCGCCCCAATCCAAACCAATCCAACCCACTAAATCCAGTCCACCCCAGGCCAATCCCAATCCATTTCACCACACCCCACTCCAATCCAAACCATTCACCTCAATCCAATCCACTAAAATCCACTACACTCCAATCCTCCCAATCCACCCAACTCCAATCTGCCCCACTCAAATTCGCCCCACTCCAATGCAAAAAAATCTGCCCCACTCCAGTCATCAGCACTCCGAACTGTCCACTCCAATCCAAATCAATCTGCCCCACCCCAATCCAAAACAATCTGTCCACTTCAATCTGCCCCACTCCAATCCAAAATAATCTGCCCCATTCTATCCTGTCTCACTCCAATCTGCCTCTCTCCAATCCTCCCCACCCCAATCCAAAACAATCTGCTCCGCTCTCATCCAACCCACTCTAATCTGACCCACTCCAATCCAAAACAATCTGCCCACTCCAATCTACCCCACTCCAATCTGCGCACTCCAATCCAAAACAATCTGCCCTACTCCAATCCATCCCACTGCAATCTGCCCCACTCCAATCCAAAACAATCTGCCCCCCTCCAATTCGCCCCACTCCTGTCTGCCTCAATCCTATACACCCCACTCCAATCCAGAACAGCCTGCCCCACTCTAATCCACCCAACTCCAATCTGCCCCACTCAATCCAAAACAATCTGCCCACTCCAATCTGCTCACTCCAATCTGCCCCACTGAAATCTAAAACAATCTTCCCCACTCCAAACTACTGCAATTCAATCTGCCCCACTCCAATCCTTAACAATCTGTCCCACTCCAATCCACCCCACCACAATCTGCCCCAATCTAATCTGTCCCACTCCAATCCAATCCACCTCACCCTAATCCACCAACTCTATAGCAATTCACTTTATTGCAATGCACTACAATTCCCCTACTCCAATCTAATCCACCCACACAAATCCAATCCACTCCAATCTGCCCTACTGCAATCCAAAACAATCTGCCCCACTCCAAGCTGCCCCAATCCAATCTGCTCCACTCCAATTCAAAACAATCTGCCCTACTCAAATCCTCCCCACTCCTATCTGCCCCTCTCCATTTCACCCCACTCCAGTCCAGTCCACCTCATTCCAATCCACCAACTCTATCCCAATTCACTTTATTCGAATCCACTACAATTTCCCCGACCTCAATTTAATCCACCCCACACCAATCCAATCCACCCCAATCCAATCTACCTCACTCCAATCCAATTCTGCCCCACTCCAATCCTCCCCACTCCAATCCAAAACAACCTGCCCCACCCCAATCCGACCATCTCCAATCTGCCCCACTCTAATCCAAAACAATCTGCCGCTCTGCCCCACTCCAGTTCATAGCAGCCGCCCCGCTCTAATCCACCCCACTCCAATTCGCCCCACTCAATCCAAAACAATCTGCCCACTCAAATCTGCTCACTCTAATCTGCCCCACTCCAATCCAAAACAATTGGCCTCACTCCAATCCATCCCGCTCCATTCTTCCCCACTCCAATTCAAATCGATCTGCCCCACTCCAATCTGCCCCATTCCAATCCAAAACAATTTGGCCAACTCCAATCTGCCCCACTCCAATCTGCTCCACTCCAATCCGCCCCACTCCAATCTGCCCCACTTCAATCTGCTGCACTTCAATCCAATCCACCTCACCCCCATTTACCCACTCCATCACAATTCACCCCACTCCAATCCAATCCCATCCACCCCACTCCAATACAATCCACCCTGCCCCAATACAATCCACCCCAACTCAGCCCAGTCCAATCTGCCCCACACCAATCTGCTCCACTTCACTCCAAAACAATCTGCCCTAGTCCAATCCAACACAATCTACCCCACTCCCATCTAACACAATCCAACCCACTACAATCAGCCCCACTTTAATACAAAACAATCTGCCCCTCTCCAATCCAAAACAATGTGCCCCACTCGAATGAACCCCACTCCTATCCAATACAATCTGCCCCACTCCAATCTGCCCCACTCCAATTCAAAACAGTTCTCCCCACTCCAATCCGCCACTCTCCAATCCACCACACCCCACTCCAATACAATCCACCTCTCCCCAATCCAACTCACCCGATCCAATCCACCTCAATCTAATCCACCCCACCTCAATCCAGTTCACCCCAATCCAATCCACCTCAATCCAATCCACCCCAATCAAATCCACCCCTCCCAAATCCTATTCATCCCAATCCAATCCACCTTAATCCAATCCACCCCACTTCAGTTCAGCCTACTCCACTCCATTTCACCTTACTCCATTCCACCCCACTCTAGTCCACCTCACTCCATTCCATTCCATCCCACATCACTCCACTGCAATCCACCCCACTCCAATGTACCCCATTCCAATCCTCCCTACTCCAGTCTGCACCACCCCAATCCTCCCCACTCTGGTCTACCCCACCCCAATCACATCCGCTCCAACCCACCCCATTTCAATCCACCCCATTCTAATCCAAACCACACCATCCAGTCCACCCCACTCCAATCCACCCCACACTTACACACCACTACAATCCAGACCACCCACTCTACTCCAATCCACCCCATCCCAGTTCAATCCACTCCACTCAATCCAAACCATCCAACCCACCACACTCCAATCTAGTCCACCCCACTGCATTCTAATCCACCCTACTCCAATCCAATTCAGTCCACCCCACCCCACTCCAATCCACCCTTCTCCAGTCCACTCCAGTCTACCACTCCACTCCACTCTAATTCACCCCACCCCAAACCACCCTACTCTAATCCAATCCACCCCACCACAAACCACCCTAATCCACCCCACTCCAATCCAGTCCACCCCGTTCATTCCACCCACTCCAATCCACCCCACTCCACTCAATCCAATTCACTCTACCCCAATCCAATCCACCTTATTCTACTCCAGTCCAGTACATCATATTCCACCCAACCCCACTCCACGCCACTCCACTCTACACCACTCCAGTCTATGACACTGCACTCTATGACACTGCACTCTACAACACTGCACTCTACAACAATCTCTACCACTGAACTCTACTTGCCTCTACTCAACTCTACTCAACTCTAC